>NC_050202.1:48497466-49851633 GCF_013141755.1 Anopheles stephensi
GGATGCTTCAAACTGCATAGATGTGCCTGAAACACTGCAATTTAAAACAGAGCTCAAACATGTCCTAGAATCGTTGTAACATATGGCTTTAAGCTCTCTTTCTCCTCTCTCTCTCTCTCTCTTTCTCTCGGTCTAATGTTTGTTGACACCACAGCCAAAAAACGACACAATAATTCACTTGGCGTTAAGCAGGTGCAGTGCAGCAGCTGCTGGTGGTATGTACTACATCGAATGGCGCCAGAACGATTTATCGACACTTTGCAACACTGTTGACTGTTTGTGACCATGTGCAAATATCTGGATTTTGGAGGATTTTTCATACAGTGCACAGTTAGAAATTGCTGCTGCTACTGCTGGTGGTGCTCTTATCAGCTAATGCCCTTGTTTACGCCGAACTTCAGTTGAAAGTGTGTCCGTCAGCCATTGCTGAAGGTTTCACGAATTACATGTTGCTCTCCGATTTGGTATCCTCAGCATGTCACTTTCTATCTCAAAACTGTCCCAAAAGTTCACAGAGTTTGTAGTTTGCGTTTGGCCAATGTTTCTATCACGTTTTTCGATTACAGATTTACAAGGAAAAATAAAGAAAAGATAATATTGTTTTCTATTTGGATAGCTATTTGCGCCAGTAGCAGTCCTTGCTCAGTTGATTACTTTCAGTAATGTTCTTTTTTATAAAATGAAGTAATATATGATGCTGTATTTTTGGATTCAAACAGTTAAACCTCTTACTGCCCAGGAGTTCAAAAACTGGATCCACATGGCATGAAACGGTGGCATGAGTACTAATCCACCTAGTTATGTCTCTAAACAAGAGGGATATGCATAAGTTTGGTTTGAACTTCTTTGCTGGACGAGATACCTTACGAATGAATATTTCATACGCATGGAAGATACTGTATCAAAAACAACGAATTATTTATTAAACAGAATCGGAAGGTTCCTTTCTTTAAAATCAATCGAAAAAAAGTTGTCATAATAAATTATCATATTTGTGTTACTATTACTATAACCCGGGACCTCTTCACACGGCAGGGCAAGGGTTGAAATCCCATCCAGGAAAGGAAAAAGAAGAAGAAATTATTAATCCAGCAACGGTGTCACTGGGTGCGGCACTGGAATGTGAACCAGAATCTGGTTGATTCTGGCCAGATTCGATTTTAACGAAATAATTTATTTCATCAAACTTTGCATCCAGAAACTTTGATTGTTTAGCACCACTTGCTGGATTTATGTGACTTAGACGTCTATAACAAACAATTAGCTGAACAGAGCCTATGAAACACAATGATAGATATGCCCATGCTGTTGCACGCGGCACCACAATAATGTCTGAAAAGCCAGATCGAATCTTACTTAAAAACGATGAATGTTGATCGTTAAGAATTATGTTCCAAAGTACTGACTAATAAATTTTATATAAAAGAGCTCCTTCGAAGCATCAGGTAGCTGGTGCACTATATGGGAACGTTTAATGTTGTAGCTTCGAATGGAATTTCTACGTTTAAGTGCCAAAATATGTTTGAAGTTGTAACTCATTTATAATTTAAAAGTCATCTACAAACGTTTTATCAGAAATTTGGGGTATTTAGAAACATTTTGGAATGGTTACACATAAAAAAATCGCAGTTCATTTTTTCGGATTTATTCATTCCCAGCTTTGTGTACTTGTTGACGACATCTCTTCTTCTTCCTTGGCACTACAACCTCGAGAGGTCTCGGCCTGCCATTTATGGCGTTCTGTGACTTAAATTTACCCGTAGAAAAGTAGTCAGCCTTACGTACGGGGAGGCGGTCTGGAAGGACTTGCTGATGACACAACACTGACTCAAAATTACACTGTTCAATCATCACGTTAGTTTTAGAGAAAAAAACACTTTTCAAAAACGGAGTACTTTGTGTATACAATTTCATACGCCAGGCAGTAACTCATTACTGCCAGACATAGAGAAGAAAAAGATAAAGAGAAAAATTAAAATAGTATAATAGATCGAAAAAAGGGGGTCAATAAATTAATCGGAAACTTTATGGAGCGACGTGCAGTTTGTATTTTACTTCGCACATTATGGTAAGTAAACAAAAACCATATACATACAGTAGGATATAAAGTATTGTAACAAAAAAGCTCGAGTGATTTCTAACGATTGACGCGACTTAGCAGCCATAGCCCAGACAAACCTGATTCTTCTTTAACTTGAAACAGTATCAAAACAGGTCTTCCGGAGAAAAAGTTCTCTTTCCTAATTAAAATCTAGTAACAGGTCTAATTCATTCTAATACCCCTGTAGCACTGCATCACAATTAGGTTGCTTTTATTTATAAACTTAATCGCAAGTAGAACTGTAGCTGAAAGCGACCATCGGATCGGACCCGTAGTGTAATGCAAAGTTACAGAAAAGTGAGACAAGTTCCACCTTCGCCTGAACTGTTGTTCGTTCGCTCTTATCCATCGGAGAGTTTCGCAACTTTAACTTCAACTTTCCGTGTGACGTTGCTCCAGCTTCTTTTCCAAAGTCGGCTAAACTTGGCTAGGATTTCAAGTGCTGCTAGCCATTTTATCCAGTAATCTAGGATAGAGTTTATGCCGTGCATGCTTTCTATTGGCCTACTTGAACTTGGTGTTGGTTTTGCAAAGTTCGTTCCCTGGAACATATGGGGAAGAGTCACGTTTTTATAGCACAACTGTAATGAGCAAAGAGAGATATAAAAGCACGAAATGCTATCTGTTTATCTCACATTAAGAAGCTATCTTTATTATGTATGTTACTGTTCATTGTACTCCAGAATAGAGTATACAGCAAGAGAATTTCTATTTAATCACGTGCTCGTGTGCTCGCTCGTGTGTTCCAACTTGTCAAAACTGTTCCAATAACCGATACTTCGCTGCGTTCTCGTACACCGTCCGATTGAGAAATCACTTCATTTGAACTACAACAGAACAGTTTTATTGTGTAACCTTTCTCCAACACGGCTGGGCTCGGGGATGAATTCAATAAATAGACGACATTCGACGAACCGCGTCCGAGTGAAGCATAGTGCAGACGATAGTGAACTGAAGCTGCAGCTTTCTCTTTGTCCAAGACAATACTTCTAACGGAGACAATACGTATTAAGGTGATCAGACCGAATTTCTAACGAAATGAGGCTTTTGATGCTTTGGCTCGGTGTTGCATCGCTCGCAGCAATAATTGGATGTTCTGATGCTCAAGAAACGAAGCAAAGCGTTCCGGAGCGCAACGATACGAGCGTCGGCAACGATGACAATCATCCCGAAGAGGACAGCTGTACACCAACAAGTGAGTGGAAATCATAACACAATTGGGATAGAAAATGGTGGACTGCCATTTTTCTCGGAATCAAATAAACCATCAAATATTGTTAGCACCTACAACGCAAACCCCTGAGAACCATTCCTAACAACTTCCTTGTATCTTTCCTTGAACGCGTTTCAGAGCAATGTGGAGTGGACGAAGTGTTCAAATGCTGTGGACCCTGCTACCAGCTAACCTGCTACGGTTCCGTGATCGACTGTGCCGGCCACTGCTTCGCGGAGTGTTACTGCGTGGAAAGCTTCGTGCGGGAATATCCCGCCGGCCGTTGCATTCCGGAGCAGCTATGCCAGCGGCCCGTACTGCCGATCCTGTCCGATGATGATGACGATGAAAGCTTTTAATAAACCGTAGACCGTATTCTACTCTCAGTAATCGACGGGTAATTCGGGACTTGCAAACACCTAATTTTAAGCCTCCACCAAGTTCAAACACACGGCCACACCTTTCTATGCACGTGTCGTCATAATTTGTGGGTCGTCGCGTCTGGGGAGTGACGGGATGGTGAGCTGCCCCGCCGATGATGAGCAACACCTTCTGGAAAAAAGGTGTCAGTTCCAGTGGCGGTTTGTTGGCACAGTTGGCACAAGGGAAGACAAAGCCGTTCGCCGTCTGTGGAGCGTGGCTATAAAATTCATGTATGTGCGACAATGAAGCCTTGTGAGTTGTTTCGCGTGGTCAAAGTGTGTTCCGAAGCTGAGCTTGAAAGGAAAGATTTCACCCGTTCTCCACCATGAAGTGCGTTGCTGTTGCGGTTTTGTTCGGCGTGGTGTTGCTGGCCGGTGCCGCATTTGCAGACGAATCGGAAGAAATCTCCGTCGAGCAGTCGGTTGAGGCAAACTGTGAAGTTGGTAAGTTAATGGTGGGCACGCCTATCGATTGGTCGTCGGAAGCCTAACTATTCGCCTACTTCTCTCTTGGTAGAAAAATGTAACGGACAGTACGAAGAGTTTAGGTGCTGTGGAATGTGCTACCAGGACACGTGCATCACCAACAAGATAGATTGCGAAAATAAATGCACCAAAGGATGCTACTGCATTAAGGGATTCATCCGTGAGTACGAGGGTGGCAAATGCATGCCGCAGCGCCTGTGCCAATCGTACCTTCGCAGCGGATTCAGCAGCGGCTAGGTGTGAAATCTTGAAGTATGCCATTGTGAATGTGTACCAATAAGTTTCCGAAATACAGCAGCTTAACAAACTAACAATTTCGAGTGGGATTCTTTGCTCTTAGTTGCTGCTAGTCAGCTTTAAGGCAGACGATACATTTTAAGGAGAGGTAGACTAGTTTCTACTAGTTTTGAGCGCATCTACCAGCCGTAACATCACTGAATAAATAGCTTTTGTGAGTCATTCGATTAGCTGCCACAAAGCTTCAACAGGCTGTGTAAACTTTCAAGATATCTGCTCGGCTATAGAAATGAGGTCACAGTCAGTCAATGGAATGTTCTTCTTAATCGAGAAAAGAATCACACATCACACGCTCACATTGTAGCGGAGATTCCTCCACTATCCTGCGTCCGGAAAACCACTTACCTGCCACGAATATCGGAAAGCATCCCACAGCGATAGCGGCATATCACCTCGCATCCGTGCCCCGAGCAGATCCCAGTTCGTGTAGTTCCGGATGTACTCCACCAGCCCGGACGGTGTTATCTCCTGCAGCCCGTGCAGCGTAAAGTCAGCCGGAAAACCATTCAGAAACGTTATATTATGACCGCTGGGGAAGAGGAGGCAAGAATAACAAAAATTGAAAATCAGAATGAGCTACTCGCAGGCAGCATGAAACAGTTGGCTAAGCACTTTGTCTGTGCTCCGTTTTTACGTAGCGCAAAGATGCAGCTGTTTGTCGATAATTACTTGCTATAAATTGAGGGTATCTTTCGAGGTAAGCAGCTCTTTTCTAAGCACTTCTTAAAATATTTGTAATCAAAGTTTAGGCGAATGTTATTTCAGATTGATAACAACGCACTTAACGCTAGCTTGCCTCCTTTGATTGGCGGATCTATTCGAATTGGCGATGACGTAAATATGAGGTTCAGATTTAGTTTCAGCTGTAAACATAACTTCGAACCTATCAGCGCAATCAATAAGAAACCTGCTTATGACGAAGTTTAAAATACACTCATACTCGTCGATATCGATAATTATACTACAGGAGTATTTGGAGGATATTTCCCTACGCGACCTGACCGATCGCAAGCTTTCCGTTCGTAAATTCGTCACCAATAACGCAATTCGAAATGGCAAAGCATGAAAAAAAGTTCCGTCTGAACCGAGTGTTAGAGCCAAGCACAAGAGTTACATCAATCGTGAAGAGAAGTTATAAAGTTTAAGAGAAAAACTATCAAAGCTCAAGTCATTTCTGGGCTATGTGTAGAATGTGATGGAATATTTTTAGGTACAAGCGATTTTGAGTCAGTTGGGTCTCTTTCATTTTTTATCTGTATAATTATACCTGTGTTTCTTTACATTACAATAACATTGAGAGAGAGATTAAGTACTGGCAAGAAACTAAGTTAAATTTATTGGGCAATAGGAATAGGAAGGATTAAAAATGAGTATGAGCTGTTTAAGGTAACTCAAGCCACTACACCTCGGTTAAATTTGCCCCTCGGTAAGTTGTATGTTGATAACTCAGAACTTCTTACCATGTATGCTTCAGATTGTACTTTTTTTTTTTTTTTTTTTTATTCATAAAGAACGGCCTGGCCGTATTGCTTTCAGATTGTACTTACTATAGTCTAATTTACTATATGGAAGAATTTTCAATTCATGTCTTCCTAAGCTATTACAAATTTCATAAATTTTAAGTTTTAAGTTTTCATAATAATTCTTTTCTTTTCATGTAACTGCACTTTTCTCGAGAATCTTAGAAGCTTTTTGCTATCCCTTCCCGTCTGGGGACTTGATATTGCCAATATTGTCGTCTAACTTACACAACATTTTAATGTGTAGTTCCCGTGAAATTTCGTTAGAAGATTTCGATCTTTGGTCTTTTACTGTAGATAGATGTGTTTTGTAGATTTGGCAAGCAAGATGTGGAAATTTTGAGGGATCCCAATTTATTTGATAAATCCTGTAGCCATTTTTGATGCCAAGCATTAGCTGGCTCGCAGTTGCACCTTTTCATTGGGTCCCTGCTTCCTTCAGTCTTCAATGGTGAGCCTCTTTCATTGCCCTTATTTATGGTAGAACTGAATTTTGTTTGGGAAGACTTGATTCGTCTTCTGAACTGGAACAAAATATTGGCGACTTAACTATACCGGATTTTGTTAATGACCTAGCAATGTTCTGAATGTTTCTGAACTCTGCTAATAATGAAATGAATAATCTTTTTTATAGAATAAGATTTTTTTGCTCTTCTTAGCCACGCCTGAGGTGACGTTGGTTGGATAGGTCAGTGATTCTTTGAATTATTAGATTTCATTAAGACTGTACTTAAGAGAACGCAATCTATTGGTAGAACTGATCAATTTTCGAAACATTTCAACCTTCAGGCTTCCAGGCTTCAAAAATAGATGCTCTAAAATATTTTCCAGTCCAGGTATCCTTATATCAAGCAGTATTGAGAAAGTAGGGCAGAGTCCAGTTTTACCTGTTTTCCATTTTTACAGTCCTGAACATCTTAAGCAGTGTTCAGAAATGTCTGGAGGATTCTACTTCTTATCTCGCACTACAACTTCGAGCGGTCTAGGCATGCCATTCCGTGACTTCATTTTGCTCCTAGCTGTATAGTCAGTGTGCTGTATAGTCATCACGCAGGACTCGGCAGGACCGGGGTTTGAATCCCATCCAGACCAGCCTCCGCACTACTTTGCTACGAGTAAAACCAAGTCACAGGTTAAAGGTTTTAGTGCCAAGGAAGAAGAGAAGAATAGTCAGTTCTGTGTATGGGGAGACGGTCTGGATGGGATTTGATTCCCGGTCCGGCCTTGAGAAGACCGGCGCCGCTATCGGATCATTACAACTAGCTCTGGAGAATCGCCAGCTTTAGTACAAGCTCACAATGGGAGGCAACCCACTGGAGATGACCAGATTCCGTAATGAGTTGAAGAGATTCAATAGCCTATTCTTTAAAACCAACTTCAATAGATAAGGAATCTCACAATATGTAACGGGAGCCATTGCAATTTTGAGCTCCGTAGCTTGTTCGTATGAATTAAATTAAATTTAACACTAAAAGTTTGTGGATGTAATGCAAATGTTCAATAATTTCCTTTTCACTTCACTCAATCGCTAATATTGATCCGCACATTAGCATCTCTGGACGGGAATAGTTTGGTGCAAAAAGGGTTCAACAAAAACCTCCGCTAATTGAAACGCTATTCCTCTTCCCCTTACAGCGAACCGTTGATTTGAGGCGAGGCGAGAGAACTTGCACACGGTACACGAGCTTTCGTTTCGTTCTCCGTGAGCAGGTTATGCAATTATCCGCAGCTTTTTTTTTTTTGAAACTTATTTGCACAGTACACTCGAAACGAAAGGCAGCGTAAAGGATTAAACGTTGTTTGATAACGAACGTCGCGGTGCTTTGAGTGAGCGGATGTTTTTTTTGTTTGGTGCCCTTTGCTAGATCGTTAGGGTGAGCCGTGCTGATGCTTACTGGCAGCTTTTCAATTAGCCCTTGAATCTTTGACAGAGCCCGAGTTTGTTTGCCGCGGGAGAACGACAAAAAATAAACCCCGACAAACGTCGATCAAAATTAATTCCACCGTCCACAGCACGTGTCCCGGAAGGACATACAGACAGGCTGCGTACGCTCACTTGATCCAATAATCCAATTGCCGCTTCTGGTGCGGTAATAGTTTTTGTTTTCTGTCTAAAAACTGAGCCCCGATGTCTTTGTGGTGGACGGCTGACAGGTGCATCTCCCGATGCACAGGTAAGCTTCACCTTGTCGGCCAGCTTAACAATGCACCAGAGATTGTTAGTACCTACCGTGGTATGAGACCCTTTGCCAGCTCCAAGAACGGGATCTTGTGGGATTTGGTGCCACCCATCGTGATCATGAGAATGTCGGACCCGGAACAGCATGAGGCGGCCAGCAGTCCCGCCAGCAGCAGGATCCGCAGTGTCATGGCTTTGGCTACAGCTAGCTGATGGTGATTCTGAGGAAGAGGAGCAAAACAAAAAACGGGGAGATTAAATGTTAAACGGATAAGTCATTCGTTAATTGATACATACAGATGCACAAAGTTAGCAGAAGGAGTGTTTGTTTTCTGTTGTGGATGATTTTTAAAAACTAAAATTCCTATCTTTAAATTTGAAACTACAAACCTACGAACGAAGTGTACCAGAACTGTACTGGATGGAAACTGTCCGAAGTACTCTTCAAAAACCCACCAATTAACATGAAGTGGTCAGATTGTTAGTTCAGAACTTGGTTTTCAATTATTTCGTTCCGCATTTGACGATTTAAACGCTTACATCCCATAGTTTTGACCACGATAATAGGGTTCAATTAAAACAAGTCGGTGAGTGGCCGCTTCATCTTTTTCCGACACTTTTTGTAAAATCAAAACCTTTAAAACTTTACTATAAAACCTAATAAATCGTTACTGATTTACCTTCAATACCTTCTTGAGTGGCATCACTGCTTCGGTTTACAAAGCTTCATTTATTAAAGTAAACTCATTGATTAGGGCTACTGTTACGGCAGCTGTTGAACAATTTACTAATTTTGTGATGCGTGTCGATAATGATCCTCGACTTAGAATAGAAATCGTCGTATCATGCTTACGATCAAGCAATTCAAAATGGCTTTTTAATAGCTTTTTAAATTGTCGTAGTTTGCATTCGACTAAATAAATTGTGGACGTACGTTTAAGTTGAAATTATATCAATTTTATCGGAAATAACCCTTGGTTACGTGATACGTGTTTTGTTGTTGAGCAGTTGTGCTCTCACATTTTCATATCAGCTCCTTTCGGTGTTGTTTTAAGTATTGCCTTTTGGAGCTATTTTTATCTCTAATCAGGAGCGGATGATAGTATAAATAAATTAAGCAGTTGATTGAGACCTCGAGCTTTCAAGGGAAGCCGTTTTTATTGACAGAGGTGTAGCTTTGTATAAGCAGGCTGTTCGGGAAGCTTCGATCATTTAAATAGCCCCGAACACCATAGGGTTCGGTTAACATCACATGCCAGGTGAAAGTGGATGGAAAACTATCAGGGCCCTTTGCTACCACCAAGGGCCTGCGCCAGGGAAATGGGCTTGCCTGTCTCCATTACAAACTGGCGCTAGAGAGAGCCATCCGCGACTCGTAGGTGGAAACTTCGGGGACCATTTTCTATAAGTCAATCCAGATCCTGGCATACGCTGATGACATAGACATCATTGGTTTGAGGCTCTCCTATGTAGCAGAAGCTTAACAAAGGATCGAGCGTGCGGCACAACCTCGGGTTGGAGATTAACGAGGCGAAAACCAAAATGATGGCGGCACCACCAGTGGCCCTGCAAACAAACACTGATCCACGCAGGGGTGATGTACATATAGGTAACCGCACCTTCGAAGTCGTCCAAAACTTCACCTATCTGGGATCAAAAGTCAGCACCGACGAACAAAATTGATGTTGAGTTACGCGCACGGGTGCTGGCTGCCAACCGGTCATACTAAAGCCTGAGGAAACTTCTCCACTCTAAATACCTGTCGCGACGTACGAAGCTGGGACTGTACAGAACATTTATAGTCCTAGTACTCACATACGCCTCTGAGACATGGACTCTGTTTAAAACTGACGAAGCCCTCTTAGCCGCGTTCAAGAGGAAGATGCTCAGAGGGATTTTTAGCCCCGTGTGCTCTACGAGATGTACGATGATCTCACCATCGTACAGCGCATTAGACTCGCCAGGTTCCGGTGGGCTGGTCACGTCATGAGAATGACACCGGACGACCCAGCCCGTAAAGTCCTTTTAGGCCGTCCACAAGGACAGAGGAGGCGTTGTAGGCCCAAATTGAGATGGAGTGATGGCGCTGATGCGTCCGCCAGAACGGCCGGGATAACGGATTGGCAGACGGCGGCTCTAAACCGTGAGCGGTATCGAGAATTGTTGCAGCAGGCCAAGACCGCAAAGCGGTTGTAGCGCCTGATAAGTAAGTAAGTAGAACACCATAGGGGCACTCGTATAATGCCTCCTCTTATTCAGAACTCTTATTCAGACCCAGTTAACAGATTCCGCCTGTTAGAGGCCATCAACATTGATTCTGCTCAGGGCTGATACAGGCTAAGGGCTGCCTCAAAGGGGGCTTGATTCACCACCACTGGCTCTGATATTTTAGCTTCTTGCCTTTAACTTCATAGGATCAAGTATCTCGAAATTTGTCCGAATCTTCATGGATTATAAAGCCAGGTGGCATTCATTATCCTCTAGTCCAGCCATGCAGACCTCGTTAACCATGTGCCTTTACTCAATTTATCTCACTGCTTTCCTTTTTTGGTCTTGGTATAATCCTCCTTTATTGGTATAATCTGTATCTCTGTGTGCTTTTTATCGTTGTGTATTGGTTTTACAACCTCCCAGAATTAAGCTCTACGTCACATATTACTAGGTCTATCTGCCCTGTTCTGTTGGATGCTTTTCGAACTTTAAAATATCACCTAGATTTGTTTTATGGTGTGGTAATCTATGGGGCGGTCCGGTGGCCGCCCATAGTGCAGATTTTTGGGTCGGTCCGGTGGCCGAGGCGACAGCGGCGCCGGTCTTCACACGGCAGTGCCGGGGTTCAAATCCCATCCAGACCGCCTCCCCGTACGAAAGGCTGACTACTTTTCTACGGGTAAAATTAAGTCACAGAAAGCCAGCAATGGCAGGCCGAGACCTCTCGAGGTTGTAGTGCCACAGAAGAAGAAGAATCTATGGCACACCTGTTGGCGTTGCAACCACTTGATAAAAGAGCGTCAGCCGCAGCTTCCATCTCATAGCCAATTGTTATTACCAGTAGCTGATTGAACTGCTACATCGATGAACTTTTTGTCATGGAGTTAATCTGCGAACCGGGGCCCGGTGGTAGCTGTGACAGTGGCGCCAGTCTTCATACTGCTAGATGGGAGTTCAAATCCAATTCGGGCCGCTCCCACAAAGTGAGGTCTGACTATCCAACTATGCGGTATCATTAAGTCTAGTAAGTCAGAAATGGCAGGCATGACCTAAGAAGTTTTTAGTCCAAGAAGAAGAAGAAGAAGTAAATCTGGGAACAGACCTCCATGAGATCCATGAGTTGGGGATCATCCCCTGACTACAATCATGTCTTACTCACTAAAATCTTCATAAGGCTTCAACAAACATTTCCAGGTTATCGGCTAGGCCATTACTCCAGCAAATACGTAGATGATCTAGAAACGGTAATATGTTTCTACAAAGGCAAGCGATTACAAAAGTTAATAGAGATAATCTGAGCCGATCTCTGATGATGACGAGCCAACAATAAGACAAGCTATATGTTGGAGTCTTACTGATACTCTGGGAACTGTGTCCTTGAGCTCTTTACCTTCGGAAAAAAACAATTTTCCGTGAAGTCATCATCATAAGATATAGTAGAATTTTATGGGTAGTTGTCTGATTACAACTATTTTTGATAGACGAATGAATGCTGCTGTAGGAGGTAATTCCTTAACATAACACAGATAACCAACCTAATCGTTATAACGTGCCCACCATGGCTGAAACACGCGCGTGAAAGAGGTCATGTTTTGCTACATTTTCAAGATCATTGGTACTTGTATTGATGAATTTTTTTTTTTGGCACAGATGTGAAATTCTTGTCGAAGGTTCTATGTGCACAACTGTTGCACGGAGTTGCCCTGTTTACACTCAGTGCAGTCTACCGTCTAGTGTCAGTTGGAGACAGTATTTTGGGCGCCGTGCCATTTTATCAGTGGTTCTATCTCCGGTTCGGACGTATACCTCCCATACACGATGAGATTCGAAATAACAGTTCCTTTCCTGTTGCTCGTTTTCTCACTTGCCCAGGCAAAAAGCGGGTCAAGTCTGGTGTTTTCGGACCCTTGCAAGGAAAAACGGAGTAAGTGTGTTAGCAGAGGCGATTTTGATGGCTAACTTTCAGTCAATAGTGCATATCTGGATTCAATTTGAAGGAGATTTAAGTGCCTTTTTTAATTATAAAATCCACACTTTTTACTCCTTTTAAAAGCTTGTCCAAAGAATGAAGTTTTCATCTGCTGTGGACCGTGCAACGAACCGACCTGTTCCAAACCAAAGCAGCAGAACAGTTGTCCCGATCTGTGTGTCGCTGGATGCTTCTGCAAACCGGATTACATACGGCGTGTGATTGGGGGCCCGTGCGTGTTGGCGAATAGTTGCCCCAAGCCAAGGAAAAGTACGAAGAAACCTTGAAAAAAGCGCAGTGGAGAGAAGCAATTTTAATTGCTTATATTTATTATCAAAAAATGAAGTGAATAACAATAAATCAAGAATTTAGGAAAATCCAAGCTATGTCAATGAAGAATATAATGCCAATCAATTAAAATTGTCATTACAATGACACCGGACAACGCAACTAGGTAAGTATTAGGAAGTCATCCATAAAGGCCTTAAAGTTGAGTTGAATCAGGGTGAATTGATGAGCGAGAAAGTCTATTTATCTATCAGAGTGATAGTATAACTTCAGGCGCATCAAATTTAGTCTTAACTATTGATAAAAGACTTCCTCTCTTCTTCGGAGCTGCAAACTCGGGAGGTTTTGGCTTGCCTTCATTGACTTTCTCATCTTATAGGTTACGCGTAACTGGATAGTCAGTCGGTACAGACAGGATTGATTGTTCGATCCTGCCATGAAGACCGGAGCCGCTAGTTACTCGTCCACTGACGAAGAGTCAGTAAGGTTAAAAATCCGATAAATTAAACGAACTGCTTCCATAATCCATTCGTTGCGTTTTTAATCTCAATAAAACCTTTCCGTTATCCAGCATAATCCCCATTCTTCAAATATTTGTACACTTCGGAAGAAACGGTACTCATTCCGTATAATACTGCACCTTAATCCATGAAACGAGCAGGAAAAAAAAAAACATCCCAATTGTACACATGTTTGTATCGTTTCCTTGTTTTCATTGTTCAGTTGGGAACAGCAGATTCCGATTCTCCGGAATTGAACATGGATATAAAGTTTCCAGGAGGAGACTGTGCACCAGACATCTCCCAGGCCAGTTAGAATGAAACTTTTGCTAGCGTTGTTTGCCGTGCTACTGCTTGCCAGTTGTCTCGAAGCCAGCCGATGCATTCCAAGTAAGACCCTTTTGGGAAACCCTGCAAAGGTAAAACCGGAGGCCTAACACACTAATCGTATGGTTCACTTGCTTTCTGCAGAGCGATGTCCAAGAAATGAGAGCTTCACCTGTTGCGTGCCCTGTACGCAAAAGTATTGCAGCGAGCAGGACATCAATTGTCCGGACGTCTGCCGTCCAGGGTGCGTTTGTCGTAATGGTTTCGTGAGGGAAAATCAGTTCGGTAACTGCGTTCGCCCAAAGCTGTGTCCAAAATAAAAGCCCTGTTTCTGTGATTAGAGTAGCAAAAAGGTTGAACGAAAATAAAGCGTAAAATTCCTTTGCATTCAATATTTGACGAGTTTTCATTTCAAACGATCTCTAGCTAGTATGTAAATGTCGCATAGTTTATACAGCACTGTCGAATGCATTCAATATCTAGAGTGAGAATTTTTCATCGTCTTTCCGAAAGGAGGGCATGAATCCATTTTACCAAGAAAGGTATGACAGTGAATATGACACAGGATTGAAGCAGCGAATATTCAAATCCTGCTGACGCAAAGAACACATTTACTCAAGTGCTCCAAGACACGAGTGGCAGCAACACGTATGCACGATAACGATTGAAACAAGAGAGCATTGCTACGCTATTCCTTCACGCATATCAGAGGGAACGTTTTATCTCAAATTCAAAAACTTCAAGAACTCCTCTTAAAACGTCAGCAGATAGTGCTGCTGGCCCGTCCTGCGATGGTGGGTGCGGCGAAATGGCGTCCATTGAAGTGCACTTCTCCTTCCTCGTCGATCAGTCAGGCAGCCACCGACAGCGACAAATGCTAGAAACTGTTGCAAGTGACAAACCACTTCCTGCCTCGCGAGTGCTCCCCCGTCCCCGCTTCCCATCGCAATATTTCGCCGGAACGGAATGGAAAACAGACATCGATTACCGATTTGCACAGCTGAAGTGTAAAGGTTCGCCGGTATGTTTTCTGCCAGCTTTTCGAGCTTTTCGATCGATATTGGACAGTTGGACTGGAACGGCGTTACGACCAACCACCGAGTCACCGAGTGTCTTCGAGAATGAATTGGGTGATCGTTTTGTTGTTTGCTGCTGGGTGCGGTATCTGTGACGCTCAGTCCACCACCGTCCGGAATCTTTCTGCTACGACTTTCAGCACCAGCAGCCAGTCGCAGGAAGCGTTTAAAGGACTAGTTCCGGTGCCGCCAGGAGCTAGCTGCCCCATACGTAAGTCGGTCCGGGTCCGGAGCTTGACGACGCAATCTGTTACAATTTTGTTTCAATCCATTCTTCCCATCCGGCAGGCACCTGTGGACGCAACGAGGTACTGAAAGTATGTGGCTTATGTTACGACAACACTTGCTCCGGACGGTCCGTGCAAGTGTGCAGCAAAGTCTGCTACTGCGGTTGCTACTGTAGGATTGGGTTCGTTCGGACAACCCCCAACGGACGGTGCGTTCTGCCGAAGCAGTGTCCAATCCTTCCTATCGTCTAGCCGAAGCGGACGGTGAACGTGGAACCGTTTTCGGAAGCTGATGACGCTAATTTACCTCATTTATTTGGGTGTGTATGTGTTTGTACGAGCATCACATAGAGGAAATGAACTAAACACGGAAAAGAACTTTAATCGGAGAGTTGCTCTATGACAAAAAATACACATAAAGCAATATAAAATTGGTTTTCTGTGTTTTGTTCTGTTGGATTCAACGATTTTTTTAAAGTACACGCGTTTTGTGACTTATGATACAAAGATCTACACCAATCGAGTTTTTGTTTTTTTATGCTAGTGAGTTGTTTTTATACTGCCTTGGAAGTTATAATTTTGTTTATAAAAATGAATATTTCTCTAATATTATGAATCATCGATTTTTATCATTTCTCCACCTTCAACAGGGTAAATATGTTTCATACGACATTCGGAATAAATTCGCAAATAAACACACGATTGTTTCGGCGCCTAAATTTATACAATAAAAAGTAATTTATGAGATGAATCTTCGCCCACTCTGAACTCGTGCATATCGGTCAATCGGGCATAATTTTAGGCAAAAACGATAATTATGCAGAGAATTCAAAGCAGATTTACAATACGCTCAGACGACAAACAGAGACATGTCAGTCTTCCATACTCGACTTAAAAATATCAGAGTCAGTGTTTGTAAAAACGAAAAACTCTTGTTTACTTTGAAATTTGTGAATGATTCGCTTACACCACTTAACATAATTATTTAGCACCGCGTAATAAGAGCAAGAAGATGGTTTAGTGGTTTTGTTTCACTTGGACCATATTCCCACCGGGCCATTTAAAAGGAAAGATGAATAGAGCTTCTAGGAAACAGCAGTTGTTTTCTTCTCTTAACAGCGATGGAAGCCTAGCGTAACAAAGGGACCATCCCCAAGGTACTCTCGGCTTTTCACCGACAAAAACCACCCAGCAGAACCTTCACTACTACTGCAAGATAACCAACCAGGATATATGTTATGGAGTATTGGTGTGTATGTAGATGCCTAAAGAAACAGAATATTCGATATTGCTTATCGTTTTATGTACAACAAAGGAATAAAAATAGAAAAAGAGCTAGTAGCACATATTAAGAACACTTTAACCAAGAAAATTGTTGATGCGGATGCGGAGTCACAACACTGAAGGAATAGTGTTTGTCCTAAAGTGTTTTGCAACTTACGTCTCATTTCTATTTCCAGAATACCAATCCAACAACATTAGGAAAAGACGAGCAGGGACGAGCAACACTATGAAGTTTACCCTATAGCGTTGTGTCTAAAGAGTTATTCTGTAGTACACTCATGAGAATCTTCTTCAAAGAGCAACTAGAAATTTTCCATAATTTTTTTTTCTTTCCATCGGTTGGTCCAAGCAAAGCTAGATTATGCAAAAAGTTGATCCCACAAATATTGCATAGTTGTTGCAACATTTGGAGCAGTGCTTTGGTAGGTGGAGATTATTTTAAAAAACGGCTTCAATTACTCATTTTCTATTGTAATGAACACTCGAAAAAACATATATTGTTTCTGCATAACAGAATCCACATTCCGCATGAAATAACCCCTGGAAAAAAATTAATTGAAACCAAAAAAAAAGCTCTGTGTAAACACATCGATTGTTTGCTTTCGTTACTCAGCCGTCAATAGTGGCTGTGCTTGAGTTCCGCTTTTGGATATAAAACGCCGTACGCAAACCGTCAGACGCTTACCATTTACTAGTTACAATGAAGCTTTTGCTAGTGTTGTTTGCGGTGGTATTGCTTGCCGGTTGTCTCGGGGCCAGTCGCTGCATTCCAAGTAAGACTGTTTTCCGTTTGTTAAAATGTGTAATACATTAATTATGGTTCAATTCACTTCTTTATGACAATGCTCGACGAATGATTTTTTCAGTTGCTATAGACTCGGTTCGGAAATCGAATGTAAAAATGTGTGTGTGTGACAGGATGCGTCTGTCGAAGGGATTATGCGAGGGATAGTAGTTCTGGCAAGTGCTTTTCGCAAAAATCGTACAATCGTGGAGCGCCGCAATGGCAATAAACTCCAGTTTCAATTGGACTGACTTTAAAGGAACGGTTAGAGACTAGCGAAGGAATACGTAGGGAAATAAAAATGCTCAAATTATAATTGCTTGTTATGACTTGTTAGTTACCAGTAGCTGTACGTTCTATCTCGTCTGCCCGATGTAGTCTAACCCCAGCAAAAAACCTATCGTGTAAACAACACATGAAAATTTGGTTAATAGGTCAAAAAAATACAACTTCCATTTTTATTTCTAGCGTTCTACTTCCTATTTGCATGCAAATGAACCTGAATGCTATTATGCAGCTACATCGAATGCATTCAATACCGAAAAAGTTTTTTTTTTGGCTTAAAAGTGTACACGAGAGTGTTCCTGTGGAATGGTGTTACTGCGACTATTACGCAGTTTTCGGTGTGTAAAACATTCGGAACATGCTATTGCTAAGTAAACATTTACTCAAGTGCACGATGGCACATTTGCATGATAACAATCGAATCGAAGATTGACACACACGAAATCCTTTGCAAATGACAAACGTTAGAGAGGACAAATATTGGGAGATTAAAAATAAAAAATTTGCTCATATTTAAGCGCCTAAATTTATGCAATAAAATGTATTTTTCCTCTATACGATCTTTCTTATGGTAAATCGTATGGGTATATTTTATTGTTTATAATTTTGGCATTCACGTAATTCAGCCAAATATAAATATAACTGAAAACAAACAAAAAAAATGTGACCAACATTCCGTACGATAAATTTGTCAAAAGCAGAATTAAGATGCTTCAGCAGATCGGTCAAATTGTTTTTCACACCCATCCGATTCTTGCATAATCGATATTGTGCCAATATTTAATATATCTGCATCACGTACCTCCCATGCCAGCTTGTTAAAAAGTCAAGCAAAAAAAGGAAAAGAATCAATATTCCCCTTGTAAACATATGTTTCGATTTGGTTCCTTATTTGTACAGTGCCGATCCTCTGAATGCAGTCCGCGATATTAAACAGCGAATGCAAAACCGACCGACACTTGACTGCTTGACGTTGAAAATGTAGCTTATGATAGTGCTGTTTGCCGTGCTTGCTCTTGCCAGTTGCCTGGAGGTTAGTAGCTGTCGCCCAAGTAAGTTCGCATGCTGTTCCGTTAAAGTGAAACTCCTTAGACACTAATCATTGTTCGACTCTTTGTTGTAGAACGATGTCCAAGGAACGAACTTTTTGACTGCTGTCCCTGTGAGCAACGGAACTGTAGAACGACGAATTTCAAATGTAAGACCACGTGTGTGCCGACGTCCGTTTGTCGAACTGGTCACGTAAGGGACAGTACATCGGACAACTGTATTCCGGAGAGTAGGTGCGCTCGTGCAACATCACCGGCACAATAAGCGCTATGCCCCCAAAGTGTTGAGGCAAGTTCTGACCAATGTTAAAGGAAAATGTAAAGTTTTGTGAAGAAGTTTCCTGCTAATATAATATAAACAAAACGCTAAAGCGCTTCCGCTTATTGCATCAAGTTTGAACTACTAACACTCAATTCTTTGGAACTAGATTGACTTGATTGGCTCAGTCATGTTGACTCAATTATCTACTAGACTTTTCAATACCAATTAGCTGGAAGATCGATCCTCACTACATGAGAACGCCCCGAATGGGATTTGAATCCCGGTAACCTGGTCCGATCCCAGTTCACAATTGGTGATAATTGTTACAACATAAATTTTGAGTAATTTCTAATAAATTTGGAGTAACTGATTATATATCATATTGAAATTCTATAAACTTACTTTAATTCCATGTTTCAGTCTAAGGCTAATAACAATCGAGCATGGTATAGCGTAATGCATCAATAATCGATTACAATTAAAAACTAAGATATTTGATCCTTTTTGCGCCTAGTTTTATGCAATTAAAGCGTTGTATTTATACTCGATCCTTCACAAACTAATTGAGGGTTGATTGGGGGCTTAGTAATAATAGTCAATCATGGTTGATTATGACATGAAGGGCGGCGCTGTGAAAAGCGCTCTGATATATGATACACTCACATGTCAAACACATACCTTTTCATTATCAATATTCCGAGTTAATAAATTTGAGCTTACGTGAAATGATTCCACAAACATTGGCACAAATGCCACAAACATTGGCGATCACAGGAGCTCGTTTGAAACATGGTATGAAGCAGATATTAGAATATGCCATAAATATGGCATCTCATTTGACAATATACAGCGACGGACAATAGATTGGGATCACTTTTATACCCGAATTTAAAACAGCAGATTTTGATACTTGTATTAGGCATAATTAAATAGAAATTTTGACAATAGCATCCTCAAAATTCAAAAACTTTAGATCAGTGGGGGATCAACCTTGGAGCGGAAAGAGCGACGGCTCGGTGTCTCGTTGGTAAGGAAGGTTTCAACTGCCATTCCACTCGGGGCCTCCAAATATCTTGGCCCGCCATTGCTTTAGATAATAATTTAGTTTTGCTAGCAAACTTAAATCAGCAACGATTTAATTTTTAAATTTTGGAATAAAAAAATTGGTTGGTATGCATGTATAGTCCGTCACTGTACATATCCTATTTGCAAATGTCAATGGGTTGGGGCTTGAATTCAAATCTCAATTTTCCCATTGTTTCTACCAAGCTTGACTGACTGAACAGTAAAGGGTAAATCATGCAGCTTGATAGCTATAAACATAAGCTAGGAAAGCTCTAGGTTGTTTGCAGAATCAAAAGAAGTACATAATGAAGAATGCCAATTGAGTAGTTAATGTCAGTAAATAATGCTAATTCAATGCATTAACAGTCAGCCAAGCCCGCTATAATGCATTGCATTTTATGATTAAGATCTTCCGTAAAAAGTTTTTGAACATATTGATGTAGTAAGTACATAACTCTAATAAAATTTCCCAAAAAATACTCGCCTTATGCTTGTGCCAAGATTGTGAATTTATTAAACTCAAAGGTAGATGAAATTCAGACCTGATTAACAAATGTTCCCACGTCGTTTGCTAGATAGTAATGCTTACTAGAGCGATGACAAGTAACTTGAACATGAGCTGAAACCAGTTGAAATAATCTTGTACTGGCTGCGTAGGATGTAAAAGTGTCTCCCTACGCATTCTGCCAGATGCCCAGTTACTCTAGAATATGCTGTTGGCTTGGAAGATATTGGTGAAGACTCTATAGTTGTATATACTGCAACAGAGTATCTTTTACTGTAGTCAACTTGGCGCCCCCTGCACTATGCCATTGATAAGAAAAGAGAAGATCACTTCAGGCTTCATTGGTCTCTGTCAACGTTCCTTAGATGAGATGTTCATTTAACAGAAGTTAGCTGCACATTATCCAGGCTTCTGTTTCTCTATAAATGAGATAAATCCGAGCGAGGTTCCTAAAGTAATGTCTGGTTATGAGAACAGTCTGAGTGGAGTAACATGTGTGGTGAAAATCGATAACCAATACATAATAATCGTTTTTCCTGCATCATCGACGTTGTGCAAATATTTGTTCGCTCTGCAGTAACAATGCACAGCTTCTGTAACAAAGGTTGCTACTGCCAAGAATGAAAACAATATTTTTCCCGCAAACCCAGTTTTCACCGCTCAGTTGTTCGTGATGGCTTCACTGCCCTGCTATAAATCTGCGAATGCAAACCGAGAGCCATTTTTCAATTTGCTAGTTAGAATGAAGCTTTTGCCAGTGTTGTTTTCCTTTGCTACTTCTTGCCAATTGCCTCGAGGCTGGTTCCGAGTAAGAACATTTTGTCTCCTGCAAAGGTGAAATGGTAATGCACTAATAATGGTTCGATTCACCCCATTAGAGCGATGACCCCGGACCGAAGTTTACAAATGTTGTGCACCCTGCCCGCAGCGGTACTGCAATGTACCGATTTTCCACTGCACTGCTGCATTTGCGCTACGGGTTTCATTAGGGAAAGTGAATTCGGTGTCTGCATTCCGGAAACGATGTGCAAACGTGTCACATCACCACCACCACAGTCTGGATAAGTATGGACTGATTAAAATATCGTGAATGTAAATAAAGTGTATAATATTCTACAGTTAGCTTAGTTTGATTTAAACTTCCTTTTACACCCCCATAGTGATCGTTTCAATACCCAATGGCTCACCCCTTTAAGCTGCTTGCTCTGTTTTCAATGTGCTATTTGATATGCAAATGGTCCAAAATTTATACAACTTTATCATATGCATTCTGCTGCTGAATTGAATGCTGCACAAACGTGGAAAAGATTCTTCGGTCGGCATTTCTTCGGCATCTTTTTTCTTCCTAGAAAGAGCGATATGGTCGAGTATGTAACGCAGTATTGAAATTTGAAATATTCAAATCATGTTGAAGCAACGTACACATTTGCTCAAGTTCACGAAGCTACATACCAGTGACAGTGATACGCTTTGATGCAAACGATTCCTCTTCTCGACAACTCATATCATGTTCAATGCAGATAACTCAATATTTAAAGCAAAGGCCGTTAGTATTCCGGCCTTCATTCCTTACCTGAGCTGAAGGCGTTAAATATTTCTTAATGATTTATGGCAACTATTCGACGAGGACTAGCTCTCTTGAAGTAAATGGATGATGATTATAATCATAAAAGTTGGTTCATATTGTCAGAACTTCTTATAATGCATAATGACTTAAAATGCCTTTCCATAGAGCTAAACCGTTTAAGGATTGTCATAGCCCTTAAAAAGCCTTGAAAATTTCTAGAAAATTTACAAGTAAAATAATAACTTTTCTTATATTGAAGTCATATTAAAAAAAAAGATTGTTAATTCTTAAAACTCTAAGGCCAACTTATATTTTCTATAAAAAAAAAACATTAAGATTAGAAGTACTTTACGTGTTAAGATCTACTTGTCTTGTATACAATCTAAACATGCCTCAAGTCTGTCTCCCTACGGAGCAGTACAGGATAGCCCGAAAGTTTTTGATGCTTTCCCACTGTTTTTTGAAGGTGTTCCAAGTATTTACGGTTTCATCCAGAGGTTTTTTGTAACGCTTTCCCTTTTTTAATGGTTCCCAAATATTTTTGTTTTTATGTTTAAGTTTTTGACAGCTTATATAGGATTATTATTATTATAATTTTAATAATATAATTATTATAATATAATTATAATTATAAAAAAAATATATTTTTTTTAATTATTCTGAAGCTGAAATCTGAATGGAAATATGTTATTCCCTTTAAGAAATAATTTTTAAAAAATAATTGTAACAAACCAAAATCAATTTTCGTCTAAATTTTGGTTTGAAGTTAAGTTACTAGAATGAATTGACTGCTTGGCGAAAAAATATTATAGTGTGTTTAAAAAGTTATAAAAATTGTTAAATGATGATCATGTATTTCTGTAAAGTTACAAGAACATAGTTTATATCCGACTCATCGAGTTTATTCTAGTGTAAAAAATGTTTTGAAAAAAATTAACACTCAAAATTGCCATAAGATTTAAAAACTTGTGAATGGTAACGTGTTAGTAAATTATTAGCATTTAACGTATTATTTGTGCTAATTAACCAAGAGTTTGCAGTATGTAGTGTAGGGTCAGAACTATATTTGTTTAAGCTCAAACTCATTTTAAGGAAGTATCAGGGAAAAATGTTGTATACCCAATGCAATCGCATCCATCTTTACTGCCCAAATTATTATCTCTGCTTTCAACCTTTGCTAGCCATATTGATAATTTGGTGAAGTGCTTCATGGTTTTATATGCAAAATTACACATTTTCATATTTCATAAAGCTTTTGTACATCATGGGAAACCCGAAAAGCATTTAAAAGAAAGTATAATATTTTCCAGACAAATTTTGAAACGTATTCTAAGGACAACTACGGTACTTTATTATTTTTCGTGGTATCCCATTGCAGTTCTCGATAAAATATTCATGGCATAAGTTATGGTTCATGGACAATAAATTTAATTCCTCACCGTCCAAATATGTATGTGTTGCGATTGTTCGAGAGAATTGAAAAGGGCAGAATGAATTTCTCTTTCTTGGCAATATTGAAGTCTAGCTGGAGTTTTAACTGAGCTGTTTTATTGTTTTATTACAGCATTCAAACATGGCAGGTCGCAAATTTAGTCTTTAAAAAATAGGATAACAACATAGCTACCACTATGAAAGAGATTAAAATGTTTCTCGGAAATTCATTGAATTGCTTTTACAAATGGAGTTGATAGCAGGCAGACTTTTAACGAAATTAATCCATCATGGCTGAATACGACAAGAACGTCGTTCATGGAAAGAATCCAAAACCAGTTCCCCGTGACCTCCCCGAAGTTAAGCTTGTTGGTTTCTGATACTTAGAATGAAAAATTGTCTCGGTATCTGCGTAATGGAAGATTCTAGATAGCTCGATAGATGAATGAAGGACATCGTGTACTCCCTATCTCTTATGCGACTTGCTATACTAGCAGTACAGTTTACTAATCTTTTCCATCAATATAACACGGTTTTACGTTGGTTCAGTAACTAAAACATACTAATTAAAACATTTAATTTCATCTGTTTTAATGACCTAATAAATGACTTTTCCTTATTGTACAACCTTTCTTCTCGTTAGTTTAGGCATAAATGTCTGCCTTTTTTCATTATAAATCAATTTTAATGTTTCACACATTGCAAACCAACCGGAGTGCCGCCGCGAATTGGCAGACACCGGGCAAGCAATGCTGCAGTAAACAAACTTTCACTGTCGCACACCGAAACACAAGAAAGGAAGAAGCACGAAGCACGGTGTTATTGTTGCGCCATGCCAGTGCCAGCTTTTAGCCGGCACAGTACGACGAACGATGGGAGCAGGTGAGATGAGGTAGGTTGGGGAGTGCCGACCCGGTCGGTACGTACGCTGCCGTAAATTGCATAATGCATTCGGTCATACGCTGTAATTCATGATCTCCGGACGACGGCGACGACGATGGCTGTGGTGCTCCCAATCTAGGCGTTTCTGTGCTACTGCTTTCCTCTTGACCAAGAAACGTTTTCATGAACGGTTTACTGGTTGACCTGCTTGGCGCATGCAATTAGCAGGTTGAGGTGATTTTATTTTTTAATGAATTTCAGGTCAGCTATTGACTCACTGGCCGAGATCGAGAATGCTTATGTTGATCTCTTTTGCATCGATACGGTGGAGCAGAAGCATAAGGGTCTCGCTGGTTGCATGAGTGTCGATGGAACATTTGTTTCTGTCCTTTTTTGCAGTTATTCGGGCGGTAATGCAATTTATTTTAAAAAGATTTTTAAACAACTTGATAACTGAGTAACAAGTTAAAGTGAGATATGTACAGACTCGCTGATTGACAACTTTAAAACTCGTGCACAAAATGGTTAAATTGGTGGTGGAGGGAAAATTATGTTCCTATTCCAACTAATCGTTAACTGGCTCGTTGACGAGTTCAGCTGCACCTTCTTAATGGTAGGTTTGCCTCGCAAAGAGAAAACCACGATCAATGATCCAATAAATATCCGACCCGATGTACACAATGGGTACATTACACTAAAGAGGTTGACTTTGGTATTTACGACCCTTTAGAAATGTGACAGAAGGCATTTCCTTGTCCAATATGTATCAACCAGCAACTTCTGTGTTGCTTTTCTCTTTTGCTGCTTCCTGCCGGCTACCGTCAGTAGTGGTCTAATTGTGTCACGAATTTCTCTTCCTCGCCCGACGTAGATGAGGTGCATTGTGGCGTGATTGATGGACTTTTCAGAAGTGAATCGAATGTTGGAACAGTTGTGATCATACAGCGAGATAGAATCAGCTGTGTAGCAAAGTGCGATTTTCGCGTTAGCAATGATCATCATTCTCTGAATGGATTGCTTTAACAAATTGTTGATAGAGAGAAGTAGTTTAAGAGATGTGTGCATGACTTTTGCTACTGATATTAAACTACTAAGTACTTATAAAAAAAAACAAGCATCATCTACAAATTCCTCTTAAAATGACATCTTGAAACTGATAAAAAAGTTCTGCTCAAAGGGATTAGCTTGGTATGCTAGAATCGCAAAATGTGTATTTCACCAAAATCGTGTCGCAGAATCTTCTTCTTTAACTCAACAAACTTAAGAGGTTTTGAGTGAACTTGCCCTGCTATTACTGGCATTCTTGAATTGAAATTGACTTTTTTCAGCTAACAATAGACAAACGTGTGTACGGTAAGACGACCTAGACGGAATTCAATAACCGGTGCTAAGGCTTCGGCCACCTGACCACCCCAGATGTTTGTAAACAATGTCTTGACCATACCGTGCTTATTGAATACTTTTTTATTTGTTTCTGATTTAAATGTCCTATAAATCTAATTAAACTTAACACTATTGCGGGTAATACCAACATCTCCAAATTGAATAACTACTTTCTTTCATATTTCATCGAATTGGTACAGTGCTGGACAATAAAATAAGACCACTTTATTTAAAAAATCGAATAATTTAGGTAGTGATGCCGAATTTAAACATATCGAGTTTTTGTTCTAAAATTCAGTTTAAGGTATTCCGAAAATCGTAGTGAGGACTGAATATCCAACTACGTGGTATCATTCAGTCTAGTAAGAGGTCGTTAGGCCAAGAAAGGAAAGAGAGAGTGTGTCTTCGGAAAACGTTCCTATCGTTGAACCAATCTTGACGTCAGTGATGAGCATCTTTTTTATTGTCATTCAAATATCGTCATGAAATTTATTTTACAATAGCACAATGTTATACAATAGGCTAAAGAAAATTAAATATACTTAAAAAAAAAGTTTCACACTGTTCGTCTTTAACACAGTCAATCAGTAAATGTATGCCGATTTTTTACCTTACTAAGGATTTTTTTCAATTCTTGAACAATGATTTTTAAAATTAGTACTAAAACAAAATGTTACATAAAGTCAGGATGTGAAAGATGCTTCCTCCAAATTTTGGTATAATTATACTAAGTACAAGTATCGAAAAAAATAATTTTTATATTAGAATAAAAAGAGTGCTTTTACCGATTGTCCGTCACTGTAATTATTTGTTTAAAATTTTGCCTTTGAATCATTTGAGCAATCCAAAAAAAAGGACTGAGTTAGTATTACTTAACTAACTACGATCGTTGCATTGACTCTTATGGGAATAGATTTACATGTTGATTCATTCTAGATGTCGAACTCAACGTTGTAGCTAATAGAAATGAAACTGCAGCTAATTTGACATCACTACAAAAATATTCTTGCTCAGTCAAGTGGGAATCTTGATAAGTTCAAGAAGCGATGTGAATAGCTCGCTCTTGATATTAAATCAGCATAATTACAAAGGCATTCCGTAATCATTCATTTATGCTACGTCAAGTTCTGCTCTTAAGTTGGTTAGCCATTTTTGTAGCATTAAAATATGCCACAATGGAATTGTCAACTACCAGGCTTACGGTAATCATGCCACTTTTGAAGTATCATCTCGCAGTATTTGTTGACTAACAACCCCTATAAAGTTGTTAGAATTGTACATTGAAATTCAAAGGAGAGCGTGGTTGAAAAGCGGTATCATCACTCCCATATGCAATATAACACACATACGATAAGAAAATAAATCTACCAAATTCTTCCAACACGATTGGTTACGAACACCTACCAATTCTACACACATGTGCGGTGAATAAAACATTTCGTGACACGCAAATGTATCCAAAATAAAATTCAATACTCCTGGCGGCCCTTTTTTCGCCTGGGAATAATCGTACCGGGTGTGAACGAGGTCACCTTCAAGGAGATAACCTTGATTCATGCAAATCATGCCACAATTGCTGCAAATCATTTCTATCGGGGTGTTGCATGGGGAATTACTGGCGAAAATTGAAAAACGTGTCTGGGTGGGAAAATGCTATAACTCTGGAAACCGGTGTGTATATCGTAAGGAGCATTACGGAAGTATGGAAATCGCTTTGCTTTGTCCTTCTGAAGGAAAATTTTGTAAATACACACATACACGCATCTAACTACATGAAGTCAACAGGTTATAAAATGGCACAAATTTACTGTGGGTCGCATTTAACAATGCAACGTGTTACTTCCCACATGTGCGTACATGTTTATCTCGCATCGTTGAATCGTACGAACAAAACTCAGTTGTAAAATGGAGAGGTTTACTAAGTGGAAACAAAACCCACATCCAGCCTCCCACAATTCCCAAACTCTCCTTTCCCCCCCCCCCCCTCCTTTCTCCCTTGGTGTGTGTGTGTGTGTAGCATGCATCGTTCCACCTAGTGGCCTAGTGGCCTGATGTCCTTCTGCGTTGTAGACACTTTTGCATGGAGGGAGGGATTTCCGCTTTACGGGGCTCACCAAAATGGTGACATTTTAAGGCGCCTCCTGACAAACGACCGGAATGGATAAAGCGAGGCGTAAACCTAGCGTAAAGTTGATGCTGCAGGCTTCCGACTGATAAAACACCGACTATGCACTTTTCGTTGACGTTGCCGGTCGGGAAGGAAATTGGACGAACGAGCAATGGAGTCGTGGTTCCCAGTTCCAAATGCTTAAGGTTTTACAAACATCAGCCTAGCAAATAGGAATGAAAGCCGAAAGGAAGGCAAAAGTGTATTTTTGCTCGACACGCTCGAAGGCAAATATGGAACTGTGGAACAAGAAATCTTTGGTTTTGCTAATGTCCTAAGTGAAAAAGCTCTGTTTGAAGAAGTTCGGTGTCTGGAGATAATTTGAAGCATACAAGCCTGTCATCACAACTCACACCGCATCTGGAGCATATCGTGTGTGATAGTTATTGTGACTTCCAATCTTCTAGAAAAATCTTGTATAAATTCTTGTACAAAACCAGTAAGAAAATGAATGTATTATGCTTTGTCGCGTATTTGTTTGTTTAACGGTGAGACACAGGGTTGACCTTGTTGCAAGGCTATCAAGGGAATGGGTTATTGCACCCGCAACGATTGATTACGTGTGCGTCCATTCTGCAGCTCCCTTATTCGGCTCCGAACAATGCTGAAGAAGGTTTTTAGTGAAGGTGTCCGCAATGCACTTTACCCAGCCACTTAAAGTACGGGTTTACGTACTTCACAGATACTAGCAAACGGGCTCCAGCTCCAGACTGGAGAACGGAACGGAACCCCGATCGTAGAACGATGAAGTTTTCCCATTCACCCACCGCACTGAAGGTTAGGTAGAGGAATTGGTTTTCAATAAGGTTGGGGATGAAAGTGATGCCGGGGTTTTTTTGTTGCTCTGTAAGGTGGGTAGATTAAAGTTCTGTGCCTGGGATTGTGAAGTTATGCGAATATGATTTCATCTCAAGGAATGATGAGTTTTAAGTTTTGAAGAAGTCTGTTAAAGGTGAGAGGTCTGTATGACAGTACCTCCTCATTTTCTAGGCTGTTTGTTAGTACTTCGATAAATATTCGTAAAATATAAAGAAGCTTGCAGACAAAGACGAACATCCAATTATAATTTTATCCACATGATTGAAACTTATGATGATTCTAATTAAATATTTATTCATGGTTTAAACTCAACTACTTAGAACGAAACGAAATGGACAATCATTGACCCATTAGATATCAACCACTTATTACCATAAAGCACATCGTGCAAGGCCCAGAAGGGTAGAGCAGCAATTCCAATCCCATCTTTTCTTGTCACAATTCAATGCCATACATGACTGCATAATCAAAGAAAATCTCGTACGAGACAAAGATTTTCTTGTACAACATCGATCGGGCATACGAGTCTTGTTAGAATGACCATCGTCACATTCCAAGTAGGGATTTGAATGGAAATTTCTTACCACCTGTGTTGGAAACATTTTTTTATTTAAAGTCTAGCTTTTACAAAATGAAAGCCATACTTGGGTGGATTGAAACTGGATTTGAAAATGCCTTTGGTATAGAGAGTAAAGATTGGCAGCTCTCCTATACCACGGATGTTTGCCAAATAATTCAACAATGATGATGAAGAATGAGGTTAATCCAGGCTGTATATGAATGAGATGAGAATGAGATGACTTGTTGAATCCCACCTATTTTAGGTCAAAATTCATCATTTAGAGTTTCAATCACAATAATGGTTGCACCACAAGTGGCCCTGCCAACGAACTCTGATTTATGCAGGAGTGATGTACAAAGAGGTGACCAAACGTTTGAAGTCGTCCTAAACGTCACTTCTCTGTAGTCAAAAGTCAGAACCGACAACAACATTGATGTTGAGTAACGCGCGAGGGTTCTGGCTGCTAACCGGTCAAACTACAGCCTGAGATAACTGCTTCACTCAAAATGCATGTCGCGACCGACGAAGCTGGGACTTTTTAGAATATATATTTATGCAGGTCTGAGACTTCGAATTTATTGAATCATTTATGTCGACTTGAAAATCGTTTATTTATAGAGGTATGATATGGGTTTCCGAGACCTCATTCGCCTCTTTTGCAGATGCAAGACTGTGAGCTATATCGATGACTGTTGGAGCAATCTTAAATCTCGAGCGGTTGTAGCGCCTGGTAAGTAAGTAAAGTAGCTAATAGAAGAATCTTTAACTATATAATGCATATTGAAAAATAACTCATAATATTCTCACACATCCAAGGATTTTACTGATTCATTAAATTACTAAATAAATACTTTCATGTGAAGAATATTCTGAGAAGTTGTTGATGACATATCTCTTTGGAATAAAGTTTGAGGCACTTTGGTCTGATCCTAATGATCTCAATATTGTTTCAGTAGGATCTCAAAAT
Source organism: Anopheles stephensi (assembly GCF_013141755.1). Classification (NCBI taxonomy): domain Eukaryota; kingdom Metazoa; phylum Arthropoda; class Insecta; order Diptera; family Culicidae; genus Anopheles; species Anopheles stephensi. The sequence continues at coordinate 48,527,295 of NC_050202.1, forward strand.
ACTAGGACCCCATAAGCTTAAGTCAATTTAGGTCCCTTTTAGTCCATATGGAATCGGACGACGATCAGAAGCAAGCAATTCACGAATATCCTTCAGCCTGCTTAAAGGTTAAAGTATACGACCGACTCTTCATTTAAGGCTATCGATCGGCTATAGCTCATCTTCAAGGATCCATATTGACATTCAAAAAAGGACATGTCAATTAAAAATGATTCCTTTTTTATAGGACATCTATGCTGCACACGTCTAAACCTCCCATGAGTCATGGTATAATCCCAAAACATATTTCAGCATCAGCATAAAAAACCCAACCCCCAGACGAATCCAGCCCCAGCCAGACTGTAACACTTATGCGCTACCAGGCTCCAGCTGTCTCCAGGTGGTGCGTGAAAATTTAAGCTACACACGACACAATCTCACCATGACCTACAGGCAAAAATGATCGAAAGATTGTTCATTTGCAAATAAAAAGAGCAAAACCACAAAACATCACAACACAATTATGTACATTGTGTCATGCCAGAGAGACACTTTGACACCGTGCCCTACTCATCCACCGGCTCATCCCATCCCATCGGGCGAGATGCCGCCGTTGATGATGTCTTACCGCAAAAAAAACTGGGTGTATCATTTGCGTAAAATCGCATACAGGTAACGTACCGCGAACGGGACACCGAAATTACGCAACGTATGACTGACAGACGATGAAACAATTTTGTGCTGCTGCGAGGCATTTGCCGGTGCGCATTTAATTTCATACGGCCGTCCCCGGATGGAAAGAAAGGAGCATAAGATGCGAAGATAAGTGGTTAACCGGGAACGAGGAGAAGAAGGAAGGAGTAGATGGGTTGAGGCGGAACCAAGCGAGGAAGTAAAAGCTCGGAAAGCGTGCAAAAACACTGGCGGCACCAGATCATGTGGTGGGTTGTGCTTTATCCTTGACCTGAATGTGAGCAGCGGCCGGTGTGTGTGCTTTTCCTCGTCGGGGGGGCACATTTCGTGCGTGAGTCTCGGGGTTTTTTTATATTTTATATTTGTGCGCTTCTTTGTTTTGTGTACAACCCACCGCGGGTTGACCTTGAGCCGCCGAAGATCACCAACTTCTTGGTTTGGTAGTACACCAGTTTTTTTTTTTACGCTTATGTGACACACCTTTTATGCGGTGCGACTACGCTGTACGTGTGTGATGCTGAAGTTCCCACGCAATTATTTAGCATTTTCACCTTAAAGAAAGGCTACCAGTGTTGTTTCGGGGTTGGTGGGCATATCTGGTGCGTAGCCTTGAGAAGAGGATGATTCACATTTCGAGAAAGAAGTCACAAGTCCATGAAAATGTTTGCCAGATGTCCAAACTGCTATGCAAGACTTCATAAAAATTTAAAAAATATTTTTTAATATAAAGTTGGCACAAAAAATCCATACACTGAATATTATTCAAAATAACCACAAGAAAAACGATCTCCTACACTCCAACGATCCATCAAGAAAATATTCGATTCCTCAAAATCATAAAAGCGAATAAGCTTATGTGTGTTTCTCATTTATTACTTCCCTTCGATCGCTCCCATTCCATCAGATCAGCTGTTTTGAAAAGTGAAAGCGCGATCCAAACGATCGTCAGCGTACCGGGCGGTTGACATTCAATTTCTAATCGACTCACGCGTTTCTTCCGACTCATCCGTGACGGTGGGGTTTTGGTGGTGTGGAATAGGAATATGTTAAACGATGATCGCTGGGTCGTCCAAACCGTTTTCATCTTATAGTACGACCCCTGCAGGGAGTGTTCCCAGTTCTCTCTAGTCTATCTCTTATTACTATTTCTTTTTAGCATCAGGCCAGTCAGGTTGTTTAAGAGCGGAATGATTTGTTTATCCTTCTGGTGGGATGCATCAAGCAGCCATCACGAAACTTCTTTATGGTATGCATGAAGGATATAGTACCACATCGATTAACTCTGACAATAGTGAAGGAAGCAACCTTCACCGTCGGCCGTGTCAACTATAATCTCTCTTTGGCACGTTGGAAGTTTATTAATTGCAGACAAACCATCCAAACGCCGCGCCAGACAATACGGCGTAGATTTTAAACAGCAAATAATAGAAGCGCAAAAAACAAATTACAACCATACAACCACCTCACACCACCCCCATTCGGGGTTAGGTGAAATGTGCAATTAAATCCAAATTAGATTTTTGCACGATTCACCTCTCGACAGGGACAAAGATGGTGTCCAATTTTGCTGTTGACGGATGGGTGACGCTTCGATACGCTGGTCGCATTTTAAACAATTGCACTTGCCAAAACGGCTTGCGTCCCGGGCGCAGCGGACGCTAACACATCCACCTACGGATTGGGTAATTGGACGGAACGGACCACACAGTTCCCGGTGCTGCTATTAGCGTTTGGCGCTACGTAGGGAAGTTTGGTAAAGTTGTAAACGGTTGGTGTTAGCTTTTTTTGTTGTTGTTGACGGTTTGAGTTCACGTAGGTCGTTGCTATTTCGTGAGGCTATTCCTGGTAACTAGGTTTTTATCGCAAGTAAAGTTAGCATAGAGCGTAGGTAAACGTTGTCAAACAAATGGACGATTTACTTAGAAAAACCGATATCACACATGCTAATGACGTATCAGTTTGATACGAGAAAATACGCTGAGCAAGTTTTTAAAGACTCGCATGGTAACTATAAGTTTTATAAAGCACTAAAAAGCAGTTAAACTAAAAAAAAACTATTTATAGCATGACGTTAAAACTAATAACTTAAATTGATTTGATATTACGCGTTGACATTTTAGTAATGCGAAGACTTTGTGAATTATTTACGAATAAAAGATATCCTATGCTAATGTTCTTTTATTTTTTGTCGTGATATTATCTCCGCATATTAAAATATAAAGTGATAAGAGGATTTTCATTAAATCATTTCATATGAAGTTTTGATCATGGGTTTCATTCTGATCTCACTAATGCAGTTATTCAAAGTTATTCAAAAATACTGTTATTCAATTAAGAACTGTCTGATAAAGATGAAACTTTAGGCAAGGGTGGCGTACAAATTAATCTCCGCTTGTTTTGCAACTTATTTGAGGATTTAACGATCAATTTGTTTCTCTGGATTGACTACACAGAACCATTGGGCAGGGTTCTCAGGTAGGACCTCCAAAAAAATCTAATAGTCCCTGTTGTGAGGTTAGTTGGGATCCACTTCAATCAACTACTCTTGCTTGTCGTTTTTTGCTCATCGCGAGTTATCGTTACATGGACGGCCTTGACTTAAACATAAACGTTCAGTTTTGCATTATAAAGTCCACCTTGTCCAGGATATACATTATTTTAGAACAATTCTCCAAATATTGTCCTAGATCCAGGTTTAACAACGATAAAGCCACCGAGCAATATCGAGCGCTAACTTAAAATGTTTGTCCCTTCTTGAAGACGTTTTCTTGTTTATCCAAAAATGAGAGAGTATCTTAAAACTTAAAACCTCATCGTCTGTTTTTTTTTTCCTCAGCTAGTTCTGCATCGAGCTGATTTAATTGACAACGTAGTACAATTTTTACCTGCTAAAGTAGATATGATATGAAAAGGTAAATTCACCATTGGGGTTCGTTACGACGCAGCAAAAGGACGTTTTGCAAAACCCAAAAATTAATCTATTTTTTGTAAAGTGCACCCATTAGGCTCTGAGAATTTCCATTTTGAAAAATACATTTTGCAGCCTTCGTTTGGAAAAGTGCTCCATATGCAAAAACTCGTATGGACGTCCCACACGTTCTCAGAAAATCGAATTAAAATGGTGCCTGTAAATAGCTAGACCGTACAAAAATAAACAAATTGAGGCTGACCGTATGGCGGTTGGCTAGGATGATTGGAAAAAAGGTGCTTTTACCAGAGCCATCAGAATAATCTAGATTTGTCTTCTTTCGTGGCTTAAAAACCACATAAATGACCATTCGTCATTCCAATGACGCTGTTGAGTTGCATTCCAACCATCGATAGCTTTGGAACGTGAGTGTCCGTTCAGTAGACTGACAAATAGGAGATGATGGCAGGGCGATCAAGACATCAAGTTTCCATACTTAGTAATGCACTTTTTCGTCGCTGCGGCATTTGTTTGTTTGGATTGGATGTTTGCGTTGGATGACCGGCATAACCTAGCAGAATTGTAAGAGAATTTGTAACATGTTCCGAGAAATTTCTACTGAACAGATTTTTAAAACAGGTGTCCAATTCCAACCGCATTATCACATCACACGTTCTATGGAACATATAAGAGATTTTACTCCTACTCAGTAGAACGCATTGGGTCTCCTAACAAATTCTAGATCGACAGGAAGTTTTTGGGTAGGTAGAAACATGTTAAATGCTTAAGATTCGTCTATTAGCATCACTGACGTGAAATTCACGTGAAGTAAATTTTCTCTTGAAAGTCCTGGGATGAATTCGTCTGGATAGCAAAGAATCCATCCTACTGCTGCATCAAGGACCCTCTATAGGATCTCTGATTTTTTATTGTTTAATTAATTCAGATACTTAATAAAGTTTCTTATCTAAATTTGTCGTCTTTGAAGCATTATTCAAATTCTGAAGCTATATTAGCCTCCATTTGACAGCATTGATTGTACTTTCCAACCAAAAATAAGCCACCGACTGCGTTGACCTTATTCGTTACAATTATTTGATAACAAAAATCATTTAATTACCCAACATACAACTCAACCAACCAATTATTCACGTTCGAATAAAGTTCGTAAAGTTAAAAACGGGGAAACATTCACCATCAACCGCTCAAAGATAAATAATAACCCTTTATTTCGGGGGTAGAATATCATCGCACCTACGCACCGCTCTACCCAAATGAAACGCAACAACTCGTTTCATCTTTTCCAGTTTCCAGCACAGTAGCAAAAACCAAAAAGTGTAATGTTTTTAATTTTTAAGTTTTGTTTTTTTTTTCAACAAGCAGTACGTTCTCGCCTCATTCATTAAGCGAGAAGAAAAAATAAAACATTACCATATGTGTACAAATTGAACCAAAAGCCCCGCAATTCCCTCTGACCTGAAAATGGCGATACGGTAACATTATTTCACTCGGTGTCGATTTTATTTTTGCGGCATCGATTGAACAATTTTCGGTAGTAAAGATGGATGGAAGCAACAAAACAAAAAAAAACCGACCCCATTCAAACAAACTGAAGCTGCCCTCCAAAAGCCCAAAAAACACCGGTGGCCACCCGAATGTGCCGAAATCAATTCAAGAAAACCCACCGTAAAACGTTTCGCGTAAGCGCATTGAGTTCGCGAGCGCGCTCGACTACGTTCAGTGCAATGGGTTGGGTTTTCTTTACCGTGCTGGGGTTTTCCACCCGGACTCCGGCACGGTGTTTCCATGTGCCGATTGCGCGCCAGCTGTCCGAAGATTCGATACGACAAGATGCAAGCCGAGATGTGTTGTGGTTGGAGGCATGGGTACTTGTTCGAGGTACATGTCGGCAGAAGTGTGCATGCATGCAATTACACAACAACCATTGGGTGTTGTGGGACAGTGAATACCCCCCGAAGAAGCAGACATATCAACGAAAGCTCATCGCATCGCAACCACGCGGCGAGCATTGTGTGTGGTTCCACCCTCAGCTCCCAAAAGCTTCTGAAGAGCTGCCGATGTTGGAGTGGTGGATGATGCGCACGATCGAGGTAAACGGACGCGACACAGTTACAGGGTTGCCGATGGTTCGCGATGATGATGATGATGATGAAAGATTAAATAACGCCATCCCGTAATATGAGTAACTCTCGCAGTCGAACGGTCTAGAGAGCGGTCTACCGCTGCTACCGGCGCAAACACACATCCCAAACATACAACATAATGGAGTGAAGCTTTCCGCGGTCACTGTGGAAAAAATGCATTAAAACGTACTTACCTTTCAATTGATTGTGGTCAACAAGCGCACGACGCGTGACGCGCCGACCTGCGCTCGGTTCAGTTGCGCCAGCAGCACACGCACAGAAGGCGTCAAATGGTCGTGCTCCAGAGCTTATCCACTGCAAACCGCAATCCGCTGCGAGTGCTGATGATTTTCTTCGATTTCTTCTGCCAACCGGTCACAAATCTCGAACACACTCACACACACACACCACTCGGGCAGCCGGCAGCAGCAAATCACAAAACAAACAAAACTCCACTAAGACGCTGTGCTGAAAAGCCGAAAACCGAAAGTGAGAGTTTTTCGTGATCGCGCGCGCCTCTAATGCAAAATATCGGGGGTAGGCCGCAGGCAAATATATATTTCTTTCTCTTCTTTTCCTAGCTACTTCTTTCTCTTCTCACACACACGTACGAAACACACCAATTTACACTACCGCGTCACCTGGGAACGAAAATGGGTAGCTTTTTTTGTTAGTTGTTGATGATCGTGAGCAACTGGGCCGCGCTCTGTGTAAACTGGACCGAAAGTAACGCTGTTACGCATTATCACACATTTCACTGGATGCACAAAGGTAGCTTCAGAAAATCAAGGAACAGGAAACAGCGCTACAACCACCCTTCGCAATAGTTAGTGGCGCCACCGGACCAGTCAGACGTCAGACGTTTGACGTTCCGGTTTCCTTGTTGGTGTTACAATATTACTACTACTACTACTACTACAACGACTACTATCATTTCACCTATGATCCCTTGTTTCACTTTCGGGTATGACATGCCGGATTGTGAACGAACCTGGGGACACCATTCACTAGCACACACACACACGCACGAACGCACACACTGCAACAACACACTCTTATGCCGATAAAATGCACGTGCTTCGTGTGATCGGAGGTGCCGTTTGACGCTTTGCCTTTATCATCGGTCACTTTCCCCAAACGATCGCACTTCCGGTGGGCAACCTTTTGTCTTCTGGCTCTGATCCCAGCACGATTCGCTGCGAGAAGGGTTTGCCTGGGTCAGCCTGTCAACGGCTTAGCTATGTTCCACCAAGCGGGACACGGTTTCACTAAAGCGATTTTGCGAACATTTACACGCACTCAAGGTTGCTCAAGAGCTCAAGGAAAGCGTTGTTGTTGTTGTTTTTTTCTGTCTGATTTGAAAAGGCGAGAGAGAGAGTGAGAGAGGGGCTTACTATTTTTGATGTGATTTAACTAAAATCTCTCCTTTTTGATTACGATCACAAAACAAAACAAACATAAACAAACACACTACATAACACATACGTCAACAAAGCGTTACGAAGCGTTACTTCTTCGGTTTCGATACACATTAAACACCTTTCGAGCCTATTTAAAGCAACAACAAAAAAGTGTTTTTTTCTAAAAAGAATTTCGTATTAAACCATTTTTACGCCAAAAAAGAAACAATAACAAACCACTTGCCACTCGCGTACTTCGAATACGGCTTAAAGCCTTTCGCATAGGTGTTCGACGGTAACCCAACGGGCAGCAGGATAGGATACAAAAAAAAAAAATCGGTGCCAGTGTGGTTGCCGGATTCGAAAGTGGTAACTGTGCAGGCAGAAGGCGAACCAGAAAGCAGTTACGTCCGCAATCGGCCGCGGTACGATCGAAACTGAAAGCGCACGACGGGTTGTTGCGTCTGAGGTTCCGCGCACGGTGGCACGACCAGGGACGGCATGGGTGGGACAACCGGGCCGGGTGGTACCGGTGACCGGATCGGAGAAGGGAAGGCCGTCCGAATGCAAATGATGATCACAATGATGGCGATGATGGCGATGATGATGATGATGATAGTGTCTGATCATGCTGCGTCGATCACTGACCGGGCGGAGAAGGTGCGTATGAGCACGCATAGCCTATACGCTTTGCATGCTTTACCCCATCCACTCTCCACGCACCTCATCCCTCGCTTCCTTTCCCCGTCGTTGTCTAGGTCCAGGAAGCGAGCAGTGTGATCGAGTCTCCGGAAGAAACATATGCGCGCCTACCCTACGGGGTTGAAAGTGGTCCAAAAAGCGGGACGAATACAAACGAAACGCGTCTTTTCGGAGACTTTGGAGCGGACCGAGCGGGCGCGATTAATCGACGGCACGAGCGTAACAGAATCACGGCACCAGCAGGAATGTGGCGGGAACGTGTTTGGACCGGGTGTGGCTAAAGAAATGGCCTGCGGTGCGGTACGAAAGGCTGCTCTTACTCAATGTGATGTGTGCGTTAGGGTTAATCTGAGAAAGAAGCCAACCAGCGCATAATCCGCCCTCTGCACTTCAGATGATGGCTGTGAGCTTCTGGCTAGTAGGCTGATCGATCGACCGTGAATGAAGCTACGGAATAGTGGGTAAATTACACATGATGGGCCGCGTAAATGACATCATTTTGACATCGCTTTCTGAGACATGGGAGGGTGTTTTTTTGCTAATTACCTGTTATGTTTTGTATGCTTTGCGGCCGAGCTTCTGTCGAACTTTGTTGACATTACCGTTGTTAAATATTATTTCTTTCAATTGTATCCAACTGGGACGTTGAGTGGTTTTTGACGTCTTTTTTTCGCAATATTCTTGATGGAGTTTTGTATAATTTTGTATAGGGAAATGGATGTATGATGTATTATTTCTTTCTTCTATCCTTGTATTTTTGAAAGCAAAGAATGTTTAGTGAAGGATTGTACATCGTTTCTTATTTATTTCAATAGAAATACCAGCTTTTCGACCGAGCTCATCACCCGGTATAATGTGCCCTTTCACAATTTGGATAACGAAAAGTCTCCAAACCATCGTGAGTTGTATAAATTTTTGTAATTTAGTCTTAAGCAAAACGGCTAGGCAGTTCTTCATGAATAAAAAAACTAGTTTCAGTAACATATAGTTTAGATTACTAAAAGATGCAGGCCGTTCATTACAGATGGAGATTGAAGTTCGAGTGTTTCTTATGTTGCTTATGATTAAATGCAAATTTAAAATTATGCATGCAGTACATAGATGCATGCATGGATAAGAGTAGTAAAATTAGGTGAAAACCAGTGCTATTCAATTTCCGTTGAATTGAAATGCTTCAATGAATGGTAATGAACTCCTGGATATCTTATTCACAACCAAATGCTACAGGATGCTGAACATTAACTTAACACCACTCCAACATGTGTTCTGTTCCAATTTAAATCTTCTGATAATCGGTTGATCAGTTATAAGCTACGCTTCGATAGACTATACCATTACCAAAGTTGGCCAGAGCCTCATAATTTTTCTATCTAGAGCAACAAGTTCTCTATCATTATGTAAGGATAGCACGTACGAAGCCAGCCACTGGATGCAAACGGAAGAAATAGGAACTCGTAATGACTGAAAAACTCCCTGTGAAGCTGCTAAAACAAAGTACTTAAACTAAAGTGGAATAAAGCATCGTGAGGGAAATTGAATCGAAAGCCGTTCGTTTGCTGGGAGAAGCGACACTTATATTTTATATTACATGTATAGCTTTATCTTTATATAAAATTTTTGTAACGTTGCTCTGTGGAGCACGTCGTTGAAACGTGGCCAAGACTTCTATTTAAGCATAAAGCAGATTCCAAAAGGCTAGTCTCCACTAAGGGCGGACCGGTGACCGAGGCGATAACGACGCCGGTCTTGACAAGGCAGAATCAGGGTTCAAATCCCATCCAGAACGCCTCACCGTACGAGGAGCTGACTAGAAAGCCAGAAATGGCAGGCCGAGACCTCTCAATGTTGTAGAGTGAAAAGAAAGAAGAATAAGAAGAAGTCTCCACTTAATCCAGCCAACGAGCTCGCCTCGTGCCAAACGGGTCGCTGGCGAGCACTTTCCAGTGGAGCAGCATGAGCATGATATCCTCATTATATGCTTCTACCATCGTATTCCTTCGGCTTTGACTATCGTCAGGATATCTGCATGGCAAAAGAGCTCAGGTAACAAGTGATTTCTCATATTTCTTCCCTTGCGATTCCCACGGACACCGCTCTAGATAGTCCTTAGATCCACGCACTCGAACAGGAAGTTCTCCGTCACCATAGTTCATCAGTCGAGTGCGTAACTCGGAGGTGATCAGACGTATCTTCTCGGTGACCCAACATCAGAATTATAGTGACAGTGATTAAAATACACGAGTGAAAAAGACAACTACAGTGTGACAGTGGCAAAAGGAAAGAGACAGATCTACCTTTTGCGAAGACCGCATGGTCTAACACGGGCACGCATAGACGGATTCAAGAAGAATTTCAAAATTTAACTTATCTTTATATTGAGACTGTAAGTACACTACACTTTACTGCTTAAGAGCTCGCCTCCCTTACAAACATGGGAGGGCCAGGCCCAGCCTGGGGGAGTAATCCCAACGCTCCACCTAATATAAGGGACAGGCAGGCTCCAATTTGGATGGATTTAGATGGCAAGCGAGGAGAACTGCTGTTTTTGGTCATGAGTCCAAAAGTAGGGTTTGTTCTACCAAAAAACCCTTTCATAATCCAAAAAAGTCTAGTAAACCATGCAGGAGATATCGACCCTTGCACGCCGGTCGATAAAGGTTCTAAACTCTTGCTGAAAACTAGAAGCCGTGCACAATTCGAGAAACTCCAAAATCTCACAAAACTGATTAACGGTACAGAGGTGAACATTACATCACACCCATACCTTAACAGTGTGCAATGCGTGATCGTCAGTGATAGTCTTGATGGCCTTTCAGACGATGAAATTCTAGATGAAATGAAAGAGCAAAAGGTAATCTCGGTCAAACGGTTCATGAGAAAAGAGAATGGACAGCTTAAGCCAACTAGTTGTCTCCTTCTAAAAATTGACTCTGTAGTAGTCCCAAACGAAGTGCGTGTAGGTTGCCTGATAGTAAAAACCCGCACTTACTATCCTAGACCAATGATCTGCACAAATTGTCTAATTATTGGACACACGAAGAACAGGTGCACACAACCCAACAAGTGCTCAAATTGCGGAGAGCCAGAGCACGGAGATTGCTCTTTTCCTCCCAAATGCAAAAATTGCCTAGGCAGTCACACATCTCTCAACCGATCATGTCCATCATACTTGGAAGAGCAAAAGATTATCAAGCTCAAAATCGATAACGGCATCTCTCACGCACAAGCCAAAGCTTTGCTCAACAACACAAATACAACACAACGTAACACAAACTCAGTAAACGAAAGATTACAGATCGCGCAAAATGACATGGACAAGGACGAAATTATCACAGAACTGAAAAAACAGTAGCTTTGCTACAGGACAAACTTAACGAACTCACTCACACAACCGAAAATTTGCAAAAAGAGCGTGACAATCTGAAATATATGATTATCAATACACTGAAGCCGCAGAATATTCCACACACTACACCGAAAAACACCGAAAACTCCGATATTGAAAACAATACAACATTTACAACAAACACTCAAACAATTAGCCAAAAACAACAGAACACAGATCTCATGGACAGCGACAAAGATGAACAAATGAGTAAACAAAAACGCAAAGTAGACTCATCCTCCTCCACGGAAGAGTTATTCGAAAATGAGACAAAGAAAACCAACAATGACGATACTACGGACACTGGCACCAGTAAACCAAGAAGAAAACGATCGAAAAATCGGAACAGAAACTAAAAATTAACCCATACTTCGATTTGGCCTCTGCATAAATAAAATTTTGACTTTACGTTTAACAATTGTGTCGAATTCAAATAATAATACGAACCCTACTCCATACATTCTTTCCTGGAATATCAGGGGCATGAACAAGAATATTGATGAACTCAAACTATTAATTAACAAATACAACCCGGATTTAATTGCTCTACAGGAAATAAACCACAGCCCGAAAAATATTCATCACAACACATTAAACAATTACACTTGGAAATTTAATCACAAATCTACATTACAACATAGCGTCTGTCTAGGCATTAGAAAAGAAATCCCGTTCACTGACTTAAATATCTCCTCAGAACTTCCTCTTATTGGCGTGACCATAAATCTACCTTTCGAAATTAATGTTATTAGTACATATTTTCCAAACAAAATGCATCCAACCAATGAATTATCCATTTTCCTGTCCCAAACACTGCATCAAATTTCCAACCCCATTATCCTTGTGGGTGACCTGAATGCTTCCAACAAGACATGGAACAACTCGAGAACCGACAACAGGGGAAAAGTTCTCCAAAATTTGTTTAGTTTAAATAACTTAGCTGTTCTAAACAACACTCGTCCCACTCGCATATCACCTAGTGATGGTACAGGATCTATTATCGATCATTGTTTTGTATCGACTTGTTCCTCTGCACAGTTTACAATCTCAGTAGAAGAAGATTTACACGGAAGTGATCACTTTCCTATTCTTATAAATTACAAGTCAACCACAGACCGGCCTCAGCTGCGACCTAGATGGAAATATGAAAAAGCCGATTGGTGCAGCTATCGTTTTCTTGTCGACAACGCGATAACAGTACCAACATTGCTATCAGTTGATACCTTCTGTAAAATAGTAATCAAGGCAGCGGAGTCAAGTATCCCACGTACAAATGGAAAAATTTCAAAAAAATCAGTTCCCTGGTGGAATGAGTCTGTTAGGATGGCAATTGCTGCAAGAAGGAAAGCTCTGAGGAAATTCAGAAAGGCTAGTAACATCAAGGACAACCCCAATATCGAATATTTAGCATCGAAATACAGAGAAGCTAATCAAAAAGCTAAAGCCGAAGTAGAAATAGCAAAAAAGCAAAGCTGGGATAACTTTGTCACAAGCATCAACCCGTCACAGTCCTGTAAAGAAATATGGAGAAAGATCAAGTGTCTCGCAGGGAAAAGGGAATTTATATTTCCAACGCTTGTGAAAAACAAAGACCCAATCGCTTCACCTTCCGAAGTAGCGGAAACTTTTGCACAACATTTCTATAATGCCTCTGCAACCGATAAATATTCTCCTTACTTCAAAAAACTGAAGAATCCTCAAAAACCGTCTCCTATTTCCTTCCCCAATAAACGCTTTGAATCCTACAATAAACCATTCTCCTTAGATGAACTACGCTGGGCATTACAAAAATGCAAAGGAAATTCAGCCGGGCCAGATAACATTGGTTATCCTCTTCTCAAGCAGCTTCCTGAAGTAGCAATGCATTGCCTTCTTAACATATTCAACAACATCTGGAACACAGGAGAGATCCCTACAAAATGGAAATCTAGTTACATCATTCCCATTCCTAAAACAGAAACAACAAACTTTAATGCTGAGAATTATAGACCCATCTCCTTACTGTCCTGTTTGAGTAAAGTTCTAGAAAGATTGGTAAACCGAAGACTTGTACAGGCACTAGAAGAGAGAAGCTTACTAAGCACACAACAGCACGCTTACAGAAGCGGTCTCGGCACAGAATCATACTTCGCAGCTTTTGGGAATGTTATCGCTGAAGCTAGAAGCAGGCAACACCATATCGACTGCGCAGTGGTTGACCTGTCAAAAGCGTTCGATCGCGTTTGGCGTCCGAGTATCCTAGAGCAATTAAAAAAATGGAATTTTGGTGGACAGCTCTCAAAATTCATCCAGAATTTTTTAACAGAACGCACTTTCCAGGTCTTGATTGGGAACTGCGTATCACAATCTAAAGTTCTGGAAAACGGAGTACCCCAAGGGGCAATCTTGTCACCCACACTTTTCCTTATTAGTATGGAATCCTTACTCCTATCTATCCCACCTAACATCCTCAAGTTTATATATGCCGATGACATAACGCTAATATCATCAGACACATCACAAAAAAGAAACAGAAACAAATTACAATTAGCCTTAGTTAAAGTCTATAAATGGTGTGATGAAAATGGTCAAAACTTATCCACCACCAAAACAAAAATACTACACATATGCAACAAAACACATAAATCCCCCTTGAAACATTTAAAAATCAAATCCAACACCCTCACAAGTAGACCTTGGTACTACAAGAAACCATCTATTGACTGGACTCTCCTTAATATGACTAAAACAGGTTGCAATCAACAAGAAATGCAGCAATATTTCCATAATTTGATAGCCAGCCAATATAGAATTCATCACAAAATTTACACAGATGGGTCAGTAGAGGATAGCTCCGCTGGCTGTGGTATTTCTTCCTCAAACGCTAGCTGTAGTATAAAGCTTCCAGATAACACCACCATCTTCTCAGCAGAAGCTATTGCCATCTACTTAGCAGCAGAAGAAACCACAGTTGACGACAGACCTAACGTTATCTTCACAGATAGCGCTAGTGTACTGAAAGCTTTGGAGAAAGGTTCCATGCGTAACCCCCACATACAAGCCATTGATTCCATCATAAATGACAGAGAGCTCGTACTATGTTGGATACCAGCTCACATGGGAATAACGGGAAACGAGGAAGCTGACCGTCTTGCAAATGAAGGTAGACGCATATTAGACAAAATAGATGGTACCATCTCCAGGGCCGACTCATCCGTGTGGCTCAAAGCAGTGGTACAGCAGTGTTGGCAAAACGAGTGGAATATATCGCCTTTGAGTCATCTCAAAAAGATCAAACAGACGGTTGCCTCTTGGACCGATCCTTCGAATCAATGCGATCAAAGAGTTATAACAAGATTAAGAATTGGACATACGCGACTAACCCACACACACCGTTTGAAAAAGGAGTCACCATTGATATGCCAGTACTGTGGCCTGGATGTCACAGTACAGCATATACTAACCGAATGCCCTGGGTACTCCTTTGACAGAGAGAAACACAAACTGAGTGAACATCTGGATGTGGTGCTCTCAAATAGCATCAATGAGAATAAAAAACTTATATTATTTTTAAAAGATGTTAAATTATATGCAGAAATCTAATGCAATCTTTACATAGCAAGGATATAACTCCGAAATCAAAACCTATATGATGGCTGAAGGAGAGGCGAATGCTAAAAAGCCTCGTAAAAAAAACAAAACAACAACAACAACCATAGTTCATGACTTCATTCCGATATTGATAGAGTTTTCTGGATCGCAGGGGTTTGTGGTGCTCACAGTTTCCGCGAACGACCTCTCCTGAACGACCTCTCCTAGATAGCAATTGCATAGGTTGTTAGGTACAACGTCATCAATAAAATTCCATGGAAAGCGAGATGTAGTCACTAATTTTACAGCCAAGTGCAGTACTGTCATCCAGCAAGACAAGGTATTGAGGAGACTTTTCTTTAGATTAATTTTGATTGAAGAGTATTAAGAAAGGTATAGAAATATAACTTTCGAACCAGGGACTTTACAAACTTTACAAATAAAGAACTTTTTTATATTGTGTGAAATTAGGTTTGGATTTCTCATTTAAATTAGTTTTTAAGGAAGTCTTTTAATCGAGATGTCTACACTAGTTATTCGAGTGGAATTAATTTCATGCCATTAACCACCATTCTTCGAAGAATGTTAAGCTTTCCCCGCAACGTTATCCTTTTTTCTCATCTAGTGCCCTTTTTTTCCCGTCTGAAACTCAAAGCTGTTTGCATATGTTTCAATAACCCTTGGAGTAGACTCTCACATGCAACCACCAGCCAGCTCCACACTGTACGACGATGGTGTACAAAAATATTTGTACGTGCACACCACACAACAACAACAAAAAACCATCCAATTCAACAGTGCACAACAGCACACTTAATTTGCCTGCCATCTAATGCGGTCGGTTACCACATAATACAGATCACCTTCACCATCGTGCACGGTGGCACGAAACACGTGTGCACTTACAGCTGGCGGGACACTGTTCAGCCCCCGGGTTGCTTTTATTCGTCTTCATTACTTTTATGAGATCGTTACACACCTACCCTGCTGCGGGGTGGGCTTCGTATCAGTGGACTGTCTTTATTAAAACTGTATGCTCCTGTTTGGGTCGTAAAATCCGTTCCCGAGAAGTCCTCACCCAAAGCAAGTCAGGTTTCACAATCTCGACGCTCGATGCTCGGTGTGTTGCGATTGTCACACTAGCGGGTACTCATTAGTGTGCAATGATAAAACTAACTAAGCGGGTCACTAATAATGTTTAATCTTTCCTAACTCTTTTGTCCTGCTGAGGTCACTTTGCATGGGGAGACAGGTAGGTTTTAATGCTACGTTTATTGCACGATGTCAAGGGATTCAAATTCGGTATGGCGTGGAATGATATTCCGTGGACAATAATTAGGTTTGTTATGAACAGTGCATGTAAGTTAACATTAAGTTTATTAGAAGCAACTGCGGCCAAGATAAGTCGAGCAACTCAAATTGAAGATTTGTTCTTAGTATGAGCTTAATTCCTGTGTGAAGAATTTTGAAATAGTGAGGCACTTCCTCAGTGAGGCACAGGGCATAACAGCTTCTAGTCATACAGTTTCGTTTCTCTTCTGTAGAAAAACGAAATCGCTTAATTGGACACAGGTTCGTTGAATTCTTAAATGTAGCAACAACTGATGATTATAACGAAGGCCTTATCACCCGGAGGCGTTATCGGTGCGAAACTATATTCCAAGAGTTAGAACATCCAATTAACGGTGAAGAATAAATTCTGGACAAGATGATGGACTTTGGTTACCCATAATTCACTTTTCTCGTGTGAACCTAAGTGGAAATGGGATCATTACTCAGAATGAGGTGTTGACAGAATTTGGCCGAAAGGCCTCTTTGGAAGGATTTATCACAACAATTGTTGAATCCTTTTAGGTTGTCGTCAGCAGTCTTCTTCTTCTTACTACAATCTCGAAAGGTCTCGGCCCGTCATGTCTGGCTTCCTTTGACTTGATTTTCCCCGTCTCTGTATAGTCAGTCCTGCGAACGGCACCCTTCTTCTAATTCTTCACGAGAGCATTCTAGATCAATATCTCAAACCACGTAGAACAAACTGGAACAAAATAAATGTCAAGATATGCCAACTCACCTCAACTTAAAATATAAAACACAATCACCCATCACACACCACGAACAAAGAGAACAGAATCCGCCCAAAGCCAGATGCTAACGGAGAAAAGCCGATTCAAGCCGATTTTATGTGTGTGCATACATGATCAACATCTGACACCACGTGCCAGCTCATTTCTCATCCATCAGCAGCAGCGGCAGCAGCAGCAAGTACACCTCCACACAGCTGGCCACAATTTGTTTACTTTCACATTTTCTACCCACAAAAACAGCTAACCACGTGTTACTCTGTGCTGCTTACAGAACGTTCTCGCGATACGCCATTACCGTCGAATGTTTCAACGGGCAGATACTTGACTTGTATCTCGTCAGATGAAGTTCTGCCTTTCTTTCTTTTTGATAATTCTAAATAAGATGGATAAATTTGAACGTCTAAACACAATTTCTAAACGATCTAACTACATAGGCGCTTATCCAACCGGTAGCGTAATGCAAGACTTTCCTGCTGACCATGTGTGCCCGCACTAAAGTAAATACACATGCCGAACCGAGTGAACAGACACCCGTCCAATTTTTTTTCTTTGGATGGTATACACTGTGTCAGTGCAGGCTTTATTCGTCTTTTCTTTCTCTTAATGTCAAACCAACTGTTTGGATGTACTGCCCATTAGGCTTACGGCACCAACAGACTGTAAACAAGGTTTGTGCCCGTGTACCGTGTAACACATCCACAACTCATCCAGCGTTAAAACGAGCAAAAACTTCATCTTCAGAAATTTCGTTCGTTTTCTCGACCCAAATCTCTATCCAAAACTGGTGTGTGTTTTTCTGTGTTTTTGCCATTTTGCGTGGGGGTAATGCGAGTTTTTATTGCTATTTTGTTGCTACTTTTTTTTTTGTCTGCATCACATCTCCCAGCATGTCGCACTAACGCACTTTATGACATTTATGTCGCACAAATGAGAAGACGCAACGTCCGTCATCGTTCTGCATAGATCGGTCGACATTCGGTGGGCCAGTAGATGAACGTCACATTCAGCTGGAGCTTTGAAGTATCACAAAGCTGTATCACAAGCTGGTGTTGAATATTGAACTCGAGATCCTGAGGTCTCAGAACGTGCTCTTGTACATCCAAAAGGCAGGTTTTACATTAAAAAGGTCCACACAAGCTCAAAAAGTTGCTCTAAGCTCACTCTGACCTCCTATGATTATGGGCAGGTTGTACGAAGGAACGTTGGAGAGAGTATCCCAAGCAATTGATTAGGAGGTGTTGTACTGTGATGTTAACACCACATAAGCTGCAAAGTGGAGGTCTCCCATATGCAACGCTCATTTGTCCTATCTAAAGATATAGCTCTTTAGCCTCTTATGAATCCCTAATAGAGAGTTTGATAGGATTCAGAAAATGATTCTGAGATTTTTTTCCACTACCTGTTCCACCTATCAGAGGCAGTGGTTTTAAGTCGAAGTCTCAACCGTTGTAGCGCAGACTCTAACGCCCTTTCCTCTTCAAAAACCAGCTTCTTAATACAGCTCTCTGCCCAGCATAAGAACCTAACCTCGTACAGCATCACGGCATACGGCACCGTTGATACTGCTAATGCACCCCGCTTGGCAAGTTACGCATTACCACATTCATAATTTTCCACAACCCACAAACACGCGTCGCAGGCAATGCCCCCCCCCGTCGTCCCAGCGATGATTATGGTTGTGCATCGAATGCAAACGGATTGATATGAAAAGCGGGAGGCGGTCCACGGAATGCATAATCACGTACGAAAGTCTCTCGGAGCCGGTTGACTCACACACACACTCTCGGTTGCGCTAATTGTACGCGGTTTATGTTGCGATGATGGACACGCGGCAGTACGTCGATGATCCTGACCTACCGTGCGCTGGACAATCTTTCCGATCCGTCGTCGAGCGTCTTGTGGGTTGCCGAATCGCGCGAGAACGTTGCCGGTTGTTGGCGTGGAAGGTTTGTGCCATTGAGCGAATGCGAACGTGAAACGGGTTTTACCGAACGGGCAGCAACAGCATACGGTTCGATCGTTCGAGAGCTTAATCAGGTGGATGCAGGTTGCAAAACGCACTTGCACAAGACAAGTAAGGAATCAGCTAAAATATCAATCATTTAATATGTCCGATAGAATGTTTTGCGAATGGTCGGTTGGTGGATTAAAGGGCATGTGATATAATACGGAGTGAATAGTGAAAAAAATTCTGAAGCTTTTAAGGAACATCTAGTGATGAAATTTTAAAGTTAAATAATAAATAAAAATGAATGTTTCAATTCCAATACCTTTGATCAAAATTATTATTTGACACAAATTATAAAAAATCAAGAGAATTTATTATTTATGTGTGCTAAACTTAGCCATTCTTTGGATGGTTATCAACATAAAACCCCTAGCATAAAATAGTTCATTATTCTATCCTTTTCAAACCATAAAATAAATAACTATTCCCCGAAACGAAACACGCGTCACAATTCGCGTCCACGACTGTTACCGACCGTTTGAACAAGCGCCTAACATTATGCAATTTGATGCTTTTGTAAGATCGCTGACCAAATGGCTTCTGCAATCCATCGCCCACCAGAATGGACATAATAAACCATCCTTCAAAACTTTCAAATCGTTTTATCACCCCTTTTCTTCGCAAAAGTCACGAAAGGTTGCGCAAATTCTACACCATCTCAAATTAGCACGTGAGCGAACGTGCACGTGGCTTTTCCCAGTAGACGCAAATCTTTGACTCGCGGTTTCGGGGAAAAGGTTAGCTAAACTGCTTTTCCAGGGATGACGAACCAAAATAGTACCCCTTTCACCAAACATTGAAAACTTGAACTGTCGAAGCCATATTATACGGGGCATTAGTGTAGAGCATTTGTTACATTACATCTTCCCCACTTTGGAATGCATCTCGTCGTACCTCGCCGAGCCGTTTATGAGTTTATGGCTTGTTGGTGAGCTGAAATTACTCACACCGTTCACATTCGTTTGCAATGACCCGTTCAGGGAACAGGGAACAGGATTATTTTACCGGGTGCCAGAGCACATTCCGACGCATTGTTGTTTCTTCATTTCCAAACACGATTTATACCCTTTGACACGATTCTAGGAAATTTCTCGATGAAAGGAACCGTTTCGTTTTCTTAAGCGAACAATAAACGGTTGTAAGCTTTCCTTTACGCGAGCAAGTCAAGCGTCGCAGAAAAAAGGTCATTTAGTGTGTAGTTATATTGTAAGGGGCTTAAAGCAAAATTACATCAACTAAGAAGTTGCTAGTTATTTATCATAAGTAAAAGGAATTGTTTATTTATCTAAGTCATTTATTTGTCCAATTCGAAAAATATTGTATTTTTTCCATTTTTTTTTTCCTACAGATTGAATCATTACAATTCATTTAAAATTCAATCAATTACATTTATTTCAATTCTACCTTTTTTTTAAAATTTGCTAATGTTAATCTTACACCGTTCGCTTATTTTATTTCTTCTTAACTTACGTTTAGTAAATAATTTTCATTCATTTGGTTTTCGTTTCTCTTTTCAAAGCTTAACGGCCAACAGTAACAACGGATCCATTGATCCATTTGCTCTCATTGTAATCACATTCACAAAATGTAATCGCCCCATCCCAATAGGCCATCCCAATTTGATTCGATTCTGTATCGCTAACAGGTTCATAGCTAATGTTGTGTTTTAATAGTATTATATTTAGTTGCTCTTCTTCCGTTACTCTAAAATGTGAACATCTGGCTTACCATTAAACGGCATTTGTAAGAAATGCCACATGATCTACTTGACTCTCAACTGTAACATTACGTCACTATCTCGCTCGCTTGCGTTCATGTTTGTTTGGTGGGTTTGAATTATAGTTACCTTCGCTCGTGTCTTGAGTGTCGTTTCCAAAAGCTCGTCGTTAGTTACAATTGCATTGATTTCGAATTTTAAATAAATTAATCTGAGTGGAAAAGTAAAGTTACGTTAACTCTAATACAAAACAACTACTGCACGCTCGCATCGCTCACTAAAAGTGGGCTCATTCCTTTAGCGAGCGATGTGAAAATTACAGGGTTTCTCGGGTCATTTATGAATGTCAACAGCAATTTTGATTTCTACAAAGGTTTGTTACAAAATTCGATGAATATTTTACATTTGTGATTCAAAATTACATTTTTGTGGCGTTCTTTTTCAAAAATAATCCAAAATCGATCGGCTTGTTTAAACATTTCAGTGTTTCTCAAGCCAGATGAAGGTCAACTTCATCTCAAAAAATTCATTCATATGAAATCAGTTGAAATTAAATGAAGGAAAAAAAATCAAACACTCAGGCATTCAAAATGGTATTGCATATAAGAAAAAAAAAACGGATAAACTTATATCGAAGCGATTTACATAAAATATACCATTTTGATAAATTAGTTTATTTAAAAAGAAAAACTTCAGCTACTTTCTACCCCAATTGTTAGCATTTTTCACATTTTCAGCATACCTCACCCAAGAATTACTTTTTAAATGTTTTCGGGCAACTTTTCAACTTATTATTTATACCTGGAGTGTCAGAAGCGATTTTGATTTTTTTAATTGCTCAAGTGACAACGGGAAATTCGCACTAAGCAAAATCACCCAAGAAAAATCATTATATCATTTTTCTTTTCGGCAAAGCAACCGAAAAGTTCATTATTTGAAAAATAAATAATTCCTTTCCAATAGCTTGAGAAACACTGGACAAGGTAAACAAGCCGCAGGAGAACTGTTGAAATGCAACGCCACAGTGTTGAAATAGAACGTCACATGAACGAAATATACGTCAGATCTTAACATAACCCAGTGTTAAAAAGGAAAACAAGCTGCTGTCCGTTAAAACCGCTCCTTTATCTATAACGATACAGTTCTTATCGGGACGTTTCTTCGTTTCAATTTGGTCCATCGCGGAGAGGAACATTGGTGTGCCTACAGTTTCTGTCCACACTTGCCACTTACAGTCGTAATGAATTAAAAACATAACCACACCTCCACACCTACTTAACTGCTCAGTTCGTACAGCGTGTGCTCTCGTTCACCGTTCACCGTTCAATCGTATCACGTGCGCTTTTATAGTAAATTGGACCGAAAATTTTTCGATTTTATCAGTATCGATTTTCCACTATTAATCACAGATAGTTCAAAGTCGGGACGCACGAACCGGGAACCGGCGTACCCGGCACCGCTCCGTTCGCGCCCCCGTTCCTCATCGTTCATCTCGTTCAGCACCGTTTGGTCCAGGGGCGAACGGCTGGTTACCTTGCCCGGATGCGAGCTGCTCGACACGTCCACCACCGCCAACGGTGCGGTCGGTTTCACTAGGCTAATTTTGAAGCGGTTTTTCTTGCGACAGAAATCGAAACTACACTCCACCATGTCACGGCTGCTCTTGGTCAGCTCGCGCTGCATCGTGGTAGTGTTTTGGTCCGCCGTTGGCACGCCGCCCTTGTTACGCACCCGGGTAAACGCTGCCCGGAACTGTGTGTTCATGCCGACGTAGATGATCGGGTTGTAGCAGATGCTCGATTTCGCGATGAGTGCCGGCAAAACGGCCAACCCGGGCCCAATAAGTTCCGGTGGTCCGAACTGTTCGATCAGCGCAAAGATGGCGTACGGTGTCCATGCGACCATGAACGCGACGATCATCACCGCCACCATGGAGGTGACCCGCTGTTCGGCACGGTTTATTCGCCCAACGCGGGCTGAGTTCTGGGGCAAAATGGTTTGAAATTATATTTGAAGTGTGGTTAGAGTGCTGTTTCACCGCACCGGTGAAAACCCTGTGGCTTGTTAAACATTAAACTTACCCTTCGCATGTTGACGATGATGTTGGTGTAACTGTAGACAATGACTATCAACGGGACGACTAGCCCAAACACGAACAGAAAAATGATGTACGTGGTGGCGTTCTTCGTTTGCGATTCCCAATTCACCGAACAGCTGGATCGTCAGTGGAGCCATGAAAGAAAAGTAGAATTTAAATGCAGTTGGGCGAAGAGGAAGTGCTCATCAAAATTTAATTTTATGAAGAACCTGGAAGTTTGACGCACAGCATTTTTTTAGTTTTTGTAATCTTATTTTATATATAAAATTAACAGCTTTGTCTATTAAACATGTATTACCAGCCACGAAGACAGGTTGTAAATAATCAAAAGTAAAATTGTTCCATTTCATCTGCCAAGGAATTCGTTTAGTGGGACATTCCTACCCCTTGGCAGCCAGAATGTGAATTGCTGAGTACTTTGTCATCACTGTTTTATTTTCAAATCAAATGTTTCGTCTAGTCTGCCAAGTCTAGAAATTTCACTCGTACGCTTCATCAAACTTCGTTGTCATATGATTGCTCTAGATTTTCCATTATGCGATAACGTTTTGGACACTTCGATGCTTTGCCTATGAACTCATTTATTGGACAAAAATGCATAGAATGCTAGACCCATCAAACCCAAGCAAATCTTTAATAATAATAAACATTTTTGCACTGAATATTTCAATAGCACACACCAAGCTATTAATCACAACCTACGCACTTAGAATCTATAGAGATCTTAGTGGGCAAGAAGGTCTCGAAATTTAATGACTCTAGATATCACTGCTTAGGTTAATATTTGAAGTTACAAACAAACTAAGGCAACATAAGTCCTCTACCACTACGAGATCGTCACAGTCAACTGATACTCTGCCTGTCATGAGGTCTTTATCACCCGTCAGAGCTTTCGGCAAGTATGTGCATTATCTAAGGTCAGGTTTATCTTCACTCCAAGCAACTCCTCAATCAAGTTCTCGAATCCATAATCCCATTCAACTTCACTTGGATTTGACTTCACTTGGACTTCACTTGGAGACTTCAAAAACTAACGAAATGCACAATGTCTACGGTAGTCATCTACAGTCACACTGGACTATTCTGCCGAGGTCGCTGAGGTTCTGTAGACTAGTTTCGAGAAGCGGATGCTCATGCGCATCTTTGGAGAAGTAATGGAGTCAAACCTGTTGGGGATCGAAAGTGCTCGTAGCTGGAGGATATCAGCCATAAATCAATCCTGGAAACGAATTGGTGACGTGGCATATCGCTACACTGTACTCAACAGGCAGGTCGAGAAGAAGGCTCAACTGAAGATCTATTCGTCTTCATTATTTGGACTCTAAACAGTATCCTGAGGGCGGTTCGGTACCCTAGGCGATAGGACCGGGACTCGAATCCCAGCCAGACCAGGACCTCGTATGCAGGACTGACTATTCAGCTACGGATAAAATCAAGTCACAGAAAGCCAGGAATTGCAGGCCTAGACCTCTCGAGGTTATATAGACACGTAAGAAGAATCAGTTTCCTGAAATGCGCCATGATATCATGTTCAGGACATAATTTTCTTCACGACAAATTTTAAGACAACAGGGACAAGCATCAAATGATCAAAAGATCTTGAAACATTCTGGTCTAAAAGCGAAAAATGTATCACTCTATTATGGTGTGTCGACAGATGGAAAGAAATCGTAGATTCCAAGGAGTTAACAAACTCATCTTCCTATTGTTTATCTTCTAATTGATTGAACGATTTTCTACTCAAATTTTCATAAGTTCAACTGGAGAAGATAACTTAATAATTGTTATGAACTCCAACAGCTGAGAGCTTAGTTTATTGTGTAAAAGTAGTTCCTGTTAAGTACTATCCGTGCGTGGAATATCTCCCCATCTGCATTAAGCCACCTCGATCAACGCAACACAAGCAACAACAAGCACCAGCCCAACCGTCATCTATAATTACAATGTGTCGAATACAAAAGCGAAGGAAACGAATCCAATCCAATTCCAAATCCTTACCCAAATATACGCTCCATTTTCCTGGAAAACGTGCTCATCTCACAGATCCCATTTTTGGTGTCGTGTTTCGGGACGGTTCCGACTAACCCACCGCTTGCTGGCATCATCAATTTCAAATTTTCACAAAACCTACGACTGTGTACCCATCTTAGTTTGGGTGCCTTTGGATGTGTGTTTGTGTGTGTGTGTGTGTGTGGGCGAAGGAATTTTCGACAGACAGCATGCAAAGTGCATTCGACAAGCTAAACTCCCCACCTGTACGCCTCAATCAATCTCAATCCTTTATGGAAGCATTATTTCCCGGGAGAAAATCCACCGAATCGTACGTACAAGCATTCCAGCGTTCCGGTCTCGCTCGTACGTTTGCCAAGGGCTTTCCAATTGGATTCTATGATTAAAATGAAGCAGCCACTGTTCATCAATCCATATTTGCACGATGCTGGACGGTACTGGAGTTCGAACCGTAAATTTGAATTTAATTTTCGCAACTCTAAGTAAGATGTTGATGGTCCGCCTTCAATTTCATCCTAAACTGGAGAAAACTCAACAAAAAAAGATTCTTAAGAGGCGAAGGAAGTCTTGACTGACTCAAAGTCTGTACTAACTATCCATCCAACCGAACCATAAGAGATTCTTGGAGAGTATATCCCCAACTCTATACTTTAGGTAATATTAACTGCAAGCTGTACTCTGATCTTCGTATAAACATCCTTGATGAAGTTCAAATGAATAATTGCATGTCTACAGTTTCAGTACGGTGAAGTACATCATCTGTAATTCATCTTCCTCCATTACCAAACTTCAAAATTCCAGGACATCACTCCAGCTGCTCCGGGAATGCTGCTTCACGCCACGCTTACATTTGCCGATCGCAAGCACACTCCATGCACTCAGCATCAGTAACCTCACGATAAAATTGTCCTTAAAGCTGCATAAATAACGGCATTAAATCTGCCCACGTATCTACGCCTGCAATTGCCCCGTCTTAAGAAGCTGCAAAGCTAGTTTGTTACCCGTAAACGCTCTAGATTAGCCGCACCTACCGGGTGGAACCCTTACCCTGCCATGAACACAGACTTAATCCTCCCCGGTATCTATGCCATCCTGCGCCGACTTACCTAATGTTAGCTGCCTCCTGGACGTACGCACCCCAACCAAACAGCGGATGCGAGGTTAACGCAAACGAGTAGCCCCAGATGAAGAATATCGCCAGGAACGCTCCTTTGCGTGACAAATTCCGTGATGAGAATGGGCGGCTGATGAGACAGTACCGCTCGTAGGACAGTACGGTGAGCGTCGTGATGGACGTTATTCCTGGAACGGAAAATGGCAATCGTATCAAAGGAAACTGATATTTGCAGCAAAGCAAAGCCAAGAACAAAAGCAGTTCGTCTCACGTGGACATAAAGGCAAAAAAACAACGAACATACGATACGCTTTGCGAGCTTTCCGAGCCACCTGCAATTACAATATTCTTGCACCACCAACACGAACGCAAAAAAAAACAATTGACTTTGATGTCAACGGAAATAGAATAACGCAAATGGGACAAGCACCGACAGTACATGCAATGTTCGCTGCTAGAAGATGGCTTTAGGATTGGAAAGGGACAAATTATCACCACCATTAAAGCTTTGCCCCGTTAGTAATATTTATGACCGTCGTTTACACTAGTCCAACCGTCCAACCGACTTGATACAACCGAATGAAACAAAAAACAACATCAATGGAACAATCATTTGCATGCTCTTCATAATATTAATCTTTGTACTGCGAACAAGTCCACAGATACAGAGGAAAGATCCTAGACCCAACGGAAATGATATTTTTTCGTGGAAACTGTCCTTACTTTCTCGTTTACAAGTGGATTGTTGCAAGCATTCGCTGTTTTCCGGTGAATGTGGTTATCCCACAATTCAGCTTTAGTTTACCTAAAGACAGAAATCGTCTGGCGCACTGTGTGGCCTAGAATGTGGCATATTAGTGGTTCGAGAGAAATTCATATCGGGTGAAATTGTGTTTGCTTTCCTGGAACTAAACAATTATCTCGTAAGACGTTAGCTGTTTGTGGGTAAAATTTTCAATTCAATAATGGTTTGCTAATAAATGTTTCCTTATAAAAATAAACATTACCGGTATACACTACCAACACTCTAATACCCTTTGAGCGTTGACGTTCGAACTACTTGGCCTCCCAAACCCTTCAAGAATAATTGCCAAGTGTTGGAGGCGATAATTCAGCTAACGAACTCAATTACACATGATTGCTCGTAGGCTTGAAGGCCTAAACCTCAATTAGGCCTTTCAAATGTCACGTATGACCATTGCGATGGACACTATGGACATCATATTCATTCGTCTATCATCGTCCGATTATCGGTAAAGCTAATAAGAGCTGCTTTGCTTTCGTTAGTACACATCCTCTTGGGCGATAACTAACCTTCATTGTCGTCAGACCCTGGTTGGGCTGGTCGTACGAGCAATTCTGGTATTCAATTGCATAGAATTGTTTCTAGCTGTACTCTGGACATCTGAAACACCATGCCAGAGGCTATTCAAAACGACATTGGCTAGGCTTTCGTCGAGGCTAGCGAGGAACACACACTGCCTTTGTTCAAAGTAAAGCAACATTAAGATTTACAGAGAATTTAATCTACTATGAGACACCAATAAAACAGGAAGCTCTCGGTTTACTGCTAACAGAAGTAAAGGGTTAACTATCAGATATTCAATATTTGTTGCTCAATACTTTGATGTATTTCTTTATGGCTGTGATAAAAAAAAGCTATTCTCTGTTACTTTTCATCGCGATCCACCCTGTATCGAAGCAGGGGTAATGTTTTATTTACGACGTTAGTAAAACTATACTACCTACAAGATTACCTCACTGAAGACACACTTGCCCCATCTGTGAAAAAGTTAAATAGAGTTTCTGAAGCGAAACGTAGACTACTGATCAGATCTTCACAATATGACGAAATGAGCCCTCCCAGACATAACAAATAAGATGAACCACCAAGGGTCTCCTTTGGTCTTGCCCGTCTTGTCTTTAACCTGGAGCTATGGAGGGTGAAACTCGGAGGTGGAAACATCGGGGACTATTTTTTACATGTCAATCTGAATCGTTGAGTACTTTCATGACATTAACTTCAACGGTTTGGAGGCTCTCCTATGAGGCAAAGGCTTACCAAGGGATGACACAAGTGGCTCTTTACCGGAGACACAAATTGTCATAAGAAATGCACTGA
This sequence comes from Anopheles stephensi, assembly GCF_013141755.1. NCBI lineage: Eukaryota > Metazoa > Arthropoda > Insecta > Diptera > Culicidae > Anopheles > Anopheles stephensi. Next base: position 48,555,226 of record NC_050202.1, read on the forward strand.
ACGACACAGCATGTAAAGGTTTTTCTAAGGCCGTCCACATGAAAAGCGTGAGCTGGACCAGATTGAAATGCAGGGATGGAGTTGATGCGTCCTGTAGAAAAACCGGGATAAATATTGATAAAACCATGAAGCTCTGTAATTTTCCAATTCTTACCAGTAGTTAGCGAACTTTCAAATCTAGTACTAATAATAATTTTTCATGTCCTACCTCACATTATATTAATCTACATGTAAAGCGTACAGTGTTGTTGTTCCATCATCTACCCCTTGGGAGGAACACTGTAATTTAAAAATTGACTTCTACTGCAATCTTGCGATTTCCCTCAAAATCCACTATCGAATCCGCTACTATTTTTCTTGAGAGCAACGCTATTCATAACCTTGGTGCCTCCTTCCCTAGGCCCAGCAAGGATGTCTAACATCCGCGGATTGACTGCTTGATTTCCACGGGGTAAGAAGTTATGTTCCGTATACTTCTACGCTTCGAAAAGAAGGTCTATAATTAGAAAATCATTTCCTGTTTTTGCACCATTGCCCTGAGAGTGCCTATAATTAGACTGCATAATTAGCAACACGGTATAAGATCTTAAGTTGCGTTGAGTTTTTTCCAGAAATTCTAGCCCAAATCGCTTGCTTTTTTCGCAAGAGGTTAAACATAGCATGTACCTTAGGTCAGTTCAATTTTATTGAAGTCCTTAAACGGTTCTTCAATTGAAAGAGCCGCATGGAATTGGCAACTCATTTATATACATCCTTAAACAGGAAGACTTTCATGGCTTTTCTAGGTTATAATAATTTTTGGTGAAGCACGTTTAACTGCTGTGTCAATGATAAATTTTGCTTCATCTCTAAGACCAGCATATTCAAATATCCCATATATTTAGTATGAAGAATGGGACAATGTTTTGTTCTTTTACAGTAAATGGTATATTTATAACAAAGCTAGGAAAAAATGTATGGAATATTTAAGGAGAATGCGTATATTTTAAATTGTTGTTGTAAATTTCTACTTGCTTATGCATCACAGTTAGACTGAGCTTAGTCCTAAGAGAACAGAGTCTTACAATCTAATGAAGTTGCAAGTAAATGATAATCTAAGAGGTCAGAGGTCTTTCCTGCGGGATGGAACCGTGGGCTTTCGCCCATGTAGGCTCCATTTCTTCAACGTATCCGTGCTTTCTGGCGGTGATTCAGCATCTGGCACATCTTTCAACATCCAAAATTACCACCTAAGGTCTACGATGGATGATAATCGACCGACTTCCGGATACCAAAGAGACAGTGGAGTCGCCACTGATTGGTGAAGAAAGAGAGTGTCGTTAAGCTAACGATCCACACTGTACCTGTTGATGCTCAACAAGGTGCCTCGCGTACTGCTGCTACACAGGATGGATCGTGCTCCCCCAGCCTGCTCAGTTGCTCCCAGTTGGAGGATCTGGAGCACAGGTTTGCCATTTGCTCTAGGGTATCTAATGCTTGGAGCATTCTGATGCAGGCTATAGAAGCCATCATCCCTGAATATATTATATATTGCCTGAATATATTATAGACGAAGAGGAGGTACAACCTCGAGAGGTTTTGGCCTGCCATTTCTGACTTTCTGTTACTTGATTTTACCCAAAGCAAGGTAGTCAGCCCCGCCGGACGACGCAGCCCGTAAAATCCTTTCAGGCCGTCCACACGGACAGAGAAGGCATGGTAGGCACAAATTGCGATGGAGTGATGGCGTTGATGCGTCCGCCAGAACGGCAGGTATAACGGATTGGCAGACGACGGCGCTAAACCGTGACGCGGTATCGAGGATTGTTGCAGCAGGCCAAGACCGCAAAGCGGTTGTAGCGCCTGATAAGTAAGTAAGAAAGGTAGTCAGCCCTGCGTACGGGAAGGTGATCTGGTTGGGATTTGAACGCTGGTGCTACGGTGTCGCCTGGTTCGGTGGCCGAGGCTCATTTACAAATCATTTACAGTCTATATATTTTGCATGTATATGGAATAGGTGTTTTTTCTTATTTTAAATTTTTGTTCTTCATTCGTACCCTCCATTGTATCACAAGTCCACAAACGGAAAGTGGTTACTGGCTATAATACGAAAAACTAACTGAGCTTAATCCACGTAGTTAGATAGTCATTCCTCATTACGAACGAACGGTGCGGATGGGATTTGAACCCCGGTCCTGCCGTATGAAGACCAGGGCCGTAGTCGCCTCTAACACCGGGACACCCCTATTTTCAGTTTTTTTTTCAAATCACATCAAATATTTACTCTAACGACAATTATTTGAATTGGTAGATGGTATGGCCTTTTGAACGCGGCGATGCAGTTAGACCGCCTGTCCGAACATGGGGTTGACTACATTACTACGGGTAAAATCAAGTCACAGAAAACCAGAAATGACATGCCGAGACCTTTCGAAATGCGGCGCCTGTCTTCACACGTCAGGATCATTATTCAACTCCTATCCAAATCCTTAGAAAACAATCCTGATGGAAATAACGACAGCATATTTACTAAGAACTAAATGTTGCGAAGACTTAACAGATAAATGTCCCCTGCCAACCTTATGTGAACATAATAAAATTGCTGTCCAAGTTATAATTCCTGTGTCGCAAAAACTTTCCTCCCAAATCGAGTGATAAACACGGCCGCTCTTCGTCGTGCTGTAGCTTTCACACAAATTACAAAATCATCACAAAAGCCTACTACAGAACGACCACCTTACGCAACACTCACCGTTCAGTTCACCAAAACAGGCAGATTAAATGGATTGTGGCAAATTGCGAATTGATAGATTTATGTCCATAGTTTCACTATCATTTGCCGCAAAAAAGTTCAGTTGATACCGGTCAGGCTCAACTAGCTATTGAACATTGTCTGTTCATTGAATAAAAGCGGGACGACGACGGCTCGACGAATCCGACTGACACAGCTCTAACCCAATTTCTCCATTACGAAATCGAATCGGAGCCCATTCGAACAAAACTAATGCGCTTCCCTTCCTGCAAACCGTTGCGGGATGGGAAAGTTTTGGGAGGAACTTCTTCCTGGGCCTGCTCACAACCGAAGGCAAACCGTATCGAATTCTAGCAAAAACCGCAACCCTCGGGCTACTAAATACTTGCCCAGCCTAAGACTCGTTTCTGTATCTGTCCTTCTTAAAGTAGTGATGCTGAGTGGTGGGTGGCTCGCTCGATTCTTAAAGCAAGAGTCGTATCGAATCTGACAATGCTATCACACTATACATCCCACACACACACAAGTTGGGGCAATCTGTTGTGGAAAGGTTTTATCGTGCTTAATCATGGAATAAAATTACATCTCCGCTCGCCAGATCTTTCATATTAATTATTAAAGAAACGGCAAAATGATTATCACACGCTCGCATCATGCAAACATTACTTTAACCTCGTAGTTTCGGTGGGGCGCTTATTTTTTGGGCACTCCCAGCTAATACTACGGAATAAATTACGAACGAGCAAAAAATGCCCTGGTCTATTTCAGATCACACGGTTGCTCGGTCTATCTTAGCTCTTCCGATTTGGTTATTGATTATTGATGTGCAGTGGAAAAGGTTAAAGGTTGCGTTGCTTTAAAACAAAATGCTTTCTGAGATGAAATGAACACCCCTGAAAGATGAAAGGAAGCAAAAGGCTGTGTCTGTTTCGCTTCGCTTTGAGACAAACATGACAAACGAGCGTGGAAACCAATGAAGATGAAACGAATTTGTTTCCTTTTACCTTCAAAGTTCAATCATTCGCGATTGAACTGGCGAAAGCACGAATCGCGCTAGAATTACGCTTTTTTCTTCCTTACGGCAGGACGCAAGAATCAACCCGATGAGAGTGGAATAAAAATAAAACTCCGAAAAAGAAAAGCAAGCGATAAGCGAAAAATAATGGTTCAGGATCACCTGACAGGCATGAGCATGATAAATGAATTGGAATGTTTGGATCGTCTTTAATGCGAAAGTTTGCGGAAACCTGTGAATCGCCTGGCTGGAATTAAAATAAAAATGGCTCGTAGCTGATGGCGCAAGAGTGGTGAGGTTTGGGGCAGCCGCACGCGTAACGTAACGCGAAAGCAATGAATTACCGAGCAGCGACATGAAGAACCCGTACGCCACGCACAGCGTCCGTCCGAAGATCCAGCGATGGGAGATGGCCGACGTGAGCGTTAGCGGATTGCCGATGATCGACACGGAAAAGTCGGAGCAAACCAAATTGAATAATATGATGTTCATCGGTGTCCATAGCTGGAAAAAACGGAAAGGAAAACCCCCGGAGAACCGAGGATGCGTACGGCACCGTTAACACTAATAGGGACAATCGTTTTCACACCGACAGCAAAACCACAGCAAACGTCACATCGGTATCACATCAAACAGCAGTGTCCGGTATCGAGGAATCGATCGGGGCGTAAAGATTTCCATGTCAATGGGGGCTAAAGTTTTGACGATGCTTCTTCTGCGTCGTTCGGGGACCGAATGAGGAAATGGAAACATGTACGTGTCATTTCAACATTGCACGATGAGGTTGACTCGTCAAACGCGTTGACAGAATTCATTTCAACCAGGAAATGGATTCTCCATCCCACATCGCCCAACATAGCACCGTTGTCCCGTCTGATGGCATCTACACACTGCTGCCAGAAGGATCTCCCGTTCTCCATACTGTCACCTCACCAAACTCGCAAAGACACGGCATTCAACACTCACCTGCATATCCTTGGACATTAGTGCAATTACAAACAGGTTGAGAAAAAAGCCAAAGAAACCGATAAAGAACAGTGTGATGGCGGCCGCATTGTACGCCCATGGTGCCATCAGATCTTCGTAGTCTGCCACACTGGATGCCACATCGTTAGGAGCGTCGTTCATCTTCGCTGCTGCCACATGTTTCGGACGGGTTCGGTCGGTCGGGGTTTGGCTTTGGGGTGTCCGAGGCCCGCGAGACGAGTGCTGGACTTACACCGTTCCGACCGGAGCCAATCGAAGGATTCCCCGGCACGGATGGCTAAGCATCCAAAATATCCGTTGCGGTCTATTATTGTACCGGCAGCCACATTCTGCTGCACGTTTCCGAATTCTTCGAATGCAAGTACAACTGAAACCTGGTGTTCTGATGGTAGGTGAGGTGAGAGGAGAGGACGGTAGACGCAATGGACGCACGGTAAACACTAACAGCTAGTTCCGGTAGCTTGTTGCCCACATTCTACACACGCTTCACCACTTGTCTGTATTGTCGATAATCCTGCACTACGGTTCGTTGCACATTGGACCGCGGCCGGTTGTCTACGATCTGGGCGATGGCATTCAACAGCTGATAGGTTCGTTAGCCAAGTGAAGGGGCATGAGAGCAATTTCGAGAGGTAAAACAAACATTTTGCGGCAGAAATGCCGTTTGTGCCTTTTGAAGATCTGATGTCAAACGATAATTGATTTTGTAAGACATTGATTGTAAGTTTTGGGGACATTATGGTTTAAAGGATTTAGACTGTGGCTTAGGGATTGAATAACAAGAAATAAAAAGGGATTAAATAACAAGTTCAAATTCAAAATGGATGACTTAGAGTTCAGGGTATGGATAATCGATGCCTTCCAGTGCTTTAAAGAAGCAAAATGGCATCTAAAGCGTACAAAGATTATGCTCTGAGCAATTCAGAAGTGGTCGGAAGTTATTCCGTCCCTTCAAGAAACGGAAACGGGCGACCTTGAAGACTTCCAGCAAGACATTGCCGGTTGGGAAAAATTCCGATAAATGAAACAATAGCTAGCTTCTTTTCTAGGAATGTCAAGCCATTTCCTCACGGCTGCACTCTCTAAGAATTGTTTAAATACAAGGAACATCAGTACCCTCGTGTACTGAAGCCAAGAGACGTCAACTGCGACATGTAGACATCAAGGGTAGATCTTTAAGCATCCAAACTGTCTAAAAAGCGCTAACTAGGTTATAGACTTAAGCACGTAGCTCTAAAACCGTACCAATAATTCTAGTTATTATTTCAAAAAGCCATTGTCGAGTTAAAGACGGAAACCATCATCACTATCAGCATCATCAAAAGGAAAAAAGTGTTGGGAAGCTCTCGGTCTTGTCGCTATTTCTATACCTCGAAGATTTTGGTGTGCCTGGTTCTGGAGGGATCATCTCGACGTGATTTGCTATGGGCTATTGAACCCGAGTGAATCCCTCGCTGGAGAGTGTTATCGACAACAAACAATCTGATTGAACCAAGTGTTGCGTGAGAATTGACCACACTACTAGAATAGGCATCACAACGCTCAGCCTCATGGTGACACTCTGGTCAAACCCTGCCTGGACATTTTCTGATTCTTCAGCCATTGCTCGATACCAGCTTTCCATTCTCCAGCATTTTCCGGCTAAACAAGAACATTCAAAAAAGGCTATATTCCTGGATTAGCCAAAGGGCGAATGGGTTCTCGGAAAAAACGAATTTTTTACTCGAAAATTATTAAAAACATGCAAAGAAGGCCCAGGGACCGAGACGTTATCTAGTTGCGGTTGCAGTTAATGTAGTACAGTCCTTAACAAAACTAGAGTAATACCTGTTATTTTAAGAAACAAAATTAAAACTTACTTAAATTAATGTTTTAGAGAGTTGTAAAGAATAATAATTATGTCCCGCACTTTTTGTGAGAGCTTTTGTAGCAGACTTTCATGAAGAGCGTCTCGACGATTTGAGGAGTGGGCCTAATGTTGGTAGATTTTTCCAATATTCTGTGCTGAAAAATATATTGCCCATGTTTAGTGTTGTTTGTACGATCGTATGTTGCTCGTAAATATTGCAGAACAGACCGATAAATACATGTTTTAAATTTTTTATTGTAAAATTGTTATAAAAAAAACATTAACATTATTCTTTTCACACTACTTCTTCTTCCTTTTTCACACTACATCCTCCAGAGGTCTCAGCCTGCCATTTCTGGCTTTCTGTGACTTGATTTTACCCGTTGATGGACAAGTCAGTCCTGCTTACGGGGAGGAGGTATAGTTGGGATTTGAACTCCAGTCCTGCAGGCCTGCAGGATGGGATATGCAGGCCGTCACAGCTATCCCACCTGCCCCAGATAGAGATCGCAAGCAAATTTATTTAACGATTTTTAAAACCATTAAATAAACGAAGAAAACTATTTTCCGCAGTGATTTGAAGAATTATATTATATTGAGGAGTTTCATAAACGCGAGGAAAAATTGTAAAAGTTCCTCATAATAAAATCCGATAAATCTTTGTTATTATTCTTAATAACCATTTTACACATAGATTTCTGCTAATTTTTATTCTAAAAAATAGACACTCTTATATTTTTTGTCACGGACTGTATATGAACTATGAAGTACCACTGATTGCCATTTACATTATAAAGCGAGCCCTTGAATATTTTATATTCGATACATTATCCAATTCTGAAAATATTTTAACACACCAACAGAAACATCTCATCGCTCATAAACATTCAACAAAGCAGTCTTAAAGACCAGCGAAGGCGAGGAAAAAAAACTTCCAACCACCAAACAGCTAGATGACTCGAACATTGCATAATGAATTCAACAAGCGATCAGTCGATGTTAGCGGGACCAGCACGTTCCCCTACCACAGCTTTAAATAAAAAACAATTGCGATACAATTCTACGAAAAACAAACACACAAATACACAAGTGCAGAACAGAGCATCCCCAACCAACCACGTATAATGGTGGTTTGGTGTGGTGAAAAACTTTCGCGAAAGTATTTCGCACAACGCCGCCCGGTGCTAGCAATGGAAGGATGGCAAGAGGGTTAAAAATATGTGTGTTTTCTCTAAAAATACTGTACGTTTGGGTGCGCGTTACGCGTGGTGTACGGCGGACGGCCGACAACAAATTGGAAAAGCTTTGGAAGGAATGATGACGACAATGATGATGATGGAAGGAAATTTCCTCGCAACCAATCAAATGTGTGTTTCCTCGGGCATTTTAAGGATGAGAAATTGTTTGCAAATTTCGAAAACTTCTTTGTTATTAAAAAGAAGTTTTTTTTAATAGAAAAGAGAAGACACAGCTCTGCACAGTTATTCCTGGAGCATTATTTAAGCTTTTGAGTTGTTTTACCTTTTACGCTTAAAAAATGGCATTAAAATAGGGCAACCATGCCCAACACCGACTAAATCTATTATCCCTACGATAACGGCCGAACTATTCCCAAACACCGACTTTGACTTATCGTATCTTATCGTTCACTAACGCACCACGAAATAGCACCATCGTCACTTGTATCACCAGTAATCTGAAGCACAATCTTCTCCCTTCTGCACTAAGGCGTCGATTCGTTTAACTCACTTCGATATCCATTGTTTCCCATAATCCCGCAACAAATCGCCCGCTTTTCTTTTCACTTCTGTATCGTCTCACTTTATCTTCTAAAACACATTTTATCACCACCGAACGATCGACCAGCCGCCGCGTTGCTCTGCGGTTGATACATCGTCTTTAAACTAGGACGATTCGATGACGCCGCACACGCGTCGAACTGATTACGGTGCGTTGTCCCATCGAAAGGCCACTTTCGCTTTCCGAAACATCACACAGCCGTGTAAAAGCCCCGGATACGCTCCGTGGTAGAACTCCCGCTCGGTGCAGACTCCGGCCGACGACTGGCTGGTGACAGATTGTCGACCGCTGATAAAATAGATTCTTGCTGCCGCAACGCACCGGATGCTGCTGCCACAGTAGAGCACACCCCCAAAAATGGCGGCTTCACGCACTCACTGTTTACCGGCGAACGCGCGTCGGATGAACTCAACGGCGACCGAGAGCATTCCCGAAGAGTAATGCGAAGCTCCTTGTGAGCGAAAGGTCGGAATACGCCGGTCCTGAGGAGTGCTTGAGTTCATTGCGTTACAGAGGTCACGGTCATCACTGGGAAACGGGGAGGGCAAAAACAAACATTTGAGATCCAGCTCCATCATTACGGTGAGCACTCGGCGGCCAATCGGTATTACGGTTACTTAGCTCCATTATAAGCGGATGTTGACAAACGGAAAGTGGCTCAGTGGCGCAGGGCTTCCGCGAGCCGATTACCATGACAACCGGGAAGAACTCACTCTAGTGCTTCCTTGTGTTCCCGTGCTTGGAATACCCGAGAAGCAAGGGATATTCATAATTCCCGTGTAAATAAACAACGAATCAAGACTCTCAAAATGATGTGTGCAAAGGACGTCAATCGAAATTGCAAAGTGTCTTCAAATTTGCTTTAAAACATAACAATTCAGAAGCTAACTCCCTAAGAGGGCATCAATATTTCGCTCATGCTTTCCAAAATTTCTTCCCTTATCGATCATAGAATAAACGGCTGAAACGTGACTACAAACAAAGTACCGGGTGTGTGAGTGTGTGTGTTTTCCCCCCCTGCATCTCAGATCATCAATATCCAACAGTAATGAGGGCTTCATTTAACATGCCAGCCATAAACCACATCCCCATTCGGCGGTGTCACAAGCGCAATCGTGGTGTCATATAGCTGCTCGTTATCCACTCGGCGGCACTCCCGTGCACAACTGATACACGATACGTACCTTCAAGCATTTGGTTTGAACGTTTCCTTGTCACAATAGCAGCGGGCCATCGCGGATTGCGGATGATACCTGTGGGTGGGTAGAAGCGCTTTATTTTTATTACCTTCTAAATGTCCTATGAATCGAGTGCAGTGGAAACCCGGCCGGCTTAAACTGTACGCCGAGTGTGCCACCGAGGGTGCCATAAATTTGCGCCTGCACGTCTTCCGATAATTTGGCTACTAAAGCGGGCTTTAGTGGCGTTGATGGTGGGAAGAGTAGCACAATTGGCTGTGCTTGTTCTGGGCACTGTTTGGCGAAAGAGTGGCCCGTTTTGATCGAAAAATGTTATGATTTGAATTATGCGTGAATTTGTGATGTTTTGTACAGTTTTTTTCGGGGTTCTATGCCTTCAGCTATGAAAATCTGATAGCTCGTTGACTTTGTCACGCGCGAATGACTTTGACTTTGATGGCGTCGAATCCTAGTTCGACCATTTCTTCATATGCCAAAAGATTTGGGAGCCGAAATCTGACCTCTGGGATCCAGCATCCGCAATCTTAGAATCCTGAGAACCCAGATCTTGGAAACCGCCATTCGAGGTCTACATCATCAGTGTTATGGATTAGGGCCAAATATGTAAAGACCAATCGATGTGGAACAGTTAAGCTCTTATGTATTATATTCGTTACGTACTATATAATCCTTAAAGTAACAAAAATCAATACTTAGGCTAGCTCATAGCTTTGTTTAATTTTTTTTAGTTTATTTGGCCCTATTACAAGGCTACTCGACAATATTCTAAGGTCTACGGGAATGATTAAGTGTATGCAGTCTAAAAAGTATTGTTTCTTACTAGCTGTTCTCATAGCGGCGCTGGTCTTCACATGGCAGGACCGGGGTTCAATTCCCATCCCGACCGCCTCCCCCCATACGAAGGGCTGACTACTTTGCTACGGGTAAAATCAAGTCAAAGAAAGCCAGAAATGGCAGGCCGAGACTTCTCGAGGTTGTAGTGCCAAGGAAGAAGAAGAAGTTCTTGGAAAAAAATCTGTTAGATTTCAAATCATGTAAAACATTCAGGCACTGCCGTCGTACGGAATGCTCCATTGTATGGATCTAATATTCGACCAGATAAAATTGATGTCTTCCTTCTCTTCAAGCCAATGATAAACCACTAGGGCCCGATACTTCTATGCAAAAATGATCAGGTTAAGCAATGAAAAGTCTTGCATGCCGAGCAATAAATAATACAAATCTAATTCCGAAAGAACTACATTTTTCAAAGTGTTCCTTATCGTTGCGTAGTAAATGGCTACACAATATCACATGGACAAATCTGCTATGAAATCAAATATAGCCTTGCAATGGACATCATACAACATCCTGGGCTTGAAGAAACACTTTAAAAGCCTAAATTATGTCCAGATTTGTCTCAGGAACAAACTTTTGTGATCCCAGTACATTGTTCCAAACTTTTAAAATCATGTCCCAATCAATAGTGTGGACTAATAAACTTCTCATAAATACTTAGCACTCTCCATCATTTTAGCGAGTTTTCCGTTCCAAACAAACATTTGAACAGAAGCAGTAGTTAAACTTTGGACACTTGTTCATTCCACACATTTATCCAAGAGACTAGACATTCGCGCAAATGGTGAAAAATTAACTTCACAAACTGAATATCGTCACACAGAAAAGTCGACCGGAATCGGCGGAAACGAATGTTAAAAAACCCACAACCATTCAAACCAGTTCAGAAACTGTTGGTCAAATAAAATCTTTCACACGAAGCGTGTCGCCCTGGTCACAGTGACGACTGTCAGGGGACCCGGCACACTTTATGTCCAACACTAAGGAAGTACCGTTTAATGTCAAATCTGTCTCCCACACCAAGTTTACGGAGAGTGTCCTTCTGTGGGTTTTTCTCCTGCGGGACTCATTTGTCTCCCAGCGCGACACTTAGAACATTTTCCAGCAATTCACAATCGGAGGACATTACTTATTTATACTTAGTCAGCGCCACAACTAACTATCAGGCTGCGCCAGAAAAAAAACATCTTCAAACTACTTTCGGTTTCACATTAGCGAATGATCAGCCGAGTCTTCTCCACTTAGTGTGAGGTAAAAGCAAAGGAACTGTTATTTTCCTACAATTCCAAAGAGCTTAACTTTCAACATTAACCAATAAACCGACTACAACTAAGGTAAAAACCAACCAAGAGCGTAAGGCCACTTGGCAGAGCATTGGAGCTTTTATGTCTGCTTTTCTCGGACTATCAGCTGGACAGCCAGTCTTGCGTATCTGTCATCAGTCCGAATGTGATTTGATCCCAATCATACGAAAATTCCAAATTGATCCCAAAACGTTACAGATAGCTTGTCATGAGTGTGTTAAAGATTTATCAATATTTGGTGCTTGCTTGTTCTTGCTTCGATTCTCTTAATCAATTCTCCCTCGAAGAGTCCTCAGTCTTCCTGAAGGACATTCAATTGGTTCAATTTAAAGCTTCGATGCTCTCTGGAACTCTGGATACTTTTTCATTCATTCCTCTTTATCCATCTAGATCCTGTAGTTGCTCAGTAGTAAAACAGAATGCTTTTCAAACTACCATTTGGATATCTGAAGCTCTCCTGTTCCTCGCTAGCTATCATAAACAATGAGAACAATCTTCCATGTTCAAACTGTTTCATCAATGCCATTTCTTGCTTCCCTTGAACCAAAATGTTACCCGTAGCTGGATAGTTAGTCCTCAGTATTGTGGTGCAGTCCGGTCGAGATTCGATGCCGAATCCTGCCGTGGGAAGTCCTGAGCCCCTATCACCCCGGCCACCAAACTGCCAAAGCTATCGCTGACTAACTCGTTAGAAACATGAGTGCATCGTTGGCCTCCATGCTCTTTAGGCGTTTAAGGCGTTTCAATATCCCATAACGGTTGCCAATGTCTCAGCAAAGCTCTTCAATTAAGGTCTTATAATCCCAATAGTTTCTCCAACATTAAGTGCCACAAAAACGCAAACGCCTTAACCAAAAGAATGGTTTGCATATTCCCAAGCTGAGCCAACCAAACTGAACTCCTCCAACTTCCTTCATTTAAGTAGATCGTATTAACAATAGTCAACAAAAACCAAATCTAACGAAGCGGCCAAAGCTCATGTGAACTTCCGCAGTAAGAATGCTTTTCATTGTTTCTTTCAACAACAAAAACGTTTGCAAAAGTCCTTCCCAACTAAGTATGCCCTTTATTATGCTCAATTTGCTCAAAAACGCGATTCATGCCACCATTGACTGCAGGATATGATTATATTCTAATTCTACGCTAAACCGCCCCCTACTGCACCATGCGTTCCTCAAACCGGTGCCTGATGGCAGGAGTCGTATCGGTCGTATCCTCCACTTTTTTTGTAGAGCCAGCTGTGTCGTGAGTTCATCTTGGTTCGGGTGCTTTCTTCCCGAAACGAGACCCGAACCGTGCGAGTGTCATCGATGAACATCGCACGACTCCGAAGCTCAACAGCATCCGCCAAGAGAAGCAGTTGCTAGCGGCAGTTGCTCACCACACTACCAGTTCGTCTGCGTGTAACATTCCGAGGAGAATGTTTCTGGCAAGCGGGAATCAATTGCAAGTATCGACAAAAACGGACACCCATCACGCATCGGTTTGCGAATGCGATTGACACGGAGGGCGCCCGTTTTGGCCTCTGACCAATCACTCGATCTGTCTTCGAAAATAAAGACATAAAACATGATTTATGATCGGTAATGAGCAATGAATAGCTTTTACTTGTTTGAAGAAACCGCCTTCAGGTCTAGGCTCATTTGAACTCCTTCGACTATCAGTATGATTGTGAAATTTTCAATTAAAAAGGCCAACCAACGCACCCTTCCTTGCCGAGCCGTCGTACGCCATAGTAGAAATATGTTATCAAAGGTCAAGTTCAAGCCTTCCGATACGTTCCTTCGGGGAACAAACGTGCCACGCTAGGGCACGCCGCTTTTTAGGGAGTAAATTTCGTGCAAGATTGCTCATTCCGTTCACTCCGCTCTACTCACTGCTTTCTAAGCGAAACGAAGCGAGATCTAAGCCCCGTCTCGTAGTACTCTGAAGACGCTCTCGCATGGACTGATGGATGAATTCGGGCAGCAGCACGCGATACGTGCGTGGGTACAAAAGTACGTATTTTATTAGAGCGCACGTCGCCACGGATGGTTTCAGTCTAGTGCCGGATGCTGTAACAGATCGTGATGCCGTACCGTTGCTTGCGTCGTTTCCGGAGTTTCGAACCGTGAAGCGGTGGCGGTGGGGCTTGAAGCGAGCGTTCAGTGCGAGTTTTACACAAAATCAAGCATCGTAGTGGTTAAGAGATATTTGGGGTGGCGTGTTTGAGAGAGTGTCCCAGTTATAAGAAGTGCCTTATGGAAGAGTTGCTCCAACTTTAAGCGAAGAATTAATTTAAACCCGGTTGAACCAACGTAAGAATAGTGAATATAATGCTTCCCCCAGTTAAGTGCAATAAGAGTGAAAAATCGCATGAGAAAACTGCTCTGCCTTTAGACTTGTAAAACCGACATTCCCCAGTGCGACAAATGCTTAAAAAGCGTAACGTTATTGTACCACTTACCGGTTGGGAAAGAATTTAATTTACGTTTCCCGTGAACTTTCGGGTTGGCAGAACCAGGGTGGTTTTACTCTCGCGTCTAACATATGGACCAACCCAAGCCAAGGACACCAGTAAAACTGTTGCGATAAAAATATGCACCAAAAATGGTTTCAAAACCACAGCGAAGGATAAGTGTAGCGTGCAGGGAAGGTTTTGTGCTTTGTGTTCCAACATTCTTCATCGCATTGTGCGTCGGACAAGGTAAGCACGGAGGCTGCTCGGCTGTTATCTGCTTTCGTAGCACGTCTGTTCAAACAGAAAGAGGTTTAGGGCAACAATAACAATAACGGGGAACAAACCCAAACCCTTCCCAAGAGACACAAGGTGATAAAGACTATAATTGAATCGAAGATTGCATTGTGTGAAGTCACGTGACACGCGCCAGCCACGAAAAGCCACACCATTACTTTGCAATAAAAAGTAAACCCCAACCCCTGTGGCATACATCTTCACGCAACCGGTTGTGGGATGCTGGCCGACGGGGTTGCGAGATAGTTAATTGTTTATCTACCGTTGGTGGATAAGGAAAAGGGATGAGTAAAAGGACATTAAAAATTAACTCTAGCGCTTGGCGGTGGCAGCGGACGGGCACCTGATTTCGTTTAGTGGTGTATGAAATATTCAGCACGCTTACAATGCAACGCAAATTACATTAAGATGGATGGGTGACGACACAAAGGCACGGGCTATTGTTGTATTGTGCCAAGGACCAACTTTTTGTTTTTGCTTTCACCAGTTTCCCTTTTTTCTTAAAAGGGCTTCCTAAAACACCTACCTGGGGTTATTATTGTCCAACCAATTATCTTACGCAAGACTTATTTCTCCCTGCTGATGATAAATATGTCTGGCTTCGATGAAAAAGGGTGCTCTTTACGACAGTTTTTTTTTGCCCGATTACCTGACATGTCCAAAGCATTTCGTTGGCCTTTTTTATGTTGGAGGTGCTTCCTTTGTCCTGTCTGCTTAGTATGTTGGAAAAATATGAATCCAACAACTATTCACATCGTTCCTTGGAATAGAGAATAGAATAAAAGACATTTATTTAGTTCACATACGAACCTGTGAGATTGATTCATTGTTCTACAGTGCGTAACAGAATAGTAAGACCACTAGTTCTTTGAGAATATCTAGACAAGTTTTATACTTAGGTAAAAATGATTGTCTGCAAATTTGTAGAAAATGCAAAAATAAGTTTTTTCATGGTTTTCCCATTATTTTATGCACATTTTTACAATATATTTTCACTGGGTTGAATATTGCTTTAATCCTCTGCCTCTACTTCTTTTGACCTAACGACCTCTTTAGTTATGCCTGACATATTTGGCTTGCCATATCATAGTTATAAAACCACTTTCAAAAATCCATCGTTTTTTTATGGTTATCAAAAAACAAACTTTACTGATAATAAGAGGGGATCTTAAATAATTTAAAACAAAATCTTAAAAAAATCTTTTAAAAATCTTCTGCACTGTGGAGTACAAGTATTGAAGTTAAAATGCATTTTTTATTTAAATGTATACTTCTCGTTTCTCCCCAGTTTTTTTTGTAAACTATTAAACTACAATAAAATCTTTCAAAATATGTATCAATATCCCTGGCACAGTGCCTAGCAACATGTGCCGAAGCTAAAAACATGTAGTGAGAAATGGGCCGTGTTGTGATATAAATTGCTTTCAGTGTCTCGAGAATATCAAAAACAAAAGATAAAAAGGTAAAAAAACAATTACGAAGAATAACAGAGAATATCTAAAATATATTTTTATTCTCTGCAATTATGCAGAACATCAGTGCAATTTTTAAAGTTATTCTCAAAATAACCAGTGGCCTTATTGTTCTGTCACACACTGTATAAGTATTCCCTTTTTGAGTTTATTAATTACTTTGACATTATTATATTATTCTTATGTTCAAAACAGTTAAAAATTCTGATATTTATATATTTAATTTTATGAAAAATAGCTTATCTGTCTCATATGGCTCAACGAGTAATTTAATTTTTTTTATAAAAAACAGCAAAGGATGCATTACACAAAACGGATATGCTCTTTAAAAGCCGGAAGGCATAAATCGAATTTTTTTATGTTTTATTGGACATAAAAAAACAAAAAACCGTAGACAATTGATTAAAACTACGAGAAGCATATTGAGTTCTGCAAAGGGTTTCACTGAGGAAGTGTCCTATGTCTAGAAAAATACCGAGAATGATATTATGGTGACATTTGGCTAGAATCCCTCTACGGTAGGTTGCGAGTCTCTTATCGTGTTGCCTTTCTTTGAATGGTCTCGTGTCCGTTCGACCAATACTCCGTGAAAGGTGAGCGCAGAACGCTGTTATGCTCGAGTTTAGACCTACCCAAGCTGCAATAGCAGGTCTTGGCAATCACGCCACATTTTAAATAACAAACCTAAAAAGATGGCTGTTTGGTACGAAAAAAGCTCCAGACAAACAATCTCAAAAACCTAACGTGATACATGCGTAAGATCAACCTGATAGGATCAGAACCATTGACGGATTTATTCTACAAGTTTAAGCCTTTTTAGTTTTCTAAGGCTTCTCAGAAGGCTCTGAGATCTGTGAAGGCAAAATCAATTTAATTTAAAAAGTCACTCATGCGGTCCATGCCTCTAGTCACAAATTTCATCAGACTGTTGTACTGCTACACTTCAAACAGCACATTGTCTTAAACATCGAGTCACTCGGTTTATGTCCTCGGCGAAACACTGAATCTTCGGTTAGAACATTAAACATTGATAAACGATACAAAAAACCCACTTTTTTTTCCTTTAAACTTCATCCATCAAAAAACCATCTGCCATCTGCCAGCAGGTTCTGGATCTTTTCAACATCCAGACACACAACCCAAAAGCTCCAATGGAAATTCCCTAGCTGATAGTAGCAAAAAGCAGAATGTAAAATAATGATTAAAATGTTCTTGCGGTCTGCGGGTCAAGGAAAAAAAAACAAGCGCTGCAAAATTTTGATCGGATTATTTTCCGTGGCCCATGCGTTTCGGTACTTTTCGGCTTACAGTAATTGGACAAAAAAGGCAGAGCAAATGGGAAGGTACATTCGGCGTCGTATGCACGTTCGATGTCTTTAAAAATCCAATATAGATAAAGTGAACATGCTGTCCTTCCCTTAGTTCTACAATCAGGGACGTATTGTGTACTTGCTTGCTCGCTTGCTTTTGTTAGTCGCAATCGTTTTTGGGCCATATTTTTCCAATCAATCATATCGCGCTCCTAACAGAAAGGATATGATTTTTCTTCCGTACAGATTGTTTACATCACATCACATCAGTATAGAGAGCGGCAGCTTCTCTAGCTGGGGGAAGGAAGAAGAAAACAAGCAAGCTTGCCCTACACATTGACGTCGGCTGACCTTCTCGAGCAGGTATGGAATCGTCAAGAGCATCGTCCTCGTACGCCCGCTAGCTCGAACGTGCGAACACTTCAACTTGTCAACCATATTCTGGGGGTTTCCGGAGACGGATCATCGCTAGCAGGATGTAGCATCGAAGATGTACGACGTCACCGATGCTGCCTCCATCAATTCCGACTACCGGGAGCTGATGGCACCGTGGGCCTACAATGGTGCCGCCGTGACACTCTTCTTCATCGGGTTCTTCGGATTCTTTCTCAACATCTTCGTGATTGCCCTCATGTACAAGGATGTACAGGTAAGCCGGCCCTGCATTTGCGTAGGAAGCGAAGAACAAACACGTCGCGGAGCATCCTCGGCATCCTGGGTTCGCTTTCCATTCAACAATTGTTGACGCTCTCTTAACGCCACGAATATCACCCGGGGCACACGACCAGGCGTACCTGAGGGGGAAAATCGTAACGATTCATTTGAGCACGCTGTCCGTCCGTCCATCCCCGGTCCAGACATGGCTGGTCGTTACGCTTCACGCAAACTTTGTCCGAACACATGTTCAATTATTTCGTTTGCGGCGCTCTAACGATGCGGATGCTTACGGAGCCGTATATCTGTGCCATTACGTCCATCCTTCGGTTGTCCAATTTTATTCCCGTACTTTTGGGGTGGTTTGGTTCGGTTGCGCCGGAAAGGGAAACCTGGTGATACCTTGGATGCGGCTGGAAGCAACTTTCAAGAAGTGACTCTTGAGTATGTGGTCTGTTACTTATGAGGTACTCCAAAGCTCATAGCAAATTGTAGATTTGGAGACCGTTTGACTCGCAACGTCAGGAGGTTAATATGGACATTGTAAGAAAAGAGCCAATACCAAAGTTGCCAGCTTAACGACAATCATTGTGTTCTAAAATTATTTGTGAAGACAAATAGGATGCAGGACTTTTTCAAAGGTTTTATATCTAGAATGCTCAATGCTTACAGCAAATATTTCAATGGTTATTCAACGCACAGTGCCACCACCTGCACATAACTTGACCATAGTTGCAAAGATTTCATTTTGCAGAATCTTATATTCAAGAAGCATTTTACAAGAACCTTACCACCTAGTCTCGAGCAACGTTATGGCAACCTAATAAGAGATCTTGGTTACGACTGTCTTAATAAAGTAGGTATTTTTGTAGATCTTTTTGAGCATTTTCGATTAGTTCCAGACTGATTGGATAAGGTTTTCCGATAGAGATGCCCCCAAAACATTCTTTAGGTTGCCCTCAAAAGTATGTTTTTTAGAAGAACCATCAGCAACTCATTTTAAGCGATTTCCACATCGAAATTGAATGTAACTATGTCCATCTTTCCCAGGATATTCTTCATTAGAAAAGTCTGCCACGACACTGTTAGGCTAGCTGGAATCTGTCACCTATTATTCGTCTTTCTCTAGAAGTGGGAAAGATTTCGTAATATTTATTTATCACAATGGATCTCGCGTTTTTAAAACATTTACTCGCAGGGATATAACTCATTGCCAGCACAAATGTGCTTTTTCTGGACAATTTTGGCACTAGCTCATCCAAATCAGATTGAATCACTTAATTATTATCTCTGTATACAGAGAATATTGTACAGAAGACAGCGGATGGTTGGAATGATCTCTAAGACATAGGACATCGAAAGTTGTTCTAGGACATTGAGCGAGATTGTAGCTAAGAAGCTGGAAATTCGAAAAATAACAACCGAACTTGTTTAGACGCAATAAGATGAGATAAGCAGTTGTAAAAATCAATTTGGCTTCACAAAACAAATTAACTTCCTCAGCAACAGATTTCCTTTTTCACAGATCCCGTTTTCAGCCACCATCTAGATCTTACTAGAAGCTCAATAAAAAATCTTTAAAATCCTTAATCTAATTACAAGTACATATATTATAACGAAATTCTTATCATGTTTAAGAGTTTACTATATCTGACCAAAAAGACGACAAAAACAAGAAAAATGCAGCATTTCCTACCGATGAAATGTCCCTTTTGCTTCAAATGCTTTTCCACACCCATGTCAAGTGGCTTCAAGAGACATTTCCGCAGCATTTTTCACGACATACCAGATTTTCTGTTTTTAAATATGTCAAGCAAATGTCCGAATCATTTCCGAGGAAAAATCACTGCACAAAGCGTCAAACGCCTGCTAAGTATGCAATTTGCACGACACCGAGCGTACGATAGAGCAGAAAGTAAACAAGCCGACTGTTTTCGAGATATGAACAGTATAAAATATTGTTTTCATAACAAGTTTTCTGTACCTGAACTTCGGATAGACTTACTACTTCGCATTTTCAATGATAAAATGTTCCAAAGTAACTTATCACGATGTCACGAACAAATAAAGTTCATTTCACCGACAGTTATTAAAAAAGCATCATCGTCCTCCTAGTTGGTCGTACAACTTCCCAACAATACCAGCCATGATTAACATTTTAACACACTTTTCTATTTCTCTCCCGATTTTCAGCTATGGACGCCGATGAACATTATACTGTTCAAC
Source organism: Anopheles stephensi (assembly GCF_013141755.1). Taxonomy (NCBI): domain Eukaryota; kingdom Metazoa; phylum Arthropoda; class Insecta; order Diptera; family Culicidae; genus Anopheles; species Anopheles stephensi. The sequence goes on from NC_050202.1 coordinate 48,575,344, forward strand.
CTAGTTTGCTCCGACTTTTCCGTATCGATCATCGGCAATCCGCTCACCCTGACGTCCGCCATCTCCCACCGCTGGCTGTACGGGAAAAGTGTTTGTGTGGCGTACGGGTTTTTCATGTCACTGCTAGGTAAGGATGCCGTGAAAATCGAACCGAATACCGCATCCCATTCCCTCACAGGGTGTTAATTTATTTGCTAGAACAGTATGCTTTTTTCCTTTTATTTATTTACTGCATTCATTCCTTAAACATACAGCTACACTAATCCCTTACTGAACCGAGGGATTAAAGCCATGCAAAATTTCACTCGCCACCATCAAATGAAGAGACGTACCAATTGGTATGTGGACGAGGCTGTTGTGGGCTCATCCTCAAAACGCTCTGCATGCGATTATACAAAAGGGCAGTAAGCGCGGACTAACCACCGGGTGGGAAAACTCTTTTGCGGGAAATTTATTCAGTAATCATCTTCAAAGGAGCCGAGCCCCGTACAAAGTGTACTTTGTTCACGCAATCTTGCTGCCGTATGGTTCGGGCCTGATCGGGACGAGAACGTTCCCGGCCAAAATATGCAAAATCTCCCCTTTAATGTGACGCATTTATTCCGCCCCGAAGCGGTAGGGGTGTTTAAATACGAATGGACAACGCCAGGAACGGCGAATCGACTGAAAAGCTAAACCTCATCAGTGATTAAATTTGGTTCGACCTCAGCACGCAGCGTGGCTGCAAGTCCTGACAAAATAATGCTTCGTTTTCTGGGCAGCTTAGTACCTACGGAAAGAACCTATTAGAGCTTGTGGAGCGCTATTGAATACTTCAACTTTCGGCTATAGATAGAGAATTTATATACACTAGCAGTAAAGGGTTTTCCAGATAATTTGAAGCTTTTACCATTTGTGGATACTGTTCAAGATTAAATGGAATTTGTAACATTTTTTCGGCTACCTGTCCATTTCAAGACATTTCTGGTAAGAAGTGGCGAATCAACCTAGGAGCGCAAGGAGCGACCGCTCGGGGCCTCATCGGTTAGCGGGGCCTAGTCGACGAGGAAAATCCGGTTGGTCTTACTCAACAACGAGTCACAGTTAGAGGGCCTCAACTGTCATTCCACTCGGGGACTCCAAAGACCTTGATCGGCCACTGGGACTAAGGCATTTCTTATCAGACGGAAGGGGAACCTGTTCAGATTTCAGATTTCTAGACTGAATTATTTCTTATCGTTGGAGCTCCTGCAGTGTCCGGATAAGTTACAAACTCACTTATCAGGCGCTTCTCACAGTCTGCTACAACAATCCTCGATATCGCTCACGGTCTAGCGTAGTCACCTCATAATCCATTACCACGTCTCCTGTGTTCATATGGACAGTTTGAAAGGACTTTAGGGGCTGGGTCGTCCGGTGCCGTTCTCATCACTCGACCAGCCTACCGAAGCCGGGTCAAATTCACTACACACTGGTGAGATCAGCGGACAACTCATAGAGCTCGTCATTAAAGCATTTGCTCCATAGTCCTTCCCAGCCTAAGAGGTCTGAGCATCTTCCTTTCAAACGCGACTAAGAGCGTTTTGTCAGCTTTAGACACCATGTCCAAGTCTCAGAGGCGTATGTGAGTACTGGAATTATGAATATTCTGTGCAGTTCCAGCTTCGTCCTTTGCAACAAGTATTTTGAGTGGAGAAGTTGCCTCAGGTTGCAGCAGTGTGACCGGTTGTCAGCCGTGTACGTCAACATCAATGTTGTGATCGGTGCTGACTTTTATCCCTAGATAAGCGAAATTTTAGACGACTTCAAAAGTACGGTCCCCTATCTCTCATCACATCTGCGTAAATAAGTGTTGGCTAGCACGGCCGTTCATACCATTATTTTGATGTTAGAAACTATCTAACTTGTGGATTAGTACCGCTTGCTAGATCCTTTGATAAGCCTCAAACCAACGATGTTTATGTCATCATCGTATGTCTTGTATCATATATTGCCTTATGGAAGATGGTCCTTAAAGTTTCCACCTTCGAGTTACCGATGACGCAGTCAGGACAAGCATTTTTCATTCCAGCAACGTATGAGAAGATTCGATAGATGCAAATTTCTTAAGCCAGAGATACAGGTTCTAAGAGTTTTTGCTGTTTAAAATCCAGTAGCAGCCCGGTGATAGACGGCAGGACTGGGGCTCAAATCCCACCCGGACCGTCTATCCTTAGTGAGAGAGCCCAAGAGGTCATTAGGCAAAGAAATGAGAGAGAGAAAGAATCCAGTAATCGTTCAAACATTACTAGTCCCTCGGTAAAACCATGTAAGCAACTTTAGACCATTTTTCTTCCTCCCTTTCTCATCATGCCAATCATTCCACTCAATTGCTAAAGAAAGCAACATCAACAAATATTTAATTACTTACTTTCCAAAACTACATCACGCTTCCATTAAAGCGCAAGCGACAATGTATAAGCATGGATGTAACAGCCATCGCACAGTGAAGAAATTCAAGCGCCTTACCTATTAGACCAGAAAAATGGAGAATAAATTTTCATCCCTCTTCATATTACACGCTTCATCATCTCGGCCGCAGTCAAGCGATCGATCCGTCCGAGGGACACACGATTGACTAACCATTTGGACGGACGGTTTTGCCCGAGCGCGAACGTTTCGCTCTTCATCATGCCGATAAGCAGAGCCCGGACAGTTAATTGATACCACTGAGTTTTGCTACCAATAACAGTGCACAGACCATGCGAGAAAAGCCCAAGTCGGCCCGATATCGAAATTGATATTGATGTACGTGATTAGAAAAGAAAAATCTTCTGCTGCCGGATGCGAAGGACCAACCAACCAGCAATCTCTTCCCACGAGGACGTTCTTCCACGCTCGGGCAAATTAATCTGCACCGTAATCCGACGCGAAGTGATTTCCATTTCCTAATGCGATTAAGCTGCTTCCGTTCAAAAGCATACACGGGTGCGCTCTGTTTGTAGTCGTTTCAGCATTACTTCGCCTCAAGATTTTTTTTTTTTCGTCGGGGGAGGTTTGCCGAAAATGTTTTGCTGACTGACACATCTGTCAGCGATTTGCCGCGCAACGGCTTGTGAGGTTTTGCAGCACCGTCACCAATATACATGTTTAATTTTTCGTTCTTTCTTTCGTGGACGTCAACGCATATCGTTCATCAAATATCTGTTCTTGGGCTGGTCTTGATCAAGAGCGAGAGAAAAAACTCCCCCGAGTACCCGTCCCAGTATCGACTGTGAAGTCTTCGGTCGTAAAAGTTGGCAAATTTCATCAAGTTACGTATTTTCGTGTTAAAATATTTGCAAATTTATCAACAAGCAAGAGAGAGAGAGAGAGGGAGAGAGTGAGGAGGCACCATTTGCTCCTGGCTTATCCCTGGTTCGATTTCGGGCCGCTATTTCATCTTCAGACTCTGCCGTCGCGTCCCCGTGCTCATTAGAGGTTCAATCCGATTAGGGATTATATCGGAGCTTTTTACCGTCTGCTTTTATTGGTACTTTTGGCTGCAACAAACGGTAATGGTGGAGGCGAACGATTGCGACTCCATTCCGTGACACGGGCCGAGATGTTACGCATATGATAACGAACGACGAGCGACTCGCCGGGCGGGTTTACGGTTGGATGGCAGTGGTTCTAACTTTTGCACGATTAATCCCACTTCCTTTGACGTTCGATGCCTGCCACCCGAACGCCTTGTCTACGCAACCCCTCACATTGTACCACTGGAAATGGTTTACAAATTGTGCCCCGTACAAGACGGCCGAAGTCTCGGTGATGATGATAACGTTGCTAACGCTTTTTTCGTTTTACTTTCTTCCCCCCGCCCGGTTTTACCAATTTTCCAAAACCAAGTTCATGCAAGGTACCGTGAGAAAAAATCCCTTCGGGTGTGGTAAATTATGCCATCAATTGAAAACGGGCGATACGGTTCGGTACGGTTTTGTAAGACGCCGAATGTTTGGTTAGGGTTGTCATCGATTCAAACCGGGAGCACTGTCGGTAATAGTCCTGTGTTTGTAGCGAAAAAAAAACCTCAGGAGTCCTTGTGCCCTGCTTGCCAATCGATCAATATTCTCCTTTCTGTGGGTTGTGAGTTTTTCCTTACCTTTCCACGATCGAAAGTCATCCAAGCCGGCCGGGCCTGAAGGCAAAACCGGACCGCACAGATTTCCCGGGTACGCAAGGATCGACCAACAACGATACATATCAGACCACGCACACGATACCAGAAGCAGCGGTTCCACACTCGCGAGTAACCGACTGTCAATAGAGGGGAGAAAAAGATATCAGCATCAATTACATGGAATATCCATCATTCGCCTAGCCCCCCCGCGGGGTCTTGCCCGGGAAAAGTTGAGGTTTTTTAACAATTTCTTTCGAAGGTAATCTATTTTCCGCTCCTAGATAAATGGGTATGAACGACTGCTTTAGGGTAGGGTATTGAAATATCGGATGATAGGCACTCTTAAACAGAGGTTAAATTTTGTTTGAGGGAAAGGTTTTTTTCAAATGTCTTCTTGCTTTGACGAAAACTGATAGAATTTTACCTAAGTCAAACGTCTCTACTAGAAATTCGACAGTAACGTTCAATCTTCTAAAAATTATAACCATTATTTAATGTTATTAGAATACTTCAAGGGTGTACCATGTGTGTTCTTCAAGAAAACGAGAAAGAAAACGCCTGGATCCCAAAATCAAATAGCTCGCTAGGAGTCATTAAAGACCCAATGTGCCGTAAAAAAAGGGTTATGTTGGCCATGGCGTGTATTGCGAGCATGAATTAAGCAAAGAGGTCTTTCTCAAAGTCGGAAGTAGGGAACTATGGATAAAGGGGCCATAGTATCCAGATCATTGGAGAGAAGCCAGACGATGAAATAAAATCGGATATGAGAGTATCGCATTCTTATCGATTCAAGATCAAGTAGTCGATAACGATGGCGATAACAAGGGATCGCTTCCGTTTACACGACAAGATAGCGGCGAATAGCAACAAAGAGGAATTCCCATTTTACTCTAACTTTCCATATATCTCTCTCTCTCTTTCGCTCTTTCTCTCTCTCTTTCGCTCTTTCTCTCTCTCTCTCTTTCTCTCGATCCATTCCTTTATACTCTGGCCTGCTAACTACCCAGCAGCAATATAAGAAAGGATCACGATTTTCCGAGGGGCAAATGAACGATAAAACGAAGCGTTCTATTTGCCTTATTCAGAACAGAACAACGTCTTTTGACTCTTAGGATCTTACCTCTGACTTAAATCGCCCATTGAAAATTTGAAGAAATACAGATCGTAGACTTGAACACTGTCTACTTATCTACTGTGTATGTTGGGATGGTCTGGGGTTAGCAAAATGCTATAGTTGATCTTTCATAATCAATATTTCAACCTTTTCCACGAACGAAGGACTGACTATCCGGCTACGGGTAACGTCGAGCAATGAGCAAGTCCAAAAAGACAGACCAAGACTACTGGAGTTGATTGTATTTGACTTTATTTTAATCTTGCCTTAACAGTTATTCAAGGACATCTCAGTCCGTCTGGTATCAAAAACATGTCTTAAACTGTTCGATCTCGCCGACCATCTATTGCTTATTGATATCAATTTACTAGACTTATTGATACCACGTCGTTGGAAAGACAGTCCTCTCATGGGCAAACGGCCTGGATGGTATTTGAACCCCAGTCCTGCCATGTGAAGATCTTCGCCAATGTCACGCTCATCACCAGGCCGCCCCATTCATCAAGATTTTTAAGTACAGCCGACTCTGTTTTATTCAAACACACGGAATACGCAACAACAGATTTTAACTTTTTCATCCTCGGCACTCGCAAGGTGTCGGCCTGCCAGTTTCTGGCTTTCCGCGATTGTTGCGCGTACGGAGAGACAGTCTGGATGGGATTTAAACTCCAGTCCTGCTATTTGCAGACCGGTGCTGTTGTTGCCTCGGCCACGGGATTGCCACAACTAATTTTATTAAACCTCTTCTATTATTGACATCGCTTCTTAAAAATAGTTATTTAAAGTTTGTTTTACTAGAGTTTGCGATAGAGTTTCTTGCTCGAATATATTTTAGTTTGAAACACTTTAACCGTTCACACAATTATTTATGAACTATTATACTTAAATAAATTCTATACATTACACAAGATTTTAAATCGTCATCTATATCAAGTTGAATTGCTTTGTTCAAGAATTGTTTGCCTAAATGTATCAGCTGGATAGATAAGTCTCTCTACTCGCTTCGAGAGCGTTATAGTAATTACAGTAATCTTCTTATTTTTCGATGCCATTTTTGTAGTACGATTTATCTAAGTCTATTTGTTCTCCAAATAGGCCTCTATTTTGCAGATTTTCTGGGTAACATTTATCAAGTTTACGCTTAGTTTACGCTGTAATTTTTTCTTCTCAAAAGACATTTGATGAAACTGGGTTGTAAATTGTTAGTTTTGTATCACTTTTCCTAAAACTAACAATATTTGGTTAGCCCAAAGCTCTTTACCTCACAAACAGACCATATTAGGAAAAAGCATCATAAAACTTCTTGTTAAGCTAAATTTATTTCACCACAAATTGAAGTGAGATGAAAACCCCTACATTCTTGCTTCTTCGTATTCCATTACGAACCCAATCGAAATCATGTTGCGCAGTGATTCACCCTTACTGAGAAAACATACTTATTTAATTCCCACGACAGTGACATTACTTTACTCTACTAGCACAATGAAACACATTCTGTTTAATAGTTAATAGCTTATTACTCCCCCCCCCCCCCGTAGACTACAAGCCTTCTCATTGTTTACCGCGCATACACACACACGCTCATGTTCGTCCCTCTCGATGGCGGAACTGAATGGCCATAGAAATGTTGCATGATTTGTTGCAGAAAGTGAACAGCAAACAACAAACCACCCGCCAAACGTAAGCTAACCGTACTTCCTTTTCACAGGAATCGCTTCAATCACAACGCTTACCGTGCTGTCGTACGAGCGGTTCTGTTTGATCAGCCGCCCATTCACCGCCCAGAACCGCTCGAAACAAGGTGCCTGCCTGGCGGTGCTGTTCATCTGGAGCTATTCATTTGCCCTAACGTCGCCGCCACTGTTTGGCTGGGGTGCCTACGTCAACGAAGCGGCAAACATAAGGTAAACCAATTGACTATTGACAAATTGACACAGAGTGCAAGAAGCGTATACGGGAAAAAAAACAGAGAAGGAAGCATAATAATGAAACCCACCAGATGAAAACTGGCGAACACGGGCCGATAGCATCACTTTAATTCACTTTTCCGCATCAACATTCCGTCCTGAAGTTGCTGAAAGGTTCTCGCCGCGTGCTTAGCGGTCCATTATGATAGAAACCCCCTCCGTTTCAAAATCTACGAGGGACCAAGCCATCGGGTTACCGGGCCACAGAATGTAGTATTCGACGAAATGTGGCTCACACCAGCCCACTCTCGTGTCCAATGATTTTCCACTGCAAGGCGATGATGATGGTTCCGTACCTGGTCGGCGAGTCCCCCTTATGTACCGAACCACCCACCCATTCATCCCTCGATTGCACAACATAATCATTTAGTGAGAGATAATAATTTCACCACCCGAAAATTGCCTACCCACTGTTTGGATGGCTTGGCATGGCATATTAGTAGTGCGTGTGTCCCGCCGGAAGCGAATCACAGCTGGAGCCCCCCTGGACCGCAACTGAAAAGCATTTCAAACCATTCAGCGTGGATAACGTCAAACGCAGCATTAGAACGGAACGGGGAGGGGGGACTGCTAGGAACTGCCAGGCACCCGTTTCGAAGTGCTTTGCCCGACATAACTATGGTCGACATTGTGCGGACGCTAATCCCCATGCGAAGGCTTGAGGACACAACCGGCCCAACAGTGTAATAACATTCCTTTTGAGTAAAAAGGTTCATTGGGCTGATGAAATTTTCCACCTCGTCTGGTTTCGCTGGCATAGTGTGCCGGTTGAAGGTTACTGCCCCGCACACACACAAACACTCGCACACGCGGGACTAATCCGCCCGACCCGAAGGTGGAGTACGGTGATGTGATTTGATTTTGTTTCAACAAACTCTGCCAGTGGCCCACGGTACGGGAGGGAATATCTTTAAATGCCTCGATTATGTGCTGGCAGTTTGGGCGACGAACGTGTACCATCAATCAGTCAGTCAGTCCGTTTCCGAAATTCTTCCCCGACCAATAATCCACTCGATGAAGATTTTCTGGAATCAATCTTCCCCACTCGAAAACCTCATCGGCGTAGAACATGATGTCCTGAGGCCAGGGGATCAAAGTGTAGGATGAGTTCGAAATCGATTTTAAATTGGAAACAGCAAGTAATATTTTCCAAAAGTGAATGAGTGAATGCCTAAAAAGTTGGGCAAATCTTCAATTTTTACGCCGAATTTTGTGTTCTACATATGAGTTCCTTCCTTTTATTTGACATTTCGCTACATTATTTGCTTCGGACATATATTTAACAGGACCCTTGGCATGTCATTTCCCAGAAACACAGTTTGCTGCCTTTGGCGATCATGTGACTTAAAGTTCTAACATCTCTGGATTATAGATGTTGTAAGGTTATTCAGCCCTGCAACCTTGTGAGGCCTTGCCCTTACGGCTCCCTTGATGTAAAGTTGTTTATTGTTTAATGTCCTGGTCCCCGTTGCGGTTACATGTCAAACGCCTATTGATTACCAAGAAATTATGCATAGACCGAAAGAGTTTATTTACATACTCTCATCATGTTGACTCTGTGATTTGTAGGACATGGGTATGAAGTACTAGGACTCCTAAAATGGTTGGTCCTAAGTGGTTAGGTCTCCAAATAGCGAAGCACCACTGAGACAAACTTTTTCGGGCATTTTCTTCCCTAATACCTTTCTATGAAACTTTACTTCTCTTTTGTTTTGGGCAGTTGGAGATACTTTCTCGCTACTTTCTTCGATCCGGTTTAATCTGTTCTTCTTATACCTTCAACACATTTTATTCTTCGCTGAATTTACAGCAGCATCATTTCTTTCGTAACTGCTTGTCAAAGCAGTACGCTGTCAAGTTTTAATTTGTTATTTCGAATTCTTTGTCCGTGTCCCTTCTTGGTTCCGGTCTACGACGTTTTCTATTTTTTTCTTGTACTCTACCTTGTCCTGACCTCTGCTACCTTCTTTATAATTAAGAGCAGGCATTGAATTATACAGGGCGGTCCGAAGGGCCACTGTTCACCACTGTCGGTAGGAATGGTTATCGAATCCCATCCGGGCTGTCTTTCCGTTCACTTTACAGACTATCCAGCTTTAGGTGAAATCAGAACAAGAATGTCAACACTGGAAGGCCAATACATTTTGGGGTTGATAGTGGCAAAGCATGAGCAATGAAATATTGAAAATATATTCGAATAGCTTGTTTAAAACAAATGTCTCATCCAATTATTTATAGCAATTATTGGCTTAACTTGGAGCTACCTTGAGCCATAGAATGACTTTTATTTCCAAGTAACTCCTCCAACCGTTCATGATATTATTGCATGAAACTTATAAGTCTTTTCCGATACTTTTCGAATCAGCAAAATTTTAGGCCAAAGTCGCTTTTTCTTGCAACCATCCAGAACGACTGATCAGCTAAACGGAAGATGCTCACTTCTGCATTGCTGGAATTAACAATTGTTTGCATAACCCGAGAACGGCCTCAGTCCAATAATTTCACTCTGTTGACTCAGACTTATGTACCCTTCATTCAAACTCTGTATCTTGGTCGGCGTTACAAGTTCTCGCGAATTTAATAAGTTGGTGGTTTCCTGCGCTGGCGGATTCATAGCTTGTGTACCCACGCCTTTAAAAGGAACGATGGATAGATTTTATCTAAATTTGGCGATCTTGAAGAATTGTTGTTCGAAAGCGTACTATTTAACCGTTCATCCATACTTCTATTATTGAAATTCCTGTATTTTATAAAATTTGCTGGCAAAAGGCATTGAAATTTTATGATAAACTGCAAATATAACGATTATCAAATATTGGTGTCCTTTGCAACAAAATATACCAGGCGCCTCCATTAAGAATTTTGTAATTTTTATTTCGTATTATTCTCGAATAGTATACAAGCTGTAAAAATTAGTATGATTCTTGTGAAAAGTTAAATAAACTTCTAAACTAAATTTTTCATACATCTGTTTTAGTAATAATTACCAGCTCTGTGGACAAAGGCTTAGTCGTGCTCAACTTAAATATTTATAGAGAAAAGGATAAAAAAAGTGCTACAATTGTTTCAAAAATCACCCTTAAATCTGACATTTGTCTTATTCTTCTTCAAATTTATGAAAACACTAAGAGTATTTTTTACAATTATTGCACTTTTTCTCCAATAACGAGAAACCAAAATATACTAGGCGCCTCCATTACGAATCTTGTAATTTTTTACCCATTTTGCAAACACACTCACTCTTATTTGAAATAGGTATATTTTTTTAAGATGTGAGACATTTCGCTGCTAGAATATATTTTGTTCCTCTGTATTCCTTTTTTACAAATAAAAACTAATACTTCTTCTGGTAAAGGATTATGGTAGCTTAACAACAAATCTTTATTAAATAGTAAATCGTAAAAGTATCTTGACACTTTTAAATTTCAGCCTTAAATCACAATAACATTCTTTATGTTCACTTTTTATTCCCTTTAAATTGATTTAATTTTGATCCAATCCAATAAAAATCATAATATACCAGGCGCCTCCATTGTGAATCTTGTAGCTTTCTTTGGTATAGGATGCAATTTCGCAAGTAAAAATCAAGATATGTATATAAAAAAGAGGAGATTTTTTATTATTTTCCATTGTTTTGCTGTTCATTTGATGGTGTGATTCGTGTTCAAAATAATTTATGGTTGCTGAGAAGTATGAATAATAAAACCACTGCGAGAACTGATCTACTTGTAACAAATCTCTATTTATCAACCTTCATACATGTTATTTCAATGTTCAACCAGTTGGCAAAAGCAATAAGACCTTCCAATTGATGATTTTGCGCAGTAATTTAAAACAAACATCTTTTTTTTTTTGCTAATTAATCTTTCTTCAACAAATTGTACTAAGCGTACCTTAGGATGCTTATTGCAATAAGCTTATGATCAAAGATTAATTAGCTCTACCATATTTTTTCTTTCTCAAAGGAAACTCAACTCAGATAACAAAAAACATTGAAGAAGGAAGAAGAAGGTTCCCACGACGAATCACCGTTCATAGCGAACGAAACATTACGACTTAATTTCCTTCTTCTTGTCAACCACCATCCAACAAATCCACCATTTCAAACAAAAAACCAAGATCACAACTCAATACGCACACACACACAAACACTCAAGTCAAATTTCCGCATTTAAAAAGCTTTTAATATGGCCGCTTTGCCCACTGCTCGGTACAAAACATTACCTGATCCTTTCGCTATCGGAGCCCGCTAGAACTGAGTGGGTTTCATTGATTACTTCATTTGCCCTTTACTCCGGGTAATTGGTGCAAACATAAACGGGTTTTCCGCAATCTTTTCCCTTTCCCACTAGCTGCTCGGTGAACTGGGAGTCGCAGACAACGAATGCAACCAGCTACATCATATTTCTCTTCATCTTTGGCCTGATACTCCCACTGGCAGTCATTATTTATAGCTACATCAACATCGTGCTCGAAATGCGTAAGGTAAAGAAGCATCTGCGTACGCCTACTGGCAACTTCATTTGGGCTTGCTACGCACAGCCCCCCAGAAAAAAATGAAGCATGAATGAACTCGTATGTTCTACTATCTATTTTAAAGCTGAGTATATTTTGTCTGCCCGGGTTTTCTCCTCAGAATTCTGCACGCGTGGGACGTGTAAACCGTGCCGAACGACGCGTCACCTCCATGGTGGCGGTGATGATCGTCGCCTTCATGATCGCTTGGACACCGTACGCTACCTTTGCGCTGATCGAACAGTTCGGACCACCGGAACTTATTGGGCCCGGGTTGGCCGTGTTGCCGGCACTCATCGCCAAATCGAGCATCTGCTACAACCCGATCATCTACGTCGGCATGAACACACAGTTCCGGGCAGCGTTCTGGCGCGTTAGACGCTCGAACGGTGTTGCCGGACAGCAGCCGGACAGCAACAACACCAATAGCCGGGATAAGGATTCGCGCAGCACCGCCAAGGATATGCTGGAGTGCAGTTTGGACTTTTGCCACTGGACCGTGCGTGGCACCAGGGTAAGCCTCTCATCTGCCGATCGGAACGTACCGGCACGATCGGGTGACGATAGGTCCCGGGAACGATCGAGCAGAAACAGTGCGGGCTCGAAAGAGTGTGAACGGCAGGGCACGGTGAAAACGCTGATGTCCATCAATCCACGTTCACCCTCGAGCATTGACCCCGGGGCAGACTGTAGCACTACGGACGTGCTAACGAGCGGCGATGGTAGTATCAGAGTCGTACGGCAGGACTCGGAATTATCTGTGATCCATGATGGTAGGGTGCTCGTTATTAAATCGCCAATACCACACTCGAACATGTTGTAACGATTAGGATATATTTTTATAGACACCGCACTATGAAGACGAATACAGGACGATTGTAGAGTTAGTGTACATTTCTTAGGTTAGAAACAAACATATGAAAATGAAATCCCTCGTACTAACTCCACCAAGCACATCTGAGAAGGATGTCGATGATGTGCACATTAAGGTTTCAATCGAACACAAAGAAGAAACTAAAATTTTAAAAATCAATTCGTTCCCATGTTAGGACGTTTCGGTAATGTTAATTTTAAAAAAAAAAAATAAATAATATAAAATAAATAAAATAAAATTTGTTCTTCCTTCACTGAAAGCATGAGCCCCCTTTCAATGAGCGATGAGTCAAATTTTCTACGTGATTCGAACGATTTAGGATACAATTCAGCATAATTCTCTCTCTTCCAGGATGTGTTTACAGGGTGTGGCAGGAACTAAAATGCATTTTCCAACCTTTCAACTCCTTTAACCTAGGTCCCCGATTTTAATTAACAACATTCTAAAGAACACGTTACAAGCTAAGCAAAGTATTTCGAACGTAGTCTTCCAACATTAGAGGCAAGGTGTGTTCTAATAGACCTCTGGGTCCAAACTAGGGATGGGCAGATCAACCCGTTTGTCGGATCGGATCGGATCGGTGATTCCGACCCGGAGCCCCTATCTCTAGGGTCCTCGCACTAGAGTGAGGTTTTCTGAAGGCCTGTACTCCAACACAGGTACGGTAAAGTTCAGGTAAAGATCATTGATTCTGATACAATAAAGGGGTTATCCTATCTTATTGTAGGAGAATATTTTGAGCTTTAAAGAGCTTGATTTAGTCCAAGACCCTTGCCTATCCTCTTCGGTATTCATATTACAATTATCTTCATATTACATTCATATTACAACAGATAACAGTATCGTACTGTTGAAGTTGTTGGACTAAAGTTTAAAGTTCTCCTTCTCGGGAACATCCTCAAGTTGACAACACACTGTAATACAGACATGTTAAATACGCAACCCACGGCCCAGATGTGGCTCTGGAGTTCGTTTAAACCGGAGCAAAAAGGAATGTTCAACAACCACAGAGCTCTTGAAATGATAGTTTAAGCCCTCTGAGTTTGTTGAAAATTTATTCGTGCTCCGTTTTCCTTGACTAAGCCTATCTGTAGCTGGTTAGTCAGTCCTGCGTAAGGGGAAACAGTCTGTCAGTGCAACATAGATCTCAATATTGTTAGAGTCATGCGAGACCCATTCTTCGCCATTCTCATTCTCATTTCTCTTGGGTCAAGACCGCATGAAGTTAATGAAGTTGCTAGATCTCCTCAGAAGCTCACTGTTTGGTCGTGCACTATGTGGTTGGACGGCCTACAAGCAAAGACTATAATGGCCAATCACTTTGCTGGACATACTCATCAAAGAGATTCAACTCGACTTATGGGCCAGAATCTTTTTAAAGACGGCAGCAGCTTTATTGCGTTGCATCTAACCCGATAGTTAAAATGTGTTTTGCCATCACTTCTGTTATGCTTAACGGCTTTTCTTCGGGGAGCACGATTGTTCCTTGAAGCAATATCAAACAAAGAATCGCTCTAAGTTCCGTTGGCCATTGCAATCTGGGTCCAGAATTTGGTTGGAAGAAGTCTTCAATAATTTCTTCACTTAAATTTTTCGGAACAATTGCCTATCTTAACAAGCTTCCTGATGACGAATCAGGTACACACAGCCCTTAGACCTCCATTTCCGAACTTGAATAGCTTGGAACCCTCTCGTAGTGACAGTTTGATTTCGATAAGCTTTTTAACAAATTTACAATTAAATCATCCCAATCTTCTAAACCAATTTAATTATACGCAATTTATTTCCTGCCACACTCTTCTCGCGAGCTTTGCTATAAAAATAAGAATCGTTAAATATCGTTCACTAGAAGCAAAACAACCCGAACTAAGACTGTGTAATTCGAAGCATTAGAACTAAGATTTTTTGCTGCAAATAATACTCGACGCGTCACTTTGCTGTACAAAGATGAATTATCTTAACTGCCCAGCTACGTACGTGTAAATGCTCTAAGTGTGCGAAAGCTTTTAACGAACTAGGTTAAACGTTGATTTTTTTGCTGTACGCGCGCCCGTGAGCAGCTGTCAATTTTAAGGTCTAAATGTATTCAAATAAAAATTCAACAAACGAGTACAAAATATGATAAAGCGAAGTTGAGTCTTGTTTTTTGTGTGTCTCTCGATAGGTTTGGGGCGTGGGTAGCCTAAACCTCAACGGTCTAACAAAAAAAGGCTGGACGCTAGAATATAAACAAAACCACATTTTTATCCGGCACATTTTTATGGATTAATAATGCGGACAGTATCGAACGACTGAAGCAGCTCATCGAACACTCCAAGCAACTGACTGTGAGGTGTTTTTTCTTCTCTATTCACTGTTGGCTTAAACCTGGCTTTCGTTTTTTAACCTCAAACATTCAATATTGCTGCAGTTAATATACAAAAAAATCCGAAAAACCCACAGTTTAACAAACAGCAATCCATAACACTGCTTGGACGAAAAACCGGGCGTTCTCCTAAAAAAAACCTCCCTGTAAGTATGTATATTTATACACGAATGGAAGATTTTTGCTTCTTTTTAAGGCTTTATTGCCATCTCGAACTGCCGACACGAGCTGCTCGAGTTGTGAAGCAGCCATGCAACATCAAAGATTAATGCTTCTTGCTTACCGACACCGATAGATAAAGTATCGCTCTGAGCCGCATACCATTATACATGTTCGTATCTAGATCGAGATACTCCGTTCGAAAACTGCTCCGAGACCGGTATCATCGCACACGGTCGCTGTGTAGTTGTTGGTTTTTTTTACTCCCTAACGACTAACCAAACATTGATTAATGTACCCTTTTTTCCAGTTTTATGCAACTTTTTTGAGTTTGTGTGTGTGTGTCTTTCGAGACTCTTGAAAGGAAGCCACAATTAACGGCGTGAACGATCGAGATGAGATTATGATAACGGGCACGGCAGTCTTAACTGAATGTTTTTCCAAACGTTTTCATCCCGAAGCACGATTGACCAACTTTGCCGCCAACAGCGAGAAGAGCTTTCAGCGATGTAAGTTCTAAAGAGGACCTCGTTTTCACCACATCAAACCATTGCGTACGGTGCACGACCGACGGTTGCAAGAAATCTGTGAAGAGGTTAAAAACTTTTTTTTCCAAACAACTTACACACTTTCCAAAGCTCCGACCCCTCGGTCCGTTGACGAAACTGTTACGGAGCGGATGATGAAATTCTTATTCGCTAATCGTACTTACACGAACGGGCAACTTCGGTATTTTCAATAAATAAAGCTTAAACACATGATTCCATCCTTCCGGTAAAGTTTGCCGGTGTGTTTGCGATTCCATGCCCTTATTTCTGGATAACTGGAAAGGAAGAGAGCACAAGTAAGAGAGAGCGAGAGAGAGAGAGAGTGAGTTGGCCGCTGCACATCACCTTCAACGGAAAAACTGGAATTTCACAAATAACTGCCAAGGATCGAAAAGGGAAAATCCTCAATTGCTTTTCACTTCCATTTTTTCCGGTTGCACTCTCTCTCTCTCTCGTGCTCTGACAGCATATTGTTACGTCTACGTTACGCCACGCCGGAAGCCGACTGCTGAGCTGAATGCTTCATAAGATTGGAGTGATGGTGCCGAAAATATGACAGAATCTGACACGTGTTGTCAAAACCGACAAATCCTAAGCTGGTTCAGCATTTGTAGCTAGTCGTAGTAGTAGTAGTGGTAGTGATGGTGCTAGTACGCGTACGAGATGAATCAATTTACAGCACGGCTCGCCGTTCAGTATCCCAGAAGAGGGTGCTTGCTACCCACACACACACACACACAAAGGCTTCTGAATGTTTCACTCAAAAACAAAGTCCTTCCTAACTAGACGCCCTGAAGCTGAGGGCGAAGATGCTCGGGAAGCTTCACTAATCGTCCATTAAGCTGATGTGGAGTGTGGTGCTGCCGGTTGTAGCTGGGGTTTAACTTTTTCCTTCCATCCTTGCTTGCTTTCCCTGCCGAGTCCCCCCGATGCTGTTGGGTCGTAAAACGGCAATGTGCGTCTTATATCGCCGATGACAAGAAAATCCACCCCGAACAAAAAAAGAGTTACTGCCTTACTTGATGATGGTGAAGCTTCTGGCACGAGGGCACGGATTTTGGATGTATAAAAAATTACTCCAAAACATGACACGTGGGACGTGGCGCTCATGGAGAAACGGTGCACACATCTCTATCAAAGCCTGTAGACATGTCAACGTAATATGTTGACAATGGCAGGCTGAATGTGTGTGTGTATTGTGACATTCATCACGTCAACCGTCAGCCGTTTCCCACTTCACTTCCACTCGAACTTTTGCGCGTGAAATTGCCGTGCGTCGATCAGCTTGTCGGTTACCGGGAAAAAGCACAACCCGGCCATGCAATTCCGAACCAAGGGAAAACGTTGCACACGCACGCACACACAAACGCACACTCTGTCTGATTGTGGTTCTCGAACGGAAAACTCACTCACAAGCCTCGTCAAATCAATCACGGAGAGCAAGTCGGTATTATGACTTTGAGTTTGAGAAGAGCAACGATCGTCATTTTAGACAACTCTGACTAGCAAAAAACTTATCAGAAAATATTAAACAAACGTTATTGTAGCAACAAATGATGGCATTCAATTTGCGGCCTATTTAAATGTATGGAGTATGTATGACTTTCATATGGTTAAAAATTGGTGTCCATATAAACACTTGAAGGGGGCCAACAAAGATTCCTGGATGGCTTTGTGATGCGTTGCAGAATTGCCCGCGTCGATGGGGATGTAGTTAAAATGTAGCTGAAGGACAGCCATGTCCAATAGACATTCGAGAGTTTGGGTGAGGTTCTACTAACAGCATTGGCGGATCAAGCCCCTGGGAGGCCCAACGTAGGAGACTCTTTAGGACGTGTCTGCGTGTTTACACGGCGAATCTACTGATTTGCCCAAAGTCTGAGGCCAACTGGATGTATTATACGAGGAGTGGAAGGTGCTATCTGGAGTTCGTGACCCTCTAAATCATCAAGGCATTTAGTATCTGAACACCAGCTTACAGCTCGGGCATAGGATAAATATTCACCACATGAAGAAACAACTGTGATAGGAGCAACAGGTAAGGGATATCCAAGAGATCCGAGTGCCGTACGGACCAGGAAGAAAGTTTCACTTGGAAATAGCAGTTCACTGGAAAAAATACCTGGCCTGACCTACTGTCGGAATAATGATGAATAACTGGCCAATTCGTGGTCTGGTCTGGAGTCTTCACACGACAGGACCAGGGCGCAAATTCCATCCGGATAGACTACGCGGACTCAGGGCTGTCTACCTTGCTGCGGGTAAAATCAAGTTACAGAAAGTCAGAAATGGCAGACCAAGGCCTTTCGAGGTTGTAGTGCCACCCAAGAAGAAGAAGATCCTCTCTAAAAAGGCTCAGTATGTTGAAGAATTGTTAAACGATCACTTCAATGAATGGCTCAGTTGCATATGATAACCTAGCAAGGAGCATGCTATATGAAGCTACGAGCTCTTTTGAAATTCCGGCCAAACTGACAAGGATTGTAAGAATGGCAATGAATAACAGCACGTGTCAGATGAACGTAGATGGAAAAATCTCAGGGCCCTAAGCTACCACAAAGGCTTGCCTGTATTCTCTTCAATCTGTCGCTAGAGAGGACCTTCCGTGACTCGGAGGTGGAAATTTCGGGACCATTTTCCCAATGCTAGAATCCGCTGAAGACATGAACTTCAATGGTTTGAAGCTCTCCAAGCTAGGAGAGGACTTTCATTGCCATGATAAATGCACAACTTGATCCAGTTCTTTAATAGAGATAATAGAATGACAGACGACGTCGTTAAACCCCGAACGATATCGACGATGCTTGCAACAGGTCAGGTAGCCTCTGATAAGTAAGTAAGTTAGCCCATAAGCACCTACCGTGGGGCCAACATCGATTCAGAACTAGTAAATTATTACTAGGGTATGGGATTCCGGTATATGGCAGATTGTCATATGCTCTCTCTCTCTCTCTCTCTCTTCAAACTCTCTAACAGATAGCCTCAAAAAAGCTCCATAAAACCGATCATTTCTCGATTTGCAGACCATTTGTCGAACGCTCGAGTCCCACAATTAGGCACCAGCGTATAAAGTACAGCGTGCGCAAATTTAGCGCAAAATGAGAAAGCAAGCGACCACAAAAGCTGGTGACCAGCCGAAGGATAAAAAAGCAACCGAGCGAAATGAAATTCAAACAATCCGTCCCGAAATTGGGTTTTAGTTTCTTGTGCGTTTGCTTTACCGGTACACCTAGCTGCCGTCGGTGGTCGGTTGGTTGGTTGTGCTTTGTTACGCCACCGCTAACGGGTGGCCCCATCATTGTTGTTGATATATAACGAGCCAGTGAGGGCACCGTACTACAAAATGGACATAGTAGCAAACATCCCGTGCAATGGTGGAGCGAGACAGACCGTGCGGCCTCAGCAAACAGCAAAAAAAAAACACCAGATCAGCTCCACGCTCAAGAGGCTATCGGTCGGGCACTGGAGGTAGCAATGCTGGAGAGTTTATTTGCTCGTTAATTTATCCGACTCTTCGCAGTGGTGAACCGGAATGTAATACTACCAAGCCGCATGTGTACATCCCCAGGCCGGTGATTCCTTTTTTGTTTTCTTTCCTCGTTTTTTTGGATGGAGAAAGTCTCCGAAAGCGCTCCACAAGCACCAGCAAAAAAAATCCAAAACTTCCACCCAATACCCGATAAATCATTCATTTATGGATTCGGCATTCGAGCCGCTACGAAATCACTGTTGCAATCGATTCCTTTTCCCAGGAAATCACCTCCTGCGATGAGTTCATTAATATTCATTTGTTTACATTTTGCACACACTCACTGGCAGCATCAGCAACAGCATCAGCAACAGTGGCCCCCAATGAAGACAATGCTGCAAACAGTCGGCCTCGGGAATCCCACTACCGTGGGTTCGTAAGGTCACAGGATGTGTACCGTTTATGTCATTCGGATTCGGTAATATGATTTTAAACAACAAACACTTTTAACGTAAGCGCACACAACTGTTGCCACGTTCGTGCTGCTGCTTACCGGATTGATTCATCCGAATGCATTCATTGACTAATGGACTTTTTGCAGTGGACCGTACGGGCGATGGCGAACTTTCCAGCGAAAATGCATGTGTGGGGAGTGCGAACTGGCTTTGGGCGCTGCTGGACGTTTCGCAAAGGTCACCAAGCCGAAGGCACCGGAGTTTAGAATATTGTATTTGCAATTTTGGTACTCCATGTCCGATGAACAAGGTACCACAAGAACAGACTGCGAATGTTGTTTGAGGCTAGTACCCTTGAGCTATAGCAGGGCATGAGAAACTCTGGTAGAAATTTCGCGATAATCAACCACGTTTCGCGTGGGCCTGAGAAGGAATATGATATGAGGCGGCTAGAATCAATCAACGAAGAGCACCTTTTAGGTGTTTAAAGCAGCTGGAGAAGAGCTGTGATGCGTCGGTCCAAGTGCCAGCAGTTTCTGGAGATGATGAAGCATGTCCTCTTGCTGCAACTATGGCAGCTTTTCAAGATGGCCACAGCTCCCATACACCATATATCAAGCATTTAGAATGCTTTCGAGCTTATCACTTAGTTCCACCCAATCAAAGACGCACCGGGTAATAAATATACATTTTTTATATATATATACACCCTTCGAATCCTTTCGCCGGGTTTTATACGTTGGCTGGCGTTATACGTGGGCGCTCTTTGGGCCATTCAGTTTTGGCGTGTGGGCCAAACTCAACCCACAGCTTTGCATCGCTTTTATGCTGCTGTGTGCAATTGTGGAAGGTTCTGAGGAAACCGTAAGAATTAAGCGTGTTTTCCGTTGCCGGCCAAAACACCAAATCACCAATCTTTAGCCCCTCAGGCCGGTACATAATTGTACGGCGAGAGTGTATCCTGCGTCCCACTACCAGCAGTTTTTTTTTTTTTGTTTTTTACCATTACCACCACGCATTCTTTGGTAAAGTGATGTGATTCATATCTCTGCACTGCCAGATGGCACGATGGGCGAAAAGCATCGGTGAGTCACAATGTTACAGAAACTCATAGCCAAAAAAAAATACACGAAACTAATTAGTCGATATTGCATACCACAGCAGGATGCGTAGCTGAAGTAGTCTGTCCCTTGTAACTGCCCACATGATCGAAGAATACGAGTTTCATCGCTACAGTCAGACAGCTAGTCATATCTGTACGCTTGGATTGTATCTATAGCAGTATTTCATTTTATGCAATCCCCTCGCAATATATTAATGGAACTTGTTCATGTCACTGCTTACGATTCCGCAGTCACCAGACAACTATACAAGTTGCTCGTCAAGAATTTTGCAGGGTGTCCGAATTTCCGAGAAAGACTCATGACAACGTTGGCAGACAAACTCACTGTGCTCTTCTTACATCGCATCTTTTGAACAAGTCTCCGAAGAGGAACTTCCTTATGGTGCGTATGTCTGGTATACGCGTCAGGTTCCTCGACCATAATAACCATCGGATGTTGACCATCGAAGGAATATTTGGAACGTTAATAAACTAAGATACATATTGATTTACTCAAATATCACAGAGTTCAGGTTCAGCTGATACCATGTCCCAGAATCCCCCTCAGATCTGTGTTATTCCCAGATGTGTGTTCTCTTGTTGGCAGGCATGAAGAGTACTCCTGCTTCTTCCTTGGCACGACCACCTCGAAAGGTCTCGTCCTTCCATTAGGCTGTCTAGATGGGATTTGATCCGTGGTCCTACCGTGTGAAGTCCGGCATCTTTATCGCCTCGACCACCGGACCGTCCTCGATCATTAATCCAGCCATCCTTTGAGCATCCAACAAGCCCTCACTTTCACTCACTAAAGCTGTAGATATCGCCGCAGCTACCAAATTACTTAGTAATGATCGACCAATGTTATGACCCGAGTCCAGTAAATCACGAGAAACCCTCCTTAGTGATGATGACATTTAGTTCTCCACATCTATCACCACAGCAGCTTCGGGTTCTCATTGGTCCACTGCATTTTGATTCACGACTGCTACCTGCTAGGGACATCTCAGCTGGCTCGTGGCTCATTTTGCCCAGCTAATAAAGTGTAATATGGAGGAAAATACGGTCATCAAGTAACATGGAGGAAAACGGTCACCATGTGATACGCGGGATCGGTCGGTCTTTAACGACGGGGCTTTGCGCATATGCGATTTGAGTCTCGCCAAACTTACGCGGTTCATTTGGGTTTCAACGAGAGTGACGAACAGCAACTTGCTGAGCGAACCAATTCTTCCCTTTATCGACTGTCCAGGCAATCGTGAAGATTCTAGATGAGAATCTTCCTTACTGGATTGTTGGAGACATCGAGGGGTTACCTTTGGTAGGAGGACACTCGAAGCTCATCGGCGTTGAGTCGGCCAGGCGGCTCTAGATATTCAGAGGGAACATCCCTTACTGGCTCGTTGGAGATTTGAAGCCTTACCTTGGGTAGGGGGACACTCAAAGCTCTTGGAAGGAATTGGACGTCAGATTTTGAGTTGCGTCAAATCCCAGCCGAGAACCAACTCTCTTGTTGGTTGGGAAAGACAGCTTTTCTTATTGCATTGCGCAACTCGCTAGCCGAGTGCGCTAGGCGGTTTTTAGTGTTCTTATTGCAACGGGTGTTAGGTAAAATCAGCTGAATATGCGGTTCTTGGTGGGATATAGGCTACTTGAGTTTTAACAGTTATTGCTTAAGGTTGTGGTGTGATTGACCGTTCCTTCGCACGTGTTTATGAAATGTATGTTTTTCATGGCGTGTTTTTCAGATGTATAGCAGGGATGCTACAAAAGGTCCCTGGAACCTGCCACTAGAAGAAGGCTTGATCCGTCGTCAGAGCACTACAGAACTCGTGCCTACAGTGCTTGCTATCCAATGTATTAGTGTGCTGTGTGAGTCTTCTGACGAGTAATACTTTGCTCGGCGCTTTGTAAGCACAATTGGCTTGAAAAATGCTGATCGGACTTTAGGCTTCTTACTCCTGGATTAATCAGGCCCAATTCCTTACGATGGACCTCCGTTAGTTGCTTACGCTTGTTCGGGAGATGACTTCCCGAAACCGATCGAGTTAGGATGATGGTCTTTTTCCTGGACGCTAGGGTAATTTTCCAATGGTGAACTCTTTACAATTTTGAAGCCAGCAAATTACAAGCTTTTTTCGCATTGGTCCTCAATTCAATACTAAGATCTGTTGGAAAAGTTCATTGCCATCCATGAATTAAAGAGATCAGATGAAAATCGTTCCCAGGATGTCGATGCATTGACTTAAGGGCATCTTCGCATCTATTGCAGAGTGATCTACGGCATCTATCTTTCATTAAGTAAAATATTCTTATACGAACTCTCTTCACCTTTAATTTTCTTCCATACTTCATTGTATCTACCTGCGCGATGAAATCGATTTCTCAAATTAATATGCTTTCAGCTATGCTGCCCCTAACGATTCTTTCTCATCCAAACAAGCCCTTAAAGCTGGTGCGAAAAACATTCGGTGCGTATCGATTTTATTTTCCTGGGACTGGAAAATAAAAGCACAACACTACAGCTACTTCAGCATCGTACAGCAACATGTTACAGGTCGTACCGGAACCGGCCCAGGCTCGTTTGACTGGCTAGAGAAAATTAATTATCATCCTCTGTTTAATGCCACTTTTTGCGTGTTTCTGGTCAATACAGAGCGAT
This sequence comes from Anopheles stephensi, assembly GCF_013141755.1. NCBI lineage: Eukaryota > Metazoa > Arthropoda > Insecta > Diptera > Culicidae > Anopheles > Anopheles stephensi. Next base: position 48,598,691 of record NC_050202.1, read on the forward strand.
TGCATGACTCCTTCTCTCTCGCTCTCAAACCGAGCCACGATAAAGAGAAAGCTAGCCCTCAACAAGTTTTTTTTGCAAATAAGTACTACCGTAGAATTCAAAGAGATAGAAATTCCCGAAAGGGGAAAACGCGCCAACCCCGGAAGGTAAGTCCCGAAAAATGGCACAATCAAAATACACTTTTAATACAGTGCATCCTGTCCGGTTGCGCGCGGTGATTGCTGCTGAATTCACGGTTGCCGTCTTTGCCCCAGCGCTGTGCCTAATTAAAATATGTAAAGCGTATATCCCGTAGAGCATCAACCGGGAGACGCGAATCGCGCAACGGTACAGGCAAGGGTTTGGAAGGGAATGCGAGTTAAGCGTGCTGACGTACCGTTCATCTTCCGGCTTTGCAATTATGGGCTTTGGGCGAAAAGTTCGCTCGCAGCGCGCAAAGACTTCGGCCGGCTTTTGCTCATTCAGCTAAAATTTAAAACCTCGCGACCACCGTAAGCATTTGGCAGTAAGCCAAACTCCCACGAGAATAGCGCAAGGTTGGACCGGTGTAGCAAAACCAGGCGCACAGCAACTATTTCAACTACCAGCTGCTGGTGGCCAAGGTAGATCAAACCGGTAGGAGGTGATGTGTCACCCATAATGAGCTGCCCAAAACCCAATTCGTCACCCTTGGCATCGGGCCGCGTCAAGCGTCAGGTCCGGCAAGCCTTCGACAGCGGATGGCTGTAATTAATTTTAATGAGCTTCAAACCTAATCTGTACGCTGCTGCAGTGGTAGATTAATTGCCACGCTGTGTAAAGTGCCGTTCGTGAAAGAAAAACGGCCTCTTATTCGGTACTTATTCGGGCATTGCGAACACGGTGATACATTGCACGGAGCAATCGGCCAAGTGAGCAACCGACCGGACCAAACACCCAACATTGTTGTCTCTAAGCTCATCCGCTTTAAACTCAACACTGAGGCGACGGTGTAACTTCTCACCTCACCAGCACTGACCAGAGTTAAGCATTCGCCAAATTATTCAACGGCCCAGCGCACAGAGCAAAAGTTAATCGAAATTCCAATGAATATGATAAATTACATTACATTTACATCTTTACTTGTATAATTTCAAACCATTATGGCAGCTGCTGAAGAACGAATCGAACGTTCCGCCTGGTAGAGATATTCGCACAAAAGGCGTTCGTTTGTGTTTTTTTTTTTAAGAAAGAAAATTTGACCGTAAAACTTCACTCACTTACCATCGAGAAACAGACTCAACCGATCGAGCGAGAGTAAGAGAGATACATGGAAAATTAATTTTCTGGCGTAGGTTTGGGTGGACGAAAAGTTTTCCCATGTTTCGAGCCGCGCGTCAATGAGCAAATCGCGCCACACTGTGTTTTTGTGTCGAGGTTTTCGCTTTCGTCACCACCGAAGATCCACTGTCCACACAGGAGGATAACTTGGGTAAAGTTATGATTACATTTCTCTATTATCTACCTTCAGGAAAACAAAACGCTGTGACCGATGCACGTACCTCGAGCAGACAGTAATAGCAACAGCTTAGCGGCAAGCCTCCAGGTCCAGCGAATTGTTGTTTCCCAGTGCTAATGTGAGTTAGCACAATACGATAGCAGGGAAAGGAGGGAATGAAAATCCTAATCTCCGGAGCGCTTAGGCCAATGCAAACAATCGTGCCAAGCTTTCCTTCGTGGAAGGTTTTCCCCAAAACTATTGTGTTTGCTAATTCAAAATTATGGAGCCTCGGTGAATCGGTGCGATCGAGCCGGGCGAACTATTCTTCACTGCGTGCTAGGTACACAATGTATTTTGCAAATTTCCTGTCTGCGAGAACTTCAAGATCCGCTTTCGTTCGTTCGGATGAAACTTTCAAACGTGATGCTATTCCTGTAGACATTGTACTGAGTTGCAATGCAAAACTTAAACACAACCCCTGCGTAGTATGAACTCATTTTCAACATTTGCTCTACGTTTTGTTGGCAGTAATATGTTGCAGAAGTCTAGCACATGCTTTTGAGTTCAGTTTTGCAGAATGCTTAGAGAAAGTATGCGAACAGTTTGACTTGCGAGTCAAATATTAGTCTCACTTATGGATTACTGACATGTATCTTGGACCATATGATGCTTAAGTTTTTGATGATAAGCTTCATCTTTTACCATTATCTCAGAATTTTGGCGAATTCTAAATCTAAATTCTAAATTTTTCTATTTAGAATTCTAAATAATACATCTAACTCCTGTCATTTCTGGCTTACGAAACTCATTCGCTGTCGCATCTACCTATCATCGACCGCCGCCCAACTAGCGGTCTTTAACTCCAGTATATCTAACATAAAATGCTTGTAGGAGCGCTTAATTACTTAAAGTGAATGTGAATTACACAGAATCTGAAAGCGAAAGACCTTGACTGGTTTGCATAAAACCACAGAATCACTCAATATACGCCTTATAATCACATAGCTGGAAATCACTGCCCCCATTTCCCAAGTAATCGTTCAACTGCTTTCTCGAGAGTTAATTATTGCCAATTACCGCCTTACTGAATGAAACTGTTCTGCGTAAAGAGAAATAAGAGACCCATATAAGTAATTATTGTTGGAAGGTACAGATCCTCAACAATTTGAAGCGGTGAGGTAGGCGATAGCGTCGTCGGTCTTCACGCGGCAGGACTGGGGCTCAAATCCCATCCAGACTGCCTCCCCGTACGCAGGGCTGACAACTTTGCTACGGGTAAAATTAAGTCACAGAAAGCCAGGAACTGCAGGCCGAGACCTCTCGAGGTTGCAGTGCCAAGGAGCAAAGAAGGAAGGAATAGAATAAATTAAGATATTAGTCTTTCTATCACGATCAAGATTCTGATGACCACTACAGTGACAGGGAAGCCTCGGTTTGGTGTTCTATATTAAAGAGACCTTGGCGAAATGACTTCATTCGTCTGTCGTTGCTGGGATATGTTTTCCCCATCGGCACAATATGATTGCTTTAACCACTTATCCAATAACATCTCCAATTTCAGCAAAGGCTCTTACATCTCTCATCTCCTTTACGAGCTCGATCACCCATCATTTCCTGTCTAGATTTTGTTGCGTATATCAAAATAGGAATTTGCAAACTTAAATACGGGGTTTCGAATCATAAAATGGGTCATTTGAATCACTCAGTGAAATGTTGCTGGATAATGGAGCATACTACTGGATAATGGAACATTGCAATCATACAATGGAATATTGCATTCAGTTAGGGGAAATTTGCAACTCCTGCCGAACCTTTGGTCAAACTCTATCAAATTGGAGATTTCCTGCCGAACCTTTGGTCCAACTCTATCAAACACTAAAATTGCCGAGTTGCAAAAGTTCTCAAAGCCGAATACAATATTCCATTGCATGATTGCAGCTCTCCACAACGAACTTACAATATTCTGTTATCCACGTGAAACATTGTTTGTAAAATCGAGTGATCAAATCGAGCGAAAGTTCCAATAAATGATTCGAACCTCTGTATCTACTACTAATACTAGAGGACATATGGCCATCAGTTGCCGGTTGTCGCATAAGTTTTTGAGGTGGTTGAGCAATTCTGAGCACGCTCATACTATCTTGTATGTAGAAGTAACTTTTTTTCGAGCAGGAGATCTTCATAGAGACCCATGAAATCACGAACTGGGTACTACCGGATTCGTACCGACTAAAACCTCTAACCGACTACCGTCGTACCGACTAAACAACTTGGTGAGAGTTGTCGGGCGTCTTAGCTTCACGATCACCATCGGTTACCGAAGAGCTAATGAGACTCTTTCAGTTTTCAACGGTTATCTACTGCCTGTCGCGGCAGCATGTTCTTCCAAGAAGACCATAACCACCGCTACAGTTACAGCACCATTAATGATATGGTTCTCCCGACTAACTGCTCCTGCTGACCACCTGGACCGGTATCTGCTGTATCTCTTTCGTCGCGAATGCGTCGCTGCTGCAAGTGGATAAGGATCACACTGATGGTCTCTGCTATGGCGCACCAGGTGTTTCGGCTATAGCACATCAGGAGGATGATGTTCACTCACGACAATGAAGCGAGGACACTCGAACATGCCTACGTGCCTCTCTTAACTCCGGACATTTTTAGCAATGTGCCTCCTGAATAAGGTTCATCCGCTCGAGGTGACCTTCGAAGCAGCCGTGGTGTAGAAGTAACTTATAAAGGACCAGGAAGCTAGAAAGGGATAACCTTTCAGAGAAGAATCGGGATGAGAAGGAGTATCTATTCAAATAAAAATCCTCATAGGGGCCATTGAAGCTTCCTAGAAATAAAACGACGTTAAAGAGTTTGACAGCTAAACTCTACCAAAAACTGCGATCAATGCCCAACCTTCGCCAACTTTTCCATCCGTCGCGTTCAGAATTAATGACAAAAGAGGTACGCCTATCAAATCCATGCCTAACGATTACCATGCTTTTTTGTTGTTTAAGTATCGTTTGCTAGTTTCTCATCCATCAAGCGGAACAAATATCGATACCGGTTAGAAACTTGCTGGAGAACTGTTTCCCGAAATTAGCATAACAGTATCATCGCCAAGTATTTTAATCTCACTAGACATCCGTGAACCTTTTTCGTGTCATTTACATCGATGCAAAACAAAACACCGGTCGGACCAACAACAAAAACACACGCGCTGGAGCTATCTTTGAATAACTTTAACTTACTTCTTCCAGCTTTCGAATAATTTTCGACCCAATTGAGTTCGCACTCTACAACACCAGCGCGCTTAAGAGTTTTGCATTATTAATGACCTTGGTACAGTTTCTGTATTAAGTTTCGAAGAAAGCACTCCCTCCCCCTGAACGTATGTTTCTACTTTGCATCATCACCAGCAAGGTTCAGGGTAATCTCACCAGAGTGTATGCCTAGTCTTCAATGTCATCGATTCCGTACTTATGTCATCACATGGCTCCAAAACACGTTATACTATGCACGTTTAATTTCATGCTTCATTTCGTACGCAACCCTTTTCCTGCCAATCGGTGGCACTTGTACTGCTGGGGGGCACGTGTAGCATCTCCGGTGTGAGAACGCCGGTACGAAAATAAAAGCCCGTTTCGCATTGCAATATGACACCTGCCAGATGGGCTCCGGCTTAGCTGGTGTGCACGATGAAAATGAATGAATGTGCTTGCACAAAAGTTACACGTTACCATTACCACGTCATCAATCCTAATAAAAAGGACAGTCGGACGTAAGCAAAACTTATCTAATGCCAATCAACTGGTCATCGATCATTTGTCGGGCCAGCAGATATTGACAGCTTTGCGAGCAACACCTTCGGCTAAATCTTCCCACTAAGGGAGGTGTTCTAACTGAGCCTATATACAGGGTGTTCCAGGATAATTTGATGTCAAGATGGCGTTCGCTTTGACGCTTTCTTGGCCGATCTGCAACTTTCTTCTTTGAACAAGGCCTCCGGCTCTGATCCGTTGGCCACATTAGGATGCTGAAAAATGATAGTGTAGACTGGGTAGGCCATATGAGTTCCTGCAGGATTTTGCACCTTGCCGTACGACTACGAAAAGTATCACATGGTTGGCTGACATTTTGTACGACTTTGAACAACGTTGCCTGCTAACAGCAAAATAACGCCGGAGCTAGCAAAGAATAAAGGAAGACGGTTGCCAGCTCCAGGTTCCGGAACCGGATCTGGGCCGTTTCGGCCAGCCATTTCTGGCTTTCTGTGACTTGATTTTACCGCTCTTTCTGTGACTCGATCATTCAGAATTGATTCTCAGTAAGACCTAACTGTATATTAAATCTTACTATTCGTTTCTTGTCTGATGTCCGTGATCTTTTATTGAAGCCTTGTTATGTGGGTGGGTGCGATAGATCCTTGAATATGCTTGTGTCTTTTGATCTACTGCTGCTTTAGTGATAGCTAGGATAGAGCGTGTCCAGCGCATGTTCACGCGACTTGCCACTCGTCGATTCCTTTCAGGTTACCCAAATAAGACAGTTCCTTCGTATCCTTTTCGACGTTGCTTATTAAGCCTTGAAACCCTGCAAACCCGTCATTTTCATTTCGAATATTCCTTTATCGCTGGACTTCTGTCCAACAACATCGATGCTACTTGTCGCTGACAGGATAGATAGCAGGAATAAAGCATAAGATTGCATAATTTTAGGAGTAAACAGGAATACGTAGCTTAGCAATCGCTATAAGAGCATGCGGCACAACAATGTACAACTTTAGATAATAACGAAAAAAAGCAAGGTAAACTTCTCCAGAGGAACTTGAAACGGCCTTTCTTTCTTTCAAACTCTGGGCGCGACACTACATTTAATACCTCTCAGCATTTATTTGACTATCATGTCCCGTTATCAACTCTTCGTTCCCGTAATTCCCGTTCCCGTAATAAATTAATTAATAAAGAATTAAAAGAAGAAAACAATAAATAAATTAATAAATTAATTAATTAATTAATAAATACAATAATGTATAAGTAAAAATATAAATAAATAAATAAATATATAAATAGCCATCCCAAATGAATAAAAAATAAAAAAATCTATAAATAAATAAATAAGCAAGTCAATGAATAAATAAATAAATAAATAAATCAATCAATAAAGAACTAATCTTTCTACAAAATGAAATTATCCTAAGTTCTTAATTTTGCACATATCTTTGATTTTCCCGTAGGTCAAATTTACCTTGACCACCCTGTACATCTATTAAAATTAAACTCCCTTTAAATTATGTGACAGCGTAAAAGCTCAGATTATAATCATTTATTTGAAAGAAATATTTTAAGTAAACTTCGTGTGAAAACATAACCTTAAGTAATCTTACTCAAACGTTAAAAAGTATCTTCCATTTCGTTACCTCCACTCTTCAACTTCAACCTCTACTAATGTTGCAGAAAACGGACACCCCCGAGTTACGGAAGCAGTTTATGAAAATTCTAAGAATTCAAATAAAATTCCCACGCGCAGCAAACGTGCGGCAAGTAAATAGACCGGTGTCTGTGGGTGTCTAACGCGAAGCAAACGGTCGATGGAGCTTTCGTACCGGACACGGCGTACTCGCTACATCGATATCAAATGGCCAACGATGGCATGCCAGCTGTGCAGGATAGGAAACACATACTACATTGCAGCTCGTCCGACTGTCAGCGTCTGGGTGGGTGTGTCTATCGGTATGCTTTCGTTTGCTCCTGACGATAACTTTGTGCCCGAGACACCAAAGGAGAGCAACAAGGTGAAAGACGTTTAAACTTTCTGACGTTCACCGGGAGTTTCCTCTAGCTAGGGACCGGACCCCGGTAACATTGACCGTGAACTACTGGGGGAAAAAGTTAAATTTTATTTCAACTGTTGTTTGTAAACTGCTTCATAAATCGTCACATCACCAGCGGAGATGAGAAAGTATAGAGACCGAGACCGAGACGTAACTTTATGTGCTCCAAATGAAGTTTGACGCGGTGAACTTCTTCATCATCGCACACACAATGGTTGGCAAACTTGGTTTCCAAACCTATGACTATAATTGCTCCACACAAGATTGACACTGCACAAAAAGTCAAACCGGTGTTGCGTCTCAAATCGACAATGTTGCCGACCCGAAGGCCACCATTTCAAACGAGAGTACGAGAAGCCCTTTCGGCTGGGTTGGGAAAAGGATTCTAAAACGCCGCTGCCTGCTGAGCCATAGAAGTGGCAATCATACAGATCTTTGCCAGTACAGCTAACCTTGCAAACCGTCCAGAGAGATCCTGTTTATCGCATTCGCATCACCAGGGTACAAAGCAGCGCCAAGCGCTTTCCGATTGATTGGCTTTATGGATCGGCGGGTCGCGGAGATTGAAGCCGGCTCGCATTCCAACACGCTGCACATTCGTGTGCATCCAATACTCGCTGGCCTTTACACCAGTTGCTGCCAGAGTTCCACATGCGGAGGTCGCGGTCGTATGTTGCAAGATGCCTCACTGTATCCCTACACAGCAACCGAGCCGACCGTCGGAGAGCCACCGGTCTTTTCCTTTGTGGCGTGTGGCAATAGCAACGAAGCGAAGATGGAGAAGCGAAACAGAAGAAAAAAAAATGGTGCATCGCAATGCACCAAACGCTCCGGTGCACTTTAACGTCGACGCCGTGCCGTGATCTTCGACACACAGGTACACACACGTTGCGGGCATGATTTATTTACTACATGCCACATTAAAGCAAACAACGCTGCCACACGACCATGCTGAATCCCTCTTCGATTAACTGTCATCGAAGATCATGTTCTCTCTGCCGTGGGCCAATTTCCCTTTCCGTTGATCCGCGAGCTCAAGGGGCGAACGAGTGTGTGGGCAGCCGATTGACATGCCCGCTAACCTAGTGCGCTACAGGGCCGCAACACACAGGAGAGGAAAAAAAACCAACAACCCCCCCCAACCAGCGTAACATTCCGCATTTGGACATTCCGCAACATGTGTGAACCGGTGCGCTGGTTCGATCATCTGTTGTTCCTTGGTAAGCAACCGGCTAGTTAGGCTTCCCTTAACGAGCAGGGCCAGTGCGCTCGGTTGCACGATGACATCGATCTATAAAAGCGCCCGGTGCTGGACGTCTTCGATCGAGTCAGTCCGTGTCGTTCTAGCTATACACTACTTCACTACACTCGTGTGAACCTCTTCCGAGCTTTATTCTAATTCCCACACTCTATCTCTCCATCCACCATGAAGACTCTGGTAAGACGCAACTTCAGAGTGCTTCAAGAGAACTCCAGCAAAAATTGTAATACCTTGCCCAACTTGTTCCAGATTTTCCTAGGACTCATCGCCATCGTTCGGGCCGCTCCGGGATACTATGGTGATCATGGGCTCTCCTACGTAGCTGCCGCTCCCGCTCCGATCGTGAAGTACGCCGCACCGGCCGTATCCGTCGTGCATGCCGCTCCTGCTCCCGTGCTGAAGTACGCCGTTGCTCCAGCTCCGATCGTGAAGGCAGTTGCACCGGCCGCCACCAGCTACGCCACCATCCATCAGGTTCACGCTCCCGTCGTACATGCCGCTCCGGTGGTGAAGTATGCCGCACCTGCACCCGTAGTTTCGTACGTCCACTCGGCACCGGTCGTTGCTCATGCACCGGCTCCACTGCTCAAGTACGCACCGGCCTACCATGGATGGTAAGGTGACAGCTTCGGGATGGACCAAGCGAGCAGCATTCCCAACTGGACTGGTGGCAATTTTAATGACCGGACTGTACGACGGACAGAACCAAGGCACAGTCTTCAGAACCAAGGTGGATCTTCTTTCCAATGTACGTTTCCGCTCAAAATCTTGCATTTAATTCAAGTCGTGTGTGTTCAGGTTCTTGTTTTGTTTTTTATTATTTTTGTTTTGTTTATAATAAACAACCAAAGCATACCAGCTACTTCGCAGATTGTTTCTCCATTCCCAATCAAAAACATTCCACACAACAAAAGAAGACGCACTAAATGTTTTCGGAAACCACTTAGCAAATGTCCTGCGGGAGCATTACTTTAATTGGTGGAGATGGCTCTTCAGAATCTGTTGGCTGCCCTGGGTCGCCGGACGTTGTGAAGTGTTCTTAACAATTATCGGTAATGACTGTTGATTAAACTCTCATTTCGAATCACTTGATAGGAAGTCTAGACTTCATCAAGAAGTACATCAGAGTTTATGACGCATTTCATCATGGTAAAGACTTCAGGCGCTTTCAATTTGCCCAAATCTTATCTCGTAGGCTACACAATGTTGACAATTGTCGGCTCAAATGAAATGTGTCCCACACGTATTATGTTGTTGCAGAATTTAATTGCCCAAACGTCTTCCGTTTTTTTTTTGCCAGTCCTGGTGCTACCCGTACATCTCTTGAGACCCATTTTTGTTGGTTGTGTTATTGTTGCGGAACGGTGTAGCTCCGCATGTTTTCACAGTTCTTAAAATACAGCGCCCACGGGTGGCCGTTATTTATCAATGTCCCGAAAACATACAACTTCAACTCTGACGCACCAGAATCGACGCGAGAGAAGAAAAAAAAACACGAGGAGCTGTAGGAAAAACTCATCAAACTGTGCGAACTGAGTCATCGTATTACATCGTTTTCTTAGATCAAGATTTCCCATCGGTGTCACCGAGGTTCTCGCTGTCTCTCGCTCGCTCGCCCGCACGGTATTGTCCTCAAGGTTTTTCCGGTATGCTGGTGATGCTTTATAAAGGTGCAAATTGTACCTTGTGATTGCTTTCTTTACTCGCAAAGCTTGTGAAATCACTCCCTGCTTAAATTTCTTTCACGCAAAAGGGGGCGTAAAATGAAAGCTGATCAACCATACCGGGGCCTTCTCCCCTTAGTTCTGCGACCCCTTGCACCAAACACCGACCGATTTGGATTTAATCAATGAAATGACAATATTTGCGATGTAAGGCAGAAAACAGATGTCCATGGTTCGATTGAGGCTTAGTTGAACGGCGAGCTCCACTGACAATGGATCTACGACCGGGAAAAGGGCATGGAAGCAATCAAAAATTGGTAACAAATTACAGCTTTTCTGCCACATTTTTTTTTTTTTGTTGAAACTGATGAAATGCCTGATGAAAAATCTTTGGTAGCGTGCCAGCAGGAGAAAATTCAAAATTTCAAAATCGTGTATTAGAAAATTGTTCACTTATTAATGATGGCTGGCACAAATGTGATGTAAATCTCTGCCGCAGATGGTTTGAACGAGCTGCGATGGCTCGTGCACGATTTAATGAGCTGTTCTTACTTGAAGGCTACAGGACTTTAAATTTAGCTTAATAGCCTCTATAGTCCCTTATAATATACAAATCATTTTGATTAGTTTTCGATATAAGAGACCTAATTAAAGTGATTTGCATTGCATGTAGACTCAGGTTTCATTACATCTGTTTGAAATTGAATTAGTTACATGAATTCAAATTTGGGTATTAGGCACTAAGGCACTTACCTGCAATACATAAACACAACACTACGGACGGTATCGGATTAACCCGCTTAGGATAGGAATGAACTCTTGGATGAACTGTGTGGATTGTAAGATGAACTGGATGGACGAATAAACAGTTGAAAACGGAACGGCACCCAGCTTGCAAGGATATCACAACGCTATTTATGCCACGAAAAATATCACCAGCACTTCGGGAGTATTTCCCACAACATCTAATAATTCTTAAGAATGCCAAGATAATAACCTAGCGATGGACGATATCGTCGAATTCTAGAGCAAGCATATAACATGAACTACGAACTCAATATTTGAAACCACAATAATAAAAGCAAACCAACAAAATGCGAAAAGTACCATAAACGAAGCTCGCATGAGTTGGTTCTGATGGTTGCCCAAGCCGGAGAGTGATCTTCAGCAAATAAAATAAGTATAGAACTTTATTCACACATATTTAATTATATTTAATATTAATTGTAATATTTAATTCAATTTAATGTAGTGGTCCGGTGGCCGAGGCGATGGCGGCGCCGGTCTTCACACGGCAGGATCAGGGTTCAACTCTTATCCAGACCACATGTTCTTTAGACTTGCTCCACTCTGAGCAGAAGAGTCTAAATCATTTTCCAACAAAAGCATTCCAAATAGGAAAAGCCGCACTGCAGAGTTAATAAAAAAACTATTTTTATGGGTTAAGTGACGCAGCCTTGACTGATTTCTATTTTAATTGTTTCCAACAATCTGCTAAGGAAGTTGTTCTTCTCTTCTTGCATGTTAATAGCTAAAAGAAGGTTTTTAACCTATTTACACACCCGGATTTCGGATTGTCACATGGACGGTTCCATCAAAGACATAAATGACGAGATAAATAGATTTTTCGTTTATTTCTAGAGGCTTTGGGTCTTGAGACCTCATTCGCCTCTTTCCTGTCTAATGTTACATATGTGTGATAAAAACTATTGTGAGTATGGCTTAGCTATTGGTTAGCTATTATGCTTCGTGTAATATGAAAACTATTGTGCTATGAATTTATAGTTCTCGGTACAGGTTGCTCGTGTGTCAAAATCGAATGAGGCGGTTCTGCTGCTGTTTGTCGGGAGATAGTATGATGGCTACGTCGGTATCTAGTTCGGAGTGTAGTGTATCGATACAGATGGTTCGGAGTGTAGTGTATCGATGGTAATCGGTAAGGATGTCGCGGACGGTAATGTCGCCGCCACAGAAGCTGCAAAGTGGAGGACTGGAATTGTCGAGAAGGTAGGATCGTCCCATGATGCGGTGTTGTGCTTGATAGAGCTGAGTTTTGTGGCGAGGTCTAGGTTGTGCCAGGTGGTGTTCCAGTGGTGAACGGTTGAACGAGCTGTGCGGTTCGGCTGGACGGAGCCGACCTTCGTTGGCCAGCCATTCGGCTTCCTCGTTTCCATCGATTCCGGAATGACCCGGAATCCAACATAAAACTGTTGCAGGTGATGAGGGGATATCGTATAGGATCTGGATGTGAGGGTCTTTAGAGAAGTCGTTTTCAAAGGCGGTCAGAACACTGGCACTGTCGGTGAAGATGACGTTCGGAATGTCGGTCCGAAGTCCTTCGTCGGTGACAAGACGGATGGCTATTGCTTTGGCTGAAAAGATAGATGTTTGGTTAGGGAGCTTGATGGCGCAGCCCCTGAGGCTGGAATGGATCCCACAGCCGGCTGAATCCCGATTTACGGAGCCGTCTGAGTAGATGTGGTGATGGAGCTGGTATTTGCTCCGGATCAGGTGCGTACTCCGGTTCCCCGGAGTTTGTGTTTTAGTTCCCCGTCTATTGCAGGAGTGCTATGGTACCAGGGACGAATTCCCCGGCGGGTGGATTGGATGATCGGAGGTAGCTTGTGGTGGGTGAGTTGTTGCAGATCGGAGTTAGCTCTGGTAACGAGGACAGTTGCGTCAATTCCTTTCTCAAGGATCCGAGCTGCAGCTGCCACGAGTCTATTGGTGATGATGAGCTGAAATGGAAGAAAACCGCTTTCACAGAGGAGGGAAACAATCGGGCTGTTGACAAAAGCACCAGTGGCGTAGCGGATAGCTGTATGGTAGACGGGTGCTCTTCTCGAAGGTTGCTCGCTCGCGGGAAACAATCTCGATGCCGTAGAGTAGTTTGGGTAGAAGCCAGGCGTGAAAAGCTGTCACAATCTTCAACAATCTTCTCACCTAGTTCAGGAAATTTTTTCATTGCTAAGAGGAATGCTCTGTAACCCTGTATTACAGCTGCATGAAGCTACCAGGCGATGAAGTCTCAGTTTCTCTCATCAGTTTCTTCCGCATTCTAAGGTTTTTCAAAGCCGAAGAGTGGTCAGACTTTATCTAATTTCTTAGAAGTGTTGTATTCCTTATTTTTCCTACGTCTTTCGTTCAGTTTCTCGACTTTTTTGCCGCGGCTTCTTCAAACTAACCAATAATGTCGTTATGTGTTTATTTATTTATTCAAAATTTTCTGCCACTAGGGTTGAACAATATTTGTCTTTATTACTAAGGAAGAAGAAGACGAATTAAGGAATCTGGAACGGAAGCGGATGAGGGAGAGGTTGTAGTCAAAAAGATGGTGCAAACTATTAAATGCCGTACATGCACGTAACCAGGGATAAAGATAGGAGGTCTATCACGAAGACGACGAGAAGGAACATGAAGGGGTATGGAAGACAGAAGAGGAGTACAGAAGTCAATAACTAGTTGCATAGAGACATTGAGACACTCAGCAATTGCAGAATCCTAAATCGCTAAAGGCAGTCCAATTTTTAATACAGATGTTAACTAACAGGGATGAAGTTCCTAGCAGGAGCAAATCTTAAATAGCTGTACTTCGCCTGTTTTCATTCCAAACATGAGCCGTTCTTGTTCGAAACTTCACTTTTTGGGCACTATTTTCCCATTTCAAAATCAATTCCCAGGTTTGTAACATGAAAGCCTTCCAAAACTGACAGATTTGACATTATTTACCTTCCTTAATGTAGCATAATTAAACACAAACCATTACGGCCATTATGGTTCATACCCACCGACCTTTCATTATCGCATTCACCAAAACATCTGAGATGGGGGCTTTCAATGGTTTTTCCCCGGGAAAACCTTTCCCAACTAACCATATCCACATATGGGAGGTGGGGGAAAAAGACATACACACACACACACAAAAACCAGGTGCATGAATCATGTTTACTCTAACGACTCGACAGTTAATCAACCTAATAGTGTTGCTCATTAACGATCAAAAGTACGTACGGACATTGCTGCTGGCGGTGTGCGTGTGTGTGTGTGGTTGTAATCAATGGCAAGAAACATGGCAGCCGTATTGAATAGCTAAACAGGGTTGATGAACTATAGGTGTGTGGTTGGTTGGTTGGTTTGGCATTCAGGATAGTTGACGTCGGTGCCGAATATTAGATAATGGCTGCCCGTACCTACGCATCGCAATCCGATCTGGCGCTGCAGTTCCCTTCGGCGAGCTTGTATTAATTTCACACAGCAGACAACCCATCGGCCAGAGGTCACACGTCAAACGAGATAATGTACCAATTAAATGTTATTAAACTGGTGCACCTTGCAAAGCTAAGCAGAAAGCCTAGGTTTGAAGGTAGATTCTCAGCTTATTTTCAATTACTTTGCCCTTGATTTTCTTTTCAACTGGAAAGTTCTAGGAAAAGTTATCGATTTTAAACATTTCCTGATCTGCATAAAAAAACTTGCGAAGACCTCACTAACAGTATCAAAGCGATATTCAGCTGCTGTTAATTAAGCGGAACTCATTAATATCTTGTTACACCGATTCTAGCGCAAAAACAAAAACCCAAGCACGAGAGCACCATAATCGATCAGCAAGTAAGTTTATCGCAAAAAGGGGGATTGATTTTTTTTGTTTTTGCTGTTGTCCACTTAAGATAAATAGTCAGTGCCAGAAATCCGGGAACAAACAGAAAAAATACCCAGCTCCAACAGCTTCATCTCAGCCTATCGCAGCATGGTAGGAGACCGAGTAAACAGCGAGAAATTAATTAGCGGGAGCTTTAGTCACGAGTTAATCGAGCCGCACGGAGAGAGCCTGTGCGGAAACGTCAAGCAACAATTACGAATCATGCCCGCCATGCTTGCTACCATCCTTACCCGCGAACGTTGGTCCTCGATGCGTCGTCGTTGTTGTTCCCGCTGCTGCAGGCGTTGGTCGTCATCGTCACGCTACACCAATCCCCATGCTAAACAACGAACAGATAGAGCTAATAATAGAGCTAAGCCTAAAGCCTCCTAGCCCGAGCGGGTGAGCTACGGCAAACCGAACGGTAGTAGTAGTTTTAGGGGTGAGAGTGCATGTGTACAGTACTGCGGCATTCGATAGTTGGCGGTCAGGCCTATACGATGGCGGGGTGGGAAGGGATTGGAAAGGATATAAGCCCGGTATTGTTCGTCCTTCGAATGGTCTATGACAGTCATCGTCATTCAATGGTAGGCCCCGGCGTGCACCATTTCGAACAGTGACCGTCCGGGCAGTCTGGATGCATCGTACCGACAGACGGGTCGTCCGTTCCGAGCGCCACGGGTCCTAGCAAGTAGCCACCAGCAGTGTTTGTGCTATAAAATATTTATCCCGTATCGTACTTTAAAATCGCTCTCGCCTAGTGGTGTTGAGCACTGTGCACAAGTAGTTGTCCAAAGTCGCGGCACCAAAAACACTTTTGGGGCCTCCTAATACGACCTTGACACAGTCCACCAATCCGCAAACTGCAACGAAACCGTGTAGCCTCGTGGTAGGCCTTGAATTGTGTATCGGGAAACGATAAGCGTCTTGGCAAAATTCTGACGGACCTCAAAATGTTGTGTGTGTGTCTGTGTGTATCGCGGCCCCTGAAGAGAGGAAGCCAACGTTTGCCAATAATATTAAGGGGCAGTGAGTGGCAAACAACATCGAGTGATTTAGCGATTTAGTGCAAACAGTTCACGTTTAAAGACGCAAACAAAGCGCGAGACTGTATCGGTGATTCTTTGAAGTGGCTTCAGGGATAATGGCGGAAGTTTCGGCGGAATATTAAATGCTTTTGTTGGTCTTTCCATGGCTGACTTTCGGGAACTCTATGTAGACTCTCGACGATTGCTCTAAACTCTCTCACAGGGCTCGTGGAATTGAAGAGCCCTGTTTATCGGTGTGTCAGTGTGTTGATGTCCTTTCCGCGTGCTTCGTGTGCATCGCTAGTTCCACACGCTATTGTTGCTGGTAGTAGTAGCGGGAGTGTAAACAAATCTAACGACCGGAGGAGTCGTCGGAAAGTAATCGTTTTGTTGACTCTTTTTGTTTAATTTTATTGTCCTTCCTTATTTTCTACCCGTGGCATGTGTCTCTCCCAACCAGTAATCCCTTCCTGATGCAGTGTGTCAATGCAGAGTTAGTTGCAGCCGTGTGTCACGTGTTGTCCTTAGTATTCAACATGGAAAGCGATAAAATATGGAAGAAAGGAAAAAGCCCGTATATGGTTGGAAAATGGTGTATTCGCATGTTTCACGTGATCAAAACACACAAATACGTGCTCGGGAATCTATCTGCCCCTCCTCACCTCACCGTACCGGACCTGTTACTACACAAACTCCCTCCTCAATCTACTATCTCTATGTCTATCGATCCACCAAACAACGGCACACAGCCTGACCGGGTTTGCTGCTGTGCAGGACACAAATAAAAGCTTTCACACTCCGGTTTCGGTTTTGTTGCTATCAATTTGTTGCCTTTCCGATGGCAAAACAAGTCATGCTGTGGTGTGGGTGTTTTTGTTCCGGGGAAACTAAAGGCCTGTTTTGTCTTAATTCTTTCCAACCTCTGCTTCATTCTTCATGGTTTGTTTGGTTTGTGCTAATCCTTTTCCAGCAGTGAGGCGGCAGTAAAACCGGTGGCCATAAAAGAAGGAACGTCGGGCTGAAAATTAACGCCTAGCAGCATCCAGCGCCTGGCCCTGGCAGCCAACATGTCTACGCAACGCATTTGGACGACTGATAACAACAACCACCACAGACCAGATTATGGTACGTTTCGTGCTGTAGAACCATCTCGGTTTTTGGGGAGAGGGGGGGGGAGAATGACTCGATGTGGGTTGCGTTGGTGATGTGCTTTTCATTTTCATGGCTTACTATCTTGGTGCGTAGCTATAGAGTTCGAGTGTTAAGGGTGAAGCTCAGCAACCTGATTTTTATAGCAAAAGAGTTCGCTCATTATGGCATTGAATCTCATCGGGAGCAAAAAAACACGATCTATTCTATTCCTAGTAAAACTCCAGGCAGATCGTGTGTTACTTAATTAATTAACTCTAGTAATAAGTTTGACCACCGCCGTACAGCAACAAAAAACAGCAGCAGACAAGTGACGTTATTGTTCCTGTACGAAATTACAGCTTCTCGGAACTTCGGAGCGATTCCCGAGCAATCCCAAGCCGGCCACCACCGGCTACTCTTTAAAAACACACCCATTTTTTGTACAATCTACGTTCAATGTTTTAGCAAACGTATTTTTTTCTTCTTGTTCCTCTTCATCTCGCTTCTTTTGTTGTCTTCTGATCATGGTGATGAAGCTCGAGCTAAAGCAGTACCGATGGATCCAATTTCTTAGAACCAACCCCACCGCCCAGCTCCCGGCGCGTTTGAAATCTCGAACGGGAAGTTGCCCTTTTTAGTCTTACTCCGAAGCACGCAATAAAGTGCTGTGAACGGTGTATGTAAGCTCCCACCCAGTACGTGTGTGCGTCTACGTCTCGGAGGACATCTCATCAAAGATTACACTTAAGGGCAGGCAATCAAACGATCGGGTGGGATAGCAAAAACTCACTCGGAGCTGAGTTCAAATACTGGGTTTGAGTAGAGAAAACAAAACGGAAGAATCCATAGAAAATAAATCAATGTGTGAGCGTAAGCAGTAGGAAGGATATTGGGCCCGAGACCTATCTCTGGAGATGCTATAAATGTCACAGGTGTAGCCGGGGCAAGTGTGGACACGTTTATTATGAATGGAAAAGTCGGGGCGAAAAGGTTGTAGGAAAATCTTGTTTTCGGGAGAATAAAAAAAATATTGGGTTCATGAGTAATAGCAAATTGAAGAATCTGACACACCGGGACACCTGCTCATAAGGGGGAGTTTTTTGCCTGATTTGCTATAATATAAATATTCAATGTGCTATAAAAATACAGTCCGTCGCTACTTAATGCACAATACCATGAAGCTCATTACAAAAAAAAACCTCATCTCCTCTCTATGTTTAATACAAATATTGACATTTTTACCATACCACGAGGAGGGTTGTTGTGATTAACGAACTCACTGGCGCAATGGGGGGGCAAATACTGTCACAACAGTGTGAGAAACTGGCCAGTTGTTTCATGGTTTTGCGCTTACCGTCGTCCACCGGAAATCCAATCACTCGGTAAGGTTTTTCGATAGCAAAACCGATGCTCACCTGCACGTCCTGCACCGTAGCGTCCATCATATACGTACAAATTATGCATGCATCTGGCCGGGTCAATAAACGCGACCAGAAACGCCAATAGCAAGGCGTTATGGTTGTCAGCGGGTCATTCCCCTACATTTTTTTTATGTCGCTTGCACCCGTTGCCGGGCCTAGCCATTTCCCGTCGTTTATGGTCGGATGGACGAGCCTAATTGTATCTGTCGAATACGAAAGCACGACTACTATACATCGGTGGTTTGTGTGAAGCACTAGCTTGCTGTGAAGCGGGAGTCACGGGACAAGAAGAGTTGAGTGTTGTAATAAGTGCAACAACAGGCCTGATTGCACATTACGTAGCGGTCACAGTGTGAGATTTTTTGGGTCACGCAAATTGTTGAGCCAAATGAGTCATGCGGGAAGAAGCTGCTGGTTAAGGACATTTCGGGTGAATGCGGCAGATGTTCGGATGGAATATGTTTCTTATTGCTTGAATCCTTCTTCCAGGAACAATTCTACAAAAATATTGCCAACCATCTTTCGGTCATGGCTTTCAGCAGTTAGGTGGGCCGGGTGTCGTGTAAAAAAGATCCCATTTTTTGGACTCTAGCTGGGCCCTGTCGATTGTTGCCGCTTCTCCATCTTGGCTACATAATTACTGGATTAGGTCCGTCAGTTTGGTCTGTTGGGACGCTTCCAACATATGGAAGACTTTTCGCACAAGCGCTGTCGTGATGCTTATGTTCAGGGATTGTCACATAGACATAGACATAGACGGAGAGCTCTATATAGTAATGTTCAACTAGCCTAGGATAGTTATCAACGTTTAGACGGAAACACGTTTAGACGGAAATGCTCATGGAATGAGCATTGTTGTTTGATACGAATATGTCTTCTTTAAGACGATTAAGCTTACCTTCAGAAGCTAGATACACAAATTATTGCACTGGGTCCATCCCACAACTCAAATGTTGATGGCAGACAATATAAAAAAGTAATTCCCTTGGCATGAATAGAACAAGTAAAATGATATCTATAGGAAGTTAAAATCTCCTTAGGGCAAGTATACTGACAATCCTCAAATTAGTTTATATTTGTACCTTTTACCAGTTATGTAAGTAAAATATGTCGGATAACGCTAGAATGCAAAATTAGTATTATTTATCGACTGATTACCCATACATATAGTCAAGTCTCGATATAGGACCCTTGTAAGACCGATGTAAGACGTCTTATGTCGCTACTTATGTGTTGCCTTACGGCAGTACTTATAAGACTTCGGGGAAAAAATTGTTTATGCTATAAAAATGAGGCATTTCCTCCAGAATATGGCACATGAAATATTTCTTTCCTATGATATACTTAAAAACTGCATTCAACTGGAGGCATTCAAGAATACGCACAGATGTTCAAAGAATTAAGCTTCTCTCCTCGGTATTTAATTTTCTGATCCAACATTCAGCGCCATACATATTTTCTCTTGGGTTTTTCACGAATAGAACTCAAAGCTCAAAGACTTCAATCATTCCGTTCACCACGAGAAGCTGATGAAAACTTAAAAAAATGTCAGACAATCATCAAGTAATTAGTGAAGCTTTTCATAGATTTCGGATTTTCAAGTGATATAAAATAGCGATATAGTAGTGACATAAAATATATTATATGAAGAGTGATATCAAATCGCTTATTAGATCACAAAACCTTTAAGTCTTGTAGAACAACCCATAACTTAAAAATTCTTGTAAGACCTCTCGGCCTTTATGTACTTATCTGGGTAGCAGTCTCCAAAGCGTACGACAGTTAAAACACACAGTTAAGATCACAACAAGCAATAACACTTACGGACGGGGTTAGACACACACTGGGTATGGGTACGATTGATGAATCTAGCAGCGGGAATACCAGACGCGAAGACACCACAGACGGCGATAAATTCTCAGCACATTCGTAGAAGAGCACGAAGCGTCCAGACACGTTCCAGTTGATGAAAGAGAGTTTGTGCTGATGAATGACAGTCTTGCCTGCTCTAGACGGTCATCAAAAAAGCGCAGCTCAAACATCAGACACCTTGTCCTATGTTCTTTAAAAGATGTTGTTATGAAACTAGTACTAGAACTCAACTCTTCAGGAAGTACTTCACTATTTCCAAATTCTTCCAGTAGCTGCGTCCAATGCACTAATTATGCTTTAATATTTGCTCAGTAAAAGGCGATAGCTTAGCTAGGGGAATCACTAGGACACAGTCCTAGAATCTGGCTAATTGATAAAGATAAGAGTACTTGCGTTCGGGTGCTTCCCTTTAATCGATACTTCAGGACAATGAGAGCTCTAAACATAATTAGCTAGACGTTCCCTAGCAAGCTATTTAAGCCTAATGTGCACCAGTATGCTCGATCCCGACCAGCATCGATTCGGGGTCCAATTATAACCCCGAAAACGGTTTAATGCTACAACCGTTTTCCCCCCAAAAGAGAGAAATCTGTACGCATTAAAGTAGCGAAGACACCGGTGGCGGACGACACACAGTGCACGAGTAATTAACTTTAAAAGTTTACCAACCTTCATCAAGCGTGTCGCTCGGTCGTCTGCCCCAACGTAACCCCCCCGTTCGCTGCTCCTGGAATGTGTGGAATCATTAACTTTTCTTTTTACGCTCCACTACGCTTCTTTCCGTTCGTTTTAGGACCAGAATCGGAGAAGAGCTCCATCGCGCAGCCCAACATCGTACCGGCGGCCGGTAATCCCTACCTAATCGGTATCCAATCAAGGTAATGCAGAATGTCCCCAGTATTACGAACCAACATCGTATCGCCATTAACGCCATCGGTTTGCTTGTCTTTCTCTATCTTCCCCCCCCCCCCCTCTTCGTGGCAATATCCGTTGCGGGAAATGAATCGCCCGGTGTCACCTGCAGATTCCGGCGGCGATATTATCACAAATCGATACTACTCTTTCTGCTGCTGATAATCTTCATCCTGACGATCGCTATCATAGTAATAGCTTGTTTGCGTGAGTCATTCCCGGTCACCAGCACCAGGTTTTCAGTCCATTTGAGCTCTCGCTACGTTCTCTACGTCTCTTGATTTTCAGTGCATTTCCCGCCGGAGATCTGTCACACTGCCGACTGTCTCCGGTCGGCGGCCGCTCTCAAGCACAGCATGGACCTGACGGTGGATCCGTGCGAAGATTTCTACCAGTACGCGTGCGGCAACTGGGAGGACGAGCATCCGCGCCCCGATTCGTACGCCAGCTTCGATTGGTTTAGTGAGCGGCAGGCGAAGATTTTACGCAACATCCGGCACTACCTGCAGGCAAACAATAGCGAGTTCGATCCGAAACCGGTAGTGCAGGCGCGTGCCATGTACGCGGCCTGCATGAACCTCACTGCCATGGATCGGCTCGGTTATGGACCGGTGCTGAAATACCTCAAGAAATTTAATTTGCCTCCCTATCCGATGATTCTAAACGTGACGGAGGCTGGCGAACTGCCCGTGTTTAAGGGGTACGATTTCGATTGGGTGCGATCGTTGGCCAAGATCAAACAGTTGCTTGGGATGGATGTGTTCATTGGGTTCGATGTGTATCCGGATCCACGGCACCGAGACTACAACCGGTTAGTGCTCGGGACTCCGGAAAGTGGGTCCGATTTGCCATTGTAAGTAGAGATTTGGGGGTGGGCACAATCTTCAGGAGACTATTAATCAACATTCAACAACTTCACAGCAACACCGATATCTTGAGGCTCCTCCGGCACGGAAGAACTCGTCGCAAGCTTATGGTAAGTGCAAATGACGAGAGCGATGAGGGTGCAGAGGATGAAGCGGATGAAGATTCTGCGTCCGTAAGCGCGTACAAAAAGTTTATGATCGGTGTGATGAAACTGTTGGTAAACCACACCGACGCGACAATCAAGGTGGAATCGTTTAATGCTCAGTTCGAGAAAGCTGCCACGATAGTGGTCCAGTTTTCGGATTCAATCACTAAGGTTGGTATGGAGGGAGATTAGTTCCACCAAGATAATAATGGCACACGTTATTATTCCTCAGTTCAATCGGGAAGCTGAAAATGCATCCAAGAGCACCAACTTGGAGGATCGCCTCAACCTGCAGGACATCGTGTACTACACGGTCGGCGACTTGCAAAACATCACCGATACGCATCTCGCACCGAAAGATCCTCTCCCGATCTGGGAGCAGCTAGTAACCAGTGTGTTCGAAGGGATACCCGAAGCCCAACTAAACCTCCAGGAAGAGATGATCCTCACCAGCAATGCGGATATCCTCTACCTGAAGCTACTGGTGGAGTATCTTTCCGTCACGCCACTGGCCCACATCGAGCTGTACATCTGGTGGACGGTGGTCGAGGAATTGATTCTCCACACCACGATGGAGGTGCGCAAGCTTTACTACGATTACTACAAATCGATCACACCTTCGGATGGATTTAGCTCCCGGACACTGTACTGCACCGGCACGGTAAACCGTCTCCTTGGAATGGCCGTTAGTTATGCGATCTCAAGCGAAAACTTCACACAACACACCAAACCAAGGGTGCAGGACATGCTGCGCTACATCCGGACCGCTTTCGAAAGCCTCGTCCGGGACACGACCTGGATGGATTGGCCAACGAAAGAATCGACTCTGCGAAAGTCGGAAGCGATGCGAAGCTTGATTGGGTTCCCCGAGTGGATCCTGGATCACCGGGAGCTGGAACAGCATTACAGCGAGGTAAGCGGCGAGATTCTCGCCCAAAATCAACCATTGTATTTATTTCGCTTTTTTATGTTTCATTCGTCTTGCAAAACCCACCATGCGGCGGGAAAAACCAGTTGAAGGTGAACGCGAGCACCCACCTGGAAAACATGATGGAGGAAATACAGCGTAAAAACATCATCAAACTTCGCCGTTGGCGCCAAAAGCACGAACTCAGCTGGGAAACGCTGCCCACCAACGTGAACGCGTTTCACACGTTCCAGGAAAATGCTATAAGTACGTACATTTAATCTACGGCTGTTACTTTTTTTATGGTGGTAGGTCATTCCCCGAGGTTACTGCTCCCATCTCTCAGGCGGCGGTGCACGCATACCCCTCTCATACTCCTTTCTTTTTTTCCGCCGGGGAGACCCAGGGTCGTACGTTCGATAACTTACTTTATTTTCTCCGCATGTTTGTGACACTTTGTTTTCACAATTGCTGCTGCCGATGATGTCCGATGAATGCTTGCAGCCATACCGATTGCAATCCTGCAGTATCCGTTCTATCATCTAGGGCTGGAGTAAGCAGCAGCTGTGTACCTAAGATATTGTTAAACCCCACCGAGAGCACTGAGCGCACCAAGTACACGCACACTCGCACACATACACAGTGAGTGGCACAGAGTTTTGCTTTGAAGAAGCGGGAAAGGCATCATGCAGCACCAGCTTCAAAGGTAACGTGTTGCCTAAGGTCACTAAAGAATCCACAAAATTAATGCACGATACACACAACCCTTGGTTTTGTTCCATTCGATTTTTCCCAATCAAAAGCCCGATTTTCTCGTATTATTTTGAGGTGGAGGGATTTTGAGACTTCAGTCGGGAAGTTGCTAAGAACCTACAAAGAATTCCCCAAACATTGTAAAATTTTTAGATCGTTATGTAGTGCAGATTGCATACTTCAGCACGCGCAGATCAAGGGCTAACCCCTAAAGGTATGCAATTTTCGTAGAAAACACTGCAATCCTCGTAATTCGGAGCACTTTTACTCTTCTTTTGTAAATAACCATGTCTGATTTCCGGAGAAAGGCTAGCCCATTGTTAGGTTAATTGAATTTTTTTGCCCATTTTATGTTTTCTAGAGCACTAAACTATGGTGCACTAGGAACTATCCTTGGTCATGAGCTTACACACGGCTTCGATGATAGTGGTAAGTAGATCTGGACGACACTCATGTGCAAGATATTCCATTGTTGTCGATAATGCTGTAATATCTCGTGTCTCTCGCTCCATTTTCAGGCCGTCAGTTCGATAAGAACGGCAATCTCAAGCAATGGTGGACGAACAAAACCGTGCAGGAGTACGTTAATCGTACCGTGTGCTTCGTTAAGCAGTACAGCCAATACTACATACCGGAGGCGGACGATTATGTACGCGAAGGAGTTGGTGATACCGTTTGGTTTTAATTAAACGATTTGTCAACTTCACTACCATAATTAAGTGTTCGTGTGCGTATCATTTCACAGATCGACGGCCTGCTAACGCTCGGCGAAAACATTGCCGATAATGGTGGCGTCCGGGAAGCGTTCCGGGCGTATCAGCTTTACACGAAGAATGCGGGCAAGGAACCGCTGCTGCCCGGCTTCGAAGGCTACACGCACGAGCAGCTGTTCTTCATCGCGTACGGCAATATCTGGTGCGAGTCAAACACGCAAGCTGCCGCGAAAGCGTATCTGGACGATTCGCACTGTCCGGGAAAGTTTCGGCTGAAGGGTGTGCTTACCAATTCGCCCGAGTTTAGCCAAACGTTTGGCTGCAAGTCTGGCAGCGGGATGAATCCCGGCAAGGACAAGTGCCGCATATGGTAAGCGGAAGGCGCGCGTTTCAGAAGATGAATAGAGGTGCCAGCATCAGGTGGCAGCTACTCTGCGCCCAGGTTTCGGCACGTGGTAAGCAAGGTTAGAAATGTGACACCTAGCGTTAAATTAATAAAACGCAACTCTCTTTTGTGGACGTAATGAGTGTCTGGTGTGATGCTGCACAACTTGCCGTATGATGTGTGATACTGTTACTAGTGTGAACATAACTTAGCTAGCGGGAACAATTGCCTTCTTGGAGGGGTGGGAGCAGATGGTTGAGAAGAGTGTCTTATATTGCAATGTTTTAATGAGATAGTTTACTAAATGTTGAAATAAAAGTTTTCAAAAGTTTGAAGTGAATATTTGACCAACGGGGTGTTCAGTACAAAAAAACAATGAGAACGAATTTGAATATCTTTCTAAGCATCCCACATATTTTTACAGCGTAAAAATACAAAATAAAGTTAAAAAGTGTAAAATTGATTCCTCATTAAATTCCAACGGTTATTTTTCAAATACCAAATCTCGTCGAATGACATTTGATTTTTATACCAGCCCGAAGCTCGGCTGACGTTTCGCTGACGTTCGGCCGAAGCTGGCCGAAGTTTGACAGCTCACGTAAAACATTTTTTTCCTCGCACTCGCAGTCATTTCAGGTAAATGAAATGATTTAGAAACTATCAACCAGACGAAAATACGTGCTTTTCTACTCGGCAAAGGCAGGCAATAATGTGCGTTTAATTCCGTTCACAGCAAAGTGCAGCCATCTCCCGGAATCGTGTGCGTAAAGTGCCGAAAGAGCGTTTGCGTTTATCCGCTGGCTTCTTCTTCCTTCTCCTACCTCTTGACTGCATTCAGCCGTGTTTGTGTGCCGTTGTCATATACAGTGTGCTTGCAGGGAGAGGTGGGTCCTAAAAGCAGTAGCAGCAGTAGCAGCACCAGCGTACCAATAAAGAACAAGGTAAATTGAACGTGAATTAGTGCAAATCTACTGTAACAAAGTGTCGTGGTTCGTTGGCAAAACAGTTCCGTACGTGAATTGCAACCGTTTTCGCACAGGAAACGGGTGTCGGTGCGTTATCTTGCCCCTGTGTGTGCTTTGCCACGGATGATGATGGTGGTGTACGCAGCCTATTGACTCATCATCAACGTCGTCGTCGTCGTCAACGGCGGGCCGTCGTGTATTGGTGGTGAGAAACAGCGACATAGCGCCGCGACAGTAAGTGCGTGCCCCCTGCTTTTTTGCTGGGAGTGTGTCTGCGTCATCGGTAGATTTATTTGGGCAAGTTCCGGCCAAACAGATCGAACTGCATTTTGATCATCGTTTGACGGAACCATTTCGCTTCACTTTCCGTCTGCCTTCTATCGCATATTTGTGTGTGTGTGTGCTTGTGTGTGTACAACGAAATCGAGTGTCTGGAACTGTTTATCGAACAAAACCGCAATCGGCACTCGCTAATTAGGTGAAAAATATTCATCTCCCGTTGCCGGGGACGGATTGTGTTGCTTAGGGAGGACGGATATAATATTTACGCACGGGCATGTATGGTTGGTGTGTGTCCAAACGGTCGGCTGTTTGTGTTGGGACGAAGAATTTCGTAGTCGCAGAGGCCGAGAGAGTGCTCATTTTCGTTCGTGACCGCCGTCGTCGCCGCCTGCTAGTGTGTGTTGGTGTCGAATAACTGTGCTGCAGAATAAGCCCCAGTGTAGTGTGTGTTCACTTTACTAGAAATGCGTGTGCCAGAACGAGATGGCGAGCGATTCGGAAAGTGTTAAGTGTGCGCTAGACAAGGAAACTGCTATGCCCGCTGCACACTTGCCAGAGTGAGATGGGGCGAGTCAAAATGGCGTTTCTGGAATGTGATGAATTTATTATTCGTTGTCCGTTGTTCTCACGCCCCTCGGCGGGCCCGTTGTTTCCCGATGCCGTCCGTGACTGTAGTGGGCGAAAGCTGATGATGGGTCGCGGGGTCTGTTCTCCAAAATGCGACCAAATAGTGTGCCAGCCAGCCTGTCCTAAGGGTGATCTGTGTGTTGGATGGATTTCGGTGGTGATGATGTGCTGTTTCTTTCCGACTTGTTTCTATGTGTGGCCGTCTTTCCGGATCGTTGTGCATAGACGATGCTTTCTTTTGCTCGATGAAGCGAAACGCGTTCCCCGTCGGAGTGCATACCACCATCTGTCATCATATTCGCAGCGAAATTGTTTTGACGGTGCATGACGGCCAAGCACAACACGGCCCAGTCCAGCCTCAAGCAAGCAAGCAACGCCTAGCTGTACCGGTACCGGAAGCCAACCTACAGATAATCATTCGTGGGGATTATGCATACTATAAAAATCTAAAAAATCTCCATTATCAGGCTCACCGTATCAGCTGCACCGCTTGCATTATATAACCCGAGAAAGGAAACACGTCGCACATTATCATCATCCCCGCTAACAAAAGGCGGGCGATAATGTCACAGATAAACATCCGTGTGAAGGAAGTCAATCGTATGTCACCTTCCGATTGGCTTGCCGTTTTATTGTACGCCCAATAATGATCAATCTGAATCAGCGTGGACCATATTTCAGGGGAGCCGTAAAGAAGAAACACGCCAATATTCCATTTCCAGTCGCATTAGAACGACCTGATTTCCTCCTAACCTAGCTCCAAAGGCGCCAATGCAAAGTTTCCCTCCCCACGAAAAACTACGGTCCCGTCTGAATGGAATGGTCCATTACGATCGATAAACGGCGCAGCTTCAGCCTATCATCAACAGAACAGAACCAGCAAAAAGTGTTCGTCTCCGTAGTAAACGAACCACCTAGAAAGTAGGGGCGGTGGAATCAACACAGAATCCGGCACACCAGAAAAACGGCATGTGTAGTGGCGAAAACACACAAGCTCCAACACAACAAAACACGCGTTCACCGTTATGCTGTACCCTCATTTTTCAGCTTACCACCTTCGCGCACTTCGTTCGATTTTCATGGGCAACCGTGCGCTGCACCGTACGCTTATCAACTCCATACACCCAGATAACAACATCGCCACTCGGGCCGCGCGCGGTGGCGTTGCGTTCTCATTCGCGGTGCGCCAAAGATAAAGATTTTGCTCGAATAATGGAGAACCGGCAACATCGCACCCCCCCCGTTTTTGGTGCGTGATGCATATCGGCAATGTACAGCGAGATTGAAGCGATTTTATTGAACGTTACACCCTATGGGGGGATCAGCTCGCTCCCGCATCATAATGCATCATATTGTGGTGTGCAGCTGCGTGTGGAGCTGTGCATGATTGAGAGAGAGAACGTCATAAAACACCCATCCCCGCCTCTTTGCACCATCCGCGGCGCTGCACGATATCACGGAGCTACTTGTGAATGCGCGTCAATGAAGCGAATTGTACAAACATTGATAATGACTTCCAATCTACAGATAAGGCACAATTTTATCGTGTACATCTTAGGCTACGATGAGTCACTCTCTCGTCACACACACTGCTTGTGCAGTTTTAGTCATGAAGAGAACGAATCGATCACTAGAAGCTTTTTATGTACCTAAAACTGTAACCATATCGAACGAGTGGTGGCTCGAAGAGAAGATCGATTAACGCTTCCGATCAGATCGTTTGTATTCATCTCGTTGGCAACGAAATAAGATTGCAACGACAATCAAAGCAACCATTTGCAGTATTCATTATCATCTCGAGAGCAACTCCCCTGTATTACATTATTTAATTAATGATAAACTTAATGTATAAATATTTAAAACTACGAATACTTGTGCTTGTGTCGTTGGACAACAGCACAAGGATAAGCTGTGAATCCCCTGTACGAATCTCTTTTAAAAAGCACAAACCCACCATGATCACCAGTACATGCTTTCGAGATTGCGTCATGAAGATGCCCATATTTGTCTCCACTACGTGTAAAAAATGGTTCATTAAATCGTGTGCGTCTTTCTAAACTCTTGTGAGGACCCACACTTCACCATCCGAGTGAAGTGTTTTGAAAGAGGCCAATCTGTTGACTGATGTCCGTCCAACAAATCGACTGATTTTCGATCGACAACTAAATCGGAATTCCATTTGTTTGCATGTTTTCGCCCACAGATCCCTCTCGGTCAACAACACAGACCCAGCAGATCGCCGCTTGCCCAGCGAAACAGCAAAAACATCCACGGACACGGACCAAGCACAAACGGTTTTTGAGAGCGCAGCAGCAACAGAAGCAGCAGCACAAGCAGAATGCAAACAATAAAGTGCGTGGTCGTCGGTGACGGTGCGGTCGGTAAGACCTGCCTGCTCATTTCCTACACGACCAACAAATTTCCATCCGAGTATGTACCGACCGTGTTTGACAATTACGCCGTAACGGTCATGATCGGTGGCGAACCCTACACGCTCGGTTTGTTTGATACAGCTGGTAAGTGCATCCCGCCTGCTGGATCTGGCATGTTGGATTGGCTAATCTCCCCCCCTTTTTCTTTCTTCTCTACCTTCTGTTCCACAGGCCAGGAAGATTACGATCGGCTACGACCATTGTCGTACCCTCAAACAGATGTATTTTTAGTATGCTTCTCCGTCGTTAGTCCCAGTTCATTTGAGAATGTAAAAGAAAAGGTATGCGCGAGTGCAGTTCGGCTATTATCATTATTTTACCAATTTCTATCATTGTAATGTTTACCTATTAATGCCTTCCTTTCGTTTTGTTTTTAGTGGGTGCCGGAAATAACGCACCATTGCCAGAAAACGCCGTTCCTGTTGGTGGGCACGCAGATCGATTTGCGTGACGAAAACAGTACGCTGGAGAAGTTGGCTAAAAACAAACAGAAACCCATCACCCTCGAACAGGGTGAGAAGCTGGCCAAGGAGCTGAAGGCGGTAAAGTACGTCGAGTGTTCTGCGTTGACCCAGGTACGTAGCCGAATGTTTTCAATGAAAAAAGCAGCACTTAAAGCGTTTTCTGACTTAAGTAGATTGGTTTAAGAATCTTAAAAGTTTTCTTAAGACGTTAGGCTCAAGATAGAGCGTAATTCTTAAACATTGATTTCTTAGAGATGAAGTATCTTTGTACAAGGTTCAGTTTAATGGCTTTGAGTTGGATAAATGTTATCGGGCCATGCTACACGATCTTCGTGGCCCGTGGTCGAGTCTTTGAGTGAGGGATATCACCCCTTCCGGCTACTAACGCTTGAGCTGTCCCCGTCCGTGCTCTCGAAGAACCCTATCCTCCCGGCATCTGTCGCTCGAGGTTAAAAAGGGTCTCGCTTCCTTGGCTCTGCCCCATCCGGGCATTCGAGAGATCCTTCCTTGCTTGTCGTGGCCCGTCCAGGCTTTCGTGAAGATTGTCCTGGCTTGGTTTACCCCGTCCGGGCTTTCGTGGGAGTCGTCCTCGCTGGTTGGACCGCCACACAGAGTCCATGTAGCAATGGCTTTACTGCCTGTCATATTCTTGAATAGTTTCATTTGGAAAACAGCACTTTTCCGGATTCAATCTCTTCTAGCTGCTTCCAATGAATGTACCTGTAGGGGAAAATATGACTTACTTACTTATCAGGCGCTACAACCGCTTTGCCAATCCGTTATCCCGGCCGTTCTGGCGGACGCATCAACGCCATCACGCCATCTCAATTTGGCCCTACTACGCCTCCTCTGTCCGGGTGAACGGCCTAAAAGGATTTCACGGGATGGGTCGTCCGGTGTCTTTCGCATGACAAGACCAGCCCACCGGTAAGATCATCGTACAGCTCGTAGAGCTCGTCGTTGTAGCGGCTCCTCCATTGTACTTCCACCCATACGGGGCCAACAATCCTTCTGGGCATCTTCCACTCGACAGATAGGTGAAGCTTAGGACGACTTCGAAAGTGCGGTCACCTATCTGTACATCACCCCTGCGTAAATCAGTGTTTGTTAACAAGGCCGCTGGTGGTGCCACCATCGTTTTGGTTTTCGCCTCGTTAATCTCCAACCCGCACAGTTTCTGTGCCGAACGCTCGATCCTTCTGATAAGCTTCTGCTACATAGGAGAGCCTCAAACCAATGATGTCTATGATATCAGCGTATGCCAGGATCTGGATTGACTTATAGAAGATGGTCCCCGAAGTTTCCACCTCCTAGTCGCGGATGGCTCTCTCTAGCGCCAGATTGAAGAGGAGACAGGCAAGCCCATCTCCCTGGTGGAGCCTCTAGTTGTTCGTTGAACTGATCATTTAGCAATTCATCAAAGAACTGAGCCCATCGCGAGAGAACCTCTGGCTGGTAACTGACAAGATCCCCATCCTTCCCATCCGACAGCAGGTCACCTTAGGTCTAAAGTTATTTCGGCGACCTGCTATCCTCCAGGTAAAACTTTCTTCCTGATCCGTAACGCACGCTGATTTCTTGAAGATCCCGCACCCGCTGCTCTTTCCAAAGTTGTTTTTTGGTGCCGTGCTCCTAAGCCGCGAGTATTCCGCTGCGCATGCCCGCGTTCTATGCCGCTGCTGCATTACTCGGTATGCGCAGGTTTTGGCAGAATTGGCGCAGCTGATTAGTTTTTGTTTTTAGAGCGTTCCACCGTTCGCTCATAGTTTCATATTCGTTTTCTGGTAGTAGAGCCTCTCCTAAAGCGGATTTGAATGCCTGTTGGACGTGGCTGTCCCTTAGGGAGTCCGTGTTGAGCCGAGCCTGCGTGTTAACGTCGCTCCCATTGGGCGATTCTGCAACGAATCACTAAGCCAACCAAATAGTAATCGGAATCGATGTTGGCCCCTCGATACGTTCTGACGTTCAACAAGCTCGACTGTCTTCGTGGTCTATCAACACGTGGTCTATCTGATTGGAAGTGGCTCCATCCCGGAGACACCCACGTAGCTTTGTGAATGTCTCGGCGCACAAACTTGGTACTTCCAACAACCAGATTGTTTGCAGCTGCAAACTGGACCAATCTACTACCATTGTCGTTACTGTGCTCATGTAGACTGTGACTTCCAATGTATTGGCGGTACATTGGCTCCCTACCGACTTTTGCATTGAAGTCCACAAAGGATCCTCCACTGGTCAATGATTTTTGTGAGGCGGCCGTAGAACAGGTCCTTTTCCTCTTCATCCTTGTCTTCGGTAGGGGCGTGAACGTTGATGAGGCTGATGTTGAAGAATCTGCCTCGCATGCGCAGGGTGCATAGCCTTGAAGCCGATGATTTCGGATTTCAGCCGCGGACCGACGGGGCGAAACCCGTTCCCGAGCATATGGTGGCGGTCGTGGCAGCTGAAGTAAATGTCGTAGCGGTTACTGTCACGCCTCTTATGCACACCATTCCCTAACCAACGGATCGCTTGTAGAGGAGCTACGAGGTCCATGTTCAGTATGGCTAGGGCGTCATCAAGTTGCTTCAAGGCTCCGGCTCTGTAGAGAGTGCGTACGTTCCATGAGCCCATCAGAAAAATATGTTTAGACTTTCTCCACCATCCGCCCAAGGGGTTGGGACAGGCCCACGTACCCAAGCTTGGGTTTGTGGTGGGGAAAGTTACCACTCTGTACGACGAGGACGTGACACGGAATAGGAGTTGGGTAGGAGAGCCTGTGTAACCCCGAAAGGAGTCTCGGATCCTACCCCATTAACAGAGCTGATTACACCTTGCCAGCATTCAATTTACCCCTCTACCTTATATTATACCTCTTAAAGTAAATAATGTTACAAAATCATCTCAAATAACGATCGCTGGTGCTAAACATTCTTTACTGTCTTGCTTTTCCATTACAGAAAGGGCTGAAGAACGTGTTCGACGAGGCAATCCTAGCTGCGCTGGAACCCCCAGAGCCAACGAAAAAGAGGAAGTGCCGATTTTTGTAAAAAACAAAACAAAACAAACCCAACAACACGTCTACTACCATACACTACCGTTTGCGTGGAAACATTATCTAGAACTTGAGAGAGAGAGATAGAGAGAGGGAGAAAGAAGTAGAAAGGATGGTTTGCGTCGCTCGCACACATCGATCGTGTTATGATCATCATCATGAAACATCCATTCAAACCCGTGTACACACACATCTCGATATGCTTTCATTTCTTCTTCTCCATATTCGACTTTGGACCCTAAGCATGCATTTCCTTTGGTTGAAGGTTGTTACGCAGGAAGCCTAATGTAAGGGCGATCTATTCTGTGCTCCTTCCTGCCAGCCCCGGGCGCTGGTTTATTAGTAGGATTATCGTAAAGTCCCCAAGCAATCCCAAAAGGAGTGTGTGTGTGTGTGTCGCCTAATTGTAGTAGACAGGACAGACAGTGTATGAAACATAACCTCAGAATTTGTGGTACGATGATGATCAAGTAACTAATATGATGAGAATCGGTCGAGCTAGGCGCTAGTTCTACCCTTCTGTTCTACTTCTGTTTCTTGTTTTTTTTCAACAAACAAACAAAACGAGCGAGACTAAAGCACGGGCGGAGTTGTATTGTGTATGCGCGCGACGGTACGTGTTTGCGCGGGCAAGCGTTAGGAGCTAGCAAGTTTGAGATTGAGATATAAAAAAAGGCCAACATATATTATACCTATACGATAGGGAGGGAAAGACAAAAAAGCGAGCAAGCAAAGCAACAAAAAAAAAAACTATATGTATGTAAAGATCGTGCGCGCGCGCGATACACATTAAACGCATAAATCCTAAGTTTTGCGTACTCCGGTACCGGTGCAGCAAAATGGACACCCAGAACCGTAAACTAACAAAGCTAACTAACAAGAATACACAACAAACAAACCAACATCAATATAGATAAGTAGCAGCAGGAAACGTTCAACCCACCACCAGTTGATGGGGTGGATTGTTTGTGGGGTGGTTCGGTCACGTTGTTCATAAAGCGACTGTACCATCCCTTTCTGTTTTTGGTTTCCTTCGCTTGTAATTTTGTGAAGCGAATTCCGACCGTAAGAGTGGCACCGGCAGTATATGAGAACCGGTGAAAAAACGATTTCCTAAACCTTATACAACAGCTTTTTTACAACCCTACCCAAGGACACGTTATTCGCAAAGGGTGGCGGTGGGAGTTACTGGAGGTATACAAGAGAAGGGGGGCAGCACTGATTTAGAGAGTTAGACGCTCCTTTTATAGGTGTCAATCGATTGTGTGCTTTTTTCCTCTCCCAAATATTTAACCGATGTTAAACTGCACGTAAAAGGACATCATAGGCGCTTGCTGTTGCTGATGGCCCGCACCACAACAACCCCGGTTTTGTATAAAAGGAAACGAAATCCTTGCAGCAGTTTTGAGTGAAATGTTTGCGAATTGAGATTGTAATGCTCCGCTACACCGCTACACCGTATTATATACGCGTTCTCTCGTACCGGTCATATTTAATGCCTTAAAGGATGCGTAATTGGAGCAGAGGCTACCTACTACACTATTTCTGTCTCCCCGGGATATTTATGCTCGGTTTGTGTAGGCAAATTTCAGTCGAAAAAGGTCAAAAGCCTAGGCAAAGCTATTTTTTTTTCTTTGCACCATAAAGCAGTGAAGCGCGTGGTGAAGCATTAAACGAAAAGAAATGAGTTTCTTTTTTAACCTATGGAGAACACGAACAGGCGCAATAGGAGATGTAGAAACGAAACAAAGCAAGAAAACGTTTGTATTATCCAGGAAATAAAATTGTAATAAATCTATTATACTGTACAAGACGAATGAGCGTTAGGGCAACACACATTTCGGTCTTTGGTCAAACGATTGTAGCTTTTTGAAACAGCAGCTGCAGCAACAAAACTGTCCCTGCAAGCCTAGCTGCATTGTGCTGAAGTCGTGCGAAACAGCAGTCACGACACACTTGTTAGTAATTTGCGTGTGTGTATGTGTTGTTCCGCCGCGCACCCAACCAGTGGAGCACTGTTTTTGACTTGCGTTCCTTTCTAGAGTGTAGTATTTGGGCAAGCGATTGGACTGCAAAACATTATGATTTCAAATGCGTCTGCTGCTGCTGTTGCTACTGCTGCTTCGACACTGGTACCGAAGTGCAGGGCCGATTACCCTTTCTGTACCCTCGATTCTTTCTCTTATTTAAACAAAACGCATACACACACACTTATGTTGATAACAAAGCATGTTTCGCGAAGGGAAGGAATAATTATATTTAACGGAAAAATAAATATTAAAATAAAGAAAAACACACATTTTTATACAGCTAAACCGATCGGTGTTACTCTTGTGTATTTTATTCTACGGAACAAAGCGAAAGTGTAGAGGATTTACGAGCTTCAGAAATCCGAATTTACAATCCGCAAACTACAAACTTGATTAATTACATAATTTATTGATGGAAAACAAATGCTCTCTACCGTCTATATATCAGCTACCCAGCAACGCAGTAAAGCGACCCTTTGATGCCTAGCCACCCGCAAGGGCAATCGAAGATTTACGAGGTAAGTGTCGGTGCAGTGTCCAAGGATGGGGCCTGTTTGGCCGCTCCAGCTTCCAACATTTTCAGCTCTTCCGCTTGCCGGGCTGGCTTTATTACGGTGAAATACCGGTAAACACGGACCCCGAGCATGTAGGACCCGTACAGCGTAAGTCCCATGCAGGTGTACACGACACCGCGATGCAATCTATCGAGCAGCACATTCCTCGACTGCCGCTTCATGGTGGGTTGAGTTTGGTCTGTAAACTATAGAGCTTTATTTTACATTTAATGGTGAAATTTCCCTGATTTACTACCAACCTTACCTGTTTCCTGGGTAATGTTTTGATATTTATGTTTTTGCAAACTGTCAATAGCAAATTGACAGCTGTTGTTTTTCGACTTCGAAACAGGGTTGATAGAAGCGAGATGCTTTCACAAGGTGTGGGAGCACGAGGCTGCAAAAATACGATGAATGGAATATAATGTCGTGCAAAAAGGGTCCAAAAATAACCTGATAGGCTAAAAATTAAATTATGCATTTATAAATAGTGAGAACTTTACAAAAATCCCCCATTTTTCCCCGTTCTTCACAAAATGCATCGTTCACACCTTTCCTGTGCACACCTTGCACGGGAAACGTTGCCTGCGGACGGTCCGAAACCTGCCAATCTTCTTATTCGCTATTGTTCCGTCGGGCAGCTGTCAAAGCGCAACCTTTTTACGAGACCTGCTCCCTCAACAAAATATCAAATAGTGAGAAAGATCGCGAAACAAACCACCTTTTTTTTCCTCCCGTGTGGGTGCGTGCGTGCGTCCGTCCGACAATTTTCGAGCTACCTGGTGCTGCGGTAACTGCTGTTCCCACCGTCAATCGAGGGAAGGAAGAAAAACGGTCCTTGTCCGTGCAAGGCGCGTGTGTGAGTGCGTGTGTGGCTGTCGCGAAATCGTAGTGCATTGTGCTTTCTTCCTTGGTGTGATTCGCGTGGCTGTAACCGTGTGCGTGCGTGTGTGTGTGTGTGGGGGAGTGTGAAGAAAAGGGGTGCACTAACCCCCCAAGGGGGGCGGGGTGTGTGTGTGTGTGTGGCTGGGAAGGTCGGAGTGCAGTGTGTGTGGCCAGTTAAGTTTCCCGTGGGGTGGTGGTGTTGTAATCGCGAGTTCTATGTGCTGGTGCGTGATTTCCGTCAGTTTGCATAGTTTTCTGCGCTAAACCCATTTGTAAATAAGCGAGTGGCTCTTCTTCATCCACAACATCGATGGCGGCACTATCTTCGCGAAGGTACGGTACCCGAAAAGCTCCAAGCTGGGTCTTTTTTGTTTCGTGGGGTTTATCATTAATTAAGCTAATCCACCCCACCCGGTTGGAGTAGGGGCGGAGGTTTTCCCTTTTAATGCAACGACATCAAAAGGGGCCCGTAACGCACAAGAAGAAGTCAAAGAAAAGGCACCAAAACGATTTTAAAGCTATGTGCGGTGTTGTCCCCTTATCATTGGGTTCGACGGGTCATAATGAGCGTGTTCTTGATAATGTGAACCCTCTCGAACTTCTTCGGGTGGGTGCAAGTGCGCGCAGTGGGTGTGTGTGTGTATGTGTGTGGCTGCATCTGACTCTGACCACGGTGCGAAACATGTTCCTTTCGGATAGATTTTTGTGTTGTAAAGCCGAGTAAAAAAAAAGCTTTGCAAAACGCGACGGCTGCTGCTGGGTTATGTCGTTCACCTTCACTGGCTGGCGTTGTTGCGCGCTGGTGCATTTTTTTTTTTTTTGTTGCTCTTCGTTCACACCTTGTCACACCACTTTATGCCCGGTGCAGCAGCAGCCTAAAGTAAGGACGAATCGCGTTCTTACTACACCCAGAAATAAACAGCTGAGAGGAAGAGTGCGAGCGAGACGGCAGGTGCAACAGTTAGGGCGCGTGCGAGAGCGAGACAAAAGCCAAAACGGGAAGAGAAAGCGATGAGAGTGTGTGATCTGCTGCTTGTATGCGTTTTTGGGGGTCGCCGTTTTTTCGCCCGATCTGGCGACGATGTTTACAAAGGATTCCTGTAATGCTTGATCCACGATGGGTTTTCACGGGGTACGGGAAATGCCTTTCTCTAGTGGAAAAGAAGCCCAAAAATCCATTTGCGATCGTGTGTGTGTGTATTACACAAAGTCACTTCTTCCTGTAAATTCCGCGATTTTCGTTTTCGAGAGCTGTGCACGCTGGACAAAGGAAAACTCATCGTCCTTGAGTTAGTGAAAAAAAAAACCCCAAATCGATGGGAAGAAAGGAGCGAGCGAGGAAAAGCGGAAGAGAAATTAGCGGACGGCTTGCTCCACGGCAACACGACAATCGGTTGGTACGCATGCTGCTTACAAAGTAAAACCGCTGGAGTGTTTTAATAAACCCTTCATCATCCGCCCGTCCCTTGTCCCCATTGTGTGCAGGGGGTTGGAAATTGGTTAGCAAAATTAGATGGGAGTAGTCATCGTCGTCAGCAGCAGCAGCAGCAGCAGGCGATATAACTGTTCACACAGGGGCCAATTGAATGAAAACGGGTCACAAAGTGCATTAAATGGTCAGTTTCACGTTACTAGCCAGCTGTTTCCAGCGTCATAGCAGGGAAACCATCCCGTCCAACCCCTTCCGATGGGGGGGAGTGGCAAACACACCGCCGCCTGTTGTTCGCCAGCGCTATTGTGTGCACGTGTGCGTGGTGCGCGTCTGCTTTTCGACGGTTAACCCTTGGATGAACATACACGCAACGGCGGATGCGCATCAAGACGATGTAACAATGTAACCAGCACAGTAACCCTAGTAACATAACGAAAAATGGGCATGTTTTTGTTGGAGCCATCTGTTAGGTCCGCAAATAAGTATGGACCGTTGTTGTAAATCAATTTCTGATAGCAGAAATTGAGGCTTCCCATTTCTGAGTATTACCCCGGAGCAAAGAAGTTATAGCTCATGGAGAAGGATAAGATGCTCTAATTGTCTCAAAATCTTGGTTCCATCGCTTAAGAAACGGCGATTTCGTCGATAGCAGTAGTAAGCGTTAAGTTAAGTAAAAAAAGTCAGCTGAAGAATACGCAAAAAATGGTCGTAATACAGGCTTACTCACAAAAAATGTACCTAGAAACATTAAAAATGAAAATTCTGCCTCCAATATTTTTTTTTCTCTTCAAAAGATGAGGTTTTTTTATAATTTAGTATTTACCAAAAAAAATGCAACTGTTTTTGGAAAGATGAGCAATATTTTGAAATTTTCTATCGTTCCACCATGAACAGGATAAAAAATATTGAAAAACGGTCCATACTTATTTGCACACCTAATACATGATCTACAATAGTTTGGTCAACTTTTCTTATCCTAGCCTCGCCTTTCTTCCATTCTACTTGGGATCAGTGTTATGTGTCGGTGGACTGATTCCCTTGGGAGCATGAGACTCTGGAGAAGCATGTTGCATACCATGTAAACTGACCCCTTTTAAGTT
This sequence comes from Anopheles stephensi, assembly GCF_013141755.1. Lineage (NCBI taxonomy): Eukaryota > Metazoa > Arthropoda > Insecta > Diptera > Culicidae > Anopheles > Anopheles stephensi. Next base: position 48,637,477 of record NC_050202.1, read on the forward strand.
ACCCTAACTCCCAACATGATCCTCCGTGAGATCAAACTGTTCCCGGCAGTTTGCGGCGGATGGTCTGTCTCTCCCGCACAAAGGCACATTGTAGCTGCTGGTAATGTTGTATAATTTTCCCATATATTGTTTCTCAATCGCGAGGCGAGAACCCATCGTCGTGAGGTATCACAAATTTCAACTAGCTAGCCAGTTATCCGGTTAAGATCAAACATTCCATCTTCCCGGCGAACGGAACGCCGACCACTCGACAAACGGTCAAACACGATCTCTAGTAGAAAATACCAAAAGTACGGAGGTTATTTCGGTGGCTGAGCGTGGAACAGACAGCGAGATGAATAATTAAATGGTTCAACCTACTGCTGTGACATTGGTTGGGCGGGCGGGGAGGCAGCGAGTTTGGCAACTGAAAAGAAAATTTAAAACTTCCACTTCCACCACCACGTCTACCCGATCCGCGGGTTCCCTGGTGCCGTACGGTTATTGTGCCTGGTTGGCGGGCACCAAGCTTTTCGGCGATGGGGTGGTATAAAATTTAATGACTTAATCGCGCTTAATGTGCGTAATGCTCATAAATAGTGTGATCATTTAATGGATAGATGATTTTTCCCCCTTTTTTCTTTTCGGAAGATGGGATATACCGGCACAACTGGGTGTGTGTCTTAAATGCGGGACGGGAAGTCATGATGCAGTCCGTTAATGAAACCAAGAACCGGTAGTTGAGATATTGTGTTGCAAGCTACACTTGCGTTTGGTTAAATAATGTTACATTCTGTATTAATGAGTATTATTGTCTATACTCCACTTACATGACACACAATTTTTGGCGTAAAACTATCTGTAAAAATTAAAAAAAAAAGTTTGATAAAAATACAAATGCAAAATATTGTTGTATAAATTTTATGTTGGCATTCATTTCTGCTGGAAAGATCTGTTAAACAACCAAAAAGTCGTCTGGGTTCGGAAGCAGTGTTGAACTCAGATTCTCTATTTTCATTCATTTCATCTGAAATGTTGAAGAATTTGCAAAATGTTTTCCACTAACCTTGACTAAAACTTTTGAACTTAAATAACTTAAAACAACTTTAAGTTCAGATTTGTTCAAGAGAGAATCACCATTAATGTTAGAGTGAATGGGGTTGGGACGAAAATCTTTAATCGAACGTTCGAACATCGAAAGTATATTGGCATCAGAAGATCATTTGAACATTAACGATAACTTAAGCATTGACAACTGCAGCTTGGCAGTCCTAGACATCGAGCCAGAACTCATCCATGTCCTTCACGATAATTGACTCTTTGAAGACCTGTGCTTAAGTGCAAACTTTCAAACTAACCTCTCAGTACTGGTTGTCTATGGAACCAGTATTTTTCTCGTTTAAGAGTTACATTAGCACTCAAATTGCATTTTCTTAGTAAGGTACAGAGCTTTCTTCTTCGTTTGTAGCTCTACAACCCTACAGAGATCTTGTCCTTCCTTTACAGGCTTCCTTCGACTTTTAGTTAACACATAGCTGGATAGTCGGTCCAGCGTCCAGCAGGGAGACAGCTTTGGTTGAGGATATTAAAAATAGCTCTGCCATAGCTTATGAAGACACATATCACATATCTTAAGATAGCCTCTTGAAGAAAGATTTTTGTATACCAGTAAGATGATATGATTTGATATGCATGCATATTTGATGCAACATGAAGTACAAGGCTTGTACCATATGGCCATCCCGAATTACACAATAATGGTGCACCACATTTGCAGTGAAGTTTTATCTCCGCTTGTAATGATCTCACACGAGAATGCACAGTGAGTAAGCCATTGCATTGCGACAAGCGTACAAGAAAGTGCTGCCGGCCCTTAGCTTGACGCACGCATCTCTACTTGCACGGCGACAGTACGTCTGTAAAGCTCACTCTACCTACCTTTACTACACACACGTTCGCGCTTGGACAGAGCGGCACATTGGCTGGTGCTGTTGCCGTGTGCTACATCAGACACACACAGACACACACACACTCTTAACATACGGGGCCACATCATATGTTAGCCAAGAAGGAAGACAGTACGGTACCGGGGTATTTAATTATGTCATCAGGCAAGAGTACTGTGGCAAGTGTACTGCAAACAAAGGGCAATACCCATGCTCACGAACACCACACACCCAGACACGCGTTTATGAAGGTGAGTGTAAAAGAAAGGGCTCGATCACTTGGCCGGTAGAGTGGCCATTGACGAGCAGACAGATAGACGGACAGACGGAAGGACGGGGGCAGATAGGGCATGCTTGCAATAATTGCAATAATGTGAAGTTCATAAGCTTCGACAAGGGTTTGCTCTCGTCGTCAACGGGAGCGGTGAGTCACAGTGTTACAGTGTTTCACTTTCACTGCAGAACGTGTACGGTTTCTTGACATTTCTTGACCCGACCGATCAGCTGGTGGCTAAAACCGGTGCAGTGAAACGTGCAGACAACCAGGGGACGACACCTGAAGGATGGATGCATCAGCAATTGATGAGCTCTAAAATAAATGTAATGAACCTGTGGCGCGCATACGGGGACTGGTAGGGTGGGCGGAGCAGGATGCACATGACTCATCGGATTAGATAAAATCCGCCTGTCGATTCGTTGATTGAACTCTGCCTCTGAACGATTCGGTCGACGAAAGACGTCAGGTCACCATGTTTGGCTGACGATCAAAACCAGGCGCATTCCGTTGCATATGTCGTCGGTTGCAGATGGATGGATCTGATGCGGTTTGCACAAGCGCTCGTATTATACGGGGCGACAATTATCGATGCGACGGAAAAGGCGGAATCGGTTCAAATTGTTGGCACGTGGCCGACGGCTCACCTGATGTGATGATGATGACAGATGTCTTTTCTTTTTTTGTGTAGCTTTTGTACACATTGGCCTAGTGCTGGTGGATAAAAGGGACCAGCTGTGGAAGGATTTTGGTGGCGGTACTGCCCTTTATGGGACTTAGTTGTAATATGTTGTAATCTATTAAAGTAAGTTTTAACATTTTTAGAAGAACAATCATAAAGCTTAATTAGATTCGCTTAAAGTTGTAGTGTGAGATGAGGTTTATACAGGACTTACTTACCTCACGGATCATCTCCACACTTTTTGGGGCAAAGGCCTTCCTGACACACTGATGGGATACTTGCGGGTAGCTGAATATGTTGGTACAATTTTGTTAGATCTTGTATTGGATTCCATCCAAAATTTTCCGGATTGCAAAAATTTTTGCGCCTATTCACAACACAGGTGATATTCCTGCAAGACTGCATCGAAATCTTCTGTTCGTGGTGCAAGCGTAATGGACTGACTATCTGCATCGAGAAATGCTTCTGTGTGTTTTTTAGTCGATGCAGGAGCCCAGTTACTGGACGGACCTACTTCATGGACGGCACTGCAGTTAATCGACAAAATCATGCCAAAGACCTGGGCGTTCTGCTTTGAACTCTAGTTTGAACTTTAAACAGCATACCGATGACGTTGTAGCCAGAGGATATCAATTACTTGGCGTGGTTATCCGCACAACTAATGCATTCCGCAACCCCATGTGCATGAAAGCTGTCTACAACTGTATCGTTCGTTCGGTTGTGGAATATTCGTGCGTAGTCTCGAGCCCAACTACTGCTTCTTCAATCGCTCGACTTGAGGCGATTCAACGTAAGCTCACGCGATATGCCCTACGCCTGCTTCCCTGGCAGGATCGCAATAATCTTCCTCCGTATGCTGCTCGGTGCCGTCTTCTAGGCCTTGAACCTCTTTCGGTTAGAAGACGTAATGCACAGTGCTCTTTCATCGCTGGATTGGCTAAATGGCTCATCGCATTTGTTGCATCGTGTCGATATCTATGCACCATCCCGAACACTTAGATCTAGAAAAACTCTAAAGGCTCGCTCAACCCTGTTCCAGCGTTGGTCGGTCTGACACTATGTTCCGCATGTCGGCTGTCTTCAACACTGTTTCGGATTGCTTCGACTTCGACTTCTCAACTCAGTGCTTCAAGGAACGTCTCCGGCTTTTGCCGTGGCCGCAGTGAATTTCGATGCAAATCTTGTTTTTGTTATGTATTTTTTGTTATGAACTGTTACATCTTAATTAGGCCATTGAAGATTAAAATAAATAAATAATAATAATAATAATAATAATAATTCTATGTCACAAGCAGATTTCAAGAAATCTCGGATGGTTTTTCGAATAATATTCAACTACATTTGACTTTGTAATTAAAATCGATCAATGTCTCTCGATAATACCTGATACCTGCGACCCATCTGCTAATAGTTCGTAGTTTGGAGATCCCTGGTATAGAGAGCAATCTAAGGCAACAGTGTAACAGCTATCGAACAAGAACGACAAACAAATGTGTCATAAAGCCACCGGGGTTCAAATCCCATCCAGGCCGCCTCTCCGTACGTAGGGCTGACTACTTTGCCTCGGGTACAATTAAGTCACAGAAAGCCAAAAATGGCAGGCCGAGACCTCTCGAGGTTGTAGTGCCAATTAAGAAGAAGAAGGATAGTCGGCCCTGCGTACGGCGAAACGGTCAGTGTGGGATTTGAACCTACCGTGTTAAGATCGGTACTGTTGTCGCTTCGACCATCGGGGCCCCTCCCTATCATTATACCAAAGAGAAAAAAATTAAGGTGAAGAGAAATGATTTCCCTTAGTTTTTCGACATCAAAAATCTGCATTTAATGTTGGCACTTTGAACGACATTGCCAAAAGATATCAGTCAGTTGATAGAACATCCTATCAAACATGTCTTGTTCTATTACTGCCTAAGATTTAGCTATTATAAAAGGGGAATAAGCCTCTGTCATATAGAGATATGGCAACAGTTTTTCATCAATGATTAAAACCACTCATTATGGGGTTATCTTATTCCTTAAACACGCATTGTATATAATTTTTCTGATGTTTAATTTTCTTCTTCCTGATTACATTTATCTAACCTCTTGCCTTGTATGGTATCCCTATTTCCAGATGGTTTCATCGATCCGTGTCCGGTGTGGAGGCAGAAACAATGCTGTTGGAGCGTGGCTTCGATGGCTCGTTTCTCGCACGACATTCCTCCTCCAGCCCGGGTGCATTCACACTGTCCGTTCGGCGAGGGCAAGAGGTGACCCACATCAAGATCCAGAACAATGGTGATTTTTTCGATCTCTACGGTGGTAAGTAAACGGTGCATCCGTTGTTGTTGTTTGGGAAACATCACCGAGTTAAACTGTTGCCCTTATTCTTTTTAGGTGAAAAATTTGCCACCCTATCCGAGCTTGTGCAGTATTACATGGAAAATGGTGATCAGTTGAAGGAGAAAAATGGACAAATCATTGAACTGAAGCAACCGTTGATCTGTGCCGAACCTACCACCGAACGGTAAGAAAAGTTTGCAATAGATGTTGAGAGAGCATTTTCTCAAGAGGGTTAGAAAGCAAAGAGATTCATAACGACGATTGAGATGATCGTGGTTGTGGTGATAAGCTGCAAAGTCTATAGCATTTTAAATCATAATGTCACAATTTTACAACTGTCAAAAATTTAGCTGATGTATAGCCTATGGCGAACGGCTTCACCAAAAACCATCTCTGTAATCTCGTAAGAATGCGCTAGACTAACTCTTCGATGATTGGTGAATAGAATTGTAGAATACTGGATCATGATAAGGCTGACGTAAACCAGGTCCGATAAAAGCAATGTATCGCGATGATCTACAGTAATGTATCGCGATGACTAATTTTAGTACATTATTTGATAAATGGTTCACCATAATATGGTGACGAGCCGTGATATTCAGTTAGAAATAAGTAAGAAATAATCGTGGTTAGCTCATCCAAATTAACTATTGCCATAAAAGGCAATGTTGTAATCTTAATAGTGAGTTTATTAAGGAGATTTTTATTTGTTAGTCAGCTTCCAGGGATTTTTTTTAAAACTCGGTTAAGATTAATTTGTCCTAATATGTATTTTGCTAAACTTCAGTACGAATAATTCAGCAATACAGCCAGACCATTCTTTACGAATAAAAAAAAGTACGAATAATTCAGCAATACGTTATAATTTAATACAAAATATACAAATATTTAATAAAATCATAGTACAAGGTACCCCTTAGAGAGGACTGACTATCAACTCCGTGGTATTATAAACTCTAGGAAACCAGAAATGGCAGGCATGACCTAAGTGAACGGTCGATCGGCCAAGAAGAGAGAGATAGTAGAAGGTTAGATAGATACTTACAGAATAGGAATACATTTGTAAAGTTATCATCTTCATGGTAGGGTCATGCCTTATGAAAGCTTTCTGTACTGTTCGAATATCTCAATTAAATATCTCAAGCGCCATAGTTAATTGCCTCTGAAGACTATTTATAAAGTGATTAGAGCTCGCTGACCTTATATTAATCATACATGTCTATGTGAAGTTCATAAACTCATTTCGATTAGATTCGAATATGAAGCGAAGTTCAATTGTGAGGATAAGAGAAGATAAGAGATTAAATAGATAGATAGATAGTTAGCTAAGAGAACAAAGATCGTGGGAGAAAAGTGAGAAGTATTTATTGTTTGTCGGATTCCAACTTGTTGGATAATGTTAGAGTTAGGTAGTGTGTTTTATATATTCAAGGATGTATCTTCATCAATGGGCCCTATGCTTGGTAGTTAATAGTTTGGGTGTGTTATGAGAAGAACATTCTTCTGGTCATTTGAAGAACCATCTGGATGCTGGATGGTTATTCAATAGCACTTTAACAACACCATTCCAGGGTACTGTTTCCAGGTTCCTTGCAAGTTTTCTTGCCCAGTTTAACAATTCATTGTGGATCGATGTATTCTGTTCTTTATTGGAAAATAGTGCTTGGAACATTGTGTCAATAGTCAATAGCAGGGGCGGCAGGCAGGTGGCACATGCAACAACTGTGCCGGTCTTCATAGCGCAGGACTGGGGTGCAAACCCCATCTGGACCGTTCCCTCCGTAGTGAGGACTGTGACTATCAAACTATGTGCTTATCAATAAATCTAGTAGGCCAAAAATGGCAGCCATGACCTTAAGAGGTCGTAAGACTAAGAAGAAGAAGACATAAAGATACTCCTTTGAATTTCTGTTATATTTTGTTGTTGTTTTCTTTGTTGTTTGAAGGTTTTTACAAACATACATTATTTAACTAGTGTTTAAGAAATACGACTATACAGTCACTCACAAATACAAAAACTAGATCTCACATATTTAATGAGGCAGCTAATTGGGGAAGGGGCGGTCTTCACACGGCAGGGCCGGGGTTCAAATCACCTCCACCTCCTCCCCGCGTACGTAAGGTTGACTACTTTACTGCGGGTAAAATTAAGTCCCAGAAAGCCAGAAATGGCAGGCCAAGACCTCTCAAGGTTGTAGTGCCAAGGAAGAAGAAGAAGAATTAGGGAAAGATAGATGACTTTAATGTGATATTTATACGTATAGGTTTATCATCTGTATATAATTTATTTAATCATTTCTTTATATGACAAGCAAGGCTGATTTGCTTATAATCCATTATATATAGTTCTTTTTTAATTTCAATAGAACGGCATGGTCGTATTGTTTTATATTATATATAGGTAGTTATTGTCAAACTAGTACTATAGATAGATTTACAAATAGTTATTTAATTGTGTTGATGTGTTGGCACAAACTACAGTTTAAAAATATTACAAATGCAAATATTAACTGTAAATGATTCTATTAACAGCTACGGATCAATTATCCAAGGCTAGTCAAGATCAGTTTATTGTACGACCACCTAATGGAAAGGCTTTCTTTTGCGCAGTAGTTTCATTTCGATTATGTATTGTTTTAGACAGTAGAATATAGGCAAGTTTCAAAGGAAACATATGCTAGAATAAATAGCGCAATAATTTAATCTATATACATTTAGATGATCGTCGATTACAGTACGATCATGCTCAAATTTTCTGTATTAAGCACAGAAACTGTTTGTTTCTGTTTCTGTTGTTTTTATTTAGTAATTAAGACCAGGTCTTATACCTGAAAGGTACTTTAATATTGTACTTGAATTAATGTCGCGCCACGTGTACCTGATACAGCTTTACAAAATTTAACACTCAAACCACGTGAGGTCTTGCCTGTAACCTTTAAGCCTTTTATTTGCTCTTAGCCAAAACAGTCAGTCTTGAGTCACGTCCTGCAACTGTTTACAACCACAGTTTAAAAGTGACGCATAATAATACATTACATTCGTCAATAATACCATTGATTGCACTGATATGGTCAGTAAATGGTTAGCCATTGGCTAAATATTATGTTTAAAATTGAATATTAGGTGGCAAAGTAGTTTTATGAGCAGTCCAAAAAAACTACTCTCAATCGTTTCGGTTCAATCTGGTTCAAACAAAGATACCTCGTTAATACTATGCAATAGGGTCAATGAAACATCTGGGCCGTGCCGAATAGTACTACCAAATTTCGGTTCAGAAAAAAATATGTTTTTATTTGTTTTTGAGAAGGCCAGCAGAGATTGTGGCCAAATGAAGGAAATAGCCGTTCATTGCCACCGGCAAGGCTAGATTAGTCACCGTTTACCCCCGCAAGGTACGCATCATACCCAGCATGGCTGTTACGATGCTAGACCGCCTGTCGCCGCCAAACCGAGATTTGGTAAGATGTGCTTTTCAGCATATCGGCATTGAACTTTTCGAGATGCTGAAAATATTGCAGCTGATTCGGTTTGGACCGGTTCGATCGGGGTTATATTCATGATTTACATAAACTTTGATGTAACCCTCACTAGAACCAGTTTATGCGGTGGGGGTCGAGCTTTATTTTTGGGAAGCGGTGAACCCCCTCACACTAGACAAACGCCCTAGCTTCCGAATGATTCAGCACGATGTGCAGATCTTTACTATTGTCCAGCTTTTTATGTAGAATTGAGCAAAACCATTTAGAATCGTGTACTCTCAAGACTCTTAAGTCTGCGTTGAAAACGGACGAAACACTTTTTAAGTAGTGCTGCTCCTCAACTTTGAAAACATGGACTTGAGATAATCACGTTAGATGGGATGAGTCTAGGGATGTATGTACTACGAAGCTATCTCGGAGTTCTCATGAATTTCGGGTAAAGAGAACGATAAAGTAAGCACTCGAAACAAGTCCTCTGTCCAATTCTGACAGCACCGTAAACAATCGTTCTAACAGTGGACCTGAACTGAAGAGACAGTTCCAAGATGCTTCCATTGCACCGGCAGTCAGCCATTAGGTCTTTGTAATGCCTTATGAATGCGAAGGTAGAGGTAAAGCCAGAAACGGGCAAAGGAGTTTGCATGGAATACCTTATAACGTGTAGCATCCCTTTTCGTCCGTCTGCTACTGTCCGTCGATGGTAATGAACGCATAACCCTTCGGTACTTCCTTCCTTTCGGAACCACTACTCCAATGACGTCATAGCGTATTGGTCGTCTGGTGGCCGTTCGGGCATACAAACAACCTCATTTTCGATTAATCTTGGCAAACCTCGGCCGCTGTTTCATTAGCGGGTACGTGCAGCTATACATATTCGATTTATGGAGATGCGCAAAACCCATGTACCCGGTTGCACTCCGATCATCCTTCAACACAACTTTTGTCACATGGAAACAGAACGAGCATCTGTAGGCACCCCACCCAGTGTATTAATGCTGTAAGATGTTAGCGCTGTATTTTGCTACCTAAACGTGTAGTTGTGCATTTGCATACTTCCTCCCTCTGGCTGCGATGCGATGATGACTCTAAAACCTTTAGCCACATTAGCAAACAGAACAATAAAATTGGACACTTTGCATTCATCCTGCGGCTTCGCTTGCCGTGCTGCACCCAGCGTGGACTTCACAAGTACAGGCGCGCAACACGCCCCGCAATGCACTCGCGCGCGCAACAAACGAAAGTGACATTTAACGGCAAAGTGTGGCTCGCCTTACCACCCGAGAAGCGTTGACCACGATTGCGATGCAGTCCCTAAATGCTGCGACACGGCAAAACGGAAGCAGCAAGATGAGTGTGCGCACGTTCAATTCAATCAGCAATTGCGGAAGTCCGGAAGGTGGAAACACTGTGGACACTATCGCAATTGTAGTCACTTCCTTCCTTTATAAAAGGGCGCCATGATGACGTGATTTACTTTCTTGCTCTTGGTGGCACTGCGGAACCTTTGGGAGAATCGTTTTTTAAACGACTTATCGCTTACATCTTGCGGTGAAAGGAGTTGGTGAATGGTTGGCAGTGGCCGTTAGGAAGTTCTATGTAGGAAACGATTTTCAAGGCTATAATACAGAAGCTGGAACTACAGCTTGTTGTTGCTCGACAGAAATGAGGAAGCGCAATAGTGCCTTATTACGTAGTGAGCTGTGCTTTCTAATTTAATAAGCCCTTCATGATCCTATAAATTGATTGGGAATAGTGCATATGTGCTTACCAGCAATAGAATGAGTGATTCGTGGTCTGAGTGAGATTTTTTTTTTGGATTCCATACACATCATTACACATTTTTGTTTGAATAGAAGCTTAACAAATTGCGAAAAAAAATTCAACTTATCGCTGCCTGACTGATTGACTGACGGACTAGTGTTTGCGCCATGGAAACGAACGATTTGCATAGGTTTATTGTGTGCAATTTAAATAAACACATAAATATCAACTGCATTGCTCAGCTGGTTGTCCATAGCTAATTTTAATCCATCCATCACAACGCAGCGATGACCAAAGTGTCTGACGCTCATAGTTGGCAAATGGGCCGTAATAAATGCGACAAATTTTACATTTAAAGAAGAAACCAGTATGAAGTTTACAGTTAAACACATGGAAAGTTAAAATAAAATGTTTGGAAATTATTTTCTTTAGAGAAGAGAAGATGGGGCAAACTAGTTTATGGTATTGGTCTTCCACACGAATGGTCTAATTCGAATTTTAGATGGATGTCTAAAACTATTAGTGGTGAGAATATTCCAATTTTTGTTTGGAACAGTAAGGAATCAGTTTCTGCTCGGAGAGGAACGCTATGAACCTAGTAGGTTTTTTGAACCTACTTAACGCGTACAGTAGTTGTCAGTCTACATATTAATATCGTAGAACAAAGACAGTAGTCGTTTCCCTAGAAACAGAAAGATTACTGTGCCACAGGTTCTTTTAAAAAAGCGTTACTTCCTTATTTATTCATTTCTTCCTTGTCCTTCTGCCAATTCATTATCCCGGTCGTTCTGGCAGACGCATCAACGCCATCACTTCATCTCAGTTTGGGCCTACTAGGCCTCCTCGGTTCTTGTGGACGACCTAAAGGGGCTTTACGGGATGGGTTGTCCGGTGCGTGTCATTCTCATGACATGAGCAACCCACCGAAGCTTGGCAAGTGAGAAGGGAAAAATAAATGGGAGTGCACATTTTAACCTTCTCATAGACAACAACATGTAGGGTTCTCTGTCATTTTATTAGAACCTAGATTCTTTTAAACCGGTGTTCCTTTTTACAGCATAATTTTGTATAAAACAATTACGAATCCTCCTATTCAACTCAATTCCTGAAGAAATTCTAGCTCAAAATTACTTGGCCGGTTGATAATAGTCTTTGAAGATCCTTAAGATTTTGGTGATTTATGTATAAGCATGAAGACTTAATGCCGAGCTGTCATCTTAGCGATCTAATGTATTATTGATAGATTTAAATATATATGGTGTAAGATTCCGAATACACATGTGATATTTAGAATGCTTTATCGAGTTAACGGCCTAGAATATCCAGTATTTGAACAATAAATCATTCGGAATAAATATAAAATACTGAGCTGGAGAACTCATAAATAGAGCACAAATAATAGCAACCAGCTCAGCTAATTTGAGACAGTAAAGCGGATCATATAAGCTTATCTGTGTGACACACAGCTCCCATGAAATGAAGACCAATTTGCCCATCCCTTGTTATTATTCAGATTCGCTAATTATTGCACCTTAGAATATCAAAATGTCTGATGGCGTACGTGCACTGCTCAACGACCGCCAGTACGTACTCTGTGAGATATCGCTCCATTCAAATCGTCCCAATGCGTGGGGTCATTCTAAGTACAATGAAGAAAAAAAAAGAACAAACCCACTCAGAATCGTGTGCTGCATACTAAAAAAAAACTCCACCCAATCATCCTGCCGTTGCTCAGGATGAACCGCCTGGCCCATTCATCACAGGAAGCGAACGTGGTCGAGCGTATGCAGGAAATGCGCGAAAGTCGCGCTACCGAAACCTTGAAGTGGCGGACCAAACGTTGGCGCACGATTTTTCTGCACACCACGCCACACAATCCTCAGTGTCTTATCATTGTCATCGAAGCGTGTGGATTTACCGCTAGCTAGCAAGTACCTCAGATCACGTCTCTTTAGTGGTTTAGTTGACCTTGTCGGGCTGTGGAGTACGGATGTAGCCGTCGTCCTGAGAATTGTCGTGATCGTACGTGATCTTACGATGCGCTGCGATCACTAGAATCAGGACGCACGTTTGATGGATTCGTGCGCGTGTATGTGGGAAAACCCAAATTTTGTCACCATCGTTGTAGTAATTTTAATGCTTAAAAGACAAACACAGAAAGAATGATACATTAGCGTCTGCAACGTCAATCTGCTTCGTCGCATCATTGTGCAAACAGCTTCGCATTATATTGTACTACGAGTACTACGTAGTGCAGACGGGCCATTGTAACGTTCTTAAAACCCAACCGAGCTTTTGCGCAGTTCTTCAATGCTCCATTAGTCATAAAGCTGGATACGACAGCCGGCCCAAAATGCATTGGTTAATCGGATGGTGGAGACGGAGATCGCACCTTCGGGAACCGGCTGGCTGGCGAGACCACGAGCTCCGAGTCCGGTGTTCTTCTGTCACAGCCATTGTTTGTTCGCTCGCCGTTGCTTTATTCTACGCTACGCGACTTCAACCGAAACTCCAAAAACTGTCACCGTGGGCGAAAAGTGTATATTTTCTCTTGATGATCAAAGTTTGGGTTGGACTCTGGTTTAGAGTTGTCTCCCGGCGAAACAGACAATGTAAGATAACTATTTTTAGCTTCCTGTCAGATCAAATACAAGGGCGTACAGATTACCAACAACATACCGAGGGAGGTCCGGTCCCCCAGAAACCATGGTTGGTTGACGGCGGTTGGACGTGCAAAAGAAAGCGTGCACCATTCGGGGCTATTAAATATTTTGGATCGAGTTCCAGAATTGTTTTGATCTGTTTGTGCTGCTTGATGGATAAATCGTTCGCTTTTCCCCAGTTTTAGCTCCAGTCGCGTGGAAAAGGTCGATGATTTGTCGCTAAAACATGTGCCAATAAACATGACACGAGCGTGTCAGGTTCGAACGTACTTGTTTAACGTCTGTTTGTGCCGAACACGTCCCCTAACGACGCCTTGTTTCCGAGCTGTTCGAAAGAATTAGTACAAAACATTGAAAGCTCGGGGAAGCCGTAAATCATTCACCACTTGTGAAATGAAGGCAAGGAAATGACTTGCAACGATGATGCAAAATGGTGGTTTGTCCACCAGTGTGCATCCACTGTTAAAGGGGCACCCTTATAAATAGGTTGAATGCACCACACAGGCTCCGCCGCCTTCGACAAAGTGTTGGGTAGTGAAACCCGGGGGTTGAGCTGTCTGTTTAGAATTATATTGCCATTTAATGGACCGCAGCGAAGCGTAATCTAGCGTAATGAGGGACTGAAACAGAAGCGGTATGCAACCGGACGACCACTAGCCAGGAATATGTCATCGCGGTAACAAGATGGTGCTGTAGGGTTCCTATGGCTTGTGGGATAAGAAAGTGTGAGTTTTGAGTGTTCCGTTAACGAGCTTCTTACCGATTGTAAAGTTTAAAATGAGAATATTAGGTCCACCACGTATGGCGGGGGGGTCTGATTTTGTGTGTGGAGAAGCCTGCACGTTACCTCGACACGTGAGCGAACTGTGTCCAGCTGTGGGGCCGGTACAGTGCCCGGATGTCTGATATAAATAGACTGTGCAAATTAAAATCTTGGGAAGCATTGGGAAATGGGTGTACGTCTCTGTACGATATAATGTACGATGTAGTATTCTTCGACTGTAACATGGATTTTAATTCGTATCTACAAGGTTGCAGTTGAAGTAACAGTTCCAGAGTATGCAGTAACCAAAGTAACCTATCATAATTCTAAAGATAATAGCTAATGCATTTAAATTTTGCACACATCCCACAAGCCAGAGGCATTCTACAAAAATGTTGTCACATATTTGGTTCCTCGGCAGTTAGCTGAGACTGTAATCGTAGTTGTCGTAAAAATACGCTGTGTCTGAACCTCGAAGATCAGTTGTTTCTTCTTCTTCTTCCTTGGCACTACAACCTCGAGAGGTCTCGGCCTGCCTGGCTTTCTGTGACTTAATTTTACCCGTAGTAAAGTAGTCAGCCCTACGTACGGGGAGGTGGTCTGGATGGGATTTGAACCCCGGTCCAGTTCAGATGCTATTCTGATAATATTGTCCTGGTCGATCCTGAGGAGTCCTGACGGCAGTCGTCAGACGTTTATTCTGAGGGGTAAACAGAAGGCATGGTAATAGTGATGGGTTCTTTGGAATGCACCCATGGTTCCACTCTGGATCCGGAACCGGAATCGGAATAATACCATATTCCGGGGAAAATGGAATCGTCGGTTCCACGCGCAACCGTCCGGAGTTATCCGAAACCGTCCGGAATCGTCGAAACCATCCGGTATCTTCCGGAATCGCCGGAACCGTAAAATGAAATCGTAGTCGGCCAGAGTTGATAATTTTAATAACAATTGACGTTGACGTTGCGACGATGCAGGACTGTATTGAGTGCAGAACAATTAAAGAATAACAAATAAAAGGATAAATCTTGCTTTTTTTATCACTTTGACGGAATGCGGTTCCGGGCGGTTCTGGACGATTCCGACGGTTCGGAAAGGTTCAGAAGATTCCGAACTGATCGTTTGCACCTACCTTTTGAAACTGGTTCTGATTGTTTTTGGAGCCGTCTGAAACTAGTTCCTTTTTTTCCCCATCCCAACGTGGTATAGTCCACGAGTTTGATATAAAAATCGTTCCTTATTCAAAATATTTCTCACCGTTTATATGCTTGATCTTATATGTTTGGAGTATAAAACCTCAGAATTCCTCGTTGATTTTTGCTACAATTTAGGCTCACACACCACTATCAGGGTAATAGCAATTCCTCGACTATTTCTTTACCACAAGAAAATGAGGATTCGAGTGCCAAGTCGCATTTTTTTGTTTCTTAAATAAATACCACATAGTTATGCATGCTGCCATTGACATCCAAAACATAGTAGAACCCTATCATTCCACAAAAAGAAAAAAAGCCTCACCGTACAACACACACACACACACGCACGCCTCACACAAACGAATGATTGTACCAAATTGACAAACATTTTCATTATCACCTCATGGTCGGCGGAGCACTTTTTGGCAGGATTCCAAATATACAAAGCGCTCTGCTCCAGTGCATGAAAAAATGCAAAACACACGGTCGGTGAAAAAAGTGACAGAAATCATCCCGTTAATGGTACAAATTGTTGGGCAAACAGTCGCGTCGCTGGCTGAAAATTTTCGCTTGAAAGCATTCGCGTTTGTTCTGAAAAGCTCTCACGAGACGAGCTGTACAAATTGCGGTGTTTGATGAATAGTGAACGAGACCATTTTTATTATCGCACACGGTGTGCGCCATGTTGATTAGACCAAGCCGATGGATAGGATGAATTTCTTTTTACAAATGGTTCAAGTTCAAGGTCTTTTCGGTTGGATGTTGATAAATAAATTAGAGCTCTACGTAGTTTCTGCGAAATCCTTACTTACTTGCTTATCGGGCGATACAACCGCTTTTGCGGTCTTGGACTGCTGCAACAATCCTCAACACCGCTGGCGGACGCATCAATGCCATCACCTATGCCATCAGCCTATCATGCCTCCTCTGTCCGTGTGAACGACCTAAAAGGACTTTACGGACTGGGACGTCCGGTGTCATTCTCATGACATGCCCAGCCCACTGGAACCTGGCGAGTCTTAATCGCTTCACGATGCTGAGATTGTCGTACAGCTTGTAGAGCTCGTCATTGGAAAAAATCCTTCTAATCTTTCTTTCGAACGCAGCTAAGAGGACAGAGTTTATGTCTCAGTAGCGTATGTGAGTACTGGGACTATAAATGGAGAAGTTTTCTCAGGCTGTAGTATGACAGCGGAATCCAGCGTGGTCTTCTAAATCTAGCAATGTGTGACGTATCTCGCCCAAATATGTCCCAAAACTTCAATTGCACGTTCCAATGCAGGAGAGGAGGTAACTCTGGCAAGTGTGAAGTGGCCAACAAGAGACAGGCCCCTTAGCGACAGATGCAGGACAGTTAACAAAAAAAACCCCTTTACTGTCCTCTGCATTGTCCAAGGTTATTTTTACATGCGATGCGATTGTCCAACCGCTCTTGTGTATTGGAAGAAAAGCAAAGCCCACATTTCCATCTCTTAGCACGTTTCTTTCTTTTGGAACCGTGTTCACCGTCCATCACCGGCTCAATCGTTCGAATTACATCTGCAAATTGCAAATCGCTAGTGCAAACTCGGTGTATGATGTCTTTCACAAGCATGTAACCTGCCAAGTTATGGTGGTACTGTTTCGCTGCTTCGGACACTATGAAAAACCATCATCCCGGTCGTGGAATGCTTTGTTGGTGCGTTTTTTACGCCAACGATTCTACTACGCAAAACACATACACACCCCCAATGTGTCTTATGCGCTTAGGCCCAGCAGGCCGTTGAGCAGAAGCTTTGGACGACATCTCGCTTGCTGGCCGTGGATTGTGTAGTGGTGGTGGCGGCTGATGTTAGCCGAACGCGCTTACCGTACAGGTGTGTGTACTACACCTGTACAGCTGCGATACCGCGAGCAGAGTCACACCGACACAATCTAAGAAGAAGGGATGCCGCCGACAGCGAACGTGCCTCCGACCGCCGACTCAATTCGCGAACGAGACCCGTACCCTGACCAAAACCCTGTGGGGTGGCTGCTGTGTGAGGCGGCGAGATCGCACACACACCAACACCACGACGTTGACAACCGGGTTTTACGTACGTCGACGGCTGGAGTCTGTCCTCTCGCGTATTAAATGACATGCGATCGACCGCGGTCGGTTTAGTGCGGTGGATCAAGTTCAGCAAGCAATAGCGCGCGCGCATCTCGAAGACGAGGCGACAGTTCGCAGTCAATTCGAAGCCCCAAAATTCTAGCAGCGAATCAAATCAACGTACCACATTGTGTGTGATATAGCGCTGTCTGGTTTACACGGAAGAACGCTAAGACCTAAGACATCAACCGTTTGCAGCTCAACATTCTTTCGACAGCCACCGGTCCGGTTTCGGCGCGTGTGAGATATAGCTTTGACGTGCAAAGTGAAACGCTTGTGGAGAAACAAAACACGTACTCAAACTAAAATCAAGCAAGAAGCAAGGGGGGGAGTGTCGAAGAAGTGCCGGTGTGCCGTGTTGTGCCAACGTGTAAAAATGAGTGGAGGATTCTTCTTTGAGCACATCGTCGAGTTCCTGCTTCCCAAGCAGCAAACCCAGCAGGAAGCCGATGTGGCGAAGCTTGCGGCCCAGTCCGTGGTGAAGAAATAGTTCGAAGTTGATTATATACTGTTTAGCCGGGTTTTTAACCGGAACCGCAAAATTTGGTGTACAGTTAAAAAGTGTAAGACCACAAAAAGTCTTACCAGAGATAGCACGAAGTGTGAAGTAAAGTGTCTAGACTCCCCGAAGCAAAAACATGTTGAAGAAGTACGTGCTCAAACTGACCAACACGATCGGTACGGTCGACTATCTGAAGCGTCGTTCATCCACACCGACCGAAGTGATCCGCCAGCAGCAGCAGCAGCAGCAGCATCAACAGCAACAGAACCACCAACAGCAAGAAAACCTTTCTGCGTCGCAGAAAGGCTTGGGCAGGTTTACGCGCAATGGGCGGAAATGTTTGCGGCGCCGGTTCTCGAGCATTTCGTCCGCGGACAGTGGCATCCTGGAGGAGATCGATCAGGAGGACGAACTGCAGGCCCAGCTGCAGCAGCGCCAGGAGCAACATCTTCTGCAGCTTAAGGAGAAGCAACTGCTCGAAGAACTGCAGGAGCATGATTCCGCGCTAACGACACCCACGTCCGAGGAAACGGACGATGATCCTCCGACGGCTGCTGCCCGGCTGCCGACCACGCTCGACACGACGCTGCTGGCTGTGCCGGTAGCGCAGATCATTATCTCCACCGCAATAGCAGAACTCCGGACCGCACTGCTGTTCTATCCGTTAGTATGCCTTATTACGTTTGATTGATTCATGGGGAAAAGTTGGTTGGAGTAGCTCCCGCTGCAGGGAGGAACCTTCTGCGAGATGAAAGGCTTAGAGGACACGTGCTAGTTGCGGAAAACAATTAACCAATTTGTGTACAACTTGACCGTAATGCGACATAAACCCCGTGGTTTGGTTTAGCAGTAGTTCCGAGGACTCGTCCGTGCGTCCGTGTTCAGTCAAGTGCGAAACGCACAGCACACGCGCCCTGACAGCAGAGTAGCAGAAAATGGACACCGGTTTCCAGTTGTTTTTTCTTGCCCCGTTGTCGTTGTCGGGGATCATTTGCTATCCTCGACCCCGTTGTTACCACCCAATGGAGGGTGGGGGAGGGGTAGGGGAGGAGGGAGAAAGGTGTCGCCGGTGGGTGGCGGGGGTTATTGTTATTGTTGGGTAAATATTACACTTTTATAGCATTGCCACAGGAGTCACATTTATACTGCGTCAAAGCAAGCTGTAGGTGTCAATTGGGTGGTTTGCGTGGACATGGAGTAGAGTGGCGTTGTTTTGTTTTCTTCTGCCTCTTTTTTTTCTGCTCGTTCGCTAAAATATTATTTAACTTTTTCCTCTATCCACTGCTGGCGGGAATGGGATCATTCCGTATTGTAAGGGGATGTATGCCCAGTTTCGGCGAGGACGACGTCTTAAGCTAAATTGGTTCATTTGTTGGATCGGCTGCTGGATGAACTGGCTATTCTCTCAACACCCACCTACGCAACTACTTTCAATTTCGGTCGGAATAATCCGGCCATCGGTGCGACGCAAAACGCGGTCGAAGAGGCACCAGGAGACACCAGGACACAAGTTCAACGGCGGTGATTTTTGGGTCCGCTTAAATGACGACTACTTATCGTCCGGTACGGTGATGGGAGTTGCGGGCACAAATCCGTCAACAACAACAGCCAACCAGTTGCGTTGTACAACACGATCACGTAGAAATCCCATTTTATTGTTACGACTTGACTAACATTGCTGGAGCGGTGTGTGGAGCATCGTAAAGCGGTGCTAAGCAGTGTCGTTAAGGGATCTTGACCTTCTCGCTTTTTAACAGATCGATGCTGCAATTTAAACATAAAACTCGGGGAGGTGGTATTGTTTCTGTGCAAATCTTGATGTACGAAGAATTCTCCAGCTTTTGAAGTTATCAATAGTTTTGGGGGAAAAATCGAATCCATCCTACCCCAACGCTTAGCTTGACGTATGTACGTTGATATCTATTAAAATTCCTCTCGCACAGTCATCGACGATTCCATGTCTCATCCGGCTGACATTTCGTGGCGACCGTGACCTTCAGTGTAGGGAGCGAGCTCACACCGGGTGTGAGATGGAGGTCCACAGAGTTCAAAATATCACGCGAGCATTAGTTATCCCTCGGGGTATCTGTCAAACGGTCCGTACGAACCCCTTTTAGCCCTTATGCAACCCATTCCTCCCATTCCCTGTGGTGCGAACAATATTTCCATAAACGTGACGCTGATGCGCCAGTATTGGAACCTATCATAACACGGCCTTCCTATACTACCTTCCCTTGAAGAAAAGTCTCCCGTCAATCGGACAGGTAGGAATTCTCCTACCTAGAAATAGGATGTCGTCCACGTACCGTGACGATGCGATTACTTTAACTACTTTGCATATTGCATTCGTTTGCACCAAGATCGTTCATTAAATGCCGCCAGTCAGGATGACTCCATTTTCTTTCTCGAAACTCCCCGAAATACATTATCGGTTTTGTTGTAATTGCTGACACTAATTTATGTAATTTACGCGCCTTGCGTTCTTCGGGATTGTAAAGCAATTAGGAGACATTTTGTTTCTCGGCGAAATATTACTAACTTAATAGTGAAGCTGCTCGGAAGCTGCTGGGGGATGCGATGTGAAATACCACCAGTGAGTGAATGGCTGTCATGCACGAGTGGAGGAGAAGATTAATAAAACACTCCACACACCTCACGCTGCTGAACAAATGTTTTGCATATGTGTATTCAACCGAATCGACCGTGTCCAGAGTGTGAAAGGGTTTCACTATAGTACGGTCGCTTTTGAACGCGGATAGAACCAGTTTATGGGATGTGTGCCTGTCCGCTTGCAGGCAAAAGCTTAATAATGACGGCTTCGGCATAGACTAAAGTCCCATTGATCATAGCGAACAGCGTTGATAAGCTTTACTCGTTTGAATAATGCTATTCTTTAGAAAATATTCCTCCTAATGAATCTACCCATCTCTGACCCAAGTAGATCACGCTTGCGTTAAAGGGATTACAGAGAACTTCTTCACTGCCACGTTTCTCAGGTCTTCGGCAAACATTAGTCTCCTCCTCCTGGCAGAGGCTCACACGAACTCTCCCGTACGGCTGCTTAAATAATGAATATTCAAGCGTGCGGCTTTTATTTGAATTGAATACTAGTTTGTTTGAGAGGCAAAATATTGACTTTACTCTAAATGCAATAACAGTGGAAGAATCCCAGACATTGGGGGTAATCCTGGTGCAAATGTTTCTATTTCTTGTTGTAATCTTGCGGATATTACTAAAAATCCCTTACGTACTTAATTTCAACTTTAGCTTCCTTTATCTCGGTACCCCGGTATCCCACTAAAGACACACATCGGCGAAAGATCGTGATGATGATCTCATGATCTTGTCCGGTGCGTTGTAGAAGCACGAAACGTCTCTATATCGACTTATTATTGGATGTGTCAACAAAATGTCGCCGTCGTACGCTGCTGTCGTACTGTTGACTTACTTCAAGCACACGCAAACAGAGGCTACCGCGACAAAACCAGGGGCGTACAACGCTGGATGTGTCTTCTCCTACCATTCGTTTGCCGTTTTTTAATTACAAACTAGTTCCGTTGCGTTTTTTAATGTAACAAGAAGTTGTCAAAATTACCAACTACCTGCTAGCAATCATTCGGCCATAGAAATCTGGATCTGATCGTTCGGGAGCGCAAGTCTAGCTAGCATCACGTTGAGAATGTCGTCGTCTGGGTAAATATGTCAACTTTTCTGACTGGAGATGCTGACGGTGTTGATACGTGTTGACAGCAATGCCGAGGAGACAAGTTTTCCCTTTTTGCCCCTACCGAACTGGAAGTAAGACAGTTCGGCCAAAAGCGTAAACCCTATCAATGACGAGCCTAGTTGATTGATTGAGCAATGCCATAACCATCACCACCACCACCACCACGTCGGATATACAGGTGGTATGTATGTGCCCGGCTCCTCTGCGACCCACGTGCCCACGAGCGAAACGCAAGCGAGAAGAAGTATACGAAACCGGTAAATTACGCAAAACCTTCCGAAACCCTTTTGATAGAGCGCGTCCCCTGGCTTCGACCGACAGCGTTGCCGCTTCTTCTCTCGACACGCGATCGAGATCCTCCCTTTTGTTGAGGTACGGTAAGGGGCGACAGAGATGATTCTGCCTATAAAGTGCATTAAACGGCTTTTGGGGTTTCTGTTTTTTTTTCTCCTCACCCCGGGTTTGAGTCCTAGGGGTCGATTGCATACGGCCAGGGAGACGATGGCAGCCGTGTGTAGCAATTGTTGAAACATATGCTGGTTGTGTGGTTCGTCGTACCCCATAGCTCGCGCCGAAACTATGTCAACTTATGAAAGATAAATATGCATGACAGTATGTTTTTAAAAAGCTCTATTTTAACGGAATAGTTGGTAGAAAACATTGTGATCCCTTCGTTAGACCTCTGGCTCGAAAAACGAGCCTAACGAAACCTGTGAGCCTATTAAAAAGAGACTAAGATTCGTGTTTCCCTGAGCGAAATTGTAGAGGGCATGCAATTCTAGTAATTCTTGCATCTAATTCCAAGTGTACAGAACTGATGTGAGTCTACTGTATGGAATTTTACCCACCGTCCCTAAGGATGAGTAAACCTAACAATAGGATGCATCATTAACACTTCTCTTTACTTAAAATTCCACTGACGGCAGCTTTGATGCCATGCTCTCTCACGTGACGATGATGTCTGCACGCGTAATTTAAAAAAGTTCTGAAAAACACATCCCCATAAGGTACGTCATCATCGGACTCGTTGTCTTTGGTGCCTGGAATCGCCATTTGTCCATGTATGGCCATTTTTCCTCGTACATTGTGACAACTATTTATTTTTGCACAGCAAAGCGTTTGGCTGATTCATACTTCGGTGCTCGTGGTCGAAGCGCCAGCTGCCAAACAAGCTCTCCTAATGAGTCATTTACCGGCATCATCGTGTGTTGTCTACTGTAGGAACTTTGAATGCATGTGACGGCTGACTTATGTCCCCAGTTCTTATAAAACCTGCTTAATGGAGTTTGGTTTTCAGAAACTAATGACGAATCATACTTTAACATGGAGAATTTTAAACACTGAACCAGCTCGGGTGTGAAAAGGTTTTGTACTAAAAAAAAATCTGATTATATCCGCCCTATCAGATTCTCTGGCGCATAATATCTAATTACGCATATTGTGTGGGGAACCACCGCTTTTCGCGGATGAGGTGATAGCATTTCCGGTACTGAAACACGTTCCTCTCCGCCAGCAGGAAGCGCTATAAATGTGTTCATGAGAAAAGCACTCCCAGAAAAGCTTGCTACAAGAGAGCTTTTTTCTGGTTGTTGTTGCGCAACACAGCTTAAAGTCGCGTGATGATAATCCGCGCGATTCATCGAAGCGGAACAAGCGAGAGAAGCTCACGTGCTTCGAGTTTATTGTGAGTAACGATCTACGCAAATTGTTTGCTTCTCGTCGTCATTCCAAAATATCAAATCCAAACAGTGATGATTGTTCGCCAGGGTTCGTAGTTTTCATCCCTCCGCACATGGTCACCGGTGATGTCGCGCAACAAAATCACCTCCGCAACATGCTTGTTCGTGTGCGACACAACACAACGGCAGGCCATTTGCACGTTCGCGCTGAACCATCGGTCAGAAAGCTCCTGGATCTTTAGCCGTTTATTTCGTGTTCCGTCAGCAGTGAATCCAAAAGACAGTTTATAACAAGCGAACTACACCTAGCGGGGAGGTCTTGAAGGAATTGCATCTGTTGTGTTGTGCCTCAAATTTGATGGAACTTGTGTTTAGTAAGTGAAGCTCTATCTCTCTAACACCTCATCGTTAACTCCTAAAAGAACTGAACGCGTACTTGAACTTGAACTTCGAGCCAAACTAACCCGCAAAAAAGTTAGATCGTTATTGGTGTAGTGCCTGTGTGGGTTGGTGACTGCCCGGTGCCGCAGTTACGTGGGCACTGTGAGTTTGTTTACGGTTTTATCGATTAGCAGTTTCGGTGTGTGGCGTTCGGTGAAGCAAAGAGTCGGAGTGGAATCATTTCAACCTTAGTATTAAAGATCAGTTACTAGTTTAGACGAGCGCCGTAACGGAATTGGTTAGAATTTATCTACTATTAAACCTATCAAAACTATGCGCTATTAAATCACCTAGTAAAACTCGTTTTTTTTTCTCCCCAATTTTCAGATGGTTCCACGGCAATCTGTCCGCTAAGGAGGCGGAAAAGCTTATCCTAGAACGCGGCAAGAATGGTTCGTTTCTAGTGCGTGAATCTCAAAGCAAGCTCAGTGATTTCGTGCTTTCGGTCCGCGCGGACGACAAGGTGACGCACGTCATGATTCGATGGCATGTAAGTAAAACACTCATTAGATATCAATGGACAAGGGTTCGTTTTGTTGGAGTTGGTTAAAGTTGGTTAAAGCAAGAAACACAAGGTCTCACCACAACAAGTTAGTTAGGTCAGTGATTTGTGTCGCACCTGAGTCGGACACCAACAAAAAAAAATAATGTCAAGAGGTGTGAATGTGTTTGCTGTGCAGAACGGAGCGGTTATGTTAATGCTCGCTTCCTCCTTCTCAACATGTCGCGACGGCAGACCGAATGACCTTGGCGCACACACGCCAGTACGCCGAGAACAAGTGACGCATAAACCGTTGCGCGTTTGTAGGTGGAAGAAGTGCGGTTGTTGGTTGTGGCGACGGATGGGTAGCGAAGGGTTAACAGCGCCCAGACGGCGGATGAGTATAGAGAGACAGAGAGAGAGCCCTTCTTCCAGCTGCCGAACATGGTACCGTCAAGGTACGAAGGTTTTTCGTCGTGCCGTGTTTGCGGTGGTGATTTAAACCGGCAACAACACCGGATGACTGGTGTGCTTAAGGTCGCTTTTTCTAGTGCTTGAACTTTGCGTTTCAAACTATTAGTACCATCTCAACATGCGATAAAAGTATCGAAAAGAGCAGAAGAGTTCATTATGCAATGGCCTCGTGGAAAAGGATTATCGATCCAGACTCTCCTATAAAAGCTGCAATCGAAAGGGACAACACGCACGAATGTCATTTAAATAGCCGTCGGCCGAGAACCACATTTGAAGGATAATAGACCATTGATTTGATGCAAATGGCAAATGGCGGAATTATGCTAAGCATAATTCCGCCAACCTTGCTGTGTCCAAAACTAGATCAAGGTTCTAGTCCATTAGTGTCCAGCAATTAGGTCTGGTAGAATATTGAATCGGGCATACCGTTGTGCCCGGCGACTTAGAGCTGCGCTTTTGGACAACATGTAAGATGGGTTTTGTTTGGCATTTTTTGCGTATATTTGACGACAGTTTGTGTAACTTAATACGCGAATGGCTAATGCAATCATGTCCAGCATAAACTAAACGATAATAGGATTTGGTCTTCATTTGTAAGGTTTCGTCCCTGTTTTTTGGGCAGGTCATTTAATGGTTGCTTGACTGGTTATTAGCTCCTTTAGAATTCCCGCAGTCCATCCATACAGCATTAACGTTCTAAAGACAATCCTCGAACAGCACCGTATTAGGGAGAGAGAGAGAGAGAGAGAAGGATCGGTTAGCAAACGTGACAATTGTTTGAACAACTTCCCCACACTCTAGAGCAGTGCGTTAAACGGTAGAACTAACTAGACAGTTAACGATCGCTGTCAACGACAACCTTCGAATTAGTCATAATTAAATCCAAGTGTCCAAGTGTGTCCGTATGTGTGTGTAACAACTGCACTTGCAGTAGTGGAAGACACCCCACCGGCAGCCCACAGGGTACTAAAGTACTTTCCCCTTTTGACTGACCGGAACCTCGCGCCACTGTGATGGCATTAGACAGCGAAACTCTTCCGCTTATATGGTACAGGTCTGCTAGGGGTTTTATAGTTTTTGTACACGATTGGACGATTGGTGACGCCAATTGAAGGATGACAAATAGAGAGTGAATGGTTAGCACTGGAAGGTAGCTTCCAGTTCAGTTTGACGGCGACACATACGAAGTTCACTCCAGCACACCGCAGCACAGTCAGTCCAAGTCTCCCTTCCGATTGAGCCCTAGACACCCTTACAGTCGCCGTCTTCCATATAAGCATCCTGTGTGTTGCTGTTCTTCATGTTTTGCTTTGTTTGCTTGTTTTTGCAGGAAAAAATGTACGACGTCGGCGGTGGGCAAAAGTTTGCAACCTTGTGCGACCTGATCGAACACTACAAGCGCAACCCGATGGTGGAAACGTGCGGTACCGTCGTCCATCTGCGGCAACCGTTCAACGCGACGCGCATCACCGCGGCCGGCATCAACGATCGGGTCGAGCAGCTGCAGCGCGAAAACGGTGGCCAATCGTACGGCAAGGGCGGGTTCTGGGAGGAGTTTGAATCTCTGCAGCAGCAGGAATGTCGGCACACGTTCTCGCGCCGCGAAGGCCAGCGGAACGAGAACCGGGCCAAGAATAGATATAAGAACATTTTACCATGTAAGTATGCAACATCTGCCAACGGCGGCACAATCATTAGCATGCGCTGGTGACAATTGCTCTACCCTATGTGCTGCGCCATTTACCGAACCGAAATTGATCAATTTTTCAAGGGCTATTATCATACGGCGTGAGTGTGTCCAAAAAAAAAAAACACGGAGGAAGATTTTACTCTCCTGTGTGCCTGTAAATATCGTAAACAGCACACGAATTCACGGTCACGGCAACGGTGTTGCGTTCCGGTGAAGCTGTAATTAAACTCAAACAAGTTTTTTCCAGATCGATTCTTGCCACGGTTCTAGATGTGTGGTAAACACACTCCAACACAAACAAGACCCACGCAACAACCCTCGTGCGCCATCCTCCGCAAAATGATATTACAGGGGTTTTCCGTGATGGGCTAGCAATATTCTGAACTTACTTTAGTGGACATTTCCTGATTGACCTGGAATATGGTCAGGATGAAGTGGAACAATTTAAGGCAGAATCTGGACTCGATTGTGCTTCCTCATTGCTAGCAATGTTGGAGCCTTTTTTGTACTCTCCAAAGGATAACGTGTGAATGGTTCTGGTAGAAGATGACTATCTATTATTTTTTCCTTAGTCTTTTAAGATGAAGTGTAATATTTTCAAAAAAAAAAAATTAAAAGCTGAGCAATAGCAAGATTTTATTATTTCCTTTCAGAAATGCCTGGACCGGGTTTCTCTCATGTGAAATGTGTTAGAGAAAGTGCTGCAGAGTCCAGCTCCATTTTATCTTGAAAAGAGTCCAGAAAAATGAAAATATTTATAATCTAACAAATCAGCCAACTATCCAAAAGGCTAAAAATGGCTCCAAAATTGGGTTCCATCTTGTCTTCAGGCAGTTTTTGTCTATATTTAGACGTTTTTAAGGGACTTTTTTTCATTAAAACTCGTCCTGGGAGTTTTCAAAATCCAAATTTCAGATTCTCATGAGTGTTTGTGAAACTGTCTGGGGCAATGAAGAACTGGAACTAAAATCACAATTTTTTGAGATTTTTGAACAGTTTGATATGGATTTCAACAGTTTGAAATTTTCCGTAGTTCGTGGCCTTAAGGTAAAATGGTCATATGTTTCCCATCCAATCTGTTTAATATCAATCTCTTCGGGATATGCTAAACTGTTTCGATTTAGCTGCTGTTTCGATTGATCGATCGTTTGACAGAAGCTGTTCAGAACATACAGAAGAACAAATATTCTTCTAACTGACATCACCACTTCTTGGCTCTATCCGAGATCAAACGTACTGCAATACTGACTTTGCTGGATCGCGCTATTGTTTTGGAATTTTTCTGTCCAGTTAAGCGCTTGAAAGATATTGGAAAATATGTTCTGCTCCATCTTGACCAGAATCCAAAAAATGGCTCCAACAGTGCTAGTTCATCTCGCAAACCCTGCATTTGGCCGTCTCCGGTCTCTGCGCCTCGTGACGTTGCGATGCGTGCCTGGAGGCTGACGAGATAAAAAAAGCATCTTTTAAAAGTTGACGCCAGATACCACCTCTCTGTGTTCCCCTCATCCCCTTCCCCTTCCCTCCCGCTTTAGTTCTTCTTCCCTTTACCAGCATTAGTCGCGGCTCAAAGCTGGCCTGACCATATACGGCTGAGCCGCACGACTACAGCGAACAAAAAAGAAAAACAGATCGAGAATGCGTATGCGTTTTTTTGCTGTGTTATTTACATACAGATAAAATGCCAATATTTCAATCTATCGCCCGCCACAAACACGGGCAAATGGGCATCACATTTTTGCACCACTCGGGAAACGGGTGTATCCGCGGAACAACACCACAATCACCACGGTGCGGCGTGCGAGAATGCTAATGATCGCAATTGAATCAACACGCCGCGGATTTAAACGGGAACTGCGAATGCACTTTTTGCGCTACGTTTGATCGCCGCCATGTCGTGTGAACAAACTTTTCAACGGTGTGCAACACAACGCAACATAATGGCGGTGGTGTGCGCAATCAGGAAGCGATCGATAATCGTATCTGCCGTTTATGGTAGCGCTCGCTCGTCGAGTCGTGTTTGCCGACTGTGAATTATGAAATATGCCATAGTGTGTCGTCGGCACGGGAGAGGACTCTCATCCCCATCGACATCATAATTTTATTTGTGCAATGAAACATTCGCAATTCGGTCCTCCACTTCCGGCGGACCGGTGTCTGTCTTCCCGTTTGGTGCGAATCGATTGTCGCATTAACCTCAGGGAAGGTCACGCGTGTATGGTCAAGGTTATGGGTTGGCACATCCAACAGATAAAACACGCGACGCCGATGCACACAGCCCCGGCATGCTTCCGATCGATTATTGTGCATCATGCCGACGACGACGACGATGATGATGATTAGGTAAATTGGTTGAAAGCCCTTTCGTTGCTGGCGGGACCACTCATGGGTGCGAGATGGACAACCCCGTTCAGAAGGCCGGAACCGCTCGGACGGCGTATGTGGACGAGGAGGATTTGTTTTCGTGCTGGCCGCCGCCAAGCAGGCCCATCTCCCCATTTTTCCGACGTGTGTCGCACTTTTGTGCAAATGACAGGCAAATGATAGAGGCCACGCGGGTGACAACGTGTTACGTAAATGTCGGTCAACTGGACGCGGCGGTCGGGAAAAACAGCACTCTGCCTTCGCTGCCTGGTGCGATAATTAGGTTGCCAATCAAAGCTTCAGCGTCACACCGTTGTTTAGCATCACAAAAGAACACAATAATTGAAGAACGTATGTAGATTGGTTGGATGCAAATACTGCTGTTAAAATCGGCGGTAAACGATTGTGAAATTGAATGTTGTTCGTTTGTAGACTAAAATATAATTAATTCAACCAAACAATTCGAGCTGGTCGAGCATATCTTTAAATCTGAACATGCTCTCTATGCATTTGGTTTGGCGTAATTGATATGCAAGTGAAACCCCAAATTACTCAAACAAGTCCAGCTTGACTTGGGCGAACGATAAACGCCCTATTGGCAGCGTTCGCATCAATCTCCCAAGTGTTTTTTGCTCACGAGCGTGTTTAGTAGCTCATCCAACGATCGATTACACTTTGATTTCAATCGAGATGTTATCGTACACTGCTGCTATTTATAGCTACAATATCAGAGCATGCGTAAGAAAAGACGATTAATGTCTGGACACTTGTTAGGTAAAGTTTTATATTCGTTTTCCGGTTGTTGTTCCAATCTTGAATGCTTCGACTTGCAATGGAACACTAACTACTGAACATAGCACAATGGATTCAAGTTTATTTCAATCCTACATCCAAGGAGGTTTTCCATAAGTTTTTCCGTTTCAAAGTAACCTGGAGCTAGAGGCTTAGCTAGGCTCGTAGTCGTAAAAACGCCTTTTAAAACTCTTTCCAGGACTTCTCGATCAGTTGATCCTTCTTCAGGCTCAGCTAGTCTCTTCTATCAACTCCTGTTGACTCCTTCTCACTGTCATACAGATATTTTTCCAAGCACCTTAGGCCACTCATTCTCAGAGCGAGAGTGATTCTCATATGGGCGATTTCATCTAAAAAAAAATACTTAATATGTCTTATGACTCAAAGTTTCTATAAACTCCATAAGATCAACCATTAAAAAATGGACGAATAATCTGGATTTATGTCTCTTAACGATAAAGCCATCAGGCGCTAATGTCTTAAATTTCCCCATGAGTTTTTGTTGCATTTGACGGGTAACGATATCCAAGAAATATTCTTGGATTGCGCCATCTGGTTCAGAGTGGCATTGCGATAGTGAGCTGGAACTTCTTCTTCTTTCTTGGCCTCACGAACTCTTAGGTCATGCCTTCCATTTCTGGCATAGTCCTCACTATGGGGGAACGGTCCAGATGGGATCTGAACCCCGGTCCTGCTGTGTGAAGACCGGCGCCTCGGTCGCATCGACCATCAGGCTCCATTGCGCTAGGACCTTAGTAATAAAAACACTTTTTAAGGATCTTCTTGGGACCTTACAATCAGTTGTTAACAGTCTATCTCTTCTATCGACTATTTAATACACAAAGTTTTCCTAGTGCCGTCAGACGTTCAGTCTGAGTAATTATCACATGAATGGCTTCTTTTCCAAAATGGAAAAGATACTAATTAAATCTCATGAATCAAAGCCTCTACAGAATAACCAATCAACCGTCTAAAATGGAGGACAAGTTTTGCATAACAGTGTCCATCTTGAAATCTGAACTCAAGTCTCTTAACGATTGAGTCATCAAGCGCTAAAGCCTCAGATTTCCTGATCAGTTTTTGCTGCATTTAAAGCTGCTGGAATCTTAACTCCTTCAGATGCTTAAGTTTAGCTGCAGAAGTAAGAAGATGTTGTAGAACTCGCTGCAGCTATAACCGTTTATCAGGATGAACCCCACTGTTTTCTAACTCTATGTCTCAAGGATAAGTCTCAAATGTTCTACTCCAATCCCTGGACTTTTTGTGCTTTATCTACTCCAAATCAACTTCAGTATCGCTGAAGACAGAAAAAAGACCCGATACAAAAGACGTCGGACGGACAGCTGAGTAGATCGGTAGGACGTACATGCATATACGCGCGTTAATCAAACATCACATCAAACACGACAAAGAGTGGTCTTTCGGTCTGGCTTTTACGACTGAATGGCGCTACCTTCCGCGGGCCGTGTTTCGCTGAACGATTACCACCAGAAACATACGTCCCGTGCGCGCACACTACTCTCACGGGGCTGGAATCAGTTGCTCCCTTGAGCTGATAGGTAAACCTGTTTCTCTAGCGACACTGCGCATATATCTTGCAGCTACGCTGACAATTTCCGGCGTGTACACGGGACGCAATCGTCGTCTCGGCAATCGCGGTCGTCGTCGTCGATTAATGATGCATGGCTAACTTTTTTTTTCTTGCATTGAAATTCTTGCACGACGTCGTATTACTCACCCCGCTTTTGGCGAGGAGCGTAGCGTAGGTGGTTCTCCAAGTTCCATTAAGTGCATGGAGGGGGGGAAGAGTTCGTTTCTTTCCTACTTCCATCGACAGTAATTTTTAATTAGCGAACGGAAATCTTTCTTCGTCCTCAATCATGCAGTAGATAAATAATCCTGTCTTATGTGTGTGTGTGTGTGTGTCTCTTCCACAGTTGATCATACGCGCGTGAAGCTGAAAGATGTGGACAGCTCGGTACCGGGTGCCGACTACATTAATGCCAACTACATCCGTCAACCGACCGAGGCGGAACAGTACGATATGAGCTCGTCGTCGGAAAATCTAGCCCAGCCGCAGAATGGTTGCGGAACACAACCAAACGCCACCAACAATAATGGCACCAATGGCAGTAGCAACATCTCGCCGGGCTACGGTGCCGGCCAGCCGACGAAAAACTGTTCCAGCTGCCAGCTGCTCAACAAACCCTGCTCCCAGTGCTCCCAGAAGGCCAACAGTGAGGTACAGTTAGTTAGAGTGGTTAGGGTGCTAGCTGGAATGGCCTTCACAAATGAATTCTCTCTTCGTAGATGAAACACAAACGCAACGAATCGATCACGTCCCGGATGCAGTTGCAGCAACAATCATCACCCCACAAGCGGGACGAGAAGGACCTGTTCAAGACGTACATCGCGACGCAGGGCTGCCTGAGCAACACGATACAGGACTTCTGGAACATGATCTGGCAGGAGAACACGCGCGTCATCGTCATGACAACCAAAGAGATGGAGCGGGGCAAGAAGAAGTGCGAAAAGTATTGGCCCGATCCGCAGCAGAGCAAAGAGTGGGGCCATGCACGGGTGCGGTGCCTGAGCGAGACGAGCACCGCCGACTACACGCTTCGCGAGTTCCTGCTATCGTGGCGTGGACAGGAGGATCGCAAAATCTACCAGTACCACTTCCAGGTGTGGCCGGACCACGGTGTACCGGCCGATCCGGGCTGCGTGCTGAACTTCCTGCAGGATGTGAACACGCGCCAGGCTCAGCTGCAGCTGGAAGGAGTGACTCCCGTAAGCGTCTGCCCTTGCCTAGGTGGAAGAATTTGCTCCGAGACTAATGGGTGGAATTTTATTTCGTAGGGTCCTATCTGTGTCCACTGTTCGGCCGGTATCGGACGCACCGGAACGTTCATCGTGATCGATATGATTTTGGATCAAATTCTGCGTCAAGGTAAGGTGATCGCTGATGCTATTAAAAATTCAAATGAATGCTCACACACACACTTCCCAATGCCTTTTTAGGACACGAGTGTGAAATTGACATCCAGCGAACGATTCAGATGGTGCGCTCGCAGCGGTCCGGCATGGTGCAGACGGAAGCACAGTACAAGTTCGTCTACTTTGCCGTCCAGCACTACATCCAGACGCTGCTGCAGCGGAAGCAGGCCGAAAAGCAGAGCCTGCAGGTGGGCCGCGAGTACACCAACATTAAGTACGTCGATGAAATCTATGTCTAAGTAACTTAAGCGCCTTTTACTAAACTAACTTACGGTTACGCCAACACTTCCACCTTCTCCCCGTATACACGTGCTCTGTCTCTTGTCTCTGTGTGTCTGTAGACCTGTAGCGTATCGCAGTCGGTCGGACTGTCGATTACGAGTTTTGCTTCCTTTGCCCGAAAACAAAACAACAAAAAAAACGGGCCATTACGACGGCCTGTCTGCTGTTCAACGTAATGATCGTCCAATAGTTCGCCTCTGAATTCCGGTGCTGAATTTGTAGTATATTCTGATAAGATTTGTAGCGTAGTGCCGTGTATGATAGTGTGACGGAATGGGCGTAAAGAGAGAGCGAGAGATGTATGAGGAACAGGGAACAGGCAAATAATAACTATACACCCCGAACCGAACCGTACGTCGGATTAGTTGTAAATATCGTACAATGTTTCTCGCTGCGCAAAGCACCTCCAGCGTGTGTTTTGCGTGTGCGCGTGTGGGCTTGTACATCGTTGTGATATTACCTCTATTGCTATAATAATTTAACGGCTTTTTCCTGTTCACTGTTGGGTTCGCATTGCAAATTACACTTCAGCCAGCAAAAGAGTTAGTCAGATGTAAGCTGTTTCAAGGGTACGAGCGAGCTTTGAACAACAACAAAAAAACCCGCCCAGTTAATGAATTTAAGCCCGAAATTGGAATAAAACGTTCACGAGCGAGAATGAATGCTGATTGTGGCCAATAAATGACATCTGTGGTGTTGTGATGTTGCTCTTAGAGTTCTTCCTTAGGACCTAATCTAATAATGTCTCATAGATTATGATTTCATTTAGCACTTGCTCATGCTGGTGTGTAACAGTTTGCTATCGTTCAGTTTTGGCCGGGTAGTATCGGAAAGAAAAGGGATTTTTTTTATTGATTGAATATGAGTTGAGCATGTAATGAGGCTTTCCTGCAACAAGCGATACAGATGAAGAAAGGTGCGCCATATATGCCACGAAAGAAAGCCGCTCAGACCGAAAGAGCGCGTAAGATAAGAGTGTAAGATTTAAATTAGCTTCGTTAGCTTATTTTGCTGTTTGTTGTTCCATCCCTTCCCGGTTTTTGATGGGTCTGTTGGATCTTTGACGGTCGCGTACTTGCTTTTGTTTGCCGGTCCCCTCTCACTTTCCGACTCCGCTAGATTAGATTCGTTGACTGTTGGGTTTTGCTTTCCATCGAAATCGGTTGAAATTATATATGATCAGTATTTTTAACTATTCTATTCCTACTGCCTTTCACTTTCACGTTACGATCTTCCTTCCGTTGTGTGTGTGTGTGTGTGTGTGTGTGTGTGCGTTCGCGCGTATACGCAAGCAGATATGCATGCGACTCGAATGATCTGCAGCGAACCCAGCTACCCCCATCGCTGTCAACACTAAGCTTAAACACAAGACAAGACTTGCAGAACAATCGTATGCAGCACAACCACACTATTAGGTATCTTACCGTTCTTTACCAGTCCGTTGTTCCGTGTACTGCGCTGTTCGTGGGAAGAGTTATGGTTTTTTAAATATATTTAAATTATTTCTGTACTAAGGATGCGCCTATTTTTTAATGCATGTGGCACGTATTTTTAGAATTATAATTGTATGTTTTATTTTAGAATTATAAGTTAGGTATTTAGTACGATTTTGTATTTATAAATATTCAGTATCCTACTTTAAGTATGTTAAGATGAGCAGTTAACGAATATGTTGGAGCATTATTTGCTATATTTTTGCTTTCCATTTGTTCTTCCCGTTTAAATTTGCTGTTTACTCTTTACTAATGTTTTGTTCGTTTCTTCCTTGTAGATCTACGTCTGACTCACAGCTACCATTACCAAGAACTGTGAACGATTTAAACAACTCATTATCAGGTATGTAACAGAATTCGCTGCGTAAGTCACTCCATGAACACATGTTTTTGAGAATAAAAATAAAAGTTTTAATAGTGCGGGTTAGCGGAACGGCAAACCTTTTTTTGCTAGGTTCGAACCGGAACGGCCAACGGCGAATTTGACGATCGCATTGCCGCTCTAGATAATGGGAATAAGTTTGCTATATTTTCCATTATATTTTTTGTTTTATTTTGTTTTTCTAGAGACTTTGCGTCAATTGACTTCCATTGTCCCTTAGATCACTTATCAGTGTAAATACATATATTTGAAAAAAATTTAAACGGCGAATTGTCGGACAAAGAGGAATAAAAATATGTGATCATGCCACAAATCCAGATCCTTACTTACTTGCTTATTTATCAGGCGCTACAACCGCTTTGCGGTCTTGGCCTGCTGCAACAATCCTCAGTACCGCTCACGGTTTAGTGCCGTCGTCTGCCAATCCGTTATCCCGGCCGTTCTGGCGGACGCATCAACGCCATCACTCCATCTCAATTTGGGCCTACCACGCCTCCTCTGTCCTTGTGGACGGCCTAAAAGGACTTTACGGGCTGGTTCGTCCGGTGTCTTTCTCATGACGTGACCGGAGCCTGGCGAGTCTAATTCGCTGCACGATGGTAAGATAATTGTGCAGCTCGTAGAGCTCGTCATTCTAGCGGATCCTCCATTGTCCTTCCACCCATACTGGGCCAAAAATTCTTTTGAGCATCTTCCTCTCGAACGCGGCTAAGAGGGCTTCGTCAGTTTTGGACAGAGTCCATGTCTCAGAGGTGTATGTGAGGAGAGCCTCAAACCAATGATGTCTATGTCATCAGCGTATGCCAGGATCTGGATTGACTTATAGCAGATGATCCCCGAAGTTTCCACCTCCGAGTCGCGGATGACTCTCTCGCACCAGGTTGAAAAGGAGACAGGCAAGCCCATCTCCCTGGCGCAAGCCCTTGGTTTTTCATCCACCTTCACCTGGCGTGTGATGTTGGCCATTGTCATTCGTACAAGCCTGGTAAGCTTGGCCGGGATTCCAAAAGAGCTCATTGCGTCGTGGCTATGCTGTCATATGCGGCTTTAAAATCAATGAAGAGATGGTAGGAGTGGAGCTGCTGCTCCGCCATCTTCTCCAAGATTTGCCGCATCGTGAAGATCTGGTCAGTGGTTGATTTTCCGTTTCGGAACCCGCTCTGATAATTTCCGACTATCTCTTCGACGAATGGGACAAGTCGATCCAGATCCAAATAACTGCAATTCAGGGACACACAGAGCTACCTTTATGCCACTGTTATCAATTTTTTAATTTTTTTTTGTTTTATTCTCAAAACGCCTATCTTGCATACAGTTGAATTATATTAATATTCTCCTATAACATTTTCAAACCCTTTTCTCCTTGCAGTATATGAGAACATTCGTGTACCACCGCCAACACCACCGAGAAAATCATGACAAATGGATTTTTAAAC
This sequence comes from Anopheles stephensi, assembly GCF_013141755.1. Lineage (NCBI taxonomy): Eukaryota > Metazoa > Arthropoda > Insecta > Diptera > Culicidae > Anopheles > Anopheles stephensi. The sequence goes on from NC_050202.1 coordinate 48,673,413, forward strand.
ACCCCACTTTGCATAAATAAGGACAAATGCTGTGAAAATCATGTGAAAACCAACCACCCCTCGTTTCTCCCATTTACTATGGACAAGCTTTCCATAAACCTATACCTTCCCCGCCCCCCGCTAACCTCCCTCGGGCTGTTCCTGGCCCTGCGTCCGTATTGCATTGATGTGCAGTTCCCAGTTGCACAATTGGCGCGAACTCCAGCTTGGCGCAGAGCATAGTTTCGTAGAGTAGAAGCAGCGGAAACAAAGTGCTGTATGTGATGATGCGTAGGGCAAGCTGCTGCTAAAATGGTACAATTGTGATGTGTTTGTTGCTCTGCTTTACGTCTGACTGTGCGAGACATTCAACTCCGAACAGCGGCACCCCCGACGAAGCTAACTGAAAAATACAACACACAATAACAGGAGAGGAGAGAGCATTGGGATTAGGTTACGTTTTAGTGCTTCAGTTTTAAGAACTATACACCGTTGCATTTCTGTGCCCGTACAGTGCATCGTCGTGCTGGCGTTTGGAAGCGGCAACGAAAGATGCTGATGTGTCGTGCTTCTTCTGCGTAGGATTCCTTTACTTTTCGGTTCGATCTTTGTAATTTACAACATTTGTATCAAGCAAACGTTCATACATGTGTTTAAAAAAAAGATATACCTGTTCCTGCCCAGCAGCAGCACGTTGGCGCTGGCATACATACAACAGATAACTGATGAAAACAGATCCCCGTCGTAGCATAGCGTTGTAAGACCTCTATATATGTATGTATGTATGTATGTGTGTGTGTATTTGTAAAGGGTAAGGCATTAGAATAGAACAGAACAAATTATTCAGAAAGCAACCCCTACAAGAAGATGCAGATAGCCAGTACCTTTCAACCTTTGACTATTGGAAATAATGCAAATCAAATCAGTGTGGTGCCACTGTAACTGCAACCGAAATAGACTTCTATTTTTATAAATTAACAAACAAACAAAGCTACACAAACCTTACAAAGAGCGAGAGAGAGAGAGAGAGAGAGAGAACAGCATACTTGTTGCGTGAACACTATTCAAAAAAACGAGATTATGATAGAAACTGAAATACAGGAAGAGTCCTCTACACCGTATGTGTGTGTGGTAGCAGAAGGATGAAATTATGGAATGGTTAAATACATATAAAATTCTAAGCCAAAGGAGGAGGAAAGATATCCCGTGGGGGGGGGGGTGCTAACCCCCGCCAGATTTGTTGATAGATTGCGAGATGCCTAGCGAAAGGAACATCAGGACCAGAAGAACTCACAAAAGACATGATCGAACAGCACGCGAAAGCAAACAGAAGAATAGATACATTGTGCGTTCGTTGCATCCAGAAACGAAAGCACCGATTTTTTTTTAAACTATCACTACATCGTATTTGCGAGCCGGTAAATTTATTGTTGTTAGCATTATATACTACTACTACGACTACTGATACTGCTGCTAGTACTGCGATTACTAGAGCTACTACAACCAGGGGAGTGCTAGTAAGGGAAGGGTAGTGGTGAGACCCTTTGTTTGCTTTCTAACTGTCGAACAACATATATGCTAGTGATGGGAATAACCACTCAGTACCGTGAATTAAATCAGAGTGAACGAGTTAGTGTAGTGAGTTAAATCTCATACTCACTCTTAAAGAGTTGTTTGAACTCCCCGTACCGACGAACCACTCACTCACTGTGTTTAAACTCACTCACTATGTTTTACTCACTTGTGAGATAATTATCGGACTTTATACTGCAGGACCGGGGTTCAAATCTCATCTGGACCGTTCCCGCCCATAGTGAGGACTGACTATTCAATTATACGGCAAAAGTAAGGCGAGTAAACCTGATATGGCAAGCATGTTCTTAAGAAGTCGTTAGCTCAAGAAAGAAGAAAAAGTAGAAGAGTTAAATATCGATTCAATAAATTAAAACACCTTGGCAAGATGATGAAATGCGATGTTAAACTCACGAGTGAGTTAAAACGTGGTGAGTGAGTTAAATCGTTCTTAGTGAGTTAACACGTTGTGAGTGAGTAGTTAGTCGGCTCGGAGAGCGTACTCAACCGTACGTGAGTAGAAATTACTCTTAGTTCAGCTAGGATTTATCTCATTCACTCATTCTGACTCTGTTTGCCCATCACTTATATAACCCTCTACCGTGTAAACCAACTGGCTATCTCTCTGTAGAAGGTTCCCGCCAAGAAAAGGCTTCCGACGTTAAGCTACTACCGACCGGCAGGAAGCTGTCGAGATATTGCTTTAGAAATGTGTTGTGCGATCTACTTTTTCAAAAAACAGTCGTCTATATTCCCGCGCTTACGCATGCCGATGGTAGACGCGATAGAGGCGCCGGTCTTCACACGGCAGGACCGGGGCTCAAATCCTTTCTGAGCCGTTCCCCCCATAGTGAGGATTGACTAACCAACTATGCGGCATCCAATAAGGCATGCCGTTAAGAGGTCGTTAGGCCTAGAAAGAAGAAGACCAAGAAGAAGATTCTCCGGTTTTTTTGTCTTCTTCGCATCAAACATTATAGCCCTTGTGATTTATTTTAATTCGTTTTGCTTACAGAGTATGTCCATTGTTTTGAATGTGTTTGGTCCATTCGGTCCGCCTCCCGCCAACTTTCTACCTTATTCTTAATGCTTAACCCAGTTTTTGTTATACTACTACTTGTTAAATAGTCAGTTTTACCAACAAATCAGTCTTAAATCATTTTTATCGGATTTGAAACTTTATATAGAACGTTAGACGTTATCAGAGTGTAATCTTCGTGAATGGAAAAACGAAAAATAAAAACGAAAATCGTGTAAGGCGGAACAGTAACGAAGAGAAGACGAAAAAGAAACCCTAAAGCTGTGTATGTGATGTAGCGTTAAAACAAACGACAAACACAGAGACATTTACCGGCACACAACGTCTTACGGGAAGTGGAAGTCGAACATTATGTTTCGCTTTCACAATGTGTGTTTTTTGTTTGTTTGTTGGTATTTTAATTTTCTTTTTCCACATCTCACTCTTCCGGTTACGGATGTGGAAAATCCTGAATCGCTTGCGAACTCACGAGGAAAAAGCGAGCGAAAGGCGAAAAATTGAGTAACGAGAGTGAAAGGAAAACTAAACAAACAAAAACAAACGAATCATTAAAAAAAAAGTAAAAGTCTACTACTACATCCAAATATGAATAAACAAATATGAGGAAATAAATAAAAAAGCCCCTTTAGTCTCAGCATCAGCAGGTTGAAGGAGCGAAATGATTCGTCGTGCGATGGTAAACTATGGTCGTACTCAGCGCGCGAGGACACCAATTAATTGGAACGGAGAAGAAGTACTAGCTGTGAGACCGATAGGCACACAAACAAACAGTTAAACACACACAAAAAAAAACAAAACTACAATAAACGTTATTGTATATGGAGTATACATAAAGAGAATCGGGGTGACGCATGGGGGGTTTCCTTTTTACGTACATCTTTTATCCGAAACTGTACTGAAAGCATAGTTAGATTTATTTGACCAATAATAATTGTTTTAATCACACTACGGTTCTTTAGGCTTAGATTTTTATGTCTTCCAATAATTTTATGTCGTTAAATACATCAATATGATTTTTTGATATCAAAAGCTTGAGACCGTACATGTTTGAGAAAGACTTTCCAGCCGTTTAATTCTTTTATTTTGCTTTTTTTCATCCACTTTAAAACTTTTAGTGAATTTTGTTGGATCCTATCACAGTTTTATATTAAAGATAGGACAAAGTTAGTTAAACTGAAACTTCCACGTGCTTTGCTTTATCGTCTTCCAAGGTCTCGAGTCTCCGTGTGCCCTCCTTATCGTGTCAGGTCCTAATCGTGTTTCTTAACAGGAAATGGACTGTTCCTCTCTTGAATTATTTGTTAATTTTTGCTCCACCTGGTGTATGTTCCAATTTTGAAATATGAAATTACTCTTCCTATGGAGTACTCTGAGCTACAGTCTTTTAGAACACTGTATTGTGGTTTTGTCCGCCGAAGACTTGAATATGTGAAATCGAGACGATCCCAGACTATATACTATATACTATATATACTCCTAAACGATCCTTTCATCATCGTCCACCGTTAAGGATTCCTGTGCGCCTCAAAGTACTGGCTTCCGAGTTTGGCATTTCAATGCCTTTTCTGGCCAATTTCAACTTAGAAATCTCTATGTCTTCCTTCCGTTCTAGGCTTCCATCCGCTATTACTCCCTAATGATTTCTTAGATTCTCTGTCTTCTTGAGTTTACTGTAGTTTTTAGGATTATAATTTGAATAAATTTACGATTACGATTTACGACCTCTTCAATATATCATAATGGTGCTTATTATTTATGTAAGCTAATATTCGGTTTTATTGGAGCTCCGCCGATTCTTGTAAAGATAAACTTACTGGCATCTAAAAGAGACTTCAGAGTAAAGGCTTTAATGGTCACAGAGGATACGGCATAGATTAAAGATGAAATAATTTTAGTTCGGTCCTGAAGGTGAGGCGATAGCGGCTTCGACGAGTGCGTCTCCCGTACATTTATCGTAATTAGGGCTGACTATCCAACTATGAATATCTAAAAGTTTTAGTTTCAAACAACGCACCCATCGAAATATTAAATATTTTCAGCTCTGAAACAAATAGTGTCTATATCTGTAGAAGGCTAATTGAGTTTAGTTTGAGAATTCTTAAATGCGTGCTAAATATTTATTCATTTCACAGTGATGGTAGAATTTTTTGAGCTGTCGTGTTATACCATTACACTTATATTAATGAAATGAAATAAATAATTAGATAAAAATAAATAAATTTACATAAATGGATTACTAACGGTCGCATCAAATTTAAATGTTTGCATTATACCAGTCGCACACCGCCGCTGCCAACTGACAGCAGACGAGCAGACGTCACGTTGGCAGCCATGTTGCGATGTTATGCGAAACGTCAAATGCCAAGCTTGCCACTATAGCTCTTCCGGTTTGGCTCTTTCTTTCCCGATCAACACATCAAGATGGGTAAGTCGCCGCCTGTCGTTGTCCACGGAATTAGTGCTTAGAAATAGACGAAAATGCATCGGAAAAGTGTGCGACTGGCCGTGTACGGGCTGGGAGCACTGCACGCCACCTGAAGTGAGTGAAAAGTGAGCAAACGCGATGGTTTGTGCCGTGTTTTTCTCCGTCTGAACAGTCCACGTTTTCCGATGTATTTGTGTTATGGGTAGACTGTGGCGATGGTCGCCGCATCACCCGGTGCATCCGTGTGTATCGTGCTGTGGCCGGGTGGGAATGTGAGTTGCTAAAGTTTTTCTTGTGTGTTTCGCTGTCGTTTGCAGGTATTAGCCGCGATAGCTATCATAAGAGGCGATCCACCGGTGGCAAGAAGGCCGCCATCCGCAAGAAGAGGAAGTATGAGTTAGGACGCCCGGCCGCCAACACCAAGGTAAGAGCGATCCAGGATTCGCTTCGACAGTTCGTCAATGCACCGTTACTAACGCAATGCTCGTTGATGGTTTTTTTTTAGATTGGCGCAACCCGTGTTCACTTCGTGCGTACCCGCGGTGGCAACAGGAAGTTCCGCGCGCTCCGTCTGGACTCGGGCAACTTTGCCTGGGGCTCGGAGGGTATGGCCCGCAAGGCTCGTATCATCGATGTCGTGTACAACGCGTCCAACAACGAGCTGATCCGTACCAAGACGCTGGTAAAGAACGCCATCATCGTCATCGATGCCGCACCGTTCCGCCAGTGGTACGAAAGCCATTACCTGCTGCCGCTGGGCAAGAAGCGTGAGGTGAAGGCCGGCGAAGAGGATGTGTTGGCCAAGAAGCGCAGCAAGAGCAACCTGCGAAAGTACATCAAGCGCCAGAAGACCGCCAAGATCGATCCCGCAGTGGAGGAACAGTTCAACTCTGGTCGTCTGCTCGGTATGTGTAGCCAGCTGTTTCCTGATTCCGGTGCAATTGAAGTGTGAGGTGTGCTGGTGGCAGCTCTTGCATGATGATATCGAAGATGTGACTCACGTCTGCATCTCGATGTAGATTTTTCCAGTTGGTATGTTCGTTTTGAGCTGCCTGTCCTGGTACCAGTGGGAAATGATCCACCATCGTCATAGTTACACTGATCATGATCTTCTACAGTATACTTGCCTTGAATTGCACCCCCTGATCTGAATGTAACCGTCGCACGCCGATGTATTTATTTGTTTGCCTTCTCTCTCTCACTTCACAGCGTGTATCGCTTCCCGCCCTGGACAAGTTGGCCGCGCCGATGGATACATTCTGGAAGGCAAGGAACTTGAATTCTACCTTAAGAAGATCAAGAACAAGAAGTCCAAGTAAACTGCGGGACGATAGCTCCCCGTGGTGGTGGTGTGTGTCAGTGTTGTATTGGAAGGATGGGAGTAATTGTTGGTGTTTGCTGTAATGAGCTGGTTTCCCGGTTTGAGGAAAGGAAAATCAACCGGCGGTGGTGCTGCTACGATCCGTTCCTCGTCGTAGTTTGCCTATGGATCAGCAAACACCAACTGCTACAGAAGATCAGCAACAGTAAGGAGACAACGTGAAATGTGCGCCGAAAGGAGGAATAAAACAACATAAAACCACAACCAGAGAAGTTGTCCCTGCTTGTTTAGGTGCAATTTTGAGAAAATTGTGTGATGTTGTTGCTCATCTTAGTCTAGCGACAATTCTCAATTTCGTTTCTGTAATTATGTTACTAAAAGATGATAACATGATAAGGTTTGGTTCGCTATAGCAGTATTTTTAATCGTGTATTGCTACCGCTTGTTTGTATCTGGGAGGTACTTAACATGTGATAATAGGACCATCTTTCAGAATTTAGTTTTAAATTATATTCATTCGCTTTATCCAAATTATTATTCTAATAATATTTTGCTCTAAATATGATTTATTTTCAAAATAAAAACCCTTTCTTTGTAAATGTCATGTTTCATGACCGCGACTCCCTACCATTGTCCTGACAGTTTGCGCTCGCATCCTTTGCTGCTATCGCGCAAGAACCAAAACATAAACCAAAATTGTCTGCCTGCATGCCTGGAAGTTGTCAACGGCGAAAAGGGGGAGAAAAAGGAGCAAACACACATTAGATCAATAGAAATCGCGCACCAACGAGCTCCGTTAAAGCCAGCAGGCGTCGGTTAGGTTAAAAAAATCCTTCTAGATAACACCGAACCTACCTCACTCAGCCAACATACCAACCAGCCGGGTCAGCTTCCAGGACATGTGCAGACGACGACGGTGAAGGTTAAATCATCGTGCAGGCTAATTAAGTAATTGCGGCAGGATGGCGCCTGACCTAAATCTCTTCGCAGTACAAGCACCAGCAGCAGCACCAACAGCACCAACAGTAGTGCTTCTTCCTGTGGATTGCTATTATTGATTGTCGGCCGGATAAGTTTGGCCGTCGATTGGGAAAATGATACCATGGATGCGTGAAAAGTTTGCCGAACGACGTGCCCGTTGGCAACAGTCACGCAGCAACAAACATCCACGCGGTCTCGCCGACGGAGCAACGTCTAACTGCAGTTCGCCGTCATCAAGCACAGGTCCGGAACCGTCGTCGGGCACATCGACACCCGGAACGAACGTATCGCCCGTACATCAGTCCTCCTCCGCCTCCTCAGCATCCCGGCAGCACAAGCATCGCCACGGGCAACGGACAGCGAAAGGGCATCACCACCACCAATCGCAGCAACCGTTACCGTCGACCAGCGGATCATGGCGCTCGAGGTAAGTGTAGGCAGAAGCGGGTCGTAAGGAATAGGTGTGCAAAATGGATAAGATATTCCGCCGGTGGTTTGGTGGATCTCGTAAAACGAATAAAAGCAGCAGGTAAGTGTCTTGTTTGTCGACGTTCGGTCCTTTACACAGCGAGACCACAGCAAAGGCGCATAGCGTTGCCGTGTATCCGAGTATATAGACGATAGGTCAGTGAAGCTGTTTAAATATTCATCGCGCTTCCGAATGTGTTTTTTTATGTGCTAAAGGGGATAGGACGATAAATTGGGATATTCATGTGGTGCTCACACAAGCCACAAACCCGTCCCAGTTTTCAATCGATTGAAATCCGAGATAGCGATAGCGGGCATCGAGCTGCCTCTGCTTCTACCAATCATTTACATTTTTCTCCCCGTTTTTGTGTCCTCTTGGTTTTAGATCATCCAAAAGAGAAACCCAAGATGATGGCCCGTCGACGTACTGCCCGACACAGACCGTTCTGCTGCGAATTATAAGCCCACGGGGAGGTATGGTCGATGTGGAGGTGCTTCGTACGCTAACGGGCCGGCAGCTGAAAATGTACGCCCTGGAAAAGTTTGCCAGCAATGCCTTCACGATGCCACACTTTTCGTCGGATTTGGACGAGCTGGCCGACCGGTACCGAATGATACGGTCGCACAACAGACGGATCTTCCGCGATGACGATGTCCTGAGTGATGTGAACGACGAAGGTAAGCTTGTGCTGGCGGTGTTTTAGGAGAAAAAAAATAATTTAATCATTTTTATTGCTTGCAGAGGAATTTCTACTCGTGGCCAAGCGCATCGATGCAACACCGGCCGAGGAAAGCCTTAAAGGACCTTCCCCAGCCGAAATATTGGCCGCCACGCGCCATATACCACTTTCCCGCATAAATCAGGCGTCTGTTAACTTTAACCTAGGCATGCTGCAATCCGACGTAAGTGGTTGCCATAGAGACGCACCGAACATTTCATCGTTCGCGCTTACTATGGTCCCTTTTTTGCCTTCGCAGCTACAACAAGATTTGCGCCGCATCATGATATCACTTTCCAAAGCGTCCGCTTACGTGCACGGGACGGGACCATGCGCCGGCAAACTAATCGCTCTGTTTCAGCAGCGACTCATCAACCGCAAGCGTCATCAAATTAGCTCCGTCGAGACGCTGCTCGAGATGGGATTCTCCTTGGACAAAATTAATCAAGCCTTACAAATTACAAAGTACGCCGTAGTAAACCATTCGGACGCAAGAAAAGAAGGACTTTAATGTACCATTGCTATCCATTGCAGGAACGTGTTTCCGGCGGCACTGGACTGGTTAATACAGAACGATAGTACGTCGATGTTTTTTAACTGTGATAAGAACGCTACGTGTGCGTCCTCTTCCGCAACGACGAATCAAATTCAAGATGCAACCACAAACCTTACCGGCTACGAATCACCGATGGACGGTGGCCTTTCGCCCATCACCGGACGTGGACGGAAAAGGTCAACCGTCGAGTGGGAAAGTAGATCGACGTCCACACCGTCGTCGTCTGCTGGGAACTCGATCGAGGAGGAAGAGTGCGACGGTGAAGAACAGGCGGATCCATTTACGGTACCCCTCTGCTACGACGTTGTCTTCCGGGTGATCGTTTTATGCTAATGCTTGCTTGCTTGTGTTGTAGATAAAGCGCGAAAACGTTGCTGCCTTGCTAGAAATTGTGCGCCTGTACTCGGAGAAAACGGTCGTTCCTGATCCGGAATTGGTTTCCTCCATAGCGGAGATGGGATTCAAGGAGGATAATGTGCGTGAAGCATTGATTGCGACGCACAACAATCAGGCGGCAGCGGTAAGTCTGATAATGCAGGCTTTTGTTTTAGATGACTTTATAAGGATAGCAAATACTTTTAACGACTGCCTATGATACAATATTACAGCTTCAGTTGATTTCGTAGTGTTATCGCATGTGGGGTCACGTTTTCAGATGGTTTAATAAGAGTGGCACATTATTTCAAAGCGTTAATGCAGTAGCTGAAAGGAATTACGTTTATTGCGCCTACATGTAGGCAACGCGTATTGCACCATTGATGAATTGTTGGGTGAACCATTCTGATGTCACTCACTGGAGTAGTGGAATATGATGATGGGGTCGGTCGGTGGCCGAGCCGATAACGGCGCCCGTCTTCACACAGCTGGATCGGGGTTGAAATCCCTTCCAGACCGCGTACGTAGGGCTGACGACTTTACTACGAGGAAAATTTAGTCTCCAGAAAATGGTAGGCCTCCTCTCGAGGTTGTAGTGCCAAGGAAGGAGAAGAAGAAAGGAATATGATAAGCCAGTTTGAGAAATAGTGTTCCATACGGTTCTTCAGTTAAATCGACAGTATGGGATGTGACGCTGCCCAGTCGCAGTAATATCATGCTCATAGAGTAATATCGCGTGATACATGCTCATCCATCTCATCTTTCGATAAATCTTTCCTTGTGGGAACTTCTCACATTGTAGCACTTTATCCAGTCTTCAAACTCTGATATGGCTCAACTCTCATATGCTGAAGAGTCTCCGCTTTAAAAAGTGATTTTTTACAGAAGATTAGTTGTAATGAAGTGTCTCCGAAAAATTAAGATATTTTTAAAGAATTTTAGCACGTTTTAGAGAATTTAAAAATAATACTGGATTATCGTGTCTAAAACAAGACCACCCCACTGGTGATCAGCCCAATGGGTGAAGAGTTGATTTAAAAACAAACTTCGATACTCTCTTGATCGTAGCATATCCCTGGTGGTTCATCAATGGTGTAATGCGCGTTGCATACCTGTAGGCGCTATTTAACTAGAGTATTAAGCTAAGCCTCCACTACTAAGCTGTAGGAAATCATCTGAAACCTTCCGTAAATGGATGCAAGTTTGATTCACGTATTTTCTTTCCAGTGTGAATGGTTGCTAGGCAATCGGGCAAAAAGTGTACAGGGCGTAAACGATGGCCTGCCGGCCGAATCACCGATCCTGCGTGTCCTGATGGGTTCACCACAAGTACAAATTAGTCTAGGCAACCCGAAAATGTTTATCGGTAAGCAGTGGAGAAATTGGACGCGTCGCAGCATTTGAACGCACTCTCTCTCTCTATCCATAGCACTGATCTCAATGTTGGACAACTCTTCCACGATGACCATGTGGCTTAGCGACAACGACACGTCAGCCGTGTTGGGACACATTCTGCGTACGTACCACGAGGAGAAACACATTGTCGCTATTAATCAGTTTAACAACGCGCAGGGCGGCAGCACTAGCAGCCATCCGTAGTACGCCACTGTAAAGTATGTAAAGAAAACTGCGATCGCTTCCGATAGGGGAGACAGCAACAAAAAGAAAACGTTCAATATGCCGCTAGTCTTTCGTACAAATATCCCTGTACCACACGTGTTAAGTATTGTCTGCTAGCCTCCCACTCCCCATTGCAGGCAATCGGGGGGTTCGAAAAGGAAAACCAAAACAAAAAAAAGATGTAACCAATTTGCTACACCCTTGAATGACGGCTTGTGCTTCATCACCGCCCTCCCCCGTGAAACAACGATTAGTTGTAAGTTTGTCGATACGTCGCATTTCACAGCAAGTAGTTTACCGTTGTTGGCCTCATGTTTCATCATTCGCGCTGGTGGTGGTGATGATGAACGATAGAAACTTAAAGAACCTACATAAGCAACACAAGATACGATACCAATTGCTAGTAACGCTTTTCTCAAGTCAAGTTAGTAGAACGGTTGGTTGTAGATTAGACGGCACGTGGCTTTACGCTAGCAGCAAACACTTACTCATGCACATTACTAACGTTCGCATAAGAGGAGTAGTAGAATTAAGAAGGAAACTCGAAGAAAAACGGTGAACAAAAACGAACGCCAAAGATGCACCATATATTATATACATTCTACTGAACAAGGGCGATATTTTGAAGACGTCAACGAAGATTTGTGATTTAAAAATGGTATGATGTTTGGGCGTGTGTGTGTGTGTAAGCCACGACAGCCACGAAACGAAACTAATGGGCGTTATTATAAATAGCAAGAGTACAAGATGGAAGATGCGAAACCAGAAAGCACACTAGTGTGAAGCGAACGCAACGCAGCAAAGAGGATAACATTATATGACACTTAGGAAATAGTGCAACGAATGTCAATCAAACGCGTGTTGGTGTTGTGTTTTTGTCTCACCGACGACCACGTCCCACGCGTATCCGAACTGATCAAGAATGGACGTTCAAGTACGGCACAAGGATGCCTCCAGGAGGCGTCACTCACTCACTTCACACAACGCACACAGGTACAGCATTTACACCAACAAGAGTTTCGTGATGATATTAAAAGATCGACCCATCCAGGAGAAGATGACAGTGCAAAGCTTACCTTAGGCTTCTGCGAATGCCTATAGCCAACTCTCCAGGACGCTGTGCTACCCATCAAGAATCTGAGCCATGTTTGGCCTGGCGTTCATGCTGTATCAGGCTGCATCCGATCTCCCTCAGGTCGGACTCCATCTGATCCAGTTAACGAGCTCACTATGCGTCCTCTACTCCTCGTGAAGAACATCTTCCTGGTAGGGCATAAGTCTGGTATCCTCCATCGCCAGACAGCTCAGCTAGCTCATGGTTCATTCTTCTTCTCCAAACGCCCTGCTTGCTCGCACACACCGCCGAAGATAGTTCGTAGCACTTGTCGCTCGAAGATGAGGAGTGCATTGGTGTCCTACGCCAGTATAGTCCAGGACTCGTGCCCGTAAAGGACTACCGGCCGTATCAGTGTGCGATATATGGCGCATTTCGTGCATTGTAGAAGTCTTCTGGATCTGAGGAGTCCGTGGAGTCCGTGGAGTCCGTAGTGGGCACGATTTCCATGAGTTTCGTTATTTAGGCAGTTATCCGAAGTTACGATCGTGCCAAGGTAGCAGAACTCCTCTACTACCCCAAAATCGTCCCCGTCCACTAATAGCAGGTACTTTGTCTTCGTCGCATCGATCCTCAATCCAATCCTATCGGCCTCGCGTTTCAGTTGGGCTTTTTAGTCCTTCCAAAGATGTCGATGTCATCCGCGACGCCAAGGAATTGGAGAGACCGGGTGAACATCGTGGAAATCTGGTGCTCCCGGCACTTCTGGAGGGTCTGCCATGGAGTGAAGATTTCGTTAGTTGTCCCCTCAGTCAATTTCCCTCCAACAAAACCCCGCTTGGTTGCTTCCGACGAAATCTGTAGCAAGATGTGCAAGTTTGCAGAAGAGAAACCGAGACAGGATCTTGTAGGCAGCATTCAGGACTGTGATGGCTCGGAAGTCCAGTCTGTTCCACTCGTCCGGTAGTTCTTCCAGGTCTCATATTCGATGTATGACCCATTTTGACCAGTTCTGTCATCAGCCGCCATCGCTGCCAGCCGACTTGTGGGATTTCAGCTGCCTGATGGCTTTCATCCAAGATGGCGGGTCACTGTATTTTAGGCTCTTGCTGCTCCATCTGCTTGCTTTCCTCTGCTTTCCTCTGCTTTCCTCTGCTTTCTGCGCTTGGTCCATTGCCTCCTGCATACCACCTGTCGATCACCTCTCGCTCGCTACCCGATAGGATATCTCCCTTCACGTTGGCATCATGGCGATCATGGTAGTAAAACCGCTTTTTGCCGCATTCAGCATCCTGTAAAACTTGCGAGTTTCGCCCGACTGAGATAGCTGCTCCATCAGCCGCTCATCCGACTTTACGAAGCTGCACTTCTTGTCATAAAAATGTCTGGTCTGCTGCTTACTCAGTCGTGTGTACGAGGGCTGACAATAAAGTAAGGTCTCCAATTTTTTTGTTCATATAAAATGACATTTATTTACAAAAAGCGATACACCGTTGGAAAGGCCAAGGTCTTGGCTGCTTTTCTACATAATCGCCATTTTTTCCAACACCTTGCGCATCCGCCGGCAGAATACCACTCTCCGTCCGCCTCGCGCAGCAAGGTGTTGACCTCTTTCTGAACCTCCGCGTCACTTTCAAGCTTCTTCCCTCCGAGATGTTTTTTTCATGGCGGGGAACATGTGGCCACGTCGGGACTATAGGGAGGGGGATCGATGATGTCCCAGCCAAATTTCTTGAGCATGGCAAGGGTAACGTTGGCTGTGTGCGGGCGCGCGTTGTCGTGGTGAAATTTCACTCCTTTGCTCAGCATTCCCGGGCGTTTGGCACCCATCGGGCAGAAACTTTGTGATACTGCAAGTTGTTCACAAGGATATGACGGATTGTTTCGCTGCTACACACTCCTCCAAGCTTCTCTTCGAAGTCCCTAATTGTCGCACGGCGGTTTTTCAGCATTTCTGTCTCCACTGCTTGAACAATCGCATCCGAGACCGACGGTCGGCCACTTTTCTCCTGGTCGTAAACATTAGTGCGCCCGGAATTGAACTTGCGGCTCCACTTACGCACGTTTTTTTCTGTCCATAAACTTTTCCCCGTAAACTTCAACTAGTTGACGATGGATGTCAATAGGTGTCACCTTTTTCGCACTCAAAAAACGTATTACAGAACGCAATTCGCACCAAGGAACACGGCGGTGTAGTTCTCCACGTTTTGCCGGATCTAGCGCTGGAGCATTCTAGTACGCGATGCGTTCTTCTCGGCCTGTGCCTCATCATCATAGTGCTCGTCTGCAATCATCATCAATCGTTCACCGAGTTTGCCTGCCTTCTGTTACTCCTGAGTTCCTTACTCCAGAGTGGACGAAACTCAGAAGTGGAAATTTCGTGCACCGTCTTTTGGTGATCAATTTAGACCCTGGAATACGATTACGACTGAGACACAATTGCATTTACAATTTACAAGTCTTCCGAAGGACCTTGTTCAAATGGAGCCTTGGCAAACGAGTGGATCATCCCAAACAGTCTTCCAAAAGAACTCGTAGTCGTACAACCAAAGCGTCCCACATACCAAGAGACCTCGCAGTGGAAGACGCCTCCCCGTAACAGGTATCACATCTATCAGGAGGCCTCGTAATCATTTACAAGGGGTGTTGTTAAGCTTCAACTAACAAGAGATTTGCATAGAGCGTAGAGTTCTCGAATAGACCTCGTAGTACATAGGGGGCCTTACCTTTGAAGGGACCTCGTAGTACAAACAGGATTTCATTCCGATAGATCTCGTTCGATCAAGGGATCGTAGTCTTTAAGGGCATAGACTACAAAGAGACCTCGTAATTAGTGGTCCAGGCCTTATCAACCAAGAAATTTAGTTGGCGAAGAGGTCTCGCTGCTCCAGCTTCATCTATCAAGAAACCTCTTAAGCGAAGAAGCTGGCTGTTGGCCTGTGAGACCTTGTCACCTAAAGGGCATCATCGGCGAAACAAGGACTTGTCGTGTCTCGCGGGGTATTGTTGACACTACGCAACAGCTCTGAAGGTTCTAAGAAACAGTCCCACGGAGACTTGTTCCAACACTCGGTCCTCCATATCTCTTCACTCTGCAACGTTCTTTCAGACATACAGCCGGGATAGAAAGGGCTTACAATTGTTCATTTCTATCATCAAAAAACAGTACGGGGCTTTTATTTGCTCGCATCCTTTTGTCTGGTTGGACTCCTCCATCATCATCATCACTACCGAATAAAACACTTCACAAATAAATTAGTCTCACATTCTTCTGCTGCTCCGTCCCTAATCTCATCTCGTAAATTCTTCCCGGGACACTCACTCACTCACACACACACACTAACTATCTGATCGCTCATATTTACACCTCATGTAAGCAGTTGCCTCGCTTCACTCCGGGGGGCGGGTCAAGTGAAAATGTACACCCGTGACGCAGAAATGGAATATGGAACAGTTTCTTTGTCTCTTACACATGACTCACTCACTCACAAATCTACTACCCCGAGGGTGGCTCAGTATATACACATAACACGCTTCTCTCTCTCTCTCACACACACACACACACACACACACACGCAGAGATTAAAACTCGTCAAAACGCTGTAAGTATATGGTGTTGGTGTGCGCGCGGTCGACATTAAGACCCGGAGCTTAGTCATCGTTGCTACCGCCACCGTTCGAATCCATGTTCCGGTGCACCGTCTTGAGGACGGCGTGCGTCTTGTGGATCTGCTGCTTCAAGTCCACCTCGAGCTGCTTCTTCACCCTGTTGGACGACTTTATTTTGTCGTACGCCACCGCCAAACAGTGGCGCGTTTTGTTGTACCGCCGTTGCAGATCCCGGTAGTCGACCTCGATTTTGGCACAGTCGTGCTTGACGATGGTTGTCGCTTCCGGCGACTCTTGCTCGCCCCCGGCGCCCTTTGACGATTCTCCGTCCTCTAGTTTGACTAAAGGCATTGGAAGAGAGGGTTTAATAAAAGGGAAACCAGAAAAAGAACGGACAACTTACCATCCATGGCCGGATTCAAGAGCAGATTGGACATCGATTTCGTCAGTTCAAGCGTTTTGAGCAGTGGCCGCTGTTGGGGCGATGTGGCGTACTTCAGCTCACCGCCCAGCTCCACGTTCGACAGACGGCCCGGATCGCTCTCGATGCCCAGATCGGGCGAGGAGTTTTCCAGCTGCCGTCGGCCGGCCGTTTCCTCGTCCGTGCCCGACGTCGACAGATTGCCATCCTGTCCCACCATGCGTCTGCCGCCGCTCGCACCGGCCGTTCGGGGCGATCGCATCATCACGGCCTGCAGCTGCTCGTTCAGCTGGTTCTTCTCCACCTTCAGCTGCTTCAGCTCATCCTGCGCGTACCCCAGCTCGCTCTCCAGCTGGCGCTTCTCGTTGAGCGCCTTGGTCCGGTCGATCGCCGCCTTGGACGCCTGGAGTGTCGCCTCGTCGAGACTTTTCTTCATCGCCAGCACGTTCCGCTCGCAGTCGGCCAGCTGCTTGCGCAGTGCGTCCTCCGTCTGCGCCATGGCGGAGAGGTCGTTGTGCGCATCCTCCAGCCGGTAGTGCAGTTCGTTCAGCTCGCGCACCTTCTCCTGGTGGATGTTCTTGGAGATGTAGTTCTGGGCGAGGGCCGTATCGAACGATTGCTGCTTCAGCTGCAGCTCGTTGCGGAATGATTCGGTTAGGCTTTGCCGGAGCTCCTCCAGCTGCCGCTGCTCGTGCGCTAGCCGGGCGTCCAGCTCTCGCTTGTGCCGCTGCTGCAGATCGCTGTACTCGGTGTGCATGGATTCGAGCTTCATGACGGCGACGCGCAGATCGACGGCCGCCTGTTCGCGCTCCTTCCGTAGCTTCTCGATCAGTGCGTCTCGCTGCCGGATGTCACCTTCCAGTAGCGCCAACCGTTCGGCCATCCGTTCAGCCTTTGCTCTCGATTCGTTCGCCTCGCGTTCCCACTGCTGCCGGTGCTCGGTCGCTTCCGACTGGACGTTCGCCAACCGCGTGCGTTCCCGCTGCAGCTCACTGTCCAGATCGACCAGCTGGCTCTGGATGGTGAGTATAGTGCCGTTCTTGTCCTGAAGATCCTTGTTCAGGGACGCCACCATCTCCTGCAGGTGTTTCATTTCACCCGACGAACCCGATTTACGCTGTGCCGCGGTGACGAGCGACTCGTTGTCGGAGGTGGAACTGAGCTCCAGGGCGCCGGATGCGGACAAATTCATGGCGGCGATCGTGCCGGCTGATGCGTTCTTCTGCCGAACGGTCAGCTTGCTATCCTCCAGACCGATCCGGGCCATCGATACACCTCGATCCGGCTCGGACCATGCTTCCGAGTCGGAGATCGGTTCGATCGGGACGGATTTACGTTCCTTGCTCTCCCGGCGACGAGGTCGCTGCTGCTGCTGCTGTTCCATCAGTTCACCCCGAAGAGCCTTATTTTCAGCGCGTAGCGATTCAATCATTTGCTTCGTCTGATTTAGCCCACCGAACGTGCTGCTGCTGCTGCCGCTAATCGTCTGTCCCTTAACGTTCGACACTCGGTTTTCCTTGTCATACTCTTCAGCATCATCGCTACCATCACCGGCTTGCTTCTTCTGTCCACCACCAACATCACCACCGATCGAATGGTCCAAGTACCCGGACAGACAGCTAAGCTGCGCCAAGCTATTGTTGCCGATCAGCGACAGCCCCGTGACGGAGATGGACATGTTGAGGCTGCGCGACAGATCCAAACTACGATCCACCGCGTTGCGAATTGCTTTGCGGCTGTCCGTCGACAGCGAACCGAGCAGCTCCTTGTTCCGGAGCAGCGAATCGAGAAAGCCGGCCAGCTCCTCGAGCCGATGCGTCGATATGGCACACAGATCGGCCGTCTCCTTGCGCCACCGTTGCTCCTTTTCGGCCTCTTCCCGCGCCTTGATCAGCTCATCGTTCAGCTGCTTGATGATGATGTTCCGATCGTTACGATTGTCGCCACCACCACCACCACCATTCGCCGTACCGCTACCATTGCCCCCGCACAGCTTGTGAATGAGCGTGTCGTTCTTGTGCTGCAGCAGCTTGGCACGCTGCACCAACGCGTCGTACTCGGACTGGCTGACCGGTTTACGGTCCTGGTCCACAATTTCCACCGGTGCCGCGGGAAAACTGCCGTGCTCGGATGCAAGTGATATGTTCTGGGGTGGGGGGGAGAGAAAGTTGAGGCCAAAAAGCATTAGGAAAAATGAATGTTTAATAGAGCGAAAAACACAATTTTGTATTATGTTACAGCAAATGTGACTTTAAAAAAGGGTGCTAACAAATGATGCGATCGTGTAGCGTCGTGTATGCAGGAGAGGTTATTGAACCACAATTTTGGCGTATTCCAAAGCTTGAAATCCCAAGCATTCACCTTCACCATTTAATCGAGAGAAATCGTTGCGCCTTTCGGTAGGCAATGCGCATTACATCGTTGATGAACTAGCCGCTAGGAGAGAGGATGAGCTAAGCTTAGAATCGGACTAATTATTGTGCACAACACATTGGAAGCTAACAGTGACAAAAACCCGAACCGACCGACCCCCTGGACACGAAACGTACAGACAGATTGAATATTACTCACAGTCAAGTATTTCAAATAAACACACACACACACATAATTCAATGCTATAAGGGGCGATTAAGGCACCCCACTAACAACACACACGCACAGTAGGGAAGAATAAATAGAGGGAGACATCTGAAGAGAGAGAGAGCGCACTGGACCGGAGTAAGTTGTCCAGCGATATGGCAAGATGGCTTAGCGACGACTTGTACTGATAGTGGTTGGGCTAGGTTTTCCGCCGCGAAGAATGCTTGACTGTTACGAGAGGATGGATGTTGTTTAGAATGCAATCTATGTACAAATTAAACGGGCAGTAGATTTATGTTCTCCTTGCCTTTAAGGGGGTAGTACACTGTGTCAGATTTTCAAAAATAAAAGAGATGTTCGTGAGACACTCCGCTCCAAAGTCGATCGATTTGTTGCAGATCTTCGAGTCCTAGACTCAATATTTCATATATGAGTGCCATGTTTTTAAAGCACTGAAGAGGCATTGAGAGCAGCATCTATAGGAGCCTTATGATGATATCTCACTATTACGAAGCTCCATAAACTATTTGTCGGTTAAAATGTTCTAGTTTAACACAATTATTTTTTCTGATATCGTAACCCTAACCGAACACTTCGATACTGCTCACGATCTAGCATCGTTGTCTGCCTATCAGCTTGGGCCTACCAAATCTCCTCTCTCTTGGCCTAATATGCTTTACGAGCTGGGCCGCCCCGTGTCATTCTCATGACATGACCAGGCTAGTGGAGCTTTTGTAAGTCTATTTCGCTACACAATGCTAAGATAATCTTACAGCTCGTATAGATCCACCCTCCGTTGACCTTCAACACAAACGGGATCAAGAATCCTTCTGAGAATCTTTTTCTCGAAAGCGTTCAAAGGGACCGAGTCGGAGACTCAGAGGCGCAAAAATATAGAATTTAATAGAATCAGAGGCGCAAAAATATAGAATTTAATAGAATCAGAGGCGCATGTTCCCATAGCAAAGAGTCCCAGCTTTGTCCGACGCGGCAGATAGTTTAAGTGGTGAAGTGTGTCCTCAGGCTGTAGTATGACCGGTTTCCAGCCAGCACCCTTGCGCCTTACTCAACATCCATGTTATCAGTGACACCTAGCATTGATGAAACACGAATGGCCATCCGTCGGCTCAAGAACAACAAGGCACCAGGCACCGACGGAATAGTAGCCGAACTGATCAAAAACGGTGGTCGAATTATTACTGAGGTATGGGATAGCGAATCGATGCCTTGTGATTGGAATCTTGGCATCATCTATCCCATATACAAGAAGGGAGATAGGCTAGAGTGCAGCAACTATAGGGGTATTACGGTGTTGAATACCGCCTACAAGATTTTCTCCCTAATCTTACAAGATCGACTTGTCCCATTCGTTGAAGAGATACTCGGAAACTATCAGAGAGGATTCCGAAACGGAAAATCAACCACTGACCAGATCTTCACGATGCGGCAAATCTTGGAGAAGATGGCGGAGCAGCAGCTCCACTCCTACCATCTCTTCATTGATTTTAAAGCCGCATATGACAGCATAGCCAGGGTAAAACTGTACGACGCAATGAGCTCTTTTGGAATCCCGGCCAAGCTTACCAGCCAACATGGCCAACATCACATGCCAGGTGCAGGTGGATGGAAAACCAAGGGCTTGCGCCAGGGAGATGGGCTTGCCTGTCTCCTCTTCAATCTGGCGCTAGAGAGAGCCATCCGTGACTCAGAGGTGGAAACTTCGGGGACCATCTTCTATAAGTCAATCCAGATCCTGGCATACGCTGATGACATAGACATCATTGGTTTGAGGCTCTCCTATGTAGCAGAAGCTTATCAGAACGAACGAGCGTGCGGCACAGAACCTCGGGTTGGAGATTAACGAGGCGAAAACCAAAATGATGGCGGCACCACCAGCGGCCCTGTTCTGAGCCGCGTTCGAGAGGAAGATGCTCAGAAGGATTTTTGGCCCCATATGTGTGGAAGGACAATGGGGGAGCCGCTACAATGACGAGCTCTACGAGCTGTACGATGATCTTACCGGTGGGCTGGTCTTGTCATGCGAAAGACACCGGACGACCCATCCCGTGAAATCCTTTTAGGCCGTTCACCCGGACAGAGGAGGCGTAGTAGGGCCAAATTGAGATAGAGCGATGGCGTTGATGCGTCCGCCAGAACGACCGGGATAACGGATTGGCAGACGACGGCGCTAAACCGTGACGCGGTATCGAGGATTGTTGCAGCAGGCCAAGACCGCAAAGCGGTTGTAGCGCCTGATAAGTAAGCAAGTAAGTAATTATGTTACCAGTGTTGACTTTTGACCCCAGATAGGTGTAGTTTTAGGCAACTTCAAAGGTGCGGACACTGAATCTATTCATCATTCCTCCACTGGAGATCTAGAGTCTACTAAGGATATGTTTTTTTATTCTTTAAGAGGCAAGGAAAATATGAAAAATTAATCAATTCGTCCTTTTGCGAAGCTCTGAGCAGTCGAATTGACAATTTCCGACCATCGCTATTGTTCAACGATCAGCTGGTTTTTGTCCAAGGAACGGAGCTTCGCAGCATCTGATATGACCAAACCAAGCCAAGAGTAAAAGCCAAAAATTGGACCGCCAGTGTGTACTACCCCCTTTAATCGTCTTATTTGTGCAGCGCAATAGTAAAAGGTGCAATGCGTCGAAAACCCATACATTTGAATGCAATACCTTCCTTATCGGCGGCTCACGACTGTTGTTCAATTCTATCGGCTTCAATTTTACGGTGGTGGAAATGGAGATGGAAATAAGGACAATATAATTAGTGACGGGACTCTTTTGACGGATCGAGCCGGAGTCGGGTTCGGGAGTTCGACCATGCATAGCGATTTCGAGACGACCCCGTGGATGAGACCGAACTCGTCGAACTCACGTGTCGATCCGAACTCGTTGAAACTATTCCAGGTCGCTCCAAACGAATAGCTCCAACCCAGTAGGTTCGAATCGATCCGCCCATCACTGACCGCAATACTGAGGGTTTAAAGCAATATACGCTTATCCATCGCAACCGCAGCTTACCGAGTTTCGCTTCAACTTTTCCAGCTCCTTATCCTGCTCGGTTATTGTCTTTATCAGCTTCTCGACCATTTTGCAAGATTTGGTGCACTCCATCGTTTTTTCCCGTAGCTTCGCCTCCGTATCGTCGAGCACGCACAGCTTTTCGGCCAGCTCGGACCGGATGTCAAAGTTCTGCTGCTTAAGGCGCTCGATCTGCAAAGAAGCCAGTTGAAAAGAAAACACACGACGACATTAGAGTTACTGGTTCCGAAACACGAGACTTATACATCACGGCTTTATTGTGCCGCGAATAACAAAATTTAGTAAACGCAATTGTAATTTATATTTTAAATCAAACGGTTCATTTAGTTAGAAACGAGCATCATGGAACCATCACCACTGCCTGCCAGGTTCAGCTTCTGCAGACACCATTGAAGGAGGTTGGGCCAATTGTCTTGCTCGTGATCCATTTCATTCCAGCAGTTGGAGCTGTAATCTTCGTCCACCGCCGGTCGTGCTTCAATCATAAAATATTGATTAACCCATTCGTTGATAATACGGCGGCATATGAGATGGGCTGGTAAGATGTTTTTGAATCTTTTACCGCTTTTCCCAGCAGCAGAGCGATTGTTGTAGGTCAGCAAGTCTTCACACGGGTAACTAACGGTCGGTGGATTGAGCAATTGTTCCGTGCAAGTGTCGTTGGTGGCAGATTTTGTCAAACATGTGGTTCCCTTCTGCTCTATCGTAACACATTCAACGTACTGTTGCTGGTCTTCTTGCTGCAGTTGGAAATATTTTACTGAAGATTGTTGGGTAATTTCCTTACCGATTACGAACTTCATGGAACGATCGGTTCGATTTTTCAAAGAGCCCACCCTACCGGCCCTAGTAAAGCCGGATTGCTTTTGCCAAGAAAGTTTTTAGAATAGAGTTGTTTGATTTATGTCATTTGGTTTTTCTTACTCACCTCAACATTATTCTGTGGCTTTTCGGATTCTTCGCGCAGTTCCGCATTTTCGAACCGCAACTCTCCCAGCTCAACCTCTAGCTGACTAATTTTGCTCGTCTTTTCATCGATCATGGCCTGCAGCTGTTCCACCTGGCGGCTCAGCTCCTCGTTCCGTTCCTGGCACTGTCGCACCGCGTTATCCATTTCGAGCAGCTTCAGCTTCTCCTGCACGCTCAGCTCACTGTGCTGCTGTACGGTGTCGAGGAAGTTCAGCAAACTTTCGCCAACATTATCGCGCACCGTGCCTTTACCACCGGCCACGCTGCTTGTCATGTCGCCCGCGTGCTCATTCACCCCATCATCCTCAAGGCCCGCGCGACTGGTCGACAGTTGCAGCTCACGGTACTGGTGCTGCAGCTCGCTGGCCATCTTCTCCAGCGACTTTATCTCGAGCTGATGCATCTCGATGCGATTGTTCAGATCGTTCACCATCTCGCGGTGCTTCTCCTCCGCCTTCTTGTGGCTTTCCTCCATCACCTCCATCGCTTTGGCCGCCTGGCAGAGAAGGTCATGTTTGTTTTGAACATCCTGTCGCAATGATTCTACCTCGACCTGCAAATGTTTAATCGTGCGTTAAAAAAAATCGTTCACCAACGGTGCTAACCACTGATGCGTGGAAAATTGCGGGCGCGCGCATACCTTTAGATCGATGTTCTGCTTCAAATAATTGCCATCGCATGACGTGTTGGTGGAGGATGAGGAGGTTACACCCAGGACGGGTGTGTCACTGTCCGTACAGATGCCCGCCTTCTGCTCGAGGAAATAAATGCGTAGCTTCAGGTTGAAGTTTTCTTTGCGCAGCGTCGAGATTTCTTCCTCGTTGTCGCGCAACGAACGCACCGGAACGGGCGAACCGTGACCGGTGAGGGCGTTTATTGAGGGAGAACGAAATCCCATCGCATCTGGAACGAGAAGATTGGACCACACGCTTTACTCTTCCATCACAGGGAATGCACACAGGGTCTCGAAACTAGCAAAGCTACCGCCGGAAGATTCGAACGGACGGTTTCTGTCCACACTTGGGGACGATCGGTGCGAATAACTGCTGGGCGGCGCGGTAGGTTTTATTTCCTTCTTCTGAACGGGTGTGCCATCGTTTTCACTCCAGCACAGTTTTCGTTTAGCTCCTTCCATTTTGAACACCTCTTTCTGACACGGACGGTCGCTTTAGTTCCCTTTATCCACCAAACCCTGATCTTTAAATTGAAAAAATCACTGCTTTCTCTTTTTTATTCAAATTGTTGTTCTAACACGCTTTAACAGAAAAAAGATTTGTCAAGATACAATGGCCAGCGTAATAAGAAGTGCCAAACTAATCAGCTTGTTAGCTGCATCAGTTTGAGAAAATTCAACCATAGCCTACTGTTGCTTTCATTGACTATCTTCCTAGCAAGCGATAAGTTTTCATATTCACACAAGTATGATCGTCGAAGGTATTAAAGCAACTTTGAACAGGATCGTTGCAACCAAAAACAGTGCATCGAGACTCTAGTGCCAAAGAACATCAGAATCTGAGGTGCCAAAGAACATCAGAATCTGAGGAATCAACTGAGGACATATATACCTAACAGTGTAGCGTTCAGATCTCAACATCGACTTCAAGAACGGTTTTTGCACACGATCATTGATTCTGATGGTTCTGACTATGATAGCAGTCCAGATAGATCATACGGCCTGCTTACGAAAATAAAAGAAAGGAGTCCAGATACTGAAGGTATATTATAAAACCTATCTTGCTAAAGAAGTCTTCTTCTTCTGTGGCCTAACGTCCTCTTAGGTAATGTGCCTTGCTAATTCTGGCCTACTAGACGTAATGGAAACACGGGGGAACGATCCGGATGGGATTTGAGCCCCGGTCCTGCCGTATGAAGACCGACGCCATTGTCACCTCCAATACCGGGCCGTCCTACTTAAAGAATTCCTTAAATTAGAATATCTTTCAGGAGCTCAACTCATGTAATGGAACCCTTTTCAATAACTCAGGGGAATGTTTCAAACATATAGTGGTTTATTTCAAGTCCGCTGTGGAACTTTGCAATTCTTCTACTTCTTGATGGCTTAACGATCTGTGAGATAATGCTGGCCATACATCGGGGGGCTTACTGTACTTGATGATTCCACAAAGTTTTATTGTAAATTGTCAGGATGGGGTTCGATCCTCAGTTTTGCCGTGTGAAGATAGCCTCTCCCACCGGATCGCCCAGAAGGGACTTGAAAAATACCACCATTCACTCATAAGCTCCATTATATCGATCAAACCCGTGTAAATCTTGGCACATTACAGGAATTCATCAAGATTAGAGACTTGACGGACGAAATCTTATTTTTTCTCGATGTCTACACTTAGAATATCCGTTCAAATTCCTCAATCGGAAGATAAAACGTATACTTACATGAGTTATCCATGGTGGCATCCTGGTGCACACCGGGACTTCTGCAAAGGAAAAGAAAAGAGAAAGACATAATAAATTATTTACGGTTTTCTAAACAGGCAATACACTTTAAATAGACAATATTAACTTGAAACTCGTTTTTAAGCTTGTTTACAACATTTGTTTGCAGTCCATGTTGTGGAACATTCTACTACAACAGCGCAGCAGACCTCACGGCTAGCAACAACGATCTATGAGCATAAGCATGAGATTGATGATCTCTACACATAGAAAGATCACGATTTAAATCAAATCGATTGTTTCTGCCCACAAAGCGCGCAATAAATATTGCCTCCTTTATGGTCTGATTGATGTCGACCATTCGTCTGGATTGTAACCGTGGGCCGAATGGTTCTTCTAATGCTTCCCTCTTTTTTGCAGCAGCAGCAGCAGCAGCATCATTATGTCGTCTATAAATGATTGTGTTTGGATCTAGCAAAAGGGGGGGCGGGTTGGATTAAACGATATTTTGCTTCCGAAAAAGAATTCGACTATCGTGTGTCCCACTTTAGATTGGCCACAGACACTCACCACCCACCCACGCCCACACATAAAGATTGCTCTCGCCCATGGCACTGAACATTGAACGGATCAGACTGGTGGGTGTGGTTGTGTGTTTTAACTACGAAATTGCATCACTACTATATAACACTTATCAACGGCGGGAGTGTCTGAGCTGTTGAAGTATATACGATGACGCCGACCGGAATTGAAATATAACCCCGAGTGAGGCATACTCTTGAACCTTATTAAGATCATCACGCGGCAAAAATACGATCTCTTGTGGGGACAGTTGGGCCAAAACGTATGCTCTAATTGCAGCGCGTTCTTCCGTGTCGCGGTTTGGCAGGGCCATATTCATTAGAATGCATCGTGGTCAGCATTAACGAGTAAGGTTGATTAGCTCAGGGCGTTGATCTTTTCAATGTCGTACTGCAAAAAAAGCTGTGAGACAGAATTTTCGCCATCCTCTACCGGGAGTGATGCGGCGCGAAACGGAAGCCGTTCGTTGGCCTTGCTATTTTGATGCATTACAGTATCTTCGCGGGAGATGATGATATCGTTCATTTATCATCAGAAAATATGATTCCATCAGCGACCTGCACACAAAGCAAAGCAGCCAATTGATTCAATTATTAACCATCTTCGTGGAGTGGCCTGAACACAGTGGACCATCATATCGTCACGATCGTAGACCATAAGCGTGAAGTGACTTTGTTCGCTTATGAAATATGCTTTTAAGGTTTCTATAAGGTTTTATAAGGCCGTGAGCGGTGCCAGCTGGCCTATAATGAGATAAGAAGTTGTAGTTATTTGCGTTTGTAGCAGCTCTTTGAGAGTTGCAGCCTTCAATCGACTAAAGAGTGCTGAAAAACTCCGACCAAACATGACCAATAAACATGTAAAGCTTGTGCAACCTTCTACATTCTGAACGTGAATCACTAACGGTTCGATTTAAGTGACCTCTCTCGCTCTGCGCTAGAGCTTCATCTTCGTTCCGTGACGGTCTGCGGCTATTGGACTAAGATTTTAATTTTGCCCAAACACGATTCTCCCATTAACGATAATAGACCTGAGCCTAGAACTAAGTGCCAGCCCTCGCCCCAAGGACTGCTAAATCTTTCACTCTACTTAACTGCTTATCGGGATAACTTGAGCGATACTTGGACTGGGGGGAAGGCGTTTGGAAACAGTTTTTGGGCCTTTTCTGAAGCACTCACATGCTGCCTTTTATCTTATAAAAGTCTATTGCACAAACACCATACCACATGCTACATTAGGAGTTGCGAGTCTCGCAATCAGGCAGATGATGAGAGGACCCCTTCTTCTCCTGGGGACTTGACTCGATTTTTTTTAACGATAACGATCGCAATGGTGCTCTTACCCGAATCCAGTGCCGAAAGCTG
The DNA here is from genome assembly GCF_013141755.1 of Anopheles stephensi. Taxonomy (NCBI): domain Eukaryota; kingdom Metazoa; phylum Arthropoda; class Insecta; order Diptera; family Culicidae; genus Anopheles; species Anopheles stephensi. Next base: position 48,700,497 of record NC_050202.1, read on the forward strand.
ACCGTCGGTTCGGTGTGGACGCTGCCGTCCGGTTGGGTGTGTATTTGAAGATTCCAGACATGATTGTTTGCTTACAGCTTACCACCTACCACGTGCGTTCACGTGCTCTCTCTCTTTCTCTTTGGTTTCTGGTCACTTTTCTTTGGCACATACAAAAAATGGTTCCTCTTCGGATGCTCTAGATCTTGATGGGTTCCCTTTTCCGGAAGAGGGCACTTTCCCAACTCTGGTCCCAACTTGCTAGCACACACATACAGGGCTGCCGGAAAGCTAATAGAGTGTCAGCGGATTTGCCTGTTGCGCGCGGGGGGGTTGCATCTAAACAATACTGCACACACAACACCTTCCCACTAAGGTGTATCCTGCCGAGTTTTTAACGATCATTTCGAACACCCATCATGTGGGCGGTTGTAGCAGGCTGGACGGAGCGTTAACCGCAGAGCACGGGTTCGAACTCATCGATCATTTTTTGGAAACTTAACAATTTATGTCTTTTTTTCTTAATAAACTTCACAAACACATTCACGCACAACACATTTCATTTTATACAAGCAGCATGTTTTCTACGCTATAAATAGAATCGGTAACACTTTAACACATGAATATTTGTGGTTTCACTTTCGGGGGGATTTGTGTAACCAATCAGCGGATGAAGATCGCGATCGTTGAGCGAAGAGGTGTCAGTTTACAGACTTGGTGGAGGCGCCTGGTGGTGGAGATGCTACGGTTGTTGATGATGAGCCGCTTAGCGAAGCACGTGGTGTTTATGTTTAATTTGCGGCAAATATTGCACCTGGACAGCGTTTTCACAAAACCTCAACAGGACTTTTCTAGCCATTAGAGGCTTCCTTAACTAAGATTACCCCTTTAGCTGAATCGGCAGTCTTGCGTACTCGGTCCATATAAATTTCATTAGTTAAAATATCTCATAATAAATTTGCCACTCTGAATATCAAATCTAGAATATATACCACATCAACAAACATACGGTAGCCATCAAAATGGTTTAGTTTACATTAGAATGATGACAGGCAGAGATGGATTAGTACAACATTTGCTTCCTGTGCGAACTGGCTCCTGCTGCTGCTCGGAGGGCAAACGATCGCCTAATGCATTTCCTCTGCGGATCGATTGTCACGAGCGCCGGAAACGATATACAACCGTGGTAAAGTAAAACAAAACCATCCAGCAAAGCAAATATCATCGCACAATAAATGTGATTCAAGACGGCCGTATCCGAGAAGATGGTACCGGAGCAGAAGCGACATCACCGACAACACGGCAGAACAAGTCAAAGAGGTGGCTTGTTTTTCTCTCGGTAAGCTTGCTTTCCCATCATCTGCACGGTCATGTTTTGCGGCGAAAGCAGCACAAATCATCAAACAGACCCAGACGCAAATCAACAAATCGCAACATCGCCACAACAGCACCCGATGATTTCATCGGAGAACACATTTTCCTAGATCTCTGTAGCGAAAACAAAAGCCATGGCCACCATATCGTACAGACAGACGCACATGCAACTGTTGCTGGCAATTTTGTACCAAGAGAATAACGAGTCCCCCCCCCGTCGTATTCGTCCAGTGCATTAGATTCAAGGCCTAACAGTAGTTAATGAACGATTGGTTCGGGGCACGAGAGAACTCAGCTCAATTCTAACACACCAGAAAGTACACGGTTCTACACGGTGCTGTGACGTGTCCGTCCGGTACGGCAGGTTTTTGTGGTCGAAAATTAGGCCAAAGGGAAATCCCTACCGACGGCCATTGTTTACACACACTGTAGTCGCTAAAGATCCATCCAATTAGCTTCACACACGAAACACAATCCTGCTGCTGCTGCTTTTAAGTCAATCATTGTGAATGTTTCGTAAAAGCGAGCAGCAAAATAATGATGGATTTTACAGTTGCATCTTTCAACACACAGCTATATGCGTCATGGGGCAATTAATCCTTTGCTTGCTGTGACCTTCTAACGCTTCCATCATTAGGAGAAGGAAAGGTAGTTTGGAAGACGAAAGGTTCTCTTTGGAAGGATGGATGGCGGTGGGAGATTTCTTATGTAAACATACTAAACACCCTGAGACCACACGGTATTGGAGGTTTAGGAACTTAAGCTGAGACTTGCTCAGATTTTATAGACGAACTAAGAACTGGTCCCCAGAAAGTGATTGATTATCCTACAATTACAATTCTCCAACATTTTGCTTACCGATAATGGTGAAGGAACTCGTCAGACGACACCCAACAAAAACCCTTCCCACATACCTTTGCTTTGTTGTGATGTCGGTGTGTGTGTTTGAGCCGTACGAACTATACACACTCAGTCGCCGTTGCAGCCCGTGAGCGTCCCGTTTATTTTCGGTTCAATGTTTCCTTCAAACGCTGATGCGTACAAACGCTTCCCCTTGTGATTGCACTCTACGATGCGGTGCTTGCTGCTTTGAACATTGGACTCGGACACCCCGACCGAGCACAAATTAGGTGCAACGAGTCGAGTGGGCCGCCCACTGACAGAGTACACTGCTCTGTAGACAAACCACGGCAAGAATTCCCATCACCACCACGAGATGGTGAGTCGCGCACTACTACTGCAGGGACCCAGACACAAACAACAGTAGACAACAAGCTGTTATAGTGTACTAAACAAGCGAACCTCAGCAGTAAGCCGCTTCGGTACTTCGGTAGAAGTGGGTCACATCGGATTGGCGGCCCCCGTAGGGTCTCTCACAGTCGCCCAAACACTGTGAGTTACCTGCATGCTTTCCGGGAGCCTCGAAACCCGCAGCAGCAAAGTTTCTCCTTGAACGTGGAAATAGCAGGACTCCACGGACTCACCTTAGGATCGGTTCGGGTGCGGTGGAATTTGTTTACACGATGCGCTAAAGCCATGGCAACCCGACATGTTGCGAGTCGCTGGGGTACTCAACCAGCTCCGATGAGTAATTTGGTGTGTTTCAAGTCTTCACCACTTTTAAAGCCATTTTCATCCTTTAATTCTAAGGATTTGTATCTGTGTCTCGGACATCACACCGAGATTTGCTGCAACCCTAATCCGAACATCCGAATGTCCGAACCTAATCCAAGCAGCATCATATAATGGAGTGGCTGCCAACGCCTTTGACCTTCCTCCGGTGGTGGGATGGGACTATTGATCGCGCAATGGAATTATTCATTTGCCTATAGTAGAATCGCCGATTATGTGCGGCCTTTCGGGCAAATTGACCAGTGACGTTGAAGGTTATGGCATTTCAATGGTCCGAAAATAGAGCTGCCGACGAGTGAGAAAATCGAAACCGTGCACGCGATTGTCGATAAATGGCCAAAATACGCGGATGCAATTTGTTTTATGGGGCCGAATTACCGCTCAGCTTGAGATTCATTTACGATTGAAGTTGCTTTTTAAGCAGAGATGGAAGAATTAAAAATGCATTCAATGTTATTGTTATTGTTATCAAATAAATGCTATTATATTCTCGTTTTTCACAAGATCTTCAACAAAGTTTTACTCAACAAAATTGAGTCTATTCGATGAATATCATAACCTCACTTTCAAAATAAGAACGTTTCATTCGAATGTCCGTCATTGTATATTACTTTTGAACGATTTCTGTTAGAACTAAACATCGCGAGACCTTCGAAGTCCAATTCTAGCTCTCTTATTACCCGTACTTAGATAGTCTTCCCGTACTAAGATATAGGACGGCCCGGTGGTAGAGTTCAAATCCCATCCGGACATAAGAAGTCGTTAGGCCCAAGAAGAACAGGAAGATAGTCTTCGGCCGATTTGGTGGCCCATAAGGTAACGTCGCCAATCATTCACTCGATCGGACTAGGTAGACTTAGAATTCCATCCAGACCATCCTCCGGTCGCTAGATTAGCTGAAAGCTAGAAATTGGCAGTCCAAAACCTCTCGGTGTGGTAATACCAAGAGGGAACATAATTTAATCTTTCGTTAGCTGTTCTTACAACTTCGGAAAACAAAACTGGGAACATTCCACCCAGACAGAAGACTTGCAACAGTAGTCGCCACACCGCTGATCAAAGATCGAACCACCACCGTCTAGACACGATGTTCCTTTGTCTCGTCGTAGCCCGTCGAACTGCAGTTGGGTTAGTAAACAAAATGCAATTTATTGAAAATCGTACGATTCGCTTTGACCAAAAGCTAGAGAAGACATGCACAACAAACAACAACAGCGACCGATGTTTACAATCCAATTGGTCCGAGAAAGATCGATTGCTGAGAAGGCATGGCAGTGAAATGCAAAGGATGAACACCCTCTTATGCTACTGTACTGTTTTTTTTCTTCTTAGAATGTGTCTGACCTATCTTCCCCAGCGCAATAGTAGCAGGTAGATCACCACAACCACGTACACCGGTGTACTTAAATTAAAAGAGCGTCTGACGGCGACTGGCGGCGACACGGTGTCGTGAGACGGACTTGCGAGATGCTTTTAGTTGAACTATTTTTCTACAGACGTGGCGCAGCCGGATTTAGTAGCTGCAAAGATTTTTGGCACCATTTATCTTGCACCGTTTCCTTTAGGAGGAAAAAGGAGGATTGCATGTCTTGTACATGTTTCGCTTGAAAGAATAAAGTAAACAATATTGTTAATGCTTCGACGACACAAAACACGCAATTGAGCTCACGCTGAGCGCGTGTGAGCTAATTAGCATGAAATGGATAATTCTAATTGGCAAAATGGGTGTTGAGAATAATATGCTGTTCATACATTTTATTCCCTTCACATCTAAACTCTATTTGCATACTTGATTCTTCCCGCTTTTGGCGACGATCGGTGATCGTCAGGTCAATATTCCACGCCGGCTCTCTAGAAACAGCGAGAGCGCACATGGCGCGTATTTCAATGAGGAACTAACTCGGCCACGTGGGCGTGGATGATGAGTAGGATGGGATGGCAGTAGCAGTACTTGCTCCACGCTTCCACCAGCGATCGATGGACCGATCGATTGTATGGTATGGGCGCGTACAATTAGCATTCAAACGCCGATACAGCCCGAACTACACCTTGCCACTGCTGCACGTTGTTCCAGTGACTTCGATTCAATTTCGCGCGAGCGCGCGCGCATGCCACGTGTGCAGCGATCCAGACGAGATGATCGATTACGCAACACGTGTTCGACACGAATCCGGCCGTCGTCGGTGTGCCTTCTTTGAAGATGGGACAACCCAAGAATGAAGAATGATTGTGGAGTTGGCACGTATTTCAAACGAAAAACGAGTGCGCTACACGAGTCAACCGCCTTTACGGGCGCGATCTTGACAGATTCGAGAAAAACCGGCAGTGCAGCTCGGAAGGTGCAAGCTCTGACCAAAGGAAAAACGTGTAGCTCGCCCGACCAAACTAAGGCGACACCGGCACCTAAGCTACGCAATAATGCTAGGTGAGGTCGTGGACGACGGCAAGTAAAACTACCGGCTGCCTGGCACGTAGGCACGCACGCAACTACGCGCCACGCAACTACTGTCGGATATGGATGGACGGATGGACGAAATGATGCTGCCAGTTCGCACACGGGCAGCGAAGTTGTGTGATTTAAATTTAGACATCTCGCACCATCCACCGGCAGCTTCGCCGGTGAGGACACGGGCGTCGGTCGAGCGACTCGGGACGGTGATCGTCGTTTCGTATAGGCCGTAAAACGCACGCTGCTGTTGGAAAAATGCAATAAACAGCTCATTCAATGGATAGGCCCTTTTTTTTATTTACGGGGAATTTTGTAGATTCCTCGATTCCGCACACACACACCGAGATTAGATTGGAACACTATTATCGGCTGGGAGCAAATCCGACTAAATTCCAGTGATGAGTATAGGAGGATAGCAAAAGGATGATCGTACCGTGGATCGCGCTGATGAGATGAGGGGCTTACATTGAAATTTTCGTCTTAACCTGATGCGTACAGTCGAGGGACCGGGATTTGGAGCAATGCTGAAGACATTTTAAGTGCATCGCACAAATTTATAACCCTCCGCTTTCGGAGCCTCAGCAAGAGATGCACTCTAGGGTCTATAGATACATTAGGATTTGATTTAAACGACGATCGACTTGGATGTCCGGATTCTAAACATAGTTTTCCAAAACAGCTCGCTTCTTTCCGTGACAGGAGGGAAACCCTTGAAGTAGGGGACGATAGTTTTGGAAGATTTGTATCATTACATATCCTAAACTTTGCGACAATATTTCGGGCTTTTGTTTAGACCAAAGAGCGTACGTATAAATATTCCACGATGAGGCATGATCCCCACACACGTTCGCCGTCAAAGTTTACATTAACTTTTATGAAACGTTTCGCGGGTGCAATATTAAAGCAGCTGGGCCGTAAGATTGAGGGCCGAAAATATAGCCCCAGACAGTCAGCCCACGCGCCGAAGCGACCGCTCTTATATTACGAAAACATTCCTCCCCTTAGGGACAATTTGATCGAAATACCTTAAAGACGCTAGTAACGGAAAGTGATCTTCTCGCCGAAATATCTGTCCCTCCCTCGGTTTTCTGTACGCAACATTTGCTTATAATTTATAGTTTGTTGTGATTGACTTGGAAACGGCCATTAACCGGAGGTTCTGCTGCGAAGCTGAAATATCCGGGTGGGCTCGCACTCCCCACATCTTTTCCGTGTGATCTTTCAGAACAGAACGCAACGCACACACACACACGTCTTATGGAATGGCGTTATGGTGCCCACGAAAAACGCAACAGCATCCGGGCAAAGTAACACCGACCGGCGATATGATGGCCCGTCACCACTACGGATTGTTGTGCTTCATGGAGGCGGTGTAGACGCAGTAGAAGACGGACGCCGCCACCATGGGAGTTGTTATTTTTAAAATTTGTTCAAAAAAACTGCCCCCCACACACACGCACACTGTCGATCAAACATCCTTCTTCCGATGGGGTAGAATCGCTTTTGTATGCGGATGCGGGTTTTTGAACTCGCTGAGGCCATTTGTTGGTAGCCCGCGTGATATTTGGAGATTCGTGCTCAAAATGTTTCTCTCCTTCCTTTCGATACTTTTATTCGGCGGAGATGTCTTGTTCATATTCTGGAAGCGGTGTGGCCTATCCTGGCTGTTATTGGATATGGATTTTCCTGTCACCCTGTCGGTAAGGGGAAAGAGATGAAGAAAAATAAATGTGGACCGCACACGAAATACGCCCCAGGTCTTCTGCTCTCAGGAAGATCACTCTAGACGATCTTAGCAATGGCACAAACGCACATCCCGATGAGGTTGCGCTGCATCGGGTTTCTAGGGTCTAATTAAATCACGGTTAATTAATTGACACGATTCAGTGCATCTTGTGAAAAGCGTAGAGAGAGAGTCCAGAATAGCCTGGCGGAGTTTGACGACGACTTCAAATGGTATTACATCCTCAAACTTCTTCAGAACAGCTAATACCTTACGTTGGGAAAAGATATTCTCATTTTAAATCAAATTTTAAACCTCAAAAACATGGTTCGTCCAAAAAACCTTGAAATATTTACGTTCCGAATTTTCCATTTTATACGACCCCATCGCATGTGCAAATATTCGCTCATCAAACTGAAAATAGAATTTATCCCAAAACGTTGATCTACGCTGCTCTGCTCCATCGCTAGAGCTTCTCCGCACACACACACACGTGCGTGAGGGTCATATCTCAGATAGTCCCCTACCCCCTGGGCGGCGTCGTTGTTTGTCCATTTTGCTCCCCAAAATCTGCTCTACAATTTCCCACCAATGGAAGGAAAACCTTGACCACCATCGCCCAGAACCGTATACACACTGTTGTTCCATGCCGTGCTCTCGCGTGAAGGTTTATGTCCTATTCTCGTCGGGCCGCATCTCTCGGAATCCGTTCTCTGCCGTGCATTTCCCATGCGTTTCGGGCACGTACGATACCGATTTGGAAACAATTTCCAACTCCCGGGATGAGAGTGAAAGGGTGTCCGTGGGGGGATGTAAAGCATACAAAACACAACCATTCCACCAACGGGTGCACACCACTGATGAGTCATCAATAAACACCACAGTAGTGGCGCGAAGGGTATACGGTTTTAGAAATGCCTTGTCTGGTGTTGTTGCAACCGTGCCGAACTCGTTGAGATCGTTGGGGATAGCAGCAAACACAAACACGATTGCACTTTATCGACGCACTTTCTTCTGCAACAACTGCAGGCCGTAAGAAAAAGGCGAAAACCGGGGCAACAAACACGGTGACAGAATCGGATCTTTATCTCGCGGGCAGAATGCAAATGACGACGCACTTGAAATTGAAGCACTCACTCAGTGTAATCATTCTACGAACCAGGCAGTAAGGGGTTTGTTGATTTTACAGCTTAAGATAAGATGTGGCGGGTTAACCCACTGACGGCGGAAACGATTCACCGGGTAAGCATGACACGGCGCCGTCTAAGAATTTAGAATATTTATCTATTTAAATGTTTGCTCAAGTTCACAATCGGTTCCATTCGTCAGCAGAACGACACATAAAATCGAATCGAATCGGTTGCAATCGAAGTAACCCACTGTGAATGTTTTTGTTTACAACTTCTTTAGCACTACTGAGGCGGGAATGTCCACCACGCATGGGAGGGAGATTTTTTTTTTAATAAACACTGAACTTCTTTTCTTCAATCTGTGATTCAAGCTAACACACGTGCCCCCACTAGCTCGCGCAAAGAAAACACGATTCAAATCTTGCGTCGTAAATAATATAACCACCGTTCTTGATTACTTTCGCGTGCGTACTACAACCGCCACCAGCTGGCAAGACCTTGGGCAAAAACGTCCGGATAAAGGAAAAACGTGGGTCCTAGTGGCGTGATGCGAGGGATGATACAAAAAAAAAAAACACCCCACACACAAATTTCCATCATTTGTGCGCATGCTCGGTGCATGCTGTCGAGAGCAGCAGATTCATCCGAGAAAGGGCGGCGAGAGCACAATCCGGCCCGGCAGCATCCTTACTTCACCATTACCACCACATGTCGTACAGTTCCGTGCCGTGATTGGCAACGGTTGCTTGGTACTAATTCCATCACCACCACACCGATAGTGATGCTGTTACCAAATTGGATGGTGGAAGCATCATTGCACGATATGTTTGCTGTTGGGTTCTAGCGAATGTTCTGATGCTTTTTGTGTGTAAAAATGCGTACATTATTTCTTTTCTATGTAAAACAAAACTCCACTAAGTGTGATGATGAAGGTATGAACTATTATTCTCGATTATGGTGCAATAGAAGTTTTCAGAAGTTTATATTATGAATCAGCAACGTCTGCGTTTTACTAAGAAGCTCACAAAATACTTTCACACACACACACACATCGTAGAAGACACATGGAACATATTTCTCGCACAGCAGCATGAACGTGCTGATTGCAAAAGACCGCACAAAACAGAGGAAGTTATCTAATTTCACAATCAAAAACCACACATCATCTCCACCACCACCAACACGACCGCGATCACCACAAACAACCACCCAAAAGTGTATCCCGTCCGATTCACACATTTCCGCCTGATTGGTTACAACAATGAACATTTGTCGGTCCGGGTATATTACTGCTCGACCAACTACCATTCCGTGTTCCGTGTGCTGCTGTTGAATTTCCAATGCTATCTTTCGCCGAATAATGTACACCCAAAAAATAAATGCAAACCCGAACTATATCGTGCACGATAAAAAAACTGTGATTATGCGAAAGCGTGCGCGTGGCGTAAAAGCGAAATATGTTCACGGGATACCGCGCGCGTGTTCCGCGATCTGTACTTGAGAGACTGCACGTGAATACTAACAAACGGCGACCGATGCACGAGCCAGTTTGGTCCACATCCGCAGCGGCAGCATCGTGTCGTGCGTGTGTTGGAATGAACCGGGATAGATAAACGTGTGTGCGAGTATGAGTACGACGACGACGCTCCCTAAAATAACGCGAACCGTTGCTGCTACTACACTACCACGTGGAAACCGTTTTCCTCTCTGTGAGTAACGGGCGCGGACTATGCACATACGTTGTGACCTATGTTCTGCGGTGCACACGAATGGAAAACTGCTTGCTGCTCGCTCTTGCACTGCAATGTGAAGATGATATTGATGTGCTCCGAACCCCGAAACATAAAAAGGGTGCTTCGGAGCAGAGGGAGGGAGAGCAGCGAGTGTTTTTGGGCCATGGCGCACATTGAACGCACTGTGCGTGCAATGACGCGGTTCAAATGCAACAGATGTGATCGAGCGTGGCAAAAGGGAGAGGTACGGTACACACACACACACACGCACACCAGCATACCCGTGCAGTTCAAAACATACCGCCGGGAAGGCCGGCACTACTGTGATGAAGAAATTTGAAATCTTTTTCCATGGTGTGCTGCTATGCTTCTTTTCCCTGGCTGAGTGGATTTGGTGCACGGTGACCCGCTGGGTAGCGCATCCTAAGCACGTGGTGGTAATTGGAAGCTCCTTTTTGCGCCGGCTGCAGCCGGGGGATGAGATTCATGATAGCACTCCGAGACAAAACGCGAAAGGAAAATGAGAGAGAAAGAGTGGGCCTAAAAATAAGGATCCTAGCTTCCCAGGTAGACGGAAACAGGAAATCCTGCTCCTTTGAAATGTGTGTTTCCTTTGCACAACAGATGTTTTGCTGCGTGAATTATTTTTTGTTCTACATTTTCTAACATGTGGCAGACATGTGTGGAAAAAAATGTTAACTCATTACGAGCCTTTATAATACTTTATGTACAACGAAGACGAAAGCAGATCAATTAAAAGGTGACTTTGAGTTTTGCTTAAATCAATCTCACAGTAAGCGTAGCCTGCTGTATGCGAAAGGACTCGAACAAACGCCACAAGAAACACCTGTCAAGCTATATCTTGGGCACCGCTAGTAGATATGAGTATTTTACGAGTGAAGTGTGTCTATTGTGGGGTGATAATTGATTGCCAGCGTGAAGACACGAGTAAGCTAATGGAGCACCTGCAGAACGAACATTCCGAGCTGACCGCCTATCAACCAACGACAGTCTCGTATGGAGCTTCCAACACGCAATCCGCTAAAAACGAGCAAACAAACAAAAGCAATTCATCATCCAGCGAAGATGTTACTGTAACGGAAGAATTACTTCAACGGGTACGGATTAGATCTCCGAAGGAAGATTCTCAAGATGGCTCTAGCGAATCAAGCGCCAGCAGCACTAGTACAGAGGATGCTAAACACATTCCTCCGAACCGTAGCAAGCGACCTCGTCAACGTTCAATCGAATCACAACGATCGGTCATGTATCAAACGTCACTGAGCTACTGGCGACCCGGAGGACAACCCATCTGCTGTCCGGATTGTGGTGCTCGCCAGGTACCGATCGTTCGGTCACATGGCAACGGTGTAACCTGGTCGTCAACGGTAGCTTCCTGCTTTCTGTTCTGCTGGCCACTGTGCTGTTTGTCTTGGTTTCTGTCGGAACCCATCAGCGAGTATCTGCACTGTGCAAGATGCGATCAGCTGTTGGCCAAGCACGATATCAAATCCGAACGCATCGTGCCCAACTATGAAATGCTAGATCGCGTCGAAGAGCAAGTATGAGTCGCGGGTTGTACGCGGTTGTCGCTGGGGTGAACCACAAATTCGTATGAAATAAAGTGCGTATTTTGCATATGGGTACTCACGTATTGTCGGCGAAGCTGGTCAAACATTCCCGCACCTGGCTGAGCTGACTTTCGTCCAGCGAGATGCTTAGCTTCGGTACACTGCCGGTGGAGCTCATGCCGCTGTGCCGGGTGATTCGGTACCGTAATCAGCTGAAGAAAGGGCGCAACCACGGAATCGAGCGGACGGCGAAGGTGCCACAGAGAGTTTGGGTGCGCGAATCGACGGCTCACGGATACGAAAATAACACTACCCTGCTTTACCGAACACTAGACACAACTGTGTGCACTGGCACTAGATTTGGTGGACGTTTCTCGTTCTACAAAACTTGGCACAAAAACGGAAAATTACTTCACACACATTACACAAATAACAGCAACAAAGCCGGCCGCAGGCAAATAATGGCGGGGATGGCCGTTGTTTTTCAAAAACGGCGTCTTTTTGACATTCGCGCTTTGTTGTGCTGTGCGAGCACATTGGGAGAAGAGTATTCCGTACAGATGGTCATATGTTTTGTTGGAAAATGGAATGAAAATAACAATTTTATACTGTTAATAAATCCCTTGCCATCACTGTTATTGATTTTGATGAGTTGTTAAACTATTGATTGTTTTCTAAAATTTGTATTTCAATTTAAAGCTCAACATTGAAATGCAGTCGGGTTTCATCTAGATCAGTTCGCTTGTTCACCGTGCGCCTCTATGTACCTTGGTTGACGCTGTCAGTTGCTCGCATTGTTGTGACAGCTGTTCATGTTTGTTTCCCAAGCGCAAGCAGATTCGCAATCGCTTCTATTTTCCTGAGAGCCGTTTGTTATTTGGTGCAAACGAAGCTTGGGAAAGCAAAATGCATCCGGACTCGGGCCACACCACCTACGAACTGTCCAACCAAACGTGTAGATTATGCCTGGGCAACAAGGAAGAAGTGGCAGCGCTCGATGCATCGTTGACGGAAAACGAGCTGACCAACGTCATCGAAGGCATGTTCAAGATAGATGTGAGTAGGCCTGCGATTTGCTTCCGGTGGTTTGGAACTTTACGCAACGACCGTAACACCCGTTTGGCTTCTTCTCTTTAAGCTGGATGAAAATTGGCCATTCCACAATGCGTGCTTCAAGTGTATCAAGGAGGTTCAGCTGATTGAAAGCATTCGGTCCGAGTTTTATGAGAAAAATAGAATATTCGATGTGCTTTGGACGTACGTAAGCGACGGCGGCGTGCCGGTGGAATGGTTGTGTTGATTTTAATGTTCTCTCCTTGCCCGTTTTGTAGCCAGTACAAGCGGATCCACCTGCAAGATGAGACGTCCACCAGCGGCAAAAAGTATGTATCGAAGGAAATCGAGGAAAGCATGCCGGCCGAGTACGTCATCGAAGAGTTGGTGGTGGAAAAGTCACAAATGGAGATGCTGCAGCCGGACATGTTGCATAAGGAGGAAAACGCCGGTGCGGACCTGATTATAAAGGTGGAAGAACAGGACGAAGACGAGCACGGCGTACAGGAGGAGCTGGTGTACGAAGAGATGACGCTAAGCGAAAGCGATATCGATATGGATGCCATTATCGAGGAAGAGAAGGACGCAATGCACGATACTAGCGAGGTGGGCATCATCGAAGACCATATGGTGGAACAGGACGAGCAGGAGCAAACCGTGTCGGAAGGCTGTGATTCGGAACACCATAGCGACAAACTGTACGAAACTGGCGAAGAGGAGGAAGACGATGGATCACCCGACGACGAAGGCTACTTCGATGAGACGATCATTCGCTGCTACATTTGTATGGCGTGCGTGGAATCCGAAGGCTCGCTGCAGGAACATTTGACCACGATGCACGGGAACCTGCTACCGTTTCACTGCGACAAGTGTTTGCTACAATTCCACTCCATCCACGAGGTGAACCAGCATCTCATCACGCACGTGTTTCCGTTCGTTTGCCTGTACTGTCCACGAAGGTACTGTAAGGAGCGACTGTTGCGCGTGCACAACAAGGTTTGCAGTTCGTACCGGTGCGTGCTTTGTCCGGCCGAGTTTGTCATCAAGGCTCATCTGATTGCCCACAAGCGACAACACACGGCCGAGCTGCGGAGCTCGAATAAGTGCAAACACTGTGGACGATCGTTCAAACAAGTGAGCAAGCTGCGACGGCACATACAGTCTGGCGAGTGTAGCGGTTCAAAGTCCGAACCAAAGCCATCCCCCGAGGCGTCGGTAAATCGGTCCAGAATTGGCAGACATCTGCTCGTCTGTCAGGTGTGCAACCGGAAGTTTGATAATAACTCTCACCTGGCCCGTCACTTCGAGCGAGACCATGCGGAATTCCGACTGCCCCTGTTCCCGTGCGACGTTTGTCCGAAGAAGTTTACCTCGTTCGAGAAAAGTATCCGGCACCGGGCGTACCATCGCCGTTCGACCGCAAAACCGAAGGAAACGAAAAAGGGCAAAGAATCGGACACCGTGTGTAAGATATGCAACAAGGCGTTCCGGGTGGACCATCAACTGCTGCGCCATCTCACCGAGGACCATTCACTGTCGCTCGAGCTGTTCGAGTGTGAACAGTGTCCGCGTAAATTTTCGACCGAATTTAAGCTGCGCAAGCATCAGTACAACAGCCACCGGGACAATAAGCCGATGTTCGTGTGTTCGCACTGTGGACAAAAGTTCGAGAAGAAGCTAACGCTGAAGGACCACGAAACGAAGCATCTGGGAACGCCGGCGTACAGGTGTACCGAGTGCAACAAGACGTTCATTCACAAGCACAGTCTCGATCGTCATGCACTGGTTCACAGTGACGAGAAGCAGTTTGCGTGTGACTTTTGCTCGAAGACGTTTAAGCGCAACACGACGCTGGTCATTCATCGGCGGATACACACCGGGGAAAAGCCGTACCAGTGTGAACCGTGCGGTATGCGGTTTATCGATTCGAGCACACTGATAAAACATCGCCAACGGGCACACATTAAGGCGGAATGACTAACGACAGCCGATGGGTTGAACGGGGCAGAGAAATTGTCTTCTTTTACTTTGTTTGCGCGAGGCGTGTAATATGGTGGCAAGCGCGACTGGACCAGACCATCGCAAACCTGTTTTGCTGATCGTTTAAAAGTGCACATAAATGTTATAATGTCCTGTGTAAATTTTACTTTTATTTGAATCTGACTGAGCCTGCTAATGATAAAACCAACTCCATTTACACTTCTTTTTTTTGTGCAAAAGTAGTAAGGTTGCTCATTAAGCTTAAGGATAAATATTCTCCAACTGTTGGTCGAATAAAGCAGAAAGTTTGAGTTACATATGACGAAATGTAAGTTTGGGAGAAAATGATACACAGCATTAAAAATTCGTTGATGACCAGATCATTACTGTTGATCTATTTTAGATTAGCAGCGTGGTGATCATCATAGAACCGCGCATAGGTAGAGTAGGAAGGAGATCAGTCTCTACCCAAGCCTACAACCTGATTCAAGACAACGGAGCATGGCTTGAGGAGGCTTTTGGCACGAATGACTCTGAGCATCATTCTAAGAGCTTAGTAGTCAAGGCCTGTGAAACTACCAGCCAGAGCACCATAAGAGCTTTTGGGCTTGGAATGGAAACATGAACGTATAGGACTATTCATCCATACGATTTCTTGATAGCTATTGCCCCTCAGTAGGTTAAGCTCCTTGGCAAGTAAGTCGAAGAGGGCTCTTGAATGACAAGGTCTCTGGAGAGAACAAAGTCCCTTAGTAGATAAGGTCCTATTTAACTTCTTCCTTGGCACTACAACCTCGAGAGGTCTCCGCCTGCCAGTTCTGGCTTTCTGTGACGTAGTCAGCCCTGCGTACGACGAGGCGGTCTGGATGGGATTTGTACCCCGATTATATAATATATGAGCGAGTATGCGCTGAAATGATAACAAGGGTGGATATACTCGGATCATAGTGAGTGGACACGTCAGCTGTGTTATTAAGCTGGTACATATACCGCCCGGAAGATTGGTAGACTAGAGTTGTACACCACCAAACTGCTCAAGAGGCACGGCTACTTCGATGGTAACATCTTCACACAAAGAGTAGGAGAAATATCCTTTGCTTACCAAGAAAGGACACCTAATAGAGTCCCAGTGTTAATAGCTCAAGGCAAGGGGACGGACTCTCCTGTCTACTGTTCAATATAGCCTTGGAAGGTGTCATTCGAGGCGCGGGGCTGGACAACGACATCTGTGGCACGATTCGCTATCGGTCTCTCCAACTTCTTGGCTTCGCGGACGACATAGATATCGTTGGCAAGACGACAGCGAAGGTGTGTAAGGCGTACACACGACTGAAACGTGAAGCAGTAAGAATTGGACTGATGATCAATGCGACGATCGTAATGGAGTCCGAGTGGGAAGTAGCGTGTTAGTCGACGGCGAGAACCTCGCGGTGGTAGAGAAGTTCTGCTATCTTGGGACTGTCGTTAATTCGGATAACGATGTCAGCAGCGAAATCCGGAGACGCATTGTACTGGGGAATCGTGCCTACTAAGGCCTTCACCGTCTTCTGAGATCCAGAAGACTTCGAGACCGCACGAAATGTGAGATCTATCGCACACTGATTCGCCCGGTGGTCCTATATGGTCACGAGTCTTGGACCATCCGAGCGGAGGATGCAAACGCTCTGGGCGTGTTCGAGCGACGCATCCTCCGGACCATCTTTGGCGGTGTGTTCGAGCATGGAGTGTGGAGGAGAAGGATGAACCACGAGCTTGCTGAGGCGTCGGGGAGCACAGAGAGTTCGTTGGCTGGATCAGGTGAAGGGAGACCTGTCGGAGATCGGGTGCCTACACGGAGGGGAAGCAGCAGCCAGGGATCGAGTTTCCTGGAGATCTATTGTTGACCGGGCCATGTCACGACGACGTGCTCTTTAAAAGAGTAGGCCAACATGATGATGATGAAGACACGCTCGAGGCGCGATACCATGCCCTGGAGACAGCCCAATTCACATGGCATAAACGCTTCTCGTACCTCGGACATGCCACTGGATTAGCTGTTAGGGCATAACTTCAGTGATAGGCCTTTTGTGTATGTGAAGCAACTTCACACGACATCACGCTGTTACTCCCTGGTTAGAGGAGTCTGGCGTATAAGACTCATGATGCTAGATGAAGTAGACCATCATCAGTTGCTGCCATAAGCCATGGAGAACTTCTAGGGACGACCCCAAGATATCCGTGTTCCTACCAAGCGGGCCAACTTTCTTCGTCATTGCTAGAGTACCACTGAGGACACGATTGCGATTGGACACGTCGTTCACAACCACCCGAACGCTGGGGCCCAATACACTGAGACTTCTGGAAACAGCGAATCCACAAGACCGAGCAATACGGCCGTCCTTCATGAATAAAAAAAATCCACAACACCGCATTGTTCTATTCTTTTACAGAGCACGTCGTCGTGACATGGCCCGGTCAACAACAAAAATTGAAGTCAGATAACGCGCGCATCCAAGGGTCATTTTAAGAAAACCGGCGAACGCGCAAGCTGTATGATGGGACATAGATGGGAATGGCTGCCAGGAGGATTGGGGAGTCAATGCAAGAAGGATGTTGGCTTTAAATAGCCTGCGCGCTTGACAATGGCGATCTTTTAAGCCATCCTGTCCCAGCAACTGACCCTCAAGCACAACGGATCACGGACCTCAGACGCCATTCGGGCGATGAGGCCCAATTATTTGTTGGCTCTCTCGAGGACTGAGTTGATATGTGGCTCAAAAGATAGTTTATCGTCAAGCCACACACCAAGGTCCTTTACCAGAGTGGCTCATCACCGAGCTTGTAGCAATATGGCTGCTTATTATGATAGCGGCAGAATGAGATTACGCAGAGGAAGTCTTGAGACGAGGACACAGGAAGATAGAACTTAACATTGTCATCATGCAACAGGCATCCTTTGGGAGGGAGCGACCCGATTCAGTCCGAGATGAAAAGCGAAAACAGTAAAGGACTTATGACGCTGCCCTGAGGACCCCTGAATTGCCTACGAGAGGATCGGAGAGCACACCGTCGACCCTAGCCCCCCAGTAAGTGCGAGCCTTCAGAAAGGAGTAGAACCAGAGAAGAAGTGAACCACCGAAAGCTAAGCGTTCCTTCTTATCCAAAAGCAGCCTATGAGGCAAGCAATCGAATGCAGCCTGGAAGTCTGTGTAAATGTAAATTTAAATGAAAGGAAGTGGGTGGACGATAGGAAGGATTAAAGAGTGGATAACAGACTCGAGGACTTAGTAGTCGGGATTCACCTCAACCCCGTAAGGTAGACTCACTGCGACGAGGTTGTGGACTCTACGGTGAACGTCCTTTGAGAATATCCACGGTTTGCCTAGGAACCGGAGTCGCTGCTGGCAGTCGATGATGACAGTACTGCCATTGCTGTAACAACAGTGACATCGACAGTGGAACAGAATAACATACAGAATTCTCCATTAACTCTTCCACGGCGTCGTGGTCCACAACGTTCCTCTGCTTCAGAGGAGGGCTTTAGATATTTGATGTCGCTCCTGCCGTATTAAACACGTTTGCTTTTAGCGCTTGGTCACTGAATTATCTAACCTTCATGTACCTGAAAGTAGTAGGCGAGGGTCATGGAGGTTTCAATTCTGACCGTTATCAGGTCTTTTTAAAAGTCAAATATGAATCCGTTACTAAAATTAAACCACAAGCCTTCAAACCTGTTCTTGCTACATTAGTTATAAAAAGTTGCTGAAAGTTGTACTATTGTCTCAAATCCCCTATATGTATGTAATCATGCAGTGGAATAAACATTGTTTCCTGCCATGTGCCGTGTGCAATAAATGAAGCGTTACAAGCGATCAACAAGACGATCCAAACTCCCTCTCCGGAGCCATTTCCATTTCCCGAATTTCTTATTCACAATTCCACTTCCAGCAATAAGGCAGAGGCAGCGCACATAATTTATGCCCCACATCCACCGCCTCGAATCCCCAGCGGATGCTTTGGACGAGTGTTCGTCGACCACGTGCTCGTCGGAAGGTTGTATCGGAACTCTAACGATGTACGATACCGTACCGCACACCTGCAGGCATATTTATGCGCCCGATTGTGATGGGGTTTGGGGCGCAGGACGTCAGGACCCAGCGTGCAATGCCTTACTACGGCGATAGGACATAATAAATATTGTTGCTGAATATATTGAACACGCATTTGATCAGGTATGTACATTTTGATGAGGTGTATCCGGGCTCTCGGAGGCGATCGGGTTTTGTTAAGAAGAAGGAATGGCGGATATTTCTTGCGATAAACCAAGTTTCGAAAAAACCTGCGACAGATTGTTAGCAAATTGTTGTAACAGTGCTAAATGGTGCGGAATATCAGTTAGTTCTTTTTGGGAAATGAATTATTGAACATGGTCGAGATGGTTTCCTTAATTTCGTCCACTGTAAGCCATTTGACCACTAACCGCACAACCGTTCTTAAGCCAAAGCAAACGGGGCTATTCCTTCTCTGGGGCTCATATATCGCTCCGGTTGGATGTTGGAAGGTTTCTTTCCATTTCGATAATGGACACTAATTTTACAACCCCGACATGTATAGATTTCCGAGGGCCACTATCGAGTCTAGCCCTCCGAATTCTTACCAGACACGGATCGGAGAGCGAATGAGTTAAGTTTTTTCTTGCCTGCAGTCGCATGTAAAACCGACTCATAAATTTCTCCACTCCAGAACTCGGGCTTGAGTACGGCCGTCCCCGGGTTTCCGGCTCCAGGAAAGCGAGCAAACCGCACAGCAAATTCAAACTAGCCTTTTTTTTTGGTTAGAGACGCAAAATAAATTCCAATTTAGCGAATGCATTAACACGAGCCAATGGGGTTGGTAGTATTTTTAAAAGAAAAACCACTGCAGCCTTTAAGTCATGATCTATGCAGCGCGGAATCGTATGTGGATTGGATTGGAAAGATTTGAAGCACGAAAACATGCTCCCGTTGGTTTGTGGTCGAAAGACGCTACGACCGAACGACAACAAAGTTTTATCATGCTGTATGGTGGTGCAAATGTGTTTATAATTTAATTAGCTATCGGGAGTCGGTTACGTGTTGGAGAATGTCTTTTAGCTGGAAGTTGTCTTTGGATGGGAAGGCGAGTCTCTCGACTGACCACGACGTTGCTGTAAACGGATTGAACCGTACAGCCAGCACCCAACAACACTTCCTAAGGGATTGTCCATAAACACCGTAACACACCGAGGATCCTTGTGAATATGAGATCTCCTCGATGCCACAACGACTATTAAACCCCTTTCGATGAGACATCTGCATTGGTTGTTGAGGCTCTTTCGACTTCTTTGAGTAGACAAGGCCCCAACAATGAAGCTTGGACTGCAAGGAATGTTTGCTGTAAGATATCTGCTGGAGAGTCCCCTTCAAAATTGATTTCATTTAGTAGATTTATCTTGATCGATGTAGCACGAAGGCCTACAAAGCTCTACGGATGACGAGTGTTAGACCAGGTCCCTAGGACACCGAAGCTCTATCAGACAACAAAACTTCTTGATAGATGAGGCCCCTTCGACAACGAGATCTTTTGCCATAGGACCCTTGATACATGAAATTTATACGACAAGTGTTCTACGCCTGCAAGGTCTCTTCGTAGGTGTGACGCAAACTACTAGACCTCATTTGTTTACAACAGAGATTCTTCGTTGCAATTACGAGGTCTCTTAGTAAATAAGGCTCGTTAGACGATGAAGTCCATCAGCAGTGGTGGGTTAAGATATTTGAAGGCTCCAAGTGAAATGACAGTTGAGGCCCCTCTAATTGTGATTTTAGAGGGAAACAACAGGATTTCCATTGTCGAAGAGGCTCCGAGCGGCCGCCGCTTCCGCTCCTAGGTCGATCCACCACTGCCCGTCAGAGGACGAGGGCTTGTCGTATACCAGGTGTTATATACCAAACTGGGAATACCACCGTCATCGTGTTGACTTTAGAGGTTATCAGATGAATGATACTAGAAGTTGACACGGTTTAAAGCAGTGCCAGCGTATTTAAGATATTGGAGATATAAGACGAAATAAACGATTTTAAACACAACTTCAGGTTTCTTCGACTGAGGAGGTCCAATAGACAACGATATCTCTTGGTAGGTGAACTCCTTCGACCACAGGAGACCAACACTTACTAGACAAGGTCCCGTTGTAGATAAAGCTTGGGCGATAAAGACTCTTTGTACACTTCGTGACTTAAACGGCTAGACCCCATTCAACGAATACGAGATCTCTAAGTACTGTGGTATCTTTGTACTTGAGGCCCTTTGTACGAGGATGCCTATAAGAGGGCACCAGGTTCGGTAGACAATGATGTACCTCGGTAGGTTAGGCACCTTGGACATCGCTACCTCTCGCTAGACGTTATCATTTAGAAGGATGAGGGGTTTTGAGAGGCCCCATGAACATCGAGGTCCTTGGCGATTGCCTTCTTTACCTGTCTTGCTCATCGCTGGACCACATAAGTTCTCGTTAGTTCTAATAGCTCAGAGCAGTAGAAAATCTAGTACTTCGGAGGCCTTATTCGGAATGGAAGTTTGAAAGCCCCTAACAGAGAGAATGTCGATCTGTGAATAATTGTAGAACTGCTGACCGGGAAGTGTGGGATTTTGAGTGAATCAGCTATGTATTCTGTGTAAAATTTTGCATGTATTATTGGGAGGCTGCTCATAGATTCCAAATTTCCTTATGCGTGGCATGTGGACTTGTAGTGCTTTCGTACGAGATTCTTTTACGCAGGCCCAAACACTCGAGTTCAAATATAAGAGTTCCCAAACAAACGAGTTCCCAAATATAAGGCCAATTTTACTAGGATTCAAACTCTAACTTCTATTACAGGACCATTTCTACGAGGCTATCGCCTAGGACGGTCGCTTCTTGGGTCAGAGTTTCCATTTCAACGATGGAGAATGTGTTGGACAAGATAGAGATTATTTCCCAAAATTCGTCCACGAGCCAAAAGCTCAGAATAAGCTGCTGACAGTTTGCGACAGAAATCTTATTGACAGTCGACGAATCATCTGTCGAAGGGACTCCCGTTTGACCTTAGCAGCAACCGAGTTCCTCTCTCGATGGGTTCCAACTCCGTTGCCAACTGTTCTGTACTAAAAAGCCATTTTCTTTTCACGGAACTACACTAGCCTATTTTATTGACATTTTGGATAATTTTTAAGGGTTTAATTGCAGAACTAACAGCATGATAGCCTTTGTACTTCAAAATGCATACTGATCAATGTAAGTCATTACAGACCTAGTTCTACTGTCTCTACTTCTTCTTCTTTCGCGCCACAACCTTTCGACGGCTCGGTCAGCCATTTTCCTCCCCTTATGAGTGTTACGTTATAAATGGACGACCACTGAATCTGTCCGTCTATCCGTCTGTCTGTCTTGTTTGTTTGTTTTTCCCGTTGTTTGAGTTCGTTTGCATCGAGAGCGTGTGTGTGTGGTTAGTGTTTCTTTCGACATTTAAATTTGGCATCTAATTTGTTTACAGGGCGCATTACAAATGGAGGGCGTGTGTGTGTGTGCGACAAGATGTAAGTTCTTCTAATGTGTTGTTGATGCAGATTTACGACACCGAAACGCATAACGACAACACGCGACAAATGCCCTGGTTGGCGGTGGGTAAGTACAAACACCCCATGACACTTGTTTCACTTGTGGCCGAGGTTTCGGTTAATTTAGTTTCAAGTTCCGACGCGCGGCGGCCGGCTAGCGGGCAAATCTCTTACGGCGCCCTTTCAAAGTGCAGCAGTGCAAATCGTTCGGGGCACGTGGCCGGCACGAGGCGTGGAGGCGTTACCGTTGCTGGTGGTTTGGCGCCAGTCGGATTTTATGCGACCGTTGTTTACAAGATCCGTGTTTACACCATATAATTATCCAATTAAAATGCGATACAGAGTGCAGAAAAAGGGGTGTGTTCGCTCCATGTTGTCCATGGTGCGGAGCGTTAACTTATTCAATTTACTGCTTTGTATTAATATTTGATTTAAAGAAAAGGATTTAATTCCTTTCCATAGAATTACTTAAAGCGTACCCGATTACTCTTGAAGAAGAAACCCATTGTATAAATATGATAGATTGGACTTTCCTTTTTTTCGTGCTGTTGATGCTCCACAATAAGCACATAACATCAATCATTAGATCGCCGGTAGCATCGGATGCAAATCAATCGGAATTCCGACAGACAGGCAATTAGATTGATGTGACGCAAAAAAAAAAACAGGGCAGCATTTTCTAAACTCTTGCACTCACTCACTCACTCAACTCGTCCACCACTCATTTGTCGCCAAATAAATGCGATAAAATTTGTTGACCAGGCAGAAAAATGTATCCCCATGGGAGGATCGTCCCCAATGTCGTCGACACAAGGGTGACATTAGATTGTAGTTTGTGCCATTGGTGCAAAACTATTTTTGATAAATTTAAATGATCAAACCATTTGTTTGGACCGACGCTGGTGTAGTGTTTAGGTGGGTAGCTGTTGTTCACCAAATTAGCCCGGCACGGTCGGAGGTTTGCTGGTGATTCCTAATCTACAGCCGCCACCATCACCTCCACCACCATCATCTAGTGTCACGTGGGATGTTGCAATGTTAGGGGGTGGGTGGCTAACACACACAAACAAAAAAGCGGAAAGAAACACACTTTTGTCCGAATGCATTTTTGCTGGCGAGAGTGTGTTACTCGTGTCCGAAAGGTGAGATTAGGTGTTTTACCGTACCCTGCTGCGTACTGCCAGTGTGGTGTCTGCTCCCGATGCTGCTGTATAATGAGTTTTATATTTCTTGCGATCGAAAAACATCAAGACAAATTATTGCTTTCGAATGGCTGGTAAGCATTCTTTGATGCCTTAGGTGATTTGAATAATCTGTCGAATGGGTGCAAACAGTGCTGACGACCGATTGGAACGATTGTTCAAGAACGATCTATAAAGAAGGAATAAAAATAGAAAGGCTAAAAAATCAGGCTGAAAAACCAAAAGGTGGAATTTAATTATGCAAAATTGGCAATACAAGTGATAAGCATTGGAGTAAAATTGGATGAAAGACCAATATGGGCTTAAAAAGTTTTTAAAAGAATGTTATATATAGAAAACTTATGTTTTAATTTATTTAGTTTATATAAAAACTTTAATTAAAAAACTTTTATGTAGTTTTTTTAAAGCTATACAGTGCGTAACAGAACAGAAAGGCCACTAGTTTTTTGAGAATAACTCTGAGAAAAAGTCTTGAGACATAGGCGCGCTTCGGTTGCAGTAGAAGATGGGTGAGCGCCGCAGCCACAGACTTAAAAAAAAATTTGACAAAAATATTTGTGGTATTTTCTGATATTCTTTATTATGTCTAAATTTTTATATAATATTTTCTTTGGTTTTTGATACTCAGGACGCACTAAAAGCCAGGTATGTTTATCCCTAAAAGAGCCATTTCTCACTACATTTTAATAGCTACTGCATTTGTTATGGGTACTGTACTAGGGATGTATATATAAATAATTTGAAAGATAATTTTTTATTTTCTGTACTAAAAAATAGGGATTTTTCATGATTTAAAGAAAAGCTCATGGAAAAACTAATAATAAAAATATGTATATGATTTTTTTTCATTAAGACTTTATAAATAGCATATCAGGAGGGTTCATTTTAACTGTTTAAAAAAATGTTAAAAACTGTTTTTACATTACTTGGGAGTTTTTCTTACTGCCTGTATTATTTATCGAAATTTAAAATGAGAATTTGCATAAAAAACGATGGGTTTTCTTGAGTGGCCTTATAGTTAATCCTTATGTTACATGAAGCAATTTTCAACCCAATGAAGACATATGTATTAGTGTGCTTAAAAATATAAACAATATATGAGAAAACGTATTTCTCCATCCTCTACAACTTTGCAGGAAATTTTTTTTACCGATGCCTCCAACTTTACTAGTTATTCTCAAAAAACTAGTAGCCTTTTTTCTGTTACGCACTGTAAAGAACTTTGAAACAACCTCTAGTAAATTACATTAGATATTTTTATTTTATTTATTTATTTATTTATTTATTTATTATTACGGTCAGACGCCGTATTGCCATCAGCGCGTGCGATGACTACGAATCATAAATTCACACAAAAAACAATTAAAGAAAATTAACAACAACCTCCTTGTTATTTGCCATATCCCGGGCATGCTCGGTTGACAAATTAAAGATAATTCCTGATTTATTTGGACACCGTCATGACAAATGAGACTTGTTTAATATTATGAATTGTAATAGTCATATGGCTCATAAGGGTCGTCATTGGCTCCCTCATGTAGAGAGCTTTAGACAGAGTCCATGTCTGAGGGCATATCTTCTTCTTCTTCCCTGGTACTACGACCTCGAGAGGTCTCGGCCTGCCATTTCTAGCTTTTTGTGACTTGATTTTACCCGAAGCAAAGTAGTCAGTTCTGCTTATGAAGAGGCGGTTTTGGATGGTATTTGATCCTCGGTCTGGTCGTGTGAAGATCGTTATCTCCTCGGCCACCGGACCGCCCCAATCCGAGAGTACATACTCCACAGTGAATCGGAAGAGTGCCTGGATCCTGCGATAAAGTTCCTCTAAAGCCGTGCAATTCGATTGAGTCGATTGCCCCTCCGGACATCTGCATAGCTTAAGTCTTCAAGCATCAATGGGCATCTCTTGAAATAATTGGGATACATGATGGTTGATGCTTTCGTTGTATACCATACTAATTTGAAAGAAAATGAGCTTCGTGGAATAGTTCGCTCTTTGGAGATAGTTGTTGAAGCTTTACCAGGTCTGCAATTCGTTTCCAGAAGACCTCCAAGTCGTTGATGAATAGTTTCCTAGCGGAGCAAGTCCTCACGGTGTACTAACCAACTGAGACCACCGTCTGGATACCTGCACCATCAAAAAGACGCCTTCGGACATCACTGTCCAATGCTTCTCGTGCCAGATAGTAGGAAGCAGCCAGATAGTAGGTTAACCCTTCAAGAACTCTACGAAGTCACTTTGTCTAAAGCGTTCCGTATGTTATGTGTTGTGCTACGTGTAAGTTACGATTTTTAAAGACTCATACAGCCTCAACTCTCTTGTTTGTGCCATAGCTAGACCAACGCTAGAATTCGCCAGCATTATTTGGACTAGAATCTATTCAGAAAAAAACTTACTTGTATATGAGCCCGTAAGGGCTCAAATCTTTCATACCGTTCTAGGACTATTCTTCTAGAACTATAGAAGACTACCGTTCTTCTATTCGAACTGGAATTTCTCCGATGCAGACGAAACATAGCTCTGAGTTTCCTTTCGTACAGGATACTAACGGATTAAGGGATGCCCCGTAGTTCTTGCCTAACTATCACGCTCCTAGCATTTCACACTTACAGAACTTGGTTCTAACAAACCATCGTTTGAAATCGATTAGTGCAACTCCACGGAATTGGAGCGATCAGGAGAATCTGTAATCACTGTCGGAGAATCTGTAGGTTAATTATCGGATTACTACTACAAGTTCTTCTGTTAGGATTTAAGTAAATGGTTTATGTGTGTGGATTTGCTTCAATTATTGCATTCAAATTACCAGTCAGATAATCTGTCCGACTAATGAGAGTTGATGGTCTACAACAGGCAGTCCAAATGCATTCTTATGTTGCGGATTTTATTGCCTGATCATAACAAAAGTTGTACATATAAATAAACGCTTATGATTTAAACAAATAAATGTTGATTTTTATACCATTAGCGATTTTCAAACTGTTTCTTTTAATTATAAATATGCATCGTTTCTCTTAATTCACCAGCGCTGTTTAAGAGAACCTCCCTCACAGTATTGTTCTTACAAGTCATATTCACTCAGAAATCACTTTTAAACTGTTTATAGAATTATCATCCAACTCCATTCCAGTCGTGCCACTCCTTAGCATCACACAGCGCGAAAAACTGCTGTACACATGATGATCCTTCAGCTGCGATCCACAGCGAAGCAAACCTTCGGGTATACCGACAATCTTAGCACACTCTTGCCGTATCTGCTGCCGTTCCAGGCCAGTCGGCGGAAGTTCCACTGCATTTCGGTTCAGATTGCCGTAGTAATGGTAGAAGCATCGGAATAAGCCATTCGCCGACTCGATTGCACTCAGGTATGGTTTGTAGCCGCAGGAACTGTTCTCCTTCAGTGGGATTTGAACTCTCCGTAGACATTCGTTCGTACGGTTCACGTGCAACGTATCGCCCTCGTCTGGTGTGAAGAATTGACGCATCAACTCAACACGCGGCACGTTTTGCGTTGCTTCGAAGACGCGCAGATTGAGTAGAATGCAGAACATCAGCTCTTTCGTCGCCTGATCGTCTCCGTACTGGTGGGAGAGGTAAGACGTTGAAGCAGCAGATGATTCGATACGCAGATACTCGAGACAGTCGGACTGTGCTTCATCCCAGCTTTTAGTCAGAATGTGATGTTTCAGGGCACTAGCGGTAAGTAGGCAGCAAGCACCACACAAAATTGCAAGTAAACGAAGATGCATTGTATTGCCGGCTAGACACACACGTTCGCGTAGGTTTACCGGACTGAGAGTAGAGAGAAGTATGATCGTGCCGGGTGCTGCATGCACGCACTCTTATACCTCGAGTGCTCTGTGCCGGTGGGAGGTTTGTGAAGGTTTTCGCCGAAAGTGTGGTGCATGCAGTGCAGTTTGTAGCACGCGATGGTACAATGCAACGAGCAGCAACCGTGCATCGTATGATAACAAAGTAAGGTAAATAGCATTACTTTTCAAACTTTCTGTGAAGAAAGGTGGGCGCTGCTCAATTTCCTTTTAAATGTTTGTAAAAAAAGTATCAAAAACTAAACAAATGATGAGTAAATTATTTTTGTTCTGTTTGCGCTTGACTGGAAAAAACAATTAAAGCCGTAAACAAATGCTGCTATAGACAATTCATAAACAAACAAGATTTTTTTTCTTTTACTACTCTATTATAGCATGAAAGGAGATAGTATTACAACTAATGTTTAGGTCTGTTGAAGTTTTAGATAAAATTAGCTAAGTTGGTGCTGCTCTACCTTTTGCTTTTCTTCAAGTAAGCTCCAGGTCGCTCAACTCTCAAAGAAGCTCTCCAATTTTGATCAATTTTTTAGCTTATTAAGATAATACCATGCTGAGGCATATTTTTGTTCACTTCTTGAAATCGTGGTCTTATGTGAGTGCTCATATATACCAAATCTTATCTCTCTTCTCCGGGAGTCTTCGAATTTAGAATGGTGTTATAAAAAGGCCTTCTCGTGGAGTAGTGTTGATGGTACCCTGTAGTAAAGACTGATGTATAAGGCTTTGTTTCTCCTCCAGTGGTGTCTGGACTAGCATAAAAGGAAGATTGAACCCAGTATCACAATATCAGCATCAAAGATTAGAGAATTGCCACTGAAACACCAACTGGGCCAACCTAGACCTCTCCACAAAACTCCACTCTATCAAGCACAACACCGCACCATGGGACGATCCCGATTCCAGCCACATCCAACGACTCCTTTCCCGCCTACGCATTAGTCACACCACATCCTTACCGATTGCCATGGATACACTACACACCGAAACACCTCTTAACTTGATACCGACCTAGCATTCATACACGACAAACAACAGCAGAACCGCCTCATCCGATTTTTACGCATCAGCAACCTGTAGCGAGAGCTATAAATTCATAGCATAATAGTTTTCATATTACACGAAGCATAATAGCTAACAAATAGCCATACTCATAATACAATTTACCACACTTATGTAACATTAGACAGCAAAGAGGCGAATCAGGTATCAAGACCCAAAGCCTCTATAAATAAACGAAAAAAAAGTTAGAGAGTTGCATTCGTTTATGAACTAAGTTAGCTAAAGGTCATCTGGATGAGCTTGATTGAAAGCAGCCTAGTAGTATCATAGAACAGGCCATGATATGGAAGACCACGTAGTAGGGATAAGTTACTAGGAAGTTAGTAGGGCTGTAGGTCAGCTTCAGATAGGAGACTCGAATATAACGTCCGAATTGGAGGATATAGCACAAAGTTTCGGGTTTAGTACAGAGCGATCTACCTCTACAAGGTCTCTAGGTAGATGAGTCCTACCTCTAGGTAGACGTGGACTTCTAGTTAGACGACTCCATGGACAGGATACTGTAAAGAATCTAAGTAGATGCGATCTCTTCGACTACTAAAACTCTCCGTAAATGTTATCCTTACTCTTAGAACATTAGTCCTCTTAGACTGCACAGTTCTGTGACTTGATTTTATCCGTAGCTCGATAGTCAGCGTCAGCAATGGTCTGCGAACCGAAAAGCGGTCGGGATGCGATTTGAATTTCGGTGCTGTTGTGTGGAGAATGACGTCGCAATCACCTCAGCTACCGGACTGTCTAGACATCTTGGAATATTATCTCAAGATTTAGTCCGAAAATGGAGTACGCAAACATAGTGTGCTATTCTGCTGCTTCTCGGGCTCTAGTGCGATTGGTATCCTACAACTCATGATCTTGCGTTTTGTACACCGTGCCTGCGATCAACGTTTCGAATATAGGACTAGGTGTCTGATGATTGGGCTGACTCTTCTTGATGAGCGTCTAGAGCAGACAGGGCTGTCGTTCATCACTGTCCATCAACTCAATGCTGGTAATCATCGAACCTTACATATTACTTTAGACTACAACGACTATGTGTCGAGAATTCATCGCTGTCTGTGATGACGTCGAGTCTAGCATCCCTGCTGCTGAGTTTGTTATTTGTGTAAACGTCAAGGATATGTTTAACCAAGCCCGTCTGCATTGTTTTTTGTACATGGTACATGACGCATGGATGACGAATTGCTTTCAAATACGTTACTGTAGGTATGTTAGGTCGAGATGCATTAAAAAACAGGGTCTAAATCTGAAATCAGGATCTAAATCTCTTGGGCGATTAGTGCCCTAAGACAAGATAATGCATCTTGAAAACTGAAGTGTCTTGGAATATTACACATTTTGAATGAGAATGGACGAAGGAAAACGAGTCGGCCACCATATTTTAGAAATATGCTTTATAGTGAGTTTGGAAAATTAAGGCTGATGACGAGTTCTTGTCATCGCCGGTAGATCAGACATTTGGAAGGTTGTGTACGCCGAACGATTACGATGAATACGGACGTTGTCGCACTAGATCGATTGTTTCACAAGACTATCCGAGACTATCCGAAGAAGCAATAGGATGCTTTGGTCTCGGAGAGAATTAGTGTTTGTCGATGGGTTCGGGGTGTACCGAGTAGAAGAAAGCGGTGCTGAGATTGGAACCAGATTCTGGTCTAGGTGTCAGAGATGATATTTTTTGTCCAAAAGAGCAGGTCGTGATGGGATAATGTAGTATTGTTGATAGACCATTCTCTCCCGTCTTGATTAGAAGGCCCGAGATTCCAATGTCCAATAACTTGGAGCTCACCAGTAAATAAGAAGGTTTTCGAGGGGCTGGATGTGGGGATTCATGAAAGATCTTGTTTCGAGAGCGTTAAGGATACTTGTGCTGCAGAAGAAGATGACGTTAGGGTTTATCTGTAATAAGGATGATTTGGTCTGCTATTGGAAGAGCATGGTACTTAGTACTTCCTGATAGCCAGAAACCGGGTTTTGGAAGAGCAGATGCAGTTTTCGATGCAGTATGCCAGTACGAAGACTGTCAGTATTATGTCTCACTCCCAGTAATGAAGTTCCTCACGCTAAGATTTCTTTCGACACTCGCCATTATTAATATAAAACTCAATTTCTGCTCCATTTTTAACTGAAAATTATTAATAAAGAGCGAGTGACACAATTATGAGCCAACTCAAACTATTGATGATCACCGGGGGCGGAAAAGCGAAAAACATTCAAGGAAAACGGTACAACCAAAATGATAAATGTGTTTTAATTTCATAATTGGCACAATTCATATTTCGGCAGCGCAAAACTCGCACACAAATCGTTTGCGTTCGATTGCGAAAAAAAAAGTCCGATTTCACCGTGCCCGGCTGCCGTGCTAAACCCGGTAAACGCTACCTTCTGCGAAAGAAATCCTGCAAAAGGATGGCTGCATTAAAGCAAATAAAGCGGGAAAGCGAGAAAAGGGGGCACGGGATTGTAATGAAGAATTATCGTTGATCAAGCTTTCCGTTCCGTTTGCCCGAAACCTTCCCTTCCCTCAGCCTACTTCCTCGCGACAATCGGACGAGGCGCAAATAAGATTTGCCGAAACTTACGCCATCCGTAACGCCGGGAACCTTGGAGGAAAATGGGAAATTGCACTAGCCCCGAAATCAATTCCATCAATTGACAGTTTGGCAGTGGCCGCTTTTCGATTTTTCCCGCCACCCCTGCCCTGGGAAGGCGTGGTGTGTGCAAGTTGGAAAAGTCAATTCAAAATGAAATCCCGAACGGAAGGACTTCCGGTGGGAGACTCTCGAGTGCGTCGAGAGGACACGAGCCCGCGGGGAGGTCATTTTTCTTGCAGCAATTGTGCGTCGTTCCAGGCACGGCAAATGGAGTCGGAATCGAAAATCGAATTTGAATAATGGACGAAAGTGGCCTTTTGATTGGAGCGCGCTCGGAAACGGGAAGAACGAACGCCAAAAGGAAAAGCGTCTCGATTGTACGACGCTCGCTCCGTGCGGCAACGAAAACGATGGGTCATTATTGGATGATAAATTATGAATACAGGCAAATACATTAGCGTTGAAAAACAGATTTTTCCCTGCGATATTATGTTTCTTTGGAATTTGTTCTCCTTCTTCCGGTGGCTTGGTTGTTATTTTTCGTCACTCGACGACGTCTTGCGCCGTGCCGTGACGTCCTTCTTTCGGGTTTTTTTTGACACTTTGTTTTAGTGTTTAGCAGTTGGTGTTGGAGAGTTGTCCATTTTTTTGTTGTTGGCTCTAAATTCTATCACACACACAGCTTGAATCACGGAAGGTCCCTCTCGTCCGTCGTCGTAGAGGAGTGTTTTAATTTTCATTTCCATGTCAAACCGGCGAGCATTGACAAATGGCGTTGGCAGGACGGGAGATTTTTTTCCTCTTTCTGAGACTGGTCTGAGATTTCTTTTTTAATAAGGTTTTTTTGTTCTTAAGCTGCCACAATTTCTGCATTTTGCTTTTAATTTTCGCGTACCGAGACCTGGCGAACCAATCACACCATAGGCTGGTGACAGTTTTTGCGCCACAGTCTGGGCCAGAGGTTTTTCTTACCCCCGGGCCGGAAAAAGTTTCACCCCATGGAGTTTCTTCGCTTTTCTCGCCTCTCACCGGTCAGCTAAAGACGATCGCAGTGGTGTAACGATGAGGAACACCCGCGTTTCCGCGTCCATGTTACTTCCGTTGGACATTTTAATTAACGGCTGTACTTTGATTAATTAAAAAAATATGCTAATCCGTGTGTTAACGCCAAATGGTTCCGCACACGGCGAAACAATCGTCTTGTGATTGTTGTTGTCCGCAAGAGGCGCGCTCACGGAAACTATAACTTACTTCCGTGTGGCTTAAAATATTTTTGTCCCAACACCGACTGACGGTCAGGGGGCGGTTTGGGTTTATTTTTTTTAAAGTAATTCAATTTGACAACTCGCTCAAACTGAGCCCATAGGTCGTTGGATTGGTTATCGATAGCGGGGCTGTGATTGTGAATAATAATTTGTTATAGGTTTGGCATGTGTTGCATGAAAAATTGAGCACCGGCCGATTGCTCCCGTTACTGCAGTGCACTAGTTGGCAAGTCGCCCTGGCAGTCTTCACTGTGCGTGCGCGAAAAATGTTGTAAGTTTTGTGCAAAATATTTTACATAAATTTTACGACCAACAGCGCAACGTGTGGTACCGTGCGTTTCAGAGGGGTCTCTCAGGTTTTCGGAGTTTTAATCGAATGGGCGGTAAAAATTGATTGAGCAAGGTCACGCGCTATTTAGAAATTTATGGCATTTATGGGAAAAATCGTTCGGAACTCGCTATTCCGGGATAGGGGGAAAAACTCAGTTCGGAATCAATAAATTTGGCTAGCAAAAAAGCCCAAGCGCTACCCAACTGCATCCGTCTATCCATGGGCTGCATCTTAGAGGGAGTGATAAATAAATCAGATCATTGCGCGACGATTTGCTATTCGCTGCAGATGTTGCAAAATCTATAATAATTCACTAGATTATCGTTCGCGAAGGTAGACCATTTTTGCAAACCATTTTTTTCAAACTGGAAATGTGATTTGCTGTTTTTTGAGGGGATGAGGGAAATGATTTTCAATGGCTCTGTTCGTTACGGGTGTAAATATCATGGAGATAAGACATGCAGATGCGAAGGAACATGAGTATAAAAGTAACTGTTTTGTGGTTTAAATATCAGTGGTTTATTTTTGCGTAATCGAATCAGCAGAAGGTTCCTAATGTTAAGGGTGTTTAAATTGCTACATTTTATTAAAAAGTATTACACATTTGACTTATGGTAAAGTATATTAAAATAAAGTTAAGAAATTTATCGCAAAGCCTAGGAGCAATTATAGCGATGAACTTTGAATGAGCTATTTGATATGCAGTTTGTTTAAACTACAACATAAATTTGGTTTGAATTATAATTATGATTAACAGGCTTATTTTATGAGTCCGATGGCTCCGATCTTTACACGGCACGACCCGGGTTCAAATCCCATCCGGACATCCAATCCGTACTGACTGTCCAAATACGGGTAAAATCAAGCCATAGAAAGCTAGAAATGGCAGGTCGAGACCTTTCAAGGTTGCAGTTCCAAGGAAGGAATGGCTTAATTTATTGTATAATAAGACTGGACATGTTTTCAGGGGAATGACAAAAAGCTTCTCAAAATCGATTTCTCGATTGATTCAATGATAGGATCGGTTTTTCAACATCATCTTCAACTAATTTTCAAATAAAAACCTAATTAGATTCAATGAAAGTCGGCATTCTAATCCGAATTTTACAATATTAAAAAAAATGATGAGTCTTATTTTATTGTCTATCACTGTAGATCTCGTACTTTTGCTTTGTGCTATTCAATATTCCTTGTTAGTTCCTCAAGAAGTTTTTTCTTAACAAGCAAACTCATTACGGCTGGGCTGTCGGCTAGGCTTGCAATGAATGTAT
The DNA here is from genome assembly GCF_013141755.1 of Anopheles stephensi. NCBI lineage: Eukaryota > Metazoa > Arthropoda > Insecta > Diptera > Culicidae > Anopheles > Anopheles stephensi. Next base: position 48,734,270 of record NC_050202.1, read on the forward strand.
TCTGACTTTACATGAACACACTGATTGAATGTTAAATTAAATCAATATCAAGCAACAAGGAAACTGAAGAAACAAGCTCAAAGGATTAATCGCATGATTCAAACTTGGTTTGGTGCGAGGCTCAAAGAAACTTAGGACGAATTATTGCAGAAAATAATTAAATTAAGGCATTTAAAAGTACTAATTGATAGTAAAATTACGTAGACTTAATGTTACCGCATAGTTGGTTAGTCAGTCCTTACTATGGGAGAACAGCCCAGATGAGATTAGAACCCAGGTCCTGCCACGGGGTCAATCACAACGATTATTCATGCATTAATGTTTATGCAGATGATAAATCTGTTACGTTGAATTCTTAACAACTGTTAAAAGAAAACTTAGGTCTAACAGTGGACATATTCGAAAGAAATATTAAAAGTAGGAGAATGCTTGCCACTGATACCGATAGAAATTCTGAATTTCATTTAAAAAAGCCACCAAAATCACCATGAAAAAAAACCATAGGTTGCTATTACACATACACAGTTAAGTGCGAAAATATATGAAAGCTGTCCATGTTGTATATGATAGTAAAGGAGAAGTTTTATTAAGAGGGGAACTTATTAAGAGCTGACGTGGTACAGTTGTGTTGGACATTGATGAATAAATTGATGATTTTGGACTGTAAATGAAATAAGATTCAACTGCTTATATGTGCTAAACATTGGCAATTGTTTACTCATTAAAAAATACCAAGCTGGTGTTAAGTACAAAAAGTAGGAGTTACTGATTGAACTAATATAATTATCTGTGAGACTGGATTAGTACTACTTTTAGGTTGGTGTGTTAAATCGACCAAGTGAAATCCTTTCACCAAACATTTATGATATATTTATTTACTAAGCACTGTGCTCAACCGTCGTTTCTTAAAACATATTAAACATATTTGTTGTTAATAATTTGCTAGTTCGAAGCGTTGCCGCTGGGTTACAAACGTTCATCATGGAGAGCAGATCCGGTAAGTCGATACGATAGGTCTTAAGCTCCGTTTTGAAGAATCTCTGCATGTTCAGCAAAGCTAGGCCGAGTAGCATACAGCAAATTTTATAGCCCACGGGAGCCCTCGAGGAACGTAGAGCAAACCTCGTGGAATAAGGAGAGCAAACCTCGTGCCAATAGCATCTTCAAGATACTGGATAGAAATACCCCCAAAGTACGTTAATCCTGGTAGTAAATAAATGTATTCGTATGAGTGTTGGAGTATGAATGTTGGAACGAGGTACGAGAGGTGGTGAAAAATGTGTGTCAGTGTCATGACATCACTCCAGTATCGTAATTTGATCCCGTGAGACAGTCTAGACAGTCTTGGTAGTCCTAGTTACGGGTAACCCTCCACGCTCTACTAGACGCATGTTGACTCACAACACTTACCAAGCAGCAGTAATCGTCAGCTTTAGCTCAAAAACTAATGATTTAGATTAGAAAAGGGTACATGATCTATCACAAATTATCTTTCCAGGGGGTAAAATCCAGTCACATAAAGCCTGAAATGGCAGGCCGAGACCTTTCGAGGTTGTAGTCCCACCAAAGAAGGAAGGAGTTGTCTTAGACGATGAAACTGCGTATCAGGTTTGGCATAATTCTCTGCAATGAAATCAAATTTAATCACACAATTTATCACTCAAAACTTAATAGGAAATCTTCTCCTGAAAAACACATCCCACAAGGTATTAATAAAACAACTAAACAAGCGTACAAAACCAAGTCCTTCCTTATGGTTGTCCTTCCTGAGGCACGTTCAAAAATCGCGAATCCATTTAAACACCCCTGCTTCAGTTTTCCCTCGTTGGGAAATTTTTCCCAATCGGCAAGACAAACGGCACAACGACTTGCATGACAACAGCTTCATCGGTCATAAAATCGTCGTATACAATCACCTTTAACCGCTTCCAATATGGCAATTTCGATGCGCCGTTTCGGAAGGCAACCCGTCCGCGAGGGTGTTCATATAAAGGTGTATTCTTTTCTGATACGCAGCGTACTAGTAGTACGCCCCAAACACAGGCTCTTGTGTCCTTAAAAAAAGTCGATCGAATCCATCGGAAAGGGGTGATGTTTGTGTCGAAATCGGATTCCTTTTTTTTCCTTCTTTGGGATTGTTTTCCGAAAGTCAGGTGTGTGGTTGCCTTCGCCCTGTGTACGATGGCTTAATATTGCGATGTGCGGCAATCATAATAACAATAACAGCCTGCAGGCCTGCCCACTGAGTCCCTTGATTGCTTTCGGTGGGTTTTGCCCACGACAAACCGCACTGGTCGAACGATGGGCTTTTGTGGGGCGATTCGCGCAAAAAAGGGACATCACCAACCGAAATTTCTGTATGCGTTTCGCAGCAAAGTGAACCGGAATCGGTGCGAAACGATCGAAGATGAAGATCCGTGGAAATAGATACAGATATATCCTGGCGGACGCGGAAGCAAAATGGGCGAGCGTGTGACTTCGGGTGTGATTGTCATTTTGTGACTTCACTCGCTTTCCTCCCCCCATCCCAAAAAACAAAGGGGTTTTCAAAATAGCATTTTTTACTGCTCACTGTGTTGTGTGGCCTCCCCGGTGCCGGCATCGGTCCGTACAACATAACATCCACATAAAAGTGGATGCGGTTTTTTGATGTTTTTCGATGTGAATTTTTACGACGGCTGCACACCGCGTCCGATTCTGTCGATTGCTTTCGATTGCAATCCCTCGATCGGATTGGGAATAGTTTTATTGCTTTAAGGTTTTGTTTTCCTTTTACTTCTAATAGAGCAGCTAAATCGTTATGGAGTAATCGATTAAAAAAGAGTTCTCCATTGAACCCATCCAGTCACCAGAAAGAAATCTTAAAACAAGCAACAAGAGCTAGTTAAAATAGGAGCTCTTCTCATTTGTTATCACAATTATTGGTACAGCACGATCGCTTCCAACTTCCCAAAGCTTTGATTTTGTATAGCTTTTGATAGCTGGCCCGCAGTCCGTGAATCGAATGGACAACGATACGATGCTTCTAGCACGCTCGGGCCTGGCATGCACAATGAGGCTCCTACATGCTCCGGAGAAAAAAAACCCAAAAACCAATCGAACTATGACCGATAGATGGTCGGAAAAACATACAACCCATCTCCATTCGAAAGAAGTCTCAAAGTCGTGGCAAATTGATACCGAACAGCAACGGGAACGAGCGCCAGAGGTCTTGCGGTTTATGGCATCGGGTTGAGTTCGCAGCAGTCACAGCATTCCATTCCACCACCTCGAACCGGATGCATGGCGACACGTGCTGGGACAGTAAAAAAGGGCAGCGTACACCTTTATTACCATATTTTCCAGATTCAATTATTGGTGGCAGTCCCGATCGGATCGGAAAATAAAGAAACACGCCAGCGCCAGGATGGGCGATTTAATCGAAGAACTGGAAGGCAAATCACCGCACCCGGGGTTCTGGAGAAAGGCCCCGGTGTCCCGGTGATCAAATGTATGATTGCTGCACAACAACGACGGCGAGAAAGGAGAAATGGCCGAGGAGTGGCCATTGATCGAATTGGCGAAGGACAGGACAGTTCATGTGCAGCATAATATGCGCTTGGTATGTAGTAAGTGGTTAGGGTTTGAATGCCAAGCGAATGAATATGGGACGCACCATGTATTTTGTGCCAGTTATGGAGATATCGGTTGTTGCAATTACAGATTTTGACTTTGGTGTTATTTAGGTTTTTGTTAAGTAAAACGAACTCTGTTTAGCTGGTTAGTTGTAATCATAGAATTGTTGTGACTTAAAAGGACTTTGTCTGACTGTTTATTTGATTTAAATATTGGTCTTATCTTGCAGTTTCTAGCTTCCTTGACCTAGTCTATCCATAGCTGAAGAGAAATGGACCAGTCTGTCTGCTCTTAGACTTGGTCTTAGAAAGGGATGTAAGAATCTCGAAAGGGACCATCTTGCACTTTGAAGTCGTAAAAAACCTCGCCCATCTTGAGTTAAAAACACCGATAAGAAAATAATTGTTGATAAATAGCAGAGTGCTAACTATTTATGGGTCAGTGGAGAGCCTAAGGATAACTTTCTAATCAGAGTACTTGATTGCCACAACGAATGAACGCAGACATGCTCTCTGATCAATTAGACGTTTTCGTCTTAGCTACTTAAGCTAGAATAACGCTCAGAATTTGATGGACTGCTGCTTAGATAAAAATGCTAAGGGGGAGTGTATGACAAACGCTGGACATTGACATGACTGACAAATTCAGCAGCGGATATACCAGGCTCGAAGAGATTACAAAACAGCGTTAAATTCTCAACACTGTTCGTATTTGTGGGTCGCGGGAGCCTTGAATAGTTCGTGGATCGCTGATTACCAGCATTGCCCGAGTGCGAAGCGACCTGGCAGGCATGTACGATGCAAGAGAGTAGCACTTGAAGAGCCCTGTAATGAATTATAATCGTGTCGCTCATCAAGAAGGGGCAGTTCAAGTATCGAACATCTAGTCCTTAATTCGAAACGGTGATCCCAGGAAAGGAGTGCCAAACACGAGATCCTGTGTAGTATGGACGTCAGCCGCTCGAGATCCCGGGGTGCGGCATGCGACCACACTAGGGCATATTTGTCCTCAAATTTTTTTAATATATAATAATCGTAAAGTCTTTGGCGGTCGGGTGGCCGAGGCGATAACGGCGCCGGTCTCCACATGGCAGGACCGGGGTTCAAATCCCATCCAGATTGCCTCCCCGTAGGCAGGGCTGACTACTTTGCTACGAGTAAAATCAAGGCATTGAAAGCCAGAAATGGCAGACCGAGACCTCTCGAGGTTGTAGTGCCAAGAAAGAAGAAGAAAGTCTTTGAGAGCAGTATGATGATCTCTATCTCTGTTTATAAGACACGAGACTCGATCTAAAATTAGACTCGAGGTGGGATAGTCATTGGCGCCGAAAGACCCATGCCATAATTTATCTTTAGGTTTTACATCCACATGGACAGAGTGGAGATTTTGTAGCCCTAAACTGAGATGGAATGATGGCATCTGCCAGAATAATTGAGATCTTGAATTGTCAGACGACAAAGCTCGATAGTAAGAGGTATAGAAGGCCTCTGCAGCAGGGTAAGATCATGATGCGATCATAGTGCTTGATAAGGGGGAATGGACTAAGTAAGTTGGCCATAGTTAATAACAAATTTGTAAAAACATATGCCAAGTTATAGGGATTATGAAATGACTACTCACCCAGAGCACGGTCAAGAAGTTCGATAAGCTTGAGGGATAACATTTGGCCACGGTTTATCGCACCATAAAATCTCTATGACTCAACGGACAAAATCAAACCCCCTGAGGTACAAAACCTCGAAGGGGATGTCGAGGCCCTTGAACCGATATTTGGCTTGGAAGTGATCAACAGTTTGGGGATGCCGCTTTTGCGCCGATGTCACAGTGAATAATGAAGTTTGCATCAGAATTTTGAAGGTCCATAAGCTAACATTGGCGTTGGCTAACTTCTCTGAAGTTTAAAGCTTTGTCCTACTATAAGATGGCTGATGGTAAGCAATACCGTTTGGATGCGAATATATGTAGGTCTCTAGACGTCCTGAAAATAACCTATTAGTCTAGTCAACTTAGGCGTATGTTACAGCACAACTCGTTAAAATATCCAAACCTAGTGTAAAGACCCTTTAGTCTATTACAATACTCACTTGGAGTTCAATATTGAAAGACTACATTCGAATGACCAGTTCCAGTTGATGTGTAATGTGTAATGTGTATTGAGTGTGTTGGGTATGGGATGACTTTTCAGTTGATGAGACAAAATAATCAAACTCTTATGGTAATGGCGGCAGATGCCAAGTTAAAATCATCAGATCAGATGACAAGAGTCGAGTTCGTATTCGGCAATGTTAGTAGAAGACATTGCGATCGCAGCCATATTTGAACAATGTCCTGCTCAATATCCTGCTGTGTTGAACTCGATAATCGTCGATACTTTAGGCATTCGCATTGAAATCTTGTTGAGATATCATGGAATTGTTTGTATCAAATTTAAACTAAACCAATCTAAAGGATATTCTATCCAGGATTGTTGATTGTTGTACCGTTGCCGGGTTTGATGCGCTTGGCAAATTTACAATGCGATATCTACCTTCAGAGTGCATCACATTCGCTACTAGCATAATTGTTATATCACCAGTTGACAATAACGACCCTTTAGTTGCACCTAATAATGATGGCGCTAGAGTGTGGGGAAGCCCTCGAACCGAGTCTTCTTCCACTCACTGGACGTGATTTATTGACGCACTTAAAAAAAAGGAGGAGGAAGTTCACCCGACACCGGTCCGGTGTCCATTCGCGCGCTAACCAGGGACAACATAATTGACCATTGAAAAACTATTGCTGCGAAAAACCATGCCGAATACAACCGGGGGCTGTAAAAGCATTCTAGGATGTAGCAGCAGTTATCGTTACAGATTTAAAAACGGGAACGAGGAAGCCACTGTTCATCTTCCCAACTGGTGATGGCACAATGGGTAATGTATCGGTAGCCGTTTGCGCACTCAGTATTGCACACCTTTTTCCCTTCTCCGTGTCCGTGTGTGTGTGTGCGTTTTTTTTGGCTGGGAGTTTTGTTTTGGTCCTTCCCCGAGGACCAGGTAACCCGGGCCCGAATGCGTGTGCATCCCGGGGTGTTTCGTTGATTCTTGAGCTTTGAGCTCTATGTCTCTGTCAACTTGGATGGAAGTGATCTGAGGCAGTTTGCAGTCAGTTCGGTCCCATTCCCCGGACCGGAGGGGTTGTCTTAAACGGTGCGCACTTCGGCTTTGTGAATGGGAGCAATAATAATTTTTCACTCTAGTGTCACTTATTTGTAGCAATTAAATGTCCATAAATAACGTCAATTAATCTATTATCCCAACCAATTGGCCCATATGCATGAGAACGACAATGCTTGGGAAGGCTTCTGAGGCTGCGAGTTAGGGTAGGACGACCAAGAGGACTAACGAACCGAACGAACGAACGGAACACCTTTGAATGCCGGAACTGCTTACCCTGAGGGGGGTAGCAGCGAAGAAGCAAACTGGAAACCGGAATGATGGAAGATTGCTCCCGAGGGACTTTTGGATGGCAGAAGAGGTCCTGTTGCTGAGTAGCGACCTTGGATAAGACACAATTCCACTATTGCGCTGTTCGGAATGCACAAACAAAATAGACACTATTAGCAAGGAAGCAGCTAACCAACCAAAAAAAAAAGCTGAACTTCAAGGAAAGCAGAACGTGCGCTTGGGAGAGCATTGTGAATCATTAAAAGTGATCACAACAAAAAGCGGCTCACAACACTGTAACTTCGTCATCTTTTTTTCGGATTTTTTGTATAAAACGGCTCACCGGGGATAGGGGTATGGACAGGCACCGGGAGGACGCAATGAGTTGGAAGCTCATAAATTATGCCACAAATCGTTTTCACCGAGTTCATTTTAATTGTTGATGAACGGTTTTTTGTGCGCCTAACTGTGTGTCTGTGTGTGCGAGTGTTATAACCGTTTAGCTGATTAGGGTTAGGATGGTGAACGATCATTTACTTCCGTTTAGGCTTGATTTAGGCTGGGATGAATTATAATAAGCTAGCAACGTTTTTGTTCAGATAATAAGCTAAAGGTAATCTGGTTGTATACAGCTTATCTGCTGTACTTCAAATTAAAAAACACCCTCCTAAGGGAATATTTTAGGTGTATCTCATTCAGTGGGTGTCAAAATTATAGGATTGCTTTTCTAATAATACAAAAAATGAATTGGTAACTGACATTTATATTAAATCAGTTTGAATCAGATTATTAAACAGCTATGTAAGCAATTTACATAAAATATTGTAAATCGTTACAGTGACGGACTTAACAATAAGATGCCACCTAATGTTTCAAAATCGTAAAACTGAGGTAATGGCGCCTAGTTTTGATGAATCGTCTGAGTTTTTTTTGTTGTAAAATTTAGTTTAAGATCCTGGAAAAACAATTTTATAATGGGATCAATTATGCCATCGATTCTGAGTAGCTGTTTGTTATTCTCATGAAAATATTGCTTAAAACAGTAGAAGTAGCCATTTTTTTCCGCCTTTTCTCCTCCCTTCTATTTTTTGAATTGTTACGAAAAAACGTTAGATTTATTTTGTCATAAAGAATTTTACTCTCTTGACGATTTTTTTCATTAATTAGTGACTAGTTAATTTTTAAGATAGTAGAGGGTTAATTTTTAAGCTATTGTCCAATCCAGCATGTGTGAAATAATTATTCAGTGTTGGACAAAACTATAAGATCAGGTTTATGTTCGATTTTGATTTTTCAATGTATAAAATTGATAAATATATCTTACCAAATAAAATAAATTATATGAGTAAACTGTATTGATATATAGATATAACGCTTATAGGGATTGGAAAATGCAACAGCAGACTTAGGGTTAAAAAGTTAGTGACAAAATTTATGATTTTAGACTTTTTCACTAAGTTTTTCAGCTACAATGACCATGTGTAATGTATTCTTTGTCTAATATTATAGTTAATTTAGCAGAAAATCTATAAAATACGTCAGTTTGAGAACTTTTAGTAGGTCTTCTAGACGACAGTTAGCGGCGACTATTTTACGCCTTTTTATAGAGGCTTTCAAACTTTGAAACCCTGCTCGTCTCTTTAAATAAGCAGTGACTGAAACTTTTTGGCGTCTAAAAGCGCTTTATGGTCGATTCTTCCATCAAATGTTTTATGAGACTTAGTGATGCTACAAAGTCGCATGTGCAGTCTGATAATCTCTAATAATAGATTATTTACGTACAAAACGGTATGATAGCGTCTTACAAAATTCACAAAAGTTCCTCAAAGAAGACTTAAATTGTCCTGTAATATCATCTACCTTTTTTAATTATATAGGCCAACCTGGCCATATTGCTAATACCATCTACCTTAACCATCCAGGATTTTTATACAAAAACTGTCAGCGTTGGCAGTATTTTTATTATGAAAATGTAGTAAATTCCGCTCATCATTAGTCCAAAAGCCAATCAACACATACCCTCATCCGTGAATTTCCTGAGCATTTCTATTTCACTGGCTTACGTAGTTTGGCTACGATTTCATCAGGATAGCAAAAGTAAATCTAGGTCTAAGTTTCTGCACAATTTAGTGGTAAATTCGAGATAAAAAACAAGACGAATCGATTATCTCACTTTACTTGAAATAAAAACACGGTGGTTGTATTTTTATGTCCAACACTGTATTGTTTCGATTATTTTATATCCTGGATTATTGTACACAGAAACAAAAAACTCGTAGTGCAAAAATATACGGTAATTTTCATCAAAAATATGTTTCAATATTTAATTAAAAACCAGATGAAAACATGAACAAAATTTAACCTGTGTGTGGTTTTAATCCATCCCCCATAACGTCCGTAGAGTAAAATAAAATAAATTGTTAAATATGAAATTGCATATTCTCGCACACTCTTTCATCATTCATTTTCTATAACTCCAATAAACGAAACCAATTTCCTACTGCCTGTCAACTGCCCGATGCCCAAAGTCGATTATCAATTTTAATTTTCCTTTCGGTCTCTGTTGACGCATCACGTCACCAACCAAACGTGCCCGGTTCAATGAAATGCAGCGATGCAGCAGCCAAAGCGCATACCGAGACCTGGCCGTTTGATGTGATGAGGCGTAGAAAATTTTAGCTGAATATTATAGACTCCCTACGGTCGTTGAAATGCTTTTCTAGGGTGCGGCGTGTGTGAGAAAAAGGGAACGGAAATGGGAAATATCCTTCCACAATCACACGAGCGTTGTTTGAAAAGCTGAAAAATTTGTCCAAAATCAGGTACACGATGAAATGGATTCGAAACGATACAATACAATCTGGGCTGTGGAAGAATGCCGGTAAAAGTCAACACGAGTTTTGGGATGGTTGAGCAGTATGAATGATCCCACACAAAGGTGAAAAAAGGGACACAATTACAAAGGAGGGAGTTGGTTTTTAGAGTATTAAAAATGTTTTTAATTATTTAATACATTTTTTTTATTAATGAAGAACGGCCTGGTCGTTTTGCTTAAAGCTAAATTACAAATATAAGTACAATTCACGATGGTTTGGAAACATTTCCTTCTCCAAACCGTGAAAGGGCAACTTATACCGGGTGAGCTCGGTTATTTAATAAAATTTTAACAGGGTTTCATTTTAAATGATTAAAATCGTGCTGAAAATGGCAGCAAAACGCATCCGATTCTTCATAAACTCTGTCTCATCTCAATCTCATCTCTCTCACAGCGAAGGCAAAAGGGATCCGACCGGATATCCGTTTACTGCCTGAAAAGCATTCTATTCCGGAGGGGTTAGAAAAGTTTTAAAGCAAAAAGTCAAACGCGTCACACAAAGCGCTCCTTCTCTCTCTCTCTGTGCCCGGCCATTAGCCATTGTTCGAAGGGATCCGCGTTCAATTTTCCCATTTCCCTTTCCTTTTCAATGGTTTTCACCTTTCTAGGGGATGATGCGCTCTGTTCTGGTCCTGTGACAATGCTTCCCGAATGCAATTGGTAAGGTGTGATAATTTTACGGCAGTTTAATTTGTGATGTGGTTGCGAGCGACGGACCATGACGAAACAGAGGCTGACTGGTGGCGTGTAAACTTGCATATCCCATATTGATTTGGATTAACTCCATAATTACGCACTACACATTAGGTCTTCCTTATTGATTTTAATTATGATTCACGCAGTTAACGCATAATCATGGACCTTAAACCCCATGTAAAATGGTTATTTCTCTAGAAGTTATAAAGTATTAGAAAAGCACTTAAAACTCAAAACAAGGTAAGGTAAGAAAACACATATACACACCAGGTGAAACATTTGGTAATAATGCAAGTTTTGGTGCATGGATATCGTCTGCGAGAAAAACAAAAACCCAGCTCCCATAATAATTCCGATTGCGGAACGGCAGCTGCAAACTGTCCGTCACGGGAAACTTTCTTACTTTTCTCGACTGCAAACATTTAGCCCCCGGCTGACCAGATTTTTCTCGCCGGGGGATGGGAGCCTGAGGGAGCTAAAAGTTTATTTTACGTTGTGTTGTGTGTGTTTTGGTGGGGTGGTTTGGTGGTTTTCGTGTACAGGCACACTAAGCCACCGACATTATGCACAACACTTGCTGCTGCACTTATTGTCGACGGTGTGTGCTGTATGGAAGGAATGGTTAGGAACGAATGCTGGCGTTCGGACGGTTTTTGGTTGGCTGTAATTTCATGACATTTTCCCGTAGCTAGCTTGTGTAATATTAACTGTCGTTAGCTTGTTTGGATTTTTTTTATTGGGTTATTCTTTTTTAGTTCACTAATTGGAGGATTATTGCCTCCGGTTTTATGGTATGGTAAACAGTTCTGGACATAGGAAGAAGCTTAATTTTGTAATAATTAAAAGGATGCTGAAGGACTTGAAGCCCTATTATGTTTAATGTTTAAAAAACTAAGTCGAATTTTTTTGAAGGTCTGCATCTAATGATATTCCGCTACACTATGTAATTTAGTTTATGTTATCGTAAAGTTCTGCATTGCTTAAACTTGTTTTTATAAAGGCCATTATTTTTTTGCATAAGGCCACAAAAAGACTGTTAAGAAATGGTATGTAAATGTTCATAAGATTTTGTCACAAGCAGGACATTAATTTGTTCAACGGTTTAAGGAATATTGAGACAAATTCTAAAGCATGGTGTTGATAATACGATGTCGTGCCGCTATAATAAAACTTAAATAAATACAACGTTTTCGAACTCAACCAAACAACCGACAGCTCCATCTAAGCAACGGTCAATCGTAAGTAAACATTCGCCGTCTAACTAAACTTCAGACGTCCAACTAAACAGCGTCCAACCGTAACTAATCATTTGCAACCTCCGACCAAACCAAATGTATATACTACAGGGTTTACTTCTTAGTAAGCGTTCGCGTGTCTTGTCATTCACCGGTAAACACGTGCACATACATACACCCACATGTATTACAATAACAACTAATACTAATACTAATAATACAATAATAACAACTAGGAATTGTGAAAATTACTTTCACCATATTTGGGGTTAACTTTCGCGATGTTTGATGGGAGATTACTGATTAAGGGATGAATTGAATACTTTTAAAAGCTAGATAAATAATTTTGCTTCAGTTAAAAACCTTATTTTGCAATGAATAAAACAAAACAAAAATACTTCCTTCGAAAAAAGTCTAACGAAGTAACCAACTCCCAATCACGCCCTCGTATCAGGTTGGAGGTTGCAAATGTTTAGTTACGGTTGGACGCTGTTTAGTAAGACGACTGAAGTTTAGTTAGACGGAAGTTTAGAGTTAGATGTTTACTTACGGCTGACTTTTGCTTACAAGGAGCTGTCAGTTGTTTGGTTGGGCTCGAAACTCGACTCGAAAACAGTGTAAATACATTCTTAAGCATGAGGTATACAAACAATTATATGATCTTGAATGAACGAAATTAGACTACCAATATTCTTCTTCTTTTTCGTCTTCTTTCTTGGCCTAACGAACTCTTAAGGTCATGCCTGCCATTTGTGGCTTACTAGGCTTATTGATACTGCATTGTTGGATAGTCAGTCCTCAACACTGTGGGAGAGCGGCCTAAATGCGATTTGAACCCAATAGCTGTCGTGTGAAGACCGGCACCGGTGTCGCATCTACTAACGGGCTGCAATGACGATATTCTAGTTGTCAAATCAGTCAACATGGATGGAGAGTTTTTGACTGTGGGATAAATTCAGAAAATGTTTAGAAAATAGTTGTAAATTTCATAGGACGGTTAAAAAATCTGTGAGAAACATATCTAAACATCTTATAATAGTCCGATGATGAAAAAGATTATCGAAAAGACGCCTGAAACGATTTTATAAGTAAGTTTTATTATATGAACTAAAAAATGCTTGTCGATTTTTATCTACAATTGCTGAGAAAGAATGTAAAAACTCTGTAAAAATTTAATACGTAAGATATCGTTGCACAATTATGGTATAACTGAAAAATTATCTAATTAAGCCTCTCAATATTTCAGTTGCAATTTTTTAAAATAGTGTTTAAGTCAAAAAACATTTCAATTAAATTCAAATGCGAAATAGGTAACTGAAAAAGCGTTGGCAAAGTCAATAATAAGCAGGGTGAATTTTTTTTGAATTTGTTTTTTTAATTTAAAAACGATTAAAGATAAAGTCACATTTTTAGTCTTTCCTTCAAAAAGGCATCCTTGTAGTAACATTTTCTTATAATAACAAGCTAGTAAAATAAAAGAAATGTTACAAGAAACCAAACGACAAAGAAAAATCAAGTGCACTCCACAAACTGCATCCAGGCACCCAAAAAAAGGTCCGAGCTAGTGTGTGTGACCTATGCAAATGGAAGTGAGAAAAGGATTACAACACCATTCTACACATCGACCTTCCCTCCCCGTGTCGTTGATCTGCCCATTATACCCTGATGCGCAATCGCCCCGTGCGTCGAATGTCACCGTTTGACGATAATCTTTCTTGTTTCCAACTGGAAACCTGCAACACAAAGAGCACCCGCAAGAGTCACTTTCACCCTCAACCCAGCGGGCGAAAAATTACGAAATTATAACCCGCGAACCCGTCACACCGCACCAACCGGAAAGCCGTAGCCGTGCTGTAATCTGAACATCATTATTGTGTGTATTGTGTGTATAGAAAATGAGTAAAAAGCGCCCAGAATCGAAGATGTAGTTGGGCGCAACTGGGCAGCCCATTAACTCTTCTGGCTGGCTGGAGGACACCGACACATACATACACACACTGACGTTTTACTGGACCTGGAAAAACGGGCTGGGGCGATGATAAGGCGGAATGAAACAAAAAAGGACATTCGATGGGAAGACAAAACAAAAAAAGGATTAGCTTCACATATATGAACTCGCGCAATGGAAGACTGTGGCTGTGGTTGTTTATGTTTCCACCAACCACCAACAACAATACGCGTGCCCAAGTGTGTGTGTCCGAGTGGTAAGTGTGCCTTCCCCTTTTTAGTGGAGGAACTCGAGCACGAGGGTATCCAGGTGGGTACTAATGTGAAATAGAAGCTTTTCCCGGACGTTGCGTGGGGGAAAACCAGTGAACAAGTTTAAGATGTGCTGCAGATGCTGTAAGAGAAGGAACACGGACATAGGCGAGAGCGAGAGCGAGCGCGAAGAATTAATGAACTGGTGCATTGACTGCGATCGGTAATGCCAAAGCTCGTTCTCGCTGCAAACCCCTTTTTTCCTAACACACCCCTAGATAGGGGATGATGTTGAGAGAGAGAGAGCGAGAGAGACAAGGAAAGAGAGAGAGAGAGAGAGAGATAGAGAGCAGGCAAAGAAAAGCCAAGCGCCATCACATCATGGCCGGGCATTTTGTTCGAGCATAAGCAGGAACGAGCATTTTATGCTTCCTCTTATCCACACAGCCACGTTTGGCTCTCTGTGTGTATGTGTGGCTTGTTAGTGCGCAAACGTGTAGACATTGTGGCATTGGCTTTTCTACCTCGCTCTCTCTCTCTCTCTCGCACACACTCCCAAAAACCCCTCGAAAGAGACTGGACAGCATACTTCGGTGCTCCACCTTTTTATCCCTTTTTAATCGATGGGCGGAGTCAACAACCTATGCGGTTCACTGCTATGCGCTTGGGATGCTGGTGCTGAGAACATGTTGAACAACTGACCGGAACGGGACGGTTTCGCTGTCGTCCGGTACGGAGATCCAGATTTCGCTAATCCTTACGACTTTCGGGCAAGAAGTACTCACACTAATACACAAACACGCGAGTCCTGAAGTGTATCGGCACAGGTCGCAATTCTGAACGATCACTTTGTTTTTGTGTCTGTGGGTGATTGTGTGCGTGTGTGTTCCGCTTTTGAAGTTGATAAACAGTGTATCGAGGCCTACCTGATCCGGTACCGAATTACAAAGGTCGACATCATTCTTGCACGTTGCCTCGCAACATCCGGAAGTGTTTTTCGTTCTGTGTGTGTGCGCGTTCGGGTTTCTCTAAACGGAGCGCGTTGCGTGTCGTGATGGAATTGTTTAAGTGGGTTTGGTGAATGTTGTGAAAATTTCTAAAAAGTTGAAGAAAAAAAAAAGATTCTAACGGTGAAAGTGAATCGGAAAATAAATAAAAAGTGAATGAAGATAATAAGAATAAATTGCGGAGACATAGAAAACAAAAAAGAGTAAAGAAAAGAAAGTAGAGTTGTTACAAAACTAACCAATAAAATAAGAAATTGCAAACAATTGTGATGAAAGTTTAGAAACAAAGTGAATGTGACGAAAAAAAAACAAGCTCAAAGTGATTTGCAATTAATGAGAGTTGATAAGTAAAGAAGAAAAGTGAACAGAGAGAAGAGTGTATAACAAAGGTGGTAAATTGTGTGAGAAAGTGATTCGTGAAGTTTGAAGCAAGTGGATTATGCCTGGAGTTAAATTTTAAAGAAGTTTGCTTGAGCTCACTCATTCGGTGATAAAGTTAAGATAATTATGCAACTTTGAAGTGAAGCGCTAGGAATCGTTCCCAGTTCGTTCAGCTGAAGTTCGCCCGGTAGTGGCCATACCCGCTGGAGGCGCTGAACATTGGCAGCGCCCGGATCGGTCGTGGGACGGAGTCGTACGGTCCGGACGACCCGGTACGCACCGGGTACCAAGCGTTGACGCTGGCGGCCTTCAGATCACCCGGACTGCTCGGAACGCATGGCTTTAGCTTTGGCAGCAATTTCGGCTTCCGCGATCCATCGGCGACGTCGCCGTCCACCGCGTACGACACGTCCGGCGTCCATCCTGCTCTCCCGCCCGCCACACTTACCGGTGCCGCCGGTTCACTGCTGAACCTTTCGCAGCACGCCACCGCCAACGCACACTTTCGGTCCGGCGTACCGAATCCACACCACGGCGACACGGGTAGTCCGGTGAACCTGTATCTGGGCGGTGGACACGATCAGCAACACGGTGCAGAAGGCAGCCCTTACGGACGATCGTATCACGGCGGTTCGGGCGACGGCACGGGACTAACGTCGGACCATCTCGGTGGACATAGTGGGACGGCGTACGGGGCAAGTGAGCTCCAGGAGAAACCCGGAGACCAGGACCAGGACGAAATTAACATCCTGCAGGACGGGTCACGTGGTAATAGTCCGGTAAACGGATCCCGGCTGAACAGCAGTAACTACGGGTCGGAAGGTAGTCCGGATCCGGAAGGTCGGGAGCCTGGTTCGAAACACCGGCGCGAAGAATCTTGCGGAAGTCCACTCGGCAGTGCACGGTCTTACTCTAGTCAAACGAAGGACGGTGAGCTGGTGGGACTCGGCGGTTATCCACTGTCCGGGAGTCCTCACGAGGATAGTGTTGGATCGTCCCGAAGTCCGGAAAATCTTTCCCACGGTGGTGGTAGCTGTGGTCCACAGTCGGGCTCGCTCCAGTATCATCAACCGTCAAACGCTTCGGGATCGTCCGTCGCTTCGTTCGCTCTGTCCGCCGTTGGACATCAGCTGGCGCACCAGCAACATCAGCAGCTAAACCACCACCACCATCAACAGCACCACCACCATCATCAGCTGCATAGTAACAATAACAACAGTACCGGAGCAGTGAACCACAACCATCTGGCCGGTTCGAAGGGCAAAACTCCGCACACGATCTCGGACATGCTGGACCACAAGTTGCAGCTCAGCTTTCTGGGCCCTCCGCTGGCCGCTCTCCACTCAATGACGGAGATGAAGGCGGCCCAGCACCAGCAACACGGCCACCCGCAGCAACATTCCGCCCAAGGGCCACACTCGGGCCCGGGGAGCCCTGGGCCGGGCCATCAGACGGCCGTGTCCCAGACGCAAACGCACTCGAGCTCGGCCAGCAATCCGCACGGTATCGATACGATACTGTCGCGGCCACCGCCCGTCACCACCGCCCAACTGAATGCCTTAGGAGGTAAGTATTCGCGGAGTGATGGCGAGGAGGGCCAAAGAGGGGCTGCCCTCGATTCCGGACGGTTCACGAAAATAATCCCACTTTCGCACGTGCGGAACTTTTCGTTGCAGGCGGAATGCCCCGCTTCACGGCGGCCGTCGCTGCGGCAGCCAACATGGCGCAGTATCTGTCGCAAAACCACGCGAACGGACCGATGAAGGCCCACGCCGGACCGCTCGTCGACCGGACCCATCTGTACTGGCCCGGTCTGCAGGGTTTGGTGGCGAATCCGATGGCATGGCGCGATCGGCTCGGTTCCAGTAAGTATCCCGTCTTCTCTTGCAAAACCATTCCCCGCCGAAGGGGACACACGCGTGGTTGATGATATGCCCAATTTGCCGGTGACTGGTACTCGTAAAACGCTCTCCGCCCGTACGCCCCCAATTAATCATCGAAAATTTGATGGATCGCCGTAAAAACGATGATTGAATGTCGTAAAAGCCGTCGGTGTCCAAAAAAGCTGTCGATGGCGTCGTGCCGATGCGTGTTTGTGTCCCCGATGGCGGAGTTACCATACGGTGTCGATTATTACAACCCCTCGTGTACCACCGTCGTGGGTTGGGTTGTACAGTGCGAAAGGGTACGCAAAAGGGGTCTTGCAGTGCGTGTAATTGGGCTCTAATATCGTCGCATTAATTTCAATAACACTTTGGGCAGGTTGCAGGGCGTCAGGGATCTCCGTTGAGGGAGACGTGTTGTGTTGTTGAAGTTGTGCTTTGTTAGTTTCGGTCGTAATTAGACAGTGATGGTGAGGAGTCCTGAAGGTAATGAATGATAACTGGTTACGTATGCTTGGAAGATAACTTTGGGAGATAGTTTGGGAGAAGTACTTGAGGCTACTCTTCTTGGGCGAAAGGGCTTTATCATTTGATAGAAGGACATTAAAAGAGAACTACGAAAATATTGGGGATCAAGTAACAGAACAATTAAAGCTTTATAGTTTAAATTTGTCCTTAAGGCCTCGATGCCTCGAAGTCTCCCAAAATATTTTTTTTGTTAAATCCATGATTAGAAATGAGAAATGAATGTTGCTCATCACCATCACCGACGTTGGCTTCGTCGATAGTTCAAAATCCACTCTCCAGTTTTGGGCACCGGTCCAGCGATCCATTAAGCTACCAGGCCACTAGGCAGATAACTGTCCCGCAGTTCTTTGTCACTTTGTTCACTTAGTTCGTGAACATTGGACAGCGTGCGCGTGTGTGTGTTGTGCCAAAGAGGTCACTTGCACGGTTCCAGCAACCGATGTATCGACTTATTAGCAGCAATTTGTCCCATCCACTAGCGTGCGAAGAATTACCGGACACACACTCACGCACCGTTCTTTGTCAGCCGCATCGTGTCGACCAGCCGCCAGTGTTGGTGTATAAATCCGGTGCATCCACAGCTGGGCGTCCCTTGGACGATGTCAATATCGGGATGCATTAGCATCCGGGCAAGTCATCTGCAAGTCAGTCCAGTCAGTCCAGCCTAGTGGCGGTATAATATCTTCCTCTCTAGGGGTAGCTCTCGGTTGTAGCTCTAGATTTTGCCACAGACATGGTCACGATTTAGAGTCTACCGATGCGTGACACATCCTGTGGGGATGAACCAAAGCCCGAAATGAGTGAACGACAGCTTACGGGCTAAGAGGTTACCCTGGACACACGGTCCGGTGCATCGGTGTCCGGTGGTGTTTTGCTAATGTTTCGTGGTGTCCGGTGCAGCTGGCTGAACTCCTGAAGTCACCGTAGAGCACAGACACGTTAACAGACTTTTGAACCTCTCTATTATAAGTCGTCCATTGCATGTCAATAGCAGGGATAATGATGCCCTCCAGTGCCCGGAACGGGATTAGATGGCCTGGGAAGCATTTGGAAGGGTTTTGAAAATTGAACCTTGCTGGAGATTGTACGCTCTCGTTTATTGCACAGCAGTGGTCAGTATGGCAGGGGGGGAGGTCCAGTGAACGTGCTTCTTGAAATGATGTGGAAATTACGAGTCGCTTGTCGCTTTGGCTTGGCGTCCTGATGAAGTTGCGGCAAATTGTACGGAACAGAACGGAGGACATCCAGAGCCAGCCAAAAAGTTCTACAGTGCCCCACGTACGGGCCTACCCTGTCTGGACAGTTTTTCCCGGTGAATCCCGGGTGAAGTATCATCAATTATTCGAAACATGTTGGAGCACCGTATGGGGGGGGGGGGGGGGGGGGACAGCTTTTGTGATTTTAATCGTCGCGGACCGGGACCGTTGCCCGTTCCTGGGGGGCGAGACGGTATAAGGTTCCCCAGCCGTTCGGACGTCCGGTGATGATGCTTTGACAGAGATAATTGACCGATAGACAGCTGTTAAATTGTTTCTTTATTGATACGTGTCTCTTGAAAGGATTGGGTGGATGGGCTTTGGATGTGGATGGGAAGTTTGTTCGAAGTACACGTGACTTCAAGTGGGGACAATGACTGGGCATCATGAACGTGCCCTGAGCTCTTGTAGTGTATTGCCCACTGGGGAAAGGATTTTACACTTATTCAATTAGAATCATGTAAATTACGGTGTACTTGTAGTTAGCCGTTCGGAACCAGTCTAGAATTCTCATCAGGTGAAATACGCCTTCCAAACGGGGTGTTGAAAGCCCCTTCTATCTGATTGCAAGTAGCCGGTGGAAAATCTCGATTCTTGAAGTACGTAAAAAAGCCGTAAATAAACCATCAATCGTTACGCTCGCCGGGCGGTAAATTAATCGATACACACGGGCGATAAAAGGGAAAAACGGGGAAAATACCATAGCTAGTGGATGGTAAATAAATAGTGCTTATCAGTGCCGTCAATAGTTCGATATGCGTCCCATTATCACGTCAATTGTATACGGTTGGCAATAAAAATAAATATTGTTCCAATCGATCAAATTAGACAGTGGAGCTGGGGTTCGTGTTGGGCTTTTCACCAATAAAATGCTCTCAAAGTGGAGTAATAAGTTAGCAACTTTAACCTCACTTAGGTGATGCCTTTTTAGGCCTTATAAATATCTTTAAATTTAAGTGTCCTGGACCAAGTTTTCCCGAAGCAAAACACCTCAACTCGTAGATCGCTCGTCTAACGCTTGTCAAACCGTCTATCGATTGGGCCTTATCAGACATTAGCAATCGTCACCATCAGTCAGTCAGAGCTAATCGAAGCTACAAACCGGGCAAAAACCACATCCCACAGGTACATCGGCACGTGACCCATCCGGTCTGGGGGGAGGGTTTGTTTAGATATGCAGCGTGCGTTCCCACATTACCGGACCGAGTTGGGTTGGAATTTTATTGCATTTAATTAAACCATGCTTGGGGGAGGAGGGGGCTCGGAAGGAATCGGAGCAGGTCATATTACCCCCCACATTTCTTCCCGATCCCCATCCCCCCTTCCGACGGGTTATCGCACACGTAGGAAGTAATCGTGGCTCGATAAACAGCATGTGTTGTACCGTCATATTCTTGCACGCGGCAATACGATCAGCATACGGTAATTGCTGTACATCGTCGTATGTGACTTTTTCCTCGCCCACCGTGCCAAATCGGGCGACATGACCCGCGACGACGACGATATTCCGTGACGAGCAAACATTTCTATTACATGCAATTAACAGTCGAACGTGCCCTTTTATGTGTGTGTGTGTGGACCGTGTGGACTTGTGGAGAGTTTAGTCATCTTGAAACAACAAGCATTTTAATTGCATCGAAAACGGGTTTAATTTTAACCTCTCCAAAATTCGGACGATGTAAGCAATTTTAAATTCAAACACCATGTTGAAGCCACCAGCTAGCCAACACAAGACGGCAAGTGCATTTGTGTTGCACCGCGGTTTGTTTGTTTTTCCTTATTGCTTCCTCTGAAGCCAAGAGGGATTGCTTTGTTTGCTCGAAGTTCATTGAACTTTATTAATGCAATTACTACAAAGCACAATCACACCGCCACTACGAACTTGCGAAGTTAATTTAATCGTTAAGCTCCAAACCAAACAGATACATTGGCCGGGTAGCAGCAGCAGCAGCAGCAAAAAATGCACATACTCAATGCATGAACTGTGTATGGGTGTGAGGATTAGAATAAAAATGGCTGCAACCACTGCAATCGACCAC
Source organism: Anopheles stephensi (assembly GCF_013141755.1). NCBI lineage: Eukaryota > Metazoa > Arthropoda > Insecta > Diptera > Culicidae > Anopheles > Anopheles stephensi. The sequence goes on from NC_050202.1 coordinate 48,755,409, forward strand.
AAAGCTGTGAAGTTCCACTTTTTTTTTGGACATGGAAAATGTGGGGCGTTTATGCAGTTTCACTACAAGCACACAGCCACCATCCACACGTCGGGTGGAGAAAGTGCGATGTTTTTCTATATGTTCGAGTTGGTATGCCGTATGTAACAACACACACACATACGGGCATTTGAACTTCAGGTTTTTTGGAACCTTTGTGGAACCTCCTTTAGCATGGTTTTGTGTGTTGAGTTGGAAAATCCGAACAAAAGGGCCTCAGTTCCGACTATTGAGAGCAAAAAGAGGAAAGCCAATGATTAAAAGAGTTGAGTGTTAAAATGGAGTAAGATGATGAGGTCTATTGTTTACTTTAATAATTCTGATAGGGTTCAAATTTTATCACCCGTAATGAGGACTGACTTCCTAATTTATTGGTATCGATAAGTCTAGTAAACCAGAAATGACAGGCATGACCTAAGAGGAAGAAATAGAAGAATTCTTAAGAGTTGGAGTGTTGAAACGCAAAGGAAAAAGGGGTCTCAATTTGGGAAAAGCTCGATTTGGGCCTTGAAAAATTCACTTTTACTTCATCTTGGATATAGATTCATTAGCTATGATTTTATTGTTGCTGAGATCAGTCTCTGCAGTCAGCAGCTGATTCTGAGTGATGGAGGACTTCATCTCAGACATTGATATTGAGTTTGGGATAGCAATGTCTTTATTTTCCAGGATATTATTTACCGCTTAGACCATTTAAGCCAGAAGTCGCCAAACTTGTCCAGTCAAACATCACTGACTAGAGATATTGACATTGACCATGATATCATAGTTTTTGTGTTCCTAGTTGTGATTTTCCGAATATCTTCATGGAGAAGTTATCCAATTTTTTGTATTGAGCATTGATATGGGCTTTAACATCACTGAACAATGTATGCAATGTGAGTCTTTGGTGCTTAATTTTAATAAGCAGGATCGGACTTCAAACCTAAGAAGAAGAAGAAAGTTTTTTTGGGTCTTAGTTTGGAGGAGTTGAAGGGGCGGCCCGGTGGTGGGGCGACAACGGCGCCAGTCTTCATACGGCAGGACCTGGGTTCAAATCTCATCCGGACCGTTCCCCCGTAGTGAGGACTCAGTATCCAACTGCGTGGTATCATTTAAGTCTAGTAAGCCAGAAATGGCTGGCATGAGCCAAGAGGTCGTTAGGCCAGAGAAGAAGAAGAAGAAGAAGTTTGAAGATGCCCGGTTTAGACGAATACTCAGTCCCATTCAACTTGGATTCACAACGATAAATCCTCAATTTTCCTCAACAATAGGGATGGGCAGATCCGACCATGCCGGAGCGCTCCGCCGCCGGAGTCGACTCCGGATCGTGATTCCGCGCTCCTATTTTTTCTCCTATCCAGAGGGGGGGGGGAGTGGAGGGGGAAAGGGAAAGTAAAAAAATAAGAGGAAACCCCCGTCGCCTCAAAAATTCTCCCCGCAAATTATACCACCAAGCAACCGTCTGGCAAGGACAAAGAAGAGAGGAGATAACGCAGAACAATGTGTACGACACATACATTTGCAGCAGAACGGGAATCCGGAGCGCAGAATCAAAAACGAGTTCGAAATCGAAATCGACCCCGCAACCAAAACGAGTCCGGAATCAAAACGAGTCCAGAATCGAAAACGTTTCTGGTACTGGGCGGAATCATTCTTTCCGATCGGATCGGACTCATTTATATGCTGTATCGGATCGGAATCGTGATTCCGAACCGGAGCGCCCATCCGTACTCAACAGTTTCTTTTTCATTTATTTGTCTAATAAATCTGGTCAGTGGTCAGAATCTGTATTCCTTTAGACACTTTTGGCTTTCTCAAGACATGGGAAGAATATGTTGAGTCAGTTGTAATCAATCATCAAGAAGTATCTCACTGTTATACACAAATATTTGAACAGCACGGCATACAATTGGAGTTATCTGTAGGACCCAGGGTTATCGAATGAAAAATAGTCTCTATTGTTTAATGCATATGTTTATCATAGCGAATAGAGTCAAGTGCAGACTCTGACAGATGAACTTTGGTGTGTTAAAATGTGCTTCAATTGCAATATCAACTGCTCAGCTTGATCATACTTTGATTGTTTTGACTTAACATCAGCAGGGATTTCCTAAAGAGTTTGGCCGATTTTGCCTTTTTAACTGGTTAACCCCTGTGCGTCACCAATCGATAACCTATATCTAAATTCCTTAAATAGGTCAAATAAACAAAGCACACGAAACGCATCACTTAAAAAAAAAAACACTGCCCCAAATCCCTGACCTACAGTACCTTAAACATCCGATCACGGAAGAGCATCATTATTTTCCCTGAGTCAGCAGTATATCCTCGCTCTCGCTCTCTTGGAGCTCCGGTTCGGGTCCGGGTCCGGGTTCATAAATACCTTGTTGATTATTTTTCGCCACAAAATGTCCCTCCTTCTTATTTATGCGTGGACCCTTACGACGAACCGCCAACGACAAGCGCCATGAGAGGCCAAATGCGAAACTATGTCTATAGTGTTTCAAACACCATCAAATCATTTATTCTCCACCGTGCCCGGCCCGTAACAAAAAAGTAGAAAAACACTGGCCCCAACATCCCAGCCCCTAGCAAGCAGGATGTTGTTGATGAGATTCGATTTAAATTTGATGACCATAAACGCATATTATATGGCGCCTGTTCAGTGCCGCCGCCCCGAAATGTGTTGGGTGAAAATGAAGGCCGGAAAAATGGGTCTGTGTGTGTGTGGTGTGTTCGGAATGCTGTTCGGCTCCCTGGAATCTACACTCCAATAAAGCGATGAAAGGAAGAAAACGGAAACAGAACGGAGACACGTGTTAGACAATAGATTGAGCGCGAAGCACGCAAAACACAAGAAAAGATTGCGTATGAAAAGAACTGGTGGGGAGGATAGAAGGTTGAGGTGAACGGGGGATGGGGCTAAAGCAAAATGGAATACATTCATAAATAAATGAAACATTTGCACCATTCGCTGAAACAAGACGAAAAAAAAAGATGGCGCAGCGCTCCTAGCGATTCCTTGAGACTCTTCGCAACTTCGGTGATAGGAGCTGGCTATCAGGACACACGGCAGATACACACACTCACAGTGAGTCATGGGAAGAAAAATCTCATTTTCCGACGAGCTCCCTCATAAATATACATAAAACGGTGGTGAATGCTGGGAAAGAAGATTCAGTATCTCGTCCGAGGACTGGCGCTTGCATTGGAGCCCCCTGTTTTTCGGCTGTGCTCGTCGCTGTTCTTCAGAACTCGGTCCTCGGGCGTACTCACACACACACACGCGCACAGACAGCTATGTGTGAGACGAATTTGCACCCTCCCTGCTACCCTGCACCATAATGATGTTGCTCCATAATCATCCAATCACGGAGTCTTCAAAAAACCATCCCCAACAAAGGGAAAACGACGGCCACGACGAGGATGTGTGTGAGCGCTTCGGGCGAAGGAAATTTAAAACATCACCCACACAGTGTTAGTGTGCTAGTGTTGGGGGTGTATGTGTGTTGAAGTTCAGGAGGGGACTCTTTAGTCGAGCGGAGGATGATGATTATGATGATGCTGCTGCTACTACGTTGGAACGTTTTCTTGTGCGAGCGAGATAACAGTAGTTCCGGTTGCGCCCTGCTCGATTCTGTACGTAGGTATGTGTGTGTGTGCCTGCAAGGATTTTCCCCTTTCGATGTGCAAGAATGTATGTGAAAGAATGCTTGGAAGTATGTTATATTTTTCTTCCAAGGTTCGCCGTTGGGAACAATCCGTCGAAGAATACGGGGAAGGAACTCAAAGGGCTCCAATTTTCTTGTGTTTTACAGCAAAAAAAGCCATTAACTTAAACTAGTTTTTCTACTAAGTAAAAGATATTTATTTTGCATAAGAGTTCATGAGGATATGGTCCTTCAACTAAAAACTTAAACTTGAACACGCTTTTTGTCCTCGCTGCAGCCAAATCGATCACTCGCATCATTAAGAAGCCGCTCCGGATAGAAACGGTGTTAAACTTGAGGGAGCCCCGTATTTTCGGGACAATGTGAAGATGAAGATGAAGCAAATGTGGTCTACCGGTTCGCCGAAGCACTCGGTAGGAACAAGGGGAGAGAATGTAATGCCGGGGAGTACATCACGTGATGTGTCGTTAATATAATAAGCACCATCTGCCGATAATGACGTGGCCAGCTATGCTTTCGTAGGTTCGGCGATAGCCAGGACTTCAGGAGAGTGAGCAAAAAAAAGAAGACGCAAAGTGACAAAAAGCATCAGTGTGTGGTGCCATTCTGCACGGGCATGATGAAGTTGAAGCGTGCCAGCCTTCCCAGCAAGGTTGACAGCTTGTGCTCGTGCTGAGCTGCAAGAAGAGGACCTCATGCGCGTCCGACGCTTCAGTTTCTGTCTGGCTAGTGTGGCTGACTCTTGCTTTGCGAAGCGGATCCCTGCACCAGATCCTCTTCCCAGACTAATGATCATTAAATGTTATAATTCCGCAGTATTTCGCGTCATTTGCTGGCCATTATGCAGCAACGGATGCTACACCATTGCTACTGGAGCTGGTTTCTGAAATTCTTGCCCCCGCCTTCACGGAGGACTCGCCTCAACAAAGACATCGGCATCGGGGAGTTGTGGAACATATTGTGCCTTCTTCATGGGCGGTTCGAGGCTTGAGATTTGTTCCAGCCAGCTGATACGCTGTATCGCGTCGCGGCCATCAGCCACCAGCGTCCAACGTCTTAAGAAGCCGGATGGCTGGATTTAATATAGCATTTTTATGTTTATGGCTCACTTGAAGCGGTGACGTTCCGCTTCCGACGCAGCCAACTTTAATGGGTGTTGTTTGGGGTCGGTCGCTTCTTTAAGGGGGAGATGGTGATGGTGATGGCGGCCGCTAGGTGAAGGCTTCCCGGTGGTGATTATCGTTATCATTATCGTTCTAGTTACTTTACACTGTTTAATGATGTTTGGACACATCCAACGGGGGAAAGCGTTAGCGTTAGGTGTACGCCGCTTCTTTACGCGATGGAGTGTTGTGGTGGTGCTGGCTACAAGGCTCCAGACCAGTGTTTGTGGTGTTGTCAACCTTTTTTTTTTTGAGGAAGCATTTTCATTCGCTTTTAATGAAGCTGTAGCATGAAATTAAAACATCAAATACTATTTGATGCTATAAATAGCCGAATAGCCGAGTCCTCAAGATAACCCGAACCTCCGCGAACAATAAACAATCAACTTGGACGCGAAAGAAAATAGCCCACGTAATGGATGTTCTTCTCGCCAAATATTTGTACTCTTTCAGTAGCTCCGGTGTTTGGTGTGGCCACAGTAAATTACTTCCTCCACTCGTGCAGCTCGGATGGACCATTCCGGCAGCATCTCAATCGGGGTCATAAAATTGATTTGTTTTTGCTGCCGGACCATCACCGCGTAGTTAATAGTTCTCAACGTTGGTCGAACATTGGCCGGCTCGTCTATGGCCAAGAATGGGCAACATCATCACTATCACAATGATGATCATCATCATAACCCAACTAGAATCTCGTCTATATAGTCAATGGGAAATGGCGTCCACTTTTGCTGCGCTAATTATATCGCTGGACCCCCTACCCCGTTCAAAAGCCCATAAAAGCAGGCCCTGTTAAGAAAGGGGCCTCAGTAATGGTCGTAAAAGAATTATCACCCATTTGTAATCGTTTGTTCGACGTTTTGGTCAAACATTGTTTCGATTGGTTTGAGTGTAACGGGGCGATTGATGGTTCGATATCCTTTCACCAGTTGGGATAGCATTATCTCCGGTAAGCCGTTCCAGCTGCTGGCCTTTTGTGGCCTTCCAGTTATGTGGTGGCAGATCATAAATCGATAAAAGCACGAGGACGCTTCAAGAACGATCTTGACGTTCGAGGACACAAAACCATTTTACGACGTATTTCCTTTGCGTCGTTACATCTGCAAATCTCTCTCTCAGGAAGGAGTGATGCGCCCCAACCTCCGGAGGGGGGTAAAATATTTATCGCATTCATTACTTTAATTATGATTGCCGTTTTAATTGCTCCCGGTTGCTCGAAATGCATCCCTTTAGCATCCTCAAGTAATGGTTGTAGCCGATTTCCGATTGGCTGCCTCCGTTAGTCCTTGGAATACGTGTTCCCGTCTCCGGTGGTGGGCTCTAGGAAGGGGACTCAAAGGGTCTGCTCAGGTTCAATTTCGTTGCCGGATTGCGCAAAAGGGGTTCGAAAAGGCCCGGGAAACCGGTACCGGAATTCGGGAAAGAAGAGTGGAAAAATTTACATACAAATGGTTGGTTAAAATGGTGGAGAAATATGAATAATTAATCCAGTGCCGGCGGATCGGCAGAACGGGTGCGGTAGCGAGGATTTGGCAGGATTTTGTAGCTCATTTCTCTCGCGCCGTGGAGGCGTGATTTCGTTCGCAAATTCCGGGGGTTTGGGGGAGTTTGGAAGAAACATATTGGCTATCATTATTTCCGGGAGGATTATTTTATCTTAAAGAGAGCTGTCAACTTAAAATTAAAGCTGCTCAACTACGATATGTTGAGTTCTTGATTTGAGGATTATCCGCGACGTATGATAAATCTTTGCATGCTCGTAGTACAGCGTTATCGCAGACACGTCAAGGTTCGAACAATTAGTAGGCTACGATAACCCCGATAATCCAAAGTCTGCTGCCTCCAGGTCCAGGTCTCGTGTGCCGCGGTACAGATCAATTAATTATCTGTCTCGCATGTCTCGCATCGCGTATCTATGTAGGTTTAATTGTAATAAATGTTACGTTTATTTTATAATTATACCGAATCGATGTTTTATGCCTTCTGTGACATACACGGAACCCACCATTTGTCCAACCCTTCCCCATCCGTGCAATCCCGGTGCTTGTCGATCAGATACTGGCGTGTGGTGTGTTCGACCACCGAGCGTACACCACATTGGCCGTGCACCTAATGGGCGCCGTTTGCTCAAACACACACTCGATGCTGCGGGCCGGATTCTCATTATCTTGGTCCAACATTCATATGTCATAGGCATAATTATTTCGCTTTAATTATATTCCTTTCCGCAGCGCGAATAAGCTGCGGTGTCGGGGGTTGGTGGAGCTATCTATCTCCCCATATAACTATCCGAGGTCCACGGATAGAGGAGGTCGTGCAGCAGCTGTAGTGTGGATGTCATTTTCCGAATCGCTCGTTTTGTCGATGATAATTTTCCACGCATTTTCCCGTGCGGGCGCCCAGTTTTGGGCGGAAACATTAATTAGAATTTCATTAGTTTTAGATATTAATTCTCTATTTCGCGCTGGCCACGAGCTGTGCCAGCAACAACAACTGCTGCGTCATTTACAATGTATCACTGTCACTTCGCTGAGACATCGGCCGACATTGGTCGCAGCGTTCGGGAGGGGGCCAAAAAAGGGGGCGAGTGACATCTATCACTCCATTCAGTGGGCGAACTCATACGCGCGACCAAACAGATCGACATTATTTACGCTGTATTCAAATTGGTTCCTCGGCTATCATTAGTCGCGATGCTTCGTGATTAATTGTGGCGCGAGTGTTCCCCAGGATTACCCAGGACCTGGAATGTTTCGGGCAATCCTGTGTTGCAACAAATTAGTTGTTTGCGGGTACAACGAACAACTTTGGCATGGTTTGTTGCATTTAGAACTCGTTTTTGTGAAGGATTGTTGGAGCTGAGGTTGAAGCTTCATGTTGGTTTTATGCTATATTCTAGCTATTCTGATGAAGCTCAGTACCAGCTGGGGAGTTGGGATTTATTGAAAAGAATATCCCTCACAGATCACCTCATCTAGTTGAATAATTTGTCAAGGAATCTTCTCTACTCTGTTTGATGAGCTGGTAAAGATTTTCCAATATTTTGATATACCCTTTTATCATTCCATCACATCTGCGCCGCCACCAACCTGAGTGCTGTCCTACTTTTATCAGCCTCAAAAACATTGCTACAACGTAAACGCAGCATTTCGTGGGATTTAATTTTTTCTCCCACCATCGCCGGTTCGCCACAGCTGTGACCACGGTTTGGCACACAAAACCGATTGGCCGGTTTTCCTTCCTTCAGACTGTTTCACGTAGCTCGAAATACACCGTGGTCTATGCTACAACAACATCATCATCATCATCGTCATCGTCGTCGTCTTTGCGTTTCCGATCAACGCGACGGTGCCTTCAACCCTGACCAAAGCTCACGTTGGTTCGCTGGTGGCCGACTATTGTGCGCGTCGTCGATTATCGTCGGCGGTATTCTCTCGTTGTTAGCCAATTTATTTTGCTGTGCCCACGTGGTGCTTTTTTCGTCCCCTAGAACGTTTCCGTGTTTTGTTTTTTCGTGTTTATCTTCACGAGAGGCTTTTCCTTTCCACGTCCATTGACAGACTGGTTTTAGCGTGTGGGTTTCACAAAGGAAAAAAGAATGTAGGAAGTGACTGTGGTGAAAAATGAGATTTAAAGGATTTGCAGCAGCTTTAATTTAACGATTTTCGCCAGTGGTGTTTTTGGATGCTGCTGTATGGATCTTCCGCACGGTGAGATGGTGCGATAGTGTTGAGTGTTGTCGTGGCGAATGGGGTTAGATAGGGGAAAAGCGTATCATTATTAAAATAATTGTTGTTGATAAAGGTATTGTTAAGTAATGATGTGATAAAAGAATATTGTCCCGGATGTAACGCTGGGACAAAGTAGAGCTCGAGAAATTTGATGAGCTTCACTCTCTAGTTCGCTTGTCATTGGCATCGAGATGGTCTATGACTCTCGTCTAAAATATTGTGCTGATCTGCTCTTTTTGAATCTCGTTTGCTCTCCGCAACAAGGACGTCATATTGTTTTGCATTCTGTGCAAATTTTTTTTTAACTTAACACAATATACTCGATAGGTTCACCGTAGGAATAGCAGCATTGTTGAGTACTTGCAGGCTTAGGTTACGGATTGAATCTGTCTTTATTCTCAAAAGGTGAGAGAATGGAGTTTTTCTACTTTGGACTGAAAATCTGGAATACAAGAAATACATGTTGCATATGGAGTGAGAAACTCTTCACCTGCTCGCCGTTGTTGGAAGAAAGCCTTTACTCTCCACGTTTGCTGTGTTTTAAAGCCGTTCCTACCCCAATCTCAAGATATAAATTTTCTTTTGCTATAATATTTCCCTTGCCGCAATTATTGGGATCGCTATCAATCCTTTAAAACAGCTCTGTTCTCTGGAAATGTTACAAAATACGTTTCAAAAGATCTGGAGACTATTCCAACTATTTTTATTGTGCTAAATACACTATCTTCTAGAGAAGAATTATTAAAGAATTCCCTTTTTTGTATAAGACGCTGCAACCGAGACTGAGTGTGGCGTGTTTAAATGATTTTTAAGGACTTTAAATTTCCTAGAAATGTGTTTATTTTCTTCTGCTGTGGAGTTTTTGATTATTTTGGACCAGAGTATTTGGAGGAGCTGAAGAAGGGTTAAACTGGTCAGAAGCTGGAAGAAGTACGACCATGTTTATTTGGCGTGCGGAGTGAAGTGTGGGTAAATTTTACTTTTAGATTAAATATTATTCTAGTTTCATATGATTACTATATGAACAAAGCTAGTCGGTCAGACCGTCCAACATAGATAAAAAACCCTGATCAACAGCTACTGACATTAGAATTCACAATAAAAAATCAGGATAAAGTATGGATATTTAAAAAAAAAACTTAAATCAAACGCCATAAAGTTTAACGTGGTTGGGATTTACTTTGTTATTTTTTCAGCAATCAAAATATAATCATTAGCGCCTAATAGTATGCAATTTTTGAGAAATTATTAACTTCTCCTAGAAGACTTCGAAATCACTCACGGTTGAACGCCGAAGTGTGTCTGGTCAAATTCTTGCCCTTACTAGCGAAAGCATCGTCGCCAGCACTCCTGCTCAGTTTAGGGTTCAAACTGTCTTTGTGGATCTTAAAAAGCAGGGTTATTCAATCATATCATTCTCATGACATGCCTAGCCTACCGGAGCCTTTATGTCCTCAATCCTAGAATTTGTGCCACCCGCTTGATCCTGTGTGTAAGCTTCTGTTACATAAGAACGTCTCAACATAATGATGTCTTTGTCTATCTAGAGGAGGAATTGGTAGACCATATTTAACCCTTACACGTGTTAGTGAAAAACTTGGTCCAATTATCTATTATTTCAAGATATTTTGAAAATTTATCTAGGCGTCTATCGTGTCGCATAAACTGTTGTCCTTTAGCACAAAAATCACCACACAGTGGAATTCATCATAAGTTCGGATCATTTATCTATAGTTCGGAAAATTTGATCCGGCGATTCTAGCTGCTAATTCAAATGATAACGAATAATATCTAGCAACGTCGATGAACAGCAACTTCGCCCTCAGTGAAAAATATGTGCTTCATTAGTAGGTTACAAAATCAAAACAGGTCTTCCTAAAAACATTCGTAAATCATATTAAGTGTGAAAGCGTTTCACGCGAATGGGAACGGTAAAATGCCAGACGGGCACGTCTGTAGCGGTTGCTACTGTGGCATGTAATTTGACAGCTTTTCCCCAATGCAGACCATGGGAGCACATGAAACGGTGGCGTGTTCCGTACGCACCCACCCTCTCGCACCATCGCACACTCGGCCCGTGATGAAGTTATAAAATGCTCCAAAATATGCCACCAGTAGCGGTAAGCAATAATCTTAAAATACCGAAAAGCTTGTAACGACCTTGCTAACAAGACGCACGAGGACCAAGCTGTTTGTGAATGCGACGCACGTCCCTACTCCCGGTGTGGGCCTCACGTCGGTGACAGCTGCTGCTGTGTGACGGTGTTCCGTTGCCTGCATACATGTTGAGATTGTTTCGAAGAGGACTTTTAGGATCCGGTCCGGTTTTTCTCGGTCCAGACACACACACTCACTCGCACGTCTAATTATCTTCAATTTCTAGCCAGTGAATTCTAATACCCACCACGCTTCCATTTTGCTGACAGACTTTTTTACTGTTCTCCCCGTTTTTTCTCTCCCCCGTCCAGTGTCCGCCAGCTTGTCGCAGAACCATCACGCCCAGGACAAGGATGGTAAGAAGAAACACACCCGGCCCACGTTCAGCGGTCAGCAGATATTCGCCCTCGAGAAGACGTTCGAGCAGACGAAGTACTTGGCCGGTCCGGAGCGGGCCAAGCTGGCGTACGCGCTCGGTATGACCGAGTCGCAAGTAAAGGTAGGATTTCTCCGCTTTTTTCACCCTGTTCGTTTCTTGGACATCTATTGCACCTCATAAAAATCATAACTGACTTCTCCAGCGTGTGTGTGTGTGTTTTTGGGTGAAATGAACCCTGAGCCAACCCCTATTTGTAGTAAGGGGTAACACATTTTTCTGATTGGCGGTTACAACCGCAATCCGATCGGAAAGTATCCCGGCAAAAGTGTTGGCACACGGCACACATTTTAACCCTTGTCCGTAAGGCTAAATCTAAGCTGGAGTTTGTGGAACTGTTTTTTGTGTGTGCCGGCGTTCGCCACAAGAACGGATCGGATGCGCAAGGATTTTCAATCACCCAGTTTTACAGCCTATAAACTGTGCGGTACGAGCGATAAATCATTGATATTAGATCAGCGGATTGTGGCTGGCAAAGGCCAGTGTGTCCCAGTGTGCGGGCTGCTGCCAGGGGTTTTATTGCGAGTTGATTGTTGGATACGAGTGCCCGGGACACAATTCCGATTGCGGTTTTTGGGTCCAATTTTATGTATTGAAATCTGCACCCTTGCAGTGACAATCAAATCCCTTGCAGACAATTTGTATTCATTTGTTACCTTTGTACCATAGTTTTAAATCAAGCACTTTTAGTATCCTTTTCGAGAGAAGAATGTGGGGATTCTTGTTAGAAAGAAGGCCCATAAAATATTGATACGAAAGAATTCAATGCGTAAAGCATCTTCGCATTATTCAACATGGCTTCCAGCTCCGGGAAAAAAGAAAAACAAACGACGGACCTATCGGAATTCTAAATTGGAAAGATGGCTTGTCTTACGTTTCAATCACAAAACTAGCGGAGCAAACATATAAGGCCATCAAGAACGAATTCGATTTGTTTGGTTGGGTTTTGAGACAAATCGGTTACCGAAATGCGAATTTTCCTGCAGTCCAGCTAACCCTATCCCAGTGACTTCAAGCTTCAAGAAAAATAGCCGCAACTTCAGAACTCGGACAGACAACCCTTACAGAACGATTGAAGCTAAAGAGAGCAAGGGTCCTCCGTCCCTAGGACGCAGAACCACAGAACCATCACCACCTTCTAAACCACCAACTCGAACGGCGCAAGGCTCGAAAGGATAATCGATGGGATTTTGATCGTTCCGTCTGGTCCATGGTTTTTTGGTCCGAAGCGCCCGAGTGTCTGGCGGCGGTGGTACGGTGGTCAATTGAATTGAAACCCCTCCGAACCACATTCTCCGTACGCAGGGCAAGGGCCCAACCACCACCCCTTTAGAGAGATCCGACATGTACAAGCAAAAGAAACGAGGGACGATAGCCACGTAAAAAGGGGCAATCTTCCGTTCCGCATTGGCCGGTATAGCATTGTTTACAAATTGGGTAATTGGGTGAGGATATTTTTCAATTGAGGGTTTTAGCACCTTTGATTGACAGCTTTGAGTCGCACTCGGCCACCATTTGCGGTAGACCGGGCAGCCGAGGTTCCTTATCCCTTCTTGGAGGTGAAACCTTCTGGATTCTGGCTTGCGGATGACAGTTTTTAAATGGTTCGATTTGTAAGGATTTCTGTCAGATAGGGGATTTGTGTGCATTAGGTGGGATTTGTAGCAGGGAATGCGTAAGTCACCTATGCATTGCTGAGTGGTTATCCGGGGAGAAATGGTGAATGTTTTGCCATACGTGCTTCGAGATATCGCTTGGTCGGTAAGTCCTGGCTTCTTTGACTTGAGGCTAGCGTGAAATATTAAAAGGTTAAAATGTTTAAAGAATTCCTACCCATTTTTGATTCTTTATTTGAAGAAGTACAAGGTAAAGCTAACCTGCAAAAAAGGAGAAACATTTTGAATGCAAGTGTATGATTGTAGCAGACGAACGAACCCATGTTGCCTCACTATCTGTGCTTCTCTACATTATCCGTATATTTCACCCAAGGGGAATATCCAACACCCAGCACTGGCATGGATAGTTTTCACGCCGTGGAAAACTCCCTGCTGCTGCTTTTTGTACGACGCAAGTACAGAACATGGGTGCGAAAATAACGAGAATCATCATCCTACAACATCCGGACGATCGCGCCTGTACGACACGTGCACGCGGGCCACGAGAAAGGGCAGATGAAAATCCTTTGTTCCAAAACCCACATTTCCCAGCCAGTGGTTGATCCCCTTTTCGCTCGCCGAGCACGCCGGGTAACATAATGCAAATCTGTTCTTGGTGCGCACACAACAACATCAACACGGTCCGTTTTCTGTCGGTGCTGTCGGAACACTTCATGCTGCTTTCGACTCCTCTGACGGAGCGTGTCACTCCAGTATCAGCCTTATAATCATGCAATTTCCCTAATTGGGGAGGTCTCTGTGCGGGAAAGGCTCATCGACGGTAGCTCGGTTACTTGGAGTCAAGCATTCTTCTTCTTGAAGACGGTTTCCTGTACGACACCCATAAACGGCATGTCGATGATGGGTAATGGAGGAAAATCCGGGTTGCCTGCCTACCGTTTTCACACATCGAGTGCCGAGTTTCCCCCTATATGACTCTCCGGCTCTCGCTCTCTCTCTCGCTCTTTCTACCACTCGGTGTACTCCCTGCTGAGGATATAAGCGTGGTAAAAGCGTTTAAACGGTATCATCTACCCTAAATACCCTCTTAATTTAACTACATGTGTTGTACCGTCGAAAAGGCAAACACTTGGGACAAAAATGCGAGCGCTAGGGGTTGCGCGTCGGTTAGGGGTGCCTGACTTGTCGTCATTTGCTTTCCACGCTGGTGGAAAATGATTCTGCGTCATTGCGCTGTTCCGGCGACTTTTCCCTTTCGTTTTCGCTTCGCTGTCGAAGTGTCGCTGTGGGGATCGTTTGCATGCCCGGGGAAAAAGGTGGGAATGAAGAGTGTTTTGTTTGCGGTATCGATTCTTAATGTAAAAGTATGCAGATAGTTGCGGGAAAATAAGTTAAATAGTTCCTTTAAAAATACTTCCTCTTTCTTAATAATTAAACTAAGACTCCGAGATCTCTCCTTCATCATTTAACCAGTCAAATTAAATGGCTAAGAAGGTTTCCCTCTGCACACAACACTGTTAAAACCAATTAACCCAAGAAATTGGCACACAGCATTTAATTACAGAAAGCATACGTGATATGTAAATAATGCTTACCAACCGGCTTTCGCAACCGTTTCTGCAGGAGGAGTGCTGCTGTGGAAATAATATTTTTCCACCCGGCTTTGCAGGATGGAAAGCGATAGGGTTGGTGTGGGAAAAGGCGGGCAGGAAATTAATTAAGGTACATATGTTTTAGCCGCTGGGTTTTTCGGTGCTGGTGGGTGTAATGGGTGGGTTCATTTGAGTCTTATGAATCGACAATATCAAAAATGGGGAAATAAAATTTAATTGAGAATTTGCATGGAGGTTTTGGGAAAGGTTTTACAGTGCTGGTTATAAGAATAAGAACGCTTTCATCTTTTAATTTGATAACGAAAGATAACGATAGATCTTTGAAATGAATCGATTTAACTAATTATTTTAAACCTTTATTAAGATGTTGTTAAAACGAAGAAACTAGTCTAACAAAATGGAAGCTTTGAAGTGATACTTCATGTAAAAAAATATATAATGGGGTGTATAAGATGACTTCAGTTTGTATTTTTTGTGTTCTTTGTCTTGCTTGGGCTAGCGACCTCTTGGGTCATGCCTACCATTTCTGGCCTATTAAACTTATTTGATACCGCATAGATGGATAGTCAGTCCTCACTATTTGGGAACGGCCCAGATGGGATTTGGCCGTTGTCGCATCTACTGACGGGCTGTTCAGATATTTCTAGATATTTCTGGATTTCAAGACTTAATCTAGACGAAATCTCAATTATATTAGAGTTTATTCGAAAAGACGCCTGTTTGATTATAGTGAACTTCTGTTTCCTCAGTAAGAACCCACAACCCTGGAAGTTCTTGATCTGCCATTACTGTCCTGTCTGTGTGAGAGACGATTCTTTCGATCGTAATCTAAAACTTAAGTGATTATGCCCTTTTGTGTAGTCAAGACTTCTTGTAGACTTTTCTATCAAGATATGGCTGTTGTCAACTACGGATTGAGTTAACCTGTTTTATTATGATTGCTCCAATATTTGACAGAGAGTGGTTTAGAGAGAGTCGTATAGCCTCACTGAAGTCATCTTAAATCTCAACAGTAAAATGCATCGAAAATGCGGCAACAGTACAAGAAAAAAATATTCAAGACTTAGTCGATATTTTTGATTTTTTAACCTTTTTTAATAGTAGTTTTAATAGTTGAATATCTGGTGTTCTCAAAGATCGTGAAGACTCTCGAGTAGTTCTTGAAGTACTGCGATGTCTCTAGTTCTCGATAAAATTGTTGTTGTTACTTCTGGCTATCTGAATACTTCTAGTCAAGAATATATCCATGGTGACGAAGGTTTTATTTTAATTTCGTAATTTATGTGACTGTGTGAGGCTTTTGAAATGGGGTGAATGGGGTCTTTGAGAGTTAAAACCGATCTATTTATTTATTTATAATTCCAGTATTCCATCACAACGCCGTTTTATGAACTTATAAAAAATTTAAAAACTTGCAAATTCAAAATTGATATTTTCGAAATATGTTATAATAATTTTAAAGAGGCGAATGAGGTCGAAAAGACGCAAAGCCTTTATAAATAAATGATAACGCAAAGTTATAAGAGTTGCCTTACTATTTTGTCCGGCACTGTATTTGCGCTAATTAAATTATATTAAGAGGCTTCCTATTCATTTTCTAATTTATCTCTTCAATCTTTTCTTGCTTATTTATTGCGATAATTAGCATTCAGTTACACTCAAAAAGAATGTCCTTTTGTAAGGGATCCCTAAAAAAATGGCACAAAAATTTACTAACGAAACAATCCATCAAATTCAACTCCCGTTTTGACTGCCGCAACAGTAGCAGCATAATTAGTTCAAAGGTTGATCGTTCAAGAGCGATGCGTACATGGATGTAACTCACAACATACCTAATCACTTAGTAATTTCTTTCCCCGGTTATCGAGTCAAAGGAAAAAAAAGAAGGCTAGCCCAACCCCAAAACTCCAGCTACGATAAACAGTTTTCAGCGATGCTTTGTGATGCAAATTTTCCGATGTCAGCTCATCCTCGTATAGGGCCCGCAATGAGCGGTAACCGCAGCATCCTCACACGGTATCGGTTAATCGGTATGAGTTTCACCCTCTCGCGGTAGCTAGCTCACCCTTAAACGCGCAGCGACCAAAAAACTCATTCGTCATGGTCTATTACGGTGACGGTCGTCACAACCCTTACAAATTCCCGGTTCCTCGGTGCTTCCATATTGGCTGAGAAAAGTCACACTTAATTCCCTCGAGGGAGCGAGAGACAGCAGCGAGCGAGATAGTCGATTTTTCGGTGGCGCGGACAAAAGTTTAATAGATTCAATCAAAATCCCATTAAAACCGTTCGTTACGGGCTCGCACAGCCCGTACACAGTTCGGGCTTCGGGCGGTTCATTCGCTTCGGGTACACAGTTGTCGTCATAATGAAGCGGGGGGGATTTTTCCGGCGTGGAAAAAAGCAGTTCCCTTAAGATGCGATGTAATAGGCAAGACGCTGGAAAACCACTTTTTGATGTGACAGTTTTTCCGTTTTTTTGGGTGTGTGTGTGCCGTTTGTGGAAAGCCTTTTTGCCACAACCCCTTACCGGGCGATGGTACTTCGATGGCTTCTTTCGAGTTGCTCAGTTGACTTTACTAAATGGGGATTACCAATCGGATGAAATGCTGTACAGCAGGATTTAATAGCAATTAAAATGATAATTACCCGACACAGGAACAGGGATTTCCGGTTACGAGTCTTCAGGGTTTATTCTGGAGACGCAATTTTATCTGAGATCTATACAACGAATCTCTTCTTATTGGAAGTTAGCTTTGTTCGTGATTGTTTTGATAATATTTTGGTGTTTTTTGGAGTTAAACGCGTCCAGAGTTTACGGATAATCGATCGTCCTAACACTAGCACTTATTACTTCACCCAGTGAAAAAACTGTAACAATAAACTGGATGAACTGGTGTCCCTCTACATGTCACATTTCGAACTAGTACCACACACACAAACAACATTCATGAAGTTCATTGTGGTGAGGTGAACCAAAGCCGTATAAAGCAAAACATCGCAAATAATACATTTCGCGTCTTGCTGTTACCGTGTACTTACCATTATAAAACCTCCGCTCACAATAAGCCATCTTCAATAAAACGCCTCCTTCGCAACAGCACCTTGCTAACCCCTGTGTGTATCACCTGCAAGACATTTTATTGACCTGCCATAAAAATCATGATGCATTTAGTCAATTAACCCGGTTCCTTACCGGCCCGGTTCGCAAAGGTGAACCACACCACTTAAGCGTCCGGACCGATGTTCTCTGGCACGCCGATTAATGCAGGCGCCAATGATAAAATTAATCGTTTCGCAGTGTGTTGCTGAGAAGAATAAGACATCGAACCCACCATCGCAGAGAACTGCGAGAGCTTCGTGTGGAGACATCCATTCGATAAGCAATCAAAAACGCTGATGAAACACGACAAATCAATAAGCAAATTAGTTGAGATAGAGATCGGAAAAACCATTAGCAGCTGGAGGGATAAATAACACTGATGAGACCTAATATCTGGGGACGAAATCTTGCTCATCTTCGTCAGCGTCCTCCCAAGACCTCAAATTTTTTGTCTCTCGTTTGTCATCAAGTTTCTCTCACTGTTCTGGGCTTTATCTTTAAAAAAAACGCTGCCATAAACGGTTCCGATTGCAGACGAGTTATGCCCGGGTCGATCTTTTGCCCTCCATGCCACGGCGGACCTCTGTCTCGGTAAATGGGTGTGATGATTTTATGACCGACAGACACGCAAGTCTCTCATCATATATCAATCAAACGCGCCCGTAACGATCACTCTGCTGTTACGATTGAAGATCGCGTTCGAGTCTTGGAGTCGATGGATATCTGAGAGGACTTTCTAGCAGCGAAATCTTTCACCCAGGGCCGTCCGGATTGTAACACCGAGGCAGCAGCACATTCCTACGGCTGAGCTGTGTTGGTGTGCAATAAAAGGCCGTAAAGATTGGTCTCAAATAGCATCATCATAAGGCTCTGTGATCGTGATGAAACTGATGATAGTGGAAAAATCAATTCGAAAACTGTCATAAATCGCTCAACGGTTCTCATCGATGGCTGTTTCTCGTCCGAGTCGATCATCTCGCTCCATGGGTTAGCGCGACATGTCCTATAAACCCAAAGCACTTCCCGAGGGGTCGTCGAGAACGTTGTAAAAATTCCTCACCGTGCAGACAGGGACCCCAGAGAGAGAGAAGTCTTCGGCAACTTCTTCTGAAGACATTTCGACGAATGACGCGCGCTTTGGTTGTAGTTTGATTTAAGAAGTTTTTAATGTGCCAAAAAGCACTTGTTTTCCTGGTGGATTTATTCTGCCCTGGCAAACGATAATGTTTGAATGAGAAAGATCACATTCGATTGATGTTTGAATGGCGGACATTAAGCAGAAGACGAGAGCGTTTGCTTTTGTTTTTTGGGTTTGGTAGCTTTTTGATGCAGGAAAAGCACGAAACGATGACAATCGTGGGGCCGTAAAATTTCATCATCAAAGATATCGTTTTGATAGCAATTCATAAAATTTACTAAAGAGAGGATATAAAACAGAAAACCTCCCCCCCGGCGGAATGAACACACCGACGTCAACCGTGGTATTGCTTTTTAGGGGTGTTGGTGCTTCAAGGATATGACCCGATTTTTGTTTAATGGATTTAGCGATCCCCGGAACAGGATGGATTCGGCATCATCTTCACCAATACATTGCAACGGAAGAGACACAAAAAATAATATCCGGAAGAAGGAAAATAAAAACAAAAACATCCCTTTCCATCACAATTTGATGGTCGTTCGAGAGCTCAACGACATGGCAACCGGCATCCCGAGGTTGCTCTGCTCGTTCCGGTAGTGGCTGACTGTATCGGATGCTTTTTAGTGTAGGTTTTTGCTGTGCTAAAACATGGCTTCGGCAACCACCCTCCAGCATCACCCGGTCTGCAAACCAGCGAAGGCAATGGACCGTCCCGGGCAACCGATTCCTCTCTCTCTCCCTCGGATGGTGCTATAAAAATCGGAGAAAATTGAATCAATATCCCATGATAATCTATTACTTTTCTGCTGATAAAGTCGAAATGAAGCGTTACCAATGGTTGTTATCGATTGTTTTCCGTGCGGGGTGATGTGAGACGGCGTGTACGGGGTGGATGATGTTACCCGGCGCATTTATCGATCGGTTTTTGGGGCAACTGGATGATTGTCTGTTTCTTTTAGACCTGAAATGACGCCAAGAAGAAAGTGGTGGCTGCTCGATAGATGCATTTGCTGATGGTTGGCGTGCTCTGATGGGAATGCTCTCTTGTTGATTTGATTGATGCCTAATATTATTATATTGGGAGTCAAACCTTCGACCTTTTAATCAGGGAAGAGAAAAGTCTTCCATAGTTGTAGCATAGTTTGCGTTTGAAATAGCACATGATAGGAAAACCGGAGATGACGATGAAACTACTATTCATTAAACTTTGGTAGAATCCCACGTTGCTGTAGCGTTCTTCAAAAATATTTGTTCCAGGTCCTGAGTAGCTTTTCGCTATCAACCTAATATCTAGCTCAAGGATGCCCTGAGAATAAACTATACAATTTTTTAACACTCGCTGGGGCTCTAGCGATCAGGTAAATCTCCGCCTTAAATGCAGAATAATTGAATAAGGTCCTCTGTTCTTATTCAAAACAATACTTTTACACGCTGTTGCGAAGATTTTGGCGTCGAGAGTGACAGCATCAACTATCACTAAATATAGTTTATGGGACGATTAGTTTAGGGACCCTGACATACGGAACATAGTGAGCGGCTGGTCGCTGTATCGTGGCTGATTAACAACGAAGTGTCCTCTGAGTCCTGAGTGGTCGAGATGATGCGTTACAATCGTTGCAGACCGCCAGGAACGGTGAAGCGGCACTGAGCATTACACCTTCTAACTGAAAGAGGTTTAAGACCTAGAAGACTTCCAGGATACGATGGAAGATTCTAGTTGATCCTTCCATGATAGCAGGCAAAGGGCGTTAACTGGTTAGCCTACCCTGAATTGACTAAAGTCTAGCAGGGCAGGTGACAGTGGTGCGGCTCGAAAGAACACAAGAGTACTCCAATACCGAACGAATAATACTGAAGTAGAAGATCTTAATGCCTGAATTCTTTAGTTGTCCTAAAGATGTGGCCAACTAATAGGTTTCCACTAGTGACGACGTCCTCGGTGTTCCAGTTTGAAAGTCAGATTCTCATCTTATAGTATGCCCATGTTTCTAGCAAAAGTTTGCCGTCTGACTAGAGTGCTTTCTGTATGATCCAGTGTAACATCCAGGAACAGAACGAAACGAGACATCATAATTCAGGATATTTCACTCTTTGAGGCCGGCTGTAGCTTCTCTGGATCTAGGTTTACCAACAATGAAGTCACCTGATAAAAATTTCTTCAAATTCTGGCTAATGTCTGCGGCATCTGCGGTCCTGCAATACTGTAGGAACTGTTGGCAGATGCTATAACACTTGACGCAGTTGTAATCAGTCTTCAAGCAGTGCCTCACTATTTTTAACTGATTCGCTCTGTGATATGAACTTATACTTCAATTAATCTTTCATTGTAGCTCCTTGAGTACTTTAACCAGAGCTGCTCTATAGCATCTCATATAATTCGGTGAGTTCTTGTTCTCTTTAGAGCCTTTATCTTGACCAGCTCCTCGCATTTAAACGTTAAGGAGGTTCATTGAATTTTTTAATAAAATCAACAAATATCAACAGATGTATCAACCACCATATCTTGTCTATAATTAAATAGATGGATCTCTAGGACCCTGGGACATCGGGTAAAACATTGTTCAAAATCAATATATAGATTTTTTCATGCAAACATCCTCGCTTAAACTGTCCACAAATGCCAGAGAACATACCCAAGAGTCTTGCGTTTTCTACGCTTCAACTTTCTCCACCATTTTCCTGTGAGAATTAGCTTCCCAACAAAATTGATGAGGTGACGATACGCCTGCAGCAAAACTGTGAATCGTACCATATGTTGTACCGACCACTTGCCCTAAGAACCCCGGTGGGTGGTCAGGGTGGTTAGGGAGCAAATCGAAATGAAAAGTCATGAGCACCCTTGCATTCACCGGTGATTCTAATGATTGAGTCCTAATGATTGGTATTGCTGAGCTTTGTTGACGCGCCACCAATTTACGAGCCGGCCCAAGGTTGAACACATTCCGGATGCAGGGCGATGTTTACTTAAATTTTTACTGTAGAAAGGAGGCTAAAATTTACATCGTGCCAACAAGGGAATGCATGCCACTTTATTGCCACCATCGCCGGGAGGCAATTAAAATTGTGTCACGCTGTAAACAAATAATTAAATTCTTCCTACCTTAATAAAGCACAAGCCCACAACAAGCGACATATTTTAACGACCTCGGCCATCATCAACTCCGGTTTATGGGTGTGAAAATGTGTTACAAGCGTTTTAGGTACATATAACATTTATTGCAAACACAATCATTCGGAATTTTCCTTTCAGATGTCGGATATTCTGGAATAAAATAATATTGAGCACACTCTCATCCCATCCAACACGCTAATGAAACTCTTGAAGGTTTCATCTTCCATCCCGATAATTGACAGCACAAGCAGAGCAAGTGCTCAAGGCTTGTTGAGACGGAATGGTCGATCTAATGGGGCTCAATCAGTTCAAAATTAAAATTTGTAAATTGTGTATTAAAACTTTCAATAATCATCCCCTAACCCCCCACTCCCTCTTCTCTACTCCAATTAACCTTAAAACCTCGTCTCGTTTTTGCGAAAGGAAATTCCAACGAATACCCATGACCCATGTGCTGCTGCGTCTGGCATTATAGCCGACGATTATGCTGGCAGCCGGAAGAGTCGGGGTGTTCCGATATTAATGATGATGCTGGAAAATGTGTTGTGCATAGATTGTTCGGTGCGTGGCATAAAATATTTAGAGGAAACCCCCCCCCCCCCCCCCCAATCCCCGGCGAAACAGCTGATGAAAGTCGGAAGCCTTTTTTTTCTTCGTTGGAACATCGAGAAGGATGTGGAAGGAAAGGCAACTTTTCAGCCGGGATAAAAGGCAGCTCCTAGCTAGGGGCTCTTAATTCCATCAACGAGAAAAACCCCCCGTAGAAAGAGAGCGAGAGGGAGAGGGAGGATAAAATAATAAAGTAACATTTTTCACCTAATGCTGTGATTCAGTTCGCTAGCGTTAAACGAACGCTTGGGCAGGGTTTTCCTTCCCATTCTGTGTATAGGCTTGCTTGCTTTGTCTCTCCCATTAGGAAGGGTGGTATCATCATCATCATCATCATCCGGAGAGGGTGTTTATTGTAACATATGCGTTCATAATCCGGAAATAATTCCACATAAATCTTGAATATTAGAATGCAGAATTCAATTTAAGCCTCGTTAGTCGTACAGAGAGCGAGAGAGCGCAATTGGGATTTGCTTGCTGTTTGGACTTAATGTTGGTGTTTTTTTCTTCACTTCCGTACGTTGTAAGTTGCTATTTTGACAGTCTTATCCAACCCCCGAAAAAATGTTTTTTGTCTTCCTCAAATGATAGTAATTCCCAAACTCCGTGATTGATTTGTGTTTCTTCAGCTAGTTTTGTGTTAATAACAGCATGCTATAGCTTTCAAGGGGTTGACGAAAAAAAAGCTGCTTATTTAATTCCATCCAAGAGGGTGAATTTAGCTGCAAACAAGCGAAAAAAAGAAGCGTTTTTTTTGTGCAACAATAAATAATATTTCCATTTCGCCGGTTGCAGTGACGCATTTTTCACTGTCTCTGCTTATTACCGCGAGCGAGCTTCTGCAGGCTACAACTGTTACCGAGCGTGTGTCTGTATGTGGTGTAGCAAGGTGCAGCACAAGCGGTCGTAAAACGGTCGATCGATCGTTTCAATAAAACGTCCGAGCAAGTTTTCCACTTTTCTCCAGCGTTCCCGCAATTCCGCCTCACACACACTCCGACACCCCGAGCGACGCTGTTGCTGCATGCTGCGATCGCAGCTTTGTGTTTCCAAATGTGTTTTACTTTCTCAAAGTACTTTGTAAGCATTTATGTAAATACTTTTGGGTCTGGGCCCTGGGATTGGTGGATGGTTTCCGGAACGATTTAGAAATGGTAGCGTTTGTTTGTAGCATCGGATTCGAGCGTTCCATTTTCGCTAAAACATTTGTCGCTGCTGGAAAGCGACTGTTGCCATGTTGCAGTGAGAAGGGGAATACAGTTTCCATCGGCATGTGCACACCCGGGGTATGATGTATGGGTTCGTCCGTCCTATGCTGGTCACTATGAACATTGGTACACTGTAAGCGTTTTGACATTGAATTTAGTTAGCAGTAAGCAGCGTGTGTCGTTGCAGTATGACTTCGATTCGAAGAGTTTTCCAGTTGACAGTCACAGGGAAATTTGATGGGATTGTATGCACAAACGGCAGCTTTGATTTAATAAAGTAAAGCATTTTAGACAAAAATATTTAAGTTTTTGCTTCAGGTTTACAGATTCACTATTGAAAACAGTTAAATTTTGTTTAGTAAAAATATAGTCAAAATCAGCAATGCTGCCACTAAGATAAAAAAAGAAAACAATTATTTAAAATCAACCATCAACCGCTTTCTTTGGCGATTTCAATCACCAGAACGCAATTAAACACGACTAAGTGACGCTTAGAACAGCTTCCATTCGACAAATTTTTGTTCGACACTCACTGACAAATTCGGTCGAATAACTGATGCATGTGAGTCTAAAATTCATGATTTACTATCCAAAATAAAATAGTTTCTTGCCTCGTATTTTCAGATAAAATTTTTAGGATATATTTATCGCGCAGCTGCAATTTGCGTTAAGATAAAATCAACCATCAACTGCATTTTCGTTCACTAATTTAATCGGTACGCACTCACTAGTGGTGAGTGACAGAATGAGTGGTGTATTACCACCAAGTAACGAATAGAAATTTGTCCAAGCGAAGTCATATTCAGCGCAGAAATTAATATTAAAATTTGCATACATCACTCTAGTTTAGAGGAAATCTGTTGCCAGAAGCTGGAATTGAAGTTGCAGATCAAATCCCTTCCAGATCGCCAACCATTACGCAGTCCTGACTATTCAGCTATGAGTAAAACAAAAGTCACCGAAAGCCAGAAATGGCAGGCCAAGACCACTTCCAGAGGTTATAGAGTCAGATAAGAAGAAGAACATTCTACCCACTCTCTCTCCCTCTTAGGAATTAGATAATTTTATATCGTAATGCTTGTAGTGTAGACGCGCCTTTAATCGTTAAGTTAGATATGTCAAATTCGATTCGTTAAGTTACATGCGTTGAGATTTCTTTGTAAGTGTTAGTGTTTAGTTTTCTATAAAAGTAGAGAATAAAATCCAGCGGGTCTCTTTTCCCGTTTAGACGTTCATCTAAAAAATCGTCTCTTCGTTACTTAGTGATACTAGCAAGGTCAGCTTAGCTCAGAAATGTAATCAAAAACCTTAAAGGAAATTATAACTGTACAAAGTTCATATCAGTTAGATAGGAATTTAAACAGTTATTTTGAGCATATTTATTCTTAACCGCTCAAAACGGAAATGGAATATCTGTCAGCAAATGCTTCTTTGCTTGTTTTGGTTTAACTGGTGAATGAATGGCCGAATGCTTGACAAAAATTGGCTAAAATTTATAGATATGCTCATACATTTGTGAGAACACATCATTTGCGTTTTTTTGTACTTACTTATATTAATTATATTAATTATATTATATAAATTTATCTACGATTTTAAAACTAATTCCAAACATTTCAAATTTTTTTGACTTTATACTGATTCAACAGGTAAAAAAAAAGATAAATTAAGCCACTGTCAAAGAACCAATATGGCTCTTCAAACATTTACTCAGTTTAAAAAATAATTTACAATCATAATTTTTTTGTTCAACATTGTTCAAGTGTCCGGATGAGAATTCTCAGCTAAAAACTCAGTTGTATTTAAAGCTCACGGTAGCTCATTAACAAAACATTCAGAAATGAGTGACCAATGAGTTACCACACGACAAAACAGAACGTATGGAAATTTGTCGAACGGAGGCTCCAATACATGAAGCCAATAATTTTTTAGCTAAAATGATACAGAAATTATTTTTAGTAGCTAGTACAAATAATTTGCTTCAATTGATTTACTATTGTATCAGAAAATAATAATATTTCATTCTGTGGAACTTTTCCTACAAGTGAAAATGAACCATTTGTACTACATTGGCCTCCACAGCTAATACTGATAGATTCTATGCACTATAGACGATAGAATCGTTGCGTAGTCGAAGCTGTATGCGTGAAGCTCTATATAAACAATAGCTTAGAATTAATAGCTCACAGACAGCAACGTTAGCTGAACGAGAACTGTCCCGACGAATGACCATCGAACAGATGCTCAAACACAGTCCAGAGCAAAAGCGCAAAGGATGCAAAGAAATCAAGTCACTCATAAATAATGATTAAACTATTTGTCCCCCAGACAAGCCACCAGAGCAACACGAGCCCACGTCGCAGATCTTTCGAATCCCCGCGGCGTTGAATCGCGA
This sequence comes from Anopheles stephensi, assembly GCF_013141755.1. NCBI lineage: Eukaryota > Metazoa > Arthropoda > Insecta > Diptera > Culicidae > Anopheles > Anopheles stephensi. The sequence continues at coordinate 48,781,382 of NC_050202.1, forward strand.
CCGTACCGACGATCGGTTGTCCCTCGTTTCGGCGGTCGGTCTCTTTACCAGGCAGACGGACATTGGTGCGTTCGCCGATTGGCGCGTTCGTACGGCTCTGTGTTTAATTAAGTAGATGAAAAGGATTTTATTTGTCTACTCCTTCCCATCTTCTCGTGCCACTTTCACCGTATCCTTGAACGCCCGTTACTTGCTTCCCTCATATTATCGCCCTAATTTCCGATAAATCGTTTTTAATTTATGACATACAAACACGTCCCTTCACCAGCCCACCACCAATCTCTCTGTCATTCTTCCCACTCTTCAAGGGCTGCATGTGTGTCTCGAGTGAGCTCGCTCTCTCTCTCTCGCGCTCTCCGGGATGAAAAATGAGCTGCGCGCGGAAAATCGTAGGGGACGATCCGTTTGTTTGGCATTTGTTCGGTGCAAAACGGCCAACAAACAAAACGGCGAGTGAAATGGCGAAGCATCTCCGCCGTCGGATCGGATGGTGCAAATTGCCCGCTGGATGTCGATTCCAATCGGAGCATGGCGAAGGCTCGTGAAAAATTGACAGCTTACTGCGATGTGTGATTTTTCTCGTGCGTGTCCAAGAGGCACAAACCTGTTCCTATAGTGTGACACACACACACACACACACACACAGCTAGAAGGGATGCAAAATGCTATCTCACCCATAGGGTTGGTTTGAGGGTGGCATTTAATTTAGCTAAACGCTTCCTTTATTAGATTGTGTGTTCCGGGAAAAACGGACCGTGAACGGTGGATGTCGTCGCGAGGGGTTGACGCTTAATGGGGTGGAATGTGGAAAAGTGCTCCGGCCCATTACCGAGGGTACTAACGGGAAGTGATTGTTCACGGGGGGTGCTTTATCGAATTAGACGAGAAGTCAATTGAATTAGCTCGGAAGTTGCTGCAGAACGGTGAAATTGAAGGAATGTGATTTTGGGAAATTCCTGCCGAATGTAATATTTTAATTAAGAATAATGAAGTGATCGGGAAGGAATGTTTTTGGGAAGGGAGATAAGTTACATTACAGAAATCTTGTAATCATTTCCGGACGAATCTCGTCCATAGAGTCATGAGTCATATATCTCACGAAAAAAAAAGTGTTGACTGAGAGCTCTCAACACTGGCCGTCATCAACTGCAGCACTATCGACTACGGGCCGATGTCGGTGTAGATAATGATCATCGTCTTTGCGTCAGAAAACTCATCGCTCGACAAAAACCATAAATCACTAATCTCTCACACACGGCTTCCTGAGGCCACGTGATGACACATCGAATGCGCGTTTGCAAACGATTGTCGCGTCACTCGTGTGCAAGATTGAGTCCCTCGAGTTACTCAATAAAATCCAATCAATATTCAAACGTCCCGGTTCCTTCCGGGTGCACAGAACACTGTATTAAAGACCACTGGAGACCGGGTCTCTTTTTCCCTGCCAAGGACGCAATGCCCAAACAGCGCATCTCATGCGCGAAAGATCGAACGATTCGGGAAGATAATCATTTAGTCGAAGAGGGGTATCGTCGGGTAGAGCTAGCCAGTTGTCGTCCCAAAAAACGATTTGACGCAATAATTAGCTTCCGATCGGGGGTTTTGTGTTCGTGTGCGGTACCAGCTACATTCCAAATTCTGACGCGCTGGTCGAAATGCAAAGTTCCAAGTTCGTTCCACTCAAGGGACACGGGGAAACCGTTGCCAAAGAATCCTGGCAGCAGCATTGAGCTCGTGCCGCTAGCCGATGGGACGCCAAAAAGTCGTCAAAGATAGCAAGTACAGGGGATCATTAGTCGTCATCATTAGGTGAATCACGCCGTCCCGGTGTTCGCGCAATCCTGCCAAAAACGCTCGTACACCGAGAGGGTCATTCGGACGATGTGACAGTTCGTGGTACGGGATGGTCAGTTTTTCGCCGAGGACACCGTTTGCTGGGGAATAATAATCAACCTTATCGTCAGCATCATCGGAGTCGTCGTCGTCGTGGTCGTTGTGCTCCGATTCTTGACAGTTGTTTTCCGAAATGACGTTTCACGATGGACAGAATCCGGTTCTGGTCATTGGCCAGCATGTGCGCAATGATGATGGGTCGGGTGGATAATGGCGACTGATTGTGCTGGTTCCGAATGGGCAAATGTCCTTCCGAGGGAAAAACGTTATGATGGCCTTAATCTTGACGTCGTTTCAGCTCGATACGCTTTACGTAGGGAAAAAGATGATATTTTGAGGTTTAAATTTATGATTCTCCAAATGTATGAGTCCAATGTAGCGCAGCTCTTCAATGATACATGGCGTCATGTATCAGCAGTACATGGCGCTGTCCCTTTATCCTTCTTAATTTGCCAACATAACAACACGGTACAAGCCGGTTCATGGCGCGTGTCTATCTCGTTAACACGTGGTACTTTGCCGGGAATCCGGCCAGTCAATAGATAGGCGCGAGGCGCGTGTCAATGTTGTTATTTTAAAATGCGTTAAGCTCACCAAGGATAACACCACTGTAACGACCTTTAAAATGTGCTCTATCCCGGGCGGGTGAGTTTTGTTTTTGCATCAAATATGCATCTTTGAGGCGTTTTAAAGTGTATTTTATCACACGCTCTGGCATATACTGTAGAAGACCGGGGGTTTTAGAATCCTCCACGAGTGTCGGAGGGTTGCCGAACGATTTATTATCGAGCAGATAGTCTCGGACCAGCTTCTGACCGCCACCGACTGGTTGGAAATCGCTTTTTATCTCCTCCAAAAGCAGGAACCAAATTGATCCTAAACCATGGTGCGTGCGTGCGATTATTATCAACAGGAGGAATAAATCGACCCGGCCAACAATGCGGGGACAATACGCGCCATCTTCTTCGGGGTGCAATAAAAAGTCAATGTTTTAAAATTGGCCTTTTATCGTTCCGGAGCGGTTTGCAAAGTTTTGCGGAAAACCGCAGCGCAAAAACGAGATCCACATCCGGTCGGATGGTCGGTATTTCGGAGAAGGATATTCAGATAGAGGGCCTTACGAGTTTTTTTCTTTCATGTCTCCCCAGAGTGACATGAGCGGGAAGAGTGACAGTTCGGTAGGTTCGGAAGGCCACTAATATGTAAGATGCGCTGGGATGGGTACATTATATTGCGTTTAAAATTCCTTTGCAGCCTTCAGACAAACATTCTGGCAGCCCACGGACGAAAACGATGAAGATGATGATGATCTTTGGTGGTGGTGGTGCTGGTGGCCTCTTTTTCTTTGTTCAGGCATTGAAGAAAATTGGTCTGTCCGGGAAAAAGTTTGTGTCTTTTCAATAACATTTCATTGCGGGGCTTTATTTTTTCAGGGGGAACTAATTTTGTTCGGACGGATCTCGTGGGATGTGGTGGCAAATGAAGGTGGCCAAACGTAATGACCCAAGGGTGTGTTTTGGTAGTTATGGTCGGAGGGGAAAAGTTTGAAGGAATGGTTGGTTCTTCTGCAGCGGTTTGATTGGTGGGTGAATGTTTAGGTTTGAAGTAGTATAACATTTGGACATGCATTTGAAATAGACAGATTATCGAAACTTTTGAGGCGAGTTCTCTGAGTCCTAGCGATCCACTCAACCACTCATTGGCTTTTTGCATCATGCCTTAAAAAATTACAGCATTATCAGAGGATTTGGAGCATCTGTAGCCACGAAGGATTAGAAGCGATGATAATAAGTTTAACATCTGAGAAAGAAAATTGGACATAGAAATCGGTTTTAATTGCTTTGAGTAGTATAACACCTCCTGATCTCTGGAGCAGAAGACTAGGCAGACCTAGGAGTTGTAAGACTCTCGACAGAAACTGATAAGGAACAACTCTTGGCCACTACAACCTCGGAAGGTTTTGGCCTGCCATTTCTGGCTTTCTGTGATTCGATTTTACCCCTAGCTGGATGGTTAGTCCTATGCGCCAAAGGACGATCTGGACGTGATTTAATCAACGGTCCTGACATTTCAAACCCAACGTCGCTATCACCTTGGTCACCCGACTTAGAATTTGAATCATGAGAGAGAGAATTAGAAATAGTGAGGCAGATCCTAAAGATCGGTTATTACTGCTTTGAGTACTTCAGCAGCTTCACACATCTGGATGATGTTGAAGACGTTTGATAGGAAGCTTTAGGTGTTATAGGACTCCTTTCATTTCCGGAGAAGGAAGAAGTCGTCTAAAGGTGTTGCCATTTTTGGTCTACAATTCGTATTCCTGAGAGCTATTTCTTAATAGTGAGGTACATGAGAGGTTATAACTGCTTCGATTATTACAGCAGCTTCTCACTGCTAGATAATGGTGAAGTTGAAGAAGAAACTGATAATGAATACCAAGACTTTATTATCTGATAATTTTATAGAACTGAATCTTGGAATCCTGAGGCATCTGGAGCATCCGTCAAACAACTTAATATTCCCTCGGCAAGGTGGACTTTTTTGTCTACAACCTTGATGTCCATATTTGAGACGAAGCCGTCTATATCTTTAAATGAGTAGCTCAGCAACGCTTCTGAAAAATATAGCTGCTTCGATGGACGAGTTATTTCGAAGGCCTAAGCTCAGCAGTGGCCTAAAGGATTTGTTAGGAAAACCTCTACCGGAGTCTCTTGTCCAATAATCCCTTCAGCCCTGACGGAGTTACAACTGATTGCTAAGGCTGAGTAAGAACTGAAGCGAAGATACGAAGATATATTTGAAAGACAGACAAATAAGAGGAAAATTTATTCAATTATTTCTCAAACAATTACTTCATTAAAGTACTTCAGAAAAATAATGAAACAACACCTCTACATAGAACCTCCCGTATTCCTACGTCAACCGTACAACTCCAAAAGGACAAACACTTCTGTGCCCCGATGCAGGCTCTTCATTCTTATCACATCATTAGGAAAAATCGACACACCACCAACGTTCATAGCCGAACGAAACCCATCCTTCCAGATTCGGGGAACAATGTTCATCAATTCTATTCCACGCGCACACGCCCTCCCAGCGGGTGGGAAGGAAAAGCGACCGATACCAACTTTTCCGTTTTGCGCCCGCGCGCGATTCCTTCTTTCGCGGGAAGAAATAAGGCGCACATTGAGAGTGAAAGAGAGGTTGGAGCAGAGTGTGGAAGTTTTGGTGGAAGGGAAAAACCAAGTGCGAAACCGCCATTCTGTGCGTCATGCCGGGAAGAAACTCATCCCATGCCAAAGAAGGGCTGGGGGAATGTGTCAAGACGGATGTAGACAGGATGTCGGAACAAAACGGCGGGTTTGCTCGAATTTGTAAGATTGGCGATGTTTTACAAGTCTGTGAGCACGCGCACACTCTCAACTTCCGGAGGAGTCACGGGTGGGAAAAGCGGGGATGCTGGTTTCCTTTTGTGGTAGTTGTAAGCTGAAGGAGGATTCGTTGCATGGTGTGAGTGTGTTTGGGGCGGTTCGGGAATCATGCTTTAACATCGTTCTGAGTGCTATGTTTACAGTTGAAGGGGATTGTTTTATTTTCGTGTCGATGGGTGGCAATAAATACCGTTCAAGTGGCGGTATCGCTTTGCTGTGGTGAATGTTTAGTAGATGAAGCATTCGGTAGATGATGTTCGTATTAATCTATTGGTCATCAATTTTTGGAATCATTAGATGAAGAATTCCTATTGACCTGGTTTTCTTGAAGATTTGATAGTACCTTGGATTAGCATTTATTGAAGGCAAAACGAGAAATTAATGCTAATAGAAAACAAGAAATTAAAGTTGAGATTTGAACACTTCTAGTTTGGAGATTTGGACGGCAGGACCGGGGTGCAAATCCCATCCCGACCGTTCCCCCGTAGTGAGGACTGACTATCCAACTACGTGGTAACATTAAATCTAGTAAGCCAGCAAAGGCAGGCATGACCTTATTAAGAGGGTCGTTAAGAGAGCGAGAACGAGAGTTTGGAGATGAGATCGATCTCGTCAATATCGGTAAAATATTTGAGGGAGAAAATTGACGCTCCATTTAAATATTTCAAGATTTGTTCCTTGAAGATGAATGTGAAGTCCTTAGAAAGTTTATTAATAAATTCGTCAACCATTGTAACGAAGACTTTGTTAATTCTTATAGAGAATTCCTCTTCTATAAAAATATCTTTATTTGACTCATCAGTTTGTAAGTCCTTGGTTCTCCACAAATTTCTGCTAGAAATGGAGTCATCGATATCCACCTCATGTATGCTTAGTCGTGGAGTTCTTATGATATTATTGTAGAATTGATCTCTACTGGATATCCCATCTTGCAGATATCAAACTTGAATAATAATTTTCCTGAGAGTTCCTATCGACTATCCTGGGAGTATCTAGGATGAGACTATCTTGGACAACTGGATTGAAGCATTGGAGTACTTGTTGAACAGTTCCAAAGATGTAATCATTGGTGAAGTATAGTGAAGTTGAAGTTATTTGAAGAGTATTATGGGAGTGTTCTAACACTTTAAAGACTGGTTCCAGCTATTTAAGAAATCTAAGGTTTCACCTGGGAGTTTCTTCAAGGACTCCTCACAAAGTCCTACACCTAGCATCGAATTGGAGGAAATCTACAAATATCCGAAATATGTCAAACCTCGGACATTCTCGAATAGATGTGAAGATATTGTTATTCGGCTTCAACTCCTGACCCTGGAAGTTTGGTTGAAACTGCTCCTTAAGCTCATTTGAATCCTTGAGTTGAAATTGTCGCTAATTAGACCACAGCACTATTTGAAGTTCGAAAGGATTATTGGTTTCTAATTAACTTCGACCGACGACCTCTCATTTAACCCATATCCTGAGGTTTTCTCCCCACCTCATCTCAGCGACTACGTTCAAAGTGTACACTGTGCTTGAGCCAAAACCACTTGAGCTTTAATCCAAACAAAGACTTTGGGTAAAAGCACCACCCAACAGCTCCGGAAAACCACAATCTTCAGTCGGGTCAGACGCCACGATGGATGTCACTCGAAAGATGATGCGTCCGCGAATGTGTCTCTGTCTATTTGTGTGTCCAGAACCAGCGTCCAGCATGTGGCGAAAGGCCAGCAGATCAGGAGGAGTAGCATTTTAATTAAAATTCGTCCAACTGTCCGACCCACCCACCGATTCCTACCTTTGCGCCACGGTCACGCTGCGTTGGTTGTTTCATTTTATTGTCCCTTTTGGGGTAGCGTCATAATTTGTTTCACGATGGCACCCGATGGCGAACCAGTCGGGACTCTAGGTGGCACAGGCCCTTTTGCTTAATGAAATACTGCACGAGTTAAGCGAGTCGAGCAAAGGTTGAGTAGCAACAACAACAAAAAAGGAGAGAAAGAGTTTGCATACAAACAAAAAATCGTCAGACTGCGCAATGATAGCAGCAGAGACACACATAAAAAGAAAAAAACCTTCAGAGTGTATAAGAAAATGAAGGGGTTATGAAGATAAGTGTTTTTTTCTTCAAACTCATCCTTTTGCCCTTTTTGCTCTCAATGCGAATCAGACATACATTCTTAATCCGCTATCTTGCCCGTTTGAATGGCAAGGGATGGTTTATCATTGTGCACCCCTTTACTCTCTGAAGGGTAAGGGTCAAACTGGACGGAGTTTTTCTTTCAAGAGTTTCGCGTGTTGCTATTTTTTTTATTTCAATTTTATCTTCAACTTTTAATCTCATTCGGCGCAATTCATAAAACAGAAATCATAATTACAATTCGTTTTTTTCTTCGTCCTGTCGCGCTCGGCAAAGGTGCAGCTACGGTTAGATGGTGTAGTTGCTTTTGCTTTACTCGTTTAACGATATATCTGGTGAAAAGTTTAACCAGTGCGACCGTAATTAAAATGCAGATCGTCGTCAGCTCTCCGGCTAAGCGAGACGGGCGGCATGTCCAATGGAAATTAAATTAAACAAGTGTAAGGTGCATAAAGTTTTTTTTGTTGCGTTTTACTAGAATTTAAATGGTAAATATTTTAATGTCATATTTTTAAACTAAGGATAAGATTATTATATGCCTTTATAGTTTGGTAGGACATCGCCCCATGAGGATGAGAGCAGAGAAGCAGTTTCAGAAACTTCAGAAGCAGTCGTCTGCCAATCCATTGTCAGGGCCGTCTTGGCGCACACACCAATGTCATTGCTTCATCTGAGTTTGGGCCTACCTCGCCTCCTCTGTCCGTGTGGACAGCCTAAAAAAACATTACAGGCTGGGTCGTCCGGTGCCATTTTCATGACGTGACCAGCCAACCGAAGTCTGGCGAGTCTAACTTGCTGCACGATTTAGAGAAACACCGCTCAGCTTGTAGAACCCGTCTTTCCACACATACGGACCCAAAAATCCTGCTGAGGATTTTCCTCACGAACGCAGCTAAGACCATGTCCATGCTAAGGTCCATTTCTCAGAGGCGAATGTGAGTACTGGACCTATGAATGTTCTATGGAGTCCCTGCTTCGTCCCGTCGTTACAAGTATTTTGAGTGGAGAAGTTTTTTAGCAAGATCGTCGATGGTGCCATTTTGGTTTTTCGATTGCTCGATTGCTTTGGTAAGAGAACCTCAAACCAATAATGTCTATCTGGATCTCGATTGAGTTATAGAAGATGGTCCCCGAAGTTTTCACCTTCGAGTCAACGTTGGCCCACTCTAGCTAAACCAGGGACACACTTCACTCCTTCATCTTTCTTGGCCTAACGATCTCTTAAGGTCATGCCTGCTATTTCTGGCTTTCTGTGACTTATTGATACCGCATAGTTGGATAGTCAGGCCTCACTATGGGTGAACGGTCTACAGGGTATTTGAGCCCCGGTCCTGCCGTGTGAAGTCAAGCGCTGCAGTCGCTACTACCAGAGCGGCCCGGTTATACTGCTCAATGCTTTTCTGGTTACAATAGGTTCATCTCAAGATTCGGAAGCCTCTAGAAGCTTTAAAAAAATTTCAGATAAGACGACATTCTTGTCAATACGGCGTCAAGCCGTCCAACTAGAAATATAAAAAAATAAAAAAATAAGACGACATTCTCGCTTCTACAGAGTATTCTTGGTGGGCTTTCAATGTTCGAACGGACTATATTCAGGAAAAGAAATAGCACGTTGTCAGGTCCAGGAGTGAGATTTGATGCGCTTAATCAGCTCTTTCCAAGTGAATGTGTAAGTGAGAGGTGTTCAATTTGTCCAGAATTCTTAGATAAAGTTGCAGAATCCAGAATTCCTTGAAAATTGATGATGTATGGTATATTCCATATTCAGATTGCAATTAGATGGTGTACAAATAATCTTCTCTGAATGCATGCAATTTTCGAAGGATTTATTGAACAGCATCATATAAACTGTAGCAAACCAACAAAAAAGTCAATATCCAGAAAAGAGCATCAAACGTACATATCGTGATCGAATAAGTCTTCGCAGTACTAATAATTCAGACGCAACCGGCCGAGACCAGCAATTAGTGCACGGTAGGAAAACCGATGAAAAATCTACCAAACGGGAGAAGAACTGCATTGGTAAAGGTGTGCAATAATATTGCAAAATACATCCATCGACAACACCACCATCCAACACGAAGGATAAGCCAACTGGTGAGTTTCACTGGTGCTCGCAGGGATGAAAGAAAGGAACGGAGAAGCAACAGCAATAAACCAATTAAAATTCGGTGCATATCTTGATCGAAATTTCGGGCTGGAATAAATTGAAACCGAATGGAGCATCCCAACAAAAAAAAAAAAAAAGAAATGGAAAAAGAGAACCAATAGAACTGCAGCAGGCAAATCTGTCGAGTGTCGCCCTAACGGGGGAATGGAAACGGTCTTCTCTCCCGTCGAAATAGGACCTCTGGAAATGGGTAATGAAAACCGGAAAGAATTTTCCAACCGAAGCGAAGCCATATTTTCCCATATTCGTTTTTTTTTTCGCTTGTCCCTTCATACACCATATCTGAATGACAACCATTTTGTGCCATTGGTCATCGTATAACTGTTTCTCGTTCTGTGTACTTTCTGGGCAAGTTGATAGCCAGCCCGGTACGTTGTTTGATTGCCTCTCGGTTCGCCACCCATCCTAGCACTCCCTGGACAGGAGCGGTCCTCCCTCCGAAAAACGAGGACAAAACGAGTTCGTATGCAGCGGAATCATGATCTCGTGACTGCACCGGGAGGCTGTGTTTGGCTTATCATAGCTCAAAAACGTATGGGAGCAATTCCATTTTTTGTTTCCTCCTTTCTGCTGCTTCTATTATAATGCTCCCGCATTTGTTGTTTTATTTGGCTTTCCCACATAACCGATCTATAAAAGTGTCCGAAATGGTGAAAAACCCTCCGCTCCCAGGCACAGCGGGTTTGCGCATGTTTGCATTAAATTGATAGCATTCCCTCCGGAGGTGGTGGCCGATACGCGGCAGAAAAGCAAATTGGACCCAACGGACCAACTTGAACTCGTGGCCTGGTGTCTAGTTGTTTCTATTTTCCACGCTCGAAGGAGCGCTGGAGCATTGGAGGGCTCACGGCAACACGACGAAGGTGGTCATAAAGATTGCATTCTGTGTTTGTACGAGCTGCTGGCAGTGGAATGCAACACACGAGGTCACGCGGCATTGCCGTAAAGTGATAAAAAAGAAAAGACGCATAAAACGAGCTAGACGAGACGAGATGTAGTTGTGGGGTTCATCTGTTCATCCGCTGTAAATGGTTGTTGTTCATTTAAATTTGAATTGCTTTTATGGGCCGTTTTATGTGCGCCTTACATCGGCTGTTATGATGATATGAAGAGCGATTCAAGTGGATCGATTGGGTCTGGTCATGTTGAAGGTGCTAAATTCTTTCGAAGGTGCTGCGATTGTGCCCTTCAGGCAAGGAATAGTTAGTTGAAGGGGGTTTGAGCTCATTTTAACCAATTCTGGTTTCTGGAGCACTGATTCACTGTCGCAAGCTGTTGCTCCTGGTGTGATGTCTTTCTCTTCTTTGGGCTCTACAACCAGAGGGCACGAGCATTGAAGGTGCGACGTTCGTATCAGCAGAGGTGTAAGCATGATTTGGGGTCCGAGGATTCACGATCATTTAGAGGGCTCCGAACACTCCATTAAGAGTTTTAACTTAGCCTGTTGGTCTGGTCCAGTCTTCAGATTCGACGTATTAGAGGCCTCCAAGGAGTTTGATCTGATAAAGTCTAGACCCTCGGGAGGTCTCGGCCTTCTGTTACTGGCTCCAAACGAAGAGAAAGTTAATGTGATGACTTTTCCTTCTTTGGGCTCTATAATCAGAGGCTGGGAGCATTCATGAGACCACGTTAATATCGGTAAAAGAATATCCAAATGAGGCACATAAGCATGATTTGGGGTCCTAGAATCCTTGATCATTATGGGTCTCCGATATGCCTCCAACTATTACTCTGCTTAGGGTCTCCAAGGTGCTTGATCCGCCAATGTCTTCAACCTCGAGAGGTCTTGGCCTTCCATTACTGGCTTCTTTGACTTGGTTAAACCCGTGTACCCGGAGTTGATATCTGGTTCACCCTCTAATAAAATGAAACTCGCCCAGAGGCTTTAAAAAAATTAATGAGCTCAATGCTTCTACCGTTGGTTTAATGAATTCCGCCACTAGGAGCACTCTTGAGGACAGGACTTTAATAGCGTGAAGAGCGAAAAATGTAATTGTTCCATAATGAAATGGAAAACATCACGCAAAAAGTGATGTCAAACTGTTAAACCCCTGAGAGTGACGGCGCTGTTGTCGTGGTGTTACTGACGGTTGTTTTATGCCTTTACATAATTATGCACGGCTTTACTGCTGCTCTTGGTCCAAGTTATTATGGCCATTTCCTTTCTGGCAACAGTTAGTGGTGGAAGTCTTTTTTTCTTCGCTGTAAGTTTGTTGGGCAAATGAAGCTAAAGAAAAGGAAAACAAAAATTAATATTTGTAGACGTCGCCAGCCGTCTCTATTGCTCCGAGTTGTACGTTAGCAGTCGCAGGAGATTTTCAAACTATTAGATTAATTAAAGAGAACTTGATTGGGACTTATTTTAATTTTGCTTTGCATTCCTTTTACATTACTTGAAGAATTCTTGTAAGGAGCTTCTGATTAATATCTTATAATTCAATATTCACAATTAAGGCAAGAAATCTGATGTCGCGAAAATTAATGATGAAACATTTGAAAAATCGATAACCTACAACCCCGTAAGCCACAAGGAACAGGCAACCTTTAAAAATGAAGACAGCTCATTGTAATGTGCAGGCACCAACAGCACCTTTCAAGCCTTCCACGTCTCGTCCATCAGCCAAACTTTTACCATCAACTTCAGTAAAACCCCTTTTTTCCAACCCACCCTACTTCCTTTCAAATACCTCGCCCGGTTTTAAGGCCAATTAATACCACTTGACGATTATTAATGAATCTTCATTAATAAACACACATTTAAAAGTAATAATTATGCTGTACTACGAGGCACCCGGGCTCGAGTCTGTTTCGCTCCATCCGGTGAAGTAACCTTTTTGCAGCGTTCTTGTAAAACGGAAGAACACTCATTTGTTTGTTGTGCTCCCCGGTTTTCCGCCCTTTGAAAAGGAGTGCGGGAAAATTAATTATATGAGCTTTAATTATGGCAAGCAGCAAGAGCGAAACCCGACGATCAACCGTGTGGGGCTAGCGAACGTTTTCACACTTACGGCGTAGGAAAAGTAGGAAAAGTGTTCCTTTCGTTTTTCCATCGATTTTCCGACCGGGGGATAGAAATGGTTCATTGGAGATGTCTGTATTTGTTGTACATTTTTTTGTAGCGCTATTTGGAGTATTATAGCAGCAGAATGAGTTGGCGTGTGTTTACGTGTGGCTTCGTCGCACTTTGAGACAATGAGTGGACATATTGGGGGAAACAACTGATGTGGTAAAAGTTGGTAAAGTTTTGCTTTATTTGATTTACGATTCTGAATTTGTGACACAAAAATCGAAAAAAAATTAAATTAAAATTATTTACACAAAGTTAGGAGACATAGTTGGAACTTTTTGATAAATGCGATTTCATTTTAAATATTAATATTCCATCCATTGCCATTTATTAAAAAATCTACTTATAAATATATACCTACAGTGAAGGACAATAGAATAAAAATCTTTGACACTGTGTTTCGATCTACCACCTTCGTAGCTTCTTAAAAATGAAACTAGTCAGAAATTACGAATGAAATAACAGGTACAATTTGAGTTTCTGTTTTTCGTTCAGAAATTACCGAATCATCTCAAAAATTAAATAAAGCCAAGAACATTTGCTCGTTTTCTGAGCATGTATCACAATTCTTGAAAAAAGATTCCAGCTTTCTGGGCTTTAAGCATCTAGTCGCGACTGTGATACACGATCTTCCTAAACATCCTAAAACGCAAACAAATTAGCTGAGGAATGAAATTTATTAGAAAAACGCGAACTGTTTAAATTTTATATCCAAAATGCTTGCGTATTTCGACCGTCCGCCGCAAGTATTGACTACAGTTTGGGAAGAATCTGCTGCTCATTTTTATACGATTTTTGCTAGAGTTGTTCGAATGAGTTAGAGTTAGAGTTTAATTACTGTCAGCGGTATTCTCCGTTGACTTTTCTACCAATCGAACCTTCGAGATTATAAAACGGATCAGACTTTTTTTTGGTCTTTACACACAGGACTTACAGAACATACCGTCATACCGGTTTATATAATAAGCTCGTAACTCTTTTTTCAACTTAAGGACGCATTTTGCTATGACATAGAGGTTCCATTTATATGTTCACACTTTCATAAGGATGATGTTAATTGCTTTCATAAAAATAAAATGTCCGATTGTTTGTTCTGCATTTTCCCACTGTGCATCGGTAAAGTCACATGTGTTCCGCTTTACTTTCTCCCGAAACCCGTGTTCACTCGAAACAATCGGAATGAGAATGAAGATTATATTAATATAAATCAGTGCAACTCCATATACTCCATCCATGCGCCGGTTCGTGGGTAAAGCGATGGGCAAAGAAGGATACCGAACCCAACCACACTCCAGTTCACTCCACCTCCCGACATTGGGTTGGGAATGTCCTGAAATCTAGATCGAATATAAAAATAGAGGTCCAGGAGACTGAAAGAGAGGAGAACAAGAGAGAGAGAGAGAGAGTGTGTGGAATAAAAATCAGTAAGACACTCCGCCACTCGTATGTTTGTGGTAACATTCTTCCAACACGCGCGAAATGACCAAACAATACGGACGGCTGCAAACCAAAGCACAGCGGCCACTTGTGTTACGTTTCTATCAGTAGACCAATGAGTTGCAACTCATTTTTACCGTCCCGTTTTTCTCGACCCACCCAAGGGTTGTAATGTGCAAGCGAATCTTCGAGTGCCTGGGATTACTAATTCGTGGTGTTGTTGGGAGATGGCAGTGGGAGGAAATGCTCTAGCCAGCCGGACACATAATTGCACGTGTTACAGCTAGTAAATTAAAACAAACATATCAACATACACACACACACACACACACATTTGGTAAGGATCGGTTCTAAGGCGGTGCTAGCGTCTGGTGGGCAAGGACACCGGTGTACCGGTCATTTGCGAGTATTGCATACTAATTAGGTGTGTCGGTGTGACGCCTCGGTTTGGGTGAACTGTTGTCGGTTGGCCCATCCTGACCATTTCGACCGCAAGCATAAACATCGAGCAGAGCTCGCTCGCTGCTAATGGTCATTTACACAGCTTCCCTTGCGGCGTTCCGGTGGTACGGGCGGGCGGGCAAGCGATACACATTCCCAAGGTGAAAGATATAATCTAGATTTAATGGAAGAAAATTAGTAGTGCACCAGTGGCGTACACGTGTTGGAGACGGTCCAGCACTATTCCGGGAGAGCGTTGGAATAATTTAACCCAGATACATGGCACTTCCGTACAGCAAAAAGAAGAAGAAAAAGAAAGACAGTTCCATTATAAAAAGGGCCAGAAAATGGTTCGGGATGTTTAATATCTTCTTTCCCCCCGCCGTTCTAAAGTGAACCGAGTCATGCAAAGTGACCCTTCATGTGCGCAAAAAGCAGCTCCGGAACGCATTGCACTTGATTAAATCATAAAAGTGCCACAGCATTCCCATTCTCACAACGTATCCGGGGGAGATGATGATGATGATGGCCACCCTGGCCGTCCCAAAAAGCGAAAAGGCGGTTTCTCGAAAAGAGACCCAAGACATTGTGATGCTGCTCACTTCCGGGGCAATCAATCACTTTCCGGTTGTGTGACAAGTAAAGGATTGTGTTACTGTAACGCGCTAGGCCGTTTACTGGACGGCTGTTACGAACAGAGCTAGCTGAGGTCTGCTCGTAAAAAGCAAGCTCTGTGGTTATTCCGCAGCAATTGGGTAAAAATATTATGAAATGTTCTAGTGCACTAGGAACGGGAGAACACCACAGTGACCTTTGTGCTCTTGCTAGAGCTGCGGTGGATATCTTGATCGCACTTGAGGCAAGCTTGCGTTTGTGCGAAGTACTTTGCGTTATTGGTGTGGAACGTTTGTAAGCGTTGTTAGATTTAATTAAATGTATCTTTTTCTATTCTTCACACTCTGCGTTTGAGGTGGAAAATATTTTAGACAAAAAAAAATTCACATGGATTTTACATGAAATGGGGATGGTTTTCAAGATTTTGTTTGAATTTGTTAATTGAGGGGTTTCCCAAGTTGAATGTATTAAGATTAAAACATTCAGTTACAGCTCATTATATGGTCTCGTCTAAAAACTGCGGGTCACGGGAGATTTCAAAATTGTAATATCAGGTTTTTATGAAGCTTTATGAGAACCTGGTGGACACTACTTGGAGCAAAAGGCGGGGTCCAGTTGTAAATGGCGCTAAATCTCGTCTGGGCCGTTCTCCCTTAATCAGAGTATCCAACTATGCGCTATCCTGTAAGTCTAGTAATCCAGAAATGGTAGGCATAACCTTAAGAGTTCGTTAGGCCAAAAATATAGAAGAAGATATGGGGCAACGAAGATATAGCAGAAATCTTATTTAAAAAAAAATTGACAGGTCTCAACAAGAGACCTCATCGTCCAAGAAATCTTATCATCAAAGAAGGATTTCTAGCACGAATGATTTCACCAGGCCTCGTCGTTCGAAGAATCGCCAAGTCAAAGAGACCCCTTCGTCCAGTAGATCATATCCAGCAAGATACCTTAAGGTCCAAAAAGGCTAGTCGTCTAAGAGACCGCGTCTTCTAAGATATCTTGTCCAGAGTCAGGTAGACAATAGTCCTCTAAATGCCCCAATGATGTCTTGGAACGTCATTGCAGGGAAAGGGCACACATGTTTAAACTAAGCTTTGACGCTCGAGACCTAATAATGCAAGAACCTTCAAGACTAGACAATTTCAAGCGCGATTATCACATTTTCCTTATAGTCTGCCTGATCAAGTAAGACTTTGACTGAGTGTCAAGCTGTATTCAAATTGTTTTGCCATTCAAAGAGTGTCCAAGCTTAATAATGTTTTAGCTCAAAGCTCAAAGAATATAAATGAATACTATAAACAGGTGTTTAAGACATTCCATTGGCTTGAGAAACACTGGATAGTGTAAACAATGTGTCAAGTTGGACAGAACTGTTGAAATCGAAAGACGTAGTGTAGAAATAGAATAACACGACAGTGAGAATTATATCCACCTTAATGAAATATCACTTTAAAAAATGAAAACTACGGCAGAAATTTTAAAATGAGGCATACAAACTCTTCAAAAGCGGTTTTACCGACACAGACAATATATACAAAGTAGGAACGATTTTAATGCAGTATGCGGTAGTTATCGATCAATTGTTTGCTTCACTGTCAACCAAAGAGCACTAAAATGGTTGAAAAATGCACCAACACCAACACCCAAAACATAACCTCAAACTGCATCCCCGAGACCGAATACGGCCAATGTAAATAAATACTCATTAATAATAAATTTTATCCCCGTGCACGAGAGACTGGATCCGCCGGAGGGGGGATGCAAAGTGCTGATCCTTTTTCATCCCATTTTTAGCGCAACTCCCCTCGTTTCCAGCCAATGACAATGATGCGGACGGTCGGAGGAGGCATTCGTAATGACAGTGACAATCGGTTTGATCTGTACGGACATTGCGTGGAGCTCGCGGGCATGTTGACAGGTGTACGTTAGGTGCCTGTCCTCTGTACACATGTATCGGTTGCCGCGACCGTTTGGAAACCGAGTTGGGGCTGGGTGTTGGGATGAGGGTACAAAAAAAAACCCTGGTAGCATAATTAATCATCCTTCGTGGGCATGGTCGACGAAATGTTGCCACCGGCTTTCCGGCCTGGCTTACGGTATGGGAACGATGGAAGTAATGGACATACAGGCTCGAACATCCCAACGAAGCGCGATTGACATGCGAGAAGCATTAGCGATTTTCCGGTTGGATAAAGGAAGGAGGAAAAAAACGATCAATCCACAAGCAAGCAACAACAGGAAAAATACGATGAAGCTTCGATTTCAATGAACAAAACCGACAAATGAGCGTTATGGCCCGCGCTTCCTACGGTCTCCATTTGGGTGGTAACAGTTGTACCGAGTTTGCGTCAGCATTCCACGAACACCACGGATTTGTACACAATTTGAACACAGAGTAAACAATAATTAATTGATGAAATATTGTAGCGTTGGTGGTGTTGGGATGATAAGCGCGGTAAAAAGTTTCGTTTGAAAACAGTTTCAAAGTCTGCCGGTGAGTTGAGGTGAGAGTGAGCGATGAGAATGAACTCGCGTTTCGAATGAGGTTGGATGTTCATCCTGAAAAATGGTTTCAATCATTTCTGCAGTGTTCCTCAATCCATACAACTAGTGTCTGTTTGTTGAAAATATAAATTGAGTTGCACAGAAAATCTAGGCAACCTATTTACTATTGTAGTTATATCTTTGACAGCAGATTGTTTTAAAGATGGAGCAGTTTGTATAAAAACCTTTCAGAATTTTTTTCTTCCTAGACACTACAATCTCGAAAGGTCTCGACCTGACATTCTTGGCTCTCTATAGTTAATGATACCACCAGTTAGACAGTCAGTCCTCACTAGGGGGGAACGGATAGAATTTGAACTCCGGTCCTTCCGTGTAAAGACCGACTTTATATGACCGGCCCCGATTTAACAGAATTTTCTTTTTCTTCTTTATATGCACTACAACCTCGAGAGGTCTGGGCTTGCCATATCTGGCTTTCTGTGACTTAGTTTTACCCATAGCAAAGTACTCAGCCCTGCGTATGGGGAGGCGGTCTGGATAGGATTTGAACCCCGGTTCTGCCGTGTAAAGACCGACGCCGTTATCGCCTCGTCCACCAGAATTTTACTCAACTAATAATACAGCAAAAGCCTACAAGAAAAAAATGGCTTTTGAATTAAGACCCAAATGATTGATAATGTTCATACTTATTTTTATCTGGCTTGAAAACCCTGGATAAGAACATTAACAAGCCACTAAGTTTGATAGAACTGTTGAAATAAAACGGCCACGAGGATCAAATCCAAGCAAAGGAAACTCTTTCAGTACCTGTATAGTACCTGTAGCTAAGCGTTAGCGAAGTGCTTTACAATGCCTTCACAAGCCAATGCTTCACAGAATACTGCTCATAAAGGAAAATATTTCGCAATGTGTTAAAACAAATCCTTATCTAAAATATTTCATACTATCAAAACTAACAAATCATCGCAATTTCTTAAACTTATTTTATCTTAAAACATGCTGTAAGAACACCTCTTCCACCGATTTTTTAATACTCACGATCTTGAAGTTGAAGCTCCGAGAAATCGAATGACACGCTTCCAATCGCATCTGTGATGGTCGCATGTGTATGTTTCGCACACTCTGCTGCGGTTTGCGCTAAGCGGATTATTAAAACATGACTGCTGATGAGGCCGATAATGATCACTGGAAAGGAGAAATGAAACAAGTAAAGTCATTGTGCGTCTTAAGGGGCAACTTGTTTTTCAACCCTGGATTTTATGTGATAGTCGTCGTTTTTTTCGTGAGGTGTTTCAAGATGTACTATTTTCATTATTAAAAGCGTATAAGAATTGTCCTCAGGCATTAAATTAATCTTCCACAATCTCTACTTCCCAGGTATGGTTCCAAAACCGGCGAACAAAATGGCGCAAGAAGCATGCGGCCGAAATGGCGACGGCGAAACGGAAACAGGAAGAGCTGGGCGACGGTGACGGGGACTGTAGCGAGCCGATGGATTCCGATTCCGAAAGTCTGGATCTAGTCGACACCGGAAGCAACCAACGGAAGCGCTGCCGGATGGAGGACGATATGCGACATTAGCATCCTGCGAGTGCGGACCTTATCATCGGCCAGTGATAGGAACTTCTACCAGCAAGTGTGTGCGTGAGTGTAAGTGTATGGGATGCAAATTATAAATATATATAGGCACAATACGGCATCGCACACAAGAGGAGGAGAGAAGAAGAAATCGAATTTATTACACGTTAGTTTTAGCCATCCAGAGGGATGGACCAGAGGGGAGACAGTTTTAACTAGGATGCTCTAGCCAAACTACTGCAGACGTCGACTGTCTGCGTCGGTGCAGATGCAAGCTTACTCGCTTGATATGCCCCGCGTACCAGGATGGATTTTTTTATTTAACTACTAGGGACCGCTATGTAAATGTATATGTATGTATGATTGTTTGCGTGTGTCCGTGTGTGTGTGGATGGACGAGCCAGGGCGAATCGATGGGAGACTGTATGTATGTACTTTACCATACTATCGACACAAATTTGTAGACAACCCATTTCCTTTAGAAACTCCGCCAAGGCAGCTTAAGATGCTCCTGCTTAGGGAGAAGTTTTAGTGTACAAAGCGCAAAAGTAGACTTAATTATCTAATTAAATTACAAAAGTACACTAAGCACGGTAAGCATAAAAACCCAGAAGCTGCTTGCGTAGCATAGACAACAGACGGCATCCAATTGCGTACGATTAGGTTCCTTGTGAAACGCGCACAAACGAGGCATTCCATATAATTTAGAAATGAGTATAAATTTCGTTAATCAGTTAATAGACTCGCCCAAAAGCACTGTTCAAGGTGGTACGAGGTGCAATAAGGCAAACGAAGAGAAACGGTTACCAACATTTGAAAAAACTCTCTATAGGAGATAGTTTTGGTTTTTCTTGGCTACAAACTTCAATTGTTCCATTGCTTTATTGCTGATTTGAAACAAATGTATAAAACTTCCAATAACACACACAATTCTATGATAATAATAAATAGAGCAGTAACAGGAACGAACGCAAACACAAGATAACAACAACACATTCAAAAACAAGCAAAGGCAAGTAAATGATGTAAAAAGTAGTGATTCATTTAATTTAACCCCATTACCCCTACAACGCATGTAATCTATTCGAATCGGGGGAAAAAAATGGAGGGAAGAAACAGAATACAAATACAATGTTTTTTTTCAGTTTACTTAAAACAAAATACACAACAGTTGAGAGAAGATTTAAAATCGAAATACGCCGACAGTAACGGCCGATAAGCCCGATCGGTATTATTATTGGAGCTAAAAACTATTGTTTCTTCAAATTTAAAAACTCTCTGAAATTGGAGAACCTTTTGGACAATTTTAACTACAATGTATTAAATGTTCTTTTTTTTACTTATTTTATTGAGTAATGTTTCAATTATTTCAAAAATGTGTTTCAATGAAAGCAGTGCTGCCAAGTATATCTTATGTACCTCAACATTATCACCATTTGTGTATATTTTATTATTAATTTAAAGCTAAGCAGCCTTGTTGACGATCGTTGCACCATGCCCTTCTGGGATCCTCATCGTCCATGGAGGCTACATATTTATCAAGAGAATTTTTCGTACAAAGAATATCACATCCATGAGGACTCGTCTTGCGAGAGATGTCGCCGTTCAAAGAGTCTAGGGGTTTACATGAGGTCTAGGTAACATAGAAACTTAACCTCCGAAGGGACGCTTTTTAACCATGATGGTATATATTATTTTAAAGTATTTTATTGAATCGTGCTAAACAACTATACTGTCTATAAGAACTCGTCTTTCTAGGGTTATTGTTGTCCATGGAAGCTCGTCATGATAATATTTAGTTCATAGGATATAATCAAAATGAGGTCTCGTCTAGCAAGAGATCTCGTCGTCTAAATGGCCTAATAATTTTTATAAGGACTGCCAAGAGACCTGGAACTCCAGAAAATGGCGTTGTGCAAGAAGCTTCAATGACCATAAGAAACATCGTCCTCTAAAAAACATTATCGTACAAGTGGCCTCTCAATTCATAAGGCCTAATAGTTCAAGGGGTGTCTTCGTCCAAAGGATATCGTCTAGCATGAGCCTTAATTTCCAACAGGTCTGCTAATGGATTTTGTTGCCTAAAATGAGTGATTCAATAGCATAAATTTCTAAAGTACCCATTTCCTCTACGAGGTCTAATAGAGCCTTGATACGCCATTGCATGGAATAGCACACATTCTTAAACTAACTATTGAACCTCGAAGCCCAGAATGCCTTTAGGGCGAGGCACTCTAGGCGTTAGACGTAGGTATATCTAGAGTTATAGCATAATATGACAGAAACTTAAATTTATAAAATTAGCTCGAAATGCTAGAGACGACGAATGGGAGAGCCTTCAAGGTAAGTTCTAAAAAAATCTCTAAAAAATAGTTCTAAAAAAAAGGTAAGTTCTAAAAAAAAGTTAAGGAGTTTTCGGAACATTTTTATCCAATTTATCCTTATCATTTCTTAACTACACGTTTTACTTCAAAAGCTTTTGCAAATAGTACATTAAGTTTGGTTGCTTCTAGATCCTTGATTTTTATAATACAATTTTGCAGATTTAAAACGTTTTCTTATAAAAATGGTTAAA
Source organism: Anopheles stephensi (assembly GCF_013141755.1). Classification (NCBI taxonomy): domain Eukaryota; kingdom Metazoa; phylum Arthropoda; class Insecta; order Diptera; family Culicidae; genus Anopheles; species Anopheles stephensi. The sequence goes on from NC_050202.1 coordinate 48,803,216, forward strand.
TTGATTTATTATTTACGGAAACAGAAGAATGACACAGGCTTTTCGGGAAAGAGAGTGTATTTAATTGCATCAAGAATAGTACATTTGTTCTATCGTAAGAAACAGGCTCTGAAAAACATACATTACATCCGATTAATGTATTATTTACACTGATTGATGTAATTACACCTTTTTATTGCTACAATTCATGACAATCTATTGCGCTCGGAATTATGAACAGTTGCTAACATCCCTTTCTCTCTGTCTCTCTCTCCTATATCACAAACATTTATTAATTGTTAAAAGCACGTAGCAAAGCGAAATCCCTTCATTCTTGTACCTTTTCGCACCAAAAATTAGATCAATTTACTCCGAGTTAATTGCTCCCAAGTAGCCGTATCATTAATGTGCTTAAATGATGTTGGGTACACACCGAGAGAGAGAGAGAGAGAGAGAGAGAGAAAGCAAAAGAACACAAAATTGGAAAACTTCCATGTTCCGATCAGTTGACATGTAAACCCGGGGTATAAACATACTGCAAAAACCAGCGCAGGGGGAAAAAAACGACAATATAAATTAATCTTTTCTGCTTAACTGCACACGGCTAAGTGCGCTACAACAAATCTGGTGCCTATTACATTTCGCCCAAAAATGGTCACAGTTTCGCACAGACGACATTAGAATAAAAGCAAAGATGGGATATAAAGCAAAAAAATCCCAAAAATCACCCCAAAATTTGTCGCACCTTCGTCGACGCCACCATCAGCGGAAGCAGCATCCGGAAAGGTATTGATGGATTTTCGAAATCCGGTATTATTATGCTTTCCCTGTCGAGCCAGCCATCAGGGAGCAACCGAAAAAGTAAGGGACCAAAAGCCGATATCTACCGTTTGATTTGTGTTCGGTTTTATTATTTCTGTGTACCGATCGAGCAATATTTATATCCTGATTGACTTTTTGCCCAACAGCTTTTCGCATAGTACGTGCACATCTGCCTTGACGAGCAGCCTCGGTGCATCGGTAGGGTGAAGAGTGTTCGTAGTTTGGGCCGGGAAGGATAATCGATCGGTTTTGGTGAAGCATTTTAATCTGCTTTGTTTTTACTTGTTCCTTCTTCCCGTAGAGCCGTCCACCATAATTCCAAGGTGCAGCAGACACTGCTCGTCAAGAACGTGTTTCCTGCTGGATTCCTGGATGACGAATTTTTGTCTGACTCTGCTGCCCTGTGGACAGGGAAGAGTTTCAAGAGTTTTCTCAAGTTGACAGTTGACTTGCTACCGACGGCGAGCGAACGAGCGAGCGAGAGTGGTGAAACGTGACGGAATGCATCTTCCGTGGTCATCTTGGCCAACCATGCGAAGATGGTTGATAAATATTGAACGCAGCGAGTGAATGGTTCGAGCCTCGTCGAGATGGAAATTTATTCACCATCATCATCGTCGTCCTCTTCGTCGGTGTGTGTTGCAATGTTTTGCTTTTGCCCGGTGGCTGACATGATCATTGGAATGCTGGTGCATATAGCTTGAGGGATGTTTTCTTTCGAAACTGTTTGTGACTTCTGTTGCCTGCAGAATACAATTTCGTATGGTAATGTGTCCAGATTTTTTTCGTTTTCTTTTTTGTTTCTTTTTTTGGCTAATATTGTTAGCTGCTCACCTCCTACTTGATAAACGTGCGCCATATATAATGATCGATCTATTGACCTGGGATGTGTCAAACCGGCATGAGATTTGATTGGATTCTTCGTGATTGATATTGGGACGGCATAATCAGGACCTTCGCTAGAAACGAAAATTTGATTATTATTTCAACAAATGTATTCAGGATAAAAATTATCCTACAGGATCTCATTTGTAAATTCTTATCTCTTTTTCAAAGCTTTATATATATTCAAACATCGTAAAAGGGAGACATGCGAATCGTACGAGCTAAATTGAAGAACACAAAGGAATCTCTTACTGTAGAATCTTTTTACAACAAGAATTAGCAACAAGAATTTAAGCATTAGAATTAGCTTAAATAAAATAAAACTCACGAATAGACAGAAAGAGAAAGAGAGTTATCATAAGCTTGAAAAAAATAGAACTTTGCCGGAAACTTCAGAAAAAGTAGTAAAAATTGAAGATAAGAACCAACTTATTAGAGAAGCAAAGAAACTGACCTCAATTCTCAATACCAATCAAGAAATGAGTCGAATCACATTTATTCATGGAATTTTTCAAAGGCCTCACAGAATTCATAGGCCCTTTATTGTTTATTGGTGCGTTCGATAATCAAACTTTGATTTTAATCTAAAAACGATAAAGCCGGTCTACTACGATTTTGCGAAAAAATGCTGTGAGTTTTGTTTGGATATCTAGTTTGCGCTGCGAGTTGCGCTTCGTGTGGATCGGACTATAGAATGATTATTGAATTAAAAGTTTGGAAGCAATCCAACTTAATTAGGTAAACTGGTCCAATTGTCACTCTAAATCGGCTACAACAAGCGCTGCCTTGTATTTGGCAGATTCTAGTTCAAACAGGTGAAATAGTTGTACCAATGTTGTTTGTAGCCCAGAGTTCCTCTCGTTGTACCCTGCACCTCAATCACCTGATTACTGATTACAATCGATCGCCGAATATCGCATTTCACAGCAAACTGATAAAATTTTTGTAATAATTTTAGAATTGTAACAATTTATGCAATTAGCTTAAGACTTCGTTTTGTGCATCACCATAGTCTGATTGTATTTTAATGTTTGAGAATTTAAATAAACGTTTAGGATTTCAGGGTCTCAAAACAGATAACATGAATAGTTATCTGACGATTTCAACAGATGATTGGTAAACCACAGATAGTAGAAAATAAAGACGCACTTCCTGATAACCCTTTACAACTGCTCCAACCCAGTAATGTAGAAAGACTCTTCCTAAGTAGGAAAAATTTAGGTGGAATCTGAACTATCCTCAACTGCTTCCAACTATTTTTTACTGAAAAACTATCATTGGAGGATCTGATCTAATTAATTTGAATCCAAAATGGTGACTATAAGGCCGCTCAACGGCCCACATGCGACACCGGTGCCGGTCTGCACACAGCAGGACCGGGGTTCAAATCCCAACCAGACCTCCAGTCCCTCGTAGTGAGGAACTGACTACCCAACTTCGTGGTATCATTAAGTCTATTAAGCCAGGAATGACAGGCATGACCCAAGAGGTCGTTAGGCCAAGAAAGAAGAAGAAGGCCGTTCGAGCTCTAGAGTAGAGTGCTTTTTGAATGTGGAGTACGAGAAAAGTTTAATACATAGAGATATATTGTATATGCAACTTTTTAAATAAATGTTCTATAACTGAATTTATCGCTATGAAAATACTGAGTAAATTGTTAGAGACCAAACAAACATAAAGTAAGAAACTATTCAGCAACCTCTGTCTTTGGACTTATCGGCTTCTTATTTAAAGGGGGTTGAGAGTTCCCGTGCTCAAGATCGCAAGGGCACAACGGGTCTCACCGTATCACTGCGGTTATTCTTTGTTACCTGGTTCAAAATATCTGCATCAACAAGTCCAAAAGACCCAAGATACACATCCAGATTTCTAATGATCACCTGCACATTCAATGTAAAGTACAAATTCTACGATGCTAGTATGTAGAATATGAGCATGTATAGAGATCATCACCTTATTGAATTTGGCACTACAATCTCGAAAGGTCTTTGCCAACCATTGACAGCTTTCTTGACTGAGTAGTTCTGCGTACGTGGATGTGATCCAACCTCTGGGCCATTTCAAGGTCAGCACCGCTATAGCATCTACCAGCAGATCTATCCGCTCACGCGATAATATTCTAACGATTTATCCCAATATATATGAATCTTTCTCTAAAGCTAACAGTATTGTGGTTTTAAGTAATACTTCAAGATTGTAATAAAATTATTTTTATCTCAAAAAAGTCAGTGGGATGGCCTATTTGCGTCCCAAACTTTGTGTAAACACAAAAAAAAAGTCAGAAAGAAAACAATTGCTTTCGAAAACTTTCGATGCGTAACTGCTTCTTTGCCCATCAAAATGCAATTTTATATCAATTGCCCAAAAACAAAACAAAAAAACTTTTCCCGATCCAAACTAATTTGAACGGCTTTGCATGGTACCGAAACGGTGTCACTGCTGACGGGACGGTACTTATTTTAAACCATCCCTTCCGATTAGCCAGCCACCAAGCCAGAGAGGAAAAGCCTTTAAGCCTTCAACAATGCCGTAAATCGATTAGCTGATGAAGCTGGATCTTCGACAAAAGCGCAAAACACCTCAACCACCGCTTTCAGCTATTAAATGTGGCTAATGGTGCTGAAAAACGATCATACATTGTTTAAGTACATCCGAAATAGCTCACTGTAGGTAGCGAACGAAAAAAAGAAGCCAAGATCCTTCTACATCACCTAGCCGTGAACACGTCATAGGCCGCCCCAAATTTTTGTCGATTGCCCGGGACTGAGTGTGGGGCATAATTACGATGGGAATGAGATTACTCAAAGTTTTCGGCAGCAGTTAAATAAAAAAAACGTTCCGGTCCCCCTCCCTTCCAGTTCACCGTTCGAGAAAAGCCCCCTTAATCTTGCCCACGTAAGGTCCGGATGCCATTCCCGCTTGTTTAAAAAAAAAAGGCATCCATTTTTGTTTGGTGTCACGTCATCGCTTAAGGTGCGTTTTGTAGTCCTTTCCCCGCGAACAAAACGGGGAGACGAGTAAATTATTCCACCAACAGCAGCAATCCACAACCTCAACCTTTTAAAAATGACTTCCCCATGACCAAGAAGCTCCCAAGGTTCGAACGCCATGATGACACGCCGTCAAGAAGGGAGACAAAAATGAAATAAAAATAATTACATCCCAATCCCATTCCCAGCAAAGGCCCGGCCAATCCCAACCAACACAATGGGCCACCGAAACAAGAGCAAATCCGTCATTTCATTTAAATTATAATCGATTTTTAAACAGAAAATAATTGGCCTCCTATACGTATAGATGTATACACATTTATAAAATGGAGGACAGCGCGACGAACGCGGACCTATGTTCCGTTGTCGTTGGGTGTGTTTTGGGAACTGAGTTTTTTTTGCCTTTTTGTTGTCATTGTGCCTACCTAAATGTATTCAATTAATTTGTGGAAAACTTTGATTCCCACCACCGGCCGGGAGGGTTTGGAAGGGAGCACATTTCCCTATGGGTTCTTCTCGGCCCGGGGTTTTTCACCCGGATGGGGTGGAGTACCGCAAGGACGATTAAGTGATCTCGGCTAACTGGGGAAGGAAGACGGAACCTTCCGGTTGGGCGAGCAATTTAATAAGCTGTCACTCTAATTACACCCCAATTCATCACCGATTTATCTTCCCCGGGACCGATCACTCATCTCCGGACAGACAGCAGCGGCCAGCTTCTCCGTACCGTATGCCGGTTGGGCTGATAGGTGACGGCTTTTTCGCTGGCTGAAGCTAGAAATTAGACAGGGGATGATACGTTTGCGGTAATGCTTTCCGTTCATCAGCATTGTAATCGGCGTGTTCGAGAGACGCCCGGGGAAGGATTTATTGTAAACATACAGATTGCTTAGGAATTGGCCGGATTTATGTTCAAACATTAGCAATGATCGACAAATCGTTCCGCGGATGGGATGGTTGTGCCGGTGTATTGATGGATTGGATGGGAGTGGGGTGATTGTATATTCATTTAGCTTTATATTAACTTCATACGTAGCATGAGTTATCGGTTCTGGTGAAATCAATTAATTTAAAGTTTTTCTATGGGTTAAAGATAGAAGTCCAACATTCAGAATAGATCTAGTTCTTTTCTGTAGTATTCTTCCAGTTTTCTTGAATAAGTGTACAACATTAGATTAGCGATAACTTCAGATAGCTTAGTGAGTAGTTCTTGATAGCTTGGTACTACAACCTCAAGAGGTCTTGGTCTGTCATTTCTGGCTTTCTGTGAATTGATTTCACCCGTAGCAAGGTAGTCAGTCCTGCGCACGGACAGGCCAATCGGAACATGGCAAGTCTTATTGGTTGCACTATGGAGAAATCCCCGTAGAGCTCGTTTAAACTCCTACATTTACTTCTACACGGCATCCTTAAACCATGTATTCTAGTTGTTATCTAACGCCTTAATAAACAAGAATTCGTAAAGTTGTATTAATAAATTATTTTATAAAGCTACGGATAGTAAAATAAGGCCAGCGTTTACATCCGATTTGAAAACTACAGCTTTGGACACATGTACTGAGTAAAACTATACCTAAATTTAAGAGAAGCAACATCAACATCTCAATAGACATAAAAAAATATTTTTTGTTGAAACACGTAAGGATTATTGGTAAATTCAGTTCTCAGTATGTAAAAACAAGATAAAAAAAAAGTTTTAAATTTTAAAAATATTTCTTATTTTATACCAAAGTTGATCCGTTTTTAAGCTTGATTAAAGGTAAAGCAAATGGTTTGAGTTGTAAATAAAGTCTTATTTTAATAAATAATAATTTTTTGATTTTTTAAGCAATAAAATTGTTTAACTATTATTAATAAATATAATATTGAAATTTACCTTACACAGAAACTGAGTCTATTGTCTTGAAATACGGCATCTTAGATTTTTTAGAAATTAGATTGTTTTATTCTATTGTCCCGAAGCACCCGATGGCCGAGGTGATACTGGGGTCGATCTTCATACGGCAGGTCCGGGGTTCAAATCCCATCATGACCACTTCAAGACGGGTAAAATTGAGTCACAGAACGTCAGAAAAAGCAGGCCAACACCTCTAGAGGTTGTAGAGGAAAAGAAGAAGACGAAGAAGATTCTATTGTCCCTGACTGTTGGCAGGTGTAACCTATCATTGTAGACTGAATTATTCTGAAGTACGAAGCTCACTGGGAAAATATATCAACACTATATTTACACAATATTTCTTCTTCGACTACGACGCAAATCTGCTTCTAAACACCTTCTTCTTCTTCTTCACTATATGAGAGGGGAATACATATCCTCCTATGTTTAGTGGCAGAACCATCTCTACATAATCAGAGGTTTGCCTCTCTCTTGTTTGTCTTTGACTTCCCTGAGTCATATCGACGTATTAATATTAGTTCGGAGTTTGGGTTTGTATTTTGTTTTTAGTTTCTGTTTCTCTAGAATTCGATCTTGTTTTGCTTTACGTACTTCGCTATTTGTTTGATCATCGTTCCGTCCCTATCATTCCAGTGTGCCTTAAAATCTTCAGTAGTTGAACCTAGCGGTGGGTCGTATCTTTGACATTCGAATATTAAATGTGTAGCTGTCTCTGGTACATTACACACATTGCAGTTTGGGTTATCAGATAGTTTCATTACATGCAACCAATACTTTGCTAAATCATGGCCTGTTAAGATTCTATTGCCCGTCGTTATTTCGTTTGCAGTTAAGTCGATTTCATGATGCCACGGTTTACTTGTAAATTCTTGTTTATTTATTTATTTATTTTTTATTCATAAAGAACGGCCTGGCCGTATTGCTTAAATTCTTGTTGATATTGTTTGAATTTTTTACCTTTTTCTTCGCATTGTTCTTTAAACCTCTTTTTTGTATCTTCTAGCGTTTTGTTTTTTGCTACTACTAAGGTATCTTCTAGTTTTAACTTATTTTTAATGCGGGTTTCCGATTTGATGCCTTCTTTGGCTAGTTCATCGGCTTTTTCGTTACCTGGGATACCCACATGTCCAGGGATCCATCTGATTTCTGCTTTAATTTGCTTCCAGTACTTTAATATGTTGTGCAGTGGTTTTTCTATGTGTGTGTCTTTTTGTGCTCTTGTGATAATTTGGCATGCTGCCTGACTGTCTGTATATTATCTATTTTTGAATAACTAATCTAAGTCTTGCAACCAGCATTAGCAGAACTTAAATTAATGATGTTGATTAGATTAAATTTAACTGTTGGCTTTTATCGAACTTTAAATTTTGCTTTAATTTAAAATGATTAAAAATTTTATAACATTTTATAACAATTTTCAAACTCCAGGAAAATGTAGAGAATCCTGACTTTTAACTGTATACGGATATCTTTAGACATTATTGGAAGTCGTCAGACTTTTTAGAACGATTATAGATTGTTATTGAAATATTTTAAGTGTTTCTTTTTCATTCATGCAGATACAAACCCTAGGACCATTTAATGATTACCCATGCCACCGACACTAATGATGCTTGCAACCTCCGTTCTTCATGGGGCAACAAATGCTGCACATAAAACCGCATTACTAAATGATCCATCAATCGACGAATTATAACAGATATCCGTAGCAAAAACAACTCACACACACACACTCACACATTCCTTGCTGCTTATAAACTCCACGCAACTCCCATACTCCCATACCTGGTCCACCGGTCCACCCCAACCCCAACAATGTTTTATTTTTCTTGCCCATCGAAGTTCAGTGCCTGGCCGTCGGTGTGAGCCGTCAGATGAAAGTGTCAGACAAAAAACCGGTTACCCTTTAGCTACAGCCACAGCGGCTTGGCGGCACACACAGGAAGCGATCACACTCCCAGCTGCCCCCGGCACGAAATCAGACCGATCGAGATCAAGATTATCTCCAAAACGGTAGCAACCCGGCTGTCCAACACTACAGCGAATCAAACGCGTACGTCCAGCGACGTGCCTCTCGGTGGTGCCGATGCACGATTTCGATCCGTGATGCTCTGGCCTGGCCGTCAGCCGGCTATCAACTCGTTTACGCGCCTCTTCGGACATAATTAAAATTGATATTTGCTGCGAGAAATTAAATAATTTCATCTGATGAATTACAAAGTCCCAGTCCCCGGCAGAGCAAACGGGCTCGATAAGGCTCGTTTCTTTATAGCAAACCAGGTATTCGAGTCTGGCAAGTCTGGCTGCTGGCTACTGCGCGGTCGGCAAAATGTGATACGCTTTCAGATTTCCGATCTCCTTTAATACGTTCGGTGAGTGACTTTGATTCTCACTTTGCCCGGATTTGGAAGCGGTTGCTCCGGTGTCGGTCGGCTTCAAAGATCGAATGTCACGTTCCAGCGGCTCGCCTGTGTTCATGCTCCTATTTTCACGTTACCCATTCCGGGGCTGATGTCCACACAACAATTCTGGTGGCTGGTGTCAGTGTAGCTCCCCCGGGGGGAGATTGCGGGTTTTACGGAGGCAACATCATAAAATATGATTCGATCACTGTGTACTGAGGCTGGTGGTCAGCGAGCGGTGGCAGGTTTTGGAGCGAAACATTTTCTCACGTTTAATTGCATTAGCAGTTAATCTTGTTGCCCGATTGATCGATTAGGCGGATTGGTTACAAAAGGGACGCGCGAGATGGATCGGTCTAACGGGGTTTGTCCGTGTAGAAGGGACGCATTAAAACTGTTGGTTTGGTTGCGTTGTCATTTGATTTACGGCACAAGACGGTGAGGACTGGATTGTCTATGCGTTGGAATTTATTTTGAGGTTTTTAATCGAAACTATTTAAAGATTTCCTTGTTAGCGACACTTAAAATACTAAATTGAAAGAGGTGAGCTATTGTTTTTTTTAAAGAAAAACAATAAGTACTAATATTTGATAAAGTCACTTCTTAGTTCAAATCTTCTTCTTCTTCTTCTTCCTTGGCATTACAACCTGGAGAGGCCTCGGCCTGCCGTTTCTGGCATTCTGTGACTTAGTTTTACCCGTAGCAAAGCAGTCTTATGTACGGAAAGGCGGTCTGGATGAGATTTGAACCCTGGGCCCTGCCGAGTAAAGATCGGCGCCGCTGTCGCCTCGGCCACCGGACCGCACCAGATCTTAGTTCGAATGGCAACATAAATTCGGGATTTTTTTAAAAGATAGCTGAGGTGTTTCTGTTAAGATCTTTAAGGGTCAGAAGCTAAAAAAGACTTTCTCTCAAAACTAATCTTTTTGCCATGTGATATCATTCTGATTCTGATGAACCTAGAATTGTTCCTACAATTTTTGGTGACCTACCGTGGCAGATTATCAGGGAGGTTTTCTCATTAATTTAAACAAAAAATAATAAAATTAAAGTCTGGAAATGTTAAAGTCAAACGGAATGAAACTCAAGCATGAGTGGTTTGAGGCTCTTCAATGGTTCAAACTACATCCAAACAACGCTCCAAACTACATCACTGAGCAACTGACATCGGATCACCTAATGGTCCTACTAACAAATACTGGTTTTCGTCACTTAAGTCTAGAACTTGTGTTTAAGCCTAAAAAATCCTGCGCTCAGAAGGATTTTTAGCTCTGTTTGTGTGTAAGGTCAATTGAGGAGCCTTTACAATGACGAGCTCTACGAAAAGTAAAGGGAACTCGCGATTGTTAAGCGAATCAGACTAGCCTGGTCACGTCATGAGAATGGTACCGAACATCCAATCTGTAGTGTTTAAAACGATTTGAGAACATCCACATGGACAGAGGAGGCGTGGTATATCCTAATAAAGATGAAGTGATGGGGATGATGCGTCCTCTAGAAAAGACTGGAGATTAGATTGGTTGACGACGGTTAACGTGAGTGTTATCTAGAATAGGCATTTCAAGACTTCCTGAGGTTATAATGCCCAAGGACAAGATCAATATCATCTCATAGGGTTTTATTGCTAGAAAATTAGAACAAGGCTTTCATTTGTTGTTACATCCAAAAACAACAAAGCCTTATTCGAAAAAGGAGAATAAAAAGACACACACAGCACAAGGAACGATGGACATTCACACATCTTCGGAACACATTTTTAACATTCTCCACGAATCGCTTTGCGGTACGTGCTGGGATCGTAAGAAATCGTGTGCCGAAAATCGATCGATCCGGCATGCCTACCGCTTCAACTACTTTCCGTGTGCTTCCGGTTCGATTTCTGACAGTTTTTGACAGCCGATCGAATCGTCGATGAAAAATTACCCGTCGTCCTGCCGATCGAATCGCGAAGCCTCTCCCATCGGCAGGCCCCACGGTATGGCATTATGATTTTTCTACATTCATACCTCAACACCAGTGTGGACTTCAAGCGTGGCATTCCTTGAGTGGAATCACGAGCAAAACGGTGACAGAAGGGATACCAGTTCGGCAGATTCTCAACCTCGTCCAACGCTGGGGCGGTCTCATCGGTTGCTGGTATGCAAAATTTATTGCGAAAAATCATACACGCGTCCCTCGGAGACGTCCTGACGTGCGGGGGGCTACGGTGACGGTGGCCCCGGGTGTACGGTGAAAAATTGTTTCGCCAAAAGATTTATCGTTTCGTTTCGCGCCCGTGTGTGTGTGTGTGAGGAGGAGGTTTGTTTTTCATTTTTTTGTTGCTTGAGTATCCAATATCGCCCAGATGCCTTTTGTGGCAGTTCGTTTTCGCGCCTCACTCACAGAGGTGAGTCTCGGGGAGGGGTTCAGGAAGATTTACTTGGAAGGGGGAGGTATGGAAGAGTCGAAGGATGGGCTGCAGTAGAATGCCGAAAGAAATCAAATCAAATTTGCTACAAAATGGAACATTGTTTTGTGTTTGTGCTTACGTACGTATGTACTGGAATGGGGCGGAAAGCACGAAAGAAATGGATGAAGATGCGCAAGATAAATCATAGCACGGATTCAAATCTATGTGTAAGTTTATTTGTTTGAAATGATTTGTTTTGGTTGCGTTTGTTACACATGGACGATGCTACGTTTTTCCGATTGCATGATGTTTGTGTAGTTGAACAACTGTTTAATTCCTAGAACACTTAAATTGTAATGCTTGTCGAATAGATACATAGTAGAAATCTGACAGAGAGACTTCCGAAATGAAAAGTAAACCACTCTTCAGATCTTCCCCACACATCTCGAAAAATATGTCAGGATAAAATCGAAAGACTCTACGAGCTCTTTTAAAATTCTGCTCAAGCTTAACCAGCATGATAGAACTACAATGGCTTCAACATTTTCCAGCTGAAGGTGGATTGAAAACACTCTGGACTTCTAGATACTATCTAGGACCTACGCCAGAGAGATAGACTCGGCAGTGAAATCTTTGGAGACCAAGTTCCAACAGTTAATTAAGATCTTGGTTTGCCTTGCTCAATTGAACATCCTTGGTTTAAGACTCTCCTCTTAAAAGCTCTCAGAAGAGGTTCACCGAAGGATCGAGTTGGTGATGCAAATCCTCGCTTTGGAGATTACGGAGGAAAAAACTAAAAGTAAAGTGACACCACCTGAGCAACTGTTGTACCAGGGAGGGCTCACCTCAATAAGTTGGAGACTTTGAGGCTCACGTCAGACTCTACCATCACTATGGAGCTCTAACCTCAAAAAGTAGTTTTTCATGCTCTTTGTCCCCACGAGATAACTCTTCGCACTCTTCGAGCTCCTCACCCTTACGAGGTAGCTCTATGACGTCATGAGATAGCTCTTCGCACCGAGAGAGATAATGAAAAGCTTCACCTCTCCTATGTTCGCGAGCAGATGCTCTTTCATCTTTAAAATGAACTACTTGTTACAACACTACTCTGAACTTTTGAAGTCGTCCAAAACTTCACCTATTTGAAGTTAACAGTCGGCAGAGATATCGAGATACTCTCTAGGATTCTGATCTCCAACAAACATTACCTGTCGCAACGGATGAAGTTGAAACTGTTTGGAACATCACAAAGAAGAATCAATAATTTTACAGACCTATGTCCAAAGGATGCTTTGAGACCTACTTCATCCGGAAAGGTATCAAAACAGTGCAACAGGGTCCAGTTCCACCTGGAATGTCCTAAGTGCACTTGACACAGGATCTTTAAAAATCCAACACATCCACTACCTCAAAGACCTTCCAAGGCAAGTCAAGACAAGTTTCAAGGCTCGTTGGAAACTAGGGCACGAACACACCATTTCAGGTAGAAAACAACCGAATATCGACAACACCACACCATCCTTCATGTTTAGACCAAAATCACAGTCTCTAACACCTGAACCAGCAAAATTCTTCACCGAGCCATGGACAGATACTGACTCTAGCCGAGTACAAAGAGTGTTATCACGTATTCGGGTAGGACACACTAACCTCACACAGACACTAGCATCTTAAGGAGAAATTCACTCCACCAATCACATGACAGTCCAGCATCTCCTAATAGCCCAAACCTCGGGATATACCCAGCAACGATCCACTTGATCATAACATCGAAACTATCCTATCCAACAACACTCTATCCGACTTCATCAGAACAAAAAATCATCCGGTTTCTTAAAAGCATCGGCATTTACAACCACATTTAAACAATACATTAAATTAACTCTTCGAATAATCAACCACTAACGACAGTACAAAAGACAACTGAAGTCAAATTACTCTATACATCTTTATAAACTAACAAACCAATCACTTCTACCTTTATACTGGAAAATGTAGCTCAATATTCTCTAACGCCTAACATCTGCGTCTCAGACTTCCCATTAGTGTCTTATCCAGATTTGACAACACTTCTTCATATATTTTTCCAGAGAAACTATCAATGTTGTATTCCCCTTTTGGTGTTTATAAACTATGGTTTAAGAGACTTTTGCGAATAGATCTTGGATCGTCTACATCTACATTAGATATATTTAGAGGATTTGGTGAGGATTCTTGATGTTATTTTTTAAGTGTTATTTATCTTTGAGAATAAGTAGCACAAAAGCCTACATGAAAAAAGGTATTAAAAATATCGCTCACACAAGAGTTTTCTATTAAATTGAAACCTATTTAATTAATAAAAAATAAATCTGCATTAAAACTGATGGGATATTCTGTATCGGCAAGCAAATAAGGCTCTTATTATAATTGCATTAGTGATCAAAGCATAGGAGACCCATATACGCACACAAAAATAAAATCCCATCGATCACGTCCCAAAACCGATCATAACAACGGCTTTTGAGCAGGATTTGCTGCTGTGTTATGCTAGTGTTCGTGCCGCCAGCGTTGCGATTAAATCGGTGCATAAAACTTTCCTGCTGCTCCGAAATAGCGGAAAAACAAAACTATATGCCTTACACCCGACACTGTCCACCAACTCACCCATCGGAACCCCATCATCCTTAAATCCCTTTTTTTAACTGCAAGATTTATGACACTTTGTATTGGTGAAGCTCGTTATTGCCGCGTGTTAGTTTTTATTGTGTGTCTCGTTTTCGTTCAGCGTTTTCTCTCCGGGCCACACACACGGGACTAGGACGGGCTAGAGCAGTCCAAAAATGGACAACAATCAATAGAATTCGATTAACAATTTTCAAATTCATAGTCCGGACCAAGGCAGACCAACATCAGCAGACGATCGTGCTTTCATGATCATGATGAGCTCGGCGTTTTAAATGGTACGTTCGTTAGGCTAAATTGCCCCGCTGACTCTGCGATCGACCGACTCGACCGAAGGCTTTTTTTTCTTTTCGCCACAGCGTGTAAACTATGTGCCATAAATTTAATCATCTCCTCATTCTGTCACTTCCCATTACGACCTGTTCGTTCGTTTTCCACACACCACCGGACCGGTACCGGACCATATCGTCTTAAGCTTTCGGCTGCCATGATGATGATGAACAGGATCGATCAAAAACGATGGATGGATCATAAAATAAAAATAACTCAGCCCAAGATGCGAAAGGATCGTCCGAGGGACTAGAAGGCGTGATATGGCTCCCCAATAATAAACTATTAAAATGTGCGATTTACATTATGGAACAGCAGCCACCAGCATACATGGGGCCGTACGAAAGTGGCCACCCCGAGTCATCGCGCGAGAAAGCCGGTGCTATAAATGACACGCACGCTGGGAAGGGGGATTCCTTGAAGGTCCTGGGGGTCCATAAATAGCTTGGCGGGAGCAAGTTGAGCAACAGTTTCCGCCGGCTGATGCGTATGGCACGGCGAGACGAACGGTGATGGTTTTATGTTAATTTATTGATGCGATATAGGAAATATTAATTGAAATAGAATTGTTTAGCGGGCAGTACGACCGCGACCGTCGCCAATGGAAGGCGATTAAAAGTTTTATGGCGATAGATTTATGGGCCACCTTCTACGAATAATCCACTGGATAGATAGCACCTTCCTAGGGAGGGAGAGAACCTTGACCAAAGGGGGCAAAAAGTCTCGCCAGCAATCATACCCGGTAAAGTGTTTGAAATCTGGCCGAACTTTGGGCAGTGGTAGCGGTCTCTTGACCATATGAATATAAGATCTAAATCTAAAAATTTTAAAAAGGTTTTTTAAAACAACAATTTAAGAGGGGAATTTATTTACACAACATTACAAAAATATTATTTTTTACCAAAGTTACAATACAAACTTGCCCACTGTGCACTACAGCCCAGTTTGAACGTTGGTGGTCCTAGAGCGAAAACAAAAACGATCATCTACAGCTTACTAGATCAAGCTGGGACCAATCAACGGAGCGGCCAATGGGGGAGAAGAAGAATCTCTTTTATAGAAGGGTAAGATTATATAGCCCGCTTGTTAAGGGAAATTAAACAAAATCCATTCGCAAAGGTGAAACTAAAATCGTAAACATTATAATCCTTTAACTCCTTTTGGGTTGATCGGATACCCAGATACAAATTTTTTGATTAAATTTTTCACATTTTGGACCTATTACGAAACTATTTTGGAAATACTGTGAAAATGGCGGATGTCCGTTATCTCGAATCTGTATTTGAAGATGCAACCACTCCATCTCAATTAGAGCCGTCTGCATCTCCTCTCTGTCCGGGACTAGGACGTTACTGGCTAGATTGCCCGGTGTCAATTTCATGGCATGATCAGCTCGCAGTACTAAGCAGTCCTCCGCATCATTGGGCCATGTGGGATTTGGCCTTATCAGGAAGCAGAGTTATGAGCGACGGAGTTTGTCTACAAAGGCTCGATTCGATTGCCTCATGTGGGGCAACCGGCTCTACTACGGGTTCTGAAAGCATCTGAGATCAACAAAACTCCTCTGACACACGGCGGTTCACTGTATAAAATACGCTGAATCGTCCAGCGGTGGTATGAAACAAGAACAATGCGTGAAAAGCCAGATGGGATTCGGAGCCGGATAACTCGAACTGGAGCATCTCCACAAAGATCCGAGTATTATCCGGAGCGCCAGATCAGGAGTGTACTGGCTAGGGCACATCGACACATCGAGGTTTTGGTGGCGAAATCAGGTGTAGAGAGATGTAAGGAGTGCTGGTGTCATGGAGCGTTGGAGCGAAGCAGACATGAACCGAGTTCATTCGAGGAGAGTTGTAAACTGATTGCTATTTTGCTATCGCCCCACTTTTATGATTATTATGACGAATTCGCCCGAGACTTGAGAGTATACTCTTAGAATTCATCATTGGAGGGACTCATCAAAAGTCCTTGAACACATATGGGACCTTCAATTTTGAAATCTTTCTTTCCGACATGTCTATGGGACACATATGGGACTTTCAATTTTTAGATCTTCCTTTCCGACATGTCTAAGAAGTGTACGTCAAGTTTGAACAGATTCGCCCATCGCGAAAGGTATTTTGAGTGAAAAAGTTTCATAAGAAAATAGAGTGTTCTATTCTATAATAGATCTGATAAAGATAAACATTTCTATTCTGTACTGTGCATATAGAACTTGTATAGACCCAGTACTCACATTCGCGTCTGAGACATGGACTTTGTCCAAAGTTGACAAAACCCCCTTAGCCGCGTTTGTGAGGAAGATGCTCGGAAGGGTATTTGTCCCCGCATGTGTGGAAGGACAATGGATGAGCTGTTACAATGACGAGCTCTACGAGCTGTACGGTGATCTCACAGGCTGGTCATGTCATGAAAATGTCACCAGACGACCCATATCGTAAAGTACTTTTAAGTCGTTCTCATGGTAGACATGGTCATGGTCGTTCGTGCGGCATGGTAGACTCAAACTGAGATGGAGTTTTTTATGGAGCTTTGATGGAGCTTAGGTGTCTGAGACCTCATTCGAGTCTTTAAAATTGAGGTGAAGTGATGGCGTTTCTGCGTCCGCCAGAATGGCCGGGATAAACGATTGGCAGACGACGACGCTAGATCGTGAGCGGTATCGAGATTTGCTGCAGCAGGCCAACACTGAGAAGCTGTTATAGCTCCTGATAAGTTAGTAAGTAAGTAAGTCTTCAGCCATTTTTTTTTGTGCCACTTCGTCGATCCTTAGATAAATTATTGCCATAAAGGAAAACCTCAAACAAATGATGTCTATGACATTAACGTCTACCATGTTCTAGATTGACCTACACTAGATCGTCTCCCAAGTTTCCTCCAACAAGACTCGCCTGTAAAGGAAGGGTAACTAAAGGGTAAGGTTGAAGAGAGGACAAACAAGACCTTCTCATTGGCGGTTCAAGACCCTTGGTTCAGAGATTTTTCCATCCACTTTCAACTGGCATATGATGTGGGTCATTCCCATTTCTTCAAGCCTGATAGGCTGGAACGTGATTCAAAATGAGCCTACTGCAACTTATTATAGTTATACTCTTCCTATGCGGCGTATGCAGACGAAAAACAAAGAAGAGATGGTATAAGTACAGCAGGTGACAATTATGATTAAGGATCTTAAGGTTTTTACCGGGGTTAAAACATAGGGTCCGGCGATCCGGAACATCGTCTCGTGCGCAACATTTAATACCCAGTAAATTATGTCTAGAAACACAGAACTGGCAGAAAAAGACCTCTCTCGAGCTTTCTAACCAAAACGCTAATAAAGAAATATAATTGATTTTAATCACAAAAATAACTTGAATTTGCTTTATTGAAAGCGTTAAAACGATTACTTTCTACGACTCTCACAATCACCTTCGTCACGAATTAGCTATAAATCACCATCACACATAGTTAACATTGTTGAAATAATTCCAGTTTGATAGCATAAACAAAAAACCATCACACGCATTACTTCTAAATGAAAGCCAGCGAGCGAGCTGCCAGTTGCCCCCGGGGAAGCATCGTTTAGCGAGATTGGAAAACAAAACCGTGCCCGCACTTCATCGAGATCAATTAATTTTCGATTATAAATTCAATTTATTGAGTGGTGCGCCATTCAACCGATTCTGCTAATTCAATCAACCCGGAAGCAGCCGAGCGCAGATAGGTTCGTTTTTACTCGAACAGCTAGAAAACCCCTCTTGCCAGCCGATTTTCCCACTGATGTACGTTGTAGGGCACACGCACATGGCAAAATTCATCAAACGAGCGAAGAGGCTTTTATTTAAATGGAATATCGGCACTGTCATCCCGGGCCGGCCACACTGCCATCGTGACCCGATGGCTTAATTTGTGTGTGAGTGTGTGGATGTGATTTATTTTTATTAAAACGTTTCCACTATTTATCACAATTTTCGACGCGTTTTATTCTTCCCTCGTGCCGTTGCACCGGAACGGGATAGGGCCAACGGTGCACTTACTGAGCATCGAGCGCCCTCGGTACGATCGCTTCGGCGAACGAACGAGGGTGATGATTATGGGTTCGACTCTTGCGACCAGCGTGATCTGGCCCGTTTTACCGGACGACAGTTTGCGTCTCGAACGTGTAATCTAATTTCGGGACATGAAGTAAGTGCTGTATCATCGCTGCGTCCGTGAGCATGTTCAGCACGGGACCCGGGGATCGGACGGATCAAAATGGTAATGGGTGGTGCTGCTTCGATGACAAAAAGTCCATTTTATGAGATGCATTCTTAAGTTGATTACGTTTGATTTTCGGTTAAACAAGATGACGATGGTACGATGTTGGGACGGTTTCGATTGCTTAATGCGCTGGATTGTAATATCTCGAGTGATAGGGGGGGAAGGGGGGTTTGTCATGTTCGGAAAAAAAATGCAGAAAGGTGGGCTTCTGTCTGAAAATATTGCTGACTAATTACCGATGGGACACGCAGATGTTGAACATGATGCTAGTGAAGGACAACAGGCGTGGATGAAATAAACGTTCAAGTGACATTTTGTCTATAATAAAGGCATTTAAAGAATTAATAGGGGTCTTTTTATATTCCTATTGCTGCAAAGAGTATTGAGATAAGAAACAGACTTTTCAAACTAAAAGTTTCATAACTTTTCTTTGGAAATATATTTAGTCATGAAGCATGTTAACTCTTCATGAATTCGGTTTCTACGGGGCTGAATTTTAAATTAATTTTTTATTATTTTTAAGTGAGGTATAAACAATCAAGTGATATGCTTATCTGATTTATATGGATTTGTTGCGAACATCTTATTTAAGTGTATATCATTTATATTTTCTATAGGTGCGCATGATCCGATGATGCTCTTCTCCCTATAATTTCCATACTGATTTGTTCGATTTCTCTCTTTCATTAATTGGTTTTGGTAAATTTGATAGCATTTTAAACGATTAGATTTATTATAAAAAATCAAATTAAATTATTAAAATTAAATATAGGCTTAAGGAATATTCTACCCACGATGTACAATTTAATTCATTTTTTTATAAATTCTACTCATTCATGACTATTATGCAGAAGTTTATCCGTTTTGCAGTTTTGCAGGTTATAGTGTGTTTTATTAGTTACTTTTTGTGCAAATCATTTATAGAGTTTTAACAGAATTTATCCAGTACAGGCCGTTTATTTATTTATTAATTTATTCTTACGGACTGATAGTACAGGCCGTTTGTTTAGGTTTAAAACACCATTGTTACGTATCTTTGGTACAAAATGATGCTTAAACGTTTTATAAAAGATTTTATTCTTAGTAAGACTTCAAAGAGTTATTAGTAATCATCAAATAATAATAAAAAACCCACCAGAACTGTTTAAAAAGAACACGCCATGATGTTGATATCCATGAGTCCACCGCCATGATCGGGTGCAGTTTGGTAACCGAGGCGATAACGGCGCCGGTCTTCACAAGACAGGACCGTGATTCAAATCACTATGTACGTATGTGAGATTAGCTAGATATTTAGCTACGGGTAAAGTAAAGTCACAGGAAGTCAGAAATTGGTAGAACCCTTTCAAACCTTCCTAGGTTGTAGTGTAAATGAAGTAGAAGGTGTTCAAATTGAACGCCAGGATGTTGAAATCAAATGCCACGAAAATAAAATTCATATCCACGTAAAAGAAATTTTCATTCTATGCCTGAATGGTCCTAAAGAAAAATTTAAATTACTGCTGACATTTTGAAATAATTTGTTAAATCTTGAAAGATGAGAAATCAATACAGTTTAATGTTTAATTTAAAGAGAAAACAATTTAAAATCGATAGCAGTGGAAATTGATTTCACAAAGCATTGTCAGAAAGAATCTTAGGCAGAAAATTTGAAATATTACTTTTGATTTAAAAAATACATTTACGCTTATTTTCCATTCTGTTATTGAGCTACATAATTTCTTTTTTAAATAAAAATTGATTGGGCCGGACCGATGGTGGATGCGACTGCGGCGCCGGTCTTCATACGGCAGGACTGAGGTTCAAGTCCCACCTGAGCCGATCCCTGATAGTGAGGACTGACTATCCAACTACGTGGTATCATTAAATCTAGAAAGCCAGACATGACCTTAAGAGGTCGTGCAGGATGTCAAAGAAAAAGAAGATGAAAAATAATATTGATAGCTTTTTTCCTTGAAGCTACGCCCATCATAGGTCTCGGCCTGCCATTTCTGGCTTTCTAAGACATGATTTTACTCGTCTTGATGGGATTTTAGTCCCGGAGAATAGAATATTGATATCAGTATGTAAATGTTTATACATACTGATATCAATATTCCGTTTACATTTTTCCAAATTTATATTGCCTTAAATTGATTTTTCTATTTGTATTTATATTCCCTAGATTTAATCTACGATAATAGAAATTAAAGTTAAAATCCTCCCTTTTAACTTCATTGCAACTGTCATTTATGAATATTTCATAGTACCAATTACAATTTCCTTAAACTATTTCGCTCTCTCTCTCTCTCTCTCTCTCTCTCTCCCTGTCTCTCTTGTCTTTTCTAACGAAAAAACAGAAATGCTTCCTTTTGAACGTCTATTTGCTTTACCACCTCCCACAAGCGAAATAAAACATTCACCAATAACGACTTGCCCGCCGGTGATGTTTGTTGCCCGTTGGCACGCAGCCCAAAACACGGTGTTAATGAGGCGTAACGTTAAACTTGTGCCTGCTGCCGAGGTTCCACCGGAATGGAGGAACCGGGGAAAAGCCGAGCCGTCAGGCAAACAATATTCATAACTCACCATCGCACGCTAGTACCAAGAGAGCACTTGGCCATGGGCGAACGAAGGCATCAGCATGCCAGACGATGCTTGGATGATTGAATCTTCCCCCATCGTCGTCGACAGTCGAGCAGGGAAAGTCGAAGCAAATGTCAAACAAATCACATTAAATCAAGTCTCGTAAAATGCGCAAACGGACATAAACCAAATCGGAGGGATGTCCTGCGAAACTTCCGACCAGCAAGCGCGCCCAATAAAACGGATCAATCGTTGGGAAGTTTTGATGCTGGGAAGGAATCGCTTTGAGGAGCTTTACTCAGCGAGGTGTTGGTTTTAAATTTATTTCTACTTTTGAAGAATTACTAGAGGTCAGTTGCTTTATTTAAATTTTAAGGACTTTTAATATTAAACGTCTTTTACTCGAGATTTTTCTATTAAGCAAACTTGTTTAAATAATCTTAAACTTCTATTTATTTAACAATAAAAGCCCTTCCTTAGGTCCTTCTATTCTCCTCCTTCTTTTTAACAGTCAAATTAAACCGCCCTCTCGCTCGATCGTCCGCCTACGGCCGTGGTGGAATATCCATCGATTTAATGACGATGCATTCAAACACCTTATCGGATGGACGACGCACTTGGACTCACGTCGTGGTTTGCTTCTTAAGTGGTTTCCAGCACAGAACGGGCCACAAAGAACACACAACAAAAGGGAGAAAACGGTGGAAAAAGCAAGAGGGGAATGGTCGAAACGTTTAGCCGCGTGTGGGCATGAATTGATGATGTCGGCGTAGCGTCAGCGTTTGATGAACGCCATTGGACCCGAGGATCGATCGAAGTATTCGGAAAAGCGAAATCTCTCCGACGATGTTAAAAATTGCTTTTTAGAGGATTAAACTAAAAATACAAGCTCGATATATAGAAAGCAATATTTTTAATTCTAGAAAAATAAAGAAGAAACAACATTTCTTCGATGTTGGGAAATTTGGTAGAATCTCCAATTTTCGCTACACGCCTTGTTGTTGGAAAACATTCTTTTGCGTGACGCACTCTATTTCCTTCTCCGTTTCTCAATCTGGAGCAAAAAAGCCTACCAAAGCTAACTGTTCTCTCCCAACGCCCACAGGACAACGCGTCTTTCCCGAGCGCCCCCAATTCTTGTTCTGAGGCCCGCCTGTCAGTAATCATTTTCCTTTGGCGCATAATTTATTGCCCCATCGTTAGTCATTCAAGTGGTATGTGCTTTTCATTAAAATGGGGGTGTATATGCTACATACATAAAAGCGCAAACAAACGTTTTTAGTGGGCATGTATGTGCGGAGTGGCGAATATATGGCGAAAGAGGTCAGCAGCTTCATTGCCGGGCGGGAGTTAATATGAACGATGGAATTCTTTTGGCCCTCGCTTTATAACAGCAGCGGCAGCATCATAAACCTCCCGTAGGATGCTGTACACTCGAAGCAAACGATGACAAATTTGGACAAAAGTCGGGACCAACTTGGGGCATAAAACGGGCAGAAGGTGAGAAATGTGACGCGACAACAGCTCTCTGTCCGGATGGAGTCCGCACGGGTACAACACGACGAAACGTGTTTTGTTTTATTTTTGTTTAAATGTTTACCCATTCCATCGATCAGTGTTGGCTGATGCTTGATGAGCTTAAAGAATGTCTGTAAACACGGCACAGCCAATTACCTTACAATGCCTAATAAACATGAAGTCGTACTGTCTGGAAGAGCTAGGAAGAAAGCTCTCGGCTTCGGGTCTCACGGTTGATCGTCTCAAGAGCGAAGGTTGTAGAGGGGCTCCCGGCTGGGCCATGGAGCTACGGTACCGTTTTGCTGTCCTTCCCGCGGGTCATCCATTTTGTGTGTTGGACATGATCGACACGGTGATGCACGGGATCGTAAAACTGTTTAAAATGCTCACCAGTTATGGTTTAGGTTTTACGGGTGTCTCTGTACAAAAGCGAGTTGGAATGACAATGGCTTTTACAATCCTGCAAAGAGGAGAATAATTCGACTCATGTGAAGTCTCTATTATGCCGTTATTTATCGTTTAAATAGGTTATAGCGCAAAGTTGGATTTATTAGATTTTATTGGAATTTTAACTGTTGGGGTGCAATTTAAGTGTGTGTAAAACATGAATGTATGGTAATCGTAGGACATGCTAGGCGTACTGGCTTTAGTGCTTGGTAATGCTTAGTGATCTTAATAGAATAATGAAGAGGGCTATATCGATTTGTTTCTTATGTTTGAAACCCTATTCAAAATAATATATCTAGTTTTCTGGATGAATCGATTCTGTAGATATAAATTTTATTTTCGTGGCGATCGATTTCAACATCATGGCGTTTTATTTCGAACTATACTCTTAGCTCTAAAATGGGAAGTTAAACTTTGAGACGATCTCTAAGATCTATAGGCTCATCTGTATGCTCCAAGCACTCTATCCAGCTCCAGAGTCTAGTGAAGGGCGTAAGATTCATCCTGTGGAGCAACAGTCATAGTGGAACCTTGTGAAGCTCCAGCAAGTACAGCATCGTTCGTTGATTTGATGATAATCCGATGCTTCAGACTTTTTTTTTCCAAATCCAGTTTAAGGGTATAATACAGCCACTTTGATAGGACTGGAAGTCTGTTAGTGATGTAATGTTAGGTGCCAGACGATGTGCAAGCTGGTGGATCACAGTCCGAAGGCATCTGAATGCGTTGTGGAAATTGAGCATGTATTCGGGGATTTCCAACTCAAGCAATGTGTTTAGTTCGGAATTTTAATCATCCTTGTTCATTAACGAACCTTAGCAACAGCAGCGCTAATGTGACACTACAAAGATTTCCAGATCTTTACTTCTGATCAAGGATCATGGTCCTGTGTTTAAGTTTGTCAGCTGTCACTCTATTAAATGCTTCAGAGATCTGTTAGGTCTCAAGTTTTCTAACCCAAGAAGGCTGTTTAATCTGAGGAAAATAAGTCTAGAAAGTGAATGGTGGTCGGGAACAAAGGATGATAATGGGAAGGGTTTGTGGATAGCAAACCTGGTAAAATATATCTGTAGATTTTCAATATGGCCTTCGAGAATCCTGACCGGGGATGATCAACTTTCCGAGCAGTACTCTTCATAAACTCTTCTATCATCGAAGTGCTCACCACCAACAAAATCTTATCCACGAGCTTCGTTCGTTAAGCTAATGCTGAGCGATAATCTATTGCTTTTAAAAAGACGAATTGGAGTCCCAAGTCCTCAGTTGTACAATTTGAACATGTCCATCATGTTATTTACATCGTGTAGCCACATCCTTTTTACGACTGGACCCTAGTGGAACGTCAAAGTCATCAGGTCTTCGGGTTGGCTTATCAATCTCTGGTACATCGTATACTACCAGGACCAGAGTTCCAATTTACTGCTTTAACTTTTTTATCAATAAAACTAAACAAATTAAAGAAAAGCCGAATTGATTATTGCCTGGGATTAATTAAACTGCCTCAATATATCTAACCTTTACCCAAAATATTCATATTGCTTCAGAAGACTTACACAAAATACAATAAATAGTTGAGAGGACCGCTAAGACACTGTGTCCTTGACTGAAATAATTTGTTGAAATAAGACTTAGGACACAGAAAGATTAGACTTAAGACACAAGAATTAGATTTAAGACTCAGAAGGGTATTAAGAAAAACAACTCAGTTTAACGGAGCTGTAGAATTAAAACAACACGACATTTAAATAGAAAGTCCCAACAATGAAAGTATCTATCAGATGTTGAAATAGTCTTTAAAAGCCGAAACTTTGATGGACGAACACATTAAGAAGAGCAACAATCATAGTCTTATTTAATAAACGATTTTTCATACAGTACAATAAGGCATCATAAAGCTTCAAAAACTGAATTCAAAAGGCAATTCGGAGATGCGTTGTATAATTAATTGAAAGGCAATATCCTACTCAAATTATTCTCACAATAAAATGTCCCCGTCCCCAGCATGATCAGGTGGTGCATCAGCACGGACACACCAAAACCTAACGAGCAGCAAGGCAACAATGGCAAGCAAAGTCCTAAAGTCAATCAAACGTTCAAACACACCAGATTATCGTGATTTCGGTACTTCCACCTTCCGGCGGTCGCTTACAAGGGTAAGGTATAAGTCAGCAGCACAAAGCGGATAGCGCGAAAAGGACGGACCCTGAGGACAGCACCACCTTCGTCCTTGTTGTCTCACAAACAGTAATTCCATCAACATAAAAATACACACATGGCCGGGATGGAAGGAGCAAAGAGAGGAGAATAAAAACAGATCCTGCTCATCCGGATTTAGGACCTCCGATATGGATTTCTGGTTCCGGTTTTTCTGCCCGCTTCCCTAGATCCCTGTTTCCTCGTGCCGTTGGCTATCGATTTCCGATGTTGGTTCTGTTAATTGGACAAGAAACTCGGCAAGGGAAATTAGCACAACAATAACATACCCTTAATCTTCTCCGCGGCGTACCATTTCGCACCCGACACACCTTCGTCACCTTTTTTTTCTAGCTTTGCTGCATACACGAGACCAAGGTGCAGGACAACATCCGGTTGGTAAGCAGCAAAAGGATAGCTGATGCTGCTGCTTTTACTCTGTGAAAGGAAGAAAGAAAACGAAACGGAAAGCAGTGAGTGTGATTTGGGCTATTGACTTCATGTTTTTGGCCAAAACATGAACAGAAGTATGGACATGTCCATCGAATCGATTTCGGTGCGTACAATTAATGTCCTTTCGCTTGCTGTTCCTCCTTAGTCCACAGCTGCGGAAATTGATTTCCAGAATTCTGAACGTTGTCCTCTTTGTTTGGTTTGTCACACTCTCTCTCTCTCAGTCTCTCTTTCTCTCTGTACGACATTAGGATTGTTCGGTTTTCTCCATTTATTTGCTCCTGCCAGACAGAGGCTTATTGGTGAAGAAGATTTGTTTTTTTTTCGTCATTTCATCTAGAAATCATCAACAACCGGAAGGATTTATGACTGGCCGGTAGTGGCAGGGATAATCATTGCAGACATTCTCGGCCAGCATATTTTGCGCTTGTTTACGTAGGGAATTGTCTTAGCTTCAGTTTTGTGTTATCCCTATAGCTTGGACATTGGATATCTTGAGGAATTAATTTTCCTGGGACGTTGCCTTTATTGGGGATTAGTACAACACACAGTAGGGTTTCAACGAAAGGAATTTCAGACGATTGGTCTAGCACAATATTCAAATATGCGTGGCGAATGCGTGGACAACTTCGGAACTAATCACTTTTAACGTTTTCTATATAATTTGAAAATAATTTCGGAAGTACTTGATAAATACTCTCGTACCTATTGCTTTGACCTAATTAATTGTAGAGGTAATATGTCTGTGAGGATATGCCTAGGCATACAGCTGATCGTGTCGATGATCGATTATCACTTTTGTATCTCTTCTACCACGAATATTAACTTCAATTAAGTCCTTTTAAGCTATATAACTCTTAGAGTAGAGCACGTCTACAAGACAAAACCAAGTCGCAGGGCTGCACTGCTCCATCAACGGTTGCATCCGATCTCCGACAGGGTAGACTCCATCTGTTCCATCCAACGAGCACCTTCCTGGTAGGACATGAGCCTGGCATCTTCATCACGCGCCTCGGCCATCTTATCCTTCCATCTTTGGGTACCGTCAAACAGCTCAGCTTGCTCAGAGTTCATTCGCGTTCTCCACATGCCCTGTTCGCACATACCGCCAATTATAGTGAGCTGGAAGAGAAGCTGGAACTGTTGCTGTTGAGTGCAACGAGAGAGTATTAACTTTGCCCTAGAAAACGTCTTCGACACTCGGGGCGCGATTTTCATTCGATCTTTCCAACTGCTTCGTGGATGACATCGACATCATCAGTAGGACTTCTGCGAGGGTTTAGAAAAGAATCATAGGAATGGTTTGAGGATCAATTCGATGAAGACAGAGTATCTGTTTGCTGAAGGCTCGTGATCGTGATAGAAGGCTCTGATCGTGGCTTGAAAGCAGAGTATCAGTTGACGGCGACTATCGTGAGGTGGCGAAGGAGTTCTGCTACTACTTCGGCACGATAGTAGTTTTAGAACACAACTTAGGAAGCGAAATTCGAAGGTGCTCTGTTCTGGGTAATCGTGTGTAATACATTCTCCACAATCTCCTGAGCTCCAGAAGACTCTGGCCGTCTCTTTACGACGTGCCCAACCCTGAGCTAGCCAAAAAGAAGAAGTTACTCCCTTATTCTGCGCTACAACTAATTCGCCCTAGTCTTGGCCGTCTTCTTGTGGACGCAATCTTAGTCGTTCTTGTGGACGCATCACCGCCATCACTCCATCTCAGTTTGGGCCTACCACGCCTCCTCTGTCCGTGTGGACGGCCTAAAAGGACTTTACGGGCTGGGTTGTCCGGTGTCATTCTCATGACGTGACCAGCCCACCGGAGCCTGGCGAGTCTAATTAGTAGCACGATGGTGAGATCAGACAGTTCGTAGAACTGGTCAGTGTAACTGCTCCTCTATCACATTTCTACATATGCTGGACCTAACATCCTTCTGAGCATCTTCCTCTCGAACGCGGCTAAGAGGGCTTAGTCAGTTTTGGACAGAGTCCTTGTCTCAGAGGCGATTGCGAGTACTGGGACTATGCATGTTCTGTACAGTCCCAGCATCGTCAGTCGCGACAGGTATTTAGAGTGAAGAAGTTTCCTCAGACTGCAGTAGTTACAAGTTAATAATTCTCCATTTTCTATTTGAGGAGTAATGTGTTGTTAGTGAAGTCCTAAACTTCAATAATAAATAGCAATAATGGATATAAATTTACAAACTTTGAAATATTACTAAAGAATCTTCTACGTCTTTAACAAACATTTTCTATGCCACCTACACTGATATTCATTTGATGGTTTAGAGGAGGTTATATGGTTTGAGAGCAACGTAGAACCCCTGAGGTACAAGCAGATACCTCAAAGAATATCTTCCTGTTAGCTGATTGTTCGGTCATGGGAGCCTCGATAATTTAGCTCTGGGCCTCTAACTCTTGTCCAGTCAACAGCATGATCCAGATTGTTCCAGCATGCCTTAATAGTTACAGTTTGCCCAAGGCAATACTGCTAGAAAATATAGGACACTCATTGGAAAATCAATCACCCAATCATGCTTGAAACACGTCAATCGTCAAACGGCCAGCTGTAAAAGCAAACGCATTTTCGTGTGTCCCAAGATGAAAAGTC
Source organism: Anopheles stephensi (assembly GCF_013141755.1). Classification (NCBI taxonomy): domain Eukaryota; kingdom Metazoa; phylum Arthropoda; class Insecta; order Diptera; family Culicidae; genus Anopheles; species Anopheles stephensi. The sequence goes on from NC_050202.1 coordinate 48,831,600, forward strand.
AAATCGATCAAACAGATGCAGACCCGTTTTCGTTTGAAGTACGGAGAAAAATCGGTGCCCGAATAATAGCCTCAGGATGTGACTTCCTTTCCAGATTCTATCAAACGCACAAGTCCAGGTCCTGTGACTTGCTAGCTTTAGCTTCCCGCTACCAGTTGTTCAAACTCTCATCGAATCTCACCACGGCTTCCGTGCCGGTGGCTCATTAAATCTGTCCAGCTCGGTTAACCGTCGAACGGCCAACTCGTCGCCGTCGTTCGTTCCGAAGCGGATTATGCGCTCCCGGGTGATCCAACGAAGGAAAATAAAACCGTTGTTGACAAAATTTACGATTTATTTACATTGTCGGAAAAGGGATTCGCCCAGCTCGAAGCAGCAGAAGAAAACGACCACCGCACACTATCCGGTAGCAGCATCGTCGTTCAAGAAACCTTCAAATTCTCTTTTAAACCTGCGGGCGTTACAACGGCGGGCAGGGCGGGGCGGGTGATGAAACGCAAACGGTGTGTGATGATAATTCGAACTGTTCTAATGATGATAAATATCATTATTATTCCGGATAATGAAGTTTGCCACCGGGCGTTAGCTTTTTGATGTTGTTGTTTCTCCCGCGGGTCATTTCGTTTAAACCAAACACTCGTCGCCGGCACGAGCTTAAAGCAGCGAGCCGATGGTGGTCCATAATTAAATCTACCACCGAGACACACGCCACCAAACATGGACATCGATACGGTGCGCGTTTTCGGGATGAATATTCGAACGGTCGAAAGTCACACGTCGTAAATAATTATTTAAAATGGATGCGCTCTTACCAGCCATTCCCGAGCGATCCCTTGCTGTGGAAACCTGGAGACCTTCTAACGATCGTTCTCTCTCACAGCTACCGTTCGTTTTCGGGGTAGCGATGACTTGGTGAACCCTTTTTATAGGCCGTGGTTTGCAGTTAAGAGGGTTGAGACTCGGAACGTCGTATGTAAAGTTGATTGGGTTTGATTCACGCAGCGAGCCCGTATCGTTGCGTCCAGTATTTGCTGCTGCCGAGGCGCAGTCGCCGATCAATTCGGAAGCGCTTACCAGTAAATCGTGGTGTCTTTCGTTGGCCCATAGAAAGAAAGGAAAAATGCGCTTTCGGAGATGTGAGGCTGATGAAAGGAGAAAATATGAGGTTTACTTTTAATGGAGGATAAACAAAAATAAGTTGACATAATGATAGGAGGGCGATTTTTCAGTTCTCGGATGGCCGGGAAGGAATAAACTTTATAGTTTAGCGGTGTCACAGCCGATGGGAACTAGCAACGATTAGTAAGTCACTTTAAAAAAGGATATTCAAGGTAAAGGAGGTTGATAAACTATAGACAAGCATATGGGTTTAAAATAATAACGAATTGTTATGAATTAAACGTGAATAAATTTGCGGTTCATAATAGCAACAGGCTTGCAAATATGGCATTGAAAATTTTGAACATTTTTAAATTGATTTGCCTGGTGATTAGTCAAATTTTGGTAACTTTGAGACAATTACATTTACTTGGAAATGTCTACTTTAAATTTATTGTTAATATATCAATTCTTTTTTGAATTTTGTATCTATGTTTTTTTTCGTAAAGCATATGCTATCATTTTATAGAAGATATTTGTAGTCTAAATTTAATGTATAAACGCTGAAGTTTCAATAATAGTTACCACAACACACTGAGCCACCTGCCAACTTGATACCGTCACTGAGCCATCATACAATCAGCTCGACAAACAACAGCAAAACTGCCTCATCCGATTTTTACGCATCAGCAACCTGTACCGAGGAAAGAGACGAATGAGGTCTCAAAGACCCATAGCTTCTATAAAAAAATGAAATAAAAAAAAAGTTATTAAAAGACAAAAAAATCTTTTTATTATTTAAGTCCTTTAGTAAAACATTTTTTGGCTAGTAAATAAGCAATGCCATTTAACTTACTTTTTAAAAGAACTTATTTTTGACAAGCGAGGCAAGATGCTTGTTAAAAGGTTCCTTACGCAAAAACGACCATCTTAACATGCTCGGAGGCGTACTTTACTCGATAAAGTATTCGACTTTCCGAGACGCATAAGAGTGTAATACGTTTGTTGAGCTGTTCTGTTTTATGGATTGTCTAGCATTCTGTTTTGTTTAATTCAATGAATCTCGATTTCAATATGAGTTTTAAAAATGTCCTTCAATAGACCCTCACAAGTATGATTTTTTAAATTCGAATAGGATTAGGACTTCGAGCAGATATCGAATAGAAGCGTACTTAGGCAAATAATATTGTGCAGGATAACGTACGCAGCTGTGAGGAAAATTCATGTAAAACTTTAAAATAATTAATATTCACCACATATATAACGGGCAACAAAATAGTCAGTTCATTTTAAATGTAATTTCCTTGCCTGTAATCAACGGGCACACGGCAGGACCGGAATCAAATCAAAGTCCGGAACACCGTACTCAGGACTGAGTATGCGCTTCTCTTCTTCTTCTTCTTCCTTGGCACTACAACCTCGACAGGTCTCGTAAAGTAGTCAGCCCTACGGACGGGGAGAGACAGTCTAGATGGGATTTGAACCCCGGCTGTGCCGTGTGAAGACCGGCGCCGCTGTCGCCTTAGCCACCGGACCGCCCCAAGGGCGAACTATGCAACCACGGGTAAAATCATGTCACGGAGAGTCATAAACATCCTCTCGTGATTGTAGGACAACATCAGGCGAAAAGAATTGACTTTCAGTTGTTAAGCTGATAAGAACAGGCTGAGTTTCAGTTGTTTTTAATAATAATAACAATGGGCGACCGTCATATAATATAAAGCAAAATACATTGTTCAAACCCCATTAAACCTCGTATGCGGTTGAAAAGACCTCAAAACAACTTAAATTTCGATAGGATGTTACAGGTTCGGCTTTAAGAAATGTTTTCAACGGCAACGACCAACCATAAGACATGATCTTACAAAGAAATAACCTTGCCAATGGATGATCTTTATATCAATTGTATCAAAGAGTTTAATATCATCCGAATTATAAATTTTCTGTAGCTAAGTCCTTCGCTTTATTCTTTAATAAACTTTTTGTTAGCTTATTGAAAAATTGATCATTAGCAATACGACCAGGCCGTTCCTTACGAATAAATAAAAAAAAAAGATTATCAAATATAATTGCCGGTATCAGAAAAAAAGCAATAATATCTAGGTAAGTAAGAAAAACTAAAGTTTAACAAGCTTTTCAGTAGTCTTATCAACAAAATACTGCTAAAGTCTCATTTATTGTTTTGCAATGTAGCGCCTGCGGTATATGCAATACGCATTTTTTATTCACGAATTAATTATAGCTAGATGATAGATGTATTGGTAAGGATAGAGACTAATAATATTTTACTGTAGCATTTACACCAGAATAGAATATAAATAAAAAATAGAGAACAGGAGACATAGGAATTAGGATAAATAATTATTAATTAGAATTAACGAATCAGGAATAGTAAAAGGGATGTTTGATGCGAACAGGCTAGTATAAATAAAGGAGAAAGCTACGCTAGGGACAGAACTCAAAGTCCGATCTTGGAGAAAACGCTGCCTGAGAGGAAATTTGATAAAAAAATTAAATCGTAAACCTGTGAGTTGAGTAAATTTGATGTACCGACCTCTTAAGGTCATGCCAGCCATTTTTGGCTAAGTAGACTTATTGTTATGGCACCGCATAGTTGGATCGTCAGTCAGTATATCCTCACTATGGGAGAACGGACCAGATGATACTTGAACCCCGGTGCTGTCGTGTGACGACCAGCGCTGCCGTCGCATCTACCGCTAAAAATAAAAAAAAATAAAGCTTGATGTCTGAATCGTTTCAAGTGGTGGTGATTTTTGTTTTAATTTTTCTAATTAATTTTTACCGCCTTTTGGTGCTGACCAAAACAGCGCTTGCCGTCATAATTGAAATATAAATAAATAAATATTACCGCCTTTTGTTTCAAACATGTGGATGTTTGTACTTTGTTATGGAAAAAATCGTTACGATGTACCATGTTAAGAAACCATAATTGAAGTTGTGTATACTTAACAGCTGAATAAATTTTTCCTGGCATTTCAAATTGCAAATTAACAATCATTACTCATAAGAACTTAGCTTTAAATTGCATCCACACCAAACGCCGTGCTCGCCCACAAGCAGCTTAGCCGCTCTTGGCCAAAGCATTTCCCAAGTGTTTGGTTGTACTGCTTTTTTGTCCAGATGCCGCATCTTATTTCAGCCGACAAACGATCTGCCGCCATTAGCGCCGAATTTGCCGAAGACGCTGTGATCGATCGACTACCGGGTATTAATGAGCGGCTTTTATTATTTTCCTTCGACTTTCCAACATCCGCGCAAGCACATCTCGAGTGCAACATTTAAATGATCATTTCCCGGGTGAAGTATCGTCCATCCATCCATTGCCTGTTCCCTGCCTGCTGAGTAAGATGCTGGGCACATAATGTGGCTAGTGGAGCTAGAGATGCTCGGCGGCTGCCCACTAGACAGTGTTCCACAGATGGCCATCATTTCGCATCCAGCTCGCGGCCTGTCTGTCGGCAGGTTTCGGGTTGAAGATGCACTTTACACTCTACCAGCCGCTCACAAATCATTTAAAATAGACAGGCAAAGAAAAAAAAAAAGACCATTGTTCACATTGTCGCTCGTTCGGACGTCAGTTTGGATTGGAAATCATTAGGCATAAGCATAGCAAGTACCTGTTGGTGGTGTTGGTGTCAGGAGTCTTCCTTCGAGTCATCGTGCCCTGTTGAAGTTAATCGTTCAAGTAGTAGTCCTGCTGGCCGAGTCGTTTGCCATCACGTCCATTAGACTATTCGTTCGACAAAAGCAGCAGAAGAAGAAAAGGCTTCTTACCTTGCTCTCTGTCTCTCTCTCTCTCTCTCTCTGTCTCTTGTTCACTTGTTCGTGCCCAACCTTCTTCGCGGTTCCGTGCGGTAGCATTTGGAAGACGATAATATGACCCTCATTAATAATCATCACGCAACCAGCGGCCATGTTGCCGATCGGGCGTTGCGTTAGCTCTGGTTTACAATTATTGCTTGTGTGCGTACAAAGCACATATCTATCCACCTATATGCATGATGTATTTTTAAGATGAAATTTGGGAAAATAATAAAAAAAAAAATTATTTCAAACTTTTTGTAAAAATAAAACAATTTTTTAATTTTTTTTATATGTCATTTGCTTACAAAAATCTTCTGTTTAAAATTTCATTTAAAATTAGGGTAAAATTTACGCAACTACAGGGTTTTCAAAATATAATGTAGTTTTTAAATTACTAGGCGGAATGTTTCAACTGGATAGTGGAATATTATAACCTCGTTGCGGAAGGCTATGTTGCATTCTGAATGTTGCATTCAGTTAGGGTAAATTTGCAACTCGGTTGAGGAGCTTTGCATTTAGCTATGGGATTAAGTAGGTGATGATTAAAGTCATATTTCCCACAATTTTTCGCATAAAACCGAATTAAGTTTGCATTTCAGGGTGAGTTAAACTAGTGGTGATGTAACTCAACGATCCAATGGAAATTTGATATGTTACAATTTTAACCAGAAGAGTCAGTCCTACGTACGATGAGGCGGTTTGGATGGGATTTGATCACCGGCCCTGCCGACTGACTGCCGAAGACTGACTCTGACAGACCAAAAACTCAGAAGCAGAAAGTTCACATCTAATTGCTAAGCTGTGGAACTTAGTTCCATTGTATGATTGCAAATTCCACAACAAATTATTTTAGTGTGTGAAACCCTGTATCGACATCTGATTCCTATATTAAGAAAATTATCCTTCGATCCCAATTACGATCCATTTCTTGCGCAAACGAAACATAACACCACCAAAATGAACTCATCATCGTGTTAATCGTCAGCACGAATCGCTGACGAAGAGGTGCTTACACCGCATCCATACCGGCCAAATGGTAGGAAAAGAAAAATAAATATTATTCTGACAGAAATTAATTTTCAATTCACCCCATTCGAGCAACCCAGAACAGAACCGGGCTGTGAGCTTGGGCTTCGGTGCTTGAATGCCGTCACTGGCATGCGTTTCTTCCGTGCCGACCAAAAGAAATCCCGCACCGGAGTGGACGAACGGAACGGGGGCGCATGAGCACGAGTGAAGCATTTTCCTTTGTAAGGTGTCATTGAAGAAAAATAACAAAAAAAAAACTTAAAAGCAAAACGTGAGAATTGACGAAACTTTTCGGTTCGGGTTTGGGGACGATCAAACCCACAAGCTGCTCGGAGTACAATCGTGGGGTATTCTGTTTTTTGAAACGTTTATTATTCTTGCTGTTTTTATTTTACTTTTTTATTGATTTTTTTTTGTTGCTTGCTCTGATCTTGTGTTTCATCTTTACATTACACGGTACGATATTTGTATGCTAAACTGTGAATGCAATGGGACTGTTAGTGGACTTGATGCTGGGTTAAAGGTGCTATCAGAAGCTTTTTTTCTTTTGAAGCAACAAATAAGTAGGGATTCTGATTGATTTTATTGGAGTTAATATTTAAGGTGTACGGGAGGAGAGGAATTAGTTCTTGGATAATAGTTTTAAGAATAAAGTAAGTAAGTCAAAATGTCCCATTTGCAAACTGACGCTATAAACTACCATAGATAAAACACGACGTTAGTCTTTTTTCCACCATCATTTCAAACATTCGATTTAAACTTAGATATGGCTGTTGGAAAACATGGGCAGGTTGTTCCCACTGTTGCTCTCCATAGACGAGTCGTCCGTTTGCAGCGATTTGAGCAGCGAGCGCGTTTCGCAGAGCGTCAAGTGTTGGATGTTTTTCTGAAATTAAATTGTACGCAATTAGAGAGAAAGAGAGAGAGATTTTTGTTATTTGATAGAATAACTGCATGTTTTGGAAGAACTGATTTGATATAATGGACCGTTTCACCCTAAATAAAAATATCCCTTCGAAAATATCCCAAATTAAATGGTTTTTAGCCAAGGCACACACCGCTTGTAGAAGCGTCATCTAGCGGATGCTTATGAAAGCTAATATAGAACTATGATACCATTTCATGTTGAAAATGGAAAGAAAAGTAATTATTCGAGAGTTTTCTTTTAAATTTAACAAAAAATCTGAAAAAATTATGTTTTTTAAACATTAAATACAAAACTTAAAAGTATTTATCAAATAATTTAAAAAGGGCACGAAGTTATACATACAGGAAGTAAAAAAATAAATAAATAAAAAATCACAAGTTCGAAACACCTGCATTATGATAACAATTCATTCCATCCATAATAATTATTTTACTTTAAAAACTTCATATATTCCTCACACAAATAATAGTAAGTTTATATTAAACTAGCTGTCGTGAACAGTGGACTGTAAATTAAACGCATTATTTTTTTCAACAGTCCCAACGAGGGGTTTTCAAAGCTATGGGATTAAAATCAAAATAATATCGCGGAGACTATTAAAAATTTCGAAACGAAACTAAAATTAGACCATCATTCGTCGAAACATATGTAGAGCATCGATAAACTTCAGGATACCCTTTATGATTTTAAAAACTAAACATTTGCCGTAAACTAGCAATTACTAATTAACACCAAAAAGCACTGTCATTATCGCTGGACAAATATGCAGAGGCGAGTTGTAAAATAAAACCTAGCTTTATAAAAGTGTTAAGGTGTGGTTACGGTGTAGAGTTTCAAGGAATTGCCTTCGTTTTTCCCTTATGTTATGAGCAAACCAGTATTCTGACCAATTGCTAATGTTATTCGGTAGAATAATTTTTCTTTATAACAAAAAAAGTAAGGTATGGGAGCGAGTCAATTGTGACAAAACCACAACAAATGATACTAAACACCCAGCTACTGGACTATTACCCAGCATAATGAACTCTTGAAACCTTTTAGAATTTTAAGATAATTGTCACATGATAATAACTCAGCCAAAAAGTTTTTTTAAGATAGATTTTATCAAGTTTCTAAAATATTCCTTTTTATGTTGATTTATTCACCTAACCGTCTAAGCTCTGTTAAATCACTAAAAACTTTAACAGGTCTAAATCCATGTCACTTGGCCTTAAGCATGCTTTTGTGTAAGAAGTGAAGACAATATTATGAGGAATTAAATAATAAATAAATAAGTTACATCTTAACATATCTTGTCTTATCGCAATATTCTTCTTTTTGTTACACTCTCAATTTTTGACTCAAGCTAACACGGTTATAATATTTTTTAATCTAATTGCAAAAATTTACCATACCAAACATGAAAAGCACTAGTTTCAAAAATGTATAGTATGGTAGTCTTATAGTTTTGCCCATCACTGTATCTATTACACCAACTCCCTCGTTCTCCAACTCACCGTTACCGCAGCGCACAGATTGTTCACCGACCGCCAGATGGCGGAACACTCGGTCACACCGTTAATGGCCGAGTCAGGCATCGCACGCTTTCCCGCATTCCAGTCGCGTGAAAACGTCACCTGACAGGAGCCCGGGACCGGAAGCACCACTGCACAGAGTGCCACCACTAGGAACAGACTAGCCGCGACCAGATGTCCGGATGAGCTTGAGGGACGCAATTATAGAAACAATACATTTAATAAAGCACATTATCACAACCAAACGAGCGGACGGTGAATATGTTGGAGCTGTTTGGTTCACCTGATGGATTTCATACTGTTTGCAACGGGTTCACGTTCACGCTAGACAGAACACTATTAGACGACACCGATCACACTAGCTGCCGATAGCCGAATACATCCTGACCGACGACGAGCGTACCACTTTTATACCATGGAATACCCTCCCCGGTTCGATGCGAATGATTCACGGTGGTATTATTTATTTGTTCCTCAATTCAAATTCCCATCCACCCCGTCTTTACAGTTGTCTCCCCCCCGCACACTCTATCGTCAAGGATGTCTTATCCTAGCTGCAAAATACAAATATCGATCATTCGCATCCGTATTGTACGTCACCAGGGAAACCATACAGATGGTTGGAAGGGCCGTTGGAAAAATAGTCGCGAACCCGCCAGCTTAAGCTCATCCGCATCCTTTTCGAAACATAAAAGCGGTCAGCAGATGTGGAAATGCTTTTGATTTATTGTGACACCTTTTTTTTCGAGCGAACGAGTCTGTGTAATCCTATTGTGGCCGGGCTTTCGTTACCGTGGCAAGGTGTGCAAAGCGTTGATAGGAGACGAAGTGTCTTTGGCAGTTGCTTAGCCTATTTTCCAGCAGGATTGGTGTGGGAAAATGTTGCTGTAAACAAGTGTCTAAGTAGCAGCCCACGCATTACGGAAAGCACCGCCGTCGCGTGGAATGGATGATGACTAAAATCAATGCATAAAATTTGCGTGTTTATTTGATGATTTAGGAAAGTTTGTTCATTCCGAAGGAGAAATGTCCATCCAGCGAAATGAAGTGTGACAGAGAGTATTTAAGGCTCAGCTTTGAATGTTTTCGCAATTGAAACATAATTACTTTTGCTTATTAACTGTCTTATCGATAACCAATAGTAATATAGTTTTCAATTAAGTAAACAATTCATTTCAAATTTAATTTAAATATATGCTTAAAACTTTCAATAATTAATTCAGTGCAGTTTTTTTAAATTAAGAAGTAATAATTCAACAGCAGTACGGCAAGGCCACTCTGTCGTAAATTGAATGATTTTAATAATGATGAAAATTAAAAACGAGTAAATGTAATAAAACTTTACGAAGTTGTAAAGCATTCTTTTTGGTGTAATATCGTTGCAAATCACACAAAACATAAAACAATCTAGCTGATAATTGAAGATGTGAAGTTTAAATAAAATGAAAATTATTATTAATAATTAAACATGACGGTCCGATAAAATGAAAAGTATTGTACCATTTTTTTATTCGATATGATACAGGGGTTTTCAGTTGATAAGGCAATAGCTTCCAGTTTTATGGCAGGCTACTTAGATGGAATGGCAAACAAAGCTGGTTGATTTGGAAACGGCTTCAGCGCTCGGGTAAGTACGTACAATATCAACGGCTACTATGAGAATATCATCTGAGGACATCACAATAAACGGTATTTGATTTCCCTGTCATATGAAGCCGTTTCCATATCAACTAGCTTGGTTTGCCATTTCATCGAAGGAGCCTGCCATTAAAGTGGATGTTATTGCCTTAACAACTGAAAAACCCTGTAATATTGATTTGCTGGATATGACACATGATATTCCAGCAAAAAAAAAAAAAATAGATAAAGATTCATGAACAGATTATAATAAAAGACTTTGCGTTCTACATAATTGTTGAAAAGATATGAAACATTACATCTACTACCTACAAAACACAATAGAAATACTTTTGGAAATCAAACGATTAAAATTTAAATAAAAATTAAATAATGAAACGATTTTTTGAATAAATAAAAATGATGACAATATGCCTTGACAAATTTTCTTTAATAAAATCATTATTTAATGATATGGCAGCACATACAAATAAATAATAGACTACAAGCTTTTAAATAATAAAAAAATGTTTCTCAGATATGTAGAAGAAGTTTTAAACACTGTCTAAAATAAAAACGCTGTGGTTATAAAATACTGTAACAAAATAACAGTTAGAAAAACATCCAATAAAACTCAAACAAATCAATTGAATACAAAATGGACATCGACAGATTTGGACGCAAAACAAAATCACATATTAGTGGTAAATGAGAGTAAAATTCTTAAGTCGTTGATCACACTTACCCGAGCGCTGAAAGGACGTGTACAATATCAACTATGAGAATATCATCTGAGGACATCTCAATAAAAGGTATTTGATTTCTAAGTCATCTTAAGTCGTTTCCATATCAACTCGCATTGTTTGCCATTTCATCGAAGGAGCCTGCCATAAAAGAGGGAAGCTATTGCCTTATCAACTGAAAAACCCTGTCAGTTGCAAAAAATAATAAATTATATATTAAATTTTATTTTTAGCTTATAGAATGTAAGAGCAAATATTTTTCTTCACTAATGAAATGGCTTAAAAACTGTTATACAAATACAAAAAAAAAACAAATCTTTTATTAATGAAAAATATTTTTGAATCATTTTATTATACGTTTTTGCTTCCTGCCATGTAATTTATATTTTGATCTTGATATTTATGATATCAAGATATTTTCAATATTGCATATATCCCTTTCATTTGTTTATAACATAAGGTATTTTTGATAAACTTTCAACTGATGTTTTAGCACTGAAGAAGCCACATCTACAAGCAATGCAAGAAATTTAAAAACAAAGTGATAAGTTGGCAAATATCAGACATACCTTGGTTGAAATGGGTACTCGGTACGGATTGGCAAGACACTCCTGTTGACAAGCACAAATTGCTCAAAAATTATGAAAAAGCTTTCCAATTAACAGGGTTTTAAAATTTACAACCCCTTTTTTACTTATTTCCATCCTTTTTAATACTCCTTTAAACATCTCACACACCATACTACTCCGATGCATCGGTAGAACCTTACATTGAACGCTACAGCCATGCCCGTGTGGTTCTAAATCAAAACACACCGATGAGGTTCGCCCGCTCGGAATGCTTTGCCACTGTCCGGGGAAACCGGTTCCCGATGGTCAACCCGCGAACCATCATCATCGTCGGATGGTGACATCCGCGCCGCGTCACCGTTTATCCGCTAATTGCATCGACAAGGTGACGGTATCGGTGGAGGACGCACAAACAAAATGCCTGCTGCCCGTACGCCAGCCCTTGCGGTGTTTCACTTTTCACCGGGTGTGGCGGTGACAGTGGCCAGGGTGGGTGGTGAAGTGATATAATTATCTAGCAGACAGTCCCTACCAGTGGGGAACGAAGAAGAAGAAGAACAAGAAGCGTTCCTATAATCTCTCTTCCTGATCGGTAGGGATAGGGCTAGAACCTTGGAAAGGCCGCGCCGAGTTGGTTCGCCGTGGTATCCGGCAGGTCAGGTAATGTTCTGTTATCATAAGCGTTCTGTTATCCAGGATCGTCCTTGCACCTTACGAAGGGCAAGGATCGTGGTTGTGTGTGTGTGTGTGTTCCGGTGTGGCAAATGGAAGCCAGAACGCCCTCGGGGTGGAAACCAATTTGAGCTCGGCTCATCAAAAACCGTCCGCCATCGGCGAGGGACGAGCGAACTTTTAATTAACAATTCGCCATGCGCCAGCCTGCGCACAGAGATTGGTGTGATCGGTACGATCATCATAAACAGCAGGGGCAAATGGTCTGCGTTTCATAAATATTAATGAGTGATTCCGACCACACTGCCTCCCATTCCCTTCAATCCTCTTCGGGAGTCATGGGAGGGGATGCTGGGAAGTGACATCTCCCGTGCGTGTCAAACCAATCGATGCATCCATGTGCCGTGTGCTTAAGGCTTCCCCCAGGAAGCATATTATTCGCTCGCATAAATTATGCTACCGTCCGACCTCCAACGGTTGGGTGATCATTTTCGAGCGCCCCACTCCACCCCACCAAAGATTCCCCCCGCGAAGTGTTTTCCCGAAAAATGCCAAGAAGTGCGCGGTACAAAAGCGACTGCTAATGTGATCGTAATTGGTGTCAGGTTGTTGTACTTTTTTTCTTGTTCGTATCCCATCCACAAGCGCGTGTTTGTTTACGCGCAGTTGGAGCATTTTTTGTTTGTTCCTTCTTCAGCTATAATTCTTGCGGATTGTAGAGGCTTCCAACAGGCGGAGATCCTTCGTGAAGTCGGCAACCTACCGAGCAAAGAGTGGCATCCACGACATTCTTGGTCGAGTGGGCTTACATTGTTGCAAACTTTAAATCGTCCGGTGGATGATGATAAAAGGGGGAGCCCGAAAACAATCTCCACACCCTCTTTCGAGCGGTGGAAAACGTCTTAAGATGAAGGTAAAGGAAAAAGGGAAAATATTTTAACCGTTTTGTTGTTGTCCGCTATGATTTCTCCGGTCTTTGTTGCGTGGTGGATTGTCGTTTGAGCGAAATTGCGTGCGTGGTTGGATTGCCGTGGGAGATTATCTTTGTGTTATGGCAATTGCACCGAGGCATTGAAAGTAAAAACACTGTGTTTTATAGCATAATTATATAAAGCATTGCCACTAGTGTTATAACGCTGTTTCGAGAGGTTTTGGCCTGCCTTTTCTGGTTTTCTGTGACTTCTGTGACCCGTAGCTGGATGCTCAAGTCCTGCGTGCGGGGAGACGGTCTCTGGATGGGATTTGAACCTCAGTCCTGCCGTGTGCAGACCGGAGCCAGTATCACCCTGACCACTGAACCGTCCCGTCCAACATTAGTAACATTATTAGTCATTAAAGAACATTCCTCGCGTCCAGAATGCCCTGACTGTAATGCTACATTAGTTTTATATGAATACAGGGTGGACGTTTGCTCATGGTTCATTTGTTGCAAAGATGTTTATACGCTAAGCGATTCCAGAGATTTCTTCTGCAAGGATTCAATTGTTTTCAGATTTAAATAGAATAAATATAATTTAAATACCTTTTTTTTGTTCGATGTTAGAGTATTTGGGACACAGATGAGCTTGGGAGGTCTTTATATTCGATTATTCTCCAAGTATCCTTGAAGTCCTTATTCCATGGCATCTCAGGAAATCGCGCGTTCATTCGAATGATAACTAGGCTTAGGTCTAACCATTTCATATTGGACGTGTATCTCCAGTGTATAGGACATACATCATCTTCTATGGACTTGTCTGGATTACGAGCCTGCTCGACCCTCCTTATTAGACGCAGTTCTGAACATCGACAGAACGTTCCTATTCGGGATCAGCTTGGGGGCAGGGATGATACCAACCTGAGGTCTATTTATGAGTTCTGTCGAGCGAATGGTAGACTTAGTTTAGACATTTTCCTTCCTTCCTTCCTATCCTACTGGTTTTCTGTTATATGTGTTGTATCTCGCTTGCATGATGCATGACTGGATGAATGGGTGCGATGATACAGGGGGCAGGCAAAATGTCCCAGAGGATCCAGAGCAAAGACAAAGCAGCAAACAGGCAAGATAAAGTGCTGGAGGATCACTGGCTCTCTGCTACCCCTTGGAGGAGCACAAGAAGAACACGCTCCAAGAACGGGCGGGATATCATGTCTACCCTTACAGACACTGATACACGAAATAGACCCTCGCTATAATCAGGATTACGAAACTACAATCGACGTATCGTCCAAGCTCATCCGGGAAAAGCTACCCATTCACGGTTTCGAGAAGGATATGTTTCCCATACCAAAGTGAATTGTAACTTAGTTTATAACTCTTTATTATAACCTAGTTTTAAGCAATACGGCCAGCCCTTGCTCCACGGAATAAAAAAAAAAACGTTATAGTATGTCTTCATGTTTGTTGAATTGTTTTAGTTTCTTTTTAAATTGAGTCATTCCTGATAGTATCTTCTTTTACTTCTTCTTTGGCACTAGAACCTCGAAAGGTCACGGCCTGCCATTTCTGGCTTCCTGTGACTTTGCTTTACCCTTATCAAAGTAGTTAGCTCTGTGTACGAGGTGGCGGTCTGGATGGGATTTGAACCCCAGTCCTGCTGTGTGAAGACCGGTGCCGCTGTCACTCATAAAAAGACCGTCTACATGTTTAAAACAAAACGAAATTCGGTTGTTCAAATTTGACTTCAAGGTAGATATTGGCTTGGAAGAATTTTACTTAGCTTATTGCTTAAATCCTATGAGAGGGACGGAACGGTTCAGTAGTCCCAACTGAACATCCAGTGGGTACCAAACCTCCAGCAGGCGTTTTTTTGTCTAGGTAACTTTTAAGACTAAAATATGTTATCTGAAATCTAGAATGAAGGTTTTAAAATTGCTCTATTTTATAGAATCATTAAAGAGGCTATGGGCCTCTCTTTGGTATAGGTCCTGAGACCTTCATCAGTCCTTTTTTACATTGTTCGCAACGCAAAATAATATAAAGTTCCTTTACGAAACATAATAAAATAGCTTAAGAAATTTTTTATCTAAACATACACGAGTTGGCTAGCGTTTAGAAACCAAAAAAATTGATTCTAATCCGTAGAGTATATTTTCACTCCCTCTCTCTGTCTCTCTCTTTCTCTCCCTTTATTTATAATTAAATTGACTGCAATAAAGAACTTAAATCATCATTGAAAGAATATCCTTGCAGCCGGAGCACTCAATAACGGATTAACGAAAAACAAACCCCTAACTCTCTCACCCTCTTGGGGAGCGAAACACGGCGAGAGCGAACCATCAACCCCCAACCCCAACCGACAACCCGCAACGGCACAATTAAAGGTAATCCAACAACAACAACAACCACTCTCTCCAAGCACGCGCGTGTGTGTGTGTATGCATTGGTGATGCTACTCTCACGGCACGGGCGAATCCGAATGCAGCTCAGGCGGGATGATCCACCACCAATCGATCAACCACCCAGCAAAGCAACACTGGGCGGCGGAAGATCAGCACGCACGTACACATTCTCTTACCTCCCGGCCCCGGGGCTGAAGATGGCTCTGCTTCTCGCTCTCATCGACGCGATAAGGCGCGGGCATCTCCAAACGAACGCTCGAGTACCGCGATCGCTCCCGGGAATCCTCCGGCTCCGGCGGTTCGGCGCAAAGCAAACGCACTACTACTACTACTGCCTGAGCAGCTCTCGCGCCGAACGTGGTTGCGTGGTTTGGGCGGCTTGAATTGGGCCGCACTCGCATCAGAAAGCGCTCAACGTTGGTCCCGTGCAGACACGCTGGTTGAACCGGACCGAACGCATTCCCCATAGTCCGCGGTGAGCCGGTCCGTGCGATATCGTGTTGTGTTTAAGTGTTGAGGAGTGTCCTTTGGAAGTCATCGTGATTGTGCGTGTGCAGTTAAAACACACATCGAATAACGGAAGTAAACCTTGCCTCGTGATTAAATCCGTGTGACCTGGTCCCGGTACCTGCAGCGACTCGGAACTAGGTACGCACGTGGCGGTCGGTCGGTACGTTTCACAACACACACGACTAGTGTGATCAGTGTGTGGTGGCGTCGTTCAGGGTTTTGATCGATTCCACCGCGGTGTGCGTGTTCTCGCGCGCGTGCTCGTTCACGGAAAACGGTTCACCAAGCAAAACCTCACCAAAGCGGGGGCCAGACCACTAGTAATCGTGCCTCAGAATGTGCGCAGAAGATCAATGTCGCGGTGATAAGCTGTGATCGTGTTGCCGTTCCTTTTGAGTCGGATTTTTACCGCGTGATCCTTTTTTTGCCTTTTGCCCCATCCCATCCGAGAAAACGGGCCAGAGCCAGTGTGCCCTTGAAATTTCGCATCCTCCGCGTCGAGGTTTATTTTAAGCTGTGGCCCCTCAAAATAAGCGTCCCAACTTTGGGAATTCGGAATTACGACATCGTGGCTTATCGGGGTGTGAGGGCGCGCGCGCGCGTGTGTGTGGTTAGAATCAAACTCGATTTCCGCTTCAGAAGCTTGTGAGCTTCGGCCATAGTACAATTCCAGCATCGTGGGAACCAGGTGGGCTCGTTCGGTGCAGCCTTCAACGGTCGTCGTGATAGTGGCCGGTCCTCGTGTGCGTGTACTTGCGAGCTCGTGCCCGTGTGAGGCAGCTGTTTATGACAGCTTAATGTGTGCAGGTTGGTGGTGCTGACGTGCCGCCATGGTCCAAGTGCGTTTGACTGCTGCGCTTCGTTGCATCATAGCCGGCCAGCCCGTGTGATCGTGTGACGCGGTGAGACGGAGTGCACGGAGGTTCGGTTTTGGCGTAGCCCTATCGACGCCGCGTTGCAGTTTGCCGTTTGATTCTTGGGTAAGTAGCTGGTTCGGTGGTACGCCAGTATCGGGGACCTTCCGCGTGCCGTATGAAAATGCGGACGTTTGAAAAGGGGGGATGGGAAATTTGGAGTTGGTGGTGGCGTTCCCAGGGTGGGCCACTGCAGGCAGACCCATTTTGGGCCATGGTTGCGCACGGTGTTGCAAGACTGCATACGTTCGAACGGCGGTGGCCCAAGGGAAGTGATGCTGTGCCGTGGCGATCGAAGTCGTCAGCTGGTGAGCAATTTAAGACTTGGAGTATTCAAGCAAAAATGACCCGCCTTGAGCGTTTACAATATTGAAGAGTTTTCTTGAAGGCCTAGCGATAGTTGAATATTTGTTGGATTCCGTTCAGGATTTGATCTTCTCAAAGTTGAAGAAGGATCTTTTTCGGGGAATTCTAGACCGATTCTGGAGGGTTTCAACCCTTGAACTTCATTCAAGTTGAAGAATGTACATGGAATTCTGGACCAATTCTTGGTGTTTGAAGTTCAAGTTGAAGAAGAATCTTTTCCAGTCAATCTGAACCGAACCAATATAGTTCAATCATTGCTGAAGGACTTAAGATAGGAAATATCTGGCGAAATTGACTTCAACTCTGAACAGGGTCCTGAACGGAATTCCGACATCTTTATCCTGAGCAGAATCCAGAAATGGATTCGAACATTGAAAAGTGAAATTGATTCTTCTATTTCTATGAACCTCCAATGAATCAACTACTCCGCAACGTTTACCGAGACATCTGACGCATCTGACCAACAAAAAGTCCCCATTTTTGCGCGACTCATCATTTTACGCCCGGAAATTGGCGGTGGGTGAAATTTGGCAGAATAGCAAACACATCCACTTTCTTCGCACACACATGCTATTTGCGGCCGCAAAACCCTCCAACTGATCATCTCACCCAAGTCAACATGGACTCCTTCCCACCGGTGGAGACTCCACTTTTGATTGGTTTTTTCAATTCTCATCTGTTCTCACCCATCCCGAACAACATGCTGATGAGGGTGATTGATAAACAAACAGCCGGGGACAATGTTGGCCGTGCACAAGATTTCGGCGTATCGCACCTTTTCCCCAAAACCAATCGCTTCCCGCAACGAAAATTGCAAACACAAATTTGTCCACTTTCGTGGCTTTCGTGTGGAGGTTGTGCTGTTGTTTCATCCCACTCGTGGTTGTTGTTCCGCGTGATATTCTTACAAATTTTTACACAACACAATTGCCGATTGCCACGGGCACTCTTTACACAAATGGACCCGTTGTTTGTTTTTTTTCTGTGCCGACCCCAGGGCCGTGTCGGCAAACAGACTTGTGTCACTGCTACTGGCACCGATAAGGGGTGCCGCCAACCGACCAGCCCAACGGTTTTGGGGCGAAAAACGGCCAAAAATGGGTGGCTGATGATTTCATCGCGCCACTTCATTCGGGAATGGACGTGAAAGATGCGAAATACAGGTCAATGGCACCAGATTTCGCAGATTTGCGCTGGAAATGGCGGTCGGTCGTTTTCTTTAATGAATTATCTCTCATTCATTGAACGTTCTGGATTGGTGGGAATATTTGGGGTATTTTGTCTAGGTTCTGTTAGTTCATAATTACTAACAGCTAACAGTACGAGTTATGAGAGCTAATCATCAGTTGGTCTCCAAGATGTCATATTCTTAGTAGGTTCAAAAGCGCCATCTATATGTGAGACGGTGTAACTAGGGGCCTTAGTAGTTGTGTACTGATCATTTAAAGCAATTTAAGGCATTTTTTCTAATTTTATCAAACCACTGTACTAAAATGATTCAGTTTGTGATAAATTCCAAATTTTAACCCCAATTTAGTACATATTTCTTGAGAATGATTTTAATCAGCACACTTCTTACGAGTGAACAATCAGAAGAACTCGTGCCGTTAATTAGACAGGCACTAGCACACTCCGGGAGGGAATGGCACGAGCAAAGCATAATTTATTTATTTTTTTTTTTTGGTGGGGAAGCACGTCAAAATGTCTTATTTATTGCCAGTTATGTCTTGTCCGCTGCTATCGCCATGCCGGGCCGAACGTAAAAGCTTGCGCTGCTGGCAACATCACAACACTCAGATAAGACCCACACACACACACACACACACGCGCGTACAACCCGTCCGCTCCGAAACACTAGCCCCGGGGTGAATGAACTCACTGTCCGCCCGAAAAAAACATCCCCCGATCCACCAGCCGTTTTTTCACGCATTGTCACCAACAGCTCGAAGCACGATGCTGGGGAAGCGTACGTGCTTTTACTCTCGATGCGACCGGTCCGCGAACAACCCAACCCAGGGGGAAGAGGAGTCAAGGGGGGGGGGGGGAATAAGGGTGGTTCGCACTGGGTGATAGCATATTTGTGGTATTTCGATCGGCAAGAGCATCGCCGCCGGTGGTTCTGTTACGCCCCGGCTCTGGCCGCCATGGAGGTGAAGTTCATGATCACGCCTCATAAATTGCGTCGTATGTTGCAGCGGCGGCATGGTTCGTTACTTAACACTGGCTTTGTTTTGTTTGGGGTTCGGGTTTTTTCTTCTTCTACTCCCGATCAAGGGACGCCGATGACCTGATGGCTGACTTTGAAACGTCTCGAATTGGGGGAGCATTCCGAAGTACGGTCGCTGTCGATTCAATTTCCACTTGATCAGTGGCGACAGTAGTAGACGGCGGTAGTAGAAGAGCACACGTGGCTTGCCGGACACAACAAGTGAGCACAATTAATCGATCCGTTGATTGTTGCTTTTCGACAGTTTGGGATAGCGCATCACTTGGCCATGATTTTATTGCTTTCGGACCCTTTGGAGGATGGAGGATGCTGCTGCTGCTGGCGGTCTAGAACTTTTGGGATTGGGGTTCGGAATGTTCGGAAACGGCTTGCCGGAGAACCGTTACTTTGACCGTTGCAGGTTAATGCAGTGGGTAAAGTTTATGTATGCTCTTTCCTTATGCTGTCATCTGTTTCGGTTTGGTTTTTGGGAGAATGCTGCTCGTATTTGAATTTTTTAAATGACGTCGTTCTTTTGTTTGAAGCTGATCGATCAGAACCAAGCATGACTTTCTTGTTTTCATGCTTGTTCAAGCTTGTGATAAAAATGGTGAAGTTATAAATTATCACTAATCGTTGCTATAAATTCTTAAGAGTATGTGGCTCATTTTATAGCACTTAGATAATAGGCAAGCCATCTTGCCAAAATGACCAAAGTAAGAGGGAGAAGGAGAAAGAGCAGCCAGAATACATAACTAAGGCATGACATTCAAATTCCTGCTCCTGCAAACAGATTACCAACTTTAAAATAGCTCCGGTTTACCAACAGTACACAATTTACCCAAAGCTACTGTCCGACACAATGGCTCTCTCACCTTGTTCCGAAATCTGCTTCTTGTCTTGTCCGTATCGTATTTGCCAACGAACCCGACGGTCTGCGGCGGAGATGTCCAAGTCAAGATCAAGAATCCCCGATCCGAGACGCCAAGCGCACGCGGTACCGGAACAGTTCCGTAACACGGAGGTGTTACGGAGGTTACGATTATCGCGATATTGTTCGCGCTTCCTATTGACCTTCATGACTTGCGGCTTCTTCCAGGTGCACGTACAAGAACACGAGCGACGGCGAAGGGCAGGCAGGCAGGCTTCGATGAAGTCGTTTGGTGGTGTGTCCCCAGGACAAACACCCGATAAGCTACAGTACGAGTAGCGCAACCGTCGATCGTTTATTTTCCGTTTCCAAACATATACCCCACCGCCCGGTTCGTTCAAAAGGAAGAAGCAATACAAGAGAGAGACACGGCTCACGTGTGCGACAGGGCAAAGAATGCATTCGCAATGTTGCATCTCCGTTGCAACCATTACATAACGCGGCACAGCTGGTGAAAGATGCCATTGCGACGACGACTCGCTAAAGGATTACGCACGACCCAGCCACAGACAGGAGGTGGTGATGACGACGACGAATGAGGTGGTGGGCATGGGACTGGTTTGCCGTGAGGGAAGTCGCAATCCGGAAATCGATCGATTCAGCCATCGATCGTTACCGCGTGCGCTTGCATGTCTGTGTCCGGGAAGGCAGCCAGGCCCGTGGGGAGGTGTGATTTATGGTGCACGCTGTGACCGATCAATTTCGCCCCGACGACACTATCGGATGCTACTGCTCATCTCATCCCATGCAAATTCTGCCTCGCAGCGCGTCGCGTGAAGGTGAGCCAGCTACTACTACCACTACGACCGATCAGCCCCCAATGCGTCACCGTGGGACGCGCATCAAGATCAAGTGCGAGGTTCGCCTTCGAAACTTTTCAGAAATGGGCCCACTGGAGGATTCGCTACCTTCGGTCCGGTGATCGACTTTCTGTGCCGGGGTGGGCGATTTGGCGAATTTCGGCACGGAATGTGAAGTTGTTCTGTGCAGCTTCTGCGAAACTTGTTCTGAGCAATCGGCCGAGAAGATGTGGAGGTCGTCGCATTAGTGTGTTGGAGGTCTGGCTAACTGGTTTGCTTTTCCGATTAGAAATTATGATTTTTTATAGCCGCAGTGCATAATCGGTTTGACCTTCGATTCTATTGCGGAAGAAGGTTTTAGGAACAAAATTATGATTTGCAAAGTTTCAATGACAAAATCACTAATAAAATGAAGCTATGTCCAGATAATATGGAGATCGAGTTAGAATTTCTTGCATTAAATTTCTTCAAGTAAATCTTGCTGGTGAGGCGATCCAGCTTTAGGCTGTAGTAGGATCGAGCTTTGTGTATGTTAGCTGATAGTGCTCTCTAGTGAAGACATTCTTTTCACCTTTAACATCTTTAGAAACTAACCAAACAACTGTTGCTCGAGCAGGTCAGGCAACTCTAAGTTTAAGTTCTTAAGGGACCCATGCTCTTTTTATTTGAGCCATTCTTAGAGAAGCCTGAGTGAGTCACTCCTGGAGTAGAACATGTCTAGAGTTCTTGTGCTATTCCAAACCAAGGGAAAAGCAAGCCAAGCCCTCTTGAGAATTATAGAGAATGTCTCCAAATGACTGAGAGGATTATCTGAATCCATCCTGCTACGGGTATCATCAATTCAAGGAAGTCATTCCTGGACCTTCTCGAGGTCCATAGAGAATGTTTCCAAAAGTCCAATGAATC
Organism: Anopheles stephensi; assembly: GCF_013141755.1. NCBI lineage: Eukaryota > Metazoa > Arthropoda > Insecta > Diptera > Culicidae > Anopheles > Anopheles stephensi. The sequence goes on from NC_050202.1 coordinate 48,853,549, forward strand.
GGAGGAATGTCCAACATTCGGCGTCCTCGAACGACTTTGGCCTTCTTCAAGGTCGAAGTCCCCACAGCATAGGGCGCTAAAAGCAAAGATCTCTATTAATTCTCATAGTGTCAAGATGATATTGAAGTGTCATATTGCACATTAAAAATATAGGTGATCTTCATTTCAAAAAAGATCCAAATGAACGTTTTTTCATTAAGGTCCTAATGGCTAACATAAGGCTTATCAGCTATCTGACAAAAGGATTCAATTTTCGATTGTTTTTTATCAAAATATCCGTTGCAATCAATATTAAGTGATGTGATGAAATATAGTTATAGAAACGACACGGTGGGAGTACTTTTTACAAAAAGCTTACTTTATTCCCTGATCTCTAAATCGTAACTAACTAACATCGGCTGGAATATGTTTCAAATGACCCGCTTTGGCGTTAAGCTGACCTGGCTGGTTCACTGGTAGCGGCTGTCGTGGAGCGGAAGCGCGTGTCCACGTGTCGGGTCCGGTTGCCAGCTCGCTGTTGACATGCGCGTCGGAAAGTGCGCGCGTGGCGACTTGACGGTGTCTTATTATGCGTAACTCCTCCGGGGGGTGAAAAAGCGTGCCCTCACGCGTTCGAACTTCCCACGGTATCATCTGCACTACGATGGCTACGGGACTCATTCCGAATGCGGTGTTTCCTTTTTCCGACTTGGGATAAAATAGCAGAGACGAGGTGACTGAAATAGACATAGGCAATAATGATCATGGTTATAGATACGGCAGTGGAAATTCCAATTCCACTTAACAGGCTCCAATCCCAAGTAACGTTTTTGTACTGTTCCAAGTAGATGTGTTCGATGTGTTTGCGATTTGTCAATGTTCTATTGTCTAGGGACGCCAAAGGTGTTTCTACAACTTTCCGATGGATTGCGATGTTGAACGTTGTTCCAGATACTGAAGGATTTTTTACATGAATTTCCTTTGATGTAAATTTCTTATCTTGGAATTGTATTGTACAATTTGAAAACGTGAGTAAGAAATTTCCTGTCAGTATCCTATCATTAGGGCCGCAATCGGATTTGATGAGCTGTCTGTCTGCGTTCTCAATCAACAGGAGATTATCTGCTATTAGCATGGACGTGTTTGCGTATTGCGGAGTTACTATACAATTACTTTCTCTCCCCATTACCATAGGATAAATGCATTCGTCTTTAAATTCCAAAGCATAGGCGTATTTTTGCACGTATTCTTCTGGTTTTGTTGTTGTGTATAGTTTCTGTTTGTATTGCAGAAGGTTCCTCGGATATCGTTTAATTGTGGAATTATTGTGATTGAGCGCAAAGATTTCAATTATTTTTGATTCATCCTTTTGTAACTCAGGGACCTTAAGGATGAACAACAGCTTCTCACGATTAACTGCGATTTTAGGTGTAACGTAAGTAATGGCTTCGTCGGGAACATCTGTCTTAACTCCTTGATCTGCTAAAAGTTGTATTACTATGGCGATTTCTTGAGGAGACAATAGTTTGATGCTTGTTATTGACATTTTAGACAACGATATCGCTTCTAGTATATTGTCTAGTATATTGTTGATCGTATCTATATTGATCAATGCCATCAACATGTCAAATTCATTCAGAACGATGTCGTTTTTCCGTATTATGAGTTGCTCCATCTCGCTTGTAAGTGCTTTAATTTTGTTTCCGAGTTGTTCGTTGACGAGAAATTGCATGTTGTTGCTTTCAATGAGTTCGTTCATTGTACTATTAATAATCTGCAGGTCATGAGCATCTGGGCTTCCTCCGATCCATTTCCAAGCCGACCCTATAGCTTCTGTGCTCCCAGTTAAACGTTTCCTTGGTTTTATGTGAATTAAACTTGAATGCAAATTACTGATTTTATGTTTCGCGATTATAGCTAGGGAACTATTGGTTGGTCTGTAAACAACTTGAGTTAACTGATTTATAGTATTTTCGATGTCTGTTAAGTTAATTTCATGAACTACGTTAATGTTACCTATTTGCATTTTACATGGATGTTTTTCTAGTATGAGAATTGGTTGATCTATTAAATTTGTTATTTTTAGTTCTTGTGCATTTGTATTACATAGCATCAAAATGAAAATCAACCCTAATAATTTCATTTTCTCTACCCCTAATAATTTCATTTTCTCTACCTTTTTTTTTACGTTGTAATGGTTATGTTTCACGATATTAAACTGATTTGTTTTCATAAAAATAAGACTCCTTATCGTCCGGACTATTGCCTTCTTCGGAAGAATGCTGAAAGAGAAAAAAGATAGTTATGGTACTGGTATGCCTTCAGTGTTAGGTCCCAATCCTTATTTTGTTCCTGTAAAGATAAAGTAATATTAGTTTCATGTATAATTAATGTCTTATGCGTCGAATTTTATTTTTGCTACGTTTTATTTTTCTCGGTGCAATTTTGATAGTTTTGTCTTGATTTTGCAAACATTTTGCTTTTGAAAAGCGTGGGTCTAGTTTTTTTCTTGTATTTTTCTTAATATACACATCCTCTCCTTCATTTACAACAGGAGGATTTTCTTTTGTTTCGTTATTTTTTTCCATTCTTTTAGCAGCTTCTTGAAGCCTTTTTGTGACTTCTTGAAAAATTTTGTTCGCATTTTCAGTCATTTCTGCAGGATTCGTCGTATAACCTGGGTTGAAAATGATTTCGTTTGGAGTGAAAGTAGTGACTGTATGCACTGTATCATTGTATAAAGAGTTCACTATTTGCACTATCTCTGACGATGGACTGTCGTTAAATTTATGTTTGTTTGTATTAAAAAGTTCTATTATAGTACTGTGAGTTTTTTCTATTTGACCATTCGACTCTGACGACGAGGCGAATTCGATGACGGTACCAAAGTTAGATAGAAATTCTTGAAATTGAATGCTAGTGAAAGCGGCTTCATGGTCGCAAATAATTTTTCTGGGTGGTCTGAAAGTTCTGCAATACTGTGAAAGGGCATTGCGAATATCCGTCATGTTTCTGGATTTGATTTCTATAAGCTGAAGGTGCTTTGAGAATGCACAAATTAAAGAAAGATAATAATGTTTATCCATTCCAAAAATATCCATGTGGACTCTATGAAACGGACCGTTTTCTACTGGGCGTGAGGAAATTTTTATATTATATGGTTTTCGCTCGTATTTATGTTGAGTACAAATTGTACATGAATTAATTAGCTGTTTGATTCTTTTAATCATGTTTGGGAAAAAGTAAGAGCGTTTAAGTTGTCTTTCAACTTCTGTCATACCTCTATGTGCTCTTTCGTGCTCTTTTCGTATAATAATGTCTTGCCTTGTCTCTGATGTCACGTCTTCAACCATATTTTGCGTAATAACGAAATGGCAGTTCGAATTGCAGAAGCTTTTTCTGTATGAATGTTGGATTACATTTAGTAAACATTCAGGGGCTAGCAAAGCATTCTGTTTTCCATTTGAATGCTCTTTCAAAAAATTTGTAATTTTGCTAGTATTAAACGATGTTGAACAAATAGTGGTCCTCGTGTAACCTGGGAAAATTTGCTCTTTGACAACGGATTCTGAATTTGTAATTTTGAAAATAATTTGATTTCTGTAAGTATTGATGGCTCTTTCTGTTAAATGTAAATAATAATCATCGGATGTTCTGGCTGAATGTATTGTGTCAGCAGAACTGGAATTATTTTCCAGCGATACTTCATCTATCGTAACGCTATTTTCTATTTCGTTAGCGTTTATTTCGACTTTTCTACTGAGCGCATCAGCCACTACGTTGGTCTTTCCTGTTTTATATACAACGTCGTAATCATAATTTTCCAAATCTAAACGCCATCGAAGCAATTTAGCATTCTTGTTTGAATTTTTTATGAAAACTAGGGGTTTATGGTCAGTAACTAAAGTGAATTTGTTACCATAAAGGTAGGGTTTGAATTTGTTTACTGCCCACATGATGGCTAAAGCCTCTTTTTCTGTTGTGGAATAGTTCAACTCGGTCTTGTTCAGGGTACGGCTAGCAAAAGCAATGGGTTTCTCGATTTTATCAATTTCTTGTGATAAAACGGCACCAAGAGCGTAATTGCTTGCATCCGTTGTTAATATAAAAGGATGTTGAAAGTCAGGGTAAGATAGGATTTGATCCGAGACTAAAATATTTTTCAATCCTTCAAATGCCTCTTCATATTCTTTGTCACTTACATTTATTTCTTTATCTTTTTGTAAGTATTTGGTAAGAGGTTTTGTAATTCTTGAGTAGTCTTTGATAAATCGTCGGTAATAACCAACGAGTCCTAGAAATTGTTTTATTTCTTTTTGACTTCGTGGAAGCTTCCAATCTTTAATCTTTCTAATCTTGTCTGGATCGGGTTTAATGCCGTCTGAAGTGATGACATGCCCTAAGAATTCTGTTTCTCGGCGAAGAAATTCACACTTATCTAATTGAATTTTTAGGTTAAAATCACTTAATCTTTTAAGTATTTTTGAAACATTGTCTAGATGATCTTCTAGGTTCTTCCCAATTATGATAATATCATCCAAATACACATAGCAAATCGATCCGATAAAATTTGTTAAAATATTATTCATAACCCTTTGGAATGTTGCCGGAGCGTTTTTCAGGCCAAAAGGCATTCTTGTGAATTCGAAATGTCCTAGAGCCGTTGAAAAAGCTGTCTTTTTTTGGTGATCAGGATCCATTTCGATTTGGTGAAATCCTGATTTCAAATCAAGGGTGGTAAAATAAACCGATTTTCCAAGGTTATCTAGAATTTCCTCTATTTGAGGTATGGGGAATTTATCATCTATCGTTTTGTCATTGATCTTACGATAGTCAATAACAACGCGTACCTTACGTTTTCCGGACGCATCTAGTTTTTTTGGAACAACCCAAACTGGTGATGAGTAAGGGCTAATTGAATGTTGAATGATTCCGTTATCGAGTAATTCCTTGATTTGCTCTTCTACATCATATTTATAAGCGTGTGGATATCGATATGACTTTGTGTAGACTGGATTATCATCAGTGGTTAAAATTTTATGTTTTACCACCGATGTTGCTGTAAGTTTCTCTTCAGCTCTTAATAAAACTTTTTGATTAGCCATAATTGTTTCAAACAATTTATCTTTTTCTAATAATAATAAATGGTCGGTACGTATTATTTCCTTCAGATTTTGTTTTGTAATTCCACTTTCTCTTTGCAATGGAATGGGAGAAACCGTTTCGAAATTGTTTACTGTTAAGTTCAATTTTCCTTTAATAATAGGTAGAACGTTTTGTGTGCTTAATATTTTGGTGATTGTTTTGTTATTATCGGCTCTATATAAGCCAGGCTCAATCACAACTCCGTTACAAAGTTTTTGAAATGTTGGTACTAACCAGTCACCATTAACTGTCGTTTCCATTTCTATATGGTGCGAATATAATTTTTGTGTAGGAAAATATTTTTCGTATTTCAATTTTATGTTTCCGATTTCAAATGTTTCGTCTTCGAAGTTTATTTTGGCTTTGTTCTTAGCCATGCATTCTGATCCAATCAGTGCGTCAAAAAAATCGTGAAACTGCATTTCATAAAATATTTGGTTTGGAAGCTTATCGCCTAGTAAGTTGATACTTCCTTTCTTATTAACGTATTGGCATCCAGCAATGTTGTTTATTTTAGTGCCAGTTATTGTTTTAACATTTGATAGTATTCCTGGTCGTATTATATTTTTATTTGCACCGGAATCAATCAAAATTTTCAAACTTTTGTTTGATTGATTACTTGATGTAATGTAAGGTAAGTAATTTATGTATTTTCGAGTTCTGGGAGAGTTAAGCAAAAATTTATGTCCAATCCCTCCCCAGTCTCGGAATCGTCATTATCAGAAGGCTGTGTTATTTCTGCATTAAAAATTTGCTTCTTGTTTAAAGTTAATCTGCTCTTAGATGACCCTATTTCCATAGGTTCGGTAGGCGGATCTGTGTTAGTTGGTTTTTGAAGTTTGTAATCCTGTCGCAGGGGTTGTACATTTTTTGCATTATAGATTTTTTTTCCGGGTAGACCTTTGTTGTTTTCAGACACTGCAGTTCGAAGGCTACTCGAAGCTCGAGAGTATTGTTTGTTATCTTCAGTGAGATTCTTACTTAACTCATTTGAGGAAAACTTGCATATGAATGCATACGCATTTTCTATTGTTTTGGGTTCTGCAGCTTGTACGTACCCAAAATATGGTTTTTGCAGCCCGCTAACGTATGCTGCTAGGGTGTATTCGTCTATAAAATCATTTATGGCATCCCAGTGTTGATCATACTTTGGATTTTGCTTTGCTAATGATTTTATGTTGTGAACGATTTCTTTTGTTTTCTGGTAATGCTTATGCGCATTGCCATTATCCATTTTGTTATGCCATAGTTGGCAATTATAGGTAGAAAGCTCTTGTTTATCACCAAGAGTCCCTGTTAGAATTTTCTTTACATCATCAAATGTTTTGGGGTTCCCATTTGTGCATAGTATATCCTTAGCATGCCCCTCAATTTTGTTTATAACAGCAGTCACGTAGATTTCAAAAATATTGGGTGCCACTAGGTTTCCGAATAAATCTAGCGTTTTTTGTGCTGTTTCAAGCCAACTATACAGTTGTCTCTTATTGCCATTAAAAGTGGGCAACATTTTAATTGGGTCAGGGATACGGAACGGATCACCTGCCATTGTCACTCCCCGAATGATAGGTTCATTTGGGTGAGTAGTTACTCGCTGGTTTTCGCAGATACTTTGGAATTGTAAATCATGTTGCGTTAACCTTGCACTAATATTCTCCATAACTTGTATCATACTAGCCAACTGGTCACTCAAATTCTCCGTTGGGATAGATTGAGCTTGAGAATTCATTGCGAGATCAAGGTTATCAAGAGACAAATCCAAATTTTCTATGGGTATGTGGGAATATTCTCCAGACACTGCACTTTCTTCTGATTCTGAACTAGTTTCACAATTGAAACCTTTTTCCTGAAGCAATGCTTGTGCCTTCTTAAACACCTTGTCTTTGAAGTTTGGCATTAATTATTGATTGAAACCTAAAGCTCTATCTGGTAGTGGCTTTAAGCTAATCACCTCCGTCTATCTGGTAGTGCGGAACGTGATTGTTGGAAGTTCACAACACTTGTCACTTCCCTACCTAAATATTTAGGGACGCAAATAATTTTAACACTTTCACTGCTGAATACGCGTCTTCAATCGAAGCGTCTATCTGGTAGTGCGCTTTCGATTTACGATTTTTCGTAAACGCAAAGAAAAGAAAAAAATACTTACGATTTGTTTTGCTGTCGTGTAGCGTAAGCCGGGCTGACGATGCTGGTTCTCCAGGTGAAGTCTGCAGGGGGTTCCTCAATTCCACGACGACGAAGACGTCTGCTTGTCGCGAATGCTCAGGTTGCGTTACACAAACTGTTTTATGCGGGAACACTTTAACAACGGTTTTGTTTGTCCGTTATTTTTCCACTGTTATCACAGTCTTTCACTCAGCTGACTCCGTACGGCTGCGCCAGTTATAGAAACGACACGGTGGGAGTACTTTTTACAAAAAGCTTACTTTATTCCCTGATCTCTAAATCGTAACTAACTAACATCGGCTGGAATATGTTTCAAATGACCCGCTTTGGCGTTAAGCTGACCTGGCTGGTTCACTGGTAGCGGCTGTCGTGGAGCGGAAGCGCGTGTCCACGTGTCGGGTCCGGTTGCCAGCTCGCTGTTGACATGCGCGTCGGAAAGTGCGCGCGTGGCGACTTGACGGTGTCTTATTATGCGTAACTATATATCACACCGAATCCCTTTAACATGCCTCCCTTCACCCTCCACATTGCGTATAACCCTTCAACATCACACAACGGCGCTAGGAGGAATGAACTTTCCATACACGATGCGACGTCGCATTCCCTGTACACTCCGCACACACCGACCAGACCTTCCAGCGTGGTGGCCTCCAGAATGGAGTCGGGCGCATCCCGCGAAAACAAAACCAACCACTACAGCAACAACAAAAAAAGGCAAACGGAACGGAACGCGAATGTTATGCAACCATTTTTTTTATTACGATCGCGCTCTCCGTCCGCTCGGAGCGACAGCGTGGCTGAAACGGGGCGCAAAAGGTAAATAAAAATAAATAACTAAAATAAAACTAACCGCCGCTGATGGTTCGCGGGTAGGTTTTCCTCAAGGTGGACGGGTGGTTGAACAAAACATGTGGCAGCCGGACCGGGAACGGCCGTAGGGACTAGCAGGCAAAAGGTAGTGGAGCACAACAGAAAAGGGGCAGGACAGGATGGTAAGAATCTTCCCAGAGGCAGAGAACAGAGCGATGGGCAAGGCTCGGCCCGGCTAGCCCGGCTGGTGATTGTGATGCAATGGACACCTCTCCCTGGTGTTCGTGTGCCGGTTTTCATTTTGCTTAGCCACGGTTCGGCTTTGGCTGGCAACGGCTGGAGGTAGTTTTTTGTTTCCCTTTGCGTGCAGTTCTATCAGTCATTCTTGGCCGGCCCGATCTTCGGGACGATCGAGTACGCGTCGTCTGCTGCATACATATTTTGCTGCCGTGCTGCGTGCCTATCATCTGCCAACCCTGGAGGACAGTTTTGGTCAGGGACGGGTGGTAGGCGCAAATCCTACCACCCACCGTAGGAATTCCTGGCAGAACCTGGTGCCACTGTTTAAGTGGGCTTCGAGGTTAGCCGACGCCGTGATTTAGACGGCTTAAGGGCCTTCGCGCGAACATTAGTTCTGTTGCGAGCCGTGCCTGCCTGCGAAGATCCCTCCCAGGGCTCGAATCCGCCAATCATCAAGCTTCCCGGGAGCTAAAAATAGCCAGCTCCCATTTGCGGTGGCTCTCTTCCCAGCAGTTAGCAGTACAGTTGAACTACAAATTATGCAATTTGAAACCATATGCACACAAGCGATCTCACGCAACTGATCTCAATCCCGAGGTCAATGCACTGCGGGCTGCAATGAGAAAAGGCACGGTGTACACCAAAAAAGTTCGTCCCGCGCCTTGTGCCCACGATTCGGCTTTCGATTGTGCGAACAGCTGTTTTCCTGGTACAACCGTACGATCACCAGGGAAAAACATTGAACCGGTTTGCAAGATTGCGAGTGCATTAAGTTAAGATTTTCGGTGGACATGCCACCCTTAAGCAGCTTCATTTTAATACGGGTACACGAAACCCGGGACCAAAAGCGAACAGGTTTTGGAGCGAAAGAGATTAATTGTAAGTTCGATTGGGCCGCTCCAGCGCCGAAAGCCACAACCGGACCGGAAATGGATCGCAATTTCTCGCACCGGGCCGTGTTGCGAATTTCAACGTTTGTGCCATCGGACAAAACATTTCCTGTGGCACAATCCGCCCATAACAACAACAAAAAAAGTCGATCCATGATTGATGGTTCTAACAAACTGTTTTTGCAGTTCTCCCGTTATGAATGTCCGTCCTGTTTATGGTCCACCCGGGAGGCAACCGCTCTATCGTGCCCGAAGAACCTGATTCCTCCCGCTTACTGCCACAGGATGTGTGGTGTTTGGTGGCGGGCGAATCAAATCCGAGGTGAGGAGGGCAGCAAAAGACATCCACAAAGTGCACCCCCCAAAAACCTCTTGGGCGATCCCAAATCCCCAAGCCGTTCGGGAAGACGTTCCGCCAGAAGTCCGTGGCGTTCGGTGGCGATCAACGAAGAAGCGCAGTTGGTCGAATCGAATGGGGTTCGCTGACCATAATGGCACACCACTCAAAGTCAAAGAACTTTAAAGTTCATTGGCCCACTCTTCGGCTCCCTCGCTCTCCATCTCCTGCTCTCTCTCTCTCTCTCTCGCTCTATTGGGGGATTGGATCATCTCCGCCAGAAGTTTGGAAAGAGGCAATAGAACCGAAACAACACGCAGCTTTTCGATGCACACGGTTAGCGCGGACTGTTTTAACGGCCCCACCATGGGCACCATCGGCGTTTGGGGGGGATAATTTGCTGCCCCAACGAAGCAGAGCTGATGGAGGCCTGATACGCGTGGCGTAGGTCAGTGCAGGTGAATAAACGGCCACCCGGTGCCGAAAAAAACTGAAACAAAACCAAAACACTCGGAGGGACAGTGGCTTGGGCACAAGAAAACGTTCTGGACCGGGAGAGCCCTGGAGACTATAGGCCGGCGTCACGCCATCGAAGAATGTTATTGTTGTTGGTCGTCGATGTGTGTGTGTGTGCCTTTTTTGCGTTCTCTTCTCTCCTTACCAACCTCCAGTACTAATTTGTGGTTGTTACGTTTGTTGTTTTGGATGAATTTTGGGGCATTGTGGCCCTGTGCTGTGGGGGACCTCATTCGCTCTCTCTCTCTCTCTCTATCTCTCCAAGAACCCAACCCTCTTCCGATCGCTCCACCAGGACAAACAACATCACCTTCTTGGCGCGTGATGATTCTCCCACCAGGCAAGCCGGCGATTTGATGTTTTGATGATACGCCTCGGTTGTTTTGGGCGTCCCAGAAACATCACGGACGAAGTTTGGCAACGAAGTTTGCGGTCCGAGGGTCCATCGCTCGCTCGCTAAGGCAAATGACCCTTTTGCGTCATTGGAACGAAGCCGAAAACAACAAAACAAACGATTTTGGCGGATAGGGAGGATGAGTTCCAGAATTTTGGGAATGGTTTGGTAGCGGATGTTGGGAGTGTTTTGCGTTACAACCCGGATGCATTGGGGAAGAGGAGGGGGCAGCCAGAACAAGCATCTTCTGGTTGGTTCACAACAACTTTAAGAAGTTTGAAGTCTCGCACCGGGAATCCCAAGCAAATTTCGTTTGTGCGTGGAGTTGTTTGTACTCGTGTAAACTAATGAATATTGTTAAGGGCATTGAAGTTGAGATGATTTCGCAATCGAAAACAATGTGAATGACCTTTTACAATAAAACACCATTTGAAGGGTAGAGAACAGATCTTGAGAAATGCCTTAAGGATTGAGTTACTTTTTATAGTGATGCTCTAGACTAGACTACAGGCAGTGGCAGTATCGACAAGAATTCTTGAAATTCTGGAATATTTATCAGACAAGTGTGTAATATCTGGAGTAAAATATGTCTAAACATCCGACTCTCTATTGTGAGCTTCAGAGTCCTCAGACTGTAATATGGCTGGTTGACAGCCCCAATCGCTGATGTCATCAGGAGTTATTATAATGACGTGAGGAGATATCCGAAATCTGACAATGTTTTAGCCCAACAGTATTGCAATTCCTTTATTTAAGGGATCGGATCTTATTCCCGTGGTTAATCACGATCCCCCGTAGAGAGGACTGACTATCCAACTACGTGTTACCAATAAGTCGAGCAAGCCATTAGGTGGCCATCACCGACCTAGCAGATCGTTAAGCCATAAGGGAGACTTGCCAATTCTTCTACGTATCTTTGGCAAATATCTTTTCTGGTGTGCAAGCAGATATATCAGAGGTGTATGAGGCTACTTAGAATACACACAAGTTTTCAATAGTTCCAACTTCAACGATAACGGTATATCCAGTAGATTTCAGTGTCACTGTCAATGCAAATATCTATTCTCGGAAATTTGTTCTTTGTTGATCATTCACGATGAGGCTCCTCCTAGATGTAGAAGAGCTCAATTTTAAAACTTATCACATCGGCACCATCCAAGAGCAATGGACAATTGGCATGCACGCACACACACACACTGTCCGATAGGATCAGAAATCAGCAACATTTTCAACCAGCTCCCCGGTTATGCAGAAAAAGCTAATTGATGACAATCAAATCTAATAACCGGGAATGGTGTGATGGGCTCTGCTGGGCAGCCATGCTCCATGAAAACAGTCATCCTGTAGGAAAATTGACTTCAATTAACACCATTGATCCATTCCAATCATTCACTGGTTCTTCCCAATTAATCCCACCACCGCGGAAACCCTTTTCGTCAAGGCGCGTCCAGAAGAAACCACCCTTACCAGCATGACAACGATAGATAGGTAGGACTCCTCCTATCAAGATCTAGCAGATGTCGTCGAACCGTGAACTGTGAAGCGGTCGGTAATTGAACGATACTTCCGTGTTTTGATTATGTGTCTTTAGGCCCAACTCCCTTGCAAGATGTTCTGCTTCCCAAAAAAAATCCTCAACATCTCGACCAGGTCGATGTCCACCACGAGAGAGAGAGAGAGTTCTTGACATCAATTTACAACGATTGCATTAAATCAATGAGCTCCAAAACATTGTGTCGGGGGATTCTGTTTCTGTTTTTTTTTGTTTCGCAGTGAGAAATGGTCCCGGCCCAGTTCCCAAGCTGTCCCGCGGCGGGTGTTGCTATTCAATTCAACATCTTCAACAGCCCGAGATGCGGCTGCACATACGCTCCCATCTGCCTTCCCAACTGGGCGCACCACGCTGGCAGCAGCAACGGTCAAAGGAAAGTGAAAGTATGTCAGCCAACCGTCAGCCGCGTGTGACATGTTGCCTATATTGCATACAAACTATCCTCATTTCTTGACCGGTCCGGCCAGCCGACGGGGCATAGAGAGAGAGAGAGAGCGAGAGATAGGTTTGCAGCCGCCTGGTTGCATTTCGTGATTGAGATAAATCACGGTGACACTTGCGATGCGATGTAAGAAAATTGTGCACCCCTCGTCCGGACGATCAATTTAGTCAACTGGGGCGCTGATGATGGCGGGACCCCAATTGAAAAGTGGGTTTATGTCGGATTCATTGATCCCAATGGCCACTGTCAAATCATTTCGGGGTTGGGGCGTTTGGCTCCCGGATCGGACGATCGTCCATGCCCTGCACGGCAAGTGCCCTAGCGATTGGGTGAACTTTCAGTGTCACTGTTAGGCCGCCGACCACGCTGACATGGTTTTATAATTAATCGAAATGGTCACGCTGAGTCACGGGCTTTGACTGGGAGGTTGGGTTTGATCTTGGCACGCTTGGGATGAACTTGATAAACGGTGGACAGTCATAGCGATCTGCCATAGGAGTGGTTTGATTAGTTCCACAAGCGGACATCTTTAAACTGGTGCAGTGCATTTGTCGTGACTGTCCAACAAGTTCTTCAGGTGCAGTGACCGGTGGTCGTCTAGACTGGCCGAGGCAAGTTTTCCATTTCCTCTCCTGGTTGCTGGGTAAGTTTCCCGATAATTAACAGAACAGATTGGCACGAAGCAGCACGTTAGAATCTTATCCCATGCCTACTCGGTCCACCCCATCGGAGAGCTACTATTATCAGCAATTGACTGCGACTGACGGGATGATTGGAATTTGCCCACTGCTGCATTCCACACAATCTCCACGGAGTTTATTACTATTTTGCCGTCGTTTTCCATTCCCCCACTGCGCTGTATTACAATGCCACGCTCCATTTCCATCAGGATAACAGCCCAGAACGCAGGGAACACACTTAACCCCGGATGGGTCCGATTAAATTGGCCCCGCCGTAATTAAACACTTGTCCCCACGCGGACAAACATCCTTTCCATTTCCACCTTGCGCCCTGGTATGAAATCGTGCAAGAAGGAATGGCATAAAGGGAATAAAAAGTGTCATTGAGTCTGCGTTATCGGAGCAAGGTGGAGCCTTCTAGAGTTCTTGAAGAGGGATTCGGTGCAGTGTTTAGAACCACTTGCTGTTGGCTGTTGGTGGCGCTTACGTCAAGAAGTCGTTCTTCTTAGACTGTCCCATTTGTATTAGCTGCAGTTGTTGTTGGCTTCTTCAGGCTTCGAATAGAACGCTTCGAACGAACGATGATTCGTTTTGCTGGTACGAGAGGAAATCTGGTTCCTTCATTAACACCAGTAAGTGGTTGGACAGTTACATCATCAACTATTTCTGTCTGTAGTGCTGTCTGTGTCGTGGGTACTGCTAGAGTTGTACAGAGGGGCTTTACTGAAGCTTTTATAGTTTGTTACTTTTATATTCTATTAAGATTGACTAACATTGCATGAGGAGTTTAAAGCCTGAATTGAACTAGTTCGTGCAATAAATAAACAATAAATAAACTACAATATATAGGCGCTCATTCCGAGTGGTTGTCACCAGACGACGAAGTCTGGGTATTCTAGATCAGTGTTTGCTTAGTTTGAAGAGTCTTATAAAACTGTGAGGTGGCAGTAGTCTATTCAAAGTTCTTAAAAGAGTGGTCATAGCCGGTAGTTGGGATGTGCCTCACTATTTAACTATAGTTAGGGCTGTTTTGGCTAGCATCAAATGCTTCTATAGTTCCTTTGATTAACCTATTGAGTATTGAGGCATAGATGTCAAACTCAAATTTTGATTCGCGGGCAGCTTGTAGACGAGTAGTATTATTAAATGTAAAAGTAACTTCAGCTCCTTCTCAGTTAGAATTTTCTTGATAAAGGGCGTTTGAAAGGACATATTGACTTGAGCAACCGGGAGAGTGATCGCTTGCTGTTGGTCCAGTAGCACAACCGAATCGTGAGTTTCTGGGGAGACCAAGCGATTTGGTGAACCTCCTCGTCTGGTTTGGATTGGTTTGTCTCAATACATTGGGACAATTTTACTTGATAATTTACCTACTTCCTGATATGGGCCTGGATCGCTGTTTCCCCCAGACTGTTAAGGCGGTTCGGTGGCCGATGATACAGCTGCGCACACGGCAGGGCCAGGAGTCAAATCCTATTCAGAATGCCTTCCCCTACGCAGGGCTCACAAATTTGCTACGGGTAAAATAAACTCACAGGAGGCCAGAAATAGATAATACACAGGATTAAAATTTTCTAGATGCTAACAACCCAAATTTATATTTATACTAAAATAGCGAGTCTTTCTTCAAATCAAATGCCTCATTTTTCTTATTATTTCTTCTTCCTTGGCACTACAACCTCGACAGTTCTCATCCTGCCATTTCTGCTTTCTGTGACTAGATTTTACCCATCGTAAAGTAGTCAGCCCTACGTACGGGGAGAGGTGGTCCGGATGGGATTTGAACCCCGGTCCTACCGTGTGAAGACCGGCGCCGTTATCGCCTCGCCCACCGGACCGCCCCAGCCTATTAAGCGATACCGAGCAATCAGTATACAATTTTCTTCACAAATCTTTCCCACAAAAAGTTAAAGCGCTTCATTACCACCACGCGATTTCGTGTTGCAAATCTGAACCGCACCGAAACACTCTTCCCCGCTATGGACCGGTTTTTGGACACAGACCTTCACCTGCTTCTTTCTACCCCTTTCCCCACCCATCCGCACCGTCATCATCACCATCATCATCCCGTTTCACCTGCAGTTATGATTACCGTTCGAGAATGGATGCAATTAGAATTTTAGATTCAATATCAACAACTTCTGCAACGGCCCCAGCAGCCGTGTGTGTGAGTGTGTGCGCGTTCGTTCGCTTGCATCGGCCTGTTCGGTTCGGTCCGTTCAGTCACGGTCAACACGATCGAACGGTTTTGATGAAAAATTGGTCAACAAACCCATTGGGCCGATGCCGGAGTACAGCGCAAGGAGGTGTTTGTTGTGGAAGTGGAAGCTTGAAGTCTTCTAATTGGAGGGAGAGACAGTAGCAAGTGCAAGTACTGCTTCGTTTACCAACTCACGGTCAGTGAGGTAGTTACATTTGGTACAAAGTGGTATTCTGGTGGAATTTAACTACATTCAGTGGCGAATCAAGTCGATTCGGAGGACCTAAGCAGAATGGAAGTTGGAAGCTGACTGCGCCAGAGTCAGAGAAGAGGTGGGGACGTTATATGTGAGTTCGGGGCTTCCTTCTAAATAATCGAGGCTTCCAGGACCTAACAATCAGCTCACAGGAAGATACTCCTTGGGGTCGCCTCAGAGATCAGCGCCTCAAGTATCTGCCATGGTACATGATTCGGTCATCCTTACTGTGGGGTAAGTCATTCCCGATTCCATTATTACGTCAACAAAAAAGAATACTTCGATCGATCTGTTTTGATACCTGACACCACGGTTCCAGTAGGAAACAGCGATTCCACTGAGCGTGAATCGATCGTCAGCAGCGTCAGCAGCAACGGCCAAGCATGATGAGCTAGCACATTGCTGTTGCTGTTTCGTGACCAAGGTCCCGGATTTTCATTCTCCAAACCACGTTGTGTCCATTTTTTTTTTCTTCCACCAGAAATACTTGCTCCGATTATTCAGGAAGGACGTTTGCCACAGTTTTAATGAGTTAGTAAAATTTTTTTTTTCTGTTGGCCGTAGCACTTCTTTAGTGACGAAATCGATGAAAAATAGGATAGCAGGTCCAGGTTTTTTCATCCGTCGATTTATTTTGCTGCAACAAGCAGATCCAGCTATAGGGGGGGGGGGTCTCTTTTTGGCCTGCTGTAATCCGATCGCTCAATAACGTCTAGAGCTTGATCGTGATAGTAAATCGCTACCCCATTCTCATTCAACTCAATCGATCCGATCGATTTCGCGTTTGACTCGACCATTTTTTTGTTCTACCCCACTCGGTATCAAATGAACGTTTACGTCACAAACTGCCAACGGTGGCAGAACAGATTGTGTCCGAATTTTCCGCAGCCCACCCATAGTAGCGATGGCAGAAAAAACGTGCGGCCACTTCCTATATTTGAGTTGATCGCGGAAAAAAAACAGTGGCTACTTCCGTTCTCGTAGTATATGGTGGTCGGTGGTGCTTAGACATGCAAAAAAACCTTTTCCGCAAAACCTCCGACGATCGTAAAGCTGAACTTTGTGCCCACGGCGTTTTGTTTTCCCATTTTTTTGTTTCTTGCTTGCAATTAATTTATTAAGGGTAGGAATGTTCTAAAGGAAAGTGCTACTGGCATAAATAATTTCTTCAGGGCACGAAAAAAACAAAGAAACGGAAAGGAAAAACAACACCAACGCCAGCAAACAAATACCAATCGATTGGCTGCATGTGGCAACCCGGTCCGATTTCGAAGGTCAGTACAAGGAGTATTGAAGAGGCAAACAAAAACACACACACACACACCTGACCATCCAGACATCCAGAACATGCGGGAACGGAGTCGCAGCGGGTAAAATAAAACACTCACCCCGGGGTCCGAAGCAAAGCGCCGTGGGTCGCACGGGTAATGAAGCATAATGATGACGATGATGATAGTAATAAGGAACAATTGTCTTGTGCCCATGCCATGCCAACCACCCAATCCCGAAGGCGCGAACAGGGAATACCTTTTCCCTGGTGTCCTACGGTCGGTAGAATCCCTTCGTCGTTGAGGACGACCTTCGTGTCAGGGAGGGGTGGGGGGGGGGGTTGATTTGTTTTGGCCTCGGACGGGACGCAGCAACTTCTCACCAATTGCATACCCGGGCTGTAAGTGGTTCCTGGTTGGTTTCATTATGTTGCCTCTCTTCCACGCCTATTAGAGCATTGTTTTGCAAATGTTCTAGGGATGTGTTGCTTTTCCGTTTTTTTTTTTGTTGCGACGCAATAAATTCACTGACACTGGCACTGAACAGCATTCCAATGGTTTGATGGGGAGCTTGGGAGCATAAATCTTGTACCGGAATTGTTTCTTTACAATGCGTGAAGAAGGATGCAAGCTGTTGGCTTGGCTTCGTTTGTACCGTATGGCTAAAGCACATTAGCTTCTTTATACAGTGATGGGTAAAATAGTAAGACCATCAACTGCCAATAGAGAGAATATTTAATATTTAATATTTAATATTAAAATTTGCCCCAATGGACCAACTTCACGGTCTTGGACTTAAGTTACTTAATTTATTGCATTGAACAAGGGCTGTGCAATTAACCCTTAGGGACAACGTTTAAACTAACCCTAAGCTAGCACTAGACATGAGAGGATTGAAGAAAAATGAATGATCAGTACACGTCATACGAGGGAAATTGTTGCCCAACCGCAAGATATAGTTGGTCTGCTGCGGAAATCAGCGCATTCGCACACGGTCTAATGCCGTCCTCTGCCAATAAAATATCTCAGTCTTTCTGAGGGACAAATCAACATCAACACTCAATTGCGTCTCAATTTTAGGGCTAAAAGACTTTAAAGAGATTTGTCATTACATTTCCGGTCTCGTAATAGGTCCGGTGCAGTGCTCCAGTCCCCAACTATCTCTGGAACATCGTATCGTAACATGGACACGCAAGGTTTATCGTTTGATTCTGGGTCTAAATGATCAGTTTTCTCCAAGATTGACCATTTGTGGTTGCTGATGTCAGTTTTTAGATTCCAGAAATTAACGATGAGTCGCTTATACTAGTAAAGATACGAATTTGACACACGCAAAGAAAGTTCCATGTTGTCAGATATTTCAAATTCAACATGAGACACCATTTAGACGGATGTTCTGATTTCTCGAGCAAACTTTTAAAAGCCATCAGGCGAAAGAGCCTGCCGAACTCATGGCCTACCAGGAAGATGCTCGTCAGCGACCCGTTCGGCACGAGGCGTAGAGGAGCACAGCGAGCTCGTTGGCTGGACCAAGTTGGCTGAGGAAGATCGGATGCAGCCGGGGGTCGAGAAGTGCAGCTATGAACCGAGTCTCCTGGAAACGGATTAGACACCAGGCCTTGTCTCATAGACGTGCTCCATAGAAGCAGGCCAAGAAAGAAGAAAAAGAAGATGATTTCATCTTGCTGCGGGAGTGAGAAGATCTTGAACAACTCTAAGCAACTACAACTGATCGTCAGGATGTACCTCACACAATACGAGCAAATCTCCATTCACAAGTTCTTCGAATAATTTGGCCACAGTTTCGGGCTCAAAAGAACATAGAGAGTTGATTGGATCTTAAAAACAAAAATTCAACGAATAAAAATGGTAAAACATATTTCATTTCATTCGACAAAAGGGAAACTTCGAAGATTTCTTGACAGCAAAATTGATTTTTTTGACGCAAAACAATTTATTGGTAACCATGAAGAAATCCCAATCTTATTTGCCTGGTTATTAATAAAATCTTTTATTTTTCAAATGTATTAAACTGCGGTAAAAATAATTGATTCTCTTATTTCAATTTAAATAAAAATCCGACTGGTTTCAATGTTTTGTCCCACACTGTATAAACCTATCCTCAAACAACTCGTTTTCTTTCGCTCGTAGCGACGGGGACTAGCGATGCAAGCAACGCCCCGGGATGATGTAACTGCAAAATATTCACGATAAAACTAACAAGCTGTTTATGCGATCGCGACCACGCGCGTTTTTTTCCGTATATGGGAAGAAATGCGGAAAACCTGCCAACACCAACCCCGATAGGCCTGACCGGACAGGACAAGACAAGCTATCCCGATGCCTTCCCTGGTTAAACAATTTAATGAGTCACCAATCAATCGATCCATCGAATCGGTTTCCGGCGGACAATGCTTGAGAAAGCTTCCCTTTGCCGCCTCCCCATTGCACCCTGCCCTTGTCAATCACCAATCGGGATGTGATTTTCCCGTGATCCCTTCGAGGGATCGCACGCGTACCGCAAATACCATTCGTACGAGCATCAATGAATGGCCGTAATTGACGTGCTCAAATGGATGAATGATAGTGAAAACAGCGCGTGCACCGAGTTTCCCTTTGCCCAAATGCGTCCTCTGCCTTCCGATCTTTAGGAGGGAACGGGAACGTACGATGGAGGGCTGGAGGGCTTTCACTCGATCGATCGATTGGTTGATCGGTCGATACGGTGCAACAGACGCACGCGCCTCGCTCTTCAATCGATTATGCTGCACGTGGAGCACGTCGAACAGCGCATTCGATACATTGGCCACGGAGAAGGTTTGCCATTTGATAACGAAGACCCCCAAGAGCCAGGAGGAACCGGACCAACGCGCGGGAACGAACGGGAAAAACTCGTTTCTTCGGCAGACGGTGTTCTATTCGGAAAACTGCCTCCGCTTCGCCCTTACGATGAAAGGAAAAACTACATTCGAACCAACATTGGAACGCTCGTTACGATGGCTCGTCCGCTGGATGTAGGATTTATGTGAAAGGGAAATTTCTAATACCACCGCCGGCAGGAACGATTACTTGTACACCGGTTAACATTGTCAATCAAGAGGCATCGAGGGAGTGTGAGAAAGCCGAGGGACGAGCCGTGAACGAGCGCTTCCGTTACGTTAAATCGCGGCATCGCGTTTCTTTGCGGGACCTCAGACAGCTACGGGGCCTCGAGCCTGTGCACACACGGCGGTCGGCCGGGCAGCTTCTAATGCTAATGCCATCGCCGGAGCGTACGAGCGTACGATGCACGGTGAACCTTTCTCTGAAAGTGTACGCAACCGGATTCCAAAGGTACGGTTCGGACGGTTCGTGCGGTTTTGTGGCTTGATGTATGGGCGATTTAACGAGGCAAAGGTTGCAACGGAGAATGCGCAACCCGTGTACGTGGGACTGTGGGATGAGGAGAAAAGTGTTTTTGAAAGTGTGATGAATATGGTAAGGCGAATAATTTAATCTTAGGCTCAGGCAGAATTCCTTTAAATAGAGGGAATTTTAAACTAAATATAATTAATTTTAAAATAAATTATTAAATTACTTTGTTGAATGTTAGCAATTTCCCGCCCTTCTAAGATTTTGTTCAAAATTAGTTGAAAATGAATTCAAACGAACATGTCCAAACAATTTGTTCAATGAACAAATTTTGGCTTATTTTTGTGAGCAATACGCGCATTTTGTTTCACTGAGAAAATTTGCAATTCGGACTTCAAAAAGGAATATCTACTACTGATCAACTAAGTAGGCTGTCGAATACCATAAAAGAACAACGTCGATTAAAAAAATCATCTGGACTCGTTTTCTTTTCTTACAAACCGTAGTTGCCAAGTTTATATGAAAACAGCCAAATCTGACCCTTATGTTCCCCCAGCTGGCTTACCGCTAGGGAGCGTATTATCTTTGTATTAATATTTTGCCTTTGCCGACGACTTTGCCATGAGCTCCTCTGCAAAACTCCCGGGGCCTTTAATAAATAATTTGAATCAAGGCATTGAAAAGTATGTATCTTATTGTAAAACATGGAAGCTGAAAATTAATGATGATAAAAATCAGGCTATGTTCTTTACTCGATGTACCAGTTCGAAAAGAAAACCCAACCGCAATGTGAAAATAAATCGCTCGAATATTGCCTGGAAAAATCACGTAAAATTTTTAGGCATCACCTTAGATAAAAGATTAACTTTTAAAAAACATATAGAGGCAAAAATAATCCGTGGTGGACGAGCCTTTAAATCACTATACTGTTAGATTAACAGAAAGAGCCAATTAAGCTTAAAAAATCAGTTGCTTCTATTTAACACTAATACAAGACCAATTATGCCTGTCCAATCTGGGTCAAATGTTGTAAAAAGTAGATATAAAAAAGTCAAGTATTGCAAAACAAGTGCTTTAAAAGAATACTGAATCTCCCACCGTGGCACAATACAAAAGATATCTACAGGAAAACTAATATAGAATACCTTTCGGAATATATTAAAGCATTCAATATAAAATTTATAGCGAAATGCAATATCCTAAGCAATAGTAGAACTAGAACCACTTCTATGAACTTGTAAGCTTTGTATGCTTACGTTTTCTTTTTTCCACATTTTTTTAAACTTTTGCAGGAGTAAAAAGTAAGAGTAAAGTAAAAAAAAATCTAAATTTTGCTTCAGGGTTTTAGTTAAAATTTAGTTTTTCGGGAAATGCATAGAAAAAATTATTTAAAATATAATAAATTAGCTCAATATTTTATACAGCGACGGTCAATAAAACAAGAGCGTTATACTAGCACTTGTAGTACGTATAATCTTCCCAAAATATTCTATGACAATTTTACCATGTTTTTTATCAGATTTTTAAAACTAAACACTTCAAATATCTGAGCTATTCCATGCTTATGTTGAGATCTTGGGTTGAATTTTAAAATTGATGATTTTTTTTTTATTTGTCTAAAAAAGTTTGGTCAAACTTGATATTCAGGATGGCAAAAAGAGCCTTTGAACCGATATCTTGATTCATCCAACAATAGAAAAAATTTCTCAAATTCGACATCGTAACCTCATTTTAACGATTTGCACAAAATAAGGTCCGTTGTCGCATACAAATATAAAGAAATTTAAAACTAAATTTTTAGCGAAAAGCGTTGTTTAAAGGAACAAATATTTCACTACAATGTAAGCCCGCAGCATAAAGTAAAAGATGGCACTAAGCAGCTCGAATTCCCGATTGCATCCCGATTTTAAATTCCCATGCCCAACATGCCAAATCGACGGCCAGATAGACTTAAATAGCAAAGAAACCAGTATTTTCAGCACACACACACACACACAAAATGCGTACTTCTATCCCTTTCCACCTTTGCCATCGGACAGCTGAGCATACACTATCCGAAAAACCTACGCACCTCTAACACACCGGCCCGACCGTCTGAGAGGGTGGAAGCGCGCGCGTCTCGTTTTTGACACAGTTTTATCCGTCGTTTACCTCGCTCTTGCGAGCGCCTCCACCGTACCGAGAGCCGGCCGAAAAAATCGGTCAATCTAGCGCTTGAAATGGAAATGAAGCCACGACCGGTGGCGGTGGGTTGGGGGGAAGGAAAGAGAAGCAAGAGGAGACGCGGGCGGGGGTTTGGGCACCGGTTTTGGGTGAGAGTTCCCCGGGTTCGACGCGGTCTGCAAAACTTTCGATCTCGTCCGGTGTCGGGTCGGGTCGGTTGGTAAAGAGTGAGCGAGGAGTATCTCCTTCAGACGAACCAGCTGGGCCAGCCAGCCAGCCAGCCAGCCAGCGTGCCAGCCAGCCAGACAGGAGGGTCTGTCGGTCTTCCTATACTGCGACCGCGTTCGTTAGAAAACGAGAGTTACGCTTCCGCGGTTTCAACAGTCAAATTATAGTTGCCGCACCGGTTGTGTGCTGCTAGCCTACACACACACACACATACACATACCCAGCCCAAACACACAGACGTACGACCCTGTTCTTTTTGGCACCTTCCCTACGCTTTCCGCCGGGCGCGGGGCTACTTTCGGCCCAGACACATTCACACACTTTCCAGACGAGCCCAGCCAGCCTCGCGCTTCGTTCCCTTTCGATTTCGATCGAAACGCGCTACCGGATGATATCGACGGCGCGTTTCCGCGTTTCGGGACCTGCTTTTGTTGCCCGCCAGCGCAGAAGGTCAAGAGCGAAAGGAATATCGAAATCTAACTCATCGGCCTGTTTAACAGCATCATGCACGGTCGGCTCCGTATCCACAGCGCACAAAGGAAGCCCAATGCACAATGGTGGGGAGGAAAAACTAATACCGGGAGCCTTTTAATTAGCTGTCGAGGACTGCAGAGAGAGAATCGGCAGGATCGGCAGCACTAGAGACCAACCACCAAGGGGCAGGATGCAAACCAGTTTCCCGTGTGAAGGTTCCGTCGTTAATTAGGATCGTGAAACAGCCTACAGGGTTTCCATAAGGCTGTTCCCCGTACGCCGAGAATGATCTGTTAGGATTTGTTGGTGCTTTGGGAGACAGCGGAAACACCATAGCGAAGTGTCACAGATTTGCAGAAAAGCAAGAAACAATTCTGCTTTCCTCACATAAATTAAGAAGACGGGCCAGCATATCGCTTATTGCATGGCAATAAAATAAAGCAAGTACAAGCCCTTTATGAAGGTAACGCGAGCCAATTACGCTGTGCTCACCGTCAATAATAGCTTTACAACGCTTTCCTTCTAAAGTCACACATTCTTAATAAGCGCGAGAATGTTTTACGCCTTCCCCAATCAATCAATCAGCGAGCAAGCATCGATCGTGCTATAAAATCACAGCTGCTTTTCACAATCATATAAAAACATTCAAGCATTGCAGTTCATCCTTCGCTAACCAACCTTCACCCAACGCAATAAATTCACACCGCGAGCGAAACGAAAGACTTGTGCGTGCGATCTTTTAAGCGACGAACCCCTCTTAATGAATTAACGATGGGACACGCTTCAAGGGATAGGTTTAAATTTCCTAAAACCGAGTGATAGCTCTCCTTTACCTATTCGGTGATCATCACTCAACATCAACATTGTGAGGTCTTGAGGATGTTTTACCGATCTCTTCTCTCCGGAGGTAGCAACTAGTGCGTTACTTTTAAGAGTCAAGTTAGTCTTCCGCATTATAAAAATAAAAGACACGCAAATACACGACAGTTGGGGAAGAAGAAACCCCATTAAGCGTTCTATATATAAACTCAATAAATGTTTACACACTCTGCTCCCTCGTGCGTCGAACACTCTCCCAAATAGATCGTCCAGCCCGGATGTTCTGGCGACCTGTAGGCTCTCTCTCTCTGTAGGTTTATGCAACAACGAAGAACAACAACAACAAAGCAAACAGCTCCACAGCATCATCACAGCGAATGATCGAATATGCTGTTACTACCGGGAAGGTTAGGCGCTCTACCATTCTTACACGTATGGTTTCGGTTCAGGTTCAAGCATCGTGGAACCATTTTTGGAACCAGGAGAGGAATAAAGTTTTGGGGAAGGGTGTGGAAGGGAAGGTGCGTGTGAAGAGTGGGAAAAAAATGTCTGCCTGCGAGAGTGTGTAAAAAACACACACACACATCTCGATCATTACCCTTTTGACATTGAAATCTCCGCAGAACGACGCACAACGCAATATTTCGGCGTCGGGAAGAGTCGGCCGCGGTAAGAATGGTTTGGAGATTTTGCAACCGGCTTTATGAAGCTCTCACTCGGGAATAGTTTGGTGATCATTCGAGTGATCATCACTATATTGCTCTTGGGATTAGTGACTAAACTCGAGAGGGAGCAAGTGAAGTGTGTGAAGTGAACTTCCCGTTATCAATTCATTCAGAAATAGCACGACTTCCCCCCACAACTCTGGAGGCCTAACTCTGGAGGCATATCAGTGTGCATTTGAGCAGCCTGTCATAACAACATGCACTACGTTGTTGCATGGATGGCAATCAACGGGGTGATTTGTTTTCTAGTCAGGTGTTAAAGGTTGTTCCGATGCTTATCGAGCCGACAATCAACAAAACCGACCAGCCCTGCAACTTTCTTTTAATAGCATCAGTAAACTAGAGTTGTTTACTGAGGTGGTCGAGATGATTGGTGATGATTGCGCATTGGGATGATTTTTGTTTGTGAGCAAGAAAAAAGTTATTTAAAAAAATTACAATTCCATTGGTGAATTAAAAATACATCGCACGGAACACTCGTCTGGTATACCGTAGATAGTCACAATGATCGCAAACAGCAGGTAGTTTCTCATGCTTTCAAGTGTTCCGAACACGGCACGAATGCTGCATACACGCGTGGCCTCAACGCGATGATAAGCTACCTCCAAACGTCACACCCAGACATCTGAGCTGGTCAGCTGATAGATAGTACCGCAATCTAATCATTGTTTTGATTCTCGTGCCTTGCTTCGCTCCTTTGCTTGAGTTTTCTCTCCCTCTCTCTCTCTCTCTCTTAGCATCTCTCTTGCTATCATTCTCATGCCTCGGTTTGGTTTTATTAAGTGCCGTGTGCGTGTATGCGCCAAATCATTCAGAACACATCTTAGCACTGTAGGATAGTTCAATACAGGTAGCTGGACATAAAAGCTTACAGTTACTACCATTTCACTATAGCAGGTTTTTAAAAGAGAATCAGATTTTTTTTTGTTAAAAACAACACAACCGAACGGGGGTCATTGAGCTAGTAGACACAATATTACGTTAGAATATTACGTGGAGAGATTAGCTTATCAGAACGCTTTTTCTTATTTGCAATGCACAAGCTTCACCATGAGTAAATGGGGAACTAAGTTCATTTTTTACAATAATGGGTTCAATGTCTCCCTGAATAATTGAACCCGATTGTAATTGAACGATAAATAGGTTAAATTACAAACAAATCTAACAAAATGGCTATTGATAACTTCAATACAAATTAAATGAGTCTAGTAAAGTAAGTTCTATTAAGACGATTATATAAATAAATAGTTAATTCTCATTTATAAGTCACTACAGCACGAAGTTTCTACTTTAAAAATGGATCAAAATCTGCTTAAGTGTAATCAAAAATAAAAATAAAAATTCTACCCTCTCTCTCACTCTCAATCTTAAGCTAGAACCGTGAAAAACTTTTCACAAAACAAAGTTGTGCTGTACGGCTGTGTTGATAGCATGTTTGCTATTAAAAGAATTAAACACACACAGTGCACCGAGCAATGAGCGTTACAAAATCCGCGTAAACAACCATTGGTCAAACATTTAACTGTGGAGGTTGTTTTGCATTCGGCAACATTCAGCGTACAACGATCGAGCAGTAAACCTCGAGCGTTTCGTTCGGTGTGATTCCAGTTAGCAGTAGTGAACAAAAAGTTTAAAAAATCGTTTAAATTGAAGTGAATTACATTAAAATAGTTACTTTTTAACTGCGTTCCTCACATCGAACATTTCAAACCGTGTAATTTAATATTCCTTAAATAGATCATTGTGTTAAAGTGTAATGCGCCAATACACACACTCTGTTGAGTGTTGTAGTTTACTTTAAAACATTAAAAAGTGCATCATGAGTGACACTAAAGCATTTGGTAAGCAAATAGTATCTAGCATTGCATACAAAAAAGGCAGTGTCCAACTTTTGTTTAAGTGTTATGTTGATATTGTTAATGTTTTGTCATATTTTTCAACAGTCAATAAGTTGAGAGTGCAAGAGTACCATCTGTCTTTAAAAAAATAATAACCTTAATCCACTAATTACATTTTTGCAAAATATTATGGAATGCTATTATATGGAATTAGTTTTATTCGATTAAAATTAATGGCAAAAAAATAATTACAATTATAAAAACGAAGATTTATATGAGTTTAAACCAGAGAGAGTAACTTACCCTCTTGATTTTAATCTTACTCTTATCTCTCTTGATATCTTAAAACTTGATATGTATGTCTTAAACACCGCATTCTAAAGAATACCCTCAAAGAACATTAGAAAAAGATGGGTAAAATATTGTTTGAATTTTAAGACTTAACAAATTTTGAAAAAAGTCTGATAAAAAAGCTTCAATGCTCTGTGAACATCGCAAAACGAGGGCAGGAAAAACATGAAAATAAGGGGAAAACTTTTTTCACGCTGTAGTATTGGACCAAGTTAAAACATTCATATCATGAATATTTCATTGTGAATAGAGCTCTTTGTCGAAAAGTACTATTTGATGGCTGAGATTGATTTTTGGATTCGTTGTTATGGTACGCCATACCTCAATCCCAATAGAAATCTCTAAAAAGAAGTTCTAAATATCTGACGCTTATCTTAAATGTTTGGAAACCTCATGGGCATCAGTGATACATTTCATTAGAAGCCATTCCTGATGATTTACAGTAACAATTAATTGATAAAATGCTAAAAAAGAATTAAACAACTTCTAAATATTGGAAGTTTGCTGCTTGTTTTAAATTTCAAACAAAAAAAATGGAACTTATAACAACATAAAAAAAATTGGAAAGGTTTTTTTTCATGAAAAGGAAATAAAGTTTAGTATAGTATAATAGTCAAGTATGCAATAGCTTAGCACATGAATCCGTCCCATAGTGCGTTTGCTTAAGCCATATATCTCTCAAGTATCTAGCTGCAAAATCTTCGTCAGCTACACAAAGCATAAGACCTCATTGTTTGGAGGAGTTGAAACCACGATCATTGTATTGTTATTATAATACCACCAAGATTATTGTACTCACCTTAAAAGCTTCGGCCCAATCCTAAGCCGACTAAGCCTTTACTAAGCCGAATCCCTTTCGGATTCGGATCGGAAACTAACCCCTAGGGCAGGTGTGATTACCGATTTTGCCGGTGTAGTAGACCTCTTTCTGGAGCTAGTTTCAGACTACGCAACGCATATCGCGCGCGCACGCGTCTCACTTTACGTTCTACGGCTCCATGGGTGGGAGCGCGTTCCTGTGGGGTTTCGGGTGTGTTTTTTTTTTTGCCCGACTCCCGAATTAGTTCGTTAAATAACATCGTGCTGATAAGCGGCGCGATCTCGGCGAATCGTTCTGCTCCGGGCAGTCGGGCTTTTCTCGGGGAAGCTCCCAGTGTTGAACGGTAACCTCCCGGAGACGCATCAGCTATATTTGTGTTCGGTTTGGCTATAAGGTGACTTCAAAGACTTGCACCGACAAGTAGGTGATAGTGTACACACAAACGAACAGGATTGAACAGGATTCGAGCGTCCCATGTAGATGGTAGTGAACAGATGGATTGCATCGGTTCGGACACCGAGATGCTGGGTAAGCGATTTTTTCCTCCATTTGTGTCGTTGGGGTCCCAATTTACGTCAGCTAGATCTCCAGCATCAGTTCTTTTTTTTATCACTACTACTTGCGGTGGACCACCCGGTTTTTATTCGGTAACTGGTCTTCTCACTACCGCGATGCGGCTCGCACGGGCATCAAACAAAACTACTACACAGGCACGCACACACAGCTCGCCGTTTCATAACACTCACGGCCGGTCTCGCACAATACCAACGGCACGAGAAACCGATCCAGCTTCTCACTTGGGAGTTTAATGAGTGAGCGAGAACGAGTGAGGGGCGCAACCATCGCGTTGGTGACCGTGGCCGTGACCGTGATCGTGATATTGAACCGGGGAAACCAGGGGTGGTTTGTTGTTGTTGTTGTTGTTGTCGGATCTGTCGGAGCTCGCCTTTCTTTTCAGCCGGCTTCTTGTCCGCGCTATCTGCTCTTTCTCGGTGTGCGAGCGGCGGCGTTAATAGTGAGCGCGGAATGATGCCAGCCGGCCGGTGTCTTGAGACGCTTTACTAAGCCGCATTTGATTGACAATTTGTTGACAGATCATCACAGCCGCACAAACACACACTTGTACGGTCTATTACGTGTGCAGGCAGGTGTCGTGATCTTTTTTTTGTCTAGTTTAAGCTCCATTTAGCCATCGAAAGTGAAAGACAGTGAGATAATGAGCATAAAGTAAGGTGAGTTGAGAATGCGTTTGCCGGTAACATCTCACCGGCATAGGACTAGAAGCAGACCGAAGACGCGATCATTAGATCTTCTTCCCTGGCACTACTAGTACATCTAAAGGCCTCGGCCTGTCATTTCTGGATCCCTGTGACTTGATTTTCCTTTTTCTTGGGAGACGGTCTCTAGATGGGATTTGAACCCCCCACTCCTGCCGTGTGAAGACTGATGCCGCGATCGTCTCGACCACCGGACCCGCTCCGATCATTAGATCAATTCGATTGTTTTCTTTTCTACATCATCAAAACAATGAAGTCGAAGAGTCTCCTCCCCTAGGGAAGCCAACTATATATATAGATTCGCTATCGAAAAGACCTCCAACTTTTATCGCTGATAAGAGCAAGGTGAATGTGGGACGCTTTAGAGCGAACGTTTGCGAATTATCGTACCGCTTGTTCCGGGTGGTCGTCACCAAAAAATCACCAAACCGATAACGATTGTTTTTTTCGGTGAAGGACGCCTAAAGGACAGCATATGCACGGATATAACACGTTCACGCGATAGCGCTATCGCATCGATTAGTCTGCGGTGACTTGGGAAGTTGCAGTTTATGGGTTTATTGTCACTGGTTCGTAGACGGATTTGGATCGGTTTTGTTTTTTTTTTTCTTGAGGCTACTTTCATTTTGATTGGGGACGCAATGGAAAGTGCAACCTCTTCCGATTCCGAGCTTATCAGAGGGTTCTCCCTACCGCGTATCGTTGAAGGTTTAGCTACTGCGTCATTTCAATTATTTTTGGACTATCAGGTGACGACGCTAGGACGTACTACTACTAGTTGGTTCCATTCCAGAAAATGAATCTCCCTTCGAATGTGGCCTTAACCTTGAAATTCACATGCCCACCAAACATGCCCATGCTCTCTCAACCTCCAGAACCGCCCCTCCAGGGACATTGTTACGTCACTCAGAACTTGCCTTTCCGCGCTCTGATTCCGAACGATTTTCCCTTTTCTTTTCTTTGCAGACGTCTTCAACTCGTACGATCGCACCATGTCGGTCACGATAGTGCTGTTCTACACGTTCGTCACGCTGTTTATGTTCCTTTCCTACAACCCGAAGCCGAAGAAAATCATCGAATCGATCCGCAGCTTCCTGCTCCATCTGCTCCAACACAATGGCGACGGTGGTCTGCCTCCCGGCCCGCCGGCGACCACCGCTTGTCCCACCACCCAGCCCGACGCGGACGAGTGTCTGCCGAAGGTGAAATCGATCTGGGACATCCCGGGACCGCTCCGGATGCCCTTGGTCGGTACGAAATGGCGCTACTTTCTCGGCCGCCAACGGTACGCCAAGGTGCACGAAACGTTCATGCAGATGCACCGCCGGTACGGGCCGATCATGCTCGACGTCGACACGGTCCCGATCGTGAATCTGTTCGATCGTGCCGACATGGAGAAGGTGCTAAAGTACCCGAGCCGCTATCCGTTCCGGCCGCCGACGGAAATTGTCGAGGTGTACCGAAGCAGCCGGCCGGATCGGTTCGGTGTGACCAATCTGATCAATGCGTAAGTGTGGCCGGCTGTGCCGCCCAGAAACTGCTTGCGAAATATTCATCCTAAGTTTCTTGCAGTCAGGGTGAAAAGTGGCACGAGCTGCGCGTTAAGCTGACCACCGGCATTACCTCCCGCCGTATCCTGCAATCCTTCATACCGTCGGTCAATGAGATTTGTGACGATTTTGTGGAGCTGGTGCGCCACCAGCGGGCAGAAGACGGAACGATCCGGAACTTTCAGGACATTGCCAACTCGGTGGGGCTAGAGAGTGAGTTGCGGCGTGTTGAACGGTCGTCCGTGCGGTCTGCTCATCAACGGTAACGCTCCTTTTGCTCTCCTCAGTTATCTGCTGCCTGGTGTTGGGACGGCGAATGGGGTACTTGACCACGAACCGACAGAATGAAAAGTTTATGCGACTTGCCGAAGCCGTCAAGGAATCGTTTGTGTACATCGGCAAATGTTACTTCGGCTTTAAGCTGTGGAAGTACGTGCCGACCACACTGTACAGTAACTTTGTCCGCTGTGAGGAGATCATATACGAGTAAGTACGAGGTCAATCGATAACTTCGAACGACGGTTTGTTTAATATTCGATTATCTCTTTTGTAGTACGATCGCAGAGATTGTATATGAGGCGCTCGAGGAGGAACAGCTCAACTGTCCAGACAACGACGTGAAGCACATCTTTATCAGCATTCTTCAAACGGAAGGACTGGACACGAAGGAGAAGATATCCGGTATTATAGACCTCATTACCAGTGCCATAGAAACGGTAAGCGTTTTAGGTTGTGTTTGATAGAACTTCACGCTAATGAACGCTCCAATTTCTGACAGCTTTCCAACACACTCTCGTTCCTGCTTCACAATCTCAGCCAATCGGTTGAGCATCAGCGTGAGATTGCGCAAGAATTTAGTCACTGTGTGCAGAACATCACGAACGATGATCTTGTGAACGCTCGCTTCACAAAGGCATGCATCCAGGAGTCGTACCGTCTGTCCCCAACGACGCCCTGCTTGGCGCGAATTCTCGAGGAAGACTTCCAGCTGTCCGGTTACCATCTACAGGCGGGAGTGAGTATCAGTAATGTAAGGTAAAACAATCAACCAAAATTAATTGTACTCCTCTCTGTCACCAAACCAGACTCTCGTACTGTGCCATACGCGTGTTGCCTGTCACAGTGAGGACAACTTCCAGCAGGCAGATCGCTTCCTGCCGGAACGGTGGCTCGAGCAGCGGGACGAAAATCATAATGTGGTGTACAAGCGACAAGAGCCGGGCGCTTCACTTGTTCTTCCGTTTGGCATCGGTCGACGTATGTGTCCCGGCCAGAAGGTTATCGACATCGAGCTAACGATGCTGGTGGCAAAGGTGAGATAGGGCGCCGAGACGGAACTTCCCGTTATTTAAATGGATTGCATTTCTTTTAGATATTCCAAAACTTTGAGATTGAGTATCGCAGTCCGCTCGATACGCAGTTCCAGTTCCTGTTGGCGCCACGCACACCGATAGAGATTAGGTTCCGGGATCGGACGTGAGCAATATCGTATCTCCACTAGGAACACTCATATTACATTCGCTACTACCTCGGTACATTACGAAGAGTCAGACGATGATGTTTAAGGGCGCAATTGCGCATAGAGAAGGCCAACACTGCTTTGACGCTTTGTTGGCGATTCGTTCGATAAGAATCATATTGATTAGATCGCAGTGCGATATGAACTACCTTGAATAGAACTGATATCATATGAATTCCGCATTCCTAGATTAGTAGAGTAGCAGCAACAGGTGAACATGCATGCATACACACACACTGTGAAAGACTAACTATATAGAGACTGTAGGCTATACTATATTGTTTATCGCTTAGTAGGAGCAGCACAACAAAGCTCCATCATTCGCACAGTAAGGCGCTCTAGTTCGCCTGGCGAACAGCAGCAGCAGCAGCAGCTTACTTTGCGTAGTTTGCTAGTGTACCGGCAGGTGGGTACAGAATGGTTCGCGATTTTTTGTGTGCGACCGTAGATGCATTATTTATTACGTATATACAACAAGCTCCAGATGTACAAATTTACCAGTTATTTAAACGATACATAAAACTGATATCATACTGCACACTGTCTAAGTAGGGTTGAATCAATTGTTTAAAACTTGATGACTGCCAATCCGTTATCCCGGCTGTTCAGGCGGACGCATCAACGCCATCACTCCATCTCAATTAGGGCCTACCACGCCTCCTCTGTGGACGTGGACGGCCTAAAAGGACTTTACGGGCTGGGTCGTCCGGTGTCATTCTCATGACGTGACCAGCCCACCGGAGCCTGGCGAGTCTAATTCGCTGCACGATGGTGAGACAATCGTACAGCTCGTAGAGCTCGTCATTGTAGCGGCTCCTCCACTGTCCTTCCACACATACGGCCAAAAATCCTTCTGAGCATCTTCCTCTCGAACGCGGCTAAGAGGGCTTCGTCAGTTTTGGACAGAGTCCATGTCTCAGAGGCGTATGTGAGTACTGGGACTATAAATGTTCTGTACAGTCCCAGCTTCGTCCGTTGCGACACGTATTTAGAGTGGAGAAGTTTCCTCAGGCTGTAGTATGACCGGTTGGCAGCCAGCACTCGTGCGCGTAACTCAACATCAATTTTGTTCGTCGGTGCTGACTTTTGACCCCAGAT
Source organism: Anopheles stephensi (assembly GCF_013141755.1). Lineage (NCBI taxonomy): Eukaryota > Metazoa > Arthropoda > Insecta > Diptera > Culicidae > Anopheles > Anopheles stephensi. The sequence goes on from NC_050202.1 coordinate 48,886,637, forward strand.
AGGTGAAGTTTTGGACGACTTCGAAGGTGTGGTCACCTATCTGTACATCACCCCTGCGTAAATCGGTGTTTGACCACCATCATTTTGGTATTCGTTTCGTTTATCTCCAATCCGAGGTTTAGTGCCGCTCGCTCGATCCTTTGATAAGCTTCTGCTACATAGGAGAGCCTCAAACCGATGATGTCTCTGTCATCATCGTATGCCAGGATCTGGATTGACTTATGGAAGATGGTCCCCGAAGATTCCACCTCCGAGTCGCGGATGGCTCTCTCTAGCGCCAGTTTGTAATGGAGAGAGGCAGGCCCATCTCCCTGGCGCAGGCCCTTGGTGGTAGCAAAAAGCCCTGAGAGTTTTCTATTCCCATCTTCACCTGGCATGTGATGTTGGCCATTGTCATTCTTACAAGCCTGGTAAGCTTGGCCAGGATTCCAAAAGAGCTCATTGCGTCGTACAGTTTTACCCTGGCTATGATGTCATAGGCGGCTTTAAAATCAATGAAGAAATGGTAAGAGTGGAGTTGCTGCTCCGCCATCTCCTCCAAGATAGATAAAATCTATGAAGAGTAAAAGCAAACAAATTGTCTTCAGAGGACTGTTGGAATTGAACGCCACGGATACGACATTTTCATTACATGTTGGAATGGGATACTCACAAACATGACCAAAAAAAACTTTCTGAGAAAAAAGTCCACGAGGAGTATGTTATTACTTGGACTACAAATGTTCTGCACAGTCAATTCCAGCTTCGTCCGTCGCAATAAGTGGTTTGCGTGGACAAAGTACCTCAAAAATGGAGAAGGATAAGTAAACTAACATAAAAATGTCATGTTGATATTCGCCTCGGATTTTGTTTTTTTCACGACCAATATACCTTGACAATCTATCGTTTACAGGTGTATTTCAATAAATTTCATTACAAATATGCAATCGTGTCGTTTGTATGTGGTTTTGCGTATGTTGAGTATTGCGTGTTTGCCTTAGGTTGCTGAAGCGGATATGAAAGAGCATCATTTATGATTACGAGTGCCATATATGTGTGTGTGGGTTTGCCTACGAATGTACGCAAAATTGACTAGTCTAGAAAATACCTTTCGATACTTCACACATCATTGTTACGGGGTTGGGTTGGACTTTTGGTTGGATGGTACTTTTCGATCTATTCTGCTGCCTGTCTTCTCTACTACCCTAAACAGAAACCACCAAACCTATCACCGAAAATGTTAGCACTCAAGTAAGTAAGTGTAATGTAAAGAGAAACGCGATGGTTTCGAGAAGAAACGAGTGCTATTAAGACTGAACTGCAATCAAACGTGCGCACACTACTGATATACATAAAAAGGACGAAAACACAAATCTGTACACATAAATAAATCCTGTGTGTGTGTGTTCTTTCTGTTTCTTTTGTTTGCTTTGTCTAAACATTACTGGAATATTGTCACAACCACAGCAAAATCTTTCTACGCTTTAGTTTTCTTTTTGGGGGTTCGTTTCCTCACGGGTCATTTAAATCTTTGACTATTTTGCCAAGCCGAGCAGTGTACGTCCAGCAGCTGAGGATCAAAATTATACAACTCGTCTAGGTGACTCCCGTACACCGTCCTACTTTACATTCTAATATCTGGTATCTGGTGGTGTGAAATCTTTTTATAATGGCAAAATGGGTAAGATGACTGGTATAAATGTATGTCGCGCATTTCGCTAAATAAATAAGACCCTTTATACTACTAAAAAAAAACAACATAAAGCTACGTAGAAAGCATTAAGCCAGTACGTAATAAAACAAATAACACACTTGACAACAGAAAATACGCTCCAAAGGAGATACAGAGCATAATAATCTGCACGTTAACCGGTTGATCGCTTTGCTGTGAGTTTGGTTAGGTTAGGTGGGTGGTACCAGAATTATATAAAATACTTTTGATTTAAAAAAAAAACTAACAATCAACTCAACGACATCTGCCAATTTGTTCGACTAGTATCGTATTGCACGTCTCTGTGTAAAGCGAGCAGGTTGTGCGCTTACTATCATCCTCACACCTGTAGATGGATGATGTCTGCCATATTGGCAACCGGCATAGAATCACCAAACAATTGGCCCGGCTTTGATGAAATCTTTTCCTCCGTGATGTTGAGAGACGAATTATTATGCTCGGGACACGACTAAAAGCACCCAAAAAAAAAGCCTCATTTCCATAATACCATCTTCGTTGGACGGCCATCTTGCTTAATAGTACTTCCTAGCAGTCGTCGGTCGGGCAATGCCGGATGTGCGCGGTCTTGCCGTTTTGGCGCGTATCGGCTCAGCGACCGAATCCGTATTGTAGCTAAGATACACATGCGACAGATCGACCAGATCCGTCTCTTTGGTATTGACCTTTGGTTCCGGGATGTTTTTGCGCATGTTGTTTCCCGTGTACGCAACACACTTTAGCTGCCACTCACCAATATCCTCGTTCCAGTGGGTAAACTTTTCGATCATGTTCTAGGTGTAAAGTACATACAAGCTGGATGTTAAGAACAAGAGAGGTCTTCTGCACACTTTTGGCCAACTTACCTGATACTCTTTTGGAATGTACGAGTTAATTACCAGCTCGCAGAGCGCCAGCTCACGCGACAAACTACGAATATTCTCGTAAATGCCTTCCTTCTCGCGCTGCTGCTCCTGCTGCTGATCGGCCAGCTCCGATTTGATGCTCATCAGCATCGACATCACGCGCTGCAGCTTCTTCGTTTTGCCCACGCACTCTTCCTGCAGCGAGCTGTACCGTTCCTCGATGTCGATACGTTCTGCTTCGATCTTTTGCAAATTTTCCTTCAACTCACGCTCCGTTTTGGTGCGCTGTTCCAGCTCGGTGATGGAGTTTTCCAGCAGCAGCTCCTGTTCCTTCGCTTTTTCCAGCAAATTTTCACCACCGACAAGAATTTTGTTCTCCAGCGAGGACAGTTTCGCACGCAGCTGATCTTGCTCCGATCTACAGGTAAAGGATAAGAGGTACATAATCACATCTGCGCACCAAGGATAATGTGCTTTACTTCAACTCACTTTGCCTTCTTCAGCTCCTGCTGATTTTCCATCGCCTTCTTCTCCAGCAGCTCCTTTTCGGCGTCACTCTTCTCCTTCCGCTCGCGTGCCTTCTCCTTGCGCCGCTTCTCCTTCCGCTCCAACCGTTCGCGCTCCCGATCCTCGTCCGGATCGCACTCTTCCTCTACCGCATCCTCCTCATTCTCCTCCTCCCCTTCGCCCTCGTCCTCTTCCTCCTCTTCCCCACTTTCGATTCCCTGCTGAAAGATGCCTTCCTCCAGCTGTCGCTTCAGTTCCTCAATCTCTTCCTGGAAGTGGCGCAGCAACGCATCCTTCGGTTCCTCGTTAATGTGGGCCAAATTCTGGATGCTCTTCGCACGGCACGCGTACCGCAGCGTCGAGATCGTTTCCACGTAGTTCGAATCGGCCGGGCTAATGCTGGCACACATCACCGTCTTACTATTGCCACCGAGCGAATCCTGCAACAGGCGCGTTAGCTTCGAGTTGCGGTACGGAATGTGAGTGCTTTTACCGTCCACCAGCGCACTGATCACGTTACCGAGCACGGACAGCGAGAGGTTAATCTTGGTCGCTTCCTTTAGCCGCAGGCCGGACGATTGCGTCTTGCTCTGCCGTTCCGAACCGGCCAGATCGACCAGCTGCAGTTTGCCCATGCGCACGTACTGGCGGCCCGCCTCATCCGTTTCGCTCGATTCGATCGTTATCGAAAAGATGGCGTGCGAGCGTGACGATTCGGAGTTCATTTTTGTCGCACCGACCACCCGGTTCTTGTTGCCCAGCTTCATGATGTTGTCCAGATCGTCCGCATTGTGCACGACGTACCCGCTTAGATCCTTCACGAACACACCGATATCGGCACGCTCCTTCACCTCCAGACTTTTGTTCAGCTCTTTGCCGAGCAGATCGCGCACCTCCTCGTTGTAGATCTCCATGTAGCTAACACGGACAAGAAACTTTTGATTTTCTTTGCCGCGCGCAATGTGTCCGAAGATGTGCGCGAACGTGTTCGGAATGATGCCCTTCGTTTGGGGTGATTCGGGATTACCGGACATGGTGTACGTTTTGCCGGTACCGGTTTGACCGTACGCCAGTATGGTGCCATTGTATCCTTCCAGCACCTTATCTACAATCGGCCGGGCGGTATCCACGTAGAGATCGATCTGAAAGAAGAGATGCGAAGCAATTTTTAGAATATGACAAAAATGAAGTCTAAAGGAACAGCTCACTGTCCTACATTCTGGGTTGCACGTGTACCAACAAAACGGACACAATTTCATCACGCATCTCTTCGAAATAGTTGTTCCATCACTGTCCGGAGCTCATGCGAACTCATAAAGCAAGCTACAAATTAAATCAATTAATTTCTCTCCGAGAAAAAAACGCCACCGTTCTAACAAGGTCCGACCGATGATGATCGTAACTGCCAACGCAAACGTTCCCGATGTCTCCGGATGACCCACAAGCATTCTTGCACCACCCTCACCCCAGCAGTTGGCTTCGCGAGCTTACTGATTCTTTTCAATGAAGTGCGCTAATTTAATCAATTACCGTCGGCTCCCACTCCTACTCCTTTTCCGACGTGGCGAAAGAATTGTGTAAACAGTTTTCATCTGAGCTCATCGCCGCGTGAGGAGGTTGTTCTGGAGAAGTTTGCTAGGGTTAACGGAGTGTGTTCTTCCGCCCTAGACGCAGTGATCTGGTGTGATCGATGGTCACGGTGGTCACAAACCATATGAAGTAATAGAGCGTATCGGTATGGCAGTATGTCAGTATGTCGTCGGTGGTTGACCAGCACATGCATTCCAACTGAATCATTTCCCTTGAACAGTGATGTGAGGGAAAATATGTTGCATTATGCGCCATTTCTTCCACAGAACAACGTGTTGATCGCATCAGATATAGCTAGACACTTTCGTTCTAAAATGTGTCACGAAAAGACAAATTGCGGATTGGATTCCAGTAATGACTCGTAACGTCATTTGCTGTGCCCAGCCGGATGGTTGGTGCCCACCAGTAATGACCCTTTTGTTGCATTCCATCCCTTCCAAAAGGGGCGACACGTCTGGTGAATGCCATCAACATTCAAATTAGCACAACTAGGCTGACGGGCACACACGTGAGCGAGTGTGCCAACACAAAGAGACAATAGCGATCGAAGATCGGCTGAGTGTCTGAGGTCCATCTGCATAATTAACCTTTGTTGACTGGGTACTTTAAGGGTTTATTTTTATTATTTTCCCAGCATTAAAATTATTTAGAAGTCTAGATTAATACAATTATCGATGTCCTAAGAAGCAAATTATAGATTTGAAAAAAAAATCGTTACATCTTCCCACTCAACTCACTTGTGCTTCAAGGGTTTACTCATAGCCGCGCGTTCACCGCAGAGCTTTCGAACAAACTTAAGCGCAGTTTAAACACGCCAGCAAGTGGGCCTCGTTGTACTATGCGTCCCATACACTAACACACACATACACCGCACCATTGGCAAGTGTTTCCCAGCATAAGTTGTGCTGGCTCCGGAGCTTAATGCGTGCAGTGTTCAACATTAAACCCCCAACACAAACACATCCACCATCGAGCATAAAGAGCAACTGTGGAAGATGTTTGCCGTAGCGGTGGTCCCCTCGGTGCTTGTGGTGAGGTGATTTTAGTTTTGAGCGCGCTTTCCCTCAAACCGGACGTTTTGCTGGTTCTCTCGCTGCTGCCGTTATACTGTGGGTGCTTCGAAACAAGCTGCATTTATCGTCGAGTGAGTGATAGAAGATTCGTTACAACCGTGCGTCCACGTGCTGACGAATTAATTTTAAATTTGAACGTGATTGCTTAAATAACACCCCAAAAACAGGTTAGAAATTTGAATGTATCGTTATTTTGTCAAAATTCCATCATGTCGTGTGATTGAGATCGTTCCGATAGAGTCTTACTCCATTGTTCCTACCGTCCGTCTACATCGGCTACAGAGAATCGGAATAGAGTAATAGCTTCATCGGGTCGACGGGTTGCATCGTGCGTTAAACCGTGTGCTACAAAATGAATTGGGTGCGGCCCTTTAGCTGACATGCCACCGAAACATAATTTCTCGCGCGCCACTCGTTACGGGGGGCCAAGCTAGGCTGCAGAACCAGCCTAGAGAGTGTGTGTTTGTTCCGTGATTAACAGTTTTCTGTAAGGGAATTATATCAGACTTCAAAGTGACATTCAGTCGGTAAAGACAACATTCTTCGAAGTCGAACATTAACGGTATAAACACATTCCCATCTCCGTACCCTGCTGCATCGAGCTGCTTGATCGAAACTCTCGGCACGGATTTGGAAGGTTCCGCTGGTATTTCATGTCGTCGAGCCAGAGATAGCGTGTGCGTGACAGTGCGTGCGTATTGCGTTTGACGTGATATCGGAGGCAAAATGGAGAACATTCACGAAAGCCCACAAATAGAAATAGGCAAAATGAAACAATGTTGTTGATTTGCGGAGAGAGAAAAAAAGCGAGCTGTGTCGTTATGCATTTCAGCAGAAGAACTGGGTGTGTTCGATAACGCATTTACGGTGGTGGCGGCGTGTCACATCATTGGCATGCGGTTTCGGTTTTTTGTTCTTGTAGTACAATTTTTGAGACGTGCATTAGGCGACAGCGATAAGCAAAATATTAATTTCTACATGTCACACAAGGGACATTAACGACACACCTTGGACACAGCTCAAAAATCCAGCTTTAAGGCGCAACAACTAGGAGACCAGGAGAACTATGATTGAGATCGCTTGAAAATCCCGCCAAAAAGCTTTAAATGGCACCAGGAATGTTGACATACCAGTTTGATGGGACGTGTGCTCCGTCTTCTCATCATACACCTAGGTGTACGTTGAAGACTAAAGGAACCTTTCTTGGTGAAACATGAATAGTCCAATTTATTTTGAATATATCAGAACCAGGCGGCACTGACCCGGTATCCCACAGGCAGTTTTCTAACCGGTTCTGCTAATTTTGTGGCCAATATCGCAATCTTTATTCTCACACGTGGATGGATCACATCCAAAATCACAAAATCTAAAAGAAAAAAAGGTTTTGAAGTCAAATTTTACTAAAAAAATTGTATTTTAGGTGCCACAGACGCATCAGACCATTTTTGAATAAGCTAAAAGTCACATGAAAAAGGCCCATTAGTAGTGTGAAATAAACATAAAATCCAGATTTTTCTTAGCTAGTTGTTAAAAGTGAAAGCACACCTATTAATGAAGCTGTTTCACATACATTTGACACTTTACACCACAAAGCTGCACCCCGAATGCACTCCAAATGCGACCGACTACACGTGCTCGGAGACATTTTAAAGAGACGCTAAACGGCCTAATGCCACCAGGCGAACACTTTTCTCTGCATAACGTCGGGAAAGAAAATCAATATCAAACTGGGAGGCACGAAAGTAAACACACCAGCGAACGAGTTGCAGCAATTGCAGGTTGTACAAACTGCAAGGGCTCCGTAATTGACATGCTGTTATCATGCACGGTAAAATAAAGCAAAATAAACCGTACTCCTTCCGGTTGATAACTGAGCCATCGATGTGCTAAAACTTCGTGAAAGGTGTGTTTTTATTTTAAAAAGTAACCTTCTTTTGGAGTTCTAAACGTTTGATACAAGAGTTATGTTTTCGATTACTTAGGCCGAGCTTGTCTAAACTACACTTTTGTACGGTGAAGCATTTCTGTGCCGTCCCTTCCATTACCGTTCGAACATTTGTTTTTGTTTACATTCAATGGTACGAGAACCTGGAATAATAGTGTTGGACACTGCCGACTGCTTGTTTTTATGGGGCTTTTAGGCTGTGAGTTACTTACACACTCTAATGGCGAAAAAACACATATTTGTTTATCGTCTGCGTGAGGTACAGTTTTGACGACCACACCTTTTTCCTGAAGCAAAGCGACTTGGTAGCAGACTCTTACCAAGTTGAGATATTCTTGAGGACAATTTTTTTGGGGGCTTAGGTTGAAAACTGGGCGGCCGGTCTTCATATGGCAGGACCGGGGTTCAAATCCCATCCGGACCGTTCCCCCGTAGTGAGGACTGGCTATCCAACTACGTGGTATTATTAAGTCTAGTAAGCCAGAAATGGCAGGCATGACCCAAGAGGACGTTAGGCCAAAGAAGACGAAGTTTTTGAAAAAAGTTGTATAAAAACAAGTTTTGGAAAGTCTCTCCTCATAAGAAGAACATTAAATACGCAATACGTGTCCACGACCTGCCTTGTACTTGAACATTGTTCCCCCGCTTTCAGATTACATTAAGGCCCTACCCTTTCAACTTCTAGCAGAGCAATTTTCCGTTTCCTGCACGCCTGTATGTTACATTTTAAAGGCGTCTTGCACGAAGGAAATTTCAAACGCGTACCGCGAGCACACGACAATTACCTTTGACTCCTAACAGCTCCAGACCACGGGACCGTATGACGTCGTTCGGTTCCTCGGGTCTGGGCGCACCGTGACCCAATTGTATTGCCGCTTCAGTGACACGCAAACGGAAGAACATACCTCAACTCAACCGTACGTTCTAGAGGGTGCACGGTCGCCAAGAAAACACCTGTGCAGACTGACGTCTCGACAGCAGCACAGGTGAACGTTCGATTGGTGCAACTTGTGCATGGTGGTATGTCGATTACATGACTCTGTGAAGGGAAGCCCATGGAATCTAATGCCGAGAAGTGAGTGTTTTTGAAAGCGCAACAGGTACACCAAAACCGGTTCACGGTGACAAACGACGGTGGCCTGTCAAGTGATGACTGTTTGCTGCTGCTGCTGCTGCTGAATCAATGCAATCAATGATTAATCTTACGCATGGGTCAGGTTCATCCTAAAGCCAAGTTAAGATTAAGTATAGGGCTGAAGAGTACTGAGAGGAGTCTATCTGATGGAGTCTAGTACTGCGGATGTGGTATTAGAAATCAGCTTCCTCCGGATACTCTGTACACGATCTTTCAAAACACACACTCAAGAGTCGGTGTAAATCGGTATCAATCACGGCATCAATCCTGTGGTGTTCACCCTTGTCGTAGTCCTATCCTAGTCTTCAGATGCGGAGAGTCAGGAAAAAGTGGCAGTAACTCCCTCTGCTTCTATCGAAGCGGATAACCTTCCTGCAAGTGAAAGTGTTGTTGTGGCTACAAGTCCGGGGATCTACCGTCCGGGGATTGGTGTTATACTGCTCCAGTCAACCTTGCTGTCAGTAATATTTGCTTGTGGATGTCGGGATTTTGAAATCCTCAGGAATATATGGGAATAAGGGTAGCTTTTTTAACCTAAAACATTTTCAGTAATAACCGCTTCAAACTAGTGATATCACGATCAGCCAAAATATGATTCGGAACTTCAAATTTCAATCCCAAAGCAGAAGACGATAATGTGTTCAAACGAATCACAATGTTCTCGAATGTCCAGAAACCGGTTGGATTTGGTATGCTTAATACAGTCAGACCAGGATCAATTATCAAATCGCCCAACATGGTTCTGCGAGTTCCATCATGCAGGTCGCACTCTGTCCATCCAAACGAAAAGTTCGGAACACTATCAGATTCTACAGCCAAATTCTTCCAAACTTGTTCTTCTGGTTACTAGTATTTGGTAGACTTTTCGTAGACGAAATTAGTGTTAGGCGACTTCCTGATCTCTCTGACAGAAATCACATCTACTGTAGCTGCTGCAACATATTAAATAACGGAACACAAGTCCAGATTGTTGTCCCATTGTTGTCCACCCGACCATCGAACACGTACACGGGCGCATAATGAATTGCGCGGGAAAGTTTTCCCACCTTTAATGCTCGCGCGAGTCCACATGGGTTGTGCTTGTGTGTCTGAATAAGAGAGACCGCGAAAAGAGCAATGTTTCACCGGAGCTTTACATCCGCAGTCTTTACGCGGTCTTAACGTAGTCTTCCAGCAGCATAAAAAGAATGACCAATCTCTCTCCCTCCGGGTAGGGAACAGTGTTGCACGATTTAAAAAGAAAAAACGTGGCTCTTTAAATCCGTGACCCTTTTTTTGCCTTTCTTTTGAGAAGGGGGAAACCAAGTCCAAAACAGAGCTCTCCCTCTCTCTGGCATGCTCTCTTGTGCTCTTGAAGTCTAACCCCCGAAATAAAGCTGGTTTGGCGGGTTTGCTTTCTGAACTGGCGCAAAATTATGCTGCATGGTGTTGTGACTTTCATTCCATTATGCTCGGGAGTTCCTTCCGAGCTTTATTTGGCCTCCACCACTCGGAGAACCAAAATTGCGTGTTAGTGAGCTCCGGACCTTGTTTGGTGGAGTTGGAGTCACCACCACCAACAGCTAGGCTACGATGGTAGTGTTTGTGGTTTTCGGGATGGCATCATACCCGGGAGGTTGGGCAGCAACGCAGTATTTATTTTGATACGTATTTTGTTTTGGTTCGCCGTTTCGCGTTCGAAGCTGCGGTTTCGAGCGTGTCAACACGCAACACCACACAAGCCAGTCGGGTAATATGACTCAGTACCCGCTTCACCCGATTGAGTGATTGCACGAAACAGGGGAGAGTTCTGTTCTATGTGGAGCAACAACACTACAAAAAAAAGCAAGAACAACATGAAATTAATTTCAAAGCACCACCGGGGTTGGATTAGATAAATAATTTAATCAAACCATAGTGAATGCTCAATCCAGGAGCTAGTGGACGAACAGCAGTCAAAAGACTCAAAGTCTCTGTAAACAAACAAACCCAACACATCACACCTCCAGGGGAATGTTTTTGCTGGAAGAAGACAAGACTTTATAGTTTTTGTTATTCAATCGTATAGGACCAGCCTGTAGGTAGATATCTTCCTGCCGTAACCCTCCACCAACATAGAACAAATAAACAATTGCGCATAGATTGTGCCACATATTGTTCCTCGAATAGTCTTTTTTTCTTCTTCAACTTCGGAGGGCAAAACTTCCCATAACGGTTACATCCATTCGATTGTGCTGTCACGATGAGTTGCTCACAGCCAGCACATCGCGGGTGTCGGAGCTGCGTTGTCGTATCTATCAACTTCAAACACATCGGACCTGGTACGCCCCTGTGAGAGCTTTCACTTCTGGAACGAACCCTTCCCTTTTTCTACTGGACCCTTTTATTTTTTGTACCACAGAAATATGCGTAAACATGCACAGGGCCTAAACATTGATATATCTTCGAGAAATTGTTTGATCGCCAACAAAAACTTGCGTGTCAGCAGCAGCAGCAGCAGTTGCATAAGATGATGATCTGTGAACCGATTGCGTGTGTGTCTAGAGAAATAGACTCCGCGCGGTTGGTATAAATATTTTTCTTAAATCACTCCCTACCTTAGAAAAAACCCTACCGGAGCAACATTTGCATCTGAACGCGAACGATGATGAAAGTTCCATCGGCGATCGTTGGGGTTGATCATTGGGGTGGTTGATGATCATTACTACCGTAATGTGCGCAATGTGGTTATTTTTATTAGACGTTGCCCTTTTTTTCCTTGCTCAGGTCCAACTTTCTCTCTATGGGTTTTCCTGGGTTTCTGAGACTCGCAGCAATATAGCCTCGATCAAGGGATCAATCAATAAAAAGCGGAACGACCATCATCTCACGGGTTGGGGTAATTTCGCGCGACAAAAGCGGAAAGAAAATTGTACAGTCTCTTTTTGCCATCGTGTCCACATATCTGCAGCTTCAACTTCCGCACTGCGGGCGTGACAATAACAATAAGGCTCTGCGGGCTAACACTTGCGACGGACTGTGCGTCGTCATACATTCTCCTCCCGCTGGGACGATGTAATGTTGTGATGCAGCGGAATAACATCGCGATGCAACGCTAAAAAGGCGAAGTCACTAAACCAGTTTCATCAGATCTCTTCAGTATATGGGCATGGGACGCTCTTCCATGTTTTGCTTTTTAAAATCACACGTCTCCCGATACTGCTACCGAGATCGTAGCTCGCCATCCGGAAATCAAAGCAAACCTATGCATAGCTGCTACACAGCAGCTGCTCGGAACCAGTGTTGCAGTGTTTGACGTCCAAGTCGCACAAAATCGGACACGGACAGCTATTGCGACGGAGCATTCGACAAGCCCTTTTCCTCTCTTTCAAAGCGGGTAAAGCATAATGTTTGCCCGTGTCATAAGATGTAGAAATTACCACTCTGCGGTGGCCGGAAACCATGCAGCATACACATTAACCAATACCGAGCGCAGCGATCGCTGTCGATGATGAAGAGAAAGTCTTCGTGATTCAAAGCCGGGGGACCAGGGGACCATCTGAAACATTCAAATTATAGAGCTCCGACGTGGTCTAACCCATGCGAAGAACTAATAATACAGATGAGGAGCTTGCAATATAAGATAGCTAGCAAAGAACACTTCAACTAACGCGTCTTCATGCATCAATAGATTTTAAATCACTACCAGCCATATGACCAAGCATTCGGAGTCTACTACTTCAAGAATACGAATGCATCATCCACGACTACAAGCGCACATGTTGACGGTAGTCGCGCGTTGTATAACACGTTCGTCACCTTCGCTGCATATATTTCTCGTCAATAGATTCCAAATGCACCGCTCATACTACGCCCAGTGATCGAATCTCCGTCGGAAGTCAGTCACTTGCTGGTGATCGTTGAAGGCGGTGGTTATTAGCGATTTTTCAACCGAGAACCGTTCGGTTGCCTAGTTTGGGTGGTCTACCATATTCAAGTTGTCTAGCGAGTCGTGTCGTGTCACCGTTGTTGTACCATGGGCAATTCAAAGTTTTCACGCGATCAAAAGAAGGAAGAAAGCAAAAAGGTGGAAGCGGAGAGTGCAACGGAAACTGTTCCACAAAAATCGCCAAAACAGGGTAGGCTTCAGCTAAGCGTACCGGAAAGGGGGTTTCAAGCTTTGAAGCATTAAACTTGTGGGGATATTAACACTAACTTTAATCTGGCTTGCTCGTGGAGTTATCTACATTGAAATCTAACACTTGTGTTGTGTGCTTGCAGTGGCGCATCGCAGACAATAAAAGAGACACATTGTGAAGATGAACATAGGTAGAGTATAAGACCGGTTCGAGCATAATTCACCAGCAAACGCCCACCTAAAACGCAAGTTTTCGATTCACGGAACCTAAAACATAATTAATCCAACTTAATTCACCCTAACAACCTCTTGCAATGATTTCATCACGTATGAGCCCTTGTCGTCGGCCTATATCAAGTCGAAAGTGTCACCAAGGTTTGAGGTTTGAGCAGTGCGCGTTATACAGCAGCATTCCACGCTCTTCCTGCTTACGACGACGGGCAATTATTCAATTACCATTAATCGCCTACGCAACAGCAAAACGTTTCACCCAGGCCAGTGTTTCTGCTCAACAATGTCTTAACACAGTCACGCGCTGTTGGCGATTGATCACTACAACAAGAAGAAATACCAAGACGTGAAGTTTTACAAACAATAATACAATGTTCCTGAACACGTGTATATTAACAACTTAATCGCTTCCAGACTAGGATCGCACAGTTCGCACCAGTGTTTTCTTCTGCGTTAATGATTGACTCACGAGTTCAACACCCATAAGCCGAACGGTGTGTCAAGTTTAATGTGAAACTAATTTAGGGTTTATCGTTACTCTTCCCGCCACAGAAATCTCTCGTCTAACGATGGCTAGCGCGGAACACGGTACGGATCAGGCTGATCGTGGCATGCGCAAGGAGTACTTCAACAGCAGTGGAGCTGGGAAGTTCTTGCCTCCGGTTTTCAAACTTCTCGAGCTGGTAAGTCCTCCTCAGCAACATCGTGTTGTTTAAATTGAGGCTATTAAAAAGAAGGTGCTTTAAATGCAGCTGGTCAATGGGGTCAGCGTATGGTAATGTCATACAGGCGACAGTCATCAATTGACATGACGCTACCAAGATCCAGAACTGGTCGGTGTGTGATCTAGAACAGCTAAACGGGAGATGCGAAAAACAAAACATTAAATATGGTTTGTTGTATTTAAACGGAAGCGAGAACCTTCCAAGTTGTGCCTGGTAGTACGTTATGCAACTACGCCAACAATCGGTACAACGTAATAACAGCAATTAAATCACACACAAACTCCCGCGCTCCTCAGCATCGCTACCTCACCATCGACGCCCCCCCTTCCAGCTCAAATGTGCAGATGAAAGATATCGATTGTCTTGCAAGAGTGAAACACAATCGACGTGACTGAGATGGCAAAAAAAAGCAAGACTTCTATTCCACCAACTGCCTTTTTTCTCACGCGGTTCTCCCCCGTGCTCTTTGGCTTCGAGCTAGGAGTCAGTTGCAACTGCCGACTCGTTTGCCCGTCGATTGTCATCACTCGTGTAGCCCCGCCGGCCGGTATGAGTCAACGACGACAAATAGTTTCGCATATGCTTCTACGCCCCCTACTCCACCGTAGAGCTGGCGGAAGTACCCACAACAGCAACGCACCCGCATCCGCTGCTGTCCCGCATTCCATCGACTGCCAGATGCAGTGCGGCGACGTTAATTGGTGTGGTTCTAGTGACGTTATTCTTCCCCGCAGCTTGTTACTTAAGGCAACCATGTATTCACCGTAAAGCTGGCCACCGCATCTATCCTCATTCGCTCTCTAATTGCAGGCTGTCGCAATCGTTTGCATCGGACTGATCGATGATCCGGCCCACAATTCGCGCCTTCGCGTGTTCATCTCATCGCGCACCGTTGCGCTCGCTTACGCCACCTTCGCCATGTTTCTGGTATTCTCCGTGGTCTATCTGTTCGGAAAGGTTATTCGAGACAAGTATGATGCCGAACCACCCGTGTGATGCCGGGCTGAAAGCCATCTATTGATCCATTACTATCACTGTTGCAGCTTTCCGTGGAAGCTGAGCTCGCTGCTGAACTTGACCGGTTTCATCCTCTACCTGGCGACCGCTGCCTGCATTTTGAGCGATTGGTCCGAAACGAAAAACCGCAACTATTGGCCACCGAACACGCAAAGGTATTTGGTTGTCTATGGCTTAACGTTCCCCACATTCCCTATTTCAATTTACCCGTTTGTCCTCCCCACTCTAGAATGGATTTCCTGTGCGGTGCCGGTTCGGTTTCGGTGGTTGGTGCAATGTTCTACCTGATCGATCTTATTGTCACCGTGCGCCTTGGCATGAAGGGCGAAATTAAGTAAAGCGACATAAGGCAGTTTGTTTTTTTCTTCTTATCGTACAATTCTTCCATCCATCTAGATGTTAAGCTTACAAAACACAAATGTTACAATGTTATTTTCTTTTTCGAAACAACCATGTACATATCGAGAAACGAGCTACGCAAGCCAAACTATCGTAACGAGCCACATTTTCCAGCTGTGATTAGGTGCTGGAGAACAACAAACGACCGAGCATGCACAAAACACCGTCGAGCTTGACCCAGTGACGAGTGACCGTCCATCGGCAGCTAGAAACTGTTTCCGTCCACAAAGAAAAACAATGCCTTACCAACAAACAAAGTTTAATCATTTTAGAATCAATCACACGTTTTTTGAAAATTTAAATTCAAATTCAAATTCAATCACTTTCACTTCTCACTATGGTATTTTACATTATAAAAAAGGCAAAAAAAAACCAATTCGCAATCTCACACGAAATTTTTCCCAACTCTCGAATCCATCGATACTGCAAATCGCATGGCATTGAAAGCGTGCGTGTGTGTGTGTGGTAAGAACTAATCTACCAAATATTAGGGCGTAAGTTATCCTGACGCGGCCAACCACCGTGCAATACACTGTTTACGTTTTCGTGAATCTTTATTTATGTTTAACACGGCTACAACCACCATTATAGCAAGTGTAAGATTCGTTAATATTTGTTACCCCCTAAGCAGCATTAAGCGGTCCTGTGCACAGTCCCGAACCACCCCTCAAGTAATTGAAAGGAAGGAACGATGTGCAGGATGGACAGAGCGAGTGTTTTTCTCTTCAAAAGCCATACTTTAAATTACTACGTTAGCGATGGAATAAGATGGAAGTGAGTGTCCTCTTGTACAAATTACGTTTTTCAAATTATATATTACGATTACCGATGGAGCGATGCCCAATGTATTGTGCGTTTAAAATATTATTCTTGTTCGAATCATCCAATTAAATCATTTCTAATAAATACGTATTTGTGTCCTAGTATTTACTTAGCTTGCACTGATGACATCCGAAACTGAACGTTAATCGTCATAATAAACTCTAGAAAATAAAGTAAAATCTGACCTGGCGTTCTTAGCAAAGATTAAATCCATTAAGGGATGGAGTCATCGATATCATGCTTATCCGGTCAGATCATAACTGGCATCTTCACGCATAACATTAGATAATGCAATATGAACTGCGTTGTTATGATCCTGCAAAATTTGATTAACTCTGTCAACTGCTGATAAGATTCAGCTCCATAGTTATGGAAAAACTTGGCAACTTTTATTTCCACAGGATCTCTGTTGCAATTGATCCCTTCTCGGAACTTCTCGTGACCCCATTAACTATGGGGCAGTCTCCAGGAAGTCTAGTTATACACAGTCCAGCGACAAAGGACTTCCACATAACCGAAGAGGATTAAATGTCGCTAGACTGACTATCCAAATTATGTTTAGGAAAACCAAAAGAAGAAACTTAAACAAATGAGAGGGTTGGACTGCTTGAGCGTATATAATTAAAATCCAACTGGACCGATTATCTTCTTGATTGGGCACACTGCCCATTCCCATGGGACCTTCTTGTGTTCCTATAATTTTTAAGTTAAAAATTAAATGTTTATTTAATTTTTCGATGAGGAGTTCCCACTAACCCGATGAAGTAATTGAACACATTTTACAAAATTTCCGAAAAAGTTTTGATCTTAATGTTATTATTGACTAAAATAATGAGCTGCATGACATCCCACTATGTTTGAGGATACGTCCAAAAAAGTAAACAATACAGCTAACTTGTTGATCTTTCATAGCCATCCCTGCATTCCAAAACATGCCGTAGGACTGTCGATGGAAATTGGGGAAATTTAAGTCCTCGTCTCAGAGGGTCTTTAAAATTGCTTCCAGAAGTTCCTTCCCAGTCTTACCTTTTTTTGAAATCGACAAAAAGTTCTTTTATCACAATATTCAGTAAAAAAAATCCAGAAATCATTGATTGCATGATAGAACCTCGAAAAGTCTGCCATGAAATATTGGCTTCCTTGGATTAAATTACCCCCGTATAGCGGTTGGTCAGTCTTGTGTACGAGGGATGGTCCTGATGGGGTTTGACATCGGTCTTTTTGTGCCCATACTAATAAACTTCCAGGCCCTAAACGGGTGCTGTCTTTGAAGCCACTAAATAGCTGGTGTTCTTGCCAAGGGCTACCCTTCTAAAACTTAGATTTCCTCTTGGCTTAAGGTCCTGCTAGGTCATACCGGCCTTAAACTGCTTGCTAAACTAATTGATACCACGTATTTGGATAACCAGTCTACAGGCGAACAGACCATATGGGATTCGATTCCCTGTTTTGCCTTGTGAAGACCCCGGCATCGCTATTGTCTCGACCAACCATTCTCCCAATTTAATAAACAATGCAACTAAATATTTTCACGAGTTAAGTTCTTTTTCTTCTTCTTCTTCTTCCTTAGCACTTCAACCTCGGGGGGCTTCGGCCTCCCATTTCTAGCTTTCTGTGACTTGATTTTACACGTAGAAAGGTAGTCAGCCACACTACCAGAGTTGTTTTCAACACAAAGATAAATGTGTTTTTGCGGCTGCTTTCATCTACTAGCGCTTTCAGCTTATCAGAATCTCTCTCTCTCTCCTCATGGCCTTACGACCTCTCAAGTCATGACTGCAATTTCTGGTTTACTAGATTTAATGCTACCACGTAGTTGGATAGTCAGTCCTCATTACGGAGGAACGGTCCCCGAATTGGATTATAACCCCGGTCCTGCATAATGAAGATCGGCCCCTTGTTACCTCTACCACCGGGTCGCCCGAGAAACAAAGATACCATTTGAACATCATCTTCTTTATCGAAAGTCTTTCTTCTATAAAATTAGGTCTAGAAAACAAAATAGTAACAAGAAGCATAGTGTAATCGAGATTTAAACTTAAGATGGGGTGTTATACGAACGCCGCAAGGCAGACGATATTTTTTTTTATAATATTTCCCTCGCCATAATATTAATGCCCGTGTCCATACCTCAATTCACGCTTAGCCTTAAAGCATCCAAGTAATCAAACAAACTTTAAAAAACACTTCCCAATTGAGTGTTTTATCAACAGTGCTTGTTGTTTGCCTTATCGTGAAGGTCGTTTACGGCTCAATAATTTACCATTTTTGTACAAACAGTAACAGATGGGCAGAGATTCAAACCGTAACGGTGTGCTGCTGGCCTTGAAATAGACCTTCTGTTAGCACTCCTTTTCGCATTCGAAGATGCCATCTGGAGCACGAATAGAGCAAAAATCGACCCATTGCAACACTAGCCGCTGGTAAGACATACCGAAAACAATTAGCAAAACTACAAACGTGTTGCTGTAATGTAACCTGCGCGGTCCGAAATGGTCATTACACGCACACCCACGAAAGAGAAAGAGAAAGGTATGGTACGGTGCAAAAGCGGCAGACGGATTCGCTTCGGAGCCACCAGGGCAACCCATCATAATTGTTGCCCATCGCTTCTTGCGATACGCCGCGTGGTGGGGAGCTTGAAATTATTGAAAGCAACATTGAATAACGCACCTGTGTCGAATCTTCGCCGAAAACGTTGTCAAAGTAGTACACCTTCGGAGGCTCGCTGGAGTTTGCGCCGGGCTTTACGACCGTGATGCTACGGTTCGATTTGTCCACCTTGATCACGTTCTGCGAGCCGCAATCGAGCTCATTTTTGTCCATCGGCCGTACCCGTACCACGACACGAACGTTTTCAATTTCACCTTCATTTTTGATCGCTTCCTCCTACGGGACAGAGCACAGAGAAAGGTGACGATGAGCGCATATTTACTCGACGGTAGGATGATGATGATGATGTCATGGTACGAAATTAGCTACAAACCGGCATCTTGCTACAATCCTTCGTTGGCTGATTGTGAAGATCCTTCCCTGAAAAAAAAGCTGGCACCAATGAACGTTTTCACACCAGGAAACTGAATAAATTGCTCATCGGTAACACTTTTGCAGCAGCGGTCTTGAAAATTCGATTTTTCTATTTTGACAACAAAACATTGGCTGCGGGATTGTGTTTGACAGATGCTCCCTTGACAACTGCTCTAGTTCGCACATTGACGTTCAGAGAGCGCTCGGGTGCGGTCAAAACAAATGCGCTTCAATGCGCGGTGACAAGCGGGAAAAACAACAGCGCAGGCAAGCAATGATAACACCGATCCTTCGATAATAGACTGGTTTTGTGTAGGTAAACTAGCGTTTAGATTATAATATACATACACCGAAGATAGTTTGTTAAGAGCCGTGTTCGTGGATATTGTTAGCAGCGAGGTTACGATAGCAAAATGTTGAACGCCCTTGGAGTGATTGTGTCCGGCAGACTGGTAAGTTCTAGAACAAATCGGTACACCGCGGTTGGGGATGTCGTGTACTGTGATAAGCCTGACCGGTATCCGTTATTCCCGCAGGTTCAAACAGATTTCCAGCAGATAAGTGAATCCCACTTCCTAGTTACCATCCCGGATGCGGACAATGTGAACCATGTGGTCGTGTTCCTGACCGGTACCACTCCGTTCCCGGAAGGTATGGCCGGTGGAGGTATGTTTTCTTAGCTTATCCCCCCAGCTGTCTTGCACTGAGACGAACACTTGTAAGTGAGAATAAAGCTCTATTCACTCGATGCAGTTTATTTTAGCTGGCCCGATCCGAATGCACCACCGAACTGGCAGCTGCTCGGGTACATTTCCAACACGAAACCGTCGGCTATCTTTAAAATATCGCAGCTGAAGAAGCTGGATGAAATATCCACCCAAACGACGATGATGAACAACGTGTTCGGCAGCAATCTACCCATCTCACATACCGCCCAGATCGGTGTGTCTATCGAGCCGGAAAGCTCGCTCATACAGCAAACACCATCGACGGTAAGTAGCTACCGGCCATTTCCTCCCCATCCAGTCACATCTAATCGAACGCATCCTTTCGCTACAGACCACGTCCAGCACGTACTACCAGTTCGGGCAGAAGATACTGGAGAACTTTTTCAACTTTGTCAGCAGCTTCTCGGTGACGCAAAGCCAAATGACACCGGCACCGAACGAAACGTTCGTCCCGCTGTCGACGATACAAACGTGGTACACCAACTTCGAGCGTAGGTTACAGCAGAATCCGAACTTTTGGAAAAATTAAAATTCGATTCATTGTTGGTGCAGCGGACACCGGAAGTGAGAGAGGGATTAGGCGCGAAACGATTAATATGGCCTTACCGGAGGGACAAGTTCGATCTAGAAGAGATTGTCGGCTTCGCTTCTCGCGCTCTCATCGAGTCATTTTGGAAAGTTTTTTTTTCTTCATCGAACTGGTTTTAATAAGCTTATAATTTTAAGAGGCGCCATTTGTTTGTAAACGGGCAGATTTGTAATGCAATCAGTAAATGCTAAGCCAGAATTGTGTATTTAGCACCTCGTTGAGAAGCTGACCACCCCATTTTGTTGCGGCTTCAACTCCTCTCCCACACGCTCAATCTCGTCGATGATGTACTGCATCGTGGCACGGGTCGGTCGCGGATGACACGTTACCACCATGCGGAAGAAATTGCCGATCCCCTTATGAAGCAGCGGCACGTAACCAACCAGCACCGTGCCCCGCTTCACCATCCGCTCCTTAATGTCCGCCGTAACGCTGTACAGCCGTTGCCACCAGTCGGCCGTCTCCTGGTCCGGTGTGGCCACACGCATCCACGTAGGCACATACCAGAAGCTTATGTTCGTGTACTGAAACTGCTCCAGCACCGTCCGGAAACCGACCCGCTGAAGCAGCTGGGCGTGCAGCCAGTCGGCACAATCGAACGCATTGTCGACGAGCGCCTCAAGCCCATCGGAACCGCGCGCCTTGTACATGAGCCAAAATTTGAACGCATCCACCTTCCGACCACACTGCACACTCTTGTCGCCCGTGTCGTACGAGATGTCGTAGAATTTGTCCTGCTGGAAGAGATAGTCCGCTTTGGCGGCATTACACTCGTGCAGCAGGCCCCGCTCCTTGATCAGGAAAACCGAACACTGCAGTGGAGCTCCGAGCGTTTTGTGCGGGTTCCAGGCAAGCGATTGCGCACGGCCGATGCCACTGAGCAGCGGCTTGTGGCGCCGGGACAGGATAGCGGTACCGCCGAGGCATGCGTCCACGTGCAACCATATGCCGTACCGGTCGCAAACGTCCGCGATGAGATTGAAGTCATCGAACGCACCGAGCACCGTTGTGCCGGCCGTTGCATTGACGAAGAATGGTTTGCGCCCCGAATCGAGTACCTCCCTGATGGCTAGCTCCAGCTCGTCCGGTATCATGCGTCCTCGGTGGTCGGTCTTCACCCGGATCAGATTGTTCAATCCAATCCCGAGCCAGTGAACACCCTTGGTAATGCTGTAGTGAGCCTACAGAACAGGAAGAGGTATTCAATTGAATCTCTGGAAGTTCCGTCTTGAAAGTGGTCAGCGCACTTACATCCTCCGAAGTGAAGACAACCAACGGCTGTGCCAGATTCGCCACTCCCGTACGCTTCACATCCGGTACGGTGCGATAGCGGGCCGCAACCATTGCGTACATGTTGGACATGGAACCTCCCGGGCAAAGGATTCCATCGCCCTCGCCGAACTCGAACAGTCGCAAGCATTTCTCGATGACCGCATCCTCGATCAGCGTAAACGTTGGTCCGACCTCGAATGTGTATCTGTCCGCAAGGTAAGTAAAAATGTCAAATAATTGCGATTCCTCCGTTCAATCCTCGCCTGGCTGCGCCTTACTGGCTAGTGTTGAGGGCCTCCGTAATCCAGCTCCCAGTCAACCCGTACGGATCGACGCCGGCAAACAGTTGATTGTGGAAATGATTGTGACCGGTGCGGACGGAATACTGCAACACTAGGCGCACGATGCGTTCCACCGTCGCTGCACTGCACGGTGTCTGCTCATCCATCGGGAAGTGAATTAGCTTCTGCAAAAAGGAACAAGTCAACGAACGGGAGAAAAAAAGATTCAGAAGAGGCGTTTGGATAGCCGGTTTGGCGCCTTTATCACCTCCGAGCCCTATCAAGTCACCATCATTATCAATCACTTGTCATCTTAGCGGTCTTTTGGGACGAAAATTTGAGGATAGGTAGACGCGACTCGGGGGAGAGGGAGTTTGTAACAAAGCGGTCAAGAGCCTTTGCTATCGCGCGGGAACATAAATTGATGCCGTCCGAACAAAAGCAAATCGGTGTGTGATATCTCTCGTCTCTCGTGCCACACAGAGTGGACACACACAATGACCGTCACCTTCACGTTCCCAAGATCAAGGGAACATCACGCCCAGTGCGTGGAGATCAGAGTTTTGGTTTGAAGTTTCAAGCTTACCCTCACAGCGCATGCGCGTGAAATTGATCTGATGCGCGATGACTTACCTTTAGGTCGTCCGGATATTCGAACGTCACCACTGGCTGCTCGTGTGTGCCGGGACCGAGGTAACCCTCGTCGACCAGCACACGGAACACTCGCTCCAGAATGGTCCACTCATCGTCCGCACTGAGCGGAGTTCCCTTCAGCGTCGATTCCCGGTGGCCGTTCATCTTCAACTCGGCCTGCTGCTGCTGATCCGATACACTGTTCCGGTTGTGTGTAGCCGCCATCCACTGTCGTGTATCAGCTTTCGCTATTTCAGATGCTCAACTGCTGCTGCTGGACAGAAACACACACGCACCGTGTCCTCCGGTAGCTCGACCACGTCTGAGGCCCGTTCTGTCACGATTTCTCGTTTTCACCGTGCTACTTATCGGTGTGTGGTGTGACACCGGACAGTGGACTTTCATGGTGGTGGTGGCAGATCACGGACAAGTCGGCCGGCCGGTCGGACTTTTGAGACGCACCGAGACAGCAGCGCCCAGTCGCGTGCCTTAGGATGCGCCACCGCTAATCAGCTGCCATCCCGATGTGTGTTCTCTTCCAGGGTTTCTCTTTCCCATGTTTTTTTTTGCGCACACTATTACGCGAGTGAGCGAGATTTATTATGGCTGCGCGCAAACGCATCGGCGCGCGTACGGGTCGCGATAACGAACCGCCCCAGGGGTGTTGACACACGCTCGGTCCGGGGAAATGTGGAAGTGAAACTGCATTGCGGGAACTAAAAAGTGCAATTATCAGTCGGGGATGGTAGTGCAAAATATAAATATTGCCTTTTTGTGTGGGTAAAGCATAAAGTTAAACATTAATCCCACGCCCGGCGGGAAGTCTGGTACGCTTGTCCCCGACCGGAGGACTTCGCCATTCTTTTCCCCAAGGAAAGGATTGCCATGTTTGTTATTGTGCTGTTCTAATGGGGGGGGGGGGGGGGGGGTTTGTTTGCAGATCATTGCAGAGTTAATTATTGATAGCTAGATGGGCCGTGGATTGGGGCCGGCTGATGCAACCAAGATTTTTTTTCTTTTTTAAAGTAAGGTTGGAATGTGCGTGAGCGTATAAGCAAGGGTACTTTTTAGATTAGACCCTTCGTATTTATGAAAATCAATTTAATTCCAATTTTCCGAAGCAAATTATTTTCCAATCCACTGGCCCGACTGATTGTTTGCATCAGTTAAAGTGGAGAGCCGCTGTTTGAATTCGTCAGCGTGCTGAGCAAAGCAAGCTCGATTTCATTTCATTTGGTCGATTTTCCCCTCCATGTTGTGATCGATTCGTTCTCCCCGCATTCATTAATCGTCGATCGCGTTACTATGGCAACAGGTTTGAACGGGGAGATTTCTTCGTAAACAAAATTCGCGGATTCGCACGTGGGCAGTGAGTCTAAACATAAATCTCGTTTTCCCTACACCGGTAGGACTTCATCGATAATTATTTTTATTTCTGGTTACCGATTTGCTCAGGTCTCGCTCACTCAAATAGATGCTCATTTAAAAATGTTCTTGATAGAGATAGCAAAGTCATATGAAACAAACGACTGGGTTAGATAACTTCATGGATTAAGGATTGGTCAACCACTACGTCCAGGAATTATTTTACAAAAACGGCTTTAGGTCCCTGAAAACTCATTCGCATCTAAGCATTTAGCTAGACTTAGTGGTCAGATAATTGTTAGGTTTTTTCATTCAATAACCTATCAAGGTGCTCGGTTAGAGATTTTATCCAAAAGAGTAATTGGTTACTCAGTTCAGTTTGGAGTCTCTTGAACCGGCAATGCGCCTATTGGTGGAAAGACAGTTGAATAGACGACTTGGAATGGGAATTCTGTCCCTTCAATATCGATATTATACCCAGTTGCACATCTTGCCTAGAATCTTCTTAACTCGTATGGACGGATGAGCTCTGATCGTGGCAGTCGAACGACAAGATCAGCTGGCGGCGGGGTTTTCTCATTAGAAACGTGTGCATTTTATAAGAATTATGCTCCACGCATAGAGATAGTATTGGCGAAGCTGAATCGAATAAATCATGTAGCCAAAAAGTGCGTTACGTCCTCCAATTTTGTTGCCTAGGGATAAAGCTGGGCTGAGTAAGAAAAAATGTTCTACAGCTTCGACTATCAACTGGACCAGTTATCTTCTTCTTCCTTCCTCGAGAGGTCTCGGCCTGCCATTTCTGGCATTCTGTGACTTGATTTTACCTGTAGCAAAGTAGTCAGCCCTGCGTACGGGGAGGCGATCTGGATGGGATTTGAGCCTCGGTCCTGTTGTGTGAAGACCGGCGCCGCTATCGCCTCTGCCACCGGACCGCCCCGATCCGGATAAATGAATAGAAAAAAAAACACATACATTCGAACGTTCTTTCATCTTGTCATTTTACGATTTTATTTCGAACTGTTTGCTGATTTGCTGCTGCTAACAATGCTACACGCCTTTAGTTTCCTCCCTATCACTACACGTAAGTCAACGTCGAAATCGAACACATCGTTAGTGGAAGCTTCAACAACAAAAAGAAAGACTTAACCGAAAAGTCGATACACCTAAAACTTACGCCCTAAAGCTACAACACTGCCTACCACAACTGTCTTTTACATCTGTTGCTGTTAAGTCTTTTAAGATTGTTTCATTTTGGCCCTTCCGTGACTCTGCTGAAAAGTTTGCCGTCTCGTCGTTATTGTTTATGCCCTTTGCGCATATGTCTTTTGGACACTTTTCTTGGCCCCTACTTGGCCCCAAAGGACATCGATACGTCGACCGTCTAGTAAATGCTGTACGCCGTTTCCCTATACTAGCTGCTCAATATGAGCTACCTTTGTAGCGTGTACAATCATATGATCACACACGCACCGAGAAGATTACTTAGCAAAAGGGCCTTAACACTACTTCGATCACTACGCTCTGCTAAGTCTGATTGTTCTTTACAATTGCAGTTAAAACAAGGGGGCTTAATTATTCAATTCTTTCTGTCCCACTCTATGCGTTAGCTTACAGCAAATCGGGTTGTTACATACACACAACACAATTACACTAATGGCACACATCGGCATTGCAATCAACCTTCAATCTTACTCCTATACCACGTTTCCGTCCCCTCTACGCTACACTCCGAATACTTTCCATTAAACGCTAGTGTCCTATCGTCGCCCCTGTCCTAACGACATCCTTGGGTTAAAATTGTCATCAAGTTAAAATCCATCAGCTAAACCGGTCAGTACTTGTCCTCGTCCATCTCCAACTGCCGCGCATGCCGGATGTTGTTGGGACCGTGCGAATTGCGCTTGATCGTGGCGGTATCGGTTTCGTTGAACGATTTGGACAGTATCTTCGGTGTGTTGTTCCCTAGCGGGCCACCATTAACGTTGATCGATTTAACCAGCGTACCGGTACCGTTGGAAAGCTTCGAACCACTCGCATCGTTCCGGGAACCTTTGAACGATGATTGGCGCTTCGGTTTGTGACCACCATCAGTGTACTGGAAAAAAAAATGCGGCAGAAGGTGGTTAACATCTGCATCTTACGAACGGTCGATTTGGCGTCGCGCGTTTTAGCTATTTAAGTGTTATTCGGTGTGCGAGAAGCGGATTAAGACGCAATCGGGAGCGATTGGAAGGGAAGGTTACTCTAATTACCATTAAATCCATACTAACATCCTTGGTCGGTAGCGACGAGTATTGGTTGGGGTAGGAACCGTAGCACGGCGAACCCTGGATCGCTTTCAGACCTTTCTTCTTCCGGTTCATGTAGACGATGGTGACGGGTATGGTGACGCAGCAGCACACCAGCATCGTGACCAGCACCGCAATCAGAATGGCCGAGATCGAGGACACGTACACGGCCGCCGGTGGCAGTGGAACATCTGTTTCGGGTTGAGCAATGCAGGTGGTTAGTGCAAAGTCAAGTACAAATAAGCGTTGGAGAGCGTGCCTTTCCTACCATTGGATTGTTCGATGTTGCACTTGCGCAGTTCACGATCACTGCCCTGGCACGTGAGCTCACCGGTGGACGAGACGGCGTGTGGCTGCAGACAGGTGCGGGTCCGGATCTTCTCGTTGTCCGCGTTACACGGTGACCATTCGCTCCATTCGCCCCATCCAAGGAATGCTGCAAGGCGGAAAGAAATGTGTGCGATAGGTCGGCGATTCTTCGTCCAGGCGTTTGTCACAGTACTTACAGTCACAACTCGGCATGTCACAGCTCTCGTACTGAACGCTTTTACCTTCGCAATCGTTTTCTGGCGTTACGCTACCGGACATCGAAAGGCATAGGCGCGATCGAGAGCGTGTCCCGGTGCCACAACTTACAGAGCACGGTGACCAATCGGTCCAACAGCCCCATTCACCTGTAGAGCACACACGAAAGGATATTTAATTAGTATTCGTGGCCACTACTGTCCGATAGCCAGCTTACCTCTACATGGTTGCGTGTTGCACGCCCGTCGCGTCTTGTTGAACCCAACACAGTCCAGCTTTTCGCAGGTCCGTGTACGATGCTGATATCCACCGCCGCAGGATGCACTGCACGGACTCCACGAGCTCCATTCGCTCCAACCATCCTCACCATCCTCACCGCCACCGAAACCCGTCGCCAGTGCATTCGGATCGATCGACCGTTGGCAGGACCCATCCGCCTGACACACACGCACCTCTTCCTTCGGTGTAATCTTCAGTAAAGCCGAGTCCGCAATAGGCGCTTTGCACGTGAACCGATACCGCTTCTCCACGTATCCACCGCTCGGAATCGTTCCGTTCGACACAGTCAACCAGGGAGTCCAGGTGCCCGCCTTTCGCACATCCGGACACGGTTGCGTATTGCACACCTCATAGTCAAAGTGACATCCCGAACAATCCATCCCACCGTTCTGCGGTACCGGATTGTCACACTTGCGCCGACGTATCCGGAACCCTCCACCGCACACCGCACTACACTCGCCAAAGTCTCCGTACGGACCCCAGCCACCATCGACGGGCGGTTGCTTCGGTGCTGGGCAAGGTGGTAGATGTGAGCAGTAAATCTCGGCCCGATCCGGTCCCACACAAACACGTCCTCCGTGGGCGGGCTTTGGATTGCCACAGGTACGACGCCGGGTCTTGACCGCCATCCCACAAGTTTGCGAGCAGGCCGACCAAGCGGACCATTCCGTCCATCCACCGTGCACGGTACAGTTGGTGACGGCGATATGCATCCCGGTACACTCACGGCCTCCGTTATTCGGTGGTGGATTATTGCACGTGCGCGTTCTACACAGGCAACTGTCCGCATTAGGGCCAAAGTCTTCACCGGCCGCACCAGCGATCGATCCAGCCTGACCGGGTGACTGTGCACACCGGAACCAACCGGACCATGCCGACCAACCACCATCCACCGGAGCCGTCAGCACGGGACATTCGGTCGCATTCTGTACCCAGTACCTTGCCAGTGTGTCTCCGTTCGGTGCGATCGTGCACGCTTCCTGCAGTTCGTTCCACCCACAGTAAGGATCCATCGAGTTCAGGCAGCTCGTGCGGGACAAATGTCTTCCGCAGTGATTCGCCGGAATGCGCATCAGGGCACGCTCCGTTCCGACGTACAGCGATTCCGTGTCCTTCACGTACTGCATCACCTTGATCGGTGTTTCGGGTCGTTCTTCCGGTTGCCAGATTTCAATCACGCACGTGTCTTTGGTCCGGGGCAGCACCGAGATCTTCTTGATCGTTCCAGCGTCGGTCGCGACGTAGATGATGTGTACACGCTCGTGCAGTTTGGTCGGAATGATATCGATCGCAATGTGGCTCAAGCGTTCCAGTGCGGTGTGGTACAGGGGACGTCCCGTGATCGGTTGAATGGCTTGGTCCATCAGCTGGTACTTGGACGATTCGATCAGTGACATGTGGCGCCCGGTAGCGCTAACTCCACGACACTCGTAGTGATCGCGATTGCCAACATCCTGACCGCGCCAAGCTGCTCCCTTCGATTCCTGATGCTTGAACGCACCGTCAAATGCGGTTTGAATGGCGGACAGGTTGTACGCGCAGATGGCTGATCCGTGAATGCTGTTCCTGTAAGGACGAAAAACGAACGAGTAAATTAGAGAAAAGGAATCTCGATTTTCGGAGGTTAAAGCAACTAGCGAATACTTACTCTGGTGTGGTGAAGGTCGCATACAGGACACCTTCGTCCTGCGAGTACACCATACCCTGCACCTCGTTGTAGTAGAACGGATAGTTCCCGGGCAGTGAGCAGTTCAGCCGTGCCTTTACAAACGACGTCCAGTTGTCCTTCAGGATGCCCAACGTACCGCCGGGATCGTTCTTGCAAACGCGTGCTATCCGCGAGTAGATGATCTTCCCACAGTTCATATACTCAACCGCTGCCTCACGCAGCACGAAGTAAATGAACCCACCGTGCTCGAAACTACCGGCAAACTGTGGTTCATTCAGCCAGAGCGAATTGTACTGCACCGTACGCAGTATGCGCGAATTGTTCTCCGTAATGTCCGATCGCATGATCGCGGAATCGAGACCGGAAAAGTCAGTCGCCGAACCGACAAACAGTTCGCCCGATTCGGACATGAGCGCCGTCATGTTAGCGTTCGGATTGAACGGACATTTGGCCACACCGTCATCGTTTCGCGTCACGGAAAGGTCCTCCATGTGGCGGACGGTACAGCGTGGATTGAAGGCGTGAGTACCACAGGCATAAAGCTGACTGCCGTAACTCTGCAGCACCATCACGTAGTTATGGCAGGCATGTTCCGATTGGCCTTTCTGCAGGCAGAGGGCACGCATACTGGCCGGTACCTCCCAGGGCGCTCGCTCGATCTCATCCAGACGCAGCGAAAACCGGAACAGATTGTCTCTGTGGAGCAGAAAAGAACGAAATATCATCAGAAACGGGGAATTATCATTTTTTACGATGTTGAAGCGGTATTGACGCGTTGAGGATAGTTTAAAAGATATGTTTAAGGGAAAGGCTTGCTACGGGTGATCAAGGTTCTGAAGTACAATCAGAAGTACGGTCGATATTCTGTGATCACTTTATCATAAGTTCTTACTAGACTTTTGTAGGTTCCCAAGAATATCTTCATAGTCATAGTTCAAACTTCTTAGCGATTGATGGAAGATCCTTTAAGAATATCAATATTTTATTATTGGTTACTTTAATTTAAATTTTCAACGGACCTCATGGCTTTGTTCTGGTTACTTAAAATTATCTGAATGTTAAAACACAAAGAGTAGGCCAAGATGACTGGAGAGGTCACTAACGGAAACAAGAACTCACGAAACGGATACTATTAAAAATATGTTGACATGCGTCAGAGAACCCGAAATTGGAATGACGTTTCTCTAGAAGGAGTAATCTTCTTAAAATAAAGGTTGATCACAGAGAGCAGAGCTGGCGGCGATCCAGGTCGATCCAGTAGTCCACTATTATCCACGAGAGCCATCCAGGAACCGTGGGCTAGCCTCGCGAATTTTCGCTAGATGGCCTCCAGGCGCTCCAGGGATCGAAGATCCGCAGACCACCAAAGAACAGGAGCATATTCTACTACTGATCGAACTAGCGAGTAGTAGAGCATTTTAGACGAAGTTGGATCAGATCAAGATGAAGATCAGATCAAACCTTACTAAGCATCTGCATTAACCATTATCAAGCAAGCAGTGTTCCTGTCAGCGATCCCGAGAAACATATATTTGAACTTCTTAAACTAAGCTGGAATATCTGAAAAATTGTTGCCTTGATGTCCTTCTAACACGCAGGCGAAAATAGTTCCTGTACGCCTGAGAAGATAACTTGTCTTACTCTTGACAGTACTTGCATTGCTCTTCATAATACGATTAGTCAAATTGAATTGTTTGAGTAAACTATCCTAACTGAATAATACAAAAAAATACTTCCCACAGGTCTTAAAATATTAAAATTTGAAGTCTAGCTCTTAATATTGACAATCCATTTTGGAGAACCACCGCGCCTCTATAATCGATCGAATCCGCTTCGGTCCTCTTATTGTGAACTTGGTACCATTTTGGTTTGCCTTTCGCGTGCTATCTGTCCACCGAGCAGCGATCACGAGTCAATTAAAATGTTATTTCCTTTTCATTACCTTTCCCAACACGGACGCGCCGTCGTCCGGTGACGCATTTTAACAGCTGCCATAACGTTCCATCATTGAAATGGACCGCTTCATCCCCGATTATGAAGTGACGGCGGCGTTAGGTCCACCATAAATCGCCACCATAAAGTGTGCAAATAAAGTTTGGCAAAGTTTATAAAACCGACGTATGGGCAAAGCCATGCGACAGCATACAGCAGATCGTGGATGGTACAAAAAAAAAGTTGAGTTGATGATTTAAAGGCAACAGGGAAGAAGCGAGGACGCAGACGACGAAAACGTTGCGAATGCGACTAAGCGCCCTCGCGAAGGTGAGTTTGGCAGACGGGATTCCGGCACTGTTGTTTTGACTTAAAAAGGAAACCAAGTCACAAAAACTTGGGCCCGTCAGGGGTTTTGGTTGGCCTCGTGGGTGTGCGATCGTCGGCATTGCTTGCTCGCTCTCGGTGGTGTGATTTTTGGAGGCGCCAAACATTAATGATTTTCCATGTTTAATTTTAATGCCCCTGCTGCACGCGGGGAAAAGGTCAGAGTTGAATTGCCATTCTGGTTGTGAATAAATATTAGACAGCGCAGGATAGCGAGTAACATTTGATAGCACGCACCTTGTGGGAGCTTCCAAATGGTGCATCCACATCAAGGATTTATGGAGTTTGATGGATTTATTAACGTGATCACGATCTTCTTGAAGTAGAAAAGACAACAGAGAAAGCTGTAGGAAATTGCGCGCAAAGCTCTATGCAAGCGTATCGATTACCTAGGATCCTGAGAATTGGGTCTCAAAGTCCCTGGACATTGTCCCTCAGAAATGGTGTCTTCAAGAGATTCAACTTCAGTTTAATCAGATCATTGATCTAATATCACTGTTGACTAAAGAGGAATTCTTCCCAAGCTCCTGACTCAAGCTATCTAACTCATTATCCTAAACTGAGCTTCCTCGAGAAATTCCTCGATAACCGTCAACGATATAACCGTGTGATTAGGCATCAACATCCACAAATTTCACCAATTGCTAATGCATAATTCGGTAATTTATTTCACGTAAGGTAGAGCTTCACAATCGCTACCGGTTCACCTGGTGCCACTAAAATGGTAACAATAATCATCACCCGAAGCTCCCAAACAAGGAACGCGGGTGCGATATCGTATGCAAATCGTGGGGCATCATCCATTTAGTCAAATCCCGTAAGTAATCGACATAGATTTGATCGGTACAATTTATGGTTCGAGTGGGAATGTGAGTGTGTGGGTCAGTTTGTCTGGGTCTGGTCACCGGTTATTGTATAAAATGCAAATCCACACCTTAATCCCACGACGAGCAGGTGTCCGCCTCGGTTGAACTTATATAGAATCGAACACTGGAGGACTCAGTTACTATCTTTGGGTTTACTATATTTATTTGGTTTGAGTTTAAGATAATCCTGAACGGGTGTGGACAATAAATATCGCTTCACATGTCCCACTTTTCTTGCAGGACAATGCAGGGTGCAGCAATATTGCTTCGATGTCTGCTGAAGCGGACGTACAGTGCGTCTTCTGGCGTCGTTCGTTTAAGCACCAAGAACACCAGGTCCATCATCCTACGCGAGAGGTTAATTAAGGGGATACACATCGTCGGTTCGAGACAGTGTCAAACCGAAAGGACATGCCAAGTGTCCGTTAATTTCAGAACACCTTCTTCTTCGTTCTGTGTCAAGCTTGCACTGCGGCATTAAGATTACAATGGTGCCCAAACCATCGTCTGAGGCACATTACATTCATCTACGGTGCACTATTACTACACCCCGGTTGCGTTGCCACCTTGAACTGAACGATGTCCAGACTGGTTGAAAGCTTGGTGTCTCGTGACCACCTTCAGCTGGCTTAATTCAACTTTGGGATGAAGTCATGTGCTGAGTGTCATCATCCGGGTGATGATGCTGCGTGCTAAATCCGTACCCCGATGATCCTACTGCACGTGCCTTTACTATAATTGTCCATTCATTGTCCATTCCGTCGTTGACCTTACAGTGTCTTATTAACCCAGCACGCTACACCCAGAGCACATGGTACACCCGTTCGTCCTGCAGGTTAATGAGACTCATTCATTCCGATAGACCTCTCCGCAGCGTACGTAGGACACACCATCGTCCCAGGACAAATTCGCCAATTCGCCCGGCACACAAAACCCCACACACGCGATCACCGAAAGTGTGCCACCAGTGATCGTAGCTTGGTTGCGAAAAAAAGCCGGCAATGACACCGACACTTCACCGGTATGACAACCGCACCCAAGCTGGCCGGGTCGCCATTTGCGTACACTAAGTTGCGCACTTGCGCGATCGATCCGACAGCGTAATGGCGGCAAATTACTCCACGATCGGATTAGGTGTAAATGCTGTACCCTGTACGAGAGTTTGCACTTTGCGAGCTGCTCGGGTCGATCGAGGGATCCAGTTTTGGTTTTTGCAAACCGGACACTCGAGATCGCGAACGCCATCGATCGGACGAGTGGCGTCTGCGCCATGGTCGAGCGTTTGATCGCCTCCGGATTCCTCGTCCACTACAACACAATGGCGCGTACTTTGGCAGGTTGTCTTTGGGGAAACAACTTTTGAATTTAATACACACACACCGAGCGATCACACTGATCTTGCAGAAGATATGAAGTGCGTTTGAGCCAGGCAGATATCCACTTCAGGTGAGATACCTTCAGGCGATGTTGGTGCGGTTGCAAATTGTTTTGGAAGCGAAATAGAAACAAGAGAGAGAGAGAGAGAGAGAGAGAGAGAGAGAGAGAGAGAGAGAGATAAGAGCAAAAAGAAAAGGATTGAATCAATCAGATGACAGTTTTATTAATTGGTCACCATAAAGAATCCATATTTATTTGGCCGTCTGCTGTAGTGGCGTTGGGCGAACGTTGGTGCTCTTGATGGTGGCTCACTACCTTTAACACCATCGACCAACGTGTTCGACCGCTTCAGAACACGCAATTTGCGGAGGAGTCTACAAAGCACTTCGCTTGGGTGGGTATCCATCCTGTGTTCACAGTATTATTCCTAGCCAGAGTGTTCCGACAATGCATTAAGTATGTCAGTGATTTTTACGACTAGTTTTAGCAGTAACATTTGTTTTGCGCCACCTGCACACGACCGGCTGCAGTGAGCTTTCTCGAGAGTAATGCATTATCTCGTTACGCAGCAGTTTATGGGGAGGACTGTCGAGATTTGTCGCACTGGGTGGTATACGCAGGTACAGCTGGCTACCCTAAGCCAGCAGAATAAAGTCGATTTACGATACGTGTTCAAGGATGTTAAGAGTGCTTTGAATGGTGGTGGCGATTCCAAACTAGCAACTCTCAACTCGATCCGGCGCACTAGAAGCCGTGCAAACTTGAAGCGGTGTGTTGATGCTAATTCGAATAGTCATTTTGACCGTCCTTATGCAAACGAAACACACCTCATCACATAACGTGATACAGCGAATGTATTGTTTCTTCTCACAAAACGCTCTGAGCTCAGTGAGAAAGCCAGGATTAGCCAATCCAACACACACACGTTCGGATCGCACGACGTTATGAGTGACTGTTTGGATCATAAATCCATTCCTTTTCGCTCAAACTTCCATCAAATAACACCATTAATCAAACAAATTAGTTCCAACGCGTCAGACCGGTCGGATAGCTGATAGGGGAGTGCCCGATTTTGCTTTCCCGATGCACGGGGAGGCAAACATTTCGCAGTGGGAGAAGTCTAGTGAGGCCCTTGAAAAAAGCTGCCAACCTGTCCCCCCCGGAGGTTCAATGTTGGACCCACTAATACGCATCGGGTACGCTGATAATAAAGTATGTGAAGGTGAACGAGTATTAGAAGAGGACACGCACGCAACACACCGCACGATCAGGTGCGACCAGGTCAGCATCATGTTGACAAGCGTCAGCCGAGCAACAGAAACAGCATCCCACCGAGCGGTGTTGTATGTGGAATGGTTGACACTTTTCGATAAGCAGGTTGTTGTTGGTCGTGAAAACTTTGGTAGCGTCTTCTTTAAGCTGTGCTTTTTGTTATGCAGATGACAATTCATCTGTCTGATTTCGGTTGATAAGCGTGTGAGGATGTCCTTCACGAGATTATCTTTGCGTTCGAAAATCCGAAAATGAGCTTATCAACTGCTAGTCACACTCCACAGGTTGCATCCCGCCATTCTTTTTGCCTCTTGTTCCCTGAGCAGCAGATGACGTTCACACGGTGCATCCGACTCGCTTGAATCCGTAACCGAATCAGACAGACGGTAAGGTAATGGCAATAACATTTGCATCTTAATGCACCACATTATCGGTACGACAACATCATTAGAAAGCTATCGTATCGTAATTCATATTACTTTATGTGTTTGAAATCATTAATCGAATGAAGGAAGCGTCTGTGCAAGGTGGAGGCAACATCTTCATCAGGGATTAGCAACCAACTGAAGCTTCGAAATTATTCTTTTAAATAATAAGATAACTGATAACTTCTTCTTCGCCTACTCAGGGCAGAGGCATGTCTTTGACAGAGCCAGGGCGCCAATCCGTTTTGCCAGGAAACTCGGGTCAGGGTTGCATTCCTCTAACTAGAGGTGCATCCGATCGCCGACAGATTAGACAAACGCCTTCCTGGTGGGGAATATGAGTCCGATATCCTCCTACCGGTTTTGACCATCGTCAGGATATCTACGTCGCCAAACATGTGTGTGTCCGTCAATTCAAATGGCGAGTTCACTGGCGTCCTCTGACAGCACAGTCCAAGACTTGTATCCGTGGAGGACTACCGGGTGTATCAGTGTGCGATAGAGCATTTTGTGTGCTGTGGAGTCTTCTGGATCGCTAGTAGAGTCCATGGTAAGCTCTAGTCTCCTGAACAATGTGTCTACAGATATCGCTGCTTACGTTGTTGTTCGAAGTTATGATTTTACCAAGATAGCATAACTCTCATGCCACTTCAAGACCATCGGAATTTGGTAGGTGATGTCCATTATTCCTAATGGCATATGAATAATAAGTCTAGGCTAATCCAAAAAATAGGATCGCTTCGGTAGTGTACTTGATAGTGAATAATGGGATCGGCAGTAAATCTGATCCGGATCTGTATCCTCAGACGCTAGACTGTCTATCCAGTTTCGGGTAATTTAAGCCAAGGAAGCCAGAAATGGCAAGATAAATCCCCTTGAGGTTAAAGTGCGAAAGAAGTGTAAGATTCTGGACAATTTCAATGAATTAAACAATTTTTCCTCTGTACCTCTGAATCCCTGAGATTGTGAATGAGGACCAGAACTCTATTAATTTTGGGTTGAGGCCTAGTATATTTCTATTAGCTTATAAGAAACTATTCAAAAGTCTTCGGACCAGACGCAAAGCATCAGTACCTCGATATAAGTCGGCTTCTTTAATTCTTCCAAATGATTTAACGCCAAGATTCTTTGTATTAAAATAGCTGACAAGGTAATACTAGTCGAATAATCGTTTATAGGATCGTTTTATAGGATAATGATATCCAGACTCCGCCGAAGCAGATTATCTCTCCCAAATCCACCACCTCGCAAGCCAATTAAATTGCTAATCCCTGCTTCACACCGTTTTCAACCTGATATCCGCTTGATAGTGACAGTTGATTATCCGGCTTAATCTTCTCTGTAAAATAATTACACTTTACACCGCCAATAACTGTATAAGCGTATAGGTTTGTCTCCTTAATATCACCACTGTTCCGGGGCAGCCCACGATTGCCAGTGTCAAAGGTGGTAGTAAAATCTAGGGAAAGCGATTAAATACGACAAGAGGATCACTTTTCCGCCGCATTGAAGAGAGCTGGAAAATGCTGGAATTAAATAAAGATAATAGTAGGCTCTCGCGAAAAAAAACCTGATCTCAGCCGCCAGCAAACTCCAGTTGGGAGTGATTTTAATTATCGGTATTTACCCCTTACCCGCACAGGTTTATTTAAAGGGTAGATTGCTCGGATGTTCCTCGGGTAAGATTATACTGCTCCGAGTGTCATCCTTGATCATGGTACTCCGGACGTAAAAGTAACACCAAGGTGGTAAGAATATAATTGAAGATTAGAGCTAAATTGAGATACCCTGGTGATCGGGGTCCAAATACTTCCAACTCCAGCGAGCGATCCAAACCGAAGGTGCAAACATTTCCTGGACTGAACAGGGATATCTGGCAATCCGCGTGCCGGACCGAAACAGATGGTGAGGATGTGATCACGGCCCGTCATTGGAGCGCCACCTGACAGCGGTGGCTCGCGCATCACAGCGCAGATCGGCGGTCACCCGGTGGGTCATCAACGTTACCGTGTCGAGCGGATTTAATTGGTAATTGCTTGTTGTTGAAGCAATTAAGCCTTTGCCGTTTTTGCGTGCCCCGTGCCGTTGAACTGACATGTACGTGCGTTTCGGGGGGAAGATATCGTTAAGACCTACTCGCTCCTTTTTTTATTTGCAGTGATTAGAGGAGTAAAAGGTGATTATTAGCGGTACGTGGTTGTGACTGCTGCTGCGGCATATCCCTGTGAGTAGACTCTCCACTAGTGCGACCAATCAAGAGAGCCAAGATTCCGATGAGGTAGGTCCGGAATGGCTCCTATCCACCCACTAGCTTCGCGTAGGTGTCCATTTGTTTGTGCGCTAAATAATTACATCGGGCAGCAGGATGGGACAGCAATTGGTACGGTGGGACTCTGCTGTTGCTTTGCGCGTGTTTATGTGAGTTCAATAGACGCGTTTGCGTACTCGTAATGGTGCGTTTCGTTGGTAAATTTTATGTCCGTCTCGTCGCGACCAAGTGGGTTAATAAAAAAGGAAATATTAAATTAAGGTGAACGTACAAACATGGTTGTGATGCGAGGTAGTTTTATGAACTTTGAAAGGTATATCAAGGATCATAATTTAAAAATTTAAATCCTTCGATGCTTAGAGGAATATCTTTGGAAGAATGCACCATCATCAGACGGGCAGGTTGTTGCAGCTGCATAATGCTCACTGCTTAACCTTGTCTTAATTTGCCCATCACTTAAAATCAAATGCAAAATCGAATACAAAAAAAACCGTCCAGGCACGCAGACATCTTCTTAAAGTCAATCAAACCGTACAATGGCAGGCAACTTAAAGCCAAGTCAGCCATATTCGAGACTGCAAAATACAACTGGCGCATCAGCATCGAAGGGGAGGTTTTATGTAAAGATTATCGTTTAAAGTTGCACTAGAATCACGCAAGACCGATACCGATATTTGCACTCCTCAAGCAGAATCCTCTTCTTAGAGATGCCACATCGTTCAAAGTCAAAGTGGCGGATGATGGCGGATCGATAAATATGCATCATCGACCGGGGAAACGTTGACCACTCACTCACTCACATCATTTCACGCTGATGGGCGTGCGTTGGACTGACATACAACAAAAAAAAGCAGAGTAAAAATGCATTTATAATACCTTCCGAAGAGGTGGTTCCACTCGAGCATTCGAGTGGTGATATAAATCACGTACTAAAATCGAACCCTCTTCAACGATACGCACCAACACGGGCACGAACAATCGATCGGCGGGTGAATCGGCGCATTGCTTCTGAGCGTGTGCGACATTAGAGGAAAAAAGAAGAGGTTGAATCGCTTGAAGACTGCCAGACTTATATTATGCTGAAAGTGGGCCCACCATGTGGGAGCTAATTGAAAAACCGACAAGACATATTGAGATCCGTTGCCACGAGTTCTAATTGGCTTTTGTGGTGATCGGGAAACGGGGAAGGTTATCTGAGGAAGATGAGCGACGATGACGGAACTTCAAGATGATTTGCCATTGAGTTAATGATGAAGAATTGCGGACATACTCTGCCGCGCTTGTCGTGCAAGCATTGAAGAAGAGATATTGTGTAGAAATGATGGGACATGTTATTTATTAGTCAATCATTGGTCCTATTATACTAGATGTGTAACATTGTCACTGTACTAAACGGGCACGGGAGGTCCCTTTAACTGACTGGACATTGGAGAACATTCATGTTCGACTGATAGTTTATTCTCTTTCTCTTTCTGGATAAGCTGTTCGCGTCACCTACATAGAACAAGGCCACTCTCACAGCTTATTTGCAACTCTATCGGACTGTTGTTTCGAGTTTGTCCACCCAACCAAGCGTTGTTTGTAAAACACGCTCAAAAACGCATACAACACACCATTAACTGGCCCGGCAGACTAGGTCACATTCGCCATTTGGTTAGAAACAATTCTCTTTCAACAGTTTCGGATGGTGCAAAAAAACGCCAACTCAATAGAATTCAAATGTGAACCACATTCATTCATGCACTTCGATTGCCTCCTGACCTAATGGCAACGCTATTGTCTGGCGAAACCGCGCCACGTTGATACTGTGCCCCAACGGCAGCAGTTGCCTGAAGTACAACCAACTTAATCAAACAAAGAAAATGCAAAACAATTCCTGCCAACATCAATCATCTTACGAACGGACGGTACCAGTCGTCCAGAGCCTTGTGTGGTCAACACTGGCGGAGACTGCTTGAGATCCACTCTCGAGTCTGTAGTGCAGTAAAACCTGCAGAAAGGCAGCATGAAATTGGAGATCGGTCATTTTTTTGTTTGTTCAAGTTCAGAGAGAATTGTCCTTATCGTTGATTTACCATACAATGTACGGTAGTGTGTGTTTGGCGTTGCGAGCTGCTTTACAGCTATCTTACAGCTAATAGCCTATTAACCTCTGGATAGTTGCTTAGATTAATCGAATACTGTTGCGGAATCCGGGAAAGGTAATCGAGATGGTAAGAACCGGTACGTGAATGGAAAATGGAATTTCATTTAGATAGGACGGAATTTGTGTCACATTGAATTTGTCAGTAAGAATGGAGATAAGTAATATCTGAAAGCTTTCGAATTGCATGTGGTAAAAGGTGTACAAATTGAAAATATTAATTTGAAAAAATATTACATTCTCTAGTTGTTTTCAAATTTTATAAAACTTTTAAGTATATAACAGAAGCATCCTCAGGAATTGTGATGGGAGCAAGTAAAATAATACGTTTTTGACTATATCTTTCTCTGTCTGTAAATATACCAAGAAACAGAATACACTGTACAAGCTCTGTTCGGTGATCTCACCACTTAGTAGCGAAATAGACTCGCCAGGATCCGGTGGGATGGAAAGGTCATGAGAATGGGTTCCTGAAGACCCAGCCCTTCCAGTGTTTTAAGGCCGTCCACATGAACAGAGAAGAGGCCCAAATTGAGATGAATTTATGCATCCACCAGAAAGTCTGAGAATACATAGACAACTGAGACCTCTGCAACGGACCAAGACCAACGGTTGTAACGCTGGATAATGAAATCAGTAAGTTTGCGAAATGTCCGTGCTCTCAGACTTTGAATGCTGTTGAATACTCCAGTAGTTGTCACAAAGGCTTTATCCCAGACATGGGCAAGACGTTTTGTATAATAGTGTCAATCCTGTCCAGAATACTTTCCACCGTTAAAACGGATGCTTCGACTACTGTATCCAATTTTTATAGCCCTAAAACCACCTGGAGTATAATAACCTCGAGAGGTCTCGGTCTGCCATTTCTGGTTTTCTGTGACTAGATTTTAGCCGTAGTAAAGTCGTCAGCCCTACGCACGGGGAGGCGGTCTGGATGGGATTTGAACCCCGGTCCTGCTGTGTGAAGATCGGCCACCAGACCTCCCCATTTACGCAACCTTATGCATCAGCTATTGTCTGTTAGATTCCAATGAAGCAAAAATATTTCATCTCAAAAAATCAAATTCTTGCACCATATTTCCATGACATGTGGGTGCAATTGGCTACAAATGTAAAACAAACCAACAATTTGTCGGTCCGTTGTCCGGTGTGCAAATAAATCACTCGCGGCGCAATCATTAGCTGGCGTGCGTGTGTGTATTTAATTTTCCAATAAGATCTACTCGAAACACCCACCCGGGATACTGCAATTAAATCTAAATAGGTCCACCCCTTAGCTAGAACAGTTCCACACGCAATGCGCAGTGCGATTCGTGATCTTAGCCGTCGAGGTTTCGAGTTTACTTTGTGGTCTACAGTTGGTGCCACCACATGAGTGCACAGTGCACCACTTGTGAGAGTGGCTCGTTAGTATGATTATTAATTGATACGGCGGCATGATCCAGTTAATCTAGAATATCTTACTCCCCAGTGCCAGTTCATTCATAGATTTCCGCTCGCCGTCAATTGGATCACCATTATCACCCGGGCCGGTCTTTGATTGGCGGTGATCGTTGTAACCGATTGACGCGCTTTATCGAAACAGGATGCAGCTCGAGGCGGAGACCCCGCACACGAAGGTCAGAAAGGTGCCGTGTAGGAACACGTATCATTAGCATACGGGG
The DNA here is from genome assembly GCF_013141755.1 of Anopheles stephensi. Taxonomy (NCBI): domain Eukaryota; kingdom Metazoa; phylum Arthropoda; class Insecta; order Diptera; family Culicidae; genus Anopheles; species Anopheles stephensi. Next base: position 48,927,724 of record NC_050202.1, read on the forward strand.
CGGTTGAAGTCTGTCGGAGCGCTACTCTTCTAGCCAGCGTGTTCCGTCTTCCGCTGGTGCAATGTTAAAGTGCAACTGATGCAAATGACCACCGGCTGGGACGAGCCGGCACGAATACGGCACGAATAGGTGCCCCACCGGTGACAAGCACCGGGAAGCCGTTGCCAATGAAGCCGTTAGCATTAAAATGATGTAAATATGCAACTGCAACTTGAACATGATTTTGCCATCCAAACCACCACCACAGCACGCCGCACATCGATGGGAACTTTGTGCCGAGATGGGCCAAGCCAGCACCACAGCAGTACGGCTGCGGTGTTTGCGGTGTAACTGCGCCTTGCTGATGCAAGTCACGTCCTGAGAAGTCGCGCAAATGAAAACGGGATTCGTTGCGGTAAGTTAAGCACGTACAGCTGGCTGGTTGGGATGGGCGTAGTAGTGGTGGATCATGGAGAAAGGGGCGCACCGGCCAGGCCACAACACATGATCATATTCTCGTACAGGGGGTTTTTATCAATATTTCACACGAACCAGAAACCTGTCCGAAATTTGAAACTAAACAGACGTTTGCGAAGAAGAAACTGTCGGCGAAGGAGACTGCAACAAGCCGACGAGCCCAACAAGAGCCCGATCGATACAAACGGGCCGATTGAAGCAAGTGTGGACAGCGGAAACAGCGACAACGAAACCTCGACGATTGCCAGTTGAATGCAGGTTGCAATATTACAAACCAAGAAAAAATATGACGCCACAGTGCAGTATCGTGGTGTCTTGCATCTTCTCCACTGTCTCGGCCACGTACGGCTATCGCCTCTTTTCTCGATGATGCTTCAAGACTATGGCTCGACCAGTTCCGGCTAGCGGCACGGTTTTGGGTGATATCGGAACGGTAGAAGCTGGTTCGTGTTATGTTGGCCGCGTTCGGCGCGTTGCATCGATTGAATGGTGCGCTCGTACCATGCACCCGATGGTGCATGAGATGGGCTGCCGGGTTTCTTGATGGAAGCATCAAGGTGCAACCTTAAGCATTATGACAATTAAAGCATGGTGTGCGATGTCGGGTGGATGAGTTTTACGAGCGTTTAGTTTATAAAGATAGGCAGTAAATATAAAGTCAGTGTTTTATAGCAAACGCTTGCAGAATTATGGATATTTAAAGTATTATTTCTGTGGATTGGTTTGACCAATCCGGAATGACTGAGTGATTGAGCTAACCTCGTGAAATTATGGAGAATATTGACGGATTTCCCATTCGAGCACTTGGAGCAACTAGCAGAATTTTCGAGAGGAACTAACAATATTTGAGATATTGCAGGGCTCTTATCAAGATTAAGATTATCAGCTAGAACTGGAAACTGTTGATTCTGTTCAAGTTTATGTGTAATATATCCCTTTATTTCTTGACTGCTATTTGAAGAACTTTCGGCTACATCTTGAAAAGAATCCAGAAAAATTTGAATCCTAGAATTAAAATAATCGGGCCTAAATATAAATCTCTGATCTCTGTCCAGAGAACTGCGGCTTGAACATTTTCTGCAAATCTCTTAAAAAATATAGTTGAGGATAGATTTTGTTTTTACAAGCCTGATGTCAGAAACCCACTGTCTAAGCCTTGAAAGTCTCTCAAAAAGTCCGAAAACACAAACAACGCATTGTTGTATTGCAGAACGCTCGCATTGAAAAAAAGTACTAAAAACGCAATCAACTGTCAAACGTGACATTTCCCAAGGTCTAATTTCAAACGTCAAAGGTCAAAACCACTATTTGACAAATGTCTGTTGTTTGTAAATATTACTCGAAATATTATGATTTTAGGCAAAAATCGCTAGGACTTTCAATCATCATTTTTTTCTATAAAATTTAGAGCGTGAAATTTCAACAAAAAATTACTTTATCTGTAATAATGAAACATCAATATTTACAGCAAATCTGCAGCACCCTGTGGACCAACTGAAAGGATTAACATTAACTTTAAAATTTAAAATTTCAAATTGATTGATCACAGCGTTTGCATACTTTTCCAAAAACAAACGGAATTATTTGACAGAAATAATCGTTTTCTCTCCCTTCCAAATTCAAACACCGAACCGTTGTTGTGCCTCATCAATTCATTTGATCTTCATCGCCCGTTCCCGAACCTCACCATGGGAAGGATTATAAATTATCAAACTAATCACCAAAATATGCAAACGGCTCACCAAATTGACGCGTCCGTCGAACACCAGCAACGGGCAAGCCGGAAACGGTCGGCCGTAAAGGTAGACCTTTTTCTCTCACTTTTCGCGGCGCGGTACGCAATGGCACACCGGGAAGACAAAACTCCAACAGCCAACTCTCTAAACCATCTCTAAACACCAAAACGAACTGCCAAACATTAATTGATAACAAGCGGAACGACCGCTTGCTGCGATTGTTTCGCTTCTTCCCCGTCCGTCGATGTGGCTGCCGGAGATGCGGTGCAAAAATCGCTTCATTCCATGGTCATCGAATGGTTTTTAATCGGGTAAACAAAATCACGAAAGCATCCCGGAATCCCGGTTCATTAGCCAGGCGCATCTTCGCACCGAGAAGGATGTCCCATTCCGCACGTTGCCAATTTGCGGTGCCTGCAGACGTCCCAAAACAACCCATACCAAATGACTTTATTATTTGGCTACCGAGTCCCTAATAAAGCGTGTCCGAGGTCTGGAATCCGGTGCGAAGCAGGGCACATTGGCACATTGGCATTCGATCGCAAATTAGCGTAATTTTTGGGGGCCTATTTCCCTGGGTTCCAGGGAAGAGAACGTGCGCCGTCGATCGGCGTCAGGATCGGCGTGCCCTGCCCGCACCGGATGCAGATGATCTACTGCCATAAAGGCATAATTATCTCCCCAAAACACTATGATTGAGCCTCGACCGTACCGAATGGATGGTAGAAAGGGTCATGCAAAAAGAAAAAGAAGTCGTCGACTCGTTCCCGAATATAAACATTCCATAATGAGCAGCCATCGATCGACCTACTCGGAACGGGCACGACCGACCCTCGCAATACGTGAAAGATTGTGCAATTAATCGAAAGGAAAGTGTCAATCACTCGGCACTCGGTGCTAGCGAAAGGTTCCGGGAGCGAGTTCCCGTACCACGCGCCGCTCGTCCAGCTACGCCGCAATATAAATTAGTCAAACAACAATGAAATTATGCTCCCGGGAGTGTTCGAAAGTGGCGAAAGCTTACCGGAAACTATTGTGATTGGATGCTGTCGTAAAGCGCCTCCAATAAGGGTGGAACCCCAAAAAGGCATAACCGTGTCCCGGCGCGCACGCTCGCCCCCGTACCTCACTTCAAATGTCACACGTGGCTGTCAAACTGTTTACCTTTGGTGTCTGGTGGCGACACAGGAACACCGTAGGAACGTGAAATGGACGATTTCACTTTCGGTTTTCGGTGTTGGATGGATGCGTGGATGGATGCGTGGATGGATGCAGTGATTCGGGCAGGAGATATATTTGTTTATGAACGATAAACCTTGAACTCGTCCTAATCGAAATGTAAACGAGAACGAGGGGTTTGAGTTGCAGTCGTACAACAAAAGGTGAAGGAATGTTGCACCTCGATGGGGACATCGTGGTTGATAGAAATGAGGATAAATTTTATTTTAGTTAAGTATTTTGGGGATCGTTATGGATTTATTGTACTTTGACTCCTCATATTTAACGTATTTAGTAGATGAGATGAATCTACTATTCCTCTTTTGGCCTATCAGTCTTTGGCCGAACTAAGAATAAAACAATCAAGCAACACATACAGTGTCAGTCAAAACAATAACAACAGTCTACATTCAAATCCTTCAAAGGTTATTGATATTTAAACTAGTATGAGTTACAGGTAGACGAAATTTTTAAGATGTGATCTTGACTTTCGATCGCAGTTACAGTGACTGCTAAAACAATAGCACAAAACTAACAGGAATGTAGAAAGTGCTATTTTTGATTATTATGTTAGTTATAAATAAATAATATGAAAGCATACGCATTATTCCAATTTCTAAATTTTTGAAATTTGGTGTGCAATAAGAAATTATCTGAACTGTTGAGTTAATTTAATTAAATCGCTGAAAATTCTTTCAGAATCTTTGAAAAGAGAAAATTTATTACCACCAATTTTAATCTCGAAGCAAGTCCCTGGTCATGCTTAAAATTTTATGGTATAGATGCTATTTTTATAAAAAAATGAATGTTCTTATTATAATATCACATGTATTTTGATAGTATTTGCTTTCTTCTTCCTTGGCACTACAACCACGAGAGGTCACAGCCTGTGATTTAATTTTACCCTCAGCTGGGTAGTCAGTACGAGGAGGTGGTCTGGATGGGATTTGAACTCCGGTCCTGCCGTGTGAAGGCCGGCACCGTGATCGCCCCTGCCACCGGACCGCCTCCTGTTTGCTTTAGAACAGAAAAAATGAAGGAAAGTAGATTTCCTGCTTGAATGGTATTGCACGTCTAAGTTACATATTTAATGATCTTATTGTTTCGTCCGTTATTTTATAAAATAGTTCTTCAATAAGAAATCACTGAGTAACAATCAAATTCAGTCATAGTCAACATGGGTACATAGATTGCGATGCAAAATTAAGACTCCAGTCACTGTTTCAAGCCCGTGTTGGTTGATTAAATGTACATTTTAAGTACTAAAAACCAACTGTATTTCTAAGAGATTTAAAATTCAAATATTGTTTGCATTGTTATATTAAAATATATAAAAATACTAAATAGATAGTTGTATTAGTAGTTGATATTATGTCATGGTCGTACATTTCTTTTCATGGTATCAATATTTTCATTATCTTTTAGAGTTTGTGTTTATTTTTTTAAAGAATGTCCCATTGAAATTCATAACTGATTTTTTTGTTCTTCTCACCAATTTCCACGATTGAGTAATGTTTTCAAACAATATGTAAACAGGATTGGCGGACCTATTATTTTGTCTGACACTGTAGTTCAGCTGAAAATCCCATTATATTGCAAGTCTCCGCTTCGCAACCCATGAAACGTGTCTCTCAATTGGCGAACAATACCATCAAGCACTCATAAAAAACTCCATTTCGACCCTGAAAGAAAGCAGTTCTGAACGAAACACAACATTGTAGTTGAAATCTCCAGAAGGGCGACTCAAAAAAAAATAAACCCCATCCCAACTCAATTTCTTTAACCATGGAAAGAAGACATAAACTACGGTTTATAATCCACAAAGTTCATATTAGAAGCCACAAAATCTGTCAACAGCCGCACGTCTTATGGTCTTAGGCGCTGAGTTATGATGCTCCCCTACTCCTCCAGAGCCTTCCCGAACAGAGGTCTCAACCGCCCGACCCGAGACAGAAAGTGCATTCGAGCAGCCGGTTACCATATGCTTTACACTCCGTTTATCCGTTGCCTGTTTTTTTTCCACGTTCGTGGTTTTGGGGCAAAAACGCAAAACGGACAAAAGAAGGAAAGGAAAACAAACTACATCTCATTACTCGTCAAACGTCGTGTCACGTGGTGCTAGTCTTTCGGTACGATTTCGGTACGCCAAGTAAGCAGCTTTCCGTGATGCGGATGTTTACTCTTGTCACAGTTAGAAGTGATTCCAATTCGCTTTCTCCAGCTGCTTCGGGCATGGATGGGGGTTGTGTGGTTAAGAAAGCTTCAGTGCACCTCGAAGGAGATTTTGATTTGTGAAACTAAAGGCTCGGAAAGTCTCATACCTATTACAAGTTAAAACAGAATTAAGTTCCTGCAGACGGCAGTGGTTCAGTGACTTCAAAAAAACTCAACCGACCGTTTCTACGTGCTCGCGTCCATAAGCAAACCACTCTCGCGTGGTCGATTGAGCGGTCGTAAAAATGCAACGCCAATTCTGAGTGCTCGTAAAACTGCACCACCATAAAATCTCGGACATCCTCCGTTCTAAGGTCGTAAGATGGCGGGATGGGTGATTTGTGGAGCTGCGAAGGTGTCGAATTGTGTTTGAATAAACGGGTATGTAATCTCTTTGCGCAGGGAAGCTAAATATTCGTTTAGTCGCCAATCCGGGTCCGTTTGCTGGGACGAAGAGTCCTCCCGAATGAATGAGAACTTGCAGTTCTTGCTCCCTACAGCTTTGAGAAGAGATATTTCTTTCTTTCTCGGAAACCAAATACAATACCCAGATTGCAAACACTTTCCAAGCTGAGACACCTATCGACAGGAGAATGCACCATCTAACAGCCCAGAGCACGGGGGATCAGGGATGTCCCGAAGTCCCACTGTGACTGTGTCTCCCCAAACACGCTACGGTGTAGGTCTATGAATATTCAACACTATACGTTCACACAAACAGAAAAAAAGAAAGCAAACCTCCAAACCGTGATCCTCAGCGCGAAGAAGCGCATTGCTTACCGATCGCCGGCTTCTATCGGTACCGAGTCAATGACAAAAAGGTTCGCGAACTCCCGCGACAATCCGCGACGGTGGTCGACATAAATTTTGCTCTTATTTTTTTCTAGCCCACACCAGTCTGCCGAGACTTCGGTACAGCATCCACTTGGCATTGTTCTTCTTTACACACCCTCGACGCCACCACTCACCGCTTCCACCCTTTTTGGCTATCTCCACAGCCTCCGTTGCGGGATGATAATTTATGGAGTGTTGTTTCTGGCGCGCCACAGAGTCATCGGATCGGCACATAAAATACATACGTGCTCCGGGGCGGGAATGCCCAATGTATAATACATGCCGTTGCCTTGGATGTGGAGTAATGTCGCGACTTGTTGTTCTTGGGCATGTGATTTGCAGCTGTTTTGGGCAGCATTTTCGGGGAACAACATTCTTGACGAATTTTTCCGGACACACGTTTTGAATGACACATAATCAAAATCTTTAACTTGGCTTCAGTTACAGGAACTGGCTAGCATACTTTGAGTACCTCAAGAAAACAAGCGAGACTTTCACTCAATCTCTCGGCTGAGTTGCATCTTATCACTTATTGCCAAAGGAAATTAGCATGATAAAGCTTTCACCGGAGCGATATCAGCAGTCTTTCTTCCCCGTTCTTCGATTATCTGTTCCTGCAAGGACGACCACCCGGTGTCGGTGGGATGATAGTGCGGGAATAAATTAAATGCAATTAAAATAATGAAATGAATGAATGAAATCGCTGCGGTAGGTCGATCGCCGCTAGAGAGCTGTTCTTGCACTCTCCAAGGTGGAATGGATATCAATTTCGCAACACAGATACTGGGTGACAAATGAAAGATTACTAATAGGTGCTGGGCGATGGTTTATCCCGTTCTCGGTAGAAGATCCCGATATGGCTAGAATGTAAAGTCTCAGCAGGAGATGATTCTACCGTGAAGGTAGGTTTCAGAGAGCCTAGTTGCAGAACTAGTTGGATCGCTACGTGAATCGTGTATCGTGCTGATAGTGAGTGGACTAAGAATAACTAGCTCGGAGGTGCTTAATCAGTAGGGAAGTTAATTTTAATTTCTTCCCTACACGAGACTACATTTTTACAACACATCCCCGTTGTGCGTTCTTGGACACCTTCTCCTTTGGACCAATTTTGCAAGATTAATGCCGGACATCGATTTGCTAACTAGCTCGGTGATGTTGTTTAACATTCTTTAAAGCCTCAAGTGACCAGACTTAGCAAACGATATGTGTTCCGGAAATACTATATAGTTTCGAACCTGTCGTCAAGCTAATTAGCGATTAATTTGTTGTCTGTACCGATACGTTTTACAGGCAGGCACGCAAAACCCTGCCGAGAGCTCACACGGTGCAGCAACTCCACAGTTTCTGCTGCAAACATTTCTCACGCAGGAAGTTTTCATTGCTTTGCGAGTGATAGGATAGTTCTTCGGGAACTGCCCCGTTTTGCAATAAGATATGTGGGGTACCGGCACCAGTAAGTGGTATTATTTTATTCCCCGGGTTGTGTTTTTTTTTGCATTCCCAGGCTTTCCCGTCCTTCATTTGCATTAGGGCAAAGCATTTGTGCGCATTATAAATATGATCCTCGATGTGGCGGCCAAACTAGATCTCGGATGGATATCACTTTCCCGAACGACTACTGCTGCTGCTGATCGCCTTTGCTTTTTAGGGATGTATAAAGCATGGAATGTTTACGACTTAATTGAAATGTTTTCGCGCACTTGTAGCTGCACAACGCTGCGTGCACGCAACACTCCGTACGAATGAAACGTGTTAATGATTCGTTCGTTTTCGGTCCCCTTAAGCTTGGGGCTTAATTTTATAGCCACTCGTGGCTACCGGAAGCGGAACAACGTTAGGTTTCGCCACGATCTGTAGCGCGAATTGCTCGATTGCATGTTGGTGTGTCAAACATGCACGTAAGAGAAAATTTGCATTTTCCAGTCCACATTCATTGTCCGAAGCGGTTACTATTTTACGTGTCTAATAAACATCACAGGTAGTTTCTTGAATGCTTCACGCTTGATGTAACAAACCGTGAGAAATACTTTCGGGCTTCTCCTCTTCATATCGATTGGGTGCGTGCATAAACGGTGATAAATCGCTCTGGATATGATGAGATCGAAACTGATCCGAATGGAGATAGCTGTGGCCAACGATTGCTTCGCTTCACAATCCACGCCATCAGACCATTATCACCTTTTCGCCAGCGGACGTTAGAAGCACAGCAGGACACCATTAAACGTACCTAAAATGAGAATAAAGAAAGAAAAGCAGTAATTAATAAGGTGTTCGGTTAACGTTTTCGATGGTGTGTGATGGCATGGTCATGATGGCCATTTTCATTAGCTTCATAAATAAGGGTAACCGTTACACAGTTACGATAAATGGTTTTTCGGATAGGAGAATGCGTTTCATGGAGTCAGAGATGTCGTATCGAACGGGACAATTTTAGTGTTGGAGCTATTGCCCCTATGCCAACCAACTGAATCAAATTTCATGATCTTTAAAGGGATTTTATTGCTCTTCAGTGTAATAGAAAATATAGTTGGGCCTAAATCGTTGTTCATTTCTAATTCCATCTGTCGGTTCTAGAGCAACAAGGCGTCATGCATCGACGTAACTGATCACGAATGCCGGTTGAGCATTTGGACAGGATATTTTCAACATCCCATTGTTTGAAGAATTCCGAATTATCTTGAGGCAAATTCTGAAATAGATGGCAGAGCTGCAACTACAATCTTGTCATCTATTCATTAAGCCTATCCACTCATGATAGTATAACCAAAGCAAAAGTTTATTAACCAATGTATTGTAGCTCGTTGGAATGATACTAAGCTAGATCGAGCTAACATCATGTGAAGAAAGACGGAAACATCTCAAGGCTCAGGGACTGCTCTGGGCACGTGGGATTGCCAGTCGTTTCTTGTACCTGACGCTAGAGAGGATCATCCGAGACATGAAGATAGAATCTTCAGGGGACATATTCTCTCAGTCATTCCAGCGGTCCTGCTGATAAATATTGATTCTCGTAGGAGTGATATATAGATTTGAGTGGTCCGGTGACCGATGCGATAACGGCGCCGGTCGTCACACGGCAGGCGCGGGTTCAAATCCCATCCAGACCGTCTTCCCGAGCGCAAGACTGACCATTCAGCTGCGGGTGAAATCAAGTCACAGAGAGCCAAGAATGGCAGGCCGAGACCTTTCAAGGTTGTGGAGCCAAGGAAGGGGGAGAAAGATGTATGAGATAGATAGGAGATCGTACTTTTGAAGTCATCCTAAATCAAAATTCAACATGGAATACGGCATATATGTTGAGATACGCACAACGGTGCTGGCTCTTACCAAGTCAGATCATAGTCTGAGGAAACTTCTCCAATCCAAAAAGGAGAACGGAGCTAGGACTGTATAGAACATTGATAATCAAAGAACTTACATACGCTTCAGAGACATGGACTGTGTTCAAAAGTGACGAACTCCTCTTAACCCTGTCAGAGAGAAATAAATCAGGATCTCAGAAGGATTCTTGGCTCTGTATATTTGGAAAGACAATGTAGGATTCACCTCAGCGATAAACTCTATTACCTGAACAGTGTGAGAACACATGTCAGACTTCAATGGACATGTCATGAGATTGAAGTCGCGCAACCCCGAAAGTAAGGATTACCTGAAAGTATTTCCGAATGATTTTTAAACAAAATATATAAAAAAACGCCATAAAACGATACAACTACCGATTGAAGTAGGAGTACAGCGAACAGTCCACACACAACCGGAACTCATCCACTGTCACTGTACCGATCGTACAACAATACCACGCAACAGAATGCCGAATTCAAACACTCGCGCGCACACTGTGTGTCCGCACGCGCCATTCGCCAACCATTACCACTAAATCACGGGGACGCAATACACTTCGACGGCGGTGCATGGTGGTGCATCCCGAACGATGTGCACCCGTCGGCCCGGCAATCAGATACCCGTTGCGTTCGGTAAACTTTACTTTACCACTTTACCACGGCATAACCGTGCACGGACGCACAGAGAGCGAGAGAAAAAGAAGACTAATCACATCGGCGATCCGTATGATCCCCGCCATGTATCGGTGGCTACCAAGCGATGCAGCGAGCTTAATTGACAATAAATAATGATGCAAACGAAAGGCGCATGAAGATGATTTTCGTTTCGTGACGCCGCCAGTAGGATATCACTCGGTGTGTGACGGTTGTCTTGATCCCCCATCGGTTCGTTTTCAACTCAACCTCGCTCAGGCTGCTCTTATCGATGATTCGGATTGATGCATCGCAGCACGGTGCTGCGTCGGATTGATTTCGTATGCAAATGCGCGCTGTGACATCGCACGATTTGCAACATTATCGGGCTGCTTGTCGGAATGCTTTGAGGTCTTCTTACACTGATCCGACAGCAGAAAATTCCGACAGCATTTTTGTACACTCGATACAACGAAACGCAATTTTAAGCATCACTTGTACCTGCCTTATCACTTCAACCTTAAGTAAGATGTTTATGATTCGATGTTTTTGGAATAATTTTCTTATAACAGCATTATGACTCATTGAATTGGCACAGAGTTCTTACAAATATTGGGCCTACGCTGGCGTCAAACATCTGTTCAGTGGTATGACGTGCTGTGCTACCAATGCTGTGACCACCCGGACCGTTCGCTCCGATTGCTACAAATAGATTGATGAATGCTGATTTCCATCAAGCATGCAACGCAACTCAACCGTGTAATGGGCCCAGCACGAGGAGAAAAACAAACACCCTTCGATCACTGGAGTGATCTTGAAAAATTGTTCACCAATTAATTCATGATCCTTTCGCATGTAAGAGCTGTGAGCTGTAACAAAGTGCAACACTGCCAACTCCCCAGCCACATGAGTGTGAATCCTGAGCACGGGCGAACGCGTCCTTCGCGCCGTGTACCGAGCGTGTCTCGATTCAATTATTAAATGCCCGGGAGCTTGCTTTACTGCCGCGTGGTGCCTACCACCAGGCTTCCTACAAACAGTGACACGAACTTTGTAACCATCGCCTCCGAACGGCAAGTTTGAAAATTTAAAATCGCGAATCAAATATCTCACGCTTCTCTTGTTAATTCGATGAAATCTGAGCGTGGCAGATAAAATTAAAGTTCGCCTGGCACGCCACCCAGCCCTTCTGCGGAGGCTTTCCGCGACGTTGGACGATAAAACCGGGTGCATGATCACTGCCCTCGGTGGTGTAATGGTCATGTCATTGCCCGCCTGCAATTGCACCCGAGGGCCGGCGTTCAAACGGTTCGTTATTTTCCATCTCGTCCCCGCGCGAATAGAGACGGCCAGAGTAACTGCCAAAGGCGAATGAATTTAATGAATTGTCACGTTAGACATCCACCATTAGACGAGCGCAGACACGGTGCAAGTTGGTGTGCTTGGCTGCTCACACAATTAATGTAATGTTCGCTGAATTTTTATGTATTTCTAATAAAACGGTGCAGTGGCACTCATAGTGCATAAAAAGTAGATCAGTGGCGACTGGGTTCTGTCTGCACCACAGCGATCCGAGGTAAAGCGATTTGGTCGAGAAGTCACGCGATCGTGTTGATTTGGGATTTTGTGTAAACATGTGCGTGTATCATGGAGTGGACATATGATTCGCTTAGCTAATTTTCGCCCAGCTAGATTAGTTAATCTATTTTGTCGCACTAAGGCCTTTAAGGAACCTTTTTAAACTTTTTTAGAGCTGCTTCAAGGACTTTTCTATTTATCTCCGACCAAACTTTTGTTCAATGTTGAAAAAGAACCATTGACCTTTGTCAATATAATCCTCACCTCTTGGGGCAGAATTTTATTGCCTTAGAAGATCTATAGCTAGATGTTAGTTTGATAGAGTAAACGTGAAAAGAGGTCTTCACAAGTTCGATTTTCATAAAGGGGAATTCTGAGCAATTATCTGAAGCTGCTGAAGTTAGAGTGATGACAAATATTTCCTAGGAACTCTGTTAATTTGATAGACTGTTTAGTCTATGTTAATGGCAGAAAGAGATCTTCAAAAGTTCAATAATCCGCAAGGATATAGGAGAATTTTCTGAAGCTGCTGAAGTTAAGGTGATGACAAATCTTTCCTTAGAGATGGATATATTTGCTTCTGTTAGTTTGATAGACTAGAAAGAGTTCTTCAAAAGTTAAATTTTCGCCAAGGATAAAGTTGCTCTAAGAGTAAATATCTGAAGCTGCTGAAGTTAGAGTGATGACACATCTTGCTTTGGAATTCTGTAAGTTTGATCAAGAAGACGCAGAAAGAGATCTTCACATGTTCAGTATTTCCTAAGGATACTGGAGATTTCTACGTGATTATGTGAATCTTCCGATGTAAGAGTGATTTCAAATATTTCTTGGAATTAGGATAGAATAAACGAAGAAAGAGGACTTCAAATATCCAATAATCCGCAAGAATACGGAAGAGTTCTGAATATCTGGGGCTGGTGAAGTTAGAATGATGACAAATCTTTCCTTGGAATTCTTGATCCATGGCACTACAACCAGCCATGAGAGGTCTGAGCCTACCATTTATAGATTTTTATGACTTGATTTTTCCCGTAACTTGATAGTCAGTCAGCGGTTAGGATGTGATTTGAACTCCGGTCCTGTCATTAGAAGAACGTCGCCACTGTCGCCTCGGCCACCAGACCGCTCCAAAGACTGCACCAAAGACTGCTTGATCTTCTTTCTTTCTTGACACTACAACCTCGAGAGGTCTCGGCCCGCCATTTCTGTTTCTGTGTGACTTGATTCTACCCGTAGTAAAGTAGTTAGTTCTGCGTACGTGGAGGCGATCTGGATGGGATTTGAACCCCGGTCCTGTCGTGTGAAGACCGACGCCGTTATCGCCTCGGCCACCGGACCGCCCCTTATTGACTTTATTCGCTGCAAATATATTGCAAAGACTTCAAAGTTTGAGATTCAATGATTACCAAGTTAGGAATGAGGATGATCTTTGGTGATCCTCAGTCCCTGTGTGATCTGCATCACACTTTTCAGAAACTTCTTATAACAACTTACCATTTATTATCAATTCTGGTCTATTTTTATTGATATGATACAGATATCTGGTAAAGAATATGATATGTCTTGCCCACAAAAACTGCTAATATAACGAACACTCACCGAACGAACGAATCAAAAGCTCACTCTAATTTCAGGACATCAGATTTCTCTTGCAAGATCATTTTAACATCCAGCAATGATCCCCTTTTTGAAACCGGTTCAATAATGCAGGAGTCATCAGCAATCAATATTTCGTATGATTAATGATACCGTTTTCTTCCTCGTTGCTCCACTTGTACGTCAAAAACCTCACTCGCAATGAAACAAACAAAAGCTCCACGACAAATCCGCCGGTTCTCACGTTCGTTGTCGAAACGTCTCATTAACGACGCCGAGTCCCGAGGAGGTGACAAAATGGCAATAATTTCACACCCAAACATCAGGCTCACCGGTTGGCGCTGCTTAATTGCCATCCTGCTACCGACTCGCCTTGCTGCACCTCATCGGATCACTTTTCTCATTACTTTCTACCAGGCCCACCGCTGTGCCATCCCTTTGACATGCACACAGCACACTTGAAGCAATTATAGCTGGCGTGCAAGAAAGGCACCGATTCCCGAACGGCACCCAAATTATTGTGCCCGTGTGCGAAGAAAACACGCTCACAGTAGTCCAGAGAGGAGTTGCTGCCAATTTTTTGAGATCAATTGAGATGAACATTGATCGATTACGGTGCGCATTTTCATTTAGTCATCAGTCAACCTCCTCAGCAACACAGATGTGTACCCCGGGGTAACCATGGACGGATCAAAAGAAGCCACAATTAAGCATCGGGATCCGGGCGCGATCCATCCACCCGATCCCCGGCACGGCAAACGAGCTTCTTGGTTGTTTTGTGCCGATGCCGATTACTGATTAAAAATCGATTGTTTTTTCGGCCGACATCCGCTGAAAGGAGCCACAGCCCTGGTCAGGCTGGACGTCCTTCGAAAGTCATCCTAACAGAGTGGCGAGTTCCAGCTTTCCATCGCCATGCGTCGCACACTCGAGCCGGCGATTACTCAATTAATCAACCGAGGTTAAGTAGTTCCGCTACCAGATTTCAGCATAAGTACCACCGCCAGAAAAGGAGATCCTGGCCACATCTGGTACCGCCTCGGTGTGACGGTTCCTTCAAATTATCCGCAAAACCCGAGCTAAAACTGTGCCTCGCACACTCGTGCAGTTAACTGTGCAAGGCAAAATCAATCGTAAAAGTTTACGTTTACGCGAGCGAATATGGGCATGGGTTATGATTTATTGGATGCTGATAGTGACTGTTGGCACAAGAGAATTCTGACTCTCGGTCCTCCAGCAAAACTGGTCCCTTTCATGTCCTCAGGTCCTTTGGCGAGCGGTACTATCCTGAAGCAATGTGTGTCAGTGGAACGGCTATTCCTTCGGATTGCTTGACGAAAAAGGATAAAAGTGGGAGTGAACGGAGGGTAGCCATAAAAGCGGTCTTATATTACATGGTTGGTCGAAGCCGAATGATCGTAAACCAATATGGCGGCGGTGGAAGTGTAATAAAATGTAGTGTTGGTTGCACTAATAGCTCTACAGGGGGTCGCTAACTTGAAAACGAATTGGATCGCTCAAACTAACTCTTAAAGGTTGATTCCCGTCTAAAAACGAACACTAATTGCGGGGTTTTCATTTGCATAACGATTTACTGATATGTGCCCTTAAGGGTTAATAAAGTTCGAATAGTTCTTCTTGCCATTTATTTGTGCATTATCCTTGATTTTGTTTCGAAGCAAAACCTTGAGATTTGTCCTTGCTATGTCCAAGATAAAATATTTTAAGAACAGTGTTATATGCTTCATCAAACGTAAAACCTGCTTCAGAACTTCAAATTATATGTTAAAGATAACGACAAAAAATCACATCGTAAAATACCATCTCACGCACACCAAATTAAGCAACCCATCTTCACCCATCATCCTTAAGACTTTTCCCAGCGCTCCCCAGACTTCATACCCTGCGCCATCTCCAACACTGGGAAGACGCCGCCAGACATATCATTAGCGAGATCACATTCATTGAGCACCGCGTTGCGCACCTTTGTCATCAAATCATTTAATTTTATCACAGCATTAACGACACCGACGAACGAACATACCGTTGCCATGGAGCAGTGCAGCCCGCGCGTGATGGGAGCTTTATGCTAAATTGCCGCTGCCATCCTGCGAAAACGATCCCCCTCATTATCTTCGCACATAGTAAAACAACGGAAAACCTTATATCGAACCATGGGTCCGTGTATCATCGCGATCATGTTTCTCGGGCATTGGGATTAAAAAAAGGATGATGGGAGGAGTTCGTGCTGCTGGTGCCGGTTAGTAAATCAGGATGTCTTATTCTTGCTCTCCGAATGTATTACTCTCGAAGTAACTTGAACCGGATGGTGAGTTGAGGAGACAAATGTAGTAAGCAAATAGTGCCGTACACCGACGATCGATGGTAGATAGTGACTGTTCATTGATCATAGGGCTCTTAAGTTTAGCGTTGCTTCCATAAGATACCTTCATTTGCGCACATCCAGCTGCTCATCCCGGGAGAATGCCACGGTCCATAATTCACCTAACGCCTGCCAACCTTTCATTAATGCACAACGGAGAATCGAACGTAATTACATTAATCACACTTTGGCAAGCGGCAACAATCGCATAAATCTTGATAACGCGCCTGCGATGGAACTCCGTCCAGGTCCGAGCCAGGTCAAAGTGGGCATCACACACAACCGATGCCTGCCCGCACAGTTCAGGCACACAAAATCGAAACCGAATCGACTGGTGCCACTGGTATGCCATTTGTGCAATTTTAAGCGTAGTAAATACGTTTCAGGGTCTGCGTGTATGTTGGAATGGTTTCGGACCTACGAGAAGGGTACTTATGGCCGTTGGGATGGTAATTGGAGGATGGGAAGGAGAAGCAAAGAGAAGAACCGATAGAGCTTCATAGAGATTTATCGCGAATCTAATTTAGGTTTTCAGTTTCCAGCTTCACGTTGGAGGACAGCGACCAGGAGAACCGTATATGGTCCATGAGAGGTGTAGTATGTCAGTGATGTTGATATGTGTTTCTAGGCTTGTGTCTTAGGAGGTTCATGCCTTTATTAACCATCAATAAGTACAGCCGGCAAAATGACCTATGACCTATCAAATACAATTGAATCTGACGGATCAAGCTGAAGCTTCAGCGCCTAGTGGCTTTGACAAGATCTGTAACTAATATCAATGGTGTCAGAGAGAGCTCCTCTCTGAATGGTAAGGAATATCCCGGATATGGTTGGACATTGTTATAAGTCGCTGGCCACATTTAAGACGAAGTCGTCCATGTGACAATCATTCAGAAGGAGCTGATGAGGCGCTTAAGAAAAGTTTTGTTTGAGAGCGTCGCATACCGTAGAATCTCTCAACTGACTACGGCCTCTATCAATAGATTTTTTTTGGAGATAAACCTATATCAGAGGACCTTATCGCATTATTCTATAACCATGAAGGAGAAGCAACCATAAGAGAGGTCTGCAAACATTCTGTAGTTTATTTCTACGTCATCCATTCCGAAGATTCTTCTTCACATCGTTAGGCATCTTGACAAGAGTCCAGAACTTTAGAGTCATCAAGGATACCAGTTTCAAACGAAAAAGTATCTCATACTCTCCCGTTCTTCTTGGACTGACGACTTCTCTTAGGTTATGTCTGCCATTTATGACTTACTAGAGACTTAAAGATACCACGTAGTTGGGTCAGTCAGTCCTCACTACGGGGGAACGCTCCGGATGGGATTTGAGCCCCGGTCCTGTCGTATGAAGCCGGCGCCGTTGTTGCTTCTACTACCGGACCACCCAACGAAACGAAAAAGTATCTCAGAATCCAGAAATAGTACCAACTTAATAAGTCCATCACGACGTCTTCTGTAATTCTTTTAAGGAATGTTGCTATAATTCTCTGTCTTTCGAATAACCATGAGCTTAAAATAAATAGTTTTGCAACTAAATTGGTCTGCGAAAAGCTAGGCAACACCTTCAACCACACTCATATTACATCACTACTGCAGCTTTCCCTTCCTGTACGCGCACGGTGCAACAGTAATCAGTAACAGAAATGGTAAAAAGGAAATGTTTAATCAAAACATGCGTCTCCAAACGTTGACACATTGGTCCAGCTCTGGCCCGGGGCAGCGCTATATCTATATAAATGGTACGTGTTTGCCCGTAGCAGCTTCCTGCACACTGAAACCCTACGTACTAGTATCTCCATCTGCTCGGCCATGCGACCATTTCGCGATTGCGTCCCAGGACGATGAAAATATCACAGTTTTGTCTTATCGCCCCGCCGGGTCCAAACCCAAGCGTCAGATAAATGATTAATCACCGGATAGATGGATCGATGGGCATCGTTGCACCGCGAAAGTTGTCTCCGTCCGTTTAAACCGTACCAGGAGGGCGTACTTGAAGAGATGGGAGGTGTAGCTACGCATTGCAAACCGCGAAGGTTGACAGCTGGCGTTGGCCAAACGATCGGTCGATGTTGCCGTGTTGCACAACGCTGATTGCACCGTTGCATCCGTTGTTGTTGCTGCGAGCGGATTATACGCCATCTTTCGTTCCCGCTTGTTGTGCCTGCACAGTATCGATTACTGACCCGCCGTGTCGTGGCGTACCGGGAACTCCGGGAACGAAAACGGGGTGGGGGTAACTTATTGGCAGCCATTGCAATGACGAATCGAAAACCTTCGCGATCGATACACGGCAAGGATTAATCACTGACAGCATGGTATCGGCATGGTGGAACGGCACCAGATGGCGCCATTGTGCTGTTGGACGAGATATCGCGGGCAGCGCTTATCGGAATGCGGTCGAACGGAAGAGTAGTGTGTGTGTGTGTTTGGATGGAAACGAAACGAGCCAATCGCCACACACACACACTCACATTTTCCAGACAATCTCAAGAGGTAACCCTCAAGGTTGGATAGCTGGCGCAGGTCAACCACCAGAACACTGACGTCGACCTTAGGGTGTCAGTGTCCATCCGGATGCGCTTCTACGACCGTTCTTCTCGTGGATAGGTTCTGAGAAAGAGGCAAGTGAACTTTCCGCCGTCTCACATTCGCGAGCACGGTTACAAACTGATTACACATAATGATTGTTGCAAGATCTCTTAATCACGTCCACAGTTTCACGTGCTGCTGCTGCTGCCCAGTTAAGCTTCCGATGATGATGAGACGGTGCACAGGTAGGGTTTCGGTCCACCCATCCTTAAGTAGGTGAACACTCTCCAATTCTAACTACCCTGGCCGAGCGGGAACTTTCTTGCGTTGCCGCAGGGCTGTTAGTGTGGACCAGTGCGGTGGTATGAAAGATTTTCACTTAACGATAAAACTGGGCAGGAAGTGGGAAAAAGCCAGAAACTTGCGAGAAAAAACAAAAACAAAAACGGGGAAGATTGGAAAACAATTTCGAGAGAGTTCACGAGGAGAGTTAATTGCAAAATCAGCGAGACGCCATCGAGTGCCAGCTGGACAGTGGGCATCGTTGCATCAAGGGATCGCTGTTGGGAGACGGAGACTGGGCTGATCGATTTTTGAAGACAAAAAACCTGGTGGAAGTATCTGAGGCTTTGTGCAAGGTGGAAAATTAATTACCAATGCAATTATTGTTCGTTTTCCCCCATCTAGGATTCTTTTAATGTTAGGGTCAAGTGGGGTTAGAGTTTAGTAGGAAAGGTCTAAGCTAGAGGATGAAGATCTGGTCTGCAACATCTACCTTATATCTTACTATTACAGATATTGAAACTAACCCAGGCCTTTCTAGGTAAAGTGAACTATCTACGAGTAGATCAGGACTCTATCTCTTCTTAATTCCTGGAAAATTGAAGCACAGCCTTCCTAGGCTATTCTGGAATTAAATGGTTTAGATCTATTATAACTGATGCATCAGAGATTCAGTCTAGAAATTCTTGGACAGTTTCTACTTCAACTTGGTCAAGAATCTAATTAGTAAAATAAGAGAAATACCTGTAGCTGTTCAACTTCTTCTTGAGTAAAATCCAGAACCCACTTAAACACTCTTTTGTACAGTAAATTGCTAGCAGAGAGTGTATTCGATGGCTTTTATCACTAATCAGCGAATAGCTTAATTGTCCTAGCTAGCGTCCACCGCTGGACGAAACAATACCTCCATTTTTCGCCAACTTTATTGCCCACTCTAACGGACACACCGATGAAATCAGCAAACCATTTCTTTTATTCGCACATTACTGTCCTCAAGTGCATCGGTGTATCGCATTAACCATCGCATCCTGCCAGAAGCAAGTGTTTCTAATTGTGTTCCGTGCCGCATGTTTTCGCCCATTACTTTAAATACGCAACTAACGGGGAGATTTCCGCTTCATCGGGCAAAACATTAGCAGATGCTTCTGAACATTCAGTTTCAGCAGATTAAAATGAATGAAAAAAAAAACAAGAACCCGTTGAAAGATGTTGCCTTCCAGCAATAGGTTAACCGTTTAACATCTCCAGCAGGCCGATCGTTTGCGGACTGTGGCACATTAAGCGGGAAAGAGGGAAACTCACTTCCTTGCCTTGCGTACGCTTCCCCATTCACTTCCAGCAGCAGCAATGTTAAACATGTCATAGGCATTGCATGAATTTTCAATTTGGAATGTAAGGATCGCCGATAGCATCAATTAGTTAAATGTTACGCTTGAAACAATTACCGGCACGAAAGCCGTCGTTTGTCGGGGCGGCCTGGGAGATGCGCAATGCTTCTTCGCGCGGAAGTGCATTCTGGGATCGGGGACTCAGGGACACTGGAATTGTAAAATATTGTCCCACCCAAACAATGTGTGATCCATTAGCTGGTCGCGACCGATCGTTGTCCGGAATCGGCGTTTCCGATCCCAAGGAACATGGTGCTACTCACGAGTTTCTTGAAGAACACTTAACTTTCACACTTTTTAAAATTGAAGTGAAGCGAAATGGAAACTCAAAATCTTTCCCCGTTCGAAAATCAAGCAAAAACAAGTACTCCCGAATGATATCCAGCTCAGCGCAGCGCAGCGGTGAAGCGAAAACTCCGGGAAACATTCCTCCGTTCGCCGCGCATCTCTCCGGCGGGCAAGAGACACCGACATCAAGTCCCGGACATATATGGAAGTCGTCCGCCCATTTTCGTCCGCATCGTTCCAATTCTACAGCGCTCACGATTGGGAAGACTGCTCCACTCCACTGCCTCGAGTCCTCGAAGACAATAAGACTCCACAACGCACAACGTTCCTTTCGCGAAGTCTCTCTCTCTCTCTCTCTGTCTTTCTCAGATGCATCGCAGAGTGGCAGAGAGACTCCAGGTTTTGTGCGGTCTGTTATTATCCAGCCGTTTAAGATGAGGTCCTATGGTGGCAGGGATTTGTGACATTCGGGGGTACGGTATATTCAACCTCCTCGGTTTTCATTCCTCCTTCCTGCCTGAAGAACCGATGCAGTTCTGGTTTCTGTCGGCGAAAAGCAGTGCAGTGCTGCAATATAGACTTCGCGGCTCGGGACACCATAGAGGTCGGCTGGGACAGCGTGGTCGTCGTAACGGGATCCACGTGTGCCGTGATGCAGTACGCGTCTTGGAACGCTTCATCATCAAACAGCTCAACGAACTTTCTGTTCCGAATCGCTCACACGAGGCACAACCACGATGCGGAAGGAAGTGTAATCATCACCCTTAATCTGACAGCTCTATTTAAATGAGACGGATCTTTAATTAAAGCAAATGAACTGTGTGTGTGTATGTCTTGCTTCTGCTCTCGAAGCCCTGTTTTGTTGCTCAATCACTTATTATCAAACCACACCCCACACAAAACCACGCTGGGTCGACCACACTTTCATAACCGGATTCATTCACTCCGGCCGGTCGCGCAGTGTCCGATTTGGCCGTCATTAAATTAAATATATTCCAGCATAAATCAGCTCCAGCTCGCGCTGTGTTAAAACCACCGACGAGGGTGCTTTATGAAAATGAAATCCCATAAAACATAAAGTTATTAGTATGGTGGGCAATCGAAAACAGATCGTAAAAATAGCCAAAAACCGAACAATCAACTTTTAACGAGCGAAAGCAGGTTTCTCACCTGCGTTCACCTGCGCTCGTCCAGAGGGGAGGCTTTCAGGATGCGCCTATTGAATGTTTTAAATTCCACAGAGACACTCACAAGCGAAACTGACTGCTGGATAAGATTGGCAGGTTCAATTCGATTCAGTATGTGCCGTAGTTGTAAAGGAGCGTCTTCATAGTTGAATCAATTGCTTGTCAATCTTGTTCCATTCCACTTTTCCCAGTGCCTCCTCATTGAACGCCATTTTGATGTCGCACTTTTGCACATCATCCTACCGTTGTTCAATGAGCTGCAAATTTTGCATGCTTCACGGGAGTTAACAAGCTTTCAGGGGGGCTTAATCCAGAGATGTCAATTTCAACGATGATGTGGAGAAAGTACGTAACGACGGTTTGGTGCACGTGAAGGCCCGCTCAAAATATAGTTCAATGCAGCTTATGAATGTTTCATATCTTGCTGGTTAATGTTGAACATCTCATCGAAAAATTGGTCTAAACTTTTAAAGTCTTGAACCGAAAGTTAGAATTTCGATAATTGTTCGCAGAGTTCTCAGGTCCAATCCATAGAAAATGACAAGCTCATCTTTCGTTTAGCAATGAATCCTCGTCCAGAAATCAATTAAGCGTTTTTGGACGACTTTTGGCTTACATTTGAGCTAATAATTGCCCTCAAAATGTAGGCCCTAACGTGATGGGGATCCTACTATCCAACTTCGCGGAATCAATAAGTCTAGTAAGCCAGAAATGGCAGGCATGATCTAAGAGGTCAAGAAAGAAGAAAAGAGCGAGAGAGTGAAATCCCGATGCTTCGTGATACTTAGAGTACTTAAGAGAGTACTTAACTCAGAGTATCTCCGTACATATTTATCAAGTTGCGATGAGCTTAAGCTTTATTGAAAACTCCGGTAAATGACGATTTCTACGCAGAACTTCGGTCAGCCATTTCACGTTTTATCGGTGCAGCCAAAACTATTTCAAACACTTTACAGTACGAGTGAGCCTCTCCCAAGAATTTTTGAGAGTTTAGGCTCAAGACGTCTAGGTAGGACACCAGTCATATTGATACAGCCAGGATTATTTCGAGCCTCCTCCAAGGAATGTTGAGGGTCTTGTCCAGACATTTCTGGCTTTCTTGACATGATTGTATTCACGACCCAGAACATCTGGGCAGGACATCCGTCATATTGATGGAGCCACCATTATATCGAATTGTTAACATTACCAGTGAGCCTCTTGGAAGAATTGCAAAGGGTCTAGGCCATCCATTTCTAGCTTCCTTGACTTGATCGTACCCAAGACTCAGGGCCTCTAGGAGGAACATCAATCATATAGATGTAGATTGCCAACACTATTTCGAATTCTTAACATAACGAGCAACTTCGCCCAAGAATTGCTGAGGGTCTCGGACAGCAATTTCTGGCTTCCGCAATATGATTGTATCTACGACCCAGGACATCTGCGCCAGGACATCAACCATATTGATGCAACCAAATCAGTTTCGAATACTTAACAGAACAGAGAGAACCTCTCCTAAGATTTGTTGTGGGTTTTTGTTTGAAAATGCTTCAATTTCGTCTCAGCATGGATCTGGATACCAAAAAGCAACGCCCTAAAAGATCCACCCCAATCTGTCACCTCCAAGCAACCCGGAAAAGGGGTGGATCATGAAATGGAAAACCCTCGTATGCAAATTAGTTGTCAAAACGATTGCAATTGAATTGAATCGACGGAACGGACACGAACTTTCGTCCCCAATCGGCTGCAATCCGACCCGCCTCCAATGGTGGGAGTAGATTTGGGTTACTTTTCTTATCCTGCCGTACAGCCCATCCCCTTAGCTCTCCTCTGGACACGAAACCCCCCACCATTCCCACACACGTGAGTGGAAATTGAATAAAAGACGCGTGCGATGAAAGCATGACTGCATCGCTGCAGTGAGCCGATGTAAAGGCTCGGGTAATCATACTTGTTTTAACGATTATGCATGCATTATAAGTCTGACGCTGTCGTTGTCGGCGGTTTGCACACTGCGTTTACGGATGGAAAATATTGGCCCTCGGGCGGCAAGGTAAACTGTACCGACTGTACGGGAGATACCACGGGGTCGTCATGCTGTTAGTTAGCTGCCGGTACCGAGGTTGGATGCTGTGTTAAGCCTTCCATTCGGACTTACTTGCGAATGAACCGTCCAAAATATTACCGATCGTGAACTACATGAGGAGGGTACCGCGAAGCAAAAAAAAAACTTCCCCAAAAAAACAAAACCGCGGCGGTGGGTGTTGTTCGAGCTGTCGAGAGAGTTACTTTTCTTTCCTTTCTTATAGCCTGACATGCCTACAACGGTCAGGTATGTGTAGCTCTGCTTCAAAAACTTTTCTTCCCCCCAAAAAAACATCGCTGCTAACGATCTTTTCCTGTGCCGTGGTAAAATTGCAAGAACTCTCTTTAGCAGGATTTACATTTTATTCCAGTTCACGTATTCTTCTTCTGCCCAACCTCTTCCACACAACCGTGTGCATCATCGGACCGGGCGTAGTTTTCTTTAACGAGCCGCAATTAAAAAGTAAAGTATTCGTAAATTAAAATTAAAAAATTCTCCGCACATCATCGCGGCGCGCACCGAATGTGGCGTTTTCGGGAGGGAGGTTCGCGCTCTGCCATGCTTTCTCGACATGCATTTCTTACGCATTTTTGGCAGTTGCTTATCCAAACGCGGCAAACCATAAGCGGTGTTAGCTGTGGGTTGGAAGCAACCGTCAGCTCCATCATTACATTACTCCCGGAGACCCGGCAGCGCCTTAGCGATGCAAAGATGCTGCAATGCCAGACGCGTTGCATTAAGATTCTTGGCATTGCGAAAATTGGCGGCAACATATACTTCTTTTCTCCGCCTAAAATTCTCAACAAAGTCCTAATTAAGCGGTACGTTTGAGTGCGAATGGGAAAGAGAAAAATGGCCACAACACAGCGAAGGGTGTCTTAAAGTTTAAGGCCGCGTGAATTTTTCGAACGAATACGCTTATGGCTTCATTATCCTGGAAGTTGCTGACGACCAAAAGCGGACGAGCGAGAATGAGCTAAAAAAGTGTGCTTCAAACGCCACATTTCGAAAATAAAAGCTGGTGGTAAGTCGGGTGTGTAAATGAATCGTTGACATAATTACCACATTATAGGGAGGCACCCTCATCGATCGTTTGCAGAGTTTTTTTGTGCATGTTACTATAGGGAAAAAAAACCTTCCCTCCAACATTTCGACAACTCCACTTTCAAGCACCATTGAACGGCTAACCGGCCGTAACGCAAGTCACAAATATTGAAACCGAACGGAATCGAACACCAATCACCAGGTTAGCCAAAATAACACCCCAAAACGTGTGACCTAGCATCGATGTTTGAGCAGCTCGTTACCGTAACAAGAGCCCCAAACATTTCTCTGTCTCCCTCGCCAGTGGCGCTCCGAGGGACTTACGAAATTATGATTTGTCCGTGAATCACGCCAAACATCAACGTTCACCCTTGCGCCCTGGTCTGTCGCCCAGCCTAGTCAGAAACTGACAGATGCCCTCTCCATCGGTCCGAGATGCATCGAGTGTGACTTACCACGTGCTGCTACCATAGACCGAACCGAGTAAATCACCGTCGAATAGGATTCGGATAAATGGGCAAATATTTCGTCAAGCAAGATTGGTTGGCGTTTGGGTGTGCAGGAAGATGCATCCTATTGCAGCCATCTACAGTGACCGTGTAGAAAGCATGTGTAATGTACATGGTGGTAAATAAATAAACAGTGCTCTACCAACAACAAGCAAGAGGTTCACGTTAATTGTCCCTCCGAAGCACCACCGCAATCGTTCGCTTTGGGAGCTCCAGTCGTGGAGTGGTGTGAAACACACCTTACACACCTTGCGTACACACTAATGGTGGCTTTTGTGGCGGCATCTAGCGGCAAAAAAAAAACGTTGGTGCGCCCGGTAATAAACGTGCTAAATCACGAATTGCCCGCCAGGTTGGTGGACGCGAACTAGTTTTAACTGCGTGAGTCGACAAGGTGCGAAACGGAACGATTGGTCTGTAATTGAATTAGGATCGTTAGGAAATCGGACGATGGAAAGGGGAAAAATAGCCAAACCAGAAGAGTTAATGATAGTTTCAGGCAGTCGAAAAGGCGACCCACACGGTGATCGAGTGGATGTAAATGTGTATAATCATAAATCGTTTTGCATGTGTGCCGTTTGAGGTGGTAGTGAAATTATTGTAAAAAAAGCACTTCCTGATTCATTACTCTTCATTAAGAATCGTAAACCTAACTCAACTTTTCCAACTAGTATATTTGGTTTGAGATGCACATTGGGCATTAGACGAGAAAAAACCCAACATAAAAATCAACCAAAGTCTTACTTTCAAATTTTGGAATAGAAAAGAAGGATAATAAGTTATACGGCCAGGCCGTTCTTCAGAGAAACAAAAAAAAAAACTAAGGAGCTACTATTATTTTCCAAGTGTAGGTTAGGTAAGGGAAGGTGAGGTCCGATGGCAGAGTCGATAGCGGCGCCAGTTGTCACACGGCACCACCGAAGTTCAAATCCCATCGAGACCAGACCAAATTTCGTGCAGATATGGATTAAATCAAGTCACAGAAACCAGAAATGGCATGCCGAGACCTCTAGAAGAAGAAGAAGATGTCTAAGTTTCAAAGTGTTTGTGGGGGAATAATGGAGGCGTCACTATAATGACAGGCTCTACGTGCTTTACGGTTATCTCACCATAGCGCAGTGAATAAGACTCATCAGTCTCCGATAGGCAGGTCATGTCATGAGAATGACACCGGACGACCCAGCCCACAAAGTCCTTTAAGGCCATCCACACGGACAGAAGAGGCGTGGTAGGCAAAAACTGAGATCGAATGATGGCTTTGAAGCTTCTGCCAGAACGGCAGGAATAATCGAATGGCAGACGACGTTCCTGGACCGTGAGCGGTATCGAGGATTGTTGCTGTACTTTAAAAATTCCAAAGTTCAAACTTATTAAAATTGAAATCTCTGAAACTCCCCAAGTCCTTGGCTAATTTTTGATTTAAAGCAGCGATTTCATGATGATTACGATAATATATGAAGTTAAAATGAAATTCAGCATCAACACATAATATATAACAATTCTTGAAAGACAAGAAACCCTAGTAGGTATCAATATTTGACATCATGCTTTTTTTAATTTGATATCCATCAAAGTCCAAGATGCTTTGTTTATTATGCTCAGCCGTCAATAATTCACATCATTACACGGCGTAGCAACAAGCTACAGAATTTCCTGGGCAATAAATTGTGCTTATTAATGCTGCAAATCACATCGTTGACGAATAGCTTTCATCGATGAATGATTACGTTGGTGTTGTTGTGATCAATCATAACGATCGGCGAGAGCGTTGTTGCTGACCTTATGAATCGCTCGCTGCCATGCTGAGACTGTTTTATTGTAAGCATTATTTTCATATTGTTGAGCGTTTTTAAGTTCATTTGCGTTTTTCATCTTCTATTTTTAGCTCAAAAACTGAAATTTTGTCCTTCTACTATCTTAATTTACGGTGCATGGACAATGTAACAAGCAAGTAATGGCGGCTGGCGCCACATTTAAAAACAAAAACATGGCGTCAAAATGCGCGACAAGGAAACGCTTCACGGCCGTTAATCAATTTCCTACCATCAAATGATGGAGTGCAGCGAGCACTTCTGGGCATCAAGCAACGTTCAGCCGCACCACGCACCAGAAAACTGTGGAAAACAACGAGCAGGAAAAACAGTGTTCTATAAATCATAAGTGCAGGCAGCAGAAACCGGTAGCAAAGCATCACCGGGGAACGGGTTCAGCTATGGGGATACTGTTGCGGCTGGCGTCAATGCCAGACACACACACACACACACACACATCCCAACCAGACCATTAATGACTAGTTTTGTTGCCGAGTGCTTCATTGAATGTTGGTCAGATGAAAGGCAAACAAGTGCATAAGGAAAGCTTTTGCAAGATGATGGTCAACGAGCGTGTAGTACAATTTAACGTCAAAAAAGCGCTATTTTGGGTTTTATTATCCAATAATTGGTAAATCTAGCTAAAAACTATACTCAAATTCAACTAGTATCGTTTAGTATTTCGTTCGGGTTAAGACTCTCCTCATCGCGTGAAGGAAACCCACCATGAATGATGCCCGTAATTCGATACCTAGTTGTGTACCGAACGGCGACGCGCTTTCTTTGCCACCAGAAAATCCTGGACTCCTCGGCAAATCAATAAGAATATCCTATCGCATTGCCAATTACATGCGCGAACGATTTAGCTCACACGGCACGCGGCACGATCCACCGGACAACAGTTGGTCTGTAGTAAATTGCAGCAATTATTTATTGATCAGGATCTGGCCGAGATCCTCGAGAATTAATAACCCAGGCCAGCCAAGCGTACTTCAGACCAATTTTACCTCGCAGAGTAGAGTTTCGTAGTTCCGATTCCGGGTGTTTGATTTTCTTTTTTCTCTTCTGCAATGGGTAACAAACTCGTGCCTCAGTATCCAGACACTGTTGCTACTGCTGCTACTTTCCGTATGATTTCTAGTTTTCTTTCTAGTCATACACGGTCTCGCTGGATGGAACGGGGGGGTGAAAAAAGTGAAAAGCCACGCTTCCTTCCGATGGGACTATAGCGACGATTTGTGCGACACGGGCGCACCAAAGTGTTACTGGTTTTACGGTTGCAGCGCTACAAGCGCATGGCCGGTTCATTAATGCCTACCGTGCATACGATTATTGATATCCGCACATGTTCCATTCGTTCGTAAAATATGTTCCACCCAGGGCGGAATCGTTGCGCTGGTAGCACCACCCGGTTTATGCTGGCCGATAACGGTCTTTACCACAGCCAGCCGCAACACTGGCGGTGAAATGATCTGCTATTAATATTAATTTACAAGTTTTCGACATCACCGCCAGCGCAGTAGTTGGTGTCGGGTTGGGAGGATGATAGCGAGGAACGTCACCGACTACCGAAGCCAGAGGTAAATATCTGAGAGAAGAAATTTAGTGCCGCCCAAACAAACACCTGTTTTGATTCTTAAACGATGTTTAGATGTTTGTTGCGTTCTTCGCCGAAATGGAGAGATAAATTGATAACATCTGTCCTGACATTATAGCACACATTACATTAGCAGCTAGTGGCGGGCTTGGGTCGTTGGCCAACTGGCAGCATAATCTTGGTTGGCGATCTGCGGTTAGCTAACTATTGATTCCCACGCACCATAGCTAAATACTTGTGGGCGATAGGTTCCCCAGCCGATTTTATGGACCATTTTCAACTTTTACTGCTCTGCCAACAATTAGCATTATTCAAATTTAGCCAACCAGATGGACTACGGGCGATAGTGCGGATGACATTTCGGGGAGGCAAAACAGTCTGTATGTGTTTGCTCTTCCTGGTTTTGAAGTTGTATACATAACCTAGCGGCGATGGTTTACGGTGTTGCGATCGTGCAATCCGTCGATCGTGCCTCAGCTATTAGCAACCTTCTT
Source organism: Anopheles stephensi (assembly GCF_013141755.1). Classification (NCBI taxonomy): domain Eukaryota; kingdom Metazoa; phylum Arthropoda; class Insecta; order Diptera; family Culicidae; genus Anopheles; species Anopheles stephensi. The sequence goes on from NC_050202.1 coordinate 48,956,915, forward strand.
GGTGGAAAGTAAATTTTCCCCTGTCTGACGTTTCACGAGTCTAAAAATAGCTTCCTTATCACGCATAGCGTGAAGCTGAAGGCGTCATCACCGGGAAAACGGCCTTGGATATCGAGAGCGCGCTCCAACGCCCAAGAACCGTGTGCTCTGGCCCGTATCCTTATCGGTAACCTGTCGCGTTGGTAGCATTGAAGAACGCATCGGCGACAAACGCTGCGGCCCATCAACCCACGAACTCTCCGGTCAGTCGGTTGGCGCTATGAAGCACGACATTCACTACGCCGCGTACGGGTTTGCAACCAACGCAACAGCTTCACAGGTCAGCATGCAATCGGCGTCCGGTCCGAAAGCTCGACCTCCGGTAGGTAGCCGGACTCCATTCGGCGAAGTGCCGTCCCCACCGTTGTCAAGAGTCTGGGCTAAGATTTATTAATAATGTTATAATTATTTTAGCTCACTCGCTCACCGAAACTTGCCTTAATCATGCCCCGGCTGCAACGTTTCGTGATCATTCTGTCGATGTACCCGCAAGATACCCGGTGAGCGCACACTGTGTGTGTGTGTGTGTGTGTGTGTGGAAAACATGCAAATCAAGCTAACCCGGAACGGAAGGTCGTAACGTGGACACACACGCGCCTGGTGGCGGCTGCCATTAGCTGGTGGCATGTACAGTTCGTAAGCTTCCGTTGGCGTTCGACCCTGTCAGGGGCGTCTTATCTCTGAGTCCTGCCCTTTCGGCGCGTAAGCGATGGATCTCCTTCACACACTTTCGATACTACGCCTCTTACAAATAGGTAGGCAGGCAATAGGAAAATATCACTTCGCACTATTAGGCTATTAATAATTTGGCCGTACAGGGGAAAGAAAAAGAACGTCCCAGCCTTCTTCGAAATATTAATTTCACGCCAACCGAAAACGTGATTATGCTGAGGAAGGCCCTTCGGGGCAGTATTTCGCCAACATGCATCAACCTGGAGGATTGGTAATTTATTACCGCATGAACTCTTGGCTTCGTGTCGCAATGTTTGCGAGAGACGGAAGAAGCAAAACCGGCGCACCACTAGAAAGTAACCCCTCCGGTCCGGAGGTGTACCCGGAGCATACTAATGGGCTTGACGCATTCACCTCAGGACGTTACAACTCACGGAACAAATCCTGCTCGAAAGCTTTGGGCTATTTGTTTAGCTTTTTGCCGTGCACTTGGAACGATTGCATCGCATGCATCGGTGACGACGTGTTGTAGTGCCGTGGCACAAAACAGCATCATCATTACCTGGGCGATCCAGGGCAGATGGATCGCAATAGTTGATGGGTGAGTGAGAGTGCACTCAACTATTTACAGGGAAATCCGTACCTTTTACTAATAAACTTAGCAAGACAAAGATCCTATTCCTTCCAGGCAGGCAATTTTTACCGAAGATCTCCCACAATGTCACGACCCAAACAGTGTACCTTCCACGGTTGGTTCCGTTCGATAGCTGGTCCCGTTGACGGCAAACCGTCGACATGGCAGCCGTAATATGATTTTCTCTCAATAAATTATTCTGCGTGCGCATGAACCGCGCTCTAAGCCTCTAAGTCCCAGGAAAGGCGCCTTTTTCGCCCGTTGGGTAAAATTAATGGAGCGCTAAAATCGATGTTTGTTGATAATCCTTAAGCAAAAAAGCCTGTCGTCCATCGGTCCGCCTCCGTGCGCGAAAGGCGTCCTGTTTTTTTTCGCTTACCCCTGGGTTAGAGCGAGCGAGGATGGGAGTTTGCAACAATTTACTTAGTGGCGTTCCTCGTTCTCCCAAGCGAACATGCACCGGGGCACATGCTCCGGGGCCACCCTCGTCCGGTCTTAAAAGCTTAAACGTTTCGCTGAGCATTTGTGCAACAAATTTGCAGAGTGGCTATTAATCTTCTGGCCCAGCGCGCGCGCGCTCTCTGGGAGGACGCTCGTACTTTGACGCGGTCAGCAAAATCCCGCACCGTTGGCGGCGGGAATGACCACTGACACTGTTCTGGTGGCCTGGTAGAGGGCCACGCACCGGAGGTCCTGTCATCTGGTGCGGCTTAGAAGTATGCGCCCGGGTGCAAACGAAGCAAAACAAATATGGCGTAAATCGGCTACTAGCTGGCAGTGGGCCTATCCCGTCACTCTCGTCCAATGATTAATGACGTTGCGAGTGCATTGGCAGCGGAAGGAAATGGGTTGATCTTCGGCGGTGATTTGACACTTCGCTAGCAGCAGCATTTCCACGACGGTTGCGCAGCTAATCCGCTTTATCCAGAAGCAGAGCTGTCGAGCATCGGAGTGGACTCTGACAGTGTGTACTAACGCCACCCATCAGATAATGTGATCTGTCAGGATGTGTTCAGCAACCTTCCTACTCGGTCGGATCTGTTCAACGACCTCTTGCAGTCCAAGAGCACCGAGATATACTAATAAATTGATAATTAAAAGCATATAAATTAAAACATGCTCCAAATGCCAGCCTGGCCACGCCAACTTGCAGAATTCCTTGCATCCCACCGGACCGCGCGGTCTGTTAGACCATGGCGACGTAAATTTGAAATCTCAGGTTCGCAGTAACCGGACCTTGCCTACGATGTGCCAATGCCGAATCGCTGATCGCGATCAACGGTGCAGAAAAAAAAGGTAGGTGTGAATAGTGAAATAGTGCAGTTCGATTTTGCAGACCACTGCCAACGCATACCTGCTGTGACCATTCCAGGGGCGGATCTAGTTTGACCGAGGGCGACCCTATTTGTGAACCTATTTACACCTCTGCACCTGAAGCAATTGCACTTCGGGGGGAGGAGAGCCAACCATTGAACAATTGGAACCGATTGAGGAACCCGTGCCGTCTGGAACGCACTGGCTGTCAAATTGGACGACGACGCCGTGGTCCGTCCGTGCAGATGAAGCAGTCTTCCGTGCTGGACTGGAATGGGGTTTCTGCTTTTCCAGGCTGGACACACCAAAAACACCCGCCGTTGTTTTTGCCTTCGGGCATAAATTATGGGTTAAATATAGCAAACGTGCCACCATTTGTTAGGCAGAAACCGTACCGAGACGAACTACTTTTTAAGTTTGACAAATGTGCGACACACTGCGACCACCACTCAGTGCAGCAGTTTGTTTGTCTGGTTTGAGGTTTTGCGGAGGAGCACCGGAATGCTGGCGGTCGGTTTCGAGCGTGGAGGCGGTGTTGGACTAGTGTTGAGCAAGTGCGCTGCTGCTGTTACTGCTGCTGCTGCTTGGGGGACATTGGGGCAGGTTAATGAGCGCAAGGGCCTGGGCCTGGTGCGAAATGACAGCCGTATGTGGGATTTGAGGAGTAGTCTTGGGTGACGCTGTCGTTGGCGTCATTTCGGTGCGGTGTGGCGTTTGGCATTAGCTGTTGCATCGTAGCGCTTCACGACTTCATTTAGTAGCGCTTGCCTCAGGGTTAAGGTGTGGAATAATGTGTTCAGAATTGACTTGAAGGGTAAAACAGATCGAAATGGTAACAAGGCAAATAATCGGAGGAATCATTCCAATTGGAGGATTGTGATGCTGTTGATGAAAATTTGAGCAATAAACGATCATTCAACACCAGATTTCTCCCTACATCAGTGCAACTTTCTTTGCATCTTACATAGATACGACAGTCTGTAACTACTTAGGTTCTTGTGAGCCTCACCAATCATTTCGAGATTTTGGTCTAATGCAGATATCCTCAATATTGCACACGGAAAAGAGCTGTCCTATGTAATTTCAATGTTCTAGACACTTCAACCAGAGGTGCACATACTAAGCAGATGCCTGAGACTTCCAGTTTTTAAGGATACCTCAAGAGGTATCTTCGTGCGATCTGGTTGTCAGATCCTGGAAGCCTTGTTCACTTAGAGGGTCTAGACCTCCTTGTCCCACTTGATCTCTGACTATGCCTCAGCCAATAGATTTGACGTTTTATGGGACTTCCAGCTTTGATTCTGCTTGGGGCTTCTTGTTGCTTGATTCTCCTTTTACTTCAACGCCATCCGCCGATATCAGTTTCCATCCAACAACTCGCAATTTTAAGGTAGAATTCAATTCCCAGCGATGCATGTTAATATTAAGTTCTCCATAGCAATAACAACCCCAAGAAATTTCAATATTACGGACAATTTTTGAGAGCTCTAAACAAAAATTTAAACACAGAATTAGATTCTCTAAAAAAGATCTCTACACAGCCAGCAACTTTCTAACTTCAAAGTAAAGAAAATTTCTAACGACTCGAAATCTATCCCGGCGCAGTAAAGCGGAAGAAAACGCAGCTGCCATAATCGATCGTGAAGCTGTAAGCTATTCATTTAATGAATAAAACACTCGGCTCGACGTTTGATATCAGATTGCAAACGCAATGTTTGTCCAAGGGGATCTAAATCGTTTTTTTCACGGAACGGTCCGGTGAAAGAAATGAAGAAACGGCCGGTGCTATATGGCCAGAGCTAGAGTGCGCGGAAGACAAAATGCAACCACCGACCAGCATCCCATAACCGGACGACCACTTTCACTTCACACTAATGGGCGACATTTATTGACCGGTGTTTGCAATTAGTACTACCAGCACCATCGCAACCGTTTGGGACACCAGTGGTTGTAAACCACCACTGCGTGACTTTTGCCGTGACCACCTACACCCCTTATACTCATTATTTTCTCGCCTGTGCCGATCGACGGTCGTGCACCGTCCATTTGAATCCTGGATCGAAAATGAACGCCCTAGGGTGGAAGCTCGGGTTAGAAAGCTTTTCATCTGTGTGCATCCCAGCAGTAACGCAACGTACCACATCACTTGGGTGTAGTAATAGTTGTTACGATTAATTACATAACTCGAGATAATCGTTCGGGATGGGAAGTGGTCGGCACATAAGCCCATAACTATCGACCAAAAGAAGCTACCGTCGTGACATTTGTGACGCTGAATAGCTGCTAGTCGCAAGGGTGCAACGAGCGGGAGGTTCAAACAGTTGCAGTTTGCAGCCAAACGGTATGTAAACAAGCGGCATCACTTTGACCGATCACTCTGCCTTACCGTTTTGTGGGGCTAAGGAAGAAACGAAAAACATAACCAGCACCAGTCACTGTGTCAACTGTCGCTGTTGTCGGGCGTCGAGCATTGGCGTGGAGACATTGCGACAAGTGACACTTGAGAGCGTACGCCACCTAGATGCCGCCGATCGATTGCGACGAATCGCTGCCGTATTGCACCGCTGACCACTAGATCAGCCCTGACTTCGACTATGTGAGCATGCGAACTTCCCCACCATCTTCAGCGATCCCTTACGGGGTTTCCCTGGTGGAACGCTAACAGCTCTGCAACAGCAAGCCACCGGGACCATGCGGTGACAGTCGCGAACCGTGCAGAACTCTGATGGAAGAAAAACATTGCCTGCAAAATACTGGCGCCACGAAACGACCCTCACAACCGTATCGCAACCGTTTGGCTCCAGTTGGCAGTCACGTAGGCGCTCAGTATTCTCGGCGACGAAAGGCACACGGCTGCATTAGCGGCGGAGTCAAAACCAGGCTAAAGCCACCACGTACACCAAACAGGTTGAACAGGGTTCGTAGCTCAGCAAAAAACCAAAACCAACAAGGTCGGGAACGACTTCGGCGAAGCCACCGCGGAATATGGTTCACCACGAGTGGGCATCGCGGCCCGTTGGGTGGGCGATGAAAGATCCAACCCCGGGACACACCGATCATTATCGCTGATCAGCGTCTATTGACCACCACAGCCGTTTGCGTTGTTCTAACCGGTGGTGAGCAAACACACAATCGAAGATCACTCAATTTTCGGCAACTTCCGAACCTCGACACTCTGCTTTCGTTCGTTTATTGCGCTCTGGCTTGTGATTGATTAATGGGACACACAAACATCCACCACGTTCGTGCGCAACTCGCCGGGCGTTGCGTGGGGTTGCGAACAACTCTATGTCGGGGGCGGACACGCCATATATGCGTTTCGCGATACCTGGGGACCTGGCGGGCCTGTAGGCGTCTTCAACGGTAAGTTTTCGGAATGAAGCGATTTAGATACACAAAAACACGTTCGCTGCGCGGGCAGAGAGGAGGAGACCTTGAAGTCTTGGCGATGATCGCGAGAAAGGGGCTGCGTTCTCTTGGAGCTGATTTTAAATCTATGAAATATGGGTAATAATTTACCTACCAGAAGCGCCAGTGAACCCGCCCAAGACTCCCCAAAAAAAATTCCCCCGTTATACGCTTAACACACCCGAAATCGCTTGTTTAAGCAGCTTAACTTTGTGTCTTTCTTTGACTGCGGCAGGCCTGATGAGTAGCGTCCTACCAAGGAAAGTGAAGGTATTAGCGGGCTTTCTTCTTGATACAAAAATCGATGCTATCGGTTAAGATATCGGCTGATTGGGTAAGTATTTTTTAAAAGCAATAAAAAGGCGGTTTTTCATTTTCAAAAATTTCGACAACGCTCCGATTAAGCAAGCCGCGCTGGGAACGTGTCGCAGTAAAACTTCCAATTGCTCGTACGTTCGGCCGGGGAAAAGTGATAAAGCTGGCCCTTGGTTTTGCATAATCCTGTGCGGAATGTGCTATTGACAGACGGGCCTGCATTTTCATCGACCATCGGGGCCGATTGGGCGACTGATTAGGGGAGAATTTTCCACTCTTCGCCGCAGCTGTTCAAAATGCGAACCCTCAATTTGTCCGCAAGCGGTTCGGTGAAACATTTCTTCAACCGCCACCAGAAACTGTGGTGCACCGAAGCTGGACGAGGTCGAACCGTGGTACGGCACATGTTCGCATGCAGCTCGGTGCAAAAAGGTTCGCGTCCGCGTGGCGATTGTCCAAGATTCGCGATCCGCGGGCGCGATATCCCGGACGGCCGATCGCAGTGGGCTGCGCGTGGACCGCGCGATCGATCGATCGACCTTTGCGTAGGTTTGCCGGCTGCACACCAGCGGATGGTTGCGGACGATGATGATTGGAAGCCAGCATCGGTGGTGGTGTCGCGATCGAGCGAAGGAGATGTTGGCGAGAACGCGGCTCGAGGAACAAGTTTTTTCGCACATCTCATGGCGTCGAAGTCGCGCGCGAGCGCCCGCGGGAGGTTTGGCTAGGTGCTGCAGGAGTGTAGTGAAGTCCACTCCAGTTGGCGTCAGTCAGAGCCACCGACACGACGCCAGCGTGTCGCTATTACTCGTCCGATTTGCGAATCGAAACGTTACACAACTTCCCCCCGACACAATTGCCGCCTGTTTCGATGGAGGAGCGTTGAAGCTGCTGACGCGTGCTCCATCTGTTCCAAGAATCTTCCAAGGTATGGTCCAGGGTCCAGGAGCAGAGGCGACAAAAACTGGACGATGTCACGGGATCACTCTGGTTTGGTTTGCGATTCAATTACGCTACTGTTGGTACGTGTCGAAGCTGCAAACTGGGTACTGTCTAGCTGGTCCTCAGGAAAAAACATACCCTGAGGAATCCTCATTTCCCTACCACGTAGACGTGAGATGATCAACCGCTCCAAAAGAAAGCATGATAAATGACACCCAAACACTTGGCCGAAGCTCACCGAGAATCACCAAAACAACTGATCACCTCCTCAGCTGATTAGAAATCTACAACGCACAGCGGGATCGCCTAGCGATCCATACCACACCAGACGCTACCATCCCAAAAAAGGGAAGCATTGATTTATGACAGCTCCCGATCGGAAACTGAGAAGTCTGCAGATAGGGAGCTTGTGCTTAGCAGGGGACGTGTTGACGGATCGTTAGCCCCATGCATAACCTAACCCGGTGAAGATGTCCCGTGGTGTTACGGTTGATCGTGGCTTACCGAGAGCGCTGAAGTTTGAAGCCTAATGGCCTTTTTCCGATGACTCACCTGAAAGTAGACAACGAAAACAAAAATGAGCAATTGGTTGGTTGTTGGTGGTAGAGTAAAACAAAACTAACAGTAATCTAGGTAGGAAGCGCTGGCGCAGGGTACGGTTAGTTCGCCCACCTAGACAACGCTCACACGCAAGAAGACACCAGATTTAATGTATCCGGAGGCTGGAAACGTATCTTCCCGACGAGCCAGTAACGATTGGGAGGATGGGTCGGAGAAAACGAGACCTATCATGCCCGGGGATATGTTATGGGGATGTGCGCTAACTAGCGACGTTGGCGTAGTCGACGTTGGAGATCCCACGTGAAACATAAACTGTAACTCTTCGGACGCTCTTGTCTAATGACTGCAATATTGCATACAGGGATTTGGTTTAACTTAGGCGTGCACGTTAGCCAGATCCACTCGTCCGGAATGTTGTTATTCTATGTCCTATTCCAAAAATAAAACCTACAGCTTGCACCCGCGTCCAACGCTGCCAATTTTCACATTCCACAAATTCTTAAATCATTTCAAAGTTTTCTTCCCACAAACTCGCTCACAACAAATTCATACCAACCGGGGAGCAACAAATTGCGGCCACAAACACCTGCGATATCAACCTACGCAACCAATATAACCGCCCCATTTGCCAACCTGGTCTCACTCACTTGGGCACACATTCCAATCGACTTCACACACAATTGCACACAAAGTGTTAGAGATCCGTAGGAGCAAGCCATCCTAACCCAAATCGGGTCGGGGTTTTGGCCCAGAGGCACGCGCCAATAATTTTGCGAACCAACATCCTTCTGCATGTGCCCTGGCAACGGGCATCCATTTTTCATGTTCAACTATCATTTGCAATAAAACATGTCCCCAATCTTAAGTGTGGGAATATGAAGCCGGGGAATTATATGATCAACTAACCGGCAAGTGGTTTATTGTGAGCGGTGCACAGTGGTAAGATGTATGCATTTAGAAAGGAGGAACTGAATCGGATTTCAATTAGCTTGTTTGCGCGGTCACAATCAGCATCGCTTCAGAGCCCATGATGACTTCAGTCAGTTTTGGTTTGCTTTCAAATTTAAAGACTTTGTGAGGCATTCAGAGATCACAGATTCAGTACCAAAATTCAGAGAGATCATTCTGTAAAACTGAACTGTCTGGTGTCAATAGCTTAAGGAGATGTTTATCTGTTGTGGTTCTTCTGCTGTATGCCGGCTGATTGTAATTTACAGGAATATTCAGGAAGAAAGAACTCGCTTTGGATGAGAAACAGCTAGGACAATGTTTACTCGGCCGACAATGCATAAACTTACGTCCATTAGTCAAGTACTCTTCAAACTACTTTGATGCCGTATTTTAGAAGTTACTTGAAGAGAAGTGGACTGTGGATGAAGTCGAAGGCGACCAGATAATCAGTGTACATGCAATCAATTTGCAGGTGCAATCAATCACCTTTATCCAGATTGAAGTACAAGTACGTGTCTAACCATTGAGGGATTTGGTATAAATCCGTGTTGGTTAGAAGGAATCATTTGCTTACTTTTCGTCTGCAGGAACTTTGTTGATGAGTGAAGTCAAAACCGAGGTAAGGGATCCACAATGTATGATTACAGCACTGGAAATATGGTCCGACCCAGCAGGATACGAAATATTGAGCTTTTTAATAGCGGAAGTCATATCGACTTCTTCGACTGACGGGAGGTGCAGGTCCCACAAATTCGGGAATCTCACTAACAGCTGATGTTATGTAGAGTTCAGATTCGATAACATATTGAAGAACATAGAGGAGGACCTATGTTCTTCAATAGACTAGAGGAGGAGACTAGGAGGAGACAAGAAAAGGAATCGTCAAGAAGGTGTAATTGAATAGAATCACTACACCTTCTTGACGATAGATATTATACGATCTAGTCGATAGATGATATATAATAAATAGTTGAATATTGACGTTTCGATCGGAGTCAGCTGTAAGTCTGCTCTAGTCAACATCCAAAAGGGCTGTCTATAATGTCGTCGTACACCCTCGTAGACCCCAAAAACACTGATAATCCGACGATCATTTCATATGTCTAGAACAAATATGTTTTGCCTCGTTAACTTCGTATAACCTTTAATGATTTAAAATTTAGAATTGAACCAGGGCATCAAAATCATACATAAAAACATCTTAAAAATTAGGTAAACAGTACAATTTTATCTTGTTCAAATAAGAACTTGTTAAGCCACCTTGCCCCGTTTACATCACACACCGCGATCGCTTGATCACTTTTCCCAGCTAGCCGGTACAATCGATCATTAGCATAAATATTGCACTCGTAACATTAGTCTTCCGCCGGTGCAGATGATCGGTTACGAATGTCATTCACCGCCGTCACCGTCCAACACCAATTTCCATACCCATAAGACGAGCTGTTAATTAATATTCCAGATGCAAATGCAATCACTACACCGCAGCTCGCAGCCTGCGTGTGTGTGCCTGGTTACGTTTGGCGGCATCACCGCTTACGAGCTGCATCAGTTACGAGCGTCGCATTGTAATTAAGGCAAATGGGAATTACATTTCGATTGACTTATAAGCAAAAGTTGTTCGCTTAATTTGCTTGTTGAAATGATAAGCTGCGAGGAAAAAAAGGGCATGATCGATCGGGCATGAGCAGGGTATTATTGCACAACATGATTAGACTGTCGTTCCAAGTGCCTAATGTGGTTTTAATGCAACGACCGGAGGAGCAAATGCGCAAAACCATGCTAACCAGTCTCATTCTCTGCATTGTGAATTACAGTGCATCGCTCGGTGGACAAAAACAAAAGGCCCAAAATAACCTTAACAAGCCCTCAGAATCGCTTGCCTTACTCTGTAATTTATTCACCGTCCTACCACAGCTCCACTATTTGTGATTCGTAACGCTGTGTAAATTGTTTTAAATGATTTTCGGAAACTATAAAACTCACCCGCGGTACTGCTGTGTACGGACGGATCTCACGCCACTACAATGTCGATCGCATCATATCATTCGAAGGAAAAATCGATGCACACCTGAGCTACCCGGGCCCGGTATGGCCTCGAATGCCTTAATGTGATCAACGCGAAAGACTTCAACTGCTGGTACCAAGCTGGTACCAAGACAACGTACGTACACCACGAAGGTTGTAATTATCCTTAATTTACGTTCTTTCATAAATGAGTGATTTTGTGAAGTCGGCCGGCGACAATCGACGCACAGTGGCGAGGTGACAGTGTGGAAACGGTGTGGATAAACTTTGATTAAGCAGCAACAAGAACATGACCACTCGGCACACGGCTCGAGCCGGAGTGGAAATTGCACACCTTGCACGGTGGCGCCACACACGGGCTAGACACTGTAATTTGGAAACCGTCCTTATCATGCAACAATTTGTTTTGTACTATCTAGGAGTTGTTTTTTGCTGTTTCTGCTACTTGTTTGTATCGCCGACACCGTATTTGTATCGCAAATTGATTGCACCAGGGTTCGTCGCTTACTGTGAAAAACGAATCAAAAGACTTCAACGCTCGAAACCTCGATGCTTACGTTTTTGAACTGGAAGAGCATCATGGGTCATATAAATATTTGCGCTGGCCCAGACTTCTTCCTCGTGTCCAGTCTCCGCAGTTGTCAGGATTCCTTATTTTTACCACCGAAAAGCTTTACAGTTCCCATATTTTACATCCTGTGGCGCGATGCAACCCATCTCACCGAAGCAGTGAGCAGCAACTTTCTCATTTTCTTTATGATTTTTTCCACACCAATGAATACACCGGGCAGGCTTATGCCACATTACTTTGTGCCTGACTTATGCGCCTCGGGTCATATTCGCAACCATTTACCGCTTTCTTGTGGAGGCACGTGTGCGTAAAGCTGCCGTTGCGATATTCAATGTTGCTCGGGATGAACGGGCTAACGGGACATGCTCTTGTTTTCCTCGCAATCGGTATTCTATCTTCAGCAACGTGTTTCGCCGAGATCTGGAGCCGAGTTTGCCGACTTGGGAGAAAGATTCGATTGCGGGTGCAAAGAAATGCAATGTGAAAATAAAATTAATGGTTTACGATTAGCTTCCAACTGGCATTACATCTTAAGTTTCGATTCCGAGTTTTCCAATTCTCTCACTCTCTTTGGTAGCTGAAAATGTTATATTATCGGAGGTTCTTGGTAATGGCCTTGAATACTTTGTAGGCCTATGTATAATAACTGTATCGAAATGGATAAAAAATTTTAATGATAGCTTTTCATGAACTTGAAGAATTTGGAGTCCAAGAAGAGATATTAGCTAGATCTATTTTAAAGATATTCTTTATTTATCTTCGAATCTTGGAATTTTTCATCTTGCTCATTTTATAATAGCTTCTGAATACCTCGATTTCTGTTAACTGCAGAGATGCCATTCATTAATGCGTTTGACCATTAAAAGAAAATGATAAACTATCACTGCACGCCCAACAAGCTATTACTGGTGCATTTATCCAAGCCGTCAAATCGAACCAAAATCACCTCTTTAAAGTGCAACATGAAAAAGATAAATGCCTGTGTCCGGGGAATACGTCAATGTCAACGTGATCATCATCCCAAAACTTGTTGCAAAACCAACCAAGCCTTCGGGAGCGTGACCTTTTCAACTTTTCACGTACTTCATTATCGTTCCTCGTGGAACCGCTCCCGTCCCAGCTGGATAATCGAAGCCATTTAGCAGGATCCTAGTGAGTGTTGTGATGTAAGTCATCGTACAACGTACAACCGACGTGAGGAAACAACCATCATCATGTCTAGCGAAGGGGAAGATACCATCATCCACTTGTATCTGGAACACTTCCTTTTGTTGCTCCGTGACAGCTTGTTGTCGTTGGCCGAGTTTGTGTCTACTCTCACGCCAGCTGATGACAGCATCGTTCGAGCGGATGTGTCTCTCAGTTCCCGAGCAGGGAAAGCCGTTGTTTATATCCTTCGCGTTAATCTCATCTTGTCACACATAGGCACGTCCCGTGGTAGGTCATCGAGTCGAAATCCGCCCCGAGGGGCAATGATTGAACGACACCCAAATACGCTAATTACACGTTTCGGCAGACTTGTCAACTGTGTAACCTGCTCCCCTTTCGGACTGCCTGTACCCGAGCACTCGTGCGGGAGGCACTGCACAGGCAAGCCAAGCAGCCCCGGCATAAGTGCTCGTTCGATGGATGGGCAATAAATTGAGATGCTTATCGGCGGTAGGTTAATGTCTTCCAGGCAGCAAAAATTGAGGTCAGTCCAGCGGCGAGGCTTCCATAGCGCCAGCGGATCACCTTTACGCTGATGATGTAGGAAAATTATGATGATAGCCCGTTTCAGCAGGTTTCAATTGTTCCGTAAGGTGACACTACATAAAACCCGACCCTCCCGCCATTTGGCTGTGTGTGTGTGTGCATATGATGGTTGACCACGCGAAAGCCACACACGAACTGCAGAGTTGCATCATGGTGTGGTCGAACCATTTGCAAATGGAGGGAAGATGCATTTGGCCGGATTTTCATAAGGTACAGCATTATCTGAATACATTAACTACATCTTAATGCAACTTTTGGTGTCTTCTTGTTGGTTTAATGTACGGAGCACTACCTTAATGTCACTTTGATCTTACGAGAACGTTCCCAAAATTGTGTCTTTTGTTTATGTTCTGTTTTAGAATACTTTTTGGTGTAAGTATATAACTGAAAGAATAAACTTTTGGAGCATTCAGAAAGAAGAACCATCTAGAAAAACTTGTCAGCAACGTTCCAACATCTATAAAATGTGATAATAAGGTTACTCTCTTGAAGATATAGAGTCCTTGTCTAAGGTATAAAGTTAGGTGTTTGTTGTTGTGTTTACAATAATGAATAGAGTCCTGGCCCAAGGAGCCTAGTCCAAGGAGTCTAGTCTAAGGGGCCTAGTTCAAGGAGCCTAGTCCTATAGCCTAGTCCAAGGGTCCTAGTCCAAGGAGCCTAGTCCAAGGGTCCTAGTCCAAGGAGCCTAGTCCAAGGAGCCTAGTCCAAGGAGACTAGTCCAAGGAGCCTAGTCCAAGGTACCTAGACCAAGGAGTCTAGGCTAAGGGGCCTAGTCCAATGGACCTAGTCCTATAGCCTAGTCTGACGAGCCTAGTCCAAGGAGCCTAGTTCAAGTGGTCTAGTCTAAGGGGCCTTGTCCAAGGAGCCTAGTTCAAGGGGTCTAGTCCAAGGGGCCTAGTCCAAGGAGTCTAGTCCAAGGAGCCTAGTCCAAGGAGCCTAGTCTAAGGAGCCTAGTCCAAGGGGTCTAGTCTAAGGGGCCTAGTCCAAGGAACGCAGTCCAAGGAGCCTAGTCCAAGGAGCCTAGTCCAAGGGGTCTAGTCTAAGGGGCCTAGTCGAAGGAGCCTAGTCCAAGGGTTCCAGTCCAAGAAGCCTAGTCCAAGGAGCCTAGTCCAAGGGGTCTAGTCCAAGGGGTCCTAGGGGTCCTAGTCCAAGGCCTAGTCCAAGTGGTCTAGCCCAAAGGACCTAGTCCTATAGCCTAGTCCAAGGAGCCTAGTTCAAGGAGCCTAGTCCAATGAGCCTAGTCGAAGGGGCCTAGTCCAAGGGATCTAGTCCAAGGGGTCCAGTCCAAGGGACCTAGTCCAAGGGTCCTAGTCCAAGGAGCCTAGTCCTATAGCCTAGTCCAAAGGGCGTCGAACGATATCTCGGAGCTGTTAACGTGAATATGACAAAGTGCGCGTTTTATGATCATCGTTATTCTGTTATGTTTTTAAATTAAGATAATTTAAAAAATATTTTAGATAGATGTCCAATTACAAACATGATCAGACAATCAATCCTAGATAACTTGTTGAACTTAACATTTCTTGTATACTATGGATTCTTGAGCAGAGTCCTTAAAAGTCGCATCAAGTTATGAGACTGGACACTACTCTGTCAAAGCCCAATGTTGACAGGCAATAGCCTTCTGTCAGAACCAAAACATAAAATTCCACAAATGATATCAAACATATTCATTCCTTTAACCAACATTAAAAAGGGAAGATTATCATCCTTCACGATCCAATGCGAACTAACCTTAAACTCGACCGAGAGTAATCTTTCTCTCCCAACAGTAGTAGGTCAGTGTACAACTTGGAGCAAGTGCTCGGACGTCTCGTAATGGGACCAACATCGGGCTAGATTGCACATTCGAAGTGCAATCCGATCGGTACACCCCAGATTGCATCGTGACCACCACAATGACGAAACTATCAATTTGCTCTAGTTATTGCATGTGCATTTGCTGCCGTTCCAGGTGGCGAGCAGCATCCATGCCTAATGGGCGCCACAGCCTCTTTCCGGCGGTCAGCAATAATCCGCCAAAAGCTCGTCGTCAGAACAGACATGCACACAAAACGCACCATATACTTAGGCAAATGGAAGGAAAGTTAGAAAGTGCATTTGGTCCACAACAACACGCCCATTGTGGTGCTTGTGTTTTTGCTTTCAGACACCATTTCAACCGTGCTCGCCCGTTGTCGTTGTGGTTGTGTACGTGAATGTGGATTAGTGCCGAATGAACACGGCTTCTGGAGGGGTTTAAGGGTTCCTCCTCCACACCGGATGTGCCTCTCCGGTTGCGATGTTTAGGTACAAATCAGATACAAAATGGGACTTCCTTTGTTGCTACCGGTAAGGAAAGGTTAATGCTCCGCTCGCTAATATCTCTCTATCATTTGCACACTCACCCAGGGCACTTTCTACTGGCGCTGGCTACTTAAGCTACAGTATTAGCTTAAGTATTATTTTTAAAACAGATAAAAGCATTCAAAAACTCTAGCTTCGGCTGGAAACAAGTTTATATGATCTGTATAACGACCAAAAATAAAAAAGGATTATGTTAAATCCATTCCTACCTTTAGAGCACTATAATACACAATAAACTGTTTAACCTTGTTGTTGGCTTGGCTAACATGGTCCTCACCAGCGATCGCTTCTCTCTCACAGTAGCGTGGAATTAAAAAGCCGATAACTTATCACACCTATGCACACACACACACACACACACACACACACACACACACACACACACACACACACACACACACACACACACATATCTAAAGCACTTTGTCTGCATATTTTTAATGCTAATCTTAAGACGACAAATTATGATCGTTACCGTGATGAAAGTAATGCTCGCTTAAGACGGTTTCTTGCAGCTATCGCCCGAACCTGTCACATATTTTGTTGAGTGACAGTAAAAAAAAAAACAATGCTACGGCGACGATCTCGTCAGGTTTTCGCAATCGAATCGACCATTTTCTTAGCAAGATATTGTGTGTAATACAAGCAACAGTGGTTTGCGATTTAAACTTGTTATGGTTACACTCAATAAAATTTGGTTCAAAACATTTATTTATTATTATTATTTAACACACTTTTACTTCCAGATTGAGAAGAAAAATATTTATGCCAAAAAAGAATACAGAAACTCGAAAAATAAAAATAAAAGCGTAAAACATTGAAGGCAGGGTTAAGGCCCTTAAAATGATGGCGTAGGTTTTAGCTCCGGATTAAATCTCCTCCTGACATTCCATACGCACCGAAAGCAACGAAAATCGAGCCCCATCGGACCATAATTTATACCGTGCTGGTCTTTTGTCCTGGGTGAAAAATTCCCCAATCCCGTACGGTGTCCATCATCAGCCCCGTTGTCGCAATCGCGATCGCGGAAACGATTCCGAATGTACCGGTGTCGGGCAGCCACAGTGAGATATACTGCTCCAGTGCACAACATACATCGCTTTTGAGATTCGCGAAAGTACTGTTCGAGCCCGCGACACATCTTTTCTTGCTGCGTTGGTTGAATAAACAAAAGTGAGAAGAAAAAATGAAACCCCCCAAATGCAGTTTTCCACGCCAAACGCCTTTGCCCGCACCGTCGTTCTTCACACTGCGGGGGAAACATCGTATGACGAGTGAAAAATAAATAAAACATAAAACCGTGTCCTGCAGGGCACGAACG
Organism: Anopheles stephensi; assembly: GCF_013141755.1. Classification (NCBI taxonomy): domain Eukaryota; kingdom Metazoa; phylum Arthropoda; class Insecta; order Diptera; family Culicidae; genus Anopheles; species Anopheles stephensi. The sequence continues at coordinate 48,973,772 of NC_050202.1, forward strand.
AACACAACGGGCCAACAGGGTGCGAAGAGGAAACAAACAAAAAAAAAGATACTAATTTATGGATGTCGATTTCAGTACGAAACACAACGCATAAACGACGACAGCACATAAAAAAGCATATGCATTATGGCGATGGGGTTTGTATCGATATGTGATTTTGTCGTAGAGTCTCCGGTGGATCGGTCTCCGGTGGTGCCGATTGGTTTGCGAAATCGGTGCACTCGGGCCCGTACACACCGTGCATCGTCGTGGTGATGTGCGTCGTTCACTGGAATAATTATTCATAATTTTGCGGACCATATATTTTATTGGCACATGTGCAGGATGATGTGCGCTTTCCATGTGTTGTGGGGTAATTTTTAAAATTGAATCAACGCCAAACACTATAATCAGCTAACGAGAGTCGAGATTTCTAACAAGCTCCAAGAGTGTGTTTGCTCCCACAAAATCCCACGGGCGGGGATGGGATCCGCCAAAACAAACACAAGTTCAATGAATATTGTATAAATGAATATTATTAGCCGGAGGGAGCAATGGAATGGTCGTGCTCGGTAATTATGGGACGACACGGACACGGAACCACATCACACGTGCGTGAAAAATACGCCTTTGGAAGAGAAATTTTCTGCAAGAGTCTAAGCATCCCAAAAAGAGGAACGAAACGGGATATAAAAACATGATAAAAAACCACAACAGAATCATATACAGTGTGGGATATAATTATAGAGTTGATTTTAAGAGTCAGATAAAGTCAATTCAATTATTCCTCGTCTTTTGTATCATATCTTTTATGAGTAGACAAAATAATACAACGACATCAATTGCTTTGAAGCAGCCATAGCTAAATCAGTTGAAGAACTGCTTTTGAAGATATGTCCGTACTACTAGTTTTATCCCTGAACGAAGAAGTTGATATTTATGAGGATTTGTTCGAACCAAGAGCATTATCCCTGAGGAAAAACGTTGAATATTATGAAGCTCAGGGCAACTATCAAAGTTGCTTTGCTTTCTTCAATTTTCAAATTTAAAAACTTCAATTTAGAATCTGTTCATACTATGACTTTTATCCTTGAGCAATAAGCTGAAAATAGCGAAGCTCAAGGCATTTTTTTAAACTTCTAAAAATGAGCTTGATTATTATAACGATCTTACACTTTGATTCAGATCCGCCTAGACGTGGGAAAGTATTTTGGACAAGATGAATATCATAGAAAATTCGCAATCCATGTGTAGGACGAAGTTGCCCATGTTACAGTAACTCAGAATAATCGACTGTTCACGCTCGTTAATAAATCGAAGAGAATTCCAAACTAACCAGATGCTTGGAGGGCTGAGATTTCTTAGGACTCCTTTCAAATCAACAGAGGTGAATCTTTCTCTCAGCAGGTTCCATCATTCTCCGCAAAAGGGGGGTCGTATTATGCCTTAGTCTCTGACTATGGCCCAGTCAGCAAATTTGATGTGTTTAGGACCTCCAAACTTCATTCTGCTTCGGATCTCCAAGGCGCTTCATCCACCACTTCTCTCGAGAGCCCAGGCCTGCTCTCTTCTATTCCCCATTGTTGTTCAAATATTTCCTACTTTCTTGAAACAAAGTGGTTCTATACTTATGTTATGTACTGTAGCTCCCAGGATCAGTCGAATTTCGCTGGTTCAAATCAAACGAGAAAACGAATCTTATTTCATAACAAAACTTTTTCTACAATCCTACAACTTTTCGACCTTCCCCTGATACATCCTTCACCGCCAGGACGCGACACTACTGATCCCTTTTATCTCCTACCTGACATCTAGAAGATCGAAAGTCACTGACTTTTCAGGTGAAATCTGAGTCCCTTTTTTCGTTCCTTTTTCGTGGATCCCTCTCCCAGTACAGAAGGCTGGGACTCCGTAATACCCCACGAAACGGTTAATCATAGTGCCCTCTGGGCGTCGAGAGGTTAACAGAAGGAACACACTCGCGGAGGCCCGTACTGAAACTGGGTTCCCCCTCCGATTTGGACGAGCTGTCAGAATATCCAACCAGCAAAACCAAAAACACACCACCGATTGTTGAGTAAAAAAAGGTCGGCTCAAAGTAAGGTCCCGCTTCTCCGACAACGTTTTCTGGGGGCGTTGGGAGAATCAACCGAAATCGCTAAGGAGTTTCCCCAGTGTTTTGGTTTTTTGTGTGTGTTCCTTTGATAGTTTACCTTCTTGAGGAACACATTCCCTGTGGCGTTGAGCTCTCTTTCTCTCTCCCTCTCTCTCCCTCTCTCCATCTCCCTTGGTGCATATCACACTAAACATGCTGATTATTGTTATTAAAATCGATATTTCCAGCGTTAAGATTTATGCCCCTTATGGCTTCCCCACAGCAACCGTCACCTTTGCGGTCGAGCGTTACCTTCCTAGCTGACGCTAGACCATTCGTGCATTCTGGGCATGGCTGGATGCATTTGATAGCCGGAACGTAAGCCACCAACTGCTGAGCACGCGGTCTTATGAGAATCCCGACAGAACCAGATAGTCGGTTGCTGGACGCTTCTTGCAACCGTGCCGCAGCTTGATCGGACAACAAAGATATCCCAGCGAGCGATACATTGCTAATTATACACGCTGGAAATTGGCTTTAATACGTGATAATAGCGTCCATTAAGGGTTAAATTTATTTGCCTGTCGATGGTGCAGTAGGAACGATAAAAGGGCACCGGTCTTTGTCTGCGCCGTGCACCAAGGTGGTAGGTCCACGAATGTGTCCTATCTGATCTTGCAACCAAACGCACAGGTATATTTGGATGCGTTTATGGGACGATAAGATTCGAGATTATAAGTTCATTAAATTGAATTTTGTTCTAAACGCATTATTGGAGATCGGTTGGAGATTTTCCTGGAATTAAGATAACGATGCAAGGGATAAGAGTTCCGAAAATTTTGATTATAACTTTAACTTAGCTTTGATGGACACTCAATTCGATTTGTTGGATAACGCTCCTCAAAGCAACTTTGTAGCAGATGAACGAAATCTGTGCCGCGAATTTAAAGCAAAAAAATATTAAGACAGCTGTCATTTTAACTCGATTATCTCCACATACACCTTCCACCCACAAGTGCCACTCCGATAACCGGTACCACCGGTAAGCCATCCATTCAATCAACTTTCAACCGCACCACCGTTGCATATCAGCGGTTTTTTCCCGTACGACCTTGTTCCAGATGTGGGACGAAGATTGTACGGCTCGCGGTTAACGATCAACACGGCCGGGCCGCCAGTCCTTGACAAGGAAGGATACGGATTCATTACGAGCAATGCTACCCGTCTTCGGTATTGAATTATAACAGCTACCACAGGCTGATGATGTTGGCTGACCGCTCTGAAAGATCCGTGAGCGCAAAATGTTAATCGCAATAATGGGTAAGATCATCCGCACGCACGCACGCACGCAAATCCAGTGTGTGCACAAAAGCGGACCCAGTGTGTATGCGGCGCTTGCTTTGGAAATCGATGCGCATCATGATTATTATTACAGTTCCCTTCGGGGGCATGTGTAAGCCAACGATGCCAACCTATTAATTTACCTTGTCACACTGTATGATGTATTATGTTTAAATTTACCAAGCTCACAGTCGCTCGGTAGACAAGCATTTTGTAGGCCGCAGAGCAGGATGAGAAGCCAGAGAAGGCGGGAAGAAATTCCAACATAATGTCTCCCACTATCTTTGTCCGAAGTCAAAACTTGAGGAAGAGTTGGTGAGTTGCAAAAGTACGATACGATACGGCACTCAACAACCGGAGGTTCGTCGCTTTTACTTTCGTTGATGTCTTTCGTCGTTGTTCGATAAAGCAAAACAGATGTACCCCCGGGGACCGGAGTGATGTTCAGGATTTCTCCACTTGCTTCATTCCATTGGCGGTCGTGTAAGGTCATAAATTATCGCCGAAAAACATATGTTTCTAGTGTCTTAGTTAGAGTGAGCTATGTTTGTACGGTTTGGTAAGTTGCTTAAAAAAGATACTTTGAATCACACGATGCTTACTACGAAGTAAGAGTTTGTTCTTTAGAATGGTTAGGAATTATAACGCTGAAATCATTCCTTCAATATTTTTTTATGTTAAGAAAATATTGGAGAGAGCACATGTGAAATAATAAATAAGTTATAAATATTTTAACTATAACTATGTTGTAATATGAAAATAATTATCAATTTATTTTCAATAAACCTTAATATAAATTCATGTCTGTTTAATTATTATCTGGAGCAATATTAAAGTTTGATATCAGTAAGTCTTACATCAACCAATGTGCACTACACTATTTCCCTCACCCCCATTCGATTGACAAATCGATCGACCGCATACACGCTTTTGCGCGACATTCCCTTTCGGTTTATCAGCTTTGACCGATCGTACACTATCAGTTTTGGGCTATCGAAAACATTAATCAAAACATCAACCGATTGGGCACTATCGTTGACTGATAAATTAACACAAATCCATCCAGATGGCCCAGAGGCAACATGGTCCACCGGGCTTACACGCCCGAAAGCACCGTCGGCTGTACCGAGTTTTATCTCGATGCCGATTCAATACCATCGAAAGTGATTCGTTTCGATTTCGGTCTCAATCGTTTTGCTACCAGCCACCAGCCACACAACCCCCGGCTTTACCAACGGTGGAAATGGTGGCAAAAGTGGCTCACCACACAGCGCAGTCGAAACGATTCCGCAGTTGCAGGCGTTTACTCCTTGACACGTAAAGCAAATAAGCGAACGAATGGGTTTGCTGCTGCTGCATCAGCGCAAAAGCCGGTATGGAGCAACGTCGGTAGCTGCCATCGAGTTTGGTGCCCACAACATACAAGCAATCACACACACACGCACGTATGCACTCACTCTGTCAACATGTGGGCCAACCGAAACTGGGGGAGTCTCAAGCAAAGCAAAGCGAAAATAAAATAATAAACCTCAGTGCAACTGGCATCGAAACTGCTACCACAATCATTTGCTCCCGGTAGTGATGGCGGATGTCCCGATTAAAGAGGGCGAAATTGGGAGAAAATTTTGTTTTTTTTTTTTAAACAAACTATGACACAATAAGCATTCAAACCCGATCGTGAACAGCAAGCAGCAAACAAGAAAAGTAAAGTAGTTTTGCGATGCACTCGAACGTCATCAGATTCTGGCTTGAAGAGAGCTAACAGAAACAGATGGTCGGGAGACTGCACTACACTCAGCGCAAAATTTGTGGGACAGAGCAAGGTTTTCATCTTCTTTCTGAGCAGTGTATCGTTTGCAAACTGCAACAACGCAGAGAGTTGTTTGCGTTGGCGTAAGTGCTCTCTTCGATCATACGGTTTGTGCCTTAATTAATAGCACTTGAGAGGCGTTGAAGCACTGCGCAAGGCCCTTTCATGCTGGGTAATTGTGACAGATTTCAAAGCTTTGGGTTTTAAATTGTTTGCTAAATAATCTAAGATATCTTCAATATGCAAACCCTCAAATTACAGAGACTGCTGCCTTGTATTGTCTTACAGTCGTACTAGAGAGGATGAAATTGTCACAACAAAATTTCAGAAACCGGATGTCTCGAGGAATGGCGCTTCAGATTCGTTTTTAAATACTGGGGCTCCGCCATCTGTTCCATTCCCTTCAGTATAAAATCTCATGATGAAAGAACATTTTAAAGCGCTTTTGACCACTGGATCCTTGAACATAATCTTGGAGATTTATTCAGTTTTTAATGCCCTTCTAATGCGTCCTAATGAAGTTCCACTTGAGATTTAGAGTTCTCCAATTCTTCCAAAGATTTTTAATTTAGTGAGAAATTTGGATGGACAATGTTTGTCTGAGAGTTTCTTCTGGTACACAAACCAAGGTTTGGTCATTTAGACCAAATATGTAGAACAAGTTTCACATTGCCAGGTCATTCTCTGGAGAAGTAACAGACTCGGGTATCTTTAAGTACTATACTGAGAACCTCATAACGGCTATTGGAGTTCTTAGCATAGATTCAAGACTTTCTTACTATAAACATCGTTAGTACAGGTGAGTTTATTGTTCGACAAGTCATTGTGAAGCTCACTACCTCGAATCACTTTTCACTCTGGAATTCTCGGCAATGAAAATATATTGGAGTCGTTGGTAAAGACAGGCGTCAAAGATGGACAAATTTTCAAGCATCCTCATCCACAAGTTTCTTTAATCAAAACGTCCCTAAAGCGGAGAATTATTATCTTCACGTAGACCACCATACCAATGGCGGATCAATCCCCTTAGAGGCCCTAATTAGCATCAAAGCTGGAGGTCCCTAACATACCGGATCTTCTGACTGAACCTGAGTCCAGAGACCTAGGTGAGATGATATATTAGATTAGGGCTGCCTGGACCTAACAACCAGCTCACAGGAAATCTAAGCATCTGCACAACAAAAATAAAACTAATAGTGCCTGATTAAGTGCCAACAAAAATAAAATACAACAGACAGATTTTCAGCAACAGGTCTGTCAACAATCAACCACAAAATTATAACTGAGTATTATTCTAAGTCTAAGTCTAAGTCTAAGGTAAGTGATCATGAAATATTTCTTTTATAAATACTGTGCAATCCTCCATCAAATCATTTGAGCAATTATTAAGTTCATATTTCTTTTTTGAACACGGAACACAACACGGCTTCATTTACGTCATTACTATCCAAACTTCACCTTAAGCGTTGATCCACCATCCATCAGAATGGATGTGCCAACTTTGTGCCCATGTTTCTTCCCTCAACAAAATGTTTTCCACCCATCAATCCTTCATCAGCGAACTCTCCCAAACCCCCAACGAGAGAACCCTTTGTATTCGCTGCCTCTATTTTCACTGCCTATCAACTGGCTGTTTATGGTTCGTAAATTATAGCCTTCCTAAATATCAAAATATTAGTCAATTCGCTAGCGGTATGCCTGTGCCCGGAGGAGCAGTGCGAATATAGCACAACCCACCCGGTCGCTTACCAATATGTTCCATCATCATCCCGTGAACAGCAAAAAAAAAACCACGGAAAGAAAACGGCCAACGGGTTAGCCCGTCTGCGGCAAGAATTGGTGGCAAAAATGAAATCGAAAGTAGGTCTTAGTGAAGTGAAATCCCTGCCCGATGCGGCACTGCATTTGTTGCTAACGAGAATTATATCATCAAGTCTCATAACATTGAACGGCTGATCATAGGATTACGTGTACGATTGGGGACTTGTAGTACGATTTAAAACGATAATAGGTCAATTTGTTTGATCGATAGAATGACCAAAATGACATTTAGGCATTAATTATACCATCCAATCGGAAAATGCTTCCACGCGATATATTTGTCACAATATATCATTAAAGATATCATTATCGATCGTTAGGCCTCAACATTAAGTATCCAAAAAACGACCCCATCACCTCGACAGTAAACTCTAAAGCAGAGACGCTGATGTAATATAAAGTCTCATTATATTAACGAAGAAATATTGAACACTTTGCTTAATGGAAGAAACACTTCACAGGTTAAAAATGGCCAGTACAAAAACATTCCCTTTGTCGTCCGCTGCAATAACAGAAACATTACCCATCGAAAGTAGCCGCCGACTGTTGGGGTCTGTTAATTATGCGTGAGTAAAATATGACTACCGAGTCAAGTGGCTGCTGCTGCTGTTGTAATGCGAGCAAAACGGAGGCTGACCCGATGCGTAAGTGAAATGGAAAAGAAAACGGAAAAAAGGAGTAATAAAACATATCCATATCTCATAAAGCTTGTACTGGGGAGGTTCAGATTCATCCAGCATATTAAAAGCTAAAATGGCGAGTGTGTGGTTGAGCAAGAATGCCTGCGCACACAGTTAATCGGTACACCAGTCGTTATGTGATTTTGCTTCGTTCTCATCCCGAAACACACAGGAGCTTGGCGTGGCCAGCAGTTGCCTTTTTTTGAACAGCAAATCATCTCCCGAACTCGAAGCTTATATTCACATCGTTAAGCCACATAAACAGTAACTACATCCTTGTTGTTGGGAAGAACATATTGAGCGCGTAGCAACAAAAAAAAACCTCGACAGGAGTGAAAACTATGGGAACCTGCTCGTTACTCATTATTTGCAAGCGATTTGCGACCACGCTTTAACGAGCCACACGAACCGAGTGACCGTCAGGTGCTTTAAACGGTCGGTGAAATTGAACCTCTACCGTCCCTGTCCGGTTGAGGTCACGCTGGTGTAACTGATAACGATAAGGATATTCCCAGCAACAAAAAAACTGGAAGGATAAATGCACTTAAGACTTTTAATCTGTACCCCCCCAGTCAGTGGGGCTGGATGCAAGAGGATACCCACACGAAAACACAGGTTATGTACGGCATCAGCCCTACCTGTGGCCCATTATCACCGGGGCAAATATCGAAACACACCCAACATCCCGGAACCGAATCCGTTTTAACTTACGAGAAAGTAATTGGGACGAGTGTTTCTTCTGGGTATTTTGTTTTCGTACTCGTTCCGTTAGCGATTTATTACCGATGAAACTGGCAGAATTGGGAAAGATTTATTTGCTGACAAAGCCCGACACAGGTTCTCATTCCCGTTTGAGGGTTAAAAGGAAAAGTGTTGCGTAAATGAGAATTCTATACGTGTTGTTTTCTGTTTCTTATGTCGAAGAGACTATTGCTCTTCTTCAATTTTGAATCTGCAACCTCAAGAGATCTTGACCTGCCATGACTGGGTCTTTTGACTTCACAACGAGTTTACTCTACATGTAAAGTGTCGATCAAGTGCAAAGGATACCAGTTCTACCTAGAAATTCTGAAGAGAATACAGAAAAAGTTGGTATATTGCTAGTTTAGCCCAATAGCCAATGTTTCATCTATACTTTGGATAAGCATATCTGTCATGTTAATGCCAAATCAAAAATGTCTTGAAAGATTCTACATCATTCGAAAGCACTCGAGAAAGTGTAGCATTATCCAGGCCAAAATGGAAGTATTCTATTTAGTTCTGGACAGTATCCAGAAATGGTTGACTTTTGAGTTAGACTTCCTTAGAGTCCTTAGACTTCATATGTACTAAGAATTTAGGTTAAGTCTTTACTAGTTTTATTCTGGAATGCTCAGTAAATGCAAGTTTATATTTTCCTCTCTTTGGTTCTAGAACCTTGAGAGATCTTTTGGCCAGCCATTACTAGTTTCTTTGAGTTGGTTATACTCATAGCAACATCGCCAAGATTTTCGCACTGGAATTCTGCCTGGACGAGATTAGCTATCCGTTCAGGAATCCTAGAATCCGGAAATGGAATCGCCTGGGATAGTGAATACTTTTTTTATACCTTAACTCTACAACTTTCAGAGATCTTGGGCCCTTTTTAGATTGATTAATTGAAGATCAGTATGAGTTAACTATAAGATAACCTCATCACTAAAGCTCACGAAATGAGGTTAGTATGCGGGAAGCCAGTTTTGTTTCTATTCTTAAATTATCGATAGAACACCTTCCACAACCAAATTTATGCAATAGTTATCTCATCTTTTTCCCATACCCAAGCACGATGCAGATGTTTAAAAACCATAAACCAAGTATCGAAAACCACACTCTAAGGTTCTGGTGCAATAGCGAGTACGAATCCCTTTATGTTCAGCTATGGGAACACACGTGAACCACGCACCGTCTGCCAGCTTGTGAGACTTCAAGAGACGGATAAAACCCAGAAGCAACACGATCACCGTAGTAACCGGAAAGTCATGTAACGCGCATGTTTGGGGATCCAACATTATACAGCAAATGAAACCTTCACACGCTCAACTCACTGCGGCCACGAAATACCGCTAAGGACGCAATCTCGAACCTCGTGGTGCAGCATGCAATTTGAGAATATCCCGTTGTTAAACCGCAAGCACCAGCAGCAGCAGCAAACCAAAAAGTGTAACTAATTAATTAGGTAAGCCCTGCAGGAGACGGTTCCTACTCTTGCGTTTTTGCTGAGCTGAATTTGCCTGTTGTGAGGCGTGATTCTTACCACCGTTAAGATTTGTCTCGCAAGCTGCACCAGTCATGTTTTTGTGTGAAGTAAGCACAAGCTTCAAGTAGCTTAAACGGGCTTAATTTGCTCGCGTTATGTGTGTGAGTATGTGGCGTGTTCATTCAAATTATTCCTCATAATTACTTTTGCGTGATATTGACATTAGTGGAAACATACGAGGACAGTACAAAAGTATATTTGAAGGTTTTATGATGTTCAAACAAGTCGAAAAACAACGAACCAGAATAATTAAATTCAAATTTATGCAAATCCCAACTAAAGCATGCAAAATCAAACCGATCCATCCAACATCCCAAACGTCTAGTGGAACCAACGGAGAGACCGACATTTGACAGGCTAACGGGAACAGTGTGTTGAGTACTCCACAGCAACAAGTCCACAGAAGATCGGTCGAGAGGACGTACGTGTCTCAATGATCTCCACGACGACAGTCGCGTTACTTTCGACGATCATTCATCAAACCTTCTCAAGACTTCGATTCGTTTTCCCTTTTTTGATAAATGATGCGATAATCTCGTCCACTCAACGCGCGCGCCCTATCATAACACACTCCCTTCTGGGAAGACAAGCTGTTCGGACACAGGCTGTTTGCTTGCGAAGAACAAGCAGCACATTCTATGCAAACGAAGAAACGTTCTTTCCCTGGCCACTTCACTCCGTTTGCCAAGGTGTTCCGAGTCACCGCATTGGAGGTCAGGGCTGAATCCAATTAAAAACTCATCGCAATCATCACCACTTCGCCAAGGTTTCCCTATCCTGCATGGAACTTTGCGCGGTACGATCCTACGATTACTAATGAGATTCAAACGATTCATTGTCATTCTGGAGCCGGGAATGGATTTTCAAAGAACGGGCAGAGAAGAAAAAAAAACACAAAATCTCAAACCTCTCAAACCAATGGTGTGTGGAGTGAGGGTTTTTTCTTTCGTTTTCTCTCTCAAGTGATCGTCTCTTTGGCGGTCATCTTCTTCTAATTACTAGATGACAAGTGCGAGCCGCCATCGGGACGTTTCGATCTGCCGAGTGTCCGTAGTCTAGTGACGCGGGGAATTTTTTTTTCAAATCCGGTTGACCTAATCCTGTCCATCCCAAGGGGTTGTGACTTTGCCCGCCTGCCAAACCTGCCAAATGCCCGATACCGTGCCGAACGAGATCAAACGACGACACATCGACGAAACGTGCGCGCTTTGGTGCACAAGAACAAGCGAATATTTGTTGCCAATCATCGTTGCTATTAGGGCCCTGAATTGCCTGAGCTGTTGATCGTTTGGATGGTGAAGCGCGATGGCGGAACACGATGTCTAGGGCGATGGAGTTGATATGACAGAGTGTGTCAATTTCGGTTTTGAATGGTAAGGATTCATTCGCCCTGACAGTTTTATTCAATGAGAGAGATTTGAGAGACAAAAAAAAAGCACAACCAACTCTAGGGAACTCGATCTCTTTCACGATCGCTTTCGCTCTGCTGACTGTTGAAGTCTTAGTCCTCTTTCAAAGTCCCAATTTTATGGGGACACACACGGGGTTGATATCTGATACGCACGCTTCACACATTTCTCTCCATAAAAACTATTAAATGAGCACCCTATTAAGGGTCATAACCCTACCATCTCGAGAAAACATTTTCCACCCATTCACATTCCCATTCGAAACACCACCATTTCAATAGATGCGAAAATGAGTGTCCCACAAGACCTTCTTGTACCGGACGGATGATAACATTGACAGTGCACGGTTTTAATGAAGTAGCAACAGCACCATAATCCGGCCGCCGGGATACGATAAAGCGTGTCCATCTAGGGAGATACGTCCGTATCACCCACTACTTCGGTAAGGCGATGGTGCCATGGTTACTCTCTATCGCTACGGCCAAAACGGCACGGATTGATATAAAATATCGTTTCCCAATCCCGTCCGTTTGACGGCACGGGAGGACAAATCAAAATCGGAGAGAAAGTTTTCCATCGCGCCCCGTCAGATGCGATAAGTTTCGATACGATCGCACATGCGCGCTTGGGTCCCGGCCGATTCGTTGCGAAGGACGGATTTTGCCAATTTCCCTTTTGTTCAGGCGCGCTGTTCAGGCCCCCGGGACTTTGATGAATGTCCCAGAGTCAGATGGCTTTTTTTTTGTCGCGAACTCAAACCTTGACAGTGAAAAGAACTTAACGGCATTGATTGAGCGACGGATTTGCCGGTGCTCATTAGAGCGAGATTTTCGGTGGTTTGCTGTAGTTCCAGCCAACGGTACTTAGGAAAGTTGAACGGATCGAATTTCACGCTAAGCTATTATCGAAATTAGCCTTATTTACATCGTAAAATAAAAATGCATCAACCATCAATTTAACCGTGATTATTGCCGATATTCAAAGTCCTTAAATTAAACTTGTACTTCGCATAAAAAAACGAGCTAAATGTACGCTCACTTCCAAGGGTAACAAACTCTCGAAAAAAAGAAGAAAATATTGCAGGAAAATGATTCAAAACGGCTGGTCAAAAAAGACCTCTTAAAACACCACCTCTCATTGCATGCATCCCACCAACAACACAACCTGCTGCAAGTCATAAATACGCCGTTTATTGTGACAATTATTTCAACATTTAATATTGAGCAAAGTGCTTGTTCGAGCCGGCCATATAATTCTCACTCAACCAACGTCTGGATTGTTCACCTCACAAAGTCCACCAGCGTTGGCCATGATCATTCAGACGAAAAAGAAACATTGGTTCAAGAAGGAAACCCGATGCAACCCGACGCACGCAATGTCCGTACACACACAAACTGCACGCAAACCAGATGGAACCTGATTCCTCCTGACCATTATTTTACCAGGGCAAGCTACAGGGTTTTTTTCTTTACCTTCAGGTGTTGAGAGTTGGGATGGAGGAAAGGATTTGGGGTGAGAGTTGTCATATTTTTATCTCATCTTTTAAGATGGTTTTTAAGCTTCGAAAAAGGTTTTAATCACGTACGGCGATAAACGGAGACAATCGAACATCGGTTTTTTGGAGGTTTTCCGTGACATTCCAAACCAAATCCGAACAACATCTGGGAGGTAAACTGGATCTTTTTTTCTGCGACTGGATTCTCATCTTCAACAAATAATGACAGCTTTTCATATAAAATATTCAAAAAAAATAAATGAACCCAACTCCTTTCTTTATTCCATATTCCGGCATGATACCTGAAGGTCCTTCAAGAACTATTCCAACCATCTCCCGCAAAACTTCATTTAAATTACAAATGAGAAAGCAAACGCAAACCATAACCAATCGTTAACAATCACTCCAGTTCCTGTGTAATACTTTTCCCAAAATTTTCACAGCAACAGCAACCAGGTCGCCGCAATTGCTCGCGACTGGTTGTTGCCAAAACTGCATCGGCAACAAAAGAAGGAACGCTCTTTCCATTTTTGTAAATTAGTTCCTACCATTATCACCTACTGGGAACAATCTCGCGATACATCATGCATGCATGTGGTTGGTGCTTTTCAGAAACACGTTTCCCCCCAGCTCACTCCATCAACTCACATTCGATTGGAATGAATTACGGTGCCAATTATGCGATGCCACTATGTTTGGTAAAGGTGCAAGTGCATCCCCCAAAAGAAAGTACATTCACACATGGCAAATGGTGCAGGATGAAAACAGGATGCACCGAGAGGCCGGGTGGTACAAAGTTGAAGGCATTCTCTTTTCCAGATACATGGCATTTTTTGGGGAATAAAGCTGCACTGAGAGCTTAAACGTCCTGAGCAAGTATTTAAACAATAAATCCAAAAATATGTTAAATAATATTGATATCTAAATTGATTATCAAAGATCAAGCCTATTCTGATTTATGTTCAGGATGAGGTGAAACACTTCCATGTTGAACTGGATTCTGTCACACTGTCTCAACTTCTCAAGTTGAAGTTCTATATTTTTATGGATTTCTGGACTTTGACATTTTAAAAGATTGATGCTTCAGCATTGACAGGAGTAAGATATTACAGACTCTAACATCTGACCATCGCTATCTACAAGAAAGAGAATAGAGTTTCGTATAGCTCTGTCTAGAAAGATGCTACTGAATTTTGGACAGAGTCCTCAAAAGTCTCAACGTTTGGTAGATTATCCTTGCAAAAACCTTGTTAAATATATTGATAATCTGTGTTCAAAACAGACTTCAATTTTATAACTTTAAGCTATAAGTAACGCTCAGCTTCAGGAAACATCCATCCTCCTTCCTCCGATCACGTTAGTGGACATCGTTAAAGAAAGTGTTACCGCAAGGCATCAGACCTCACACCTCACAATAAACAACCCACTGCGCACACACACACACACACACACTTAATCAATAGAGACAGAAAGCATCATTAAAACAGCACTCGAGCGGCGTGTCGAAAGTTCGATCGGGCGAGAATTTCTACCACGCGCATCCCAAAACCATCCCCATCTGGTGGGCGATCTTGAGACAAACCCCCTCAAGGATCGGTCGTCCACATCGCGCGATGCAACCAAACACATTCCCAACGAGTGGCCATTCATTTCTTTTTCTCCTCCCACAACCAACACACACACACACACACAAAAAAAGCGCCCCCTTCTTTAGTAAGGACGTTGGTGTCGAGGCGACGGTGATGCCTTCGGGGCATCACTACAGGGAAAAAAAACACAGGAAGAGGTGCTGCTGCGAAAGATCATTGTTCGCATCGATAATTATGACCGGAAGGTGAAATGAAAGTAATCATACGCGCGAACCTGCTGAACCCTTCGCTCCACACTCTAATTCCCCCATTCACCCGTTATCTCGACCGTTCGCAAGGTTCGCAAGGTGAGACCTTTTTCGGCCACAAAAGACGACGTCGCCGAACTCTGGAAGTCCCGGGCCGCCAAACAAGCCGAAGATGACCGTTGCGATGACGGTTCGCGGGAACCTTTTACTTTCCACACCAGACCCGGTGGATCCAGCCATCGGTTACCATACCGATGCACGAGTGACGATCGATGAAATCGATCCTACAATGGCCATTTAGACTGGCGGGGTCGGGTCGGTGCAGAGCGATACGCTACGAACTTTGAATCTCGTAACGCAGGCACGACGCAAAAATGGAAGGAATAGAAAATGATTCATAAAAGGAGGCAAACGAAGAAAAAAATCACAACGATCTTTACTGCGGGCAGACGAAGCAAAGAGATGCTAAAACATTATAACAGCCCGTAGCCAATGTGGAGAAAGCAGCTGCTGCCACTGCAAAAACGGAACAGGCGTGTTTTTTTTTCTTCCCAGTGCAGGACTCGACTGCACACCGACTCTGGTCATTATGATATTTTCATCGTTCATTAAACGATCATGATCGCGAAACCGTGTTACGACTATCGAGAGGGAAACCGTCAGGTTTTGTAAGCTGTGAGCGTAGCAGCTGCGAGCGAAGAACTCTAACAAAGAAATCGTTTCCGACGATTCACCGTTCGGAGTCCGATATGGATCGTTCGACATTACTTTTATGATCCGTTTACATCTTCATTTCCTGTACAGCACAACTCAATCGTCCTGATGTGTTTGTATGATAGTGAAAATAGAACTAGCATATGGTGTAACAAGCAAACCGGGTAGCCTTACCTTGCACCGACGATAAGTTGATCCCCGGAAACATCGATCAGCATGCGGGAATAGGAAGTCACGTTTGCGTCCGTAAACCGATTCGCACTCACGAGAAGGTCTGTAAATCAATAGAGAATAGGATATATTAGTAAAAAATAAGTAAAGTATAACACAACTTTGATAAAATATGTTTAATAGCTAAATGACTCTTCTGTCATTGATGATGAAACTTGATCCTAGCTCAGGAATCTCCATATTGTAAAGATAAAGTAGCTGCAATCATGAAGCGTTAATTAAAAGTAGCGTTCAAAATGCTTTTTGTTGAAATTGCTCAAGAATTCGTACAAGTAAAGATTGTTAACGAATAATCAGAAATTTGTTTTTTGATATGTTCGCTCAAAATGCCCTGTCTTCATTGCTTGAACAGAGAATTATCGGCTAAGAATTGATCAAACTTTCCTAGGGGAACACACATTTTGTTGCCATCACTAGTTTTTGGGAGGAAGATGGGCTTGTCTTTAATTCAACCTGGGCCATTCCAGACCAAGAAGCGTTAAATTCGAGGACCATCCAAGGGCGGATCATAGGATCATGAGGTTTCGAGGAGCTCCGATTATTTCGACCAAATCACATAAGCAAGCTGTTGGGTCCTGGGCATCTAGATCATTTGGAGAACTTCGAAATTCATAAGGGACCTTATAAAACGTTTCTGCTTTATATGGAGCCTCCAACATTCATTCTGTTTAGGGACTTCAATGACCTTAATCCGTCACTAGGTCCATCTGCTAATCCCGATCCTGATGCATTAAGATCACATAGACATGATTGTTTTCAAGTTTTCCTATTTGGCAGAAGATTACCAAAGGATGAAGCAAAAGTCGCGAAACCTCGGGCTGGAGATCATCGAGGTAACGTCGCTAATAATTTACGTAGGTGTGATACAGATATTCAGGTTTGAAGTCGTTCAGAACTTTATTCATCTTCGAAGTTCAACGCCAGCAACAGCATAGATCTTGAGATATACGCAAGGATGATGTTTGTTATCTGATCATAGTAAAGCTTGAGGACACTCCGTCCCAACCGAAGAATCTTTAACTGTAGAACAATAACAGTCCCAGAACTCACCTAAGCTTATGAGACATAGAACCTGATCAAAACTGAGATATTCCTCTCCTTTCAATTCGAGTTGAAGTTTCTCAGATGGGGCGGCCCGGTGGTAGATGCGACAGCGGCACTGGTCTTCACTCGGCAAAACCGAGGGTCAAATCTCATCTGGGCTGCTCCCCCATAGGAAGGACTCAGTATCCAACTATGCGGTAACAATAAGTCTAGTAAGCTATAAATGGCAGGCATGACTCTAAGAAATGATCGTTGGGTCAATAAAGTATAGGATTCTCAGAAAGTTTGTAGGCCCTGGAAGTTTTGGAAGCACAGTAGCATTCTATAAGCTTCATGAAACTCTCATTATTTGAAGTGATTCCAAAGACCAGGTTTCGGTGAGATGATCCTGTCATGAAAATGGCATTGGACGACCCAGTTCTTGTAGTCTTGTAAGGCCGTCTACATGACAGAAGTCCACAGTGAAATAGAAAAAAAGGCTGGCTCACAGATTGGAAGGCGACGATTCTTCATCAAGATTGGTTTACAGGACTTTAACGATCTTGAAATACTTAACGTAAACAGTGGACACTTAATCGTAAATCGCTGCACAAAGCGCTGACTGGTCTGAATTAATGACGCTTCCCTTTTGTTCACTTAATTCAATTCGGTGAAACATTTGCTTGACACAATTATTCACTACAAAAAACAAGTCGCCATCAAGGATTCACACCTGATGATGACAAACTATACTCATCACCGCCATTACCACGCGACTCCATAACGCTCGCCCGCCCAAATTGCGATTGCAAATACCGGCAATCTCTGCCAGCTCCTTTTAGGGATAGTTCACTTAAGTCACACCAAGCCTTGCGACGGGAAAAGCAAAACAAAAAACGAACAAAGTGGGATTCACTCCTTTCAGCGCACTCCAAAATTGCACATTAAAAGAAATAATACAAGCAAATACACCGATTTGTTAATGGCAGTTCCGAAAGGGGGGGAGGGTTTCTCAGTTCAGTTTGGTCGCTATGCCACGGTGCCACGAACTGTCGACAGCGTATTGTTTGCTGAAGATATTGCAAGACCTTTTAGCGTACAGTGACACAGCCGGTAATATGCCTTTGCAGCAACGCGAACCAACGCTGTATTGCAATAACCATAAAGATAATGCAATGCATTGTTTTGTTTCTTTCGTTTTTTGCAGCACGGTGGATTTGCTGCAAGAACTTCTCGAAGAGATAAATGACTGCACCAAGGACCGTAGGGTTCTGCTTAGTGGCATTATAGCAAAGCGACGGAAAGAAGGAGCGTTACTTCCTTACGATAAGTGAAAAACAAACACTCTTTCAGAGGGACCGCCTCTTTGAAGCGCCTTAATTAAAATATCACAATAAAGCATACAACCTACAGCTCGACCAAGGCCTCTAGGCAGCGGTAACGTAGAATAGCGAGCTTATTTAAACGCGATAAAACAGCTCGACTCTGCAACCATTCCCGTAATATGCTACCAATAATCATCAATAACCCTTCGCTCCAACTGTACTGGCTGCCGTATTACTGCCTATTCTTCTCGGGTCCGATCTCTTTCCTTCCAAGTTTTTTCCCACCCAGTTCGAATGACACACACACACACTCACTCACTGCTCGGGCCGGTCTACGATTCAGCATTCGTATTGGGGCAATCGTTCCATCAAGATTGCCTCATAATCATAAACAACGTTCGACCATTAGATCATTTGTTTGTACATTGAAGACTAATTATTTGTGCATGGAATAAACGACAGCCCTTTCGTTGATGGGTTGCCGGGGGGTGAATCGAGGCGGACAGGCAAACCCTTCTACCCTTGAACACTGTGAGAGGAAAAAGGTTTCAATTCTTGCAGTAGCCGTTAACCTACTCCATCACCACCATCGGCGAATGTCGAGCAATCTAGCAGTGGTAGCTACCGAGCGGCGGTGTAAAGTAGAGTTCCTAACCGGCATGTTCCAGCGTAAGCAGAACTTCTCGAGCAGAACATTCGCCAAACATAAATGAAAATCGACAGAAATCCTATTCACCATCTATTCGAGCGAAGTGTCTCTTAGAAATCGATTCGTACAGTCGCGTTGTGCGACCCGGTGTGCCTGAACTCAGCGTGTGCCCAACGCGAAGGGTTGCATAAGATTTTATCAATTTATTTAAATTGTGCTCCACCAGCCACAACTCCGGCTCCAGACTCCGGGCCAAAGTCGTTCACACACATAAACCTTAGGGCGGTCCCGGAGAGCGACAACCACTCGCCAGGAGAACAATGGAATCGAAGGGTCGTCACCGCGGATTGTGACCGAATCTGCACAAGCCAATAATACAACGGGCATTAAACTTCCTTTTCGTTGTTCGTGCAAAAAAAAGGTTCTTTAAACATAGGGTTAAACAAGAAAAGAGCTAGCACACGTTCGTGGCATAATGTACCCGGGGGAGTGGAGTACTTCAATGACAATGCTTATGTAGGATGCAGTACGGGACTCGAGCGAGCTGACGACATGATCGTGCTGCTGCTGCTGCTGCTTGTGGTTCTAAGCCTGTGAATTATGCTTTCGAAACACTTCACCCCGACGGTGCACGAAAGTGTTGTGGAACAGTGGGAGGGAACAGTGTTGTGACTGGAAAGACGAATACTGTTCACCGCATGCAAGGAATGAATTTTATTTTCAGGTCCTGAGCACTGAGAACCTTAAGTTCTCCACAATATTTTAAGCTACAGTGCGATGCATTATAGTACAAATAGTTGATTTTTGGAAATATTTTATATTTTATTTTTAATGTTTTAATATTTCATTATATATTTAAGGGAATATTAGAAAAAATCTTCAAGTACTAGGACAGTAAGGTAAGCATTGGTAGTCACAGCATTGCCATAAAATTGTAAAAAAATTTAACTGGAGCAAAACAAATGATTAATTAAAATACTTTTAAAGGGTGATAAAAAAGATTAATAGATTGTATCATATTCATACAAGTTTTATTAAGGATATAAATTGTTCGAATAAATATACAGTGACGGACAAAATTATACTGATAAACTGATTGCAAAATTCTTCAGCAGAATCGAAACATTTCCTCAATTGCATACTTGCTTCTATAATATGGTTTCAAATTTTCACTTTTTCAAATAGCTTGCAATACTCCACTATCCTGTCCCAATAACAGTGAGGGAACAATTGTGTTCGCATCAAAGTCCTGTATAATATATCAACTTCTTCCTATTCCTATCGACATACTCTGCTAGAAAATATGTTTCACTACTAATGTTATGGTTCAACCGAACATGCTCGGGATAAGGCAAACAACAGGGAGGAAATGCTTTTTTTAATTTTTGCGGATTTTTAATCGTCAACACATGCGGTGTTGACAATTCGGTGTCTTGCCTTTATACTGAAATTACGAGTAAATAAAAAATAATAAAATGGTTTTAAAAAAGTTGAACATTAAAAAGATGTATTTGCTTTGAAGAAGAAACAGCTATGGACCTATGAAGCAACAAACAGTGAATGCAATAGATAAACAAAGCGAAAAAAAACGCCAAATATCTGACATACTTTGCTTTATTCGAGTACAGAAAATTGATAACGTAGTGTAGTGTAAGGCAGTATATTTATATAAAATGATACAAAATGTTATACAAATACTGCAAAATATCTTACTTCTCATATTATATAATGGTAGTTATGTGTACCTAGTAAGTTATGTTGTATGAAGGAATATTTTATATGCCAAATAAAATATGTGTACGAAAAATTAAAAAACTCTTAAAAATTTGTATGTTATTATCGATTACAACTTACAAAAACACCAATTTTAACTATCTTTTCTAATTCTTCTTTTATGCTAAGAATCAGGTGTTCCCATGAACACGTTACGCACTGTATAATGCAAAAGCACATAATAAAAGACAGAGAAAAGTTGGTCTAAATGTGATTTTAATTTGATCGTTTTTTATTTATGCAGGTGGGCATTATTTTGCAAATATTGCATATATAAATAATCATAAACAGCTTTCTTAAAAAGCACAAAATACTGCTCCGTATGCATCGAGCCTAAATGCACACTGTTCCCACTACCCAGTTGCATCAGTAACTTATGACTTTGTGCGGTGCCAGGATATTTTAATTACGCCTGTAATTCATACACTCATTTATTGCACCATATCGCGTTCATTGGGGGTTGCAGTGCAGCTCTGCTTGCAAGCTCTCGAGACGCCATCATAACCCCGACCACGCGCATTTGCAAAGCCACTTCTTGTGATCTTAAAATGATAGAGCAACAACGAAATAACTCCGAGACCACGCGACAACCCAGCTCTCAAGAAACACACACACACGCGCAGAAAAGTGAACGTGTGCCATACTGTTCCGGGTTTTGGTTGCTGGAAGTCGTAACATCGTACCTTGGTTTAGATCTTTGCAAAGGATGGCTTTGCACGCTTAATTGAATATTGCAACAGTATAATACCCCACACGCAAAAGCTTGCGTTGAATACCATCAGCGTTACATTTTATGCAGTACAGTCAATCAATAAAGACGCAAAGTGAACGCTTTACGCTAACATTTACTTTTACAAGTAGAATGGTAACAGATAACATCGAAACATGATCCACATACAGATCACGCATTAAGCAGATAACACGGATTCGTACACTATTAAGCATTTTTATCGACACTCGACCATCACTAAAACCTGGAGTAGGGAAATTGGAAGGTGATCACTTCGGCCCACCGTTGCCACTTGCTTGCAATTCCACAACATGACAACTACCGGTCTTCGGGTGTTGGAGGTCGCTTTCAAATGTCTTCGATGTCGTCTCGTTCACGCCACACTATCTATTTTCGATGTCCGAAACCTTCACACAAAAACACACGCTAGCCAACGTTTCGTTACCGATTGGCTAACTTTGTCAAGTGCATCTGAAGAAGCCAGCGCGGGCAAAACCTGAGGGAGTGGATATCAATGGTGACACACGATTGGGTAAAAGCTTCCAATTAACACCCGGTCCTCAGGAAAGACGGGGGAAGTTGTTATCGCGCGTTTTAGGTGACTTAGGGGACGCGATGTCTAGATTCCTCGGTTCCTAACCACCTTGCAGAAGAGCCGGTGAAAAGTGGGCAACCTCCGTTGTTGACCTTACAAGGTATGCGTTTCCAGGCGTTGGGATTCCTCTCCCGCCTGCTAGTAAGTATGATCAATTTTCACCGAGTTCCTGCAACCAAACAGGAATGATTATTGTGGTGGCTTCAGAGCTTTCAAGAAGACAACCTCTCGCAAAAAGCGTCTATTTTTCCTGCTTTTGCTAACAGGATAAAGTGGCGGGCGCTTAAACCTTGTGCCTGTAAATAAGCATCTGCGCCTGGAAAGGAAAACCGGGACAGGTTCTCCCGGGATCGGGTGTCTACCTCCTCCCTTGTCAGGAGAACCGGGTTCGTTCGACCCTGTAAGCTGAAACTTAGAAGTGTGCGAGCATCTCCCCTTCTAGGTCTCCGTGGCAGGGCACGACTTTCGCGCCAGGGCTGCTCTAGCCCTGGTGTTCGTGGCAGCGAAAGAGCAACCCCGCAAAACCCAGACAGACAGCCAGACGCAGTGGTTGTCACCGTCCGTGACCAAGATGACCGTAAAAGGAACGCTCGGTTGCACTGCCTGCGGAGCCTGTCGCGCAACGCATCGGCCCAACAATAATACACACGCAAAAAAATAAAATCGAACCAACAACGGGATCAAGAAGAAACAGAAAACTGCATCCACGATCGAGGCAGGACCGTAGGCGCCTTCCCTCTCGTTCACGCAGCTATCCACGAAAACTGTCGAAGCATAAGAAAAGCGGCCCGTTCGATCAACGACGATCTACGCCGGTAAAGTTTAGCGTCATCCAGGCCACAAATGGGAGAGACGTGGAAAATGAAATAAGTTAATTAAAGTGTTGGCTGTAAAGTGTGACCAACGAAACCAAAAAACCCCAGACGCAACGCTACCCGAATCAGTAAACATGCATTGAACCCACCGAAAATCCGTCCCCAAACAACAGCCAGCAGGACTGTGGTGAGGGTTGAATCTTCCTTTATAGGCACATCGCCTCACCCTATCTCCAACGTGGCGCTGTCCTTTCGCACCGAAAGCGAAATCCGAAATGTCCTGCTCCTGCAGCAAGATTAAAACGAAAAGTGAACGGAGTCACGGAGACACTGCGCTAAGCTTGCGATTTTAATAAAGCCATCGTGCGGTTGTACCACGCACCCGGAGGGCGACCAGTGGTTTACCTTACTACCTTCGTCGGACGATTCGCTGCCAAGCTTAACCACAAAAGCGTCAAACTTTGCGATACAGGGTACCATGGCAAAAAAAACCCTTTGTGAAGGAGATTATTGCTTCCTGAGCATTAAACAGCAATCGAACTCATGATGAACCAATCAGGCGCAAAACAATAGCCTACTGACATAATAATTTAGTGCGCTGTCAAAAGTGGTTTGCCGTAGGTTTTGGCAAGCCATCTTACTGTGCAGAACAGTATGGCCATCGAGGAGTTGCAGGGTTTGCGAGATTAACCAGCAGTGTTTGATTCGATTCTGTATTTTGTCTTGGAGCAAAAGGGAGCACTCTTTGGATTTCAGAATGGCAGGAAAAGTTATGAAAATTGCGAATGTCGGCAACTGGTTTGTTGATGTTTACTTATGTGTAATACTTCAGGAGCATCGAAATTATTTATCATATGACTATTTTTCATATGTATCATATGACCACAATTTATCGCATCGAAACATCTCTAATTAAAAATCTAAGGAAAGCCAAACTTCAATTAAAATCTATAAAGCGAATCCTCTAGGATGACTTTTACGCGAATTTTAGAGCAAAAGTGAAACGTAATTTAATTACAGACATTTCACCAGAACTATCAGCATTTCACCGAACTGCAAGTGATTCGTTCAAAGATATTACTTGCAAGAACAAATGGTAACCCTGCACTTCTCAGACGATGTCTCCAACCGCAAAAATTGCTTCATTTTACTAGACGAAATTTGAGGATGCTCTAGAAGAACAACTTTAATTTTCAGACAAAAGGCATTAGGCTGGAGTCAAACGCTTGATGGCGTCAAACAGTTTGAAAATCACTTTTTTAAGTGTATGATGAAGTGCATATTGGAGGATCTGAAAAGGTCACTTGCTTCCCTAGGTTTCTGAAGAGTTAAAACAAAGTTGTCTTAAAGGAGAATCGCACAATACAAATCATGAAGCTTTCACCCAGGGATAGTTTAGGCCCTCTGGAAGTCCTGAGCTTAACCAGTAGAGTTGTCTTATTTGAGCGAGTGTAAAAACAATAGCCTACAAATGATCTCTCTCTAGTGTGAAACGAACTTCAGGCGTTACAAGAGGTGCATAGCAGAAGACATCCGAAGACTCGAAATGAATGACGTGTTCTAGCTTGTTGGGTCGTCTTAATTAACAATACTACATTCAGAAAATTATGCTTAACTTCTTCATCGTTGAAAACCCTGCATTTCCTTACTAAAAAAACTGGGAAGTCAATAACATACACCCTAAAGAAAATCACCGCAAATCGTTATTGGATTGTGCGAAAGCAATCTTTTTTACTCGTGCTTTCTTATTCACCAGCGCTTAAATAAGATTGATTCGAAGTGGATAGTAATTAAATCGTGTTCAATTATCATGAAAACATCCAGTTATTACAACTGGACCATTCGGACCCTTCACCGGGACCGTTGTAGTCAACGAGAACTCGTCAAACGTCTCAAGGTTTCGGGCGCGTCCTTTCTCACGAAGGCGAAGGTGAAAGAAAGTGTAATTTGTGTAATTCGTCACTTCGAGAAAGAAAGTAAGCAGAGACGACGTCCAAACCGAGAACCAGCAAGACTTTCGCTGTGTGAACGTTCTTTCGCCAACCTGTTTTGAGTTACACAGTTGACCGCAGGCCCTAGGGAGAATGCGAATTTGAGCCCTTCTGTCAATAATGCAACAAGATGCAAGATGAGAGGAGGCATGAGAAAATGGGTCATTCGCGAAACCACAATAAAGTTTCCCAACAAAAAACCGTTCTAGAAAGGGGAAAAACAAGAATTCATTCACATGTGCATACACCCATCGGCAAATCGAGTGGACTCGTGCAGTTTCATCGCCTTAATAATTGATTACACATTTATGGCCTTAATTTTGATAATTTAATTTTTACTTCCCCGGTAGCAATCTTCCAGTTTTCTTTTTCTTACTTGCTGCACGTCCCTAAAGGTCGTTGTCTGACTGTTGCTTTATGCTTTTGCTCTCTCATCAGCATTGTTTTTGGTGTGGTGGTACGATGATGTGCTCCTGCTACGAGTTGCAGCTTAAATTATGGCCTTGCATCCTTGAATCGCCAACCCATTCCCGTTACATTACAAAACACATGCACAATGGGCAAAACTGGAGGATGGGTTTTAAATTATATTTCTGCATTATTTCCCACCATTTACACCGGGCCAACAACCCTTAGGGGCGTGTGTGGTTGTGGTCTGTGTATGGTTTAAATCATTTATTTGATTTAAAAATTCCATCATTGTGGTAGATGATGAACTGAGAGGTAACTGAAGGCTGGGAGATGACCACTTCTTCGTCAAGTGTTATCTGCATCATCATTTCTTCGAGGCTTCTGCTACCTTGGCAATGAAAGTCTTGTTGTTGGAGATGTTGTTGCTGCTGTACGCAAATGCGCAAAAAAAATGGTGCCTTTCAAGTGCGCCTTACTACCATATTGACATAAGCTTTCCTCTTCACTCGATTCCGACCGCTCAATGGATGATTGAGATTCCGAGATTCTGCTCAAAATCACACCATTCAAGGAACGCTTCTGTTTGTTGCTCCTTATACCAGTTTGCTGGGTGTTATCGCCTTCCATGCACATGACGGACGTACAAATTGACAGTTATATAGCTACGGTGGGGCTAGAGGGGAAGCTTCAGGAGAAAGGGATGCGGGGGGACGCGAACATGACGATGACGGGAGAATCAAGATCGAGATCGAAGTGTATGTGCATGTTGCTTTTCCTTCGCATTGCTTCTCACCGGTCACCGGAGGACCGCTACCTGTAGCCCTGCCGTACATGGCTTCCATACCGATTGACCGGTACTGGGCCGTCCGCAAAAGGAAGCTGCACAGGTATGCAGTCCACCGGTCTGTTGCGGGAAAATCGATACCGAGACGTGTCCGGGCGAGAGGTGAACCATGGCAAGTATGTAGCATCGGCTGTGGCCAGTTCGAGACATCGATTTGTTCACTGATACAACCCGCTATTTCGAACCCGCAATCGTACGATAGATCAACCCCCTTTCCCCCCATGAAAATGCTGATGGACGTACTCTGACGGAAGAAAAGCCGGCCATCACAACCCGCGACCAGCGCACGCGTACCTTCGAGTCGCGAAGAAAACCGTAATCTTTCGCCATAAATCAAAACCGCAGCTACGGCGGGCTCAACCGGACCGGAGCTTCATATGTGTGCGTGAGTGTGTGGCGACGACACGCCGACTCAGCCACATATGAACGTCAATAACCATGCACAAACTGTGTTGCATACTGTCACATTTGCAATGAAAATTTATCGTAATTCAAAGCGTCATTAATCAAAAGACTGCACCGTGTGACGAACGACGAACTCCCGCGGCAAGAATAATTACCACTGGGAGACTCCGCCGCGGATCCGGAAGTAAGCGAGGTGCACGATAACTTTTTTTCTCTCTCTCCCTCTCGCTTTACTTACTTTTAAAAGCGCAACCAGCGAACCATTCAACTGCTCTCCATTATCGTTATCATAATCGTAACCATCTGATCCAGGGGGTGTAGGGTCAGGTTTTGGGGTCGTTTTTTTCTTCCCTCTTACACGCTTTTGCTCGCTCACTCTCTCTATCTCTGCTGAACATGATGATGATCCTCAACTTACAGCGATGGTAACAACACGTTGGATGAGAAACGTATCTCTTTCAGGCGTAAATTACACGAGTCGCAAGATCGCCCTAAGTGCACTCGGCGCAGAAGATGACATTGACGGATAGGCACAGGAAGGTACCACGGCACGGAGGTTTACGGAACCGGAAAAATGCACCCCGATAAGGATCACTGCGATGCGAAACATTCTCACACGCTTCTTCAACAAGCGCTCTTAAGTAGCAAAATCGCCGGAGGTATCATCACACTACAAATGGCGGACAGCAAAGTGGACACCAAAAATAAACTTAATGTGAAGCCGAAATTCCATTGCAGAAGCGATTCCAATTTTTGCATCACAGATAGGTACGGTCTGGGCGTTCTTTGTATAATCAAAAAAGCAATCGTAAAATATCTCATAATCAGCAGAGGACAAATTTTGAATGAACCAAATGAAACCAGATCACAGTGGTTCAGCAACGGACATAATAATAATTTAAGTTAATATTTTTGTAGATCTGAATTTGAAAAATGTTTCTGGATAGGATTTTGAAGACGAACTTCGGAATTGCGACACGAGTCAATTAACCCCTTTCAAGATGAGTTATGACGTGTTAGGCATTTCTTGAAGCCTTATTTTTTAAAATCTGCTCTTAAACATTTTACTTGTAATGTTTTATCCTCTTTTTTTATTCATTATTTTATAATGTTCAATTATTCGGATGTATGGTCTAGGAAGAATAAAACTTGAAGCTCTCTAACACAAAGAATCTGCTGTGTGGGCCAGAATCAGAAGCCTTGTGGAGACGTTATACGTGGCCCCTTATGGGGTTCGAAACGCCTCCCTGTAAATAATTGCGGCTTCTACGACCGCACTGCCTACTTATATGAAGATACGCCTCTGTCAATGTTAATGAGGCTCCAAGCATCTGCTCAGTTGGCTCAGTATACTAGAATGCGCCCTTGAATAAAGGAAAACAAAAGAATGGACGTTGAGGATTCTTGGCTAGAATTATATCAGTTAATTAAGTTTCATAAAACTTACTCCTACCTACAGAGGTCCTTGCTCACTCGTTTCTAGATTCTTGAACTTGCTTATGCCTCCAAATGAATAACAAAACCTTTTGATCTGCATGAGATTCTGCATGAGATACTGGATCCAACAGCGTAAAAGACCCGTATCGCTGCCACTGGTCCACCAGACCTATCCAAGTGAAAGCATTATCATCTCTTATATCAAAAAGCAGTCTCTAGAGAATCTTAACATTTGGAGCGTCTCCCTCATGACCTCACCTGAACCACTGTGGCCTGTTTTCGGCATCTCTCCGAAAACTCGACACCGACCAGTCAAAGTCAATACCGTTTACGTCAACGACATATCCTACCATCCCCAACTTCCCCCTGGGAGCTCCCATTGAAGCTCCGAAATGGCAAAAGCAGAGCCATTCGCATCGCCACAATTCGATTCGCGCCAAGTTCAAACCGGTTCGGGAGGAAAACTTAAAATCACAGAAACAAGGCAATATGACGACAAACTGCACACTTTACCTTGAATGGTATGCAAAGACATTCCCACTGCTAAACACTCCCCGGTTCGCTCTCGCTTTGCCCGAAATGCTCAATCAATCACAGAAGAAGGATACGCCGGCGGCTTCACTTGTATTTGGAGTGATGCCCCCGTCCCCCTGCCCGAAGACACGCATCAAGTGTAGCGTCAAACGGTACGGTGTTTCAAGATACCGTGTCACTCCATTTCAGTCAGCTCCGGTCGTCCGAAACAACCTTAACTCGATCGACAGGTCGATCGTACCGGGACGATACGGGCTGCCCGGAATGCTGCTGCCACACCGTGCAGTGCATCGTTACACGTACCATTGACTTTTTCCCCTCAGTTGGCACAAAACGGTTGTTGCAGGTTTCCGTATGATCGCCGCTTGTTGCTCTTTGCTGCCCGCTTTTTCGCCAACCTCCGTTTCCCAAAATCGATCAAAACCTCGTCGTGATTGAAGTCCGGTACAATCCGGTGCACCGCTTTTTTTTCAAGACCAATCACCATCGTACCGGTACGAGCAAGTGAAGAATGTCTTAAAAATTGCCGGCCAAAACTCCAGCCAATTTCCAGCGGGCTAATGAAATGGAAGTGTCTCAACTCAGTGGGCCGATTTAAAGTGTAACGAATTTTCGAAGTCCACTGCTGCCACCCTCTGTCGAAGCACCAACCGGAGGCACACGCACGCGACCGGTCGAATGCGCGTGTGGATCAGGACGAGAAGATGGTTATGGAAATATTATACAACACAATTTTGTCTCAAAATGGCCCTAATTGGCCTTCGGTTAGCGGGCAGTGTGTAAACGGTTATGACGCTTTACGGTTTTACGATCCATTTTAAATTTTATGGTTCGGTTCCAGTGGTTGACGATTTTCGGTTTTTACCCCTCGGCTTTTATTAGCACCCGAACACCGAAAAGTCTGCCAAGTGTTGTGTGCATTAATTGATTCGTGGATATTAAAAACTGCATATTGGTGACACGCTTGCACCGATGACGGCACGGGAAAGGGAACAGAATGGGCAAGCGTTGTGTTCCGCGTAATGGAAAGCAGCGTATCCTTGAGAGAGAACATCACTAAAATATCAAAATAAAGATGTCACCGGCAGAAATGAGATGTGAAAGTAAGACATGTAGAAAGGATTGCTAAAGGAGGCCGACAATTAACAACGCTGGGCTCGGTGGATTCTTATTTAATAATTTTATGACGTTATATGCACAGGGTAGTAAGGTTGGCCTGCTGGTCGGTTTGATTGATCTTTTTCGATCGTCTGCCGTTGGTTTTCGAACAAGATATACTATTTAAAAGTTTACAACGTTATTTTCAAATTGAAGGGATATATGAAGCCTTTGGAGATTTTTTACTGCTTAGACACTTTCCCAAGTATTTTTATTTAAGCAGTCTCAAGCGGTATTTTTGGGGTGGTCCGGAGGCCGAGGCGATAATGGTGGATAATAGACTTCACACGGCAGGACCGGGGTTCAAATCCCATCCAGACCGCCTTCCCGTATGTAGGGCTGACTACTTTACTATGGGTAAATTTAAGTCACAGAAAGCAATAATGGCAGGCCGAGACCTCTCGAGGCTATAGTCCCATGGAAGAAGAAGAAGAAGAAGAAGAAGCAGTATTTAAGCAGTTTATTGAATTTTTCCCAAATATTTTTAAATTCATTTTAAGCTGTTTTAAAGGGTTTTAAAAATTTGTGAGACTTTCTCATTTTTAAGAGAATTTCACGGAAGAATAATTATCTTAGAAACCATAAAGAATCATTTAAGATTTAGAAAACATTTAATCATTTGTGAGACATATCCTAAATTAAAACAATTTTTATGAAAAAATAAAATAAACTGTCGATATGCGATAATATTAAAAGTACCTGAGAAACTATACAAACATATTAAGAAAGTTAAATATTTCTTGCATCCATCCATAAATTAAGGAAAGAACCCTAAAATATTTGAGGCGACCATGTAAAACTGTGGGACGGATTCATAGCAATCTGGGAAACCGATGTATAATTTTGAAACGAATTCGGTAATATTTTGCAATCCGTCAAATTCAAAAGCTTCAGAAAAATTTGAAAAAAAAACCGTTAAAATACTGTGACGGTTTCAAAACTATTTTGGAAAGCGTAGACATAGCCCAGGATAAACTAAATAGCATCGATAAGATGATGTTAGTTGTACGTTCTTCAAATAATACCTAGCTTATACAAGTCAAATATCACCTTTCCCGATAGCTGCTTCATGCATGTGAATGCCCTCACACAAAGCAAATAAAACACCCTAACACCGGCGCGTACGTGACATTTTGCATGAGAACTTTCGTTTGATGGACAGTAGTGGATGGAAGCACCTCGGAAATCCCGGGGTTGTGATAGGGTGGTTAGGTGCAGATGATTGCAGAAAATCTTATCATACCCGAGCGTTATCGCTACTTGCACACTAGCTTCTATTGAAGCCTTACTGCAACGGCTGTCAGGGCCATTCACCACACCTCACGCTCAACACCGGCTAGCTGTAATGCAAACACACTTCAGGGCAAGTGTGCAAACAGTTTCGCAACTGATACAGAAAAAGGCTTAAAACCCGCCGCGTATCGCATCGAACGAGGTGCTCTCTAACAATGGTGCTACAGGAGTATTGGACGTGTAAAACGAGCCAATTTATTGCGCTATTTTAGCGATTTCCTCATTTTTAAACGAATCCAGTATTAGGCCAGTTGAAGAACAAATCTTCAAAGTATAAAAAAAAATCTAATTCTTGTCTTCATCAAGGCGGCCTCATGTCTATAAAACTTGCTCGCGGCTATTTAAAAACAGCTTTTCTACGTTCTTCACTATAGAGCTATTCACCGCCAACAGCACCATCCGTGCTGCTAGTCGCGAATTTTAAACTGCACCACACATGCCTTTCAATAGCTTTCATCAAGCGAAAGTGCATGCCGCTGGCCTGCCTGCGCAACGAGAACACATCGCGCTTTATGCCGTTCTATATTCGTAACCATGTGTTCTCACTTTCCGTGAATGGTGCCCTTAGAAAGACCGGACAACCGAGCACAAATAATGAATACTTTCCTTTCGCTTTACATTAGCTTGCACAATCTTAATTAGAACGCTTTGCAGTAGAAACCGGGTAGCATGTACGCTGGCAAACAGTGAGGATAAGAAATAGAAATAGGACACTTGACGCTTCAACAACAACACAAAAGGCTCATCCTTTCACTTACCGTTGAATGAAATGAATCTGCGATCATTTTTAATGTCTTCTATCGTAGCCGACACGAGTGCTAGCAGGAGCGTCACCAACCACACTGAAACCATCCTGAAATTAGAAAAGGGAATAGTAATAATTAGTTACTCGCTAGCTAGAAAAAGCCCTAACGAATGCATGACATGACATCGATTTTGTTGTGCTAGGTCTGAACGCAACTTCGCTATCCTTATGCAACCTGCAGCAGATCAATCAGTATCAGTTCCCAAGCTGGATCAAGTGATGTTTGTTTAACTCGGCTACCATCCTACAGAACCTAACATCAAACATACAGTCCCAAGGAAAGCAACGCCCAAAGATGATTGATCGAAAGCACACACATGCGGCCAGCAGCGTCGAGTGGACATACATCGGGCATGCCTGCAGACGGGTTCGGTGGTGTAAATCAAACAGACATTGAGATGGGTTCAATAAACTTGATCTTCAACAGCTAGAACACCGGTGGACACCCGCCACTTCAGGTTCGATCTGGACATCATCGTGTGCATTCGTATCTTCTCAGAAACTTTCCCAGAGACTTATTGCCGCCGCAGGGGCGACCGAAGACGACGCTCAACTACGGTCAATATTTGTTCACCTAGCTCACATGGCTAATAATAAGGATGCTTTCCTGGCATTCCGAGAACGAGGCTAAGAAAGCTCTTAGGAGCCTTCCAAAAAAAAAAATTTACCGCTTTTTTCAAATCGAGCGCACACCAAATAAACGGTTTTCCAGAAGACTGGTCTGTTTGCGTTGGCTTTCTTCCAACATTACCAACCAACCTTACCGGGATAGTAGCGATCTCCGTGCTTTAACCACACCAAACTCGTCTTATCTTTGTTCGTCGCTATCGCTACGACTTTTCTGTTCGGTCACATCTCGTCTTACAAATGGGTTTTGGGCCTATCACCGCTGCGCCGAGGACGCGAGTGATGGGTTTTAGTTTCTTATCGGTACCCGGTTGGCGTAAGTAGTTTACCGCATCTCATATCTGCGCGTCCAGTCGTAAGTGTGTGCAATAAATAAGGCAACAGCCTTTTTTTTCTATCCCCCTAATCTACCGACCCAACAGCACCGTGCGATGGTACAATTCGCTTTGGTAAGGTGCTAGATCGCAAGCATAAACCACCGTCAGTAATAACCACTCTTGCTCAATGTGCGCTCTGGTTGGTGGTTGATATTGTTGCTCCAAACATGAGGTTAATCTAATAGTAGAGACACCTCTCAAAAGTCGTCAGCAAATGCGTTGGTGTGTGAGTGTATATGGATGGGTGTTATAAAAGTTTTAATTCTATGAACTAAAGAGCCTCAGACGTTTGTCTGTGTACTCATTATAGGGAGGGGATTTCCATCACTGCGGTTGAAGAGATAGGACAAGCGACAAGTGAAAACGCAATTGTTTATGAGCCTATGGGTAGCACGCGGTTATCTCTCACCAGCGGTCGTTTCATCACGAGTCGGTTAAGCAGTCTACCATGGGCTGATTGGAATATTTCGAAGTTTTATTGGTCTAGGAAGAGCCATTTGAACGTCTGGTTTAGGTCCTAACCATCCCTTGGACTAAATGAATATTGTAGCAGGTTATCAACAAGGCATTCCGGCAGATAATCCTGTAGTTCTGTGGTGATCCTGGAGACATTTGTCCTTTCATATAAGTGTGTAAATGCAATATCCTGTTGGAGATCTCGTTTGCTTTTGGATCTCTCCAAGGGAATTTGCTGAGTTTCCAAGATGATCTTCTTATGGCAGAACCATCTCTGGACTCCGTTGAAGATGAAGTACCTGGACCTGGTTCAGACTTGGTATAACTGGAGTCCAGAATAAAAAGATAATCTCTTCAGGATAAGGAATCTTTTCAGGGTTTCTGGACTAAAACTATTTGAAACTACAGTCCTGAATATTTGAAACTATTCTCACTACTTCATCTTTAACTGTATCCAGACATTGCTTGTTCATCCAGAATACTCTGAAGAGCAATCCATTATTATCTGGCTTCACTCAAGCCCCAGTCTAACTAATATTTGACATATAAAATGAACATGTGTTCATCAATTCTAGAAATTCAACTCAAGCGTTACATCTGATTATACTAATGATGAGGATAATAACACTCGTGATGCTATGGAGTTGGGCAGATGGTCAGATAAAAAATAATACGAACTCAGATCACTGTCTTGCGGTGAACGATTTCCATTCGTTTCACACGAGAACTGCCAGTCATAAGCATCTTGAATTAGGTATGCGTAATTTGGCGCATGATTTATGGTTCATCGAACATCAAACGTCTCTCAAAAGCAGCTTAACAATCATCAATCGGTCTCAAAAGAAGACATCAGAATCTTATTATACTTTTTTTGAGAATGGGATTGGCGCACTGTATTGCGGAGCTGAATAATACCTGTCCACTCGAAAAAAGATATCCATCCAATGTGTTGCGTGTGAGCTTAATAAAAGGTTAATTCTAGATGAATCAATCAACGAGACAGCTTTTGCATTTCATAAATTTAGAAGATGTCTTAATATTAAGATTTGGTGGATGAAGCACAACAGCAAAGAGCAGGATAATTTGTAACCAAAGCCCTTTTTTCCTCTTATGCAAGCAAATATCGTCTCACAACCGAAGGATTTTGAAAATCCATTTAAGCATTCCCTAGAATCGAACAATCGTTCCTAAATATCTTCCAAACTTCTTCATCGTAACCGCTCGATTAAACCATTTAGGGCGTAGAGCTAAATCCACCACAAAGCCTTATCCAACTAATTCGACCTTGTGCTCCAAAATTGCTCCAAAAAAAAGCACAAAACCCCCCTAACAATCAGAGCGATAAAACAAAAGAACCCAAAATTGGATTTATCGAAGAACTAGGGACGACCAGTAGACGACTAAAAAAACCGGGTTATCCTTCGGCCCGGTGTACGTTAGCTTCTTGGCTTGATTTATCGGTGCAGATTCTCAAGAATTTTTCGGTTCAGTAGTTCAGCCTTTCGGTCCACAAACGACGAATTCGCATTCGAAGCTAGCAAGAAAATTGATACCTCCAGTAAAGTAATTTATAGCACCAGGGTTTGCAAGAAAACCAAACAAGAGAGTAACTCCATTCCACTTCGTTCCCGGGCGTTCAAATTAAGAACGGAAGCCACGGGTTCGTTCTTTCCGTACCGCTGCTCACGCAGGAACTTCACGGTGAGTCTCGCGCTTGCTGCTTGGCGTCACGGTCACAAATCAATGCCGTTAATTACACACGACCGTCAGGACGAGCCAGCAAACACCCAACGACCAGAGGTGAACCAGAGCAACAGCACGATTCGTTCGGTTAAGAAATCGGCAACCGCCCCAACGTCCCGTGTGCGACGTAAACCTCCTTAAGTAACAATGACCAGTCATACATGTAAGCTTGTCACAAGAAACCGTACAAATCGCACTAACGATTCGAGCTGCTCTACAACACCTTTCCCCTCCCTCAGCCAGCTCTCTCTCTCACTCCCGCCGGGTTCAGCACTTCGATGGAGCGATGTTGGAAACAGGATGCTTGTTCAAAAGGCCCATAAGCCCGTAAGGCAGGAAAATAAATTCCAACGTGACGGTGACAGCCGAAAAACAAAAACACAAAGCAACCAACCGTGGCCCAGGCGTCTGTTGACAAGTGTCACCAAATATAGCAAATCCGAGGGCAAGCCGTAACTAACGTAACATACAGTGGAGAGACAAAAAATCGAAACAACGGCTATACATGAGCCGGGTCGTATGTAACGTCGGTTTGGGTTTTTGGTCTCCCCCCAGAAAACTGCGTCTACAGGTCATCAGTACTCCCAATACAAGCCGGAGAGCCCCACAAAACACCAAGTTGAAGTTAACTTGTAAATCTAAATGAACTTCCCGAGCTCACTCGTTTGCGCGGCGTTGGTCCAGCTTCGACTTCCAAACGTTAAACACACTGTCGTAATATTAAAACGAGTGTGTGTAATCCTGAGCTCCAATCGATCGTCCGATCCGATCCTCCAGAGGCTCCGATCAGCCTTCTTTTCTCTCTGCGACAAACGCCAACCTTGTCCCGACATGTCCTCGATCAGACTCCAGGGTTCGAGCTGAACACTTTGCTCGTTCAGTGCTGTGCGCGTGCTGTGCCAACGCTTACATGGAACGGAGATCGTCAGGACGCGATACTGATGCTAACGAAAGCGTATACTAACACCGAATGGCGAATGTTGGCGATGACAGCGAATCACCGAAAATTGGCAAACCCAACGCCGCTTCTTGCCCGTTCGGCCGGAACAAGGGGAAGAGAATGCAACTTGCAGAAACGAAGTGTGTAGAGCAGTGGGTCACGCCAAACCTCGTCGCGACTTACGCAACGACCACCACGATCACCGACACACAAACAACAATCGTAAACGTTTATGCAAATTTTGGGACTCTCGAGGAACACACCACACCACAAAAAAAAAACCACACCACCCGCTGCATAGTGCGAAACGTGTTCGTGAAGTTCGTACACACAACGCCACAAAACGCCGACCCCCAAAAAAACATGCCGGACAAATATGACACATTACTTAACTTTGTTAACTGTGAGCGCGAGTTTTGTGTGAGTGTTGTTTTTGCTTCTATTTGTTTTTGTGCTTGTGTTTTTTTATTGTGTGTGCTTTTAATATGTTTGAGCGAGTTATGTTTGATGTTTGATTGTTGACGGTTATTGTGGTTTATTTTTGGTTAACTTTTGCATTATATATGAGTGGCGGTTGTGGCGGCGCTATGGACGGCCCCATTGTGGCGCTACGATTATCACTTTGGAATTCAAGTACTAATTGTTTAAGCAAATTTGGACGATTATGTTTAACTTGAAGTGTGCGAAAGGCGTATATCTTTTACTCGCTGTCGGCTCAAGAAACAGTAACGAATGTGTCAAGGATTTGTCAAGGACGGTGTAAGTCGAATCTTGTGACTTTGTCTGGAATCTTTGCTAGATGAAGAAGATTCATTTAGTAAGCAGTTTTCGGCTGTAACACAACGATGCTGAATTTTTTAAAAAAGTCTGATGGAACTACCATCACAGCACGCTTCTGAGCTGTTATATGAATAGAACAGATATTGAGCTTTCGAAATAAACTAAACAAATAATGGAGCATTTAAATCTTCTATTGAAAATTAAGAGTGAACAAAGAATATTTACAAACTCTTTGTCCCGGAAGGTACCACTCGATAACCTTATTGGTATCGGCGGTGCTGGCCATATGCATGGGACGATGTGTCCCGACAGCTGTTAAACCTATGAAGGGGTATGAGATGGGACTTATCATTATCATCATCGTCTCACTTCAAAGCACTCACAATGTGTCTCAGCAAAATGTCAGCAAATAGCTCAGGAACTCAAGTTTTGCTCGTGAGATTTGACCTTGTGCGAAGAAATTGGAAGGAATATCTGTTACAACTGTTTGAAGTATTACAACAACTTCTAATTTCCAAACAACACTGAAATCGTTGAAGAGAACAGGTTCTTGCCATCAAATAGTGTTAAAGCACTCTTCAAATGCATCAACTGACGTTGATAAACGAAGACTTCGTTGCCTGGTGACTTCTCTCTTCTTGGCCTATCAATCTCCTAGGTCATGCCTGCCTATTACTAGTTTACTAGACCTAAAGATATCACGTAGTTGGATAGTCAATCCTGACTACGGGGAGGCAGAATGGAATGGTATTTGAACCCCGGTCCTGCCCGGTGTGAAGACCGGCGCCGTTATCGCCCAAGCTACCGGACCGCACCGCGGCTTCATCACCTGGTGGTCTAAATGTTAAGAGAGTCTAATGTCTATGAGATTGATCTAATGATAAGAGCATCCTGCTTAAGATGGACATTGTTATACAAAATTTGAAACCGAAGTCATCGCATCGAGCGCCTCTTCAGCGATCAATAAGCTTTGGGCAAACCTCTATCGGAGGTCCTAACTCAATAATTCTTTAACAAAAAAGAGAAGCAATTGACCCTGGTCGTCAATAGATTTTTTTTTGGAGAAACCTCTACTGAAGAACATTATCTAATTATTTAACCCAGACGCACATCGGCACATATATTTTTGGGACAGCGATTAATAGCTAACTGCACAGATTTCCCACCCAGCAAGGGATATAGAAATTCGACCTTCATTCAATCTGTTTCGCTATCCCTATAAATCTTACTTTCATGACCATCCAAAGATATTGTATTTGATCTAATACATCTGTTGTTTAAAAAGACTTACACCAACAAATAACTCATACATACAAAAAAACTCCCAAGCGTAAGCGACTGATATGAATGCGTAATCAGTGTTAAGCGCATGTTTCTGCTTCGGGTTCTCACAAAAGAATTCACATTTGTTTCGAATTAGCACCCAGCAACCGCGGGGAAACATGAGCATAAAAGCGCATCATCCATTGCCACACGAACGATAGTGCCAGGAACTTACAAGCACAATTCTGCATTCAGCGTGCGAAGGAATACGATCCACACCATCCAATCATCCCACGGGAATTTTTTGTGCAACAGCCACAGCGACAAGAAGAACAAGGGCATCGTTGATAGGGTGGTAAGCGCATTTCAAACACCCTGAATTATATTCTTCCATCAAGTCCCCACCTTTGCACACCCCCGCAGTACAAACACTGTGGGTCGTTGCTCAACACCACCTTTCTCCAGCACTCCAACGGTACATGAAAGTGGTGAAAAAGCAGTGTCATGATTCTGCGCACGGAAGCTCAACAACACGCCCGAGTCTGTGTCAGAGGAGGGACCCCGGACGAGTGCATCGAACCATTTGCGCCTCAACGCTCAATCCCAGAGCGTTGAATGCGGGCGTGGAGTACGCTAGCACACGCTAAGCGCCGCATAATCTGACATCCCCGCTTACAACCCATCGGTCCATCTTGAGCGGCTCTGAGCGGTGGTCGATGTGGTCTTCAAAAATCTGGACACCGGTCGACGTTCGAATGCAGTTCCAGTGCGGGTTTGAATCTAAGCTTAAGCGCCTGCAGCCTCACATTACCTGGTTTGGCCCGGTGCACCAGTGTTATGGCAGGAAAGGGCAGGCGTTATCGAAACCTTGACGATCACGGGATAGTCGACCGAATGCCCCGTGCGGTGGTTTTGAATGCATCATCATTGGTGATTGGTTGGCAGCGAGCTGTTGGTTGACTTTCCCATAATTCACGTCAATCAGTACCGGCCAAAGTACCGTATGGTGGATTCTTTTCCACCAGTCCACCTGGTTCGATTAAGGCTTAGGGTAAAAGGGATTTGATGCTTGCCCAGGAGGAAAATTATAGCGTGCACTCCAAGGGTCGGATTGAATGGTGGCATAAATTGCATCAGAAAATTATGACATGTTTCGAATATCTAAGGCAAAGAACTGTTACGTTTCCGTGTGGGTTGGCAGTATAGAAAATATGCTTATAAGGGCTGTATCTAACATCAAACCTGAAGAATACAGCGTTTTGGTGATGAGTCAAGTCAAGTTGAAACTATATCTGGATTATTTCTAGGATGAATAGAATCCGTTCAACCTCCTTGTATCTTTTCTAGATTAAAAAGAATCTCTTCAAGGATTTTTGGACCTAAATTCTGGAATCCAGATTCAAGAATTGGTTCGAACTCAGTTGTTCAGCTTGAAAACCCTGTACAAATTAACAAATTTTTATTTCTTGAACCGACATTTTCTATCAATTGATTTGAGTTTGATCATTTATCAACTGCCCTTTATTTCAATTAAATCACACTCAACTACAGCCCTAACTGCTGCTGTAACTAGCTAGTTTCGCTCATTTTAATACGTTTACACTCACCCACGCCCGAAGGCTGACGCTACACACCACGACCGTCCCATAGTTTCGCAAACAATAAACAACTAATCCATCTCGACCGGTTGCACCGGAACGTAACAGCACAAAAGACGTTTGGAGATGCATTTTCCGCCGGTAACTCTATCCCTCTAACGAACATGAGCAACGTGCACGCTGTCGGAAGGAAGCAAGCAAGAGCATAGCATGCAAAATGCATCTCCAGTGCAACTGTGCCACCGGGAAAAGGGAGGCTGCCAGATCTGCACAACCATGTACACACACACACACATCAATCATACTCTGTGAAAGCATATATCCCTGCTGCATCTAAACTCTGGAGCGACAAAGCCGCGTCGTCGTCGTTTGAGTTGAGTTTTTCTTTCGCGCGCGCGTGTGTGTTTGAAGGAGCAGGCTCAACAAAATCGGAACCGTTGCATGAATAATTGCCTACGTAGGCAAAACCCAACAAAGCACCTCCGCCCGATTGTCATGCCATCGCTTGCGGGCTAACGTCTGGCAAGTGAGTTGGCAGTAGCGGATTAAAACTGCCACGACAAGCAGTGAAGTAACTAGCCAGAGACTCTTTGAGACAGAAGAAGGAACACTTTCGGGACAGTGTAGGCACGGGGACAAACAGAACAGTACAAATTGGAAGCAAACGCTACTCAAACTCATCATACGTACGAGTGTGTGTGTGGGACTAGCAGAGGGTTTCTCTCATTCCCGCAGCACACATGGAGGACGAAAACAGCATTGTCTGCCATTTTAAATTGGAAAGCGCTTCCTGGAGCAGTGTTGGTAATGGGATTCTTACTTCCAACCGTGTTTTTCTTCACTCAATTTCTTACACCTCATTAGCTTTGTTGAACAAAAAGGAAAACTGGTATGAAATTAGAGTTTGACAATTACGTACTTTTTGAAGAAAAGAAAGCTGTCTTCGGAATTGAGAGAAAGCTAGTTTTCCACAATCTTCGTATCGAGCATATCCTTCAGCTATCTTCCAAACTAAACTCTCCTTCCAGACGGCTAGAGAAACAACACAAAACACCATATATGTTCCTGAGCCGCAAAACTGAAGCCACATAAATGTAGGCAAACTGTCATAAATGTCTTGAACTTTGAATCCATGCAAGTTCCAAAGGTCGCACCAGAGGTGTAAACAACACCAACGAAGGCGGTACTTTAAACTTCGTCATTTGTAGTACAGGCGATAATATCAAACTTAATATAAGCGTGTAGCATTTGAGTATTAGAGCTGACACTACAGAAAATTCGGCTTTTTAGATTAAAATAATGGAGGAACATCACAAATTCTTTGTAGAATAAGCTTTTGCTATTGGAAGATAATAAAGGATCAGATCGAGATATTGAAGGCCTCGTGAGACCATGTTATATCTAACAGAATAACTGTCAAAATGGCGGGAGAGATGGAATATCTCATTTCAAATTTTACAGGTTCACTGCAAATTTTGATTGATGAGACAAGTCTGAATATAAGATAGAAGTCTCCTAGTCTAGAATATAAGCTAGCTCTATATAAACGTTTGTCAGGAAATTTCTGTCACCAATGTCTCCTTATCGTCCTTAAGTGTCTTCAAAAATATCGATAGTTCTTCGCGATCGAAGAACGAATGAAGTCGATCTCCAAATGAAGTCGATGAAGATCGAATGCCAGAAACGAATGAAGTCGCAACCAACCAACCAGTCATCAAGGGCGAAGTTAGGTCCACTGGAGGCAATATCTTCAAACTCCTTTTTAACCTCCCGAAGAGTTTAAGGTGATGTTATGTTCCCCTTACAAAAATAGAGAACTTTCCAGACAAATGGCGACTGCAGGGTAATGCGTTATTCACACTGATTGATTAAAACTTCAAAATGGACGTCACGTAGCCACGAACTCCATATTTCATTCTTAGATTATTTTTTTTTTGTAAACCTCACAGAGCACAACATAATTAGTACAAGTCATCTGCCATTGCCCCGAAATAGATAAGACCTACGTAGGTGACACATCACACGTTGCGAAACGGAAACACAGCCTAAGCATTAAGTCCGAAAAACTTCGCTCCACCGAAAGCCGATAAGCTAAGTGCACATAAATCATTCGCGTATGTCGGATCGCCCCCGGGGCCAATGTGAGTTCAGGAGGCTAAAAATTGTGCCAGGATTGAAACTTC
Source organism: Anopheles stephensi (assembly GCF_013141755.1). Classification (NCBI taxonomy): domain Eukaryota; kingdom Metazoa; phylum Arthropoda; class Insecta; order Diptera; family Culicidae; genus Anopheles; species Anopheles stephensi. Next base: position 49,015,217 of record NC_050202.1, read on the forward strand.
CCTGCCAACACAATGGGGGCTCACGGTGGAATATGGGGCGACCAGGCAAGGTGTTGATAGCTGCGCTTCATCCATTCATCCAAATCTCATCAGGCGCAGCAGCGTTAGCCATACTGTCTCCACCGGTGCTGATAAGCACGCGCTTTGGATCGAAGGGCAAATATTTAAGAAAATATGTTTTACTAACACACCAAACACATACAGGCACACTAAGAGCGGTGTACAATCTTATCTAGCGCACTAGTTCTTACGCAAGAAATGTCAGACAGTATGGTGAATTGGCGCAAAACGGCAGTAAAGGTACAATTATTACGCAATGATTCGTGACTGATCGATTTGCTGAGGTTAGATGGATCGATGGAGAGGTAAAAAAGGTACCAAAAAAGTACGATAAGCATAACCACCACACTTACCAAATGTACTCACTTGGTATGTTTTAGGCAATGATCATACTCCTTCAGTTGCCCAGATTATCAGGGAAACTGGCGCATGAACTTTATTCTGATGAGCGTAACATGGTGTCGCTCGATGAAGCTTTTAATTGAAATTTTAAAGCAGTAAACTGATTATAAGACGAAGAAGAGCTGTGCGTTGCGTATGTGGCCTCATCTGTATCAATATGCTTTGGCACGCATTTGTCAAAACAATTTGAACCTCGTCAAAAAGACACAAGCAACAACATGTGCGATTGTAGACTTCCTTGCTGAAGGAATAATTCCACTTTATACAGTACAGGGTGTCCCGGAATATTTTGTCGCTCTCTCAGATATTTTGGTTTCAATTTTTTTAGAGAATTTTTAATAATCTCCCATATTCTATTATGAGCGCCCCACAGTATGATGACCGTTTCATTGATATAGTGTTAACACAAAAACTTGAGGAGATGTGTTAAAATTACGTTCTAGCAATTTATCAAAATTAGGTTTGCAAGTCTGTATTTCGTGAATTTTAGTACATTTTTAAACTTCATTTAAATATTTCCCATTCAGACCACCTCCCCGTAAGTAGGGCTGACTGCTTTTCTACGGGTAAAATTAAGTCACAGAAAGCCAGATGGCAGACCGAGACCTCTCGAGGTTGTAGTTCCAAGAAAGAAGAAGAAGAATGAATATTTCCTTCATAACACAGAGAGGTGAAATATTTAGAAAGATTTAACTTTAGACGAGTTCTTTAGTTGCTCGATTAGGTGCCCTTTCACCAGTTGGAGAGCAAAATGTCTCCAAACCAACACGAAATATATTGTTTTCTTTTTTGTAATCTAGTTTTAAGCAATACGACTAGGCAAAAAATGTTTTCCGAATATAATTGGGAAACCAAAAAAACTGTATGAAGATATCGAAAAAATCTAGGCAACCAATTAAAAGTTTAGGGATGAAATCAAAAATATTTGGAGCAATGCAAAAAAATATGGGAAATCTTATAAAATGTTGGAATACCCTGTGAACAGAAAATATATTTTATAAATTATTTTCAGATGACTATACGGCGTCCAGTCATACTTTAATAAAATAAATAATTATTTTCAGTTTTATTTTTTGTCAACAATTCATTAATTCATTTCAATCTCAGTCAAATTTATTTTAAAAAAACTGATCCAGTCTCGACAAAAGGTGATGACAAAATCCATTAACGATTGTGACCGTTTGCCATCAGCTTTATTAAATTTGCTTGTTTGGGTTTTGTCTGTTTCTTTCTTTCCTTTCCTTTAGAGCAAAATATTTATTATTCATCTCCATTCTAGTGCAAAACATTGGAGCCCAATGAGTCCAATTTGAGTCGCCTGTCATGGCCGAATGCTTCAAACCGTTCCGTTGATTGATTGATCAATGTGCGAGCGCGTAGTATATCAACCGGGTCATTCCCGTTCTGTTTTCGGGAGAATGAATTTTTGATACACTGTTGCTGACTGCAACTTCCCTTTTCCCTCCTCAAAACTCCACCGAAACGCATTTGGTAGCGAACCCCATCCAGTGGTCCAATTATGCAAATCATAACTTTCAACCTTCCTATCACGGGCAGTTTCATCTGCGGCGGAATCTATAAACCCTTTTCCCCCGCTTGTGAGAAGGAACGTCATCGAAACATTTCCAAACTTCAACGATCGCTCCTGGATGATAGTGGATGAATGATGAATTGTTATGACTTTATTATGTTTTTTCTTTCTTTTTTTTGTTCAAAGAAAGATAAAGATTTAAGATTTGCTTCTGGGATTAACTTCGAGCAGAAGTGTTCCTCCTTCTCTTAAAAAAGGGCGTCTTTATATTGAATATAAAAATATTAGACATAAAAAATTTCACAGCACAGTTAAAAGCGAAAATAAACGTTAAAAGCTTTTACCAGCTCAATGCATAACATTAAAAAGAAAGTAAAACAAAAACCATTACCCACCGATCGACAAACATTTGCTCAAAAGTGTTTAAATGTGGGTAAGCAGCAACAAAAAACACCGAGGGAACAGAGATTTGAAAACGTATTGAAAATGAATTAATAACACAGCTCGACGGGTGACGCTCGATGAATGCGCTACCCTTGCTCAATGATAAACCCAAGCCGCGAAGTATATTGATTCGCGAACGTAAAACTGCGCGTTGTGCAGAAAACGAAACGAGAGAAGCAACAAAAAAACGCAGCAAAAAGCGAAAACCGGACCTCCATAACCCGATGGTACGGGCGAAATAAAAAAACATAAATGATTGAAAGCAACAGTAAGGAAAAGAAGAGAGCAACAAAAAAGTATAACAATCACGCACAAATCAGCAAATCGTAACGAACTGGTCGAGAAAAGCGAAAAACCAGAGCAGACAACGGAAGCGAAACAAACAAAAAAAGAAAAACATACGATATTTTTGAACGTCAACCAGCGAATGTGCGGAAAACGAATGACCTGAAACAATGGTTCGCGCGCGCGCGCTCGAAATGTTTGTGTATGTGTGGGCCTGGTGGGGTCGGAGTCACACAGCAAGATGACGCCGAAAATTACCCTCAAGGTCGATGTCCCAGGTGAATCAGGTGATCGACGTGCCAGCGTGCAGGACGATCCGCGATAGCCACTGATTAATGGCAAGGCAACGACCGCTTGATTAACCGCGGACTCGACGAGGAGCTAGCTGGACAGCCGACGAATCTGCCATCACGAGCGAGATTTTCGTGCTTTTCCTTTATGGAACGCCAACAACAAAAAAACGTTACAAGGATGCTACAATAATTTATTGCCGAGCTGATCATTTTCGCTGTTAAGGTTCAAGTGAAACGAACCTCAACCAGCCCAAAACCTCACCGGGCCAATCTTTTGAAAAATTCCACCAGCTGGGTCAGCTGAGCGACCGGAAGATCACCATATTTTCGCACCACCAATGCGGCTGTTCCATTGACCGTTGGCGGGAGAGGGTCAACCGTCAAAGCAACTTTAACAAACAAATGCAGTCGATGATTTCATCTTCACATTCCTACTCATTCCGCTGAGCACACATGCGCACGAAAACAGCATCCGATGTGATAAGCACAATCGCTTCATTGGCGGAAAGCACAATTGCAACTGGCGTAGAAGTGCCAATCCGCGAACTACAACATTGCACGGATCGTGCCACGAATCACGTAGTCGCTGCTCGTGATTGCAAAGGGGTGACGATGACGCATGCAATGCCAACGATTTCAAATGGTGGAGTGAGAACAACAAAAAACACGACAACAGTCAAACAGCTTATCGCACAAAATTCATCGAATCATCATTACCACCGGCAATGTGGTCATGGGCGAACTAACAAAGAAATCGTTCTGATAACAGCGAAAATTGCAATGAATAAATAAACAGCAATTGTACACGGTTGATAGCAAGTTCACACGGCGTGTGGTCAAGAATTGACTTACGATTTTAGCAGTTTTGGAACTTCCTGGTTCATGTCGCTTTCAACTCTTATCTTCCCATTGAAGATTTGCTGAAGGGCAGTAGGCAGACCAGGCAAAGTTCTAGAACTTAGCTCAAGTTTTAAGTCCAGCTCTTTTCTATGTATGTTTGAATGAGCTATTGGGATGGAGGTATCTTGTACTTAAAATGGCAGCATGGTAGATTAGGATGTTGTTAGGATCAAGGATAGACCACAACACTCTTCATCAGTTGAAAAAAGGTACTAAATATCTTAAGCTAGATAAAATAGTGTAGCAGGTCTACTCTTATCGCCCTATTAGGCAAATCCCTATCGTCCTATAAGGTACGCCATCAAGGACTACTACTTACACTGAGGATGCAATGGTTTTAGTTGCAAATTTTGCAAAGTTACTTGAGCTATAGAACGTCTGCTGTGTTCCTTGGGATGGAGCCTGGGACGGTTCATAGTATACGCAAACTAAGCATAAGCTTGAAATCTCGTGCTTTCTAGGGCGTATCTTCCTATAAGCTGACCTGAGATACTAGATTATGATGTAAGACGCGATATGATGTCTTCGCTTGGCCTTTGACTCTAGTCCAGTCAGAATATTCGATATGTTGGGAGCATAAAACTTTAATGCTGCTTAGGATCTCCAAGGGGCTCGATTCGCCACTGGATGGAATACTCGAATCCCAATGTCAATTTCGAGGGACGCTCGCAACACAACTGAAAGGACTACTTTTTTATAACTGCTATGGAGCTGACGGTCCGACGGTCCGTAGTCTTATAGCAATACTTAACTATCTCTCTTCCCCATGACAATGCCTAATTTTCTCGCATTGAATCCTGAAATGTGTTTAGGACTGGAAAATTGCAGATCGTAGCTCAAGGACCCTAGTAATAATTGCTCCATATAAGTTCAGAATACATAAGTCCTCAGTAAGCCGTTAAGTCAGACAAACAAACCTGCAAGGAAGCAATTAATCATAGATCCCTGTTGAACCCTCAAACTATTCAACTACATACAACTAATAAAATAGAGAACAGGAGTGTTAACCAAAAAGATGAAAGCTCTTCAAAAAGTTAAGTTAAAGTCCAACAGTGACCAATTGCTGCCAAAACTCCAAAGTAATACGCTCAAATGAGACACAATCTCCCAAATAGGTTCCCTAACTTAATCTTAAGTTCTTCTAATCGAAGACAGAGCCGAGCCATCCAAGATGTATTGCATTTACGTACATCATCATTGGCTTTCATCCTGTACATCAGCTTATGTCAACTGCCAACTGTTCAAAACGTCCCGATATATTATTAAACATATTTACAGATGTTATGTTATACCATTAGACGTATGATAGGATAATATGACAATGATTCTAAATAAAGAGGACTTCCTCCCAGCTTTTCCTTTATAACCTGTCTTTAAACCTTGTTATGTTCTTGCACAAAAAAATCCCTTCTCAACATCCTCAACCCGAGCGTGAGCGAAACCCCAACTGCCAAGCTCACCAAGCTTGACCAAGCCAAGCTTGATCGACAATTGATTATTCCCGCATGACCTCATCATCTGCTCAGTTCAGACGATCGGACAGCCACCACAGTTCCGGGATTCGTTAAAAAGATTTTTTATAGATTTATTGCACACCACAACGAAACAAAAAACCCACTATCTTCGAGCACTCGCTACTCGGTAAGGCGCTAGAGGCTTCTCTGTTTGAGAACTTGCTTCCCTAACTGGAGGGCAAGTTTCTCTTACAGAAGCACAACTAAATAGAACTTGCCAAATCGTAAAGCTCACAATATTCTTCCAATGCCAGCTAGAAGAATAGCCAGCATCTAACAATATGAAAAGCTCGATTCCAATGGGTACAAGTTCACCACCACCACCACCAAAGCCTACGATCGCTAGCTTCCTGAATTGGAAAAAGAATACCAGCCCAAACCATCAAATAAAAGTTTAAAATCATGCTTGAATCGCGAATTAATTAATGAACACGATACTTCACACCACAGTGCCGCGTACCACAGTGCTCAAGGTAACGGACGAACGAACGAACGAACATAACGAACAGGAAGAGTTGTGCATAAATCTTTCCGTCTTTTAGCGAGCGAAAAGAATCGTCGCAGATCAGTTTTTTTTTTTGTGGTGCAGTGCAGATACTGCTTAATGAAAGCGAGATGGGAAAGAAAGGCAAGAACAAACGCGTGAGCTAAAAGAAGCCGAGTGTTCCAGATTACAGGATTAAATGCACTTTAAAAAAATCAAAAAGTCATGTTCGCGCCAATCAAGAATAAGAACGATCGTGAAGTTCCCCTGTAGTCGGCGCGATCTCGATGCACTCTTCCTTTACAATACCTTTCAAACCAGCGGCTGCAATGCCCGATTGTGTCTGCCTGTGTTGATTATAAGTCCCACACAAAGCTTCCCCCCACCAAAGTGCCCTGCCTGAACAGGAATAATAAACAAACGAAGTTTGGCGATCTTCGTCGCTTCGCACGGGTTTGCATTGTCACTAAAGTTCGCACCCCCGACACCAATGGGACGAACCCGTTTCGCAACAAATTTCCTCCCACGGATCGGTGCACGCCACGAATGTAGCCGAAAGAGGTCCGGTCAAATTTTCCAAAAGTCATCGTAATTTATCACCTGCGACCTGGTGTGACAGGATCGGTGAATTTTTGGCTGATATTTCACCCCGCCACCATAATGGCGAGTGTGCAGCAAGCGAAAAGGAAATGAGTTTGCGAAAGACCGTTGATCCTTCCACAGATTCTTGCATCGTACCCAGACGTACCCTATAGTCCTGCGGGATGGCGTCCCCAACTACCGCGTACATTTATACCATTCGAAACTTTTTATTCTGCTTTATTATTGGAGCTGCTTGTTAAGGAGGTCGTTTGCTGCCCCGGTTTTGCTTGCATTCTTGAAGTCTCTTTAAATCGCACGCTGACGTTCGTTCAGGCGTTACCGGAGGCCACAGTACAAAGAATACAACAGACTGCATATGAAAGGGAGCATGATTTTTGGCAGCTCAAGCCGTTTTTAACAACTCTATCGAACATGGTTTTTGCTCACATCATGGACCCTGTCGAACGGAATGTCTTTATTAATCCGAAAATCGCGCTTCGATGAGTGTGCGAAAATCATGCTTAAGCTTGGGGATTATTTACGGCGCTTTGAATGCTCAGTAAGTTTTTGAGAGGTTGATCTGAGATATTTTTAAGAGTTGTTATTGTCATCCTTATAAAACTAAATGAAGGTTTGATCTGGCTTGTACCATACCAAGATTTAAAGCCAAAACTGACAGCAGCTGCAAAAAAAGATTCGCCAAAACGCCATATTCTACGTCTCATTGCACACCCATTTTCACTATCATCTGGAAACAATCAGCAAAGACGAAGACACTCACACAACTATAGTTCCATACAACAACAAAAAAACAAAACAAACGAACAATCTAACCACAACTTGCTTGGCGCGAAACATACGCAAACATGTGTGCGATAAGATGGAGGTCCGACTGCCTTGAACTCGCGTTCGCGTCGACCTTGCCATCACGACGGCAACACTTTCGATACGTTCGCTCGTCTCTTCTCGAACTCTTGGTAAAGGTTTGTGAGTCAAAAAAACTAATGGCTACCTTCTCCCTACAAACACTAAGCCCGCTTCATAGGCAAGCCCCAAAAACCTTTTTTTTTTCGATCGGACTTAAAAACTACCGGTCCAAATCAGACGCGAGACAGCGAGGAATAGCTCGGTGCGTAGTGATGCTACCCTGATGCTCTAAACGGAAAGGATGGGATGAGCAGACAACACAGAAACTCTGCGCATCAAGTAATCCCATGCGGCTGTAAAGTTAAAAGATCGTAGCATACCCGAAGACTTGCCTCGGTTGCCGGTTTCTGCTGCGGTGAGGTCGATTCTTGTTCTTCCAAGGTTCTTGACACGCGAGAGAGCGTACCAAGAGAGGAAGTATAATAATTATGATTTCTGTCTTCTGGTGGACCACTGCCAAGAGGAGTTGAGCCACAGTTGTTTGTAACTCGATAATGCTCTAGAGTCGTCGGTGAGCTGATTGCAATGTGCTCAGCTGTGAAGTTAAAGGGAACTTGGTAAGAATATTGCACAGACATTATTTTAGGAGTAAAAACCTAAAAAAGTCTCGAATATCCATCCCTCGGAATATTGAAAGAAATATTTTGAAGATATGTCAAACCGTGTGCCCTCCGTGCTCTGATGCCATCATGCCACATCCCGAGCTGGTATGATAATTATATGTACCTTTATTCTCATTCTTTACGATGCAATATTCGAAGTTTTTTTTTTTTTTTTAAGAAGGCGGACCCATCCAAACCCGACATTTCAAAATGACCGACAACTGACGTCCAGTTTGCCTTTCACTGGAACTGCAGCAGTTAATGGTTTTTTTATGATATTTCCCGATCTCGTGCAATTTGCTCCTTCGGTAGTGCGCGATGCCAGCAAACGTCACGCATATCTTAAATAAGCTCTGCAATCATCAAGGTATAAGGGGATCAAATTCCAGCTTCTATAAAAGAGGACCAAGAGCCTTACGCTCGGAAAGCGAACTGCTCACTTACATTAGAACATTAGCATGTCAAGATAGAAATCACTGTTTTTAAACATGTTGATGGTACGGTTCAAATTGCTTTGAAGGGTTGCAGAATACAGGGATGCACAAACGGGATGCCTAACGACTACTGGCTGGCTTGTCTTCTTGTCAATCAATCGACCAATCAATGCGTGTTCATTATGTCTGTGTGCAATTTTGAGGGAATCGTATTAACATCCAATTCTTTTGTTTGTAACAAGACGCTAAGAATGTTTATGCATGTAAATAAGGTTTTGAGTATGTACAACTTGAGTGTTACTATGAATCTCTTAAACACACATAAAAAAGATTCAATGACTGTTCAGAGACTTACTATAAAATTGTATTTTAATACGTTAATTATTTCGTAAATACATCAGCTAAAAATGCCATGCACTACGAAAGAGCTGGTACCAGGACAGAATCCAGCGACTCGCATGATAAATTGTAGGCGCTACAGTTTAAATGAGTCGGACGGCAATTACACGCAATCTCGTTCACGAGCAGCAGCAGCAGAGCCTCGTAAAAGAAGCTGCATCGTCACGATAGCGTTGCTCTGATCGCACACCCGATCATAACGACGACTCTGCAGAAAACAAACCAAGAACAAGCGTACGAACACGATAATAACAACAAAAAAACAAGGATCTTGCGTTACAGCGCCGGGTCTATGATGTGTAACGAAAGGTATGAAAACTATTTACCATGGACCGTCCTCTTCTCGGTCCGTACACCATACTCAAGATTCTTGAACAAGACGCAAAAGATAATGATGGAACCATTCACCCAAAGCAGTAGCTTCCATTGCTGATTGCTGGATTACAAGTTGAAGGTCGTTCGATTGGGTCACTTCCTGGTGACGCCTGATCCGGGACGACAAAACTGCACGCACAACAATGCGCAATCAACACGAAAGGAAAACCCGCCGCCATGGCTCCAACCTGCAACTCTTTTTTTTTTCCAATGTTGCAGCATCTGGCGTCTACGATGGCGCCGATCGGCCGAAACCACCAACCTCGGAGAGCTTTGGTGAGATGAAGTAACCGTCTCGTAACGCTGCATCGTTACATCTCACAGACACCGAGGATTTAATCCACGCGTCGCTCATTTGCATATTATTCAACTAATTTGTCATCTCGGGGTTCTCTCTCCGGCAGCCGTATCGCCGCAGCCAGCTTCTTCCATACCACGGTCTCTTCTTCCGGTCAATATTTGATTTTGTTTTCATCAGCCACTCATCCAGCCGACAGCGCAGCGTTGGTCTAAGGCGCGCGCACACATGTTCCACATAGCGTGCACTGGTGCACTTTCACCATGTAACAGCTAGCCGGTTGTTGCACCCCGGCAAGGGTGCACCGGTTTTGTTTTTAACTGCACGCCGTTCGGCAACACAAACGCGGTCGAACCTTGCAGCAAATCGGTCGGCTACTCTCGTTTGTCAAATGAGCCGTTTCCTCCTCGTGCACAGCCCGGTTTCGCCCCGGTGTCATAATAGCCGATAGAGAGACCTGCGCAAAAGACGAGCGAGGCTCAGGCTGGTCTGGCAAGTGACACCTTTCCTGAAGGCAAGAGACACTGCAAAACCCGGTCTATGATTACGCAGGATGTAGTTACAACTGGGGTCGCCTCTCCTGTATCTACAGGGCGACATCAGAACAGCTGTATCGAACATTGAGAGCAATGTATGTGTTTATATTATTAGGTTCATTGGAAGATCTCCTGCATTCAATATGACTTATAAATAGAAGATCTTCATTTATGGCGGTTGATCGTTGGAGCAATGATGCTAAATTTGATATCTCTTTTGTTACCAACGCATCGTCCTTTGGAAGTCTTAATAAAGTATTACAGTGTTCGCAGGATCAACTAGCAATCTTTCAATCATTTCTGGACTCCGGTAAGAAGAATAAGAAGCTTTTGTACGTTTCAGACTCTTTTCAAGTTGAAATAAGGTCTTTCATCCAGTAATACAAAAAAAAGTGATAAAGTAAACAAATAAAAGATAAATAGAAATAAAACGACTCAACTGCTATGATTCATGGCTCTTACCTAAGATACTTCATTTTATCACCTATTTTAATGCGAGTAAGAGTTATTTAACCTTGCAAGTATAAGTTATGAAATTCAAAACATGTCATACAATTAAAACCAATAGACAGAGCAGATCTAAACAGTCTCATGGAACGATCTGCCATCTCTTGCATCAACAACCCTGACCAAAGCTCCGTATTACTTCACACCACACTTTGGTGCATCGTTGCATTCGAATGCGACAATTATGTGTTTTGCTCGGGCTAATTGAAGCCATTAAAGCCGATTGCTGCGAGCACATATCAACTCAATACGCGCGCGAAATGCCATCATTATGCAGCCGATCGCGGATTTTCACACGATCTAGCCGCTTGCTAGAACGGTCGGCGTCAGATTTGTTTGAAAAGCACTCGAAGGCTTCAACCGCAAACTGTGGCAAACATACGGTTCCGATACGGTTGTCTCATGCTTGGCAATCAGCAACCAACACACACACACGTACAACAATCTGCATGGTCGGTGGAAGTTGATCGAGTGGTTTGTATGTGGCTTCATTCATGTAAACCTCACGAGAGTGAGATTTTCCTGGCACTGAAGGGCTTGACACAAATTCCACAACCGCGGATGATCGTGCACGGTCGTTCCATCCGATGAAGTCACACACACACACACACACACACATCACCAGCACGGTGTGTCCACACTAGATCGGTTCCAAATGCTAATAGCACTGCAGCTAATTGCGATGAGGCAAAAATTGAAACTGACTGCAAAAATCGCATCGGATTAACTGGAACGAATGTGCTCGCAGCTGTAGGTGACAATCTGGCCGTATAAACAAGGGCTTTAAGAGCTTATTGAGGGAGTGGTTTGAAAATTCCTATTAACACGTCCAACTCGCATCGCTATTGGTGTACAAAACGATAATGTTTTTTTTTTGCAAACTAGTACTTTTTTATACTTGTAAGGTCTTCAGGTAAATGAATCTTCACAGAGTAAATAGTTTGTCTGAGCATTCTTGTTTCACGAGGGCAAAAGTCACCGGAAAAATGCACCTTCTGAAACCAGATACGCTTCAGTTTTTGCAAAGCTACAGCCGCTTTGACGAGGGTTAGATGTTGCGAAAGGAAGCGACCTTCCGTGCAAGGAATTCAATGCTTTGAAACTGGAGAACCGGACAACGTTGCCGACTTCAGTACTATGCAGGAAGCCTTATCATGACAACAGTATTGACATTTTTTCACATGATATGTTGGAATGTTCGAACTATTCTCTAGGTGGAATAGATGAGATGCATTCAATGTATCTTCTAAATCCTCATCACATAAAATCTCAACAAAGACTTTACGACAACATTGGCCCAGATTTCCTCGAGTATCCCCAGGTTATTTCCAAGACTCACGCACATCAGACGCCTCTATTAAAACAAGAGTCTGATTATCCAGATCGTTACGTTCCACATCAGCCTACGCTCTCAAGAGATTTAACCTATAAAAGCAGTGCCTACCGGCAGAGCAGCCAAACAAAAACGATCATGCCGACAGCTAACAGCGCACGCATGAAACTTTACCCCAAAACTGTCAAACGACAAAAAATGAGAGGTTTCTTTCCTTTTCCCTAAGTTGCCTCCCCGAAAGAGGAACCATACACTAAACACACACTCCAACGGGCCAAAGTAAAAGACCCTACGACGTACAGGTTGCTGAGGCTCGGTGCTGTGTCGGACGACATCGCTTTGCCGACCCACAAAAAGGTAAATGTTGATCTTATCTTGAAGTGCGTTTGAACGAACAACCAGGTCCCGGAGTTTGTGGTACGGCTTATCAGTTTGGGGAAAGATAAAAACCGATCGCTTGCCGATGACACAACTATGGAACGCACCCGTGGAACACGCACACAAGAATACAAAGTTGAAGTTTGAGTGTTGGAAAACGGCTCGAAGTGGGTTTTTTTTTTTTGCAAAACGGGGCTTTCCAAGCGCGCCAATTTGTCTGGTATGGAGGAGCGTACGTAACGCGTTAAAGGGTGGATCCACCATTAATCGAAGGGTGGACAAACTCGAACCCTCGAAGTCGCCCATAGTGCAAGATAACATATCAGACATAGCTGTTTGTTTTAGGGTTTTTTTTGTACATTTTATATTTCCGCACATTGACGAGTGGGAAACAGTTGTGTGTAAATAGCTGCTGATATGGAACTGGAACTGACAATCGATAAAACACTCGTCTGATAATGAGACGAGTGCTGCGTCAATCACAATCAGCTTCATCCTTCAAAACGTCCTTGGCGAACCAAACCTGAAGAAAGTAAAAACTCATTCTCGAACTCGACCATAATTACTTGCACAAATGCCACACACTCATTACGCCTTTGTTCTGGGCTCACTTTCACTTCATCAAACAAAGAGCCGAGGAGAAACTCAACGCGAGCCGTGTCGGCATGTTGATTACCATTCTCCAGGAATATCAAACCCTCAACCCTCGACATCAGGTCCGGTTAATCCCAGGTACAGACAGAAGCTGTCTAAGCACTGTACACCGAAAAACGGTAGTTCATATTTCATGCCGCCTGCTTAACGTCAAGAGCGGCAGGTTAGTGATGGACATCGCCCAATAGCACGCACGTATACGAACGAAGCACCGACAGTTTAAATATTTAACTATTGACCCCTTTTGGTCGAACTGTAAAAGAGTTATGCCGCCAACATAATCCCGATCGATCGGTCGCTACCAGTTAACGGGCAGCACGCTGGATTAACCCTTCGCTGATGGGGTGAGAGCGACCCTTAGGTGCGCCCTAAGGAAACCCATTCGCCAAGGCCTTAGGTTGGCCCTCGAATGGTCGAGCGATGCAAATAAACAACAATACCGCATTAGGGTGCATGTGCATGCACCCGGAGAAGCCCTTCAGCAGATTAGGTTTCCGCAGAGTTTGTTTCGATCAACAAAGTTGCTCAAACGCGTTCAGATGTTTGCTTTCTTTTTCAGCTAAATAGTGCAAAGTGGTGTGTTTTGAAGGATAGAAGAAAGGTAAAAAGATTTTCAGATAATTTAACAAGAGCAGCAACGTGTTAGGCTTCGGAGGCATGTGATAGTATAGCAGAATCAGTTTCAGAATTCCTCCAAATTCTTACTGATACCGCAACAGTAGCATAATTAGACTCAGTCAGTAGAGGTGTTTTGAAGCTCCACTCAAGACCTCAGGACTGCGACACTCGGACCTCGGAGTCCACGGAACTCAGAGTCCTCGGGATTCGAAGTTCTCGAGGCCTCAAGATGTCTTGGTCTGTAATATTGCTTTGTAATCTTTTTCAGTCACATTTAGCAAAGTGGTGAATATTGTAGAATCGAAGGAAAATCAGATATTTTCAGAAGACTTCACTTGCTTTTTAAAGCAATGGCGTAACATGATCGTACATTAGTATCAGCTAATCTTAGAGTTATATCAAATTCGAACCAACGTTCTAGGATGACATCACAAGTTTGAATATCTTATGAAGTCTTATTGAAGTTAATCACTTGAGTCCTCAGTACTCGGTGCATCGGAACTAGGAATCTTTGGAAGTTTACGAGGTTTTGCTCGCTATTTCTGGTTGTCTTGGCTTATTTTTATCCATTATCAGAAGGCCAATCCTACTCTCAGTCCGGGCAGTCCGGAAGCGGAGGCGACCGGTCTTCACACGACGGCCGGGGTTCAAATCCCATTCAGACCGCCTCCCCGTACGTAAGGCTGACTACTTTACTACGGGCAAAATTAAGTTACAGAAAGCCAGAAATGGCAGGTCGAGACCTCTCGAGGTTGAAGTGCCAAGGAAGAATAAGTAGAATCCTACTCCCATAATTGGTCAATTCTAGGATATTGGACATTGCCAAGAATTCAAACTGGTTTTGAAGTCATACTTCATGGATCAGTCAATACTTCACATAAAACCCGTCTAGCTAGCATTCTTCATAAAAACTTTAGTTACCCTGAAGCTGTTGGACAAACTATGTGCTACTATTGTGATATTATCTGAGAACATTGTCCTCAATGTTCTGCAGTTTTATGAAAAAAAAAACTTTGTAAAACGGAAGACATTTTAACTCAATGTCCGCAAGGAAACACGGAACCAGGAAAGAGAGGAAAATGAAAAAATTAAACAAACGATCCACCCTTGGACATTTTTATTAATGAAAGCAGTTGAGCAGTTGAGAACGAAGTTCGCGACGCAAAAAGTGGAAACATCACTTCTAACACAAAGCAACTCTTAGTTCACGGAATTAAAACGGGACATTTGCAACTGTTGTTTTCTGCAGACGCAGTCGTTCTCAGCTGCATTATGCACTCGCTGCACGAACTAAGCGTCTGTGTGTCGTTTTTTGCTGGAAAAAAATGTCAACCATTTCTCCTTCTCGCTAATCTTATGACTGGACATGGTAAAACAAAGCGCCCTCGTTTGGTTTGACGTGCGTCCACAAATAATAATGCTGACCAAGCCACTAGACGTCCCTTCTAACTCGGTACACGGTGTACCCTGTGCAATGTCTACAATGGAAATGAAAGAACCTTCCTAAGCACATCATGCATGCTCAAGTGCACCTACGGTACCGGGAATAGGTTCTCCGTGTCGCTCTGTGACCAATCGAGAACCGTCCATGAATTCTACACGGCTGGAAAACGAAACACACACACACCTGTTCTAAGGCATCTCGTCCAGAGAACGAACGAACGAAAAACAGTCATCCACTGCAACTACAACCCACCAGCTCCAGAGGTAGTTAGTTGCATGATTAATCGATCGACCCATCGACAAACCAACCCTTACCTTAATGAGTTCACCTAAGCGTTGCGGCATGGCCGGTTAATGAACGTCAACGTCGGTCCGTTTCGAATTCGATGCGTACAGCGTAACCGATAAGCAATTGCCATTGCTTGCCGCGTTCTTCAGGAGGGCCAATAAATTAGCTGCCCGTACATTCCGTCCGGTGTGGAATCGCCAATGAGCCGGAAACATTTTACAGCACAGCAGAAGAAAAAAAACACATGGCTAAACATATCTGCATAAGCTATAATTTCCCGTCCGATGAAGATATGTACGTACTTCGAGGTTCGGGGATTAATTATGCATCGTCTGTGTTCTGGTGTGTGAGCCGTGCATCATGCCAATGCATCGCCGGCTTGAAAGCTCGTGTGAGTGTTTTTTTTTGTGTGCAGTTGCATGCAGTTGATTCCGCGAAGGGCCAACCAATATCAATCAAATTCATCAAACAAATTATCTGATGAAATGTTTACACATTCTTCACATTGCTGGCGTACCGAGACCTATGCAGATGATGATGTGCATGCAACCATGTGTAGTTACGATACAGGCAATGTGTAGCAACGCGTTTGATAAGATAAAGCAGCGAAATGAATTTTATCAATTACTTTAAGTGCAGCAACGCTACAATGTGACCACGTGCCGAGGGCCACAAAGTATGTCGCAAGACTGATGGAACTCTTTTCTCTTTAACGTAGGTTAGTTAAAGACCCAACAATGATGTCAGCTGTAAAAAAAATTTTTTTTCGATGAAATACATCAGAGTTCTTTATCCAAAATTATTGAAATGATGAGCAAGGACCAAAACAGGCAACTCTTTGTTTTAAGAGAAGCTCACTGTTACTGGCCATTAAGTCTTTCTACCTCACTAATCACCTTCCAATTTCTTCCCAACGCTGGAGCGTCTGTCTTCGTGTCTGTGTAAAGATGATAAATCTACGTTTTACGTTTGCTCCCTGAATCTGTGCCTAATCCATACGAGATACGAGATAGCCCTTCTTAAATAAGGTTACTCCCAGAAGAAAAAAACTAGCCTAGACAACCGAACACTCAAGTTCACAGGCATGAAACAATTCACCCGTCCGCCCGTTTTCGATCGCTCTGGACGCGTTTGGAAAGTGGGCTGAATAATAAAATATTTGCTTCATCTCTCGATCGTCCGGAGATGTAAAAATCAGATCAAACACTCCAGAGCAACTCATGCAGATGTGACTGGCCATATGATCGTTGAGATGCTCGCTGCTGATACTGACAGGGCAGAAAGGGCATGTGGTGCCACACAGAGAAACAAATGAACACTCGGAATGGTCCAAAACTCTCCAAGAAAGCGATAAGATAAGTAGATGAAAAAAAATTGAAGGAAAACATTTCCTTACATTACAATCGAAAGGTGGAAGAAAACGAAGCCCCGGGGATATGGGGAGAGAGAGAGAGAGAAAGTCACCTTGCACAATAATGTAGACAAAGCATAAACATACGCCCAAGAAACAAACAGACATACGAAAAGCACTAATTAAAGCATTCACCAAAAAAAAGATGCGTCAGATGCGATTATGAAGGGCAATTGTGTGGTGAGTGATGCGAGAGCGAGATGTGAGATGTTTGCGTATGCTATCTGAAACACTTGATCTACATCGAATGTTAGGCTGCCAAGTCATCAAGCAGTGTGTATGTCTTACAAGCAGCCTAGTATAAAATTTCAAATTACAGAATAATGCATAAAAATTCATGTGCGTCCCTTAATATCCAGAGAGAGAGTCCACAGCAACCAAGGAAGTGTGCAGTGCTCTAACGCTGCACATCAACTTGAGCATTACCTCCCGGGGTGTGATCTATTCACAGCTCGCTGCACGATGGATATAACCATGCCGGCGGGTATTAAAATATTTTGACACCACCAATACACACACAGCTCAGCTGCAGTAAAATGTTTCTTCCAAGCCTAGACCTTACCAACCGCACATCGCACCGGTCGGAACCGGGGTGTAAAGTTGATTAATACGGCCCTCACTCAACCCGTAACAGCGCGCACATCGTGCGTCCGGATTCGTAACACCTTCGTTCCGGCAGTACCTATGCTACACCACAGTAAACTCTGCATCGAGAAGTCGAACCACGGGTGTAGAACCAAACGCGACTCGAAAAGCCACCCCACCGAATATCCGTAAGGCGTCTCTAATGTCTGGATGGAATCCGATCAATACGCCGGATGCTTTCCGGTCACGGTCATACGACCGAAGGTGAAGCCTAACAACGCCGTCCGAGCAATTATCGATCGAGCGCATTATTTCGGTGAAAGCTTCCATCGGCAAACAATCCAATCGATTCACTCAGCTTGTGGCTGAGAGTACGATAATCTGCTACATAATTGATTAGGCCCCCAAAAATCGATCAAATCATCTATACTCGTTAGTGACTTGTTCACAATGACATTTTGGGTTTACTGATTACCGAAAACCGGAAAGGGACAATGGTTGTGACGCCATTGTGAAAGTATTTTTATCATCATTATTTTCCAGAAAACGCAGCCTTCCATAACAAGTGTTGCTACGCAGCTTGCGATACAAGACACATCCCACACATTGACGCAACATACTCGCTAGAAGCGCCCAACAAAGGTCTAAGATATTACTATAAGCTGACCAATATCATCTATCAGAGCGGATCTAATCAGTAGAACACGCGCACCGAGACACCGCAGAGACTACACCTTTACTTAATAATCTCGTATTTCACGCGAAAATGTCCCCCGCAGCGTGCATGACAAGACTTCAGAACAGAAGCCACTGTAGTCGCTAGAAAACACCCACGGTAGTCCATCTCTGCAAGCACAACTCGTACGCCCACTGCCAGCTTCCATCAAAGCCTTGGTCTCCAAGCAAGAGGCAAGATCGTCTGGCAGGATAGTAAGCTGCACTTTGAGGAAAAATATTCCATCCTCCCATGTTGCATCACATCCAATCCTAGACCTCCATAAAATCAGAGAGAAAAATGAAGAACTTTGCAGGCTGTGCGACTAATGGCGCATATAGTTGAAGCTCCCTTCGACACGCACTCCACCGTACGTAAGTTAAAAATCTTATCGGAATCGGCCACCCTGCCTGTAGGATGGTGAGGTGGCAGCACGTACGCAAATAAGAACACACCGTAGGTGTGTCTGTGTGCCGAGGTCTAGTCTGGTCCCGGTACAGAAAGGTCAACAAACCAGCCAGCGTCAGGGTGACGTCTTCTCCACTGTTTTATGACAGCCACAAACCGATGGGTCCCCGGTAAGCCATGATTGAACTGTGTGGCGACAGTGCAGACGTTTGCTCCGACACGCCAGAGCCCTGCCACGGTAGTCGGTAGCGAATGGGAATCCCGTTTGATTGTGTCCAACCGAATGGAAGCAAGCGTAAGACGGTAACATGAAAAAAGGGCCTTCAAGATAAAGACGCGAACACCAAGGGGTCGTATGTGACAGGCAGGGTTGGTAGAAGGTATCAAGGTAGACCTCCGGCCAAGAAGCGCACTAAAGAACGGCTCGTAAAAATGGCCGCTCAGTGTGCCGCGGTACGTGCACTTCACTTCGGATATGGGAAGTGTGACAGAAGACGCGACACGATCGACTGATCGTGTGTGACGGTGTGCAGGCTCTCCTCGGCGGATGAAGGTCGGAGACATTCAATTGCTTGAATTTTGATTAATTATTGAGCGACGCGAGGGATCGTCCGAGCTGCTACAACCCCAGAGAAACCTCTAACGATCAACAGACATTCGTCGCAGGAGATGGAGATGGATTCTCTTGTACAGAACCTCAGTCCCTCCCGAGGCTTTTGGGACATAGAAAAAAGACGAAAAAACCAAACATCGACGTCCAATTGGGTTCGACATCGTTTTGTTAACAAGGTAAGTGGCTTACCCAAAGACGAAAAACAAAGCTAGTGGGCCCACACCAATCAAAGACCGGTGGCCAGCCAGGGATTATCATTATTTTCGAATTATCAGCCATTAGTTTTAATCGAGTGTGCATTAGTGTGTGCCCACACACCCGACCGAAAGCTGTGGTGCGCCGTCTGATCAAACGGCCCGGGCCACAATAGGAAAGTCGGTCAGAAGTCGCCGAAACGAAAGCAGCCAGAGGAAGCACCGATTTCTGGGCGACTCAGAGTAAAAACCGTTTCGGGGGCTAAGCGAATGATCGACAAATGACACACTTTTTCCCCCTTCCAGGAGTGCTCAGTAAGGAGTAAAGAAGGAAAATGTTGGAGCGAAACGAACTGTCACTACGATCTGTCGTGTCTCATGCATCGATGTTTGATCTTGGCGTATGTAATTAAAAGCTACTTAGTAGTTGTTTAAAAGGAATTAGCCGTGGAAAAAATTGATAAAATGTTGCAGTTGACTTGCTCGTTATGGGTTGTTAACGTGTGGTACCACCGCTAGACTGTTGGTTCGTAAAATATAAGCTCGGGAAAGTTCTTTTTTTTAATATCAGCCGTGGAAGCTTATCAATTAAGACGGTATAAAGGTGTGCCCATGCAAACACAACAGCATATCTACAATTATAAAAGTTCTTGGGCGTCCAAAACTATGTTGGTGACTAGCAACGACCTCGTTGGGAAATGCGTTACTAAATTCGACATGTTTGAGCGTTACCTAAACCTTCGTCTATTAGCCCGGTTCCTATCGCCCTTTGCAAGCCGAATCACGAACGAATTTGCGATACAGTTTCCACACAGCCAAACACAAGCGTAAGGCACGTATTTACGCCTCCCGTACCAAGATTGTGTCGGGCCGATAAAGCCTAGCAGACGATAAAATACGAACCAGATGGCTCGCGCCCCTATCTTTGCCCTGGAATCGAATCTAAAACACAGATCGGTGGACCCAGCATCAACGTATCTTCCAACAGCATCACCCAGATCCTGGAGATGCCAACAGCAAATTTATCCGCGTAATTTTACGACGCTTCTCGGCCACACGCTACTATCCCGGGGACCCGGGATCGGTTGCGCATAAACTATAAACTATCTCGCTAACTATCGACCGGGCTCCGGTATCGATTGCCGGCCATCGACAGGGTCGTCGATCGATAAACCCCCCTAAACATCGCAACGCGCGTACGATCGATTCCGATTCCCTTCGAACGTCTGCCTCTCCCGTTTCTTCCAACCAACAGCACTTACCTGCTGACGAAGGTGGTCCGAGGTGTCTTTGATGCTGCTGCTGCTGGGCCGAACCACGTCCGGCACGGGGCACCGGCACTCATCGCGCCACCCGATGCACGAAGAAAATTAATCCAACCGGAAAGATATACCTTACTCGCTGCCCAGATTTCCTCCAGATCTTCGGCCACTAGTTCGGTGGCAGCTCAGAGAGATGAGGAGGAGTCCTCCTAACACGAAGCAATATTTTCCAATTTACCACCACCAGCAGCAGCAACCAGCTCGCTCTCTCTCTCTTTCACCTTAGCTTTTCTATTCTTGCCAGCACAGAACGTTGCAGCGAGCGTTGGGGCCGTTGCCGAAAGTAAGAAAGCCTTCCCGAACGAACACGGTTTACCGCACGTTCGATCTTTTCCAACAATCTTGCACACTCACTGAGCACTGGTACGAATTCCGTCTGCCACGGACTGCCACGGTGCGGTGGTGTAACCGCTAACAGCGTCGCTTTATTATTGCTTCATTATACCACTATTTATGGATAATTTATAATTTACTGCCATATTTCACTACCGTGGACTAGCACAAGCATCGGTTGGTTGGAACGTTTCCACACAAACATTAGCACATACTAGCGGATCACTTTAACCACGTGTAGGACATTAGCAAACATTCACTCCGAGATGCTTAGATTTAACGCAAATCATTCACTTCTTACACATTGATAAACTTTCCCCGATTTGATGTTTAGTAACAATAGATGAACACTGAACGGCCACTAAAACGATTCACCTCTCTCGCTGGTCACTTAAAATCGGCCGTTGATGTGTTGATCAGCCAGTTCCCAATCCACATCTGATGAAAGCAATCTATTTATCGTCACGAGCAAGTTTCTGGTTGTTTTATGGGGATGTGCTGAAAATAAAACCGAAAGGTACGTAAATCAGACGGATGGCATGGATACAAGTGGAAAACCTAAACAAAACGTCAAGCAATTTGTGCCGCTGCTTAAGAACGGTACAATTTATCGTTCTAAACACACACTGTTTGTTAAGATGTCTGTCCGATGTTAAGTGCTTGCAGTTTTCTAGACTAGAATATATTCGTGATAAAGGTGGATTTGATGCAGCTCAAATTAGGATCCACGTGAGCAGTGTTTCAGAATTTACATAAAATTTGTGTTTAAAGCGGATATGTCTAACTTGAAGTGGACTATCTCGACATAGCCATGTATTGATACCCCAATAATTCTCTCACCAGAGTCATAATACAGCATGGTATAATCTAGACAACGAGTCTTCACACTTTTCGGTGCAAAGTCCTCGATAGTTACAAGAGCAGCAGAAGATGATGTCCAAAAATTGGAATATCTCAGATAGAATTCTGCATCACGAAGGTCAAGAATCTCTCATCTCGCTCAACAATATCAGATCTTCAAATCGGATAAGTTTTTCTATCTAAACTTTGTGTTTCACATGTATTTTTCAAACTTTATGTCTACTATGTCTACTAACATTCAACATTCTGTATACCAGACATCGTTCATTGTTTCATCCGATTTAAATACATAGCTAAATATAGGCAATGAGTCTTCACACTTCTCGGTACATGGTCCTCAATAATTACTAGGGCAGCTAGATGGATATAGATGATGTCCAAAGATTAGAATATCTCGCGTCTATCAAAGCTCTTTCAGATCTCAGATTCAGAATCAGATAAGTCTTTGGACCCGTAGTTTAAGAATTAATAAATTGTTAAATATCGGATCTTACTGGTTTTTAGTTTACATCTTGTTTACATTAACTCAAGAATCCAGCAAGAATTATGTCTATACACTGAAGGTACAGCAATTAGGGTCAAGTGTTATTTAAGACACAGAGGAAACGATACCAAATCCCATCCGAGTCCATCTTTTCGTACCCATGAATCCCTTTCTAGCTACCTCTCGAAGTTGTAGAGCCATAGCAGAAGAAGCAATCTTAGACAGTGTCTAGAAACAGCTCGATCATAACTAGTTCATCTCAGAAACTCTCCGTAGGGACAATCCGATTTATAGGCACTCTCTAAATACCCATCAAAAGCCTTAGCTTCCATTAGTGCATCAGTTTTTCTGTAATTATTTTCTTACAGTTTATTGCCTATTGGAAAATGAACGTCCACACACGTCCTTCGCGCGTGGCAGCATTATGAGAATAATATTTAACCACCCGCTAACAGCTACGATTGACCATAAAAATTCATTCACTTTAGCACACGGAAAGCAAGCAAGCAACCGCTCTGCAGACGTCGCGCCACTGCAGTATTCTCACAGGAAAACAATCAACTGCATCGATATTCTATTAGCGTAACTTTCGCCACAGTTGTGCCTCGCTGCACAGCCAATATACACACATCCAGCTGGCCACCAATTGCGGCTCATCACCATCATCTTAGGTTTGATGTTTTTTTTCCCTCCATTCGGTCTTAGTCCAATGAAACCACCACCACTGATACAACTACCTCGGGCGAGGAAAGCAATCGTGAACGCCACACGATCGCTCGCGGTTCAGCTGCAGAGACGTAGCCGTGCAGACGACAACGGCGCATCGCACTATTAAAAATCTCATTTTCTTATCTGCCAGCCTAGGTCTGGCCTAGCCCTCGGCCGATGCATCCTTTCCTTTCCAGACCTCCGGGGATCAGGTTCACTTGCACCTACAATCCACGGTGGCACTACGATTCGCCGGTACGAGAACAGTTTTTTGCCTTTATTAAAATTATGAACTAACTCTTGAAGGCATCTTGAATCCCTGGCAAGCCGATTACACACACACACACACACACACACACACACACTCATCGGCGACTGCAACAACTCTAGCAGCCCGGAGTTTGATTTCTACGTTGAAGGTTTTTGCTCCTCTCTCAAGCGTTGGCTCGTCCAGCTGCTGTGCTGGACGCCGGCCACAGTAATCGCTTGAAGGAAATATTGTAAGTAAGTAATTACAATCATAATAAATGAACAACGATGATGAGCGAACACAGAGCGACCACAGAACGTGCCTCGGATTGTGTTGATTAATACTCGATTCATGTTTAGCAGCGTGCTACATGGGTACAGTGAAGACGGCCAGTTGTTCGCCCCATCAGAGGCAGCAGATGAAGCAGCCTTGTTTAATGCTTTTGTCGTTAGCTGCGAGCGTGATTTAAAAGTCGTGCGCACAGTTTCACTTTTGCCAGCTGTTCTAAGCCAGACACCGAGACGTTCTGCTCTTTTGAAGTTGCGGAGCTGTAGCACTTAAATACTGAGCACTGTGAGCGTTCTACGCCAGTTCCACTTCAACTGCTGATAAGGGTTGAATTATTGTCGAGAGACGAAAACGTTTCAAGCGTGTTTGGAGGCGCCCATCACAGCTCCTGCTGCTACTAGCCATGTTGCAACAACCTAAAAGGCTGGAAATCTCAAGTGTTAAATAAGCCAAAGAGATTTTCTCTCACAAAAAGAAACAATTGTTCCTCCTGATGTTCGGTAAAACTCCTTCCTTATTGATCCAATAATAGCTTCAAGAAGCACTCTAATGCAACAAACTAACACAAACTGTGTTTTAGTTCGCTTTAAACAATTCTATACAACTCATAATGTCTAAACGGTCGACACAAACCTTGACATTATGTGAGAGAGCAAAGTTCCTGCTGCTCGACTGAGGAACGACAAGGGTGCAACGAGCGTCAGCGAGTAGACAACATTGGCCGCAGTGCAACATTGTGTACTATCTGCTCTGGTTGTAGATTCACAAGCAGCATAAGATGTTCAATATTATTTCCATGCCCTGGTAAATAAGCCCAACCAACAACAAGGATGTGCAATTAACGACAAACAAATCCCAGTCCAGACAATGGCCGATTGAAACGTTCTTGACCAAGGACGTACCACCATTTTGGCTAAAGACAAACCGCTTAAAACAATCTGCAAAATTCGTTCTCTGGTGCAGAATTTTGGCTCCGAAACCGGTCACCGGAATGGTTGAAGATGCTGCCATTCATCAAACAAGACAACAGGCGCAAAGCAAAGCCCGGGACAAAGGGGATAGTGTGGCGTTAGCTACGCAAACGAAAACGAACCATTCCTTGAAGCCCTCACCGTCCTCGTCGTCGGCCATCGATCAGGGTACGATCACGTTTGCACGAGGTGGCATTATATCATGGGACCTTGGTGGGTTGAAGAATGTAAGAGACCTTCCGAAAAAATGGGAGACCTTCCCCAATACAACGGAGGAAGAATGTTTTAGGCACGAGGACCATTCCGCTCGTCCAGAAGCCTCCGATGGGAAGATGGGCTCGAAATAATTCGTCTCGCCAAACCACCACAGAGTATCGAAACGATAAGTAAAAAACACACAGGAACCAAGACTTTTGCTGCGTCCCCGGGGTTCTGTTCCCCGAGCTCACTGTTTTCGCGTGCGATCGGCAGCCAGCGGGCGTTTTCTGTATTGGACGCACGCAACGCGGAACTTCGCATTCGCAAAACCGGTACCCAAACGGTCCGCCAAAAACTGAAAGCGAGGACATCCAGGAACGAAACGGTCCGGTTATGGTGAAGAAACAAAAAAGCCAACGACGACGTATCGTCAAATGAGCAAATGGTTGCCACTGCTGCATCCACACCGGTTGAAGGTCATTCAAATGGTGGAGCCATAACACCCGCAAGGGTTTTTTGGGGTCTTGTTAACCTTATTTTAGCATAATCCGAACCATGTTTCCGGCTAGAGAGGCACAGGCATTAAATCAATACTTTTAAAAGCAATATTACTTTAAATTCTCTAAGTTCAGTATATTCTGAGACTTCGACGTAGCATGAGCGCTTCTCGTCAACTTGAGCAGCATAGAAGCTCCTCTTTTTCCCGGTTCAGAAATGCTACATCATCGAGACTTCAAAAGCCGAAGCTATCAGTGTTCCTCATTCATACCTTCAAGCTATTCCGCCTCACCACGACCACGTAATGTGAAGCCATCCGAAGTCCGCGATCTCGCGAAATAGCGCGAAAAATAAACAAACCGTCAATCCGGTTGTGGCGAATCCGTTGACTTTGTTTGTCCCGAGAGCGTTGTGTACTTTTCACGCGATCATCCTTTCTTCGCGCTATACACTGTTCGCTCACAGATATCCTTCCAGCGTCCAGAACTCCCATAGTTTTGACATTCTTCACACTTTGGTTTTGCAGCTTGATAGCTTGAGCCTGCTAAGATTTGTCAACGCTCAAGTTTAATGAACCACTTGGCAAGTTACATTGTACTGTTGTACAAGGTTCGAATGGCACACTTTAACGATTAAAGCATTTGCAACAGGAGACTTCCAACTCAACCGCCTTTCAAGATCTTATGCCTCCATAAACTTCCTCGTCCGCGGGTGGATATGTGCTTTAAGCCCTTCACCCGAACATGCATACAAAGTCATTGGAGATCCTTCTTCTTCTTCTTCCTCTTAGTTTCGCCTAGCTCCAGCTCCATCCCCGAGCCATATTATGAATGTCCGAACTCGAAACTCGCCCGAAACGAGTTTGTATGTTTGTTTAAAGTTTGGTCACGTTGCTTCGCGGGTACCTAAAGGCAACCGATCGCCGACCCCTAAAGAAACCACCGATTCGGACGTGTGTCTTCCTCCAGGCAGCAAACAAGAGCAACACCAAAAACGGCTCTTAAAAAAGGGATAAAAGGGGGGGGGGGGCGAAAACCTCTTTCGGGAAACAGGATGCAAGACGACATTGACCAGAGCATGCCGCATTTTG
Organism: Anopheles stephensi; assembly: GCF_013141755.1. Classification (NCBI taxonomy): domain Eukaryota; kingdom Metazoa; phylum Arthropoda; class Insecta; order Diptera; family Culicidae; genus Anopheles; species Anopheles stephensi. The sequence continues at coordinate 49,041,434 of NC_050202.1, forward strand.
ACGATGGTCGAGCTCCAAAAAGGATAGTTTTTGGAAACGTCGTCCACATTCATCAAACGCAGGCACGAGAAGCTGGGAGCGTCGTCGATCGGTTTTGAGTTGCCCACTTAAGTTCAATTTTCCGTAAAGTGTAAACAACGCGCTGGACGCATTTAATTAATTGCCAGAGCAGAACAGATTTTCAACGTCCGCTTGTGGAACTGCTCGTGGATGGTGGATGTTTTGCGCTAATGGAGATTCCCATTTAAGAACTGTTTAACTCAGGAAATGCATTTCTGTCGTAAAAAAAGTAAGGTCCGAAAGAGTGTTGGTTGCAATGCAGCCTCTTCCTTCTACCATAAATCATTCGATGTCTGATGTTGTTCTGTACTTGAATTTTATGTTGCCATCAAGTGAATCAATTTGATTTATTTTATTATGAGTATTTTGAAGAATATTTCTGGAGGAAATGAATAATTCCTATCAAATATAACTCGATGTGAAGATATCAATTATTTTAGATTCTTATCATGGCGCTCTTTAAATGATTCTTTATGAATAGTCATCAAATTGGGAACAATAGCTTCTTCTTTAACTCCTCAACTTCAGGAGATCTCGGCTTGCCATTTCTGACATCCTTGACTTGGTTTACCCGTAACTGGATGTCAACTAGTCCTGAGTCCTAGGATGACGCTCTGGCGAGATTTGATGCTGGTTCCTTTCTTGATAGCAACTAAATGTAACTATCAACAATACTACCATTTTGCCAGAAGCTCGTGGTAAGAATATCTATCAATTCCCAAGGAGTCACACGACGTGTTACAGAATCCGGATGAAGACTAGGACAATGTAAGAGTCATATACATGGATTCTCCAATCAAAGTTTGCTGAAGAAATTGAGGCTCAATTTTACTCATAAATAATTTAAACTTAATATTGAACTCCCCACGCAGAATCATTACCAATATTGTGAAATTTTAGCTTCTGCCCACCTATCCAAAAAATACCCACCACACTGCACCTGATTTGCATTTGCACCTTTTTGCCCCGTCACAAAACCATGCTCATTTTGTTTTACTCCTCCACAGTGCTCCTCCCTTCTCCCCAACTTCACCCCTTACTTTCGAACACTTTTTCGGGGGTTTGATTTCGGGCTCAAAAAAAAAAAAAAGCTGAAGCCAGTATAATCGTAAAAACCCGGCGCACCGATATGGAAATAGTTGTCGTAAAATCGCGATTCTTGAACGAGCGGCCGAAGTTCAAATGACGGCACAACTGTTCCAACAGAAAGGCAAGCAAGAACTGCACAACGAAGTAACACGCGTGAAAAAGCATCGATCGCACATTTGATCAAGAGCAAGAAGGAACCTTTCAGAGACAGGGGAAATAGGCCCAGGCGCGCGTTAAAATTATTTGCATACAAATCACAATTCTCGGTTCCAGTTTTACAGGGGAGACCTGCGGAAGGAGCAAAACCGCCCTCGGTTTCTACGGTCCACCAAAGCTCGTATGGCGAGCGTGTGTGTTTAATGGTGGTTAGAATTGTTTATTTCTGGATCAAGTTAAAGTTGACGAAATACTGAGCACTGAGCACTTACCTTCTGGGTTTGCGATGTTTGCAAAACTCGGCATTCAAAGTTGGCAAAGCCTCTGATGTATTGCTCTTATTACGAAAGGAAGTACACTGTGCCGTTGAACTGGAATTTGTTTAGCTTCACACACACTCGGCACAAAAATCTGATTAGAGGACAAAGCTTGCACCGTTGCTTATATGTTTAACTTCGACCTGTGTGAGGTTTACATGTGATCACTGACACGCTTAACTTCTCCACCAAAGGAGGTTCTCTTCTTAAAAATAAATCTCATCCAAGTAAATCTTGGCGTCTTCTTCACCAATTTTTTCACCACCAGAGCTTCTCTAGCTTAACACACTTCACCGAAGCCTCACCCGCGACTTCTGCACCAAACATCCAACCATTTGGTGTGTGCGACCACACCACACACCTGGCCACGCTAATCTATTGCTTCTAATGTTGATGCGTTTGCGTCACTTTGACAGCATGCACGGGATCACTTTTTTTTTCGCGGCTTCCAAAAAATCACAAGTAATGCAAAATCGATTTTTAACACGACGCGTACCGGGCGCCTTACTTTCCGACCGATCGACCGAAACCGTGCACAACACGACCGACCGTTGCGACGATAGAGCGTAGACTGTTGTGTGGTCGTGTAGTGTGCGAGAAAAGATTAAACGACGCGTTTCCCTTACCCCACACACGTGTAGTGTTGCGCGCTTGTGTGTGGGAAGGCAGAAAACCAAGCAGCCTGTGCATGGTACAGTGTGTGTGAGTGTGCGTGCGTTCGCCGGGCTTGGGTACGCGCGTACGGCACTATTATTGCGGCAACGACCGCGCGAGACCGGCAAAGAAAAACACATGCTTTGAATAACGCACTTCACCCCGTGCGCTAGAGAAACCGGTTTTGTTTACCTTTTGTTACGTTGGAGTAAGCGGAATGGGGTGGGTTATGGAGGGGGGAGGGTGGTTCAGCATGGGAGCATGTTGCCATGGATGCTTTTAATCCAGTGGTGTCAAACGAGTGAGAGGCTTAATTTTAAAACTTTAATCAATAGTACGTGTGAGATGATAACGAGTGTTCTTGAATACTTTATTTTATTTCTATAATGTATTAACCCTAAACCGACACTAATTGTTTTATTTCATACTCATACTCATTTAATTCATCGAAAGATGATTGTTTTATTTCATACTCCAAAATAGTTTCCAACTGATTTCACGCTCCTGTTTAAACCCTTTTAGATGGGGATGAAGAGGAGACACACACACAGTTAAAGCGAGCGATTCCGATATCCAGGGGTTCTCAAATTTAGGCTCCGTTTTTTCCTCCAATCGAATGTTCCATCATCCTGCAAACAATATAATAAATTTACAATTTTTTGGAACAAATGACATTTAAAGAAAATTACTGATTTGTTTACTGTAAGTCATCTTTCTAACAGAACAGTAAAAAAAAAATCACATACACAGAAACACAAAAAAGTTTCACATAAAAGTATCTATCTTTTTTAATAACAAAACAGAACTGTGTAAAACTGTAAAACAAAATGAAAGGGGGGCCAAAATGGGTTCATTTTTTTCAAAATCTTCAACTAAATTTCAATTAATTATAAATCGGCATGACAAATAATTATTAATTTATAATTTACAATTAATAGACAACCCTCGCTACGAAGGAACGGTCAGGATGGGATTTGAACCCCGGTCCTGCCGTATGAAGTCCGGTGCCGTTGTCGCTTATACTACCGGGCCGCTCCAAAGCACTCAATTATCCGGCACTGTATATCTTAATCAATAGCATTGAATAGATCGTCATTTTCTTAACATACTTTTCATTACAGCAGCCGAGGCGTGTATCTGAACAATCTTTTTTTTTTCTTTTAATAGAATGGCCTGGCCTTATTACTACCAATCCATATAAGCAAACCCATAGAACCAATAAGGCCGTTTCAAATGAATTTTCAAAAAAACATGTATAAATAACAATAAATGAATTAAAATAAAATACTTTATGCAAATTTTTATAAAAAAAATTAAATGTAAATTTTATTTATAAATTATTTTCCTACTGCATCTATATTTTTTATTCGATGGTCTTGTGATCTAGCGATCAACTAGACGATGTACTGTTCTTGTACATTGCACAAACAACTGTGCACAAGTGTAGACAAAACATTTTAGCGTTCATTTAACTAAATTATGGTTCAAACAGCCGAGCAGAAACTATTATTCTCCTAAAACATGTCTAAAATGAAACCGCCCAAATGTCAATCACTTAAAATGAGCACTTTTTGACGGTTAGTAAGTCATTTATTGAAACTATGTGTCCCATCTAGGCTCTGAAGCCGTACCTCAATCTAAGGACCTTTAAATTTTAAAAAGTTCATCAAAGCTTTACATTCATTGCCAACCAAATTTTGCCCCTTTTAATTGCATGCCTTTTGATATAGAATTTCAATAATATAACCAGAACAAGCATCCTTCAAATAAATAATCGGCTACTGATTGTCGATCCTATGGTTGGCAAAGAGGCAATGAAGCAGCGAATGCTTATACCAGTAGAGTAACAAGGGGAGGCTCAGGAAGCAGGAATCCCTAGTCGTACATCAAAACTAAATAATACATTCTAAAGAATAAGTTTCAGATCTGATTACTTTAAATCTTTTGAGTTGTTTGCCTCATTAGATTCTATTCGGAACTCGCAGTGAATTTTTATTTGGTTTTGCAAATTTCTTCAAAGGTTTCTATTTAACCTATGTAATATTTAATACAACCAAATTAATAATTTGATTGTACAACGTATCATTTAAATTATTCAATACATCTAGATCACTTAACTAATTAACTATTTTTTTCACATTTGAATCGCACTGATAGTATCGAGCAAACCATGCCCTAGAGGACAATCCGCGTACATCCTCATGCAATCAACGCCATTCGCACCATATTTACGTGCCATCGTATACTCCCTTGCCAACTGATCGGTCTCGTTCGGTCTGCAAATAGACAAAAATACTCAAACACTCAAGCATTTTTGTAATTTTACCACACAAAAACTCGCTACTTACGTGAATATTACTTCAAACAGCTCTCCAATCAACCCACTATGTCGTAACGGCGCTTCGGCAACCTCACAAATCGTACGCAACAAGCAAGAGCGACCATTACGGTTCCAGCCGGTTAGCATGCGTTCCACCATCTCATAGAACTGTTTCCGGGACGTATCGGTGTACTCATTATTGGCACGATTTTTAAATATTGATTCCGGACGAGGGAAGATAATGTTGGACGGGATGCGATAGTTGGCCTGCACGTTAAACGACAGGTTCAAACTGCGCGGCAGTGGATGATGGAATCGTATCGGAGCCAGAAAACCAAACACCATCTTCGCTACACCGCCATTGATGGGATAGCTTAGGATCCAGCGCTTGGAACGTTGGGCCAGGACACGGTTGGCAGGACACTCGAGTAGCTCGGATGACGTTGCATCGACGTTAAGAGCGGACGTTAGTAGCAGAACCGACAGTGTGATCGCGTACAACTGCGATCGTAGTCTATTCATGATTTTCTGATGATCAAGATGCTCTCCAAAGGTCCGAAAATGTAAGACTGACTGAGTTTGAGCGGTCTGAGGCCATACAGTACTGTGCCCGCTGTGCCCAAAATCGTTCGTCACTCAATTGTCTTACTGATGCTAATTGTCTAAATTGGGCAGAGATTCGTAAACGTATCTAGAGCATATCCGAGCTCATCATTCTAAGCTTCTTCTAACAACTTTCGCTACGACTGGGAACTCAGGCACTCAGGAGGCATAAATGCAGAGAGGAGATGATCAGGTGAATTGGACATATTTAGAGGCTAAGAGTTGTATTTATAATCTGAAACCTTCCTCGCCAATGATCGAAACGTAGTCAAGCAGTCCCATACCCCACGGACAGGACGAGTACACCTTCAAACAATTGACTCCATTCGTTCCATACCTGCGTGCCAGTAGGAACTCGGCCGGCAGTGCATCCGATTCTTGAGGTCTAAAAATAAAAGCACGTATATCTAGCATTACAAACTCCCCAACAACCGAGAACTCACTCCAACAACTCACGTAAATATCACATCCAGCAGCTCGCCTACCAGTCCATTGCGCCCCAACGATGAGTCCGCCACCTCACACACCGTACGCAGCAAACACTCGCGCGCTCTTCGATGCGTCCCGAGCATCGTCTTCAGAATCTTTTCCATCACACCGTACAACCGCTGTCGACTGTCGGGATCTGTGTAGTGGTCCAGGTTGCGATTGCGAAAGATAGACTCCGGCCGGGGGAAAATTATGTCCGGAGGGATGACATAGTTCGCCTGCACGTTAATGCCACAGTTGAGGCTGCGCGGTAGCGGATGATGGAAACGAACCGGTGCCAGAAAGCCTAGCACCAGCTTCGCAACGCCACCATTGATCGGGAAGCTTATCAAACGCTTGACACGGTTGCCGCTGTCGTCCGGTTTCAGCCCATCGAGCGCCGATGATGGCAGATGCCACGGCAGTATCAGAATGATGAAGACACAGCTGCAAAAATGGTTGAATGGGTGAGACAACATTTTCGCGGTAACTATTAACTGGTCACTGCGAGCGAGATGGGGTTGGCCGATTCGCGTGATCTAACGACAAGCTGCTGACTAGCAATTATTTACGACATCAATCCGGGTAGATCTGTTCCCTAACATGGCCTCCCCTCCTGACGGGATTTTACGCACGCACCGGGCACTGGAAAAAGCAAATTTGCGTTTAACCGGTGGTGTTTGTTAATTAGACACTGTACATAATTGGATCAAATTAAGCGCCGACCTACTATCTGCCAACGCATTCATGGGAGAATTCGCAGTACCGGGCGTACCAACGGGAGCCCTTACCTGCTAGTGAGCTGAGATTGTTGTCAGTTGCTTTTAGCGATGGGATCTGTTAGCGTCACAGCACTGTGCTGAAACCCATAACATCTCAATGCATACAACCGTATGGACAGGCAATTTGTCGTCAAACTTCCATGTCAACACCATGTCATGCTTCCTCACGAACGGGCTTCGGTAGAGAACAGTAACGGCGTTTAACGGTTTGTGATGTTTTTCGGTGAGAATAGTTGGTTTAAAACTTTTTCTTCCTTAAGTTAAAAAATAACATCTGTATCGCTTTTTTTTGAATATTTTTTAAGTATAAAAAATTTATTTAACCACCTTTAATTTGAGCTACTTTTTTTAATCGAGGTAAACACATATTTAAATGGATAATAAAGTTAAAAAAGGCCAGCAACGTGCTAGATAACGATGCTAATATATGCTAACATTTGCTAACGGCATTATCGTAAGCATTCGAAATGGCTAAATTCAAACTAACGGCTCAAACACGGTTGAAAGCAATTTGCAACTTGTATGGTTGTGTGCAAGCGACATAACGGCTGCAGTGAGCTTTGAGCATGAACGCCAACGTAAATACGGAACAAATTTAAAGCTAACTTATTAGCTTAATGTTGTTAACCCGCGATGATTTTAAGTGTGGGCTTAATTTTCGATACGTTCAAATGTTCGCGTGGATTGATTACTACCACACGTTAGCAGTGATTGTATGCAAGTTGTATGCACTTCCTGACGTTATAGCCGATGAAACATTTCAAAAGGTTTACCCTTTTTCCCTTTCTGATATTCCCCAAGGCGTGAGCTACAGTGTAGTCGTACGTCATACCAGCCAAAACTTGTTTTGGCTTTACAACAAAAATTTGTTTGTAAATGTCCTTCGATTGGCAAAAACTAGCATCGAATTTAGACCGTTCCTAGGGTTTACTGTCCTGCTACATGATATAAATTCTTTTGATCCTCAGTAAACAGGACATGCTCGAAGAGATTGTCTGTTTATGACTGTTTTATTGTCATATTTTTTAAATATTACCATGTGAAGTTTGCCGAATATATCAATTAAAAGAAATATTGAAGGAATAGATTGGATGCTACACTGGACGGCTCGGTGGAAGAAGCGACAGCTGCGCCAGCCTTCACACGGCAGGTTCCCATCTTGATGAAGTGAGGGCTGATTATCCAACTACGTGGCATCAAAAAGTCCTGTAAGCTAGAAATGATAGTAATGATCTAAAAAGTCGCTTAGTTTCGCTGGTGCGTTCCGTAATTAAATTCTCCCGCATACTGTTTGTCGCAAGACTACTTGACAATCGAATCGACTCGCCGGTGTTCCTTTCTCGACATTCTGTATATGCCCCGCCGAGATTGCTCCAAGCTAGAAATCTGCACGCCGAAGAGGTACGCCGAAGAGGATCAGCGGGTAGATCCGCTTATTTTAGTAGGCCGTGGAGTTAAATGCCGTTTGTGATCATTTTGAACCTGACATCGTCGCGTACCACGTTCCAAAATAGTATTCGTTCTGTGCGTCTTGCCACTTGTTAATTTATAAAACCCGAGCTTAAGTTACTATTATTGTCACTTGAAATCCTGCTTCAAGCGGGCCACTCACGGCTCGTTGAACTAAACTTTTAAACTTAATTATTAAACTATGAAGAGAGACCAAGAAGAGAGAGAGAGATTGAATTGCAAACAAGAATTAGTCATTTTTTCGTGGTACTTTTGTTCACTCTACTCCTCCTTTCTTTTCGCCAATTCAAGTTAGAGTACGAAGATGATCGTTCCATAACTTCAAACCTTCTGTTCCGATGCCCTATAGTATCGAAACCGCTTGGTCAAGTTTGCTTTGCTCCTCTACTTCTTGCTCAGCGTATCCTTCCAGCTTCGGCCACCTGCAGTACAGCAGCTTTTCTAAGCAGTTCAACTAGCTCACTATTGTCCTTCTGATTTATTCTTCAACTCTATGCGGCCCACTCACAGATATACCGCCAAAGATGACCAGCTCCTCGAAAATGGTAAGACTTTTGGCATCCTTAGCCAGCATAGTCCTGAGTTCATACCTGTAGAAAGATATATCTTATATTTTGTGTTCGTTTGCTGCTATCTTCTTAAGTTGGGTTGGGCTCCACAATGACAGTGTCGAATTAACTGAGCAATATGCCTGTAGAAATTGTTCCTTAGGCTATCATCCCAGGTAACGATCGCACTAACCTAATAGAATTTCTCTGCCTCTTCGAGGCAGGAACTTCATTGTATCCGCTATGAATTCTAATGGCCTCCCTGTTCAGTTGGGTATAAACATCGCACAATGGCCCAGATTTACGTTCAATCATGTCAATGTTATCAGCAAAATTAAGGAATTCAAGATTTCGGGTGAAAATCGTGGAGAAAAATACAACCAACTTATTTACTTCGAGAAGGAACTTGTTGATTTCGAGAAAAATTGCTAACTCGTTTTGCAAAATGCTACTACCATCCCATCCAACCTGGTTTGCCGACAGCGTATGCAGATTTCACCCAGATACGTTACGACATCTTCCGTACAGCGCCACCATCCCAAAAGACGCCACCCGATGGTGTTACTTATGTGTTTGATTCGATTCGGTTTCACTGCATTCAATTAATCACAACAGGTCAAAAGCATAGATGATGCCGCGCCATTGCGAACCAATTGTGATGCATCTCGCTCCTCTCTGCCACGGCGACATCAGCCGTGCTAGTTACGGTCGCGTTTGCGTTGGTGGCTCAACGGCGACCTCTCCACCGCCACGAGGTTCCAACCGTGTGGCGTTTAGGCGTGCGACGAGTGGAGCCCGCTCGGCAAGAGATCCGTTCTCCTCCGGGACTCGTTTATATAAATACATAACGATCAGCAAACGTACCAAAGTCACGTTGAATGCGTCGTGTCCGAGCCACAAACAGTTCCTTCCCTGTATCTTGCCCCCCCCGTCGGTTGGTTTCCTCGCTGGTTTCGCCCATCAGCAAGTTGCACATCACGCTCCCGCTCCCTTCAATTAGCCACCCTCACAACCGCGACTTCCATGGGTCACATTTCCCTTTGGTTCCCTGTGAAGCACCTAGCACCAGGCGTCTCCCTTCGACTTCTCGTCTAGATGCTCCGGTGTGAGAGAGCTACTAGAGTACACGGTCACGCTTGGGTAGTTGGAACGCTCAACTGGAATGCTCTCTGCATCAGTCCAGTACGCTACGTCGAACAGGGCGGATGATTGATACGGATAGGGCGCGATTTTGCAACCATCTCAAGGTACTTTTCCGTTTAGTGTATAACTCTCTTAAACTACTTTAAAAAAAGAGTGAGAAAATAAGGTGTGTGGAAATATGTGACAACTCTGAAACCAAAAATCGCCCTTCATCGTCTCGTGGTGAGGATCGTAAAGATTGTTCTCGAATCGGTGTCTGCATTCAAATTGTGTTCAAGACATTCCACAATCTCGTCGATCATCGATTGAATTGGCAAAGCAAAAACGACGGCATCTCGTGTGCGGGTGCATAGATTTCAATCTCATTATCCTGGTGGCGTTGCTTACTGTGGTCCGGTGGTCGATTTCCAGATCGGTCTGGTGCGCAGTCAAATCAAACGATCGATACAGTGCGAATGTGTGCTGGGAAAGCAATGAAAACTTCAATTCCCAACAGAGAAAAAATATGTTAACTTGTGCGTGGAAGATTTTTAGAGACAAAATGTGTCTTCAAAACGGATAATTAGATTAAAGTGACTAAGAGTGAGAAATTCAAATAACCTTGTTTGAAGTGGAAGTCGTGTAACGGTGATACGATTGCTTACATTTAAAAAGTGAATTAAAATTTACATTTTTAACTAGTGAAAAAAGTCTACAAAAATGTGAAACTTTCCCATTAAATTGTATCCTCAAAGCTTCGTCTACTGGCCACTGTCAGCTCGAAGGCTCAGGGCAGAACCCCCATAACGGTTGCGTAATCCGAGACCAATCCCACCCCAATGGCCACTTCGGCGTTTGCCATCCCCATCCTTGGCAGAGGTGTGCGCCGGAACGTTTTTGCGCCCGGTGCCCGGAAGCCATAACAATTCTCCAGCGTCGCCAGTGTCGAAACCACCGTCGACGCAGGAAACACAAACTCTCACTCGATTCTCCACTGCTCGCGGCTAGGAGCGACCCTTTCTTTCTCTTTCTAACGAGATTCTGCCGGGAGTTACCTACGCGTTACATGAGCCTCGGTTGCACTGTGGCAAGTTAGTCGTTTGCTGATGTTTGTGTGTGGCAGTAGCGCGATTTGTAGCGAAAAAACCGGAAGTGAGTGAAGTGAAGTTCGCAAAAACGCAGCCCATTGTGTGATGTTGAAATTCACAACCAAGCTCAGTGATGCAACATTTCGAATAGCAGTGATAATGCTTACCACTGTGTGAGTGTGTGTGTTTAAACTGCAAAGTAGATGCAGTTCTCGAGCAAGTATAATCGCGGCGGTGAGTGCCTCTGTTAGTGTTGATCGTTTGCTTACGCCAATAACCACAGTGATGATAATGATGGTGACGATAGGGAAAATGATTGCGGCTTAAATTCCTCCGGATGATATGCGACCAATGGACAGAAAAAAAACAGAAACACCCGGACACATCCGGTTGGTCGCTCGCAGTTTTCCTCGAGGAAAAATGTTCAAAGTGCTTTAGTGTTGATACAGTTAAAAAATAATTCTTTCAGTAAATTCTAGTGATAGTTCTAGTGAAGTGATCATAAATTACTAATTGCTGACAGCGATACAGGGTTAACACAGCCAAAATTGAGCATCGCAAGGTGGCTGAATGTTTCCACGAACCGTTACTTTGCTACCGTAAGGCCGCATTTCGTCATCGTCACAGCAAATATTGAATCAATTTGCTGTGTTTTTTGAAAGGTTTGCTTTATTTTGAGTTTTGAGCTGTAAAATGGAATAGTTTAAATTAAAACGTAAATTAAAACTTGAACTAGCTCAATAACAAATATAGTTCCGAGCGATTCAATATTCGCAGTGCCGTTTTGAAGTTTACGATGCCGCATTGAGGGTTTACGATGACAATGTAACGGGGTGCGCCTATCCATTCAGGCGCTTTATGATGCTCGATTGGCTGTGTAAACCCTGTAAGGTGCAAGCGATCGTTTGACAGCAGTGTATACAGAACGGACCAAAATTGATTATTGTTGTGTGATTGTGTATAAATCAATTAATCAAAGTGTTTTTTACCTTCCCACCCAGTGATTGTTATAGCAAATCAACCAGTGTGTGAATCGAACGATTGGTGTGTGCCGAGAAAGGTTGCTTGTTGCACAACATGATCCCACAACGCTATCCTACGTAAAAAAAAAGTTCCTTACCAGATTTCACGGTGTCTTTGTGTAACGTAACACACCTATTAATGAACTGTATTAACGCTCCACAAGCTTGTTAATCAAAGTTAGGTAAGATCCACATTCGCCTTTTTTGTGGTTTCTTCCGATACATTGAAGATCATTTTTGCGTCGCAGTTTTTTAAGAGAACATTTTAATCATGACGAAGAAAACTTCATCCATTGGCCATTTTGCGGCCAGCACCTCGGGCGCTGGTGCCGGTGGGATGAACCATTTCGGAACCGGAACCTGCGGTACGGACAGTTCCGACAAGCAGCAATTATCGTCGTCCGGTTCGAATCAGCAGCAGCAACACCATGATGGTGGTAAAAGCTCATCCCAGGACCGTCAGCATCATCATCAACATCACCACCATCAGCACCATTTGCAGCAGCAGCAGCAGCAGCAACAACAGTCCGGTGGCAAGCTGCGTGACAAACACACCGTCCACTGGTTCCGCAAGGGGCTACGGCTGCACGATAATCCGGCGCTCCGGGAAGGACTCCGTGGGACGAAAACGTTTCGGTGCGTTTTCATCATCGATCCGTGGTTTGCCGGCAGCTCAAACGTTGGCATCAACAAATGGAGGTAAGCCTAAAGCATTTTAAGCTGGGACTCATTTCCAAGCAACCAGTCAACAAAAGCCGGGCTCATTGTGTGCGTTGAACATCGGCAACAGGTATTATGCAACGGGACCCCAGTTTTACCTACGTTAACAAATAACGATCACCATCATGATGATCGTTTTACGCCATCATGACCATGACAATAATTGCCACACATTGGCTCACCAACACCGCCAAACAATCGACGACACTCAGCGCTAGAATGGCCCTGAAAATGGTCAATGCAAATCGCCACAAATGCAACATTATTCGTTGTGTTAGTTAGCGGGCTTAGAATGGGAACTCACCGTCAACTCGCCGTCCACCACACACACACACACTCAGATGCAGCTGCACAAATGCACTTTTTATTTGCTTTCGTAGCTTATCGTGTTTCTGGTTGCAACGTTGTGAACCGCCCAGCAAACTACCTACCGGCTTGTTGATTGTGCGAACAGAGAAAAAAATACCATTCACCCTGATAAATGTGCTCTCCGTGGCCTCGAGTGTGTTTAATGATGATATCGCCCTCCCACGGCATTGCTTTTGCAACAGTATAATAGCTACACATTTGTGTTAGTGTTGGAATAGTTTAAATGTGTTTAGGGCACGGGTTTTTGAATTGCTGGACGAGTTTCCTACATTCCAGTAAACAGAAGCAGCCTTAAGTACACTTGTACCTAGCTATTTGTTGATACACTTTTGGAACATTTATGCTGATGCTATAAGACCTTGATAAACGATTTCGTTGTTAGAATCCAGACTATTGAGCTTTTTAAAACATAAAATAATAAATAATAGCTTCATCTTACTGCTCAAAAACCATTATCTTGAATACCTCAATAGGCATATAAACTGAATTGAGTCTTTCAGATGCGTGTCTTGGGATCTCTCCATTAGCAATTCTCTAAGCTCCCTAACATATTGCATCTGTTGACAGAACCGGAGTCAGAAACTCATTGGAGAATTTACACCCTTTATGAAGTTCAGGGCGCTCTAAATAATAGAAGCTCTTAGGACCTTACATTTAACTAGTTATTGATCAAGCTGACAGCTGAAGGAACGGCCGTTCGGTGCCTCATAGGTTAAGAAAACCTCACTGGCAAGGGAAATCCTGTTGGTCTTACTCACAAACAAATCACTACTGGATGGGCCTCAACTGCCATTCTGTCGGAGTTTCCAAAGACCTTGATCAGCTACTGCAACTAGCTTATAGAAAGATATGTCTGTGTTGATAGAAACTCAAGCATCTGTTTAGTTTGCATATACTATGATCCGCCCCTGGTTGAACAGTTAGCAGTACCGAAAATAGAAGTAGTCGTCTTCAATCTTTAACTCTGGGGCAAATACTAAAAATTGTTGGAACAACAGGTTCTTCTTCTTGTTCCTTGACACTACAGCCTCGAGAGGTCTCGGCCTGCCATTTCTGACTTTCTATGACTTGAAATTATCCGTAGCTTAATAGTCAATCCTGCGTACGGGGAGGCGGTCTAGATGGGATTCGAGCCCCGGTCCTGCCGTGTGACCGCCCTGTTGCTTGTAATCTCTTTCATACCGTTTGATCTATGTCAACGAATCAAGAATCAACTAGCTGGAGGTGAATAAGAGCATCTCTCGACTAGTAAATATCTAAGTTAGAAGTTAGTTCAGATTGAGCTGAGTAAGTCCCGAAGTTATTAGTGGTATGTAATAACTGAAAACATTGCAACATTTTGAGGCAAATTCTAGAATTTGTTTTGAGGCGAGGTTGTGTTGTTAATTGCGGCATCTGTTAGGATCGTTATCCAATGAATTTTAAACCGTCTAGTTGCGTCAACAGCAAGACTAGCCATCTCTCTACTAACAAACCTTTACGTTAGAAGCAAGTTAAGGCCGTACAGAGAGAGAGATTAAGCCTGGGAAATATAATCAGTTGAGCAGGTGTGAGTCATGAAATTAAAATAGGTTTATTATGATTGGCAAGCAGTTCAGAGATGTTTTAACGAATTCTAGTATTTTTTAGGAGATCTGATTGAGTTGTTGGTAGTGGCACCAGGTATATAGGTATATTTTTTGGGAGCCACGGACACTAAAATCAGCTAGTTCGTAGGGCTAAAGAACAATTTCAGGTCTTCATATGAATTGCAACCTCCCTATGGAAGAGTAGGCATCTCTGCACTAGCACTAGTCTAAGTTAGAAGCTAGTTAAGGTTCAACGGAGTGAGCCTAAGCTGAAGAAAAATAATCAGTTTGATAGACATGTGTTCAGAAATTATTAGTGATCATCTTCAATCTTTAACTTTGAGACGAATTCTAGAATTTTTTGCTTGTGATGTTGGTAGCGACCGTCTAGCTGTGGGACTGACTATTCAGCAATGAGTAATTTGAACTAAGGAAGCTAAAATCAGCTGAATGGGTTAGTAGTGTCAAAGAAAAAATCTAGAAATTGTTAGGAAGTATCTTAGAACATAGAAATTTGGAGAAAAAAATCTATTCTTATATTTAAATTTAATATGTTCATATCCAATCAATCTGCAGTATTTCAGTACCTCCAATGCTAGTCCCAAATACAACCCGAACAAACATTTCCTCAATCACAATTTTCCCGGAACATTTCGTAACAACTGTCACGGCATGCCAATTTCAATCCGCAAGCGCTGTTTGATAAGCAAATTTGGCCGATGCGGTAACACGTTTGCCGGATAAACTGTTCAATAAACACCATGGAACACGGTCGGGATCGGTTACGCCAATCATTTGCCATCGAAAAAAGGGCCAAAAGAAACGAAACAGGTATGATGATGACAGTCAGGTGACAACAGGCCAGGATTGTGTTTCGATTACATACACTCACACAAACACAGCACCAATGCTCCGGACAGTGGAAAACGGTAGCCCAATGCAGCCATCCAGCAGCAACTCCACAGCGTCTGTGGGCTGGAAGTATCTTCTTGACGGTTCCGCAACCAATTTACCACCCCTTCCGCATCCCTGGCCAACCCCTCCATTTACCACCCACGGACTGTTGTGCTTGACTAGCTGGAATCACGTGGCAGACAATGTGAAGCGCAACTACGTTCGCCATCGCAAACGTTACGTAGCACTTACACTGCCACCGCCCAAACCTGTCCACCGTCACCGTACCATAGCCATGATCCTTTTGCACCCACGACGATGTGGTTTATGTGTCACTCGTTTGTCGCTTTCGTGTGGCTGTGTGTGTGCGTGTGTGCCTCTTACTTTTCCCATACACAATATGTGCGCGTTTACAAGACCCGCAAGAACTTCATCAGATAGCAACCGGAACAAGAGGAAAACACGAAAGACAGTAGGAAAAGCTAACTTTTCCTGCTTTCATGTGACAAGAAATGAACTTCATCGTTGTTGTTTTGTTAAGGGAAAGTTTTTATGCAAACGGCAATTCTTAACATGTGCTTAGTACTGTAGCTTCAAGTTTTGTAAGCTTCAGAACAAAAAGCGGTGTTACGTCAAACTGCTATTGGACGACAGTGTTAGTACTTATCTGTTCACGTTTAAAGGTCGTTAGTCGACCGTCAAAATTTCTTTCGTATAGGTCAGCTTTCCTTGGTATTGTGGGCTAGTCATGTTTGGGGGGTTGAATTTCTGGGACCCCAAGCATTTGAAGTTCAGATGCCTCAATATAATATTTTTTAATTAGCTCCTACAACCCTTGAATCTCTTGAGCTGCCATTACTGGCTTCCTTCACTCTAGATAGCCTGTACTGCACAGAGATAGTCAGTTCTGGAGGCTGATAGGCGGTCTGAATGGGATATGATACTGGTCTATTCTTTTAAGTAATAAATGCCGCTAATACAGTCATATAATGAATAATCATCCCGTGCGTAGGGCTGACAACTGTGCTACGGGTGAAATCAAGTCACAGAGAGCCAGAAATGGCAGGCCAAGACCTCTCCAGGTTGTAGTGCCAATGAAGAAGAATGATTAATCAGAGTTGTCTATTTCGATTAGCCAGAATTAGAGGCCAAGGCGATAGAAGTGCAGTTCTTAACATGGCAGAACCGGATATTATATGCCTCCTGGATTATATACTCGTACACAGGACTACGAAACGCTAACGCAAGAAAGCCAGTTCCTCGAGAGGTAAATGTTGAAGCCAAGACCTCTTGAGATTGCTTTGCCAAAGAGAACCAGAAGTAGCCTCCAGCCAAACATTTAAAAAATTTCAAATTATATTGGGCCTTTTTAAACCTTATGGTTAACTGGCTAAGTTAAAGAGACTTCATACTAGTGATGCTTGTTCCAGACATAACCGGAACACGTTGCTCAGAAGGAATGATCGGAACGAAGCTACAAATTATTAACATGGCTGGTTCATGGAAACTTACTCTAATTCTGACGCCTCTTTTCAAGGTTCAACACTCATGCTTGATTTGTATGAATTATCAGTTCTGACATTCTTCCCTTCATTTACCAAAGCTTTAAGCATCGACACGTAGCATTTTGTGTAATCCTATTGAAAACAGCGAAGACAAACGTGACGGAATGCACACCTCGATAATCATAATTCTACCGTAACATGCACTGAAGCAATCTTAAAAAACCAACATTTAAAACGCTTTGTTAAATATATAAGGAGTGGTTCAGAGGCCGAAACGATAGTGTCTCCAGTATTTACACGTCAGGACCAGGCATCAAATCCCATCAAGACCGCCTTCCGGTGCACAGGGGTTGGCTATCCAGCTACGGGTTAAATCAAGTCACAGAAAGACAGAAACGGCAGACCTACACGTTGTTGGAGGTTGTATTAGCAAAGAGGGTATGCCGATCTAACCATGCCTTGGATGTGTCTAATGCTATGATATGAGCTACTGAAGTGAGCAGGATAACCTAAGATTTCTACTTCAGATGAGATGAGTCTACAGTCAGATAACCTTGTTGCTATTCATAATATTAAAATGATTCCCCACTATTTACGTTCTTGCAGATTTCTCCTCCAATGTTTGGACGATCTGGACCGGAACCTACGCAAACTGAATTCGCGCCTGTTCGTGATACGGGGCCAACCGGCGGACGCATTGCCAAAGCTGTTCAAAGAATGGGGCACAACCTGCCTAACATTCGAGGAAGACCCCGAACCGTTTGGCCGGGTGCGAGATCACAACATCTCGGAGATGTGCAAAGAGCTCGGCATCGAAGTCATCTCGGCCGCATCTCACACGCTGTACAACTTGGAAAGGTAACTATTGGACATCACGGATAGTGCTCCATGTCAAAATTCTATTGCTAACTTCAATTTTTTCTTTTTTTTAGAATTATCGAAAAAAATGGTGGCCGAGCACCGCTAACATACCATCAGTTCCAAGCCATTATCGCCTCGATGGATGCACCGCCCCAACCCGAGGCATCCATCACGCTCGATGTGATCGGGAAGGCTACCACACCGCAGTACGACGATCACGACGACAAGTACGGTGTGCCGACGCTGGAAGAGCTCGGGTTCGAGACGGAAGCCCTGCGGCCACCGGTATGGATCGGCGGTGAAACGGAAGCACTGGCCCGGCTCGAGCGTCACCTCGAGCGGAAGGCGTGGGTCGCATCGTTCGGCCGACCGAAAATGACACCCCAGTCACTGCTCGCTAGTCAAACGGGTCTCTCGCCCTACCTGCGGTTCGGCTGTCTCAGCACGCGGCTCTTCTACTACCAGCTGACCGACCTGTACAAGAAGATCAAGAAAGCCTGCCCACCACTGTCCCTGCACGGGCAGCTACTGTGGCGCGAGTTTTTCTACTGTGCCGCTACGAAAAATCCCACCTTCGACAAGATGGCCGGCAATCCGATCTGCGTCCAGATTCCATGGGATCGAAATGCGGAAGCACTAGCAAAGTGGGCCAGCGGGCAGACCGGATTCCCGTGGATCGATGCGATCATGACGCAGTTGCGAGAGGAAGGTTGGATCCATCATCTGGCAAGGCACGCCGTTGCGTGCTTTCTGACACGTGGTGACCTGTGGATATCCTGGGAGGAAGGCATGAAGGTGTTCGAGGAGCTGCTGCTCGATGCGGACTGGTCGGTGAATGCGGGCATGTGGATGTGGTTGTCGTGTTCATCGTTTTTCCAACAATTTTTCCACTGCTACTGCCCGGTAAAGTTTGGCCGCAAGGCTGACCCGAACGGCGACTACATACGTCGGTATCTGCCGGTGCTGAAGGTAAGGACAGCGAACGAGCTGCAGTTGGCAAGATCTCTAATGTTTCATCGCTTTGTTTTCACAGAACTTTCCTACGCGCTTCATCCACGAGCCCTGGAACGCGTCGGAGAGCGTGCAGCGTGCGGCCAAGTGTCTGATCGGCAAGGACTACCCACTCCCAATGGTGAACCATGCGATCGCGTCCCGTGCCAACATGGAGCGCATCAAGCAGGTGTATCAGCATCTGGCCAAGTATCGTACGCCGGGCGGCGGATGCTACGAAGCGGACTGTAACGAGAAGGGCGGTTCGGCGATAGCGGGCGTCATGACGGCGGCCAAAGTGCAGCACATGAACACGAGCAGCATGAACGACAGTCCCAGCCCTACCACGATACTGACGAGCGTGAACAGCTCGGGCAACTACATGTGCCGTAGCAATCCGCCCGCACAAAGCGATCCCAACGGGAAGATCATTACGTACCATCAGATGCTCGGTGGTCCCGAGCCACGATCAACGCTCGGAGGTAATGGAAGCGGTGAGCGAGGCGGTACCGGTGCTTCGGAAGGCAACAAACACGGCGATCACGGCACAGTCGGCAGCAACCATATGATGTCGGGGAAAGACTCCGGAGTTTCGCAGCACCAGCAACAGCACCACCAGACACAGCACTCACACCAAGCACAGAACCTGGATCAGCAATCGCAGGAAAACAGCAACAGTGTGGCAAACAGCGAGCAGCAGCGGTTCGGCTCGATGGCTGACTATGCGGCTATCAAGCCGGACAGCCTCAGTACGCTCATCCGGGCCGGCAATTTGAGCACGGTCGGGGCGCGCTTCTCCAACTTGCAGGACCAGCTAAGCAACAGTCTGATGTCGCTCGAGTGTGATGTGATGGCCACCAAACTAAAGCCAAACAATTACGAGTACGAGCGGAATCAGAATATTTACAACAGCCAGTTTAAGGTGGAGTACAGCGATAACTTCAACTCGGGCTACGGTTTGCGGAATGCCGTTTTCTACGGTGGCAAGCACGAGGACGAGAACGAAGAAAGTCTCAAAGCGGACAGCATCAACAACAACAACCACAGTGATCAGCTCGGGGGTAATAATGTGGACGGTGAAGGACAGGCGGTGCATAACGAGGCGGACGAGGATGACGGTGATGAATCCCCGATGTCCACGCTGGAGGACACCGGGACCAATCAAGCACCCCACGCGCTTCTCTTTGGCACGAACAAATCCAAACAAATCAAACAAGAATCTGGACTGGTGTCACAGTCGACGCGCATGTTTCTCGAACCACCGAAACATTATCCCGGTCGTGGTTCGAAAGTCCATCGCGCACGGTGCGATGATCAGCCCGAGCAGCAATCGCACGCACTGCACAGCTCGTCGCTTGATGCGCAGATTAAGAAGGAGCAACAGATCACCTCGCAACAGTTACCACCACACTCCATGCACACCGATTGTGATTACGAACCGGAGAGCCATAAGCTGATGGCCAATATCCATCGACAGCAGCAGCAGCAGCAGCAGCAGCAGCAACAGCAACACGATCAACAGCAGCAGCAACAGCAACAACAGGCTTCCATGATGGCCGCCCAACGGCTGGAAGCGTCACAAATGGACCAAGGAACCGATCAGCCAATGCAAGAATCGCCGTGCAGTGATGAGAAGATCGGTGCAGCGGATTAATCTTAATCTAGATGCAGATCGTGTGTCGCGTTTTGTTAGGCTGCGCGGAAGAATGCTCCTTCCCCGCTTGTCCTTACCTCCATCTGTACAAGTTTCAGGCCACCCGGTATTATGAATTGATTTTGCAGACATTTTGGTACGAAGCAAAAAAAAAACAACAAAACTTAATTCTGCTTTCGAAACAGCACTTTAATAAAAATGGAACTAGACACTGGAATAGAAAATGGAACTAGACACTGGGGTTTGGGGTGAGTGATGAATCAATGGGTCAATATGTCTTACAAGCCAATGAAATGGATCTTCTTCTCTTGTTCAACATGGCGTAGAATGCATGTGCTTATCCATATCGGAAAGACGCATATCCGTGGGAAAGAGTTCGATGAGCAATTCTGTGGACTGCAAAGTGTATTTTGCTAAGACCGAAACTGGGAGAACCCGAAATTGAAACTAACAGCTCGATCATATACTTATTCCCACAGCTTTATTTAAAATCCCGATCTGATCAGTATTTGTTTTTCAGCAGAAACACGATAAGTTTTCGATAACTCTGCCGATAGCTAGTGCCACTGGTTGCCTGGATTAGTTCCTATTCGACTGGTCGATCCTATTCGGTGGCGATGGGAGTCAAGACCAAGTTATACATCCTTCGGAGTTCCTCAGGGCAACAACCTCGGATCACTAGCGTTCTTGATGTCAATAAATTATGTGTCCATGGCGCTACCAGCTGATAACTTCCTCCTATACGCGGACGAAGCTACGATATTTTGAGAAATTCGCGAGACCTCGGACCATGCCACGAAGTTCTCCTTCAATGCACAGCTCGATCATTTCGTCTCCAGTGCGTAACCGACTGGAATCGATCTTAAATATGACGAGCGACTGGAACGATGCAGGATCTCGCGTATTGCACTCCGTTCCTGGGATCATAATTACGAATATTCACTAGGTGTCTGATGCTTGGGCTGTCTAGCTAGGGCAGCTGTCTTTTAGCACCGGACTCTTCCACGGTAGGCATCAACTGTCCAGCGTTACATTCCATCAACTGGTAGGTCGCTTCGCCCTCGAGTGCTGGCAATCATCAAAACACGGATTACTTTTGGCTTTGGCGATCTATTTCTGCACATGAGGCGAGGACGCGCATGGCGACCCACATAAGGATTGGACTGCCTTGAAGGAGACGAGAATTCCCGAGAAGATGCAGTGGCGCTTCAAGCAACTCGGATGTCCCTTACAGGAGGCCCGTTATAGAAGGTAGTCCATAGACGACCGTCTTCTTTGCTTACACCTTTTGATCGGACAATGGAAAGCTGCCATGCTCCACAACTCGTTAAAACGACACAACACACTTCTTGCTTGACTCAATCATGGGGGGCTGAAGCATACGAAACAATTTATTCACCCGGATGATTTCTATTGTCTTGAGTTGAGATTGGTGCTCCAGTGCAGTGCTGGGCTGGAGGATTTTTGCCATACTTTTTGCACAAAAAAAAGAGGATTCATTAAACCACAATGCAGCTCTCCTTCTTCTCCACTTGGGTCATGCCTGCCTTTTTTTTGGTTTACTATACTTATTGTTTCCACATACTTGGATGGACAGTCCTCACTATGGGGGAACGGCCCAGACAAGACCTGAAACCCTGTTCTGCCGTGTGGAGACCGACGCCGCAGTTGCCGCTATTTCACTCGTTTTAGCTACATATATCTGATTGATAGGAAAACACTTTGCTAATTTTTTTTGGAAGCATTAAACCATTAGAAGTAATTATAATTAGTAGGAACAGTGTTGGTGTGCGAAAGGCGATAGCAACGCCAATCTTCACTCAACAGGACAGGAAGGTTCAAATCCCTCACTAAACTCACTTGACTAAGTGCTAACTAAGAGCTAAGTGAAAAATATAATATACCATATTTCTTGAACACAATTTGGCCATAATGTCCACTACTTCACATGCTATACACGTACAGTTCTTTAAAAGTTTCGATAATTGCGACTAGACACTGATACAGACAGCACATAAAAAAATTATTTTAATAAAAAAATGTATGTAAATGTCCAAACGGTCTTTGGACTGGCTAATATAATGTTTAATCAGGAAGGTTTAGGTAATTGGCAACACTTGCCTACAGTACCTGCTTGAAGAACTTGATTCTGATATGCGTTGGAGCATTGATGCTAATAAACTGATAATTTGAGGAACTTATTCATTTCAAGGAAAGCTTTTATTGGCAAGCGTATCAACAAGGCTGAAGTCGTAGGATGTCTTATATATTTTCCAAACACCACGAGATGATGGAATTTTGGAGTATTGCGAATCATCCCTGCCTCAACAATCCCAAGTTAAGACAGATGATATTGGGGCTTGGACTAAGACTAAGTATTGAAAAAGTCGCAAATCAGTTGCTTTATTATATCTAATCGAGTTAAAAAATATCTTGCGTCAATAATTAAATTCAATTTTTTTTTATTGATGACTTAGTATGAGCTGATCGAAGAACTGACTGTCTAACAAGATGACAAGACTCATTATCAAAAACCTTTTCAATTCACCTTTTTCTATAAACAACAACAACGAACCGTTCAAAACTGGTATGGTATTTTCTAGAATTCTTACTATTGTGAAGAGGATATTACATCCCTCGCAAAAAAAGCTCTTCAGGATGAATGAACCAAAACAAAATCCTTGAAGGCCATCACTACTCAACTTCTCAAACTTATCTGAAGTACACCCCCTCAATGTTCGTTTGTCTGACGCTTCACCAGACACACATCTTGAGACACGAGAGAGACACATATATAATGTTTGTTATGCACCAAAACTACCAAACCCCCGAATGTCTGGCGAATCAAGAACTCTTCGTTCCGGAAGAAATTATCCAGCCGCTCCGGTGCTCAAACAGCTGGCATGACCTAACTCTAGATCGGTCAGCAAACCAGCAAATGGAAAACAAAAAAACAAATCCCACTCACTTCACACCGTACGCAATTACGCTTTATGCTAATCAGCGATACACTCGAGCACAGTATGGCATCCATCTTACCCGAATGTGACGTTAGTAAAATGGCGATCATTAGAAGCTGCTTTTAATAGTTCGAATGCTTGCTATTGTGTGGGAAATTTCCTGATCACAATTCAATTGAACAGTACATTTGTACATACGCCGTAAAGCATTATGCAATGTATAAATGCTACTTACGTATTGCGTTGTTTGCTTTGGAATTAGGTGTGTAGTAAGGCTTGAACAATCGGCGTTCCTTTACATCCATTCCAAGACGAGATAATGAACGACCGGCCATTGAACTACAACTACAATGTAATGCGCGATCATCATCTTGCTGAACTCCATGATGATACCAAAAAACTCCATTTTGTGTCTCCCTTTTCTGTCACCTCCTGCTAAATCTTATTCTAAACAAAACTCAATCGAGTCGCTTTTGTAGGTCACCGCGACCGCATTTCCAAGGCCAGCAGCTGTGGTCAAACGACCAGTCACCGTACCGGTTTGTGTCTTCGGTCAATGTCAAGGACAATCCTTCCAGTTAAACGTTCCTCAGCAGCATCAAGACCCCAGTTTGCAGCCCAGTTGGTTGGAACCATTTATCAAACGACACACACAAACACACACACATTTCATTATTAATGGAACTAGTTTGCAGATTTCAGTTCCGTATCGGCGTTAGTTGAGAGTTGAGGGGTTTTGTCATGAAGTCATTTGCGGTCATCTTGAAACCATGTTGTCTTGCCCACATCTACGACGTGTTCTGTTCTTATTTATCACATCTACATATCTTATCGTGATTTATCCGCTAGGGAGCTTCATTAATTAGCTTCTTCTTCTGGGCTGAATGCAATGTCCTTTTGTGTCACGCTACGGTCAATGCACCCAGCGTTACTAGCTAACAAAGACTTCAAAGCAAAAAAAGGGTAATGCGTGAGGACTAATGCAAGCCAACTAATTTATCACTAATTACCCGATCGTAACTGATCATTAGTAGGTACCTCACAAGAAGTCTCCGATTCGGATTCAACGTCTTTACGAATAAAAATCTCCGGTAGCAACTTCTTTAAGGCTTAACTTCCTCGGATATGGATAATTAGTTAAAATTCTCGCAAATCATGCTGTCGCTATCGCGAAACTCCGCTACCTGATATATACTCAACATGATAGCCATCCAACCATTCAACTACAGATAATCGTAAGAGCACGTTGACGAATCTTACTTACCTCCCTTAGCAGTAACTGTCCGTCTCAAGTTCAAGTACAACGGCACCAGCACCGGCAGGTTAGCCTGTCGAATAACCGAATCCTTCCGTTGTTGCCCGTGTAAGCGATGTAAGGAAGCGATCCGCTACTCCATCACTATCATACACCGATATAGCCCCAAACGGCTCCCTACTCTGGTGGGAGAAGGTTAACCTCACATCTGTGGTGTCTGGGTCTTACGGGGGGGTTACGAAGGCAAAGGCAAAAGCTCTACAACCCACCCACCAGATACCTCTGACCCCGGACCAGCATAAAGCACACACTTGACAAGCCTGTCCCGTCTCGTTAGGCTCACAGATCGCCACTTCGCTCACCACCAAGCGATCCTGATGCTGTGAGAGCCCACCACCAGCGCTTTACGCACCACAAACCGGAGTCGTACAAGGCGCCAACGCGACGGTGTGCGTGTGTGGATTTGTTTTATAAACTTTAGGCTGTGTGGTTGTGGCCGTACGCCTTTTGTTTTATCGGCAAATCGCGATTGATTCGCAAAACGTCGAGACCGGCGACGCGCATATAAGATAGATCTCCACGGTACCGTAGCGTACCAGTCCGTATCGTGCAATCGGTGCTGACGGCTAGTCGCGTGACGGTTTTGATCATCCGCTGCCCGATCGCAACACATTACCCGGTGCGTCTAAAGTGCGTTTTGTGTGGTGAAGTCAACATGAAGCATCAAATTGCTCTCCTGCTAGTGCTTACCGTCGCCATCATCGGTAACGTTTCGGCCGCCAAGTTCCGTACGTATGTTTTTGTCTATTAAGAACATTGGTTTTACGTCACCATATCAGTGTCAGTGTGTCGTGGTAAGGTTTTTGGGAGGTGAATTTCTGAACCAAGAGTAAATATGGCGCAGGGAGCTACAGCATGTGAGGGATTGCTTTTAATTCGTTTCGCCAATATTTGATCGCGCCTGACGCATCTCGGGCTGGAATTGCGCCCTTGACGAAATTAGGAGGAAATTAACACAAAATTAGACAGTTGATGTGCGGGAGTTGTCCTCCGCCTGCTGTTTGCGGCTTCTGTTGTTGTTCGGTAAACTTGAGCCGCAGGTGAGTGAATCGTGAGCATAATGAGGATGAATCAGACGGCAGTTGGATGGGGAAGGTCGTCGTTTTTTATAGTCATTGATATACTCGAGTTAAGATCGAAGTCCTCCGGTTCTAGTGATCTAGATTAAAAAGTGTCCTACTGATCGTATCCCATACAGAAGAATTCAGTTATAGTAGGACAGGTCCCCCAGCACCAGAGTAAAGTTCAAGACATTCTAACGCAGCAAACTAATCGCTTAGGAACAAAGCAAGTCACTCAGTGCTGATCTCTTGGTGATCATACGTTCAGAAACAATCACTGCAACGTGTTGCGTGTGGAAAGCAATTTATTCTCAGCTCAGATCAAGAACACATGCCTTCAAACAGGATCGGACCGAGGTGTAGTTAGTACACCGCTTCGAAAACGATTTGAATAGTATGATTCTCATTAGCGAAACAATATGGCCGCCGGGCGTTTTAGCGTTGAGGTTGCGTATCCGTATGCGAGAAATCTCCATGTGACCTGAGCTTGAAACTGTACCACGTGCTGCTAATTGTTTTACCACCGTTTCGTGGCAAATGAGCCACCGCTAATGGAAACATCGAATGCCTGTTAATGGCGTTTCTCACCAATGAGCTGTGCGGTGGATTTGCATATCCTTTCCCCCTCTGTTGACGGCCAGTTATTAGTTGATATATTTGATGAAGTTGTTGTGTTGTGGTTTTGCTGAACTAGTGATGTGATAACAACTTGGGGTTTTCACCCACGCTGCTTACTTACAGCTGCTTCCTTCTCGAGATGCCAGCAGGAAGATGGTAACTGTCTGCTGGAGGCTATCACCGCCACCTTCCGTAACTTCCACAAGGGCGTACCGGAAATCGGGCTGGTACCGTTGGATCCGTTGCGCATCGATAAAATGGACATCGTGCAGGGCGATGGACCGATCAACATTGTGCTGAACTTCAAGAAGGTGGACCTGCTCGGATTCCAGCACGCACAGATTAAGAAGGCCAGGTACTGTTCTATACCTTCTTCTAAAAGCTTTAGAGACTAATTCGGGTGACTTTAATCTTCATCTCGACAGTGGATTCACTTCCAACCCTACCAAGATGGACCTAAACCTGCTCGTTCCGGTCGCAACGCTCGTCGGAGGATATCGCATCAATGGCAAAGTGTTGATCCTTCCCATTCAAGGCGAAGGTGCCAGCAATATGACGATGGGTAAGCAGCTTTCATTGTCCCGTCTCAAGGAAACGCTGGCAATATTTAATCGATTGCTGTTTTTTCCAGTTAACTGTGATATCTCGCTCAAGTGGACCGGCAAGCTGGTGGACAAGAATGGTAAACAGTTTTACCAGGTGGACAAATTTAAGGTGCACTTCGACACGAGCCGGTTCTACATGGACTTTTCCAACCTGTTCAACGGCGACAAGGCGCTCGGTGATAACATGAACGTTTTCCTGAACGATAACTGGCAGGACATCCTGAAGGAGCTGAAGCCCGCGATATCGGCCGCTTTTACGAAGATATTCGAAGCGGTCGTTACGAACGTTTTCAACCGAGTACCGTACAATGAGCTTTATCTAGCGTAGCGGTGTGGGGGAGAGTGATAAGAACGAGGGGGATCATTAGTTGTAAGGTGCAGTGAAATAAATTACCATTGTAATTACATTCAAATGAAAAAAAAGTATTGTAGAATTTGCAGTTTACGAGTAATAGCTGCAAAATTAATACAAAAAATTATAGAAAAGTTTGTTTGGTTCAGGAAAAATAATTGAGATGATCTTTAGTTTACAGTATCAACAATGGCCACTACTCATTGGATTGATCAAGTCCAGTAAATCAAGCAAAGCAGCATGTTTTTGGCACAACAGCTCGGCAGTTTTTGGCCAGCAAATTCCTGGCTTGACTGTGTGCTATCAACCGTCGCTGGTTAGTCAGTCCTGAGCGCTGGTGAAAGGATAGAATAGGATTTGATGTCCTGTCGTACCAGTGACGTGCGTCGCTATCATTAAACATTCTCCTTAAATTGTTTTCTTACTTCATTTTTATAGGTATTTTTAACATATTTGCATTTTGGATTTGGAGCGTTCCAGTGACCATTCTTCACATAGCAGGATCGAATCTCGTCAAAAGCGTCTCTCCATGCTTAGGACTAACTATACAGCTACGTGTAAACTAATTCAAGAAAACCAGCATTGAAAGGCCAAGAAGTATATGGGACCAGAGACTCTTTTTTTATTCATAAAGGACGGTCTGGCCACATTGCTTACTCGAGACTGTTAGATCCACAAAAAAATGTCGAATATGGCATTCAGAAAGCAATCTCACCTCTTGATTCTTTAACTGATCAGTTGAAGTTGTGCACTAGGAGATGTAGAGGTGCTTTTCTAGTTCAGCTAATTAGGCGTAACTAGACAGTGTATGCTTCTACATATGGCCGACACAACCTTAGGAGATCATTAGATGTAAAAAATGTCTTAGACTTCATATTCTTCTTCTTCTTTCTTGGCACTTCAACCTCGAGAGGTCTCGGCCTGCCATATCAGGCGTTCTGTAACTTTATTATAGCCGTAGTAAAGTAGTCAACCCTACGTACGGGGAGGCGGTCGGGAAGGGATTTGAACCCCGGTCCTGCCGTGTGAAGACCGTCCGAGGGGCCGTTATCGCCTCGGACACTGGACCGCCCCAATAGTATTTCCATAACTTATTGGCTATTCATAGCAACTTAACTTAAATGTTATTAATTATTATTAAATCGCCTCTTTTTGTAAAATGACCTATTGGGTCATGTCGGAGTAGTCGCTAACGGCTTCTAAATCTGTAAGTAATATTGCATTTCTCAGACCCATCAACTCGTTTTCCTATAGGAAGATTCACTTATGTTTCACACAAAGAGCGGTCTGTCAGTTGTGTGAGGCGACACAAAAGCTTACTTCAGTGTGAGGCTCTGTGCCAGTTTATATCTTTACTATCTTGGATAGAAGGGAACGATTCCAAAGAGGTTAGAGCAGTGTTAAATAAATTCTGGATATACGATTTTAGATAGCGTTTTAAAAGAACCTGAATAATATTATCCATTATCTCTGTCTTCCATACTTACAGTGATTCTAACTACCTGACGTTTTAAGAGATTCGCAGTAAATGACGTTAAAAATACTAAAGGTCTAAAAGAATTGTCTCCAGATAAACTAACAAAAGGTAGTTTAAATTCGCATTCTAATAAAAAAAAAAGATCATGCTTCTCCTTCAGCTTTTTCCATCTACAGTGATGAATTAAAAAAATGGGATAAGACCAGTTTTTATCCTATCTTGAAATTATTGCTATCGATACTTCTCCTAGATATTACCATACCAAAATTTGGAAAAAAAAACATAATCAAAATGTCAATTTTGTACATCTGTTTCATTTTTATTAAAAAATAGACCACATCGATTAAAAAAAACATTGAAGAAGTATAAAAGGATAGTTCGGCAGGCTTTGCGATTTAGTAAACTAGCGTCTTAGAAATTGGGTTTGCGATTTTCCGGAACAATTCTTCTTCTTCTTCTGTGGCACTACAACCTCGAGAGGTCTCGGCCTGCCATTTCTGGCTTTCTGTGACTTAATTTTACCCGTAGAAAAGTAGTCAGCCTTTCGTACGGGGAGGCGGTCTGGATGGGATTTGAACCCCGGCCCTGCCGTGTGAAGACCGGCGCCGCTGTCGCCTCGGCCACCGGACCGCCCGGAACAATAAAATGGTTCAAAAATGAAATTTATTTAAAGCTCATTGAATTTTAAAAAATGCGATAGATGATTCACTTTTAACTTTATAGCCCGCCAAAAATAGGTACCAGGTAAATGTTGATTTTTGACAGCTCAACCCTGTGCAAATACAGAGCGATCTTCGAGAGACGTCCAAATCTGCCAGTTTGATGTCCAAAATGGGCAACATATATTTAATTGTTTAACTACTTTCTATAACAAAATTTAACCAGAGTAAGAGTAGAAAATTGTTTGAAATATTTTTCGTTAAACAAATACACCTTTTACAGTGTTTTTAATCATTTGCTCGCGCTAAAAATAGGAATATTCCATCAAAACCAGGAGAAAACCTAATGATTAAACTCGTACGGAAATACCTATAAAAACTTATTTAAACCTATAAACCAGAATGCCTCAAAATTGGCAGAAAAAAATTGGTCAATCTTTACATATAACATATAGCCTTCGCTTATTGTATGTTTTGGGCAAGATAAATATAAAACGTTACTCAGAATCGATATCTTGTTTGATCCAAAGATAGGATCGATCTTTCAAAATCCTTATCTAAATTTTGTCATTTTTTTTTTAAATCAGTATTACAACGTCAATTTTACGATTGTAAAAAAATCGGTCGTCTTATTCTACTGGCACTGGACCCTGTATATGCATTCAACGCTGAGTTCACGATGTTTCATGGCGCTTAGAGCTGTCCCTTTCTTCTATATAAATCTATCCAACAGCATACCATACAGAGAGCGGTAATGTTAATTGCAAAATAATATAATCAGAAACCTTAGTTAAATTCTATTCTAACATCTTCCTGCATGTTACTAGTTACATCCATACGCCTGCATGGATACGATTCCGCATAACGGTGGGTTTCCTATTTTGAACGATCCAACCACCCTAGCGTGACAGTTTCAAACGGAAACTTGTCTCACTGCTCGATTCGATTGCCATTGCCTTCTGGTTTGCCTACCACCGATGGAGACGAGACACACAACATGGCTGCTAGATTGAATGTATTACTTTACAAAACGGCGCACAGCATCGCACGCATGATTAACGCGGCACAAATATCCCAAGTGAACGGCAATGAACGGCCGTTAAAAAAGCGCCGTACAACAGCACGGCGCCGTTGTACTTCCTGCATAAAGTTTCGCTCACCATCTGCCCGCAAGTTTCGAGTTATTGAAAGATTATGCTGGAACCTGGAACAGCTTAGACGGGTTGAGCACGTGGCTTCGATTTGATTTGTTTACCGACCTTTACCACCTTACTACGGTGCTGTTCCCTCGGGTAACGAGAGTTCATTAGGTACACTATCTGCCATTTTTTATCTACTCCGAAGTGGGCCTCCGGCGGAGCCATACTAATAAACCCATTCAAACCCCATCTTCCCATGCACTGCCCATTTCCTGTGAATGTAAACAACCTGAGCAATTAAAGTCATCTTGCTCAGTGAAAGATCGTTCCTTCCATTCATTCCCGATTGCCTGCCACAGTTAAAAGTACTTCCAATTACTTGCCCACCGTAACGCGGGTTGCGGTTTTTTGGGGCCGAAGCAGTCCGAAGCTCGTTGGCGGGTTAACTAACGCATCTCCTGGTAGGCATCCGGTCAGAACCCCCTTCCCCCAGAAGTAGCACGTGCTGAGACTGAGATTTTTCATTAACCTTTTTGTGTCCCTGATCGTCGATAGAACGCACCGGCACTAGCTGCTGAATTCTGAACCGACGTCCGAGTGACTGGTCCTATGAGGCTGATGAGATGGAACGTGTCTCATCTCACATGAGACCGACGCATGACGCATAAGTCACGAACCTTGGCAGTGCACTGCTGTTGCGGGCTTTTTACTTTTCCCGATCATTTGCCGATCTTCGATAATTACTGTTATCATTTCGGGGGATAATATGGCACCGAGCCCGATGGCATAACCACCGTCGGACGGGCGTACGTGCGCTCGAATGTCATTTTCTACTTACATCCATTAGATTCTAGATCAAGCTGAAGTAGCTGTCAACTCTGGTAGTTTTTTTGCAAGAATTCCCAGAGTTCTAAGGGAAGGCCAACTTCAAATGAGGAGAAACCCCAATGTCATAACTAAGGTTCACCCTTGTATGCTCTTTAGCTTCATAAGCTCAGCACCTCCATGCACACGATCGCCATTTGATCAGTCAGTGAAAAAAACTATATCAACTGTCAGATTAGAAAAGATTACTTAATTTAGAGGACTCTAGCAGCACCTCAAGGTGTGATGCAGTTCAATCAAAAGCAAGAAGAAGAAAAAACAACCCCCAACTTGTAGGCAAGTCACCTTCCTTGGACGTTCGGTGTGTAAATAAGGTTCGGCCTATCCTGTTATTAGACTGTTCTCGCGCTGCAGGACGCGGCGAAGAACTGAAAGCAACGTTTGATCATTCACGTTGCTGATGCCTGCCCCTCCTGCTGTCTGCCGGCTTTGTTTGCAATCTTTTGCCGTTGCGCTTGTCACTCCCCCGTCACAATAGGTTGCGAGGAACGCGTCTCGGGCGTGTCGTCTCCGCGATCAGCGATCCAGGCAAAAGATCATCGCAACCTGTTCTGCCGGTGCTATGACGTACGTCGTAGTCGCTGGAAACGAGGCGCTAATGGCAGCGTAAGAACCGATCCCGTCCAATCGTTCCAGCATGGGACAGACGGGTGGTGGTGGTGGTGGAAGGAGCAGCAGTACCTACCGCGGACGACAAATAGAAAACAACGATAGACGACGGCGCTCACCGGCGCTATCATATATAAGACCGGCGCTGGCCGGGCAGCTTCCATTCAGGTTCACTTTGACTTTCGCGCCAACGACGCACGGGTGCGAACAGCAGCTTCAGTTGATCTAGTGTCCACTGTATCGATCGTGTTGTTACTGTACTGTACTGTACTGTTCGTCGCAATCGCGCCATGAATAGTTTGGTGATTTTTGGTGTGCTTCTGTCAGGATTGGTGGCGTTAGCCAGTGGTATCAAATTGCGTACGTATTGCTAGAACTAGTGAAGTCTCACGCGTGTGATGTATCTATATAAAATCGCTTGTTTAGGCTAGAGTCTCCAGAGATCTAAATCTCAAGAATAACTTCATCTCAGTTGAAGTATAAATTAAAATTTTTAGACTAGTTTGCTTAAATAGTAGTGAATATCTCTTCTACCTGCATCAAAAATGCATCACCACCTACCTGATGATGCCTCACTCGTAAAACCGGCATCGATTCTACGAAACGGAAATCACCAGCTTTTATTGCCATTGCCACGGCCGATCGTGGCACGTGCACAGGACCGGTCGTGGAAACTAATCACTGAACTTCCTCACCGAAAAACCGGCTCCGGTGCTTCTTGTTGCTTCCGGATCGTCGGCCCTACCGAATGTGTGATGTCTCGTCGTGATAGCAGATGCGACACGTTTCGTATCCACTCGGCACAGGCAGTGATGAACAGTCGACATTTGCTAACGACTCAAGTGCGATGAGTTTTTTTTTAGAATGCTTACGTTTAGCGTCTAATTGCGATGATTAACTTTCCTATATAGAAGTGGAAAAGGGAAAGGCGTTCATGGAAGTAATTTTTTCTTACCCGCCATTTGCAGCTGCCACGTACAGTCGCTGTAAACCGGCCGACGAACCATGCATCGTGCAAGCGATAACGGACACATTCCACAAGTTCCAGGATGGCGTACCCGGGCTAGGGCTCGCCGCGCTGGACCCACTGCGCATTGACGAGATGGACATTGTGCAGGGTACGGGCCCGGTTAACATTGTGCTAAACTTCAAGAACGTGGACATTACCGGATTTAAGGATGTGCTTGTGAAAAAGGCTAAGTGAGTGTGCCGCTTACTCCAACTCTCTGGATGATCAATTCAAACGATCGTGTTTTCCATTTTCTTCCCCCTTAAACAGAGGATTCACCACGAGCCCGAACGTGATGGAGATGAACCTGCTGCTGCCAGTGGCATCACTAGTTGGCAGCTATAAAATCAAAGGGAAGGTACTTATCCTACCGATCCAGGGCGAAGGGGCCAGCAATATGACCATGGTCAACTGTGACTTCCTGATGAAGTGGAACGGTGGGCTGGAGAAGCGAGAGAATGGCAAGGAGTACTATCAGATGAACAAAATTAAGGCCACGTTCGATACGACCCGGTTCTACATGCATCTGACAAACCTGTTCAACGGCGATAAGGCGCTGGGCGACAATATGAACCAGTTCCTGAACGATAACTGGGAGGACATCCTGAAGGAGCTGAAGCCCGCCATCATCGGTGCGTTTACGAAAATATTCCGCGCGATCATAACGAACGTGTTTGAAAACGTTCCGTACGATGAGCTGTTTCTACCAAGTGCTTAACCAACGATTGGCGGGATAGTGATTAATAAATGTAAGCAAGTTGTACATGTGATGTGATGATGTAGATTCGTGGATTTTAAGTCATTTAGATCGATAAGAAGCGTGGAGACAAATGTATCAATAAATCTGTGTTTGGTATAAAAAAAGCTTACGAGAAACAACATTTATTAGCTGGTCCCGGGCGGCCTTACGGATATTAACTGAAAATTTGGATGTATTTAAAAAACGATCACCTTTTTCAGTTCCTACTTGACGCTTGAGCTGAGATTCTACTACATGTGGTGTACAGCTAATGTTTGCTAATCGATCTGCCTTTCTCACGAGAGCGAGTCGCCCAATCCAGAGTATCCCTCTATACCGCGAGACTCCTCGACGGCTGCCAGGATTATTGACTCCCCGAAACCCGGGCAATGCTAGCCATCATCCAGTGTTTAGCTCCTCTAACCCATGTATTACTTCCCTCGTGCCGTGTCTTCACTGGTGTCAACAAGGTTATTGGAGCCGGGATTCCGCCAGCACATCTCACCAACCTTGTTTCTATTTCTAAATCGAAAGGGGTCACTTGTCCATCGAGGTAAAACGAATAAACGTTTAACAACATTGTTGAATCGACGAAAATGCCTCACTCTTTCCCAGATTTTCTCTTAGTTATAATCGTCATTTTACGCTTCACATCAACTGACAACGCAGCACTATTTGTTTAAGTACAAAAATCATACAAAAGATAGTGGATTATTGAGTGGGTTAGGTCTGCATTTGACGATGCATTTAATGCGTTTATAATTCATTCCTTATACTAACAAAAACTACCTCGCGATAGACTTTTTCGTATTTTTTTGCTGTTGTTATAGCATAATAACGGTCATTTTAAATGTTTGAACTGTACAGTTGTCCTTTTCTCGCCCTATGTGATCCGACAAACTGTTCCGCGGATCGAATCGAGTCATAACCCACTCGTCATACAAGTGCTCGAATCCGCATGCAACGTCCTAATTTTGTGTCACAAGCCCGCCGGCCATACAAAATTGAGGACGTTTTTACATGGGCTGAGGACATTCTGAGGACGTTTGGATTCGGGCTTATGGGGTGGTGTGCGTGAGCGTTTGCGCTCCAGGGGTATACATGTGTGTGTGATCACGCTGTTTGTATGTATTGTGATATGTGTTTTCTTTCGCCTTGCCACTATTTGCTTCACAAACAAAACAGCTCTTTTTTAAATCATTTATTAAAAGAGGCTTTGGCCCTCAGAGACCTCATCCGCCTCTTTAAACACTCCGATAGTATCCGATGCCGGCTCCGAAACACATCCGGAAGCTTCCTACGCCGGCTCCGAAAGAGTGCCAAAGGCTTTCATTGCACTACGTTTTTCCCGCAAATTTTTAACACAATTGATTAATGCGACGGTCCTTCCGATATAGGAGCGATCTCGACGTGACGCGGATGTTTTGGCTGGCAAATTTGCTTTGCCTAAACACAATTCTAATCCATAACAGCAACTGCGGCCAATGGTTTGTTTCCGTGCCGGCACCGTACCTGTCAAGTCTACACCGACGCGACAATACATACCAATACCGCGCGTTTACACGGTCGAGCAGTGGCATACACACGTATACACATCGACACAGGCTGTGGAAAAATTGACAGAGCAGCACAGACGATCATTGCCGTACTGGCAAAGAGGGATAGCAATATGGAATGTTGCACACGAGCACAAAATTGGGTACAAAGCTGAGGACCTTGTGCGGAAACTGCTCGACAGGACCAGTGGGAACTGTCAACCGACTGACACACTGACGGCGCGCACCCATCCCTACCATTGTTTTTGACTTTTCTTTTCCGAAAAATATCCCATTCTGAAATGCTATCCAATGAAGTGCGATCAAAAGCATAAATTTATGCGAATTTCTTTCATCTTTTTACTAGTTTTGCTATTTGCGTGCGGCTCTTCAGCAGACCACAGCATCGAGGAGGAAACCGTGATAGAAGGTAAGTGCGGTCCATTGCAAAGCAGATTGTGTTCTTCTGTGCCCGACGAGGAAAGCAGTGCGTTGAGGTACAATGCTACCCTGTGGCGGCCACCAGAAGAGGCGTGTTTTTTTCAACCGGCAACTTAAAACTTTACATCCACGTTCCCCTCTTTGTAGATTTTTTGATATGCCGCACCTGTGGAAATGATGTCAGCGTAGCGAACCTAGCCTTTGACAAATATAGCCCGCTGGCACTAAGCGCGACGAACCACACATTTACCGAGACCCGGTCCGTGCTGGTGCAGGAAGTGCGGAATCCACTCGGCATACGGTTTCACATCTTTCTCGTCAAGCAAGCGTCCTGCGCAAAGATCCATCCGGTAATTATCTGGTGGCTTTAGTGGCGTGCACGGCACGGCACCGTCGTCACACCCGCTGCTGCATTATCGATTATCCATTTGCTAACTGTTTTCCCCGCGTTGCAGTGGACACACAAATCGACCTGGTTCCCTGGGTACGCTTGGAAGGTTTGTGTATGCCCCAAGTGCCACACTCTGCTTGGGTGGATGTTCGAACCTGTCGAGACTGCGACCGCAGAGCAAAGTTTCCCATCGAACGCCGGTTTCTACGCTCTCATCTTTCAAAACATTATCACCGAAGGATGTACGTACCGCACAATGGGTGATTCCTTATCGCTAACCACATGGCATTAAACACCACCCACATGCCTTTGTCTCCTTTCAGACGTAAACTCATTGCTTATGATAGAGAAGGTGCTGCGGGACAACCACTGACACACACGCACGGTTGCTTTCGAAAAATCCGCGGGATACACGATGGTTGACCCGAAGCGGCACATCAACATCCTTTCTCCGGAAGAGCAAGCGTTTATGGAGGAGTGCGAAAATGAGTTTACGCACCGCTTTACGGATCTGGACGAAGAGTTTATGGCTCACTGTCAGCGCGAATCGAAACCGCCGCCCGTAGTGCACCCGTGGAACAGCCGGCGTGGTGGTGGCCATCATGGGGGAGGAGGCGGAGGTGCAAGAGGAGGCGGTAATGTTGAATGGCGAGGGGAAAGGCGGTTTAACGATTGGGATGGAAGAGGCGGAGGGCGGGGAGGACCTTTTAATAACCGTGATGGACGCAATCGGCAGAATGACAGAAACTACCGTCACCATGATTATCGATCGGGTGGCGGTGGTGGTGGTGGTGGTCGCGATGATGGCTACCGAAACCATCGGAACCACAGTGCGTCGCGCCAGGATTATAGAAAACCGTACGCCCGGCCCGGCGATCGGGCGTACAATCAGGAGGCGAAACGTTGACGAGAGCCCGATGAGGAAATCTTTGATTGGAAGAAGATTCCCTGCAGCAAATTCGAACGGTTCTCAAGCCATCTCAGCAATTCGGCATCTTTTTTCCCCCCTTCACACTTGTAACAAACACTTGTCGAGTGTTAAAACGATAAGCAGATTCTTTACGAATTGTAAATAAATATCTGTAAATAAAGACTGAATCGAACAAATGCTCGGTTGTGTGCGATAATGGTTGAGTATTGTGCGGCTGTTCAGCACACGGATTGCAACAGGACCTTATTCATCTTACCCACCGTTAAACATCGCGTTTAAATCGTTTAGCGGTGGATTTTAATCTGAAAACATTCTCGGGTGTTTAAACTAGCTGTCACATAAGGTCGAAAAGTTAGGCCGTGTGTGTGTTTATTGCACGCATGGAGAGAATCGGATTCCTATACATTTGATAGTGTAAAATGTGATCCTTTCTGGCCCACATGTCCCGTAAGGATCATTCCCTTTTCGCACCGGTTCGAACTACATCACAATTTTTCCTGTCTACGCCCAGCACACTGTGAAGCTGTGAACCCACACACACGCGCACGCAACACCGTATGTTTTTATTTCGGCGAGAGTCGTCGAGGAAGCGGCCTCGCGCTCTCGCTCTCTCACACGAGCTCGTGAACGATCGCGGAGAGAGTGCGTGCGTGCAACAGGAACCGCAATCGGATAACGCGACCGTAGTATCTGGCTGGCTGCCTGGTGTGCCCATCCGCGCTAGTTCTGGTTCCCACCCAAAGGCAAGCGTACGCGGCCAAGGAGCTGTAAGCGCCCAGGGGCGTGTGTGAGTGATCGATCGGTACTGTGCAGTGTACACATCTGGTCTGGTGCGGTCCCATACACAACAGTAGGAGGGACGTTCGTTGATGGTAGCGGCCGTCCATCGATGTCGTGTGAGAAGCAGGAGCTCGGAAAACTCATGCATATATGCAACGCGCTGCAGCTTGGTAGCAGCTATTTGCATAGATTTATGTGCGCGGTGCCAAATCGTCGCAGTGTGTATGAATTGATCGTGTGCGTGCGCGTTGACTATTGGCACACGCACACACCAGCTCCTAGCACTAGTAGTGAACGGATGCGCCCGTGTAACCGTGTGTTGAGCGGTATGCGCATGCTCTGACACGATCGAATCTGTCAGTGTTAAGTCACGGGGAATGAAGAAAACGAATGCCCACTGGAGATCGCAGTAATCATTGCCGTCTTCGCGAGCACATTTGTTGCAGCCCGCCAAACAGGGCACACAACATGGCGAGCCACCAGAAAAGTTTACTAAATCCTGTGCCGTTGCGCTGTGCATAGTGTTAAAAAGGATCGACAAAAACGATTTCATGGCACGGTACGGATGACCGACCCGAGAGTGGTGAAAATTGGTGAAAATCGTTTACACAAACACATAGTCACACGGTAGGATCGGATGGTGTTGTACGGCAAGGAAAAACAGTGGTGTACAGGGAAAAGTATGGTCCGCCATCGACAGTGACCTACCGAATGGTGTTGTGCTGCTTCATTGTTTAGTCAGAATCGTTCGAACGAACGTGGTGTTTTTTCTGGTATGGCAGTAGTAGTGGTGTGGTTAAGTGAAACGACGTAGCTATTTAATTCATTGCTTAAATTTCGGACCAAATCCATAAATTAGTGCGTTTGCCGGAGCGGGAAGTCAATACACCGAGGGGGTTGGCCTTCCCGGATGGATGTTGGTGGTGATGCTCATGGCACATAACTCTCTAGCCACATGTTTAACGAGCAATCAGCATTGTACACCGCCGTCTCAGTGACCGTGGCAAATGGTGTGGTGATGATGAATGGGGCAACGATTCGCGCCGGTTGATGATCCGTACATTGAAGTGTCCCTCCTTGTTGGAATACGGCAAACCTGAACTTGTCACGTGCCAATGTAAACTCCGTCTAAAGTACGAGTGTCCTAGGAATCTCAAAATCCAGGGAGCCACAACGTGTTTGCTCCTGTCGTAAGAAGAATAACGAGGAACGCAAAGAAAAGCAGAGAGAGAGAGAGACGGGGAGGCGCCAACATTTCGGGGCCTCCTAGCTCTCTTCCTCGCACCGTACCGGCACCACAGTGATGACCGATTTCGCGGCAAACGCATGTTTCGATGCATTATCGGTGCTGAACAATAATGTACAACTCGTTGAGAATGGTAAGTACTACTTCCGGTACACGTGAAAACATTGCTCTGCAGTCGAAAAAGGTGGCCGCGAGGTGGTGTTGATTTTGTACATTATCATCGTTCCGTTGTTTGCTTTCTTGGGGATCGTCCAGCTCCAAGCACAAACGACCAAACTGACCTTTGATCATTACTCTAGGTGTAAACTATTTGGTATCATTAACCAATAAATGAAGGAAAATAAGAGGTAACGTTAATTCCTTACGGGGTAATTCACTAGCTTGTTTTTTTTTATTATTATAGATAATTGGACTTTTTTTAGTAATTTGTTAGATAATAATCACCTCATCCCAATTTGCCTCATAATAATTGTTTATTAGCTGGAGATTAGATGGAGGTTAGAAAATGACCACCAGACTTTGGAAGACTGTAAAAGGTTATGACGCCGATATTCAACGAATCATCTTATTTTGTTTTGTGTGTGTAGAAGTACAGTAGATAGGAGTAGCACATAGAATGAGATAGTGGCGCCGGCAGTCCCACGGCAAGATCGAATAAGGAGTTCCTTAAGGACCGTTTCTCCATAAGCAGTTGAAGATCACTTGGTGGCACATTAGTTGAACTTTTATCGCCAACAATTACCGACCGACCAGTGCACTGCCAATAGGCTTTTTATTGCCTACGCTTACCGATCGATTAATATCTTGAAAATTAACATTTTAAAACAAAATGTTTGTTCATTAGAATAATTCCTATAATTATGGACACATCATTTTTCTTATGATACGTAACACGTAACAGATACTCCCGTGCGATGGTCTCGAACGATCCAAACCTGGAGCTGCTACTAAGTGGTTGATCGGTACAGGGTTAAATTAGGATTATAAAACGTTTTTATTATGAAATTAATATTGATAATCTGTGTTTATGTGTGATTGTGAAGTGATGGCATGTTAATTTGATTTTGGGTTAAATGTTACGATTTTTAATGATTTAATTTTTGATCGTTTCAAGTGCAACCGGAAAACAGGGAATAATTTTAAATTGTAAAATACACAGTTTTATGTTAAAAGTTATACGGAATTGACAACAAAATCTGTCGCAAATAAGCAACAGAATTAGAGAAATACTCGTGACACGATTCACCAGCGATGGCAAAATACAATCAACACTTCTACAACTAGAGTAAAGACGCTATCAACCCAAAATGCACATCAAATAGTGACTCACTGGGGAAACATAATGACTTGTCGAATCTCGTATGGATTGACCTTGTCCCAATTTAGGCAATTTTACTTTACTCACCTACTAATTCATCCAGAAATTATGTATGTATGTGTATGTGTGCCATAGCGTCTAAGGCTAGTAATTTAGCAAATTAAAGTCTGTGAGAAATCTGAGTTTTTATGAGCAACGCAGAACCAATCATCTGCGTATCCTTTGCAGACCTCTTGATCGTACCATTCTTACGCCTATCAAAAGGGCGAAGTCCTTAGCACATTGCTTGAAAAGCTAATTTATTTGCATACATTACATTGCGAGCTGGATCATGTGGGCCGTTGGTATATCAAATCTGGTTGGCAGATTTTTTCAGCCTGAAGAGCGAATTTCCCGCCTGTTTTTACCATCTTTTTGCATTGGGACGCTTCACAAGTCCTTCTGTCCTGCGTGCTGATCGGTCAAGCTTTCATATCCGTTTTTATCATTCGCAAACTTCTCGGCCGATACTTCTGGGCCTCCAGACCTTCGATACGGAGCAGTTGGATGAGAAAACATTAAAATTCACTTTCTATGCGCAAACAGTATAGAGACCGAAGTAAGGACGTTAGCTCAGGATCAAATTATTAAGCAGATTTATTTGAGAAAATAGGAAATATAGGACAGATAGGAAGTGACTCAAAATTAGATTGATCAAGACCGGCAATGATTGCTGCTATTATAAGTTTTTTCTTGGGTTTGTTACTTGCTAGTATTATTGTTCAACTTATGAAAAATCACGACGTCTATTATCGATCAATTATTCAAATCCATTTTTGTAGCAGTTTAATCAGTTCTGTACGAAATTTGCCTCTCACACAAAGTCATCATAAAACGCGCAGTGAAAATTACAATCTATTTGCCAGGGCGCCCAGTAACTATTTGCTCTATTTTGTTGTTAATCACACATTACATTGGCCATAGATGACACATTACAATATTAAAAAAAAAAACGAAAGAAAACACACATCTGCTACAAATTATTTTTCCTTCCCCCCACGAATGTGTGTGTGTGTGTGTGTGTGTGTGTGTGTGTTTGGTCCCATTTGTATTCTAATCGTAATGTTACTACGCACAGCAGCGCACACCCTTTAATGCTAATGCTCGATCAAACAACCGAACTGTGATGTGCAATAGTGTGTGTGTCTATGTGGGTTTTTTTTACCATACAGTTTTCCCAACCCTCTAGCCAGTGGTATATGTAGTTGTGTGTATGTGCGCGTGTTTTTTAATTTTATTTTGCAGCTCAATTTTCAATACGAGCTGCGCAGCTAAAGAAAATCTCACCAATATTGTGAAAGAATATTTAATGTTTTCCTTCTTGTGGCTAACCCTTCGCGGCTAGCGGGCGAAGAGGAAAATTCTTTTAGCTGAAATTGTAATGCTTGATTTTTATGTATAATTTTTTTTCAAAGAAAATCATTTAATGATTAAATTTTAAATAATATTCTCAGCTGCTCAACGCTTTTCAAAGCTACTTTAAAATTTTCTAAATATTCCTTCTAAAACATGTGACCTGAAATTACATTTTTATTCAAGATAAACTTCATTGCTTTCATTCAATGCTCAAAAAAAAAAATTGGGTTGATTCACATTTAAGCACGGTCGACTTAAACCACCCCATAATCGAAGGGTTAATGGTTTCGGGGTGGTGCGTGTTTGCGTGTGCCCCAGGAATGTAATTAATCGGGCACACACACGGACAGCCGCACAGAATCGAGGGGGTTGAGTGAGTGCATGAGTCAAATAGACAATGTTTCATTTCCCCCCCATCAACCTCCTTTTGGCCCTTCAGACTTTCCCGAGACTTTCCCCCTTCCTGTCGTGCTAGTTCGTGCTCTAGTACCAGCAACTGTGAATGAGCATACGGCGCGATGAGGATTCTATGCGTGTGTGTGTGTGTGGTCGTGAAGTAGGTTGTACTATCGTGATCGCAAATATTCTGTCACAATCACGTTTTCACGCACATACGTTCTCGCAACCGCGATGAGAGATTGAAGAACGAGCGCGAGAGAGCGCGCGAGCACGGGAGATCACTCGCAGCATCCCAGACCACCGTTGATGAAGGTGTGCGAGGGATCCTCGCTGCCGATCGCTCCCCTATGTTCGGCGGACCTCGGCGGCGCCAGACTAGCTAGTACAGCGCTTAGTGTAGTCGTAGTCGGCCTAGGTGGTGGCTGCTACTGCTCGTGCATCAACTGCTTATCCTTTCAAGGCCCCTGGAATCGGTCCGCGGAGAGTCAGCTCTCTTGGGTGATTCCTGCTGGTGCCCTAGTGTGGAGGCGTTCGGTGTGGCCAGACATTCACATCCACACGTTTTCTTATTCATTCCGTATTTCGCTGTTTCTCTTTCCATCGGACTTCCTGCGCGAACAACAACAAAAAAAACCTGTGCACCTGTTCCAAACGTGCATCCTGTGGAACCGTTGTGACTCTTGCGGAAATACTCATGTGCGGTGGGTGCGTTCTGACGGTGAAAATCAATGCAACCGACCACTACCCACGATACTTGGGGCCCATTCATCTTGGCTGCGTTTTGTCCGGCTCGATCCTGTCCCTGGTTCCACTGCTGCTGCTACTGCTGCTGAACGTACGGTGTCCATCAACGCCCACATCTGGCCACATCCCACGTTGCATCGGTACGGCGGTACGATGATTCTAGTGTGCAGCATCTGCGGGGCTTCGCATTACACCCAAAACTGCCCAGAGTATGCCAAGGGAGATCATGTAAGTACCACTATACCGGAACCATGCCGCCCAGCATGGGGGTGCAATCGATCATGAAGTGGAATCTAAAGAACAAACCTCTCAGTAATGTTTTCATGTTATTGCAACATTGTGTAGCAGTCATCGGGACAAAAACAACGACTTCTGCTCCTTTGACAGATCACACATATGCCGTTAAAGCAGGCATCCAGAAAACAATCGCTCGCCACGCGGTAGAAAGCCAGGACATGCACTGAATTCCTTTTATGGAAGAAATTGGCAATCGCGATCTCGCCATCCAACATCTTGTCGTTCCCGTCGTTGCGTATATGTGTTTCCGACAGTCGCTCCGCTGCTGCTGGTGTGTTTTGTAAGCTCATGTGAGCTCGCGTGCGTGCGTGTGTGCACACTTCCGCCCGAATCCGACTCGCCCGAGAAGCCGACCTCCGACATCCACCTAACGAAACTCCAGACCCCGGTCACTTGGTCCCGGGACGGCTGGAGTTGACAAAATGTCCACTTTCTCCGATTAAATTA
Source organism: Anopheles stephensi (assembly GCF_013141755.1). NCBI lineage: Eukaryota > Metazoa > Arthropoda > Insecta > Diptera > Culicidae > Anopheles > Anopheles stephensi. The sequence continues at coordinate 49,085,046 of NC_050202.1, forward strand.
TATAATTTACGCATTTTATAATGTCCATGACAACACACACATGTGCGCAATCCGGTCCTGTTTTCGGTACCTGTCTGCGCAGCAGCAGTCCGCTCTCTCTCGCAACTACCGTCCGCCAAACCTGTGGCAGATATATGGTCGGTCGAGGGGTGCTGGTGGTTAGGAGGGGTCCCGTCGGCTAGATGGATGGCTGACGATGGAAAGGTAGCGAGGGTACCACTCTGGCTAGAAGAGTAGAACGTGGTCAGGAACGTGCACCGCCAGTGATCTCGTGGTAGTGGTGGTGGTGCGTGATCACTGATCAGTGGAGAAAAAAACGTCAATATTTTTATCCTCAACAGCAGCCGCCACACGACTACAGTGATAAAGCGGGAACACACGGAAAACTGTGCGTGCTCGTGTGTGTGTGTGTGTGGGCTCGGAAAAACATTGCGCAGTATTGGTGGAAAAACCGTTCGATGAAGATCGCGAGATTTGGTGAGAGCAGGGCAGAGAGAGTAGGATCGCACCGTAGAGAGCAACCGGGAGCATAATAGAGAGCGGAGGGAAAACTTTATGGAAAACATACATTGCCTGTTCCTTTTTTCTTTTTTGCTGTGCCGAGTGACGACGACCACTTTGCAAATGGACGGATCGGATCTCGAAAGCCCATGCTCAATCTCAGTGGAAAAACGTGATCGTGTGGAGTGCTGTGTGTGTGTTTTTGGTGTTTTGGCATTCCTACTCCTGCATCTAAGGGGGGGAGGATTTTCCTTCGAGTGAGAGTCGTGTATTCGTCAGTGTTGGTTAGAGTTTTCTTCGTTTTCACTTTTTTTTAATGGTGAATTTGTGTCATCTGACGCGCGGATCCAGGGCTTGGGGGAGGACTGCACCAATACAGCTACCAGGTTGTGAATTCCATTCCGACTGACCATTCCAGTGAAATGCATTCGTGCCGTAGGGGCAGTGTAGTATCAGCAGCGGCATGTGAACTAATCTATGTTGTATGTGTTTCTTCCCTTCTTCAAGAAGCCTACTATCATATTCCCGATTCGTTTTGGTCGCTTCCAGGTTAAGGATAAGCCCGCGCTTAACCTTTCAAGGTCGTCGGTTCCGAACGGCCTGCTGATAATGGACACCCATGCCGGCAGCTGTGTCGTCACGTCGCAAAAGTTTGCCAAGGGAACCCGGTTCGGTCCACTGCTCGCCCAGAAGTCGTACGTCCCGATCAAGAATCTCCCATTTCCGCTCGTACTGTTTGCCGGACCGTACTACCAGCAGGAGCACGAGTACGAGCTGCAGGGTCTGCTGAGCGGTACCCGCAACATCTACCTCGACACGCGGAACGAATCCAAATGCAACTGGATGATCCACGTTAACCTGGCACGGTTTTCCAACGAGCAGAATCTTATTTGTTATCAGGTAAGGCGAGGACCTAAATCTCATGCATGTCTTATTATGGGGCACTCAGCAGGCCCCCGAGGGTTGTTATCACGAAATTTGTAATGCGATTACTACTGGCAGGGGTGTGAAAGCGCACAGTCGCCCACGGGTATGTGTATATTTCCCCCAACGGTTCCCGATTGCTTATCATTAGTGCGCGATCGGGAATGTAGTAAGCGAAACTGGTGGTGGTTTCAAACAATTGTAATTAACGCTTGCTTATCTTTGAAATAGTTGTTTAAAGACAGATTAACTCGCGTGCGGGAAAATGTTCATTAGCGGCAGCACTGCCTCAAGAATCTTGGTCTGCTTTTTCTTGATGGTCTCTGCTTTGTAAGCTAGTTGCAGTTTATTTATAATTCTTTACGGTGTGTATGTTTTGTCTTCTAGGAAAATGACGAAATCTATTACACCGCAATAAAGGACATCGAATTGGGAGACATCCTACGGGTGTGGTACTCACGTAACTACGCCGCCAAAATCGGTGCCTCCATGCTGGAACCCAGTCCCTACGATATCTGCACCAATATACTCCGCTCCGTCAGCATGGATTACGGGTTTGACTTGGAAAAGAGCCAGACCAGCAGCTTCCTGATCGACGATGTTTACAACCGTCCGTCCGTTACCGTCGGAAGCTGCGGAAGTACCGGACACATCACATCGGTATCACACAACAGTGCGGGAAGCAGTACCGGCACCATCATGACCGCAAACGGAACGCCCTGCATATCCTCGATGGTGCAGTCGTCTTCATACGACGATCGAACGTTACTGTCCCATCATGGTGTGGGATGTGGCAATGGCAACGGTGCTGGACGAGATTCGATCGATATCGATAGTAACAACAACAGCAGCAGCTTCTGTATGATGGACACCGATCACAACAGTGGTGCAGCGATCGGGAAGGGCGGAAGCATAGGATCTCCCACGACGATAACGTACGACACGGTTTCGCTGCCACCGATCGATAGTCTGATGAAAACGACGTCGCCCAAATACTCTACCTCCGCGTCGCAGCAGCACATCTTCGATATGGATCTGCTCGAGTCAGGAGTCTCTACGCACGTGCCCGATTTGGTGGATGATTATTTCAACACTTCCTCGCTCATTCATTCTAGTCATCATGAGCCATCTCAGCCGCATCATCACCATCATCACCACCACGACCATGAGTTCCTGGATTACCAGCACGGTTTGGAACAGCAGCATCAGAACAGTATGCTCCCGCCGGGGCAGCAGCAGCACCATGAGGGAGAAATGATCTCTTCGTCGTTGCACCCGGACACAGCCACTAGCGAAGGGCGGCTGCCACGGCATGTGTACTCTACGGAACAGATATCGCCAGCACAGCATACGCATCATACACACCAACTACACCACCATCATCACCAGCAGCAGCAGCTTGGGGGATCACTGTCAACCGTGACTGAGTTTCAGTGTCTTCCGAACGACACGCTAAGTCCGGCGGACTTGATAAACATTTCTCTCGGTGCGAGCGATGTCAACATTTCGTTCGAAACGGGATTCGGTGATACGGCGGTGGTTGGTGATGGCTCCCTAACCGATGGAAGTCACAATCTGTTAAGCTACGAAAGAGGCATTGATGATATAGATGGAGCGTTCGGTGATGGGACAGGCTTCGATCTACTAACGCCGACGAATGCTGCGAACGAAACGGACTGTCAGTCCGATAAAATGCACAGCCGGTTCTCATCGTCGTCCGATTCGCTGATCACACTGAACGATACGGGAGGTGTTGGTGGAACCACAACCGCCACCCCTACACCCACACCCTCAATGGGCGGCATCGCAAGCGGTGCCGGACTGCCGGAAGGAGATGCGGACAAAAAGTATGTGTGTGAGGTGTGCCTGCGCAAGTACATGACCAAATCGAATCTCGACAAGCACGTGCGCAAACATAATCTCTACTTGTGCGTGTTTTGCATGAAGCTGTTCCAGCAGGCGGATGAGCTGAAAGATCACGAGTGCAGCGAGCGCAAATCTAAAACGGCGTACCTGCACTGTCCAAAGTGTTTGAAGGTGTTGTCAAACTCTTGGTCGTTGCAAAGGCACATGAAAATACACAAAGATCTCACCCAGGCTGAGTCAGCGCTGGTCGTTTCGAATGGTGGCGTTGTTGCCGTCGAGCAGCTGGACAAACTGTCCGCCGATGGAACGAAGCTGTCCAACGCATCGTTCGAAGAGTTATCCAATTCTGCCCCGCTTGAGGATTTAAAACCCAGCATCGAAGCACTGGACGGATCGGCCAACATGGTGACAGCCTTACGACTATCGGCGGCACACAGTGACGATAAGAACGATGTTCTCGATTCAGATCCGATGGCTCCTGCTGCACTGTTAACGGAAGCGGAGATAAAAAAGGAACCCAGCTACGGAAGTACGGGCTCGACACCGGCTTCTCCACTAACCAACACCTCAACCTTGCCCAACCTGACAACCATTATCCCGATCACGAACATGTGCTCCAGCCAGGATATGATCACGAACGTACAGGCCGCCAACGGCAAGCAACTGTACAAGTGTATCGTTTGCTCGAAGCTGTTCAAAAATCCCAATGCATTGGAAAAGCATCTGCGCAAGGTTCATACCGTCTACACCGTGTCGAACGATTACAAATCGGAAAAGAAGGTACTGAGCCAATTGAATCAGAAGAAAACTTCACCGATAAAGCCAGCAATTGCCAAAGCGTTGGCTACAAAGCTATCGCAAAAGAGCAAGAAACAGGAAGAGATGGCGGCGGCGGCGGCGGCTGCGGCAGCTGCAGCAGCAGCAGCGGCGGCGTCGATGGCTACACCAACGATCCCCAACTCTGCAGAACATACGGAGGACAATGTTTTGTCGCGGAACGCTACCAATGCTGGTACATTGGTAAAGCAAACGCATCACGGAGCAGCAATAGCCGTGCCGGTTCCATCATCGTCATCGTCTGCGGACCATGCATCCGCTGGTGGGCAGTTGCGAATGCACAGCAAAAAGAAACATTCATCCGGCAGTGGCACTGGCGACGGTAGCAGAAGACCCGCTATGGATCATGTGTATGGCGGTGGTGCCGTTCCCTCACTCGCAGGTGCTCAGATCGTCGGCATCAACAGTACGATCACCGGCGTTAGAATCAGCGGCGATCCACTACAGCCTGCCAACAGTGCAGACGGTGCGGCGCGCGATATGACAACGATCGCAAACGGAGCTGGCCCACCAGCGACAGTACCCACGTCCGCGGCCGGCAAATCCCACAGCATCATCATCATCTCCAACGTGGAACTCACCAAAAACAATCTGATCGATACTAGTCAACTGTTTCTCAACCCGGCTGGCCAGGTGAGCCACGGTGCCCACGGAACAGCAGGCAGTACCACCGGTGGCATTAGCGCTTTGGGAAATAAAATCGACCTAAAAGTATTAAACTCGACGGACAAACTTCCAAAGCTGGTGCCCATATCGAGCCACCACCATCAGCAGCACAATCAACTGCTTCACCATTCGCATCTTCATCCGCACCAGCAGCAACAGCAGCCGAACATCGTTGGGGCAACCCTGCAGCTGTCCGGTGCCACCATTATGGTCCCATCGGGTATGACCACCGCAGCGACGACGTGCCATAAAGCTGAGGCAGGCTTAACTAACGAAAGTGCAAATTCGATATCCGATGGGCATCGGTACATCAATGGTGGAGGTATTCTGTCGGCTCCATCCTCTTCGGCTATGCTTACACTGTCGAACGTTTCGGTGGTGGAAGCGAACGGTGGTTCGGTGAACAATAGTGGACTGGAAGATGTAAATGTCGCCGATAAGCAGCAAATGGACAAGATCAACATCTGTCTCAATCAGGACGACTTATCCGTAAGTAGACCTTATTGGTGTTTTCATGTTCGCCTTTGCCGCATCACTGTGAGGTCCGTGTCCATTTTATCCATCAGCACTCAGCTGGAAACCAGGGTTGCCATATAGTGTATTTCTATACCAGATTTGCCAAGTCTGCGTCTTCAAGAAGGCATTCAGTGCTCAAATGTTTAAAATTCATCCAGCTAGAGAACGGATCAATGTTTGAGGTCCTTTTTTTTTGCTAGTCTTTCTCTCAGAGATTCGGTCAAACAGACATCATCAAGAGTTCCACAAGGATATAGTAGGTAGAGGCAGAGGCCACAGCTAAACAACCTGCATCTTTAGTGTCTATTGAACAATTCTGACGGTTTAGCGCCATCTTAGAATACAAAATCTGGTATAGAACCTATGGCATCCCTGCTTGGCTGAGGCCAGCGCAGTGTGTATGTTTGTTCGCTACTCAACTTAATAGGCTTGAGCTTGAGCTTCACTAACACTCAATTTTCTATTACCTTTCTTTCGATCTTTCAATCGCCGCAATGTGGCTTTGTATAATTGGCTTTTATAAACGCTTCATCCACTGCAATTATGATGATGATGATGCTGCACGTCGCGCATTACAATAGGACGATCGTGAATGCACACTGACACCCGATGAGTGCAGCAACATCTCGCAAACAGCACAAACGTTCCCCTGTGAGGAGTGTGATCGTGTATTCACAAAGGTAAACCGGCAACATTGAATAGCGTTTCCCATTTTCCCCGGTAATCCTGTTTCCTTGGTGTTCTTTGCATCCCTGTGTTATATCCCTGATTGCTGTAACAGCGAAAAGCAACTAGAATGGCTTAGCATGTTTGGCCATATTGATATATATGTTACGTCTGCTTACAATCTACTTAAAACTAATTGAAGCTAAACTTAAAGGGAAGGGAAGGCGGTAGAAGAATAATCAGGTGAAACTGGAATAGTTAGAGGCGGACTAATAGGAAGAGAACGGTTGGAACCATCGAATGGGATTGGAGCAGAGCAGAGAAGGAGCATCAATACAATCGAGTAGGAGGGAAACGACAAATAGGGCTAGGGAGTGGGAACGACGGACCTCAAGAGAGTCAGGAACTAGCAGCAGACATCTAGACTCATATTCGGGCAGGGCTCCGATACCGAGGATCTTCCAAACATTTTGCGAACTGCAAACCTCTTCATCCGCTCGATACGTCCCATAAGGACCCGAGACCATAGGAGAACCATACTACTGAGCAAAGACCTGACCAATGAAACAGTACAGCGCTGTCAAACACAGAGGAACAGAAAAGTCACGAGAAATACGTTTAAGGAGAGCCAGTATTTTCCAGGCTCTGGCAGTCGTAGAATCTATGTGGGACGTTAAGATTAGGCCACTATCGAGCTATACCCATAGCTAATATCAATACGGATTTCCATGCTGTGTTCTAATTTATTTCGCTAAACTGATCAAATTATTATTATTATTATTATTATTATATTAAATTGCCACATTTAAATTAAAATGGGCATTTAAGCCAACTAGTCCCAGCAATTGACACCGTACCGAGTATGGAGGAGAAGCAGCACTGGGGTCGTTAAGAAAGCGCCTTACGGCGATTCTAGAAAACTTCCGTTGTACCCGCTCCAACCTATCCATAGAGGCGACACCTGCAGCAATACAACGCCCTCAAGCACAACGGATCACGGACCTCAGACGCCATTCGGGTGATGAGGCCCAATAATTTGTTGGCTCTCTCGACGACTGAGTTGATATGTGGCTCAAAAGACAATTTGTCATCGTGGGAGTGGTGAGCCACCGAGCTGGTAGCCATATAGCTGCTTGTTGTGAGAGCAGCCGAACGTGGTTACGCAGCATTTTTCTGCACAAAGGATGAGCCCGTTAGACGATCACCAATCCGCAAATGCATCGGCGTAGCTCTTGAGACGGAAAGGAAGTCTTGAGGCGAGGACACAGGAAGATAGAACTTAACATCGTCAGCATACAACAGACATCCTTTGGGAGGGAGCGACCTGATTCAGTCTGAGATTAAAAGCAGTAAACGACTTAAGACGCTGCCTTGAGGATTGCTGCCCCTGAATTGCCTACGAAAGGATCGGAGAGCACACCGTCGACCTTAGCCCTGTAAGTGCGATCCTTCAGAAAGGAGCAGAGCCAGAGAAGAAGTGAACCACCGAACCCTAAGCGTTCCAGCTTATCCAAAAGCAGCCTATGAGGCAAGCAATCGAATGCAGCTTTGAAGTCCGTGTAAATGACGTCAACCTGTCGACCAGCATTCAAGTGCGGAAACAGGTCAAGCATCAGAGACATAAGATTCGACAGGGTGGAGCGTCTAGGCATGAAACCATGCTGGGATGAAGGAATAAGTGGGTGGACGATAGGAAGGATTAAAGAGTGGATAACAGACTAGACGACTTTAGACGCAGCCACATAGGATAGAGATGCCTCGGTAATTGGATGGGATAGTGCGACTCCCATACTAACCGACCTCACGAAAAGGCGCGTCAATATGGAACCCAACACCTCTCTATAGTCAATCAACACTGAAGAAGGAATGCCGTCGGGACCGGGAGAGAAGGAACGCTTCAGCTAAGCGAGTGCGGAGAGTACCATGGGTTCCTCGATGAGGATGTGGTTCAGATTAATAACGTCAGAAGAAGAGTCAGCTGGGTCCACAAAAAGACTCTCAAAGTGATGATCGAACAAGTTACTAATTGCCTGGGGAGAGGATATAGAGTGGTCGCCCATAGTCATCGTAGATGGAATAGCAGAGCTACCCCGACGACTATTGGCATAGCGCCAAAAGGATTTAGGTTTTGGAATGGAGCTGGGATCGGATGCGCGCAGTATGAGTGCGAAGACGGATCCTGTTGTGCCTACGGTGGGCAGATGCTACGTATTTGAAGACGCGCAAATGGTAAAGGGAGCGATGCAAACGATAGGCACGAAGGTGAGAGTCAGACCACAATGGTTCGGGAGGTGGGGTGCGAAGACCAACATGTGGAGAGGAAAGACGAAACTACAAACGTAAAGTTGACAACAACCTCGTCGATCGTGGGACTGGACTCCAGGAAGCGCTCCAGTCATGGGTGTTGATGAGACTGTCAAATATTCTGCGGTCAAGCTTCCTGAAGTTTAGAGCACGTGACATGCCAGCAAGCGGGGGCCTTGCAACAGGGGCCGGGATGATCGGGATAGATATCTCCAATGCGGCTTCGGAATTTCCAAATATGAGGTCTAATTGACTACCGTGGGTGTTCACTATTCCAGATAGTTGTTTAAGGTTGTAGAAGTTTAGCCCATCAATGAATTCCATATCGCGCTGCCTAAAACAGGAAGGAATAAAATGGTTTGAGTCAGTATAGTCCTTGTGCCACGAAATTAATGTCATATTGAAATATAATAAGGCGTGAATATATAAATTAAGCTCAATTGATTGATAGCTTTTTTTAAACTTAACGTCTCATAAAAGAAAAAAATATACTAAAGCTTCGAAGATCCTCAGAAGAGATCCTGAATCCTTCTGAGTCCTGGATTCAATTTTTCTGGAACAATTTGTGTTTAGCTGTATAATTTTATTTACATAATCCTTAACTAGCTTCTCAACCAGCACATCAACCAGCTCCAAGCTTATTTAAGATTCAGTGTTCCTTGCGTCAGTATTGCTTTTGTGTTGATGTTTGCTTATTATGGCTTCTTCCTTTACAGGCAGTTTTGTCTGTAAATTTATAATAAATTTATATTAATCTTTTTCCTCTCTTTTCCACAGAATTACCAGCTGAAGCGACACATGGAAATCCATGACAGTGTGTACTATACCTGCCCGTACTGCGATCGTGGCCCGCTCAAAGCAAAGGCATCCCTGCGGAAGCATCTCTACAATGCGCACGCCGACCGGGCACCACCGAAGGAGCAGATGAACAAATTCATCACCACCCTCGTGGTGACGGATGAAACCGTACTACGCGAGCTGGCCATCAAGAATGAACGTAAAATACGCAACAAAAGTGTTAAAATGCAAGCTAAACTTATCCAGCAGCAGCAGCAGCAGCAGCAAATGCAACAGCAACAACAATCGCCACAGGTGCAAGCTATGGCCACGATAGATATCTCATCGCCTAGCGACAATTTCGCGTGCCCGTCACCTGGTGGAGGAACCGCACCAACCGATAGTGGTGGTGGTGGCAGCCTAATCCTGTACGAAAACGAGCTGTCGGAGTCGGTGTTGAGCGATCAGGTCGAAGATATGCTCACGTTCAAAACCATCTTCCCAACGGAGGAAGGCAGCATCGGTGGATCGTCCATCGTCGATGAGCCGATCGAGCATATGGTGCTGGAAAGTTGCGATCAAAGCAGCACCTGCAGCAGCAGCAATAACGCTGCCGCCACTAGTGTGCCAATGCACGGGCAGAATCATGACACGGAAAAGAAGCGAAAAGCGGGCACGGACGGCCGAGAACTTCAACGGCAGCAGCACGTTGGTATGGCGCCGTCCCACAGGACAACGATGGTGGTGAACGCGTCCGTTGGTGGGGATGGTAAGCGAATGAAGATGGCCACCACATCAACCCCGGGCACTAGCCGGGTTAATCAAACAGGCAGCACGATGGACGAATCGTACGGACTGCAGGAAACTGGCCATACGAGCAGCAGCCCAAGTGATCCGTCCGCTAATGGTGCGAACAATGCGCTTCGATATTTACGCAAAACCAATTTAACCTCTATTCCAACCACGATCGCAAACGGTCCGGCCATTGAGCTGGTTGCTGCCAGCAGCGGGTCGTCCTCAGCGCACGGCCATCATGCGACACAACAGCATGGCCAACAACAGTATCAGCAGCAGCAGCAGCATCAAGGTAACGGTGCCACAGCGCTGGACGGTAGCGGTCAACTCAATCTGGACAGTCTGTTCGGTAACATATCGATCGAAAATTATGAGTTCGACGATAATGCAACGATTCAATCGTTCAGCTTGATCGAGGAAAAGTTTAAAACATCGTTCGACCAGATCCAGGAAAAGCTCGATGCCGAGCTACCGTTCGATGAGGAGCAGATCAAGTGGCAGAACAACATCATGACAAACGATTCGTCTAACGAGATCGGTGACAAGCTGCTGACCGGGGAAGGCAACATAATGCTAATATAGAGTTTGTTTGTAAGGTTTTAGCTTTCGGTTTTGTTTGTTGTTTTGAATAGTAAGAGCAGTTTTTTCTATTTCAAATCATGTCCACCCTCTATATTGTTTTCGATCATTAATTTAACTATTTAACGGTAAGCTGTAATTGTGAAGCTTTTGCATAGCGGTTTGAAATGCTAAAGCTACGTGACAACCAAGCGCGCATTGTGAAGCAGCTTCGGGGAAGTTTTGTTTAATTTATTCAACTATTTATTCAATTTGTTCTTGTTCTAAACAGTTTTTGCTTAAATTTAACGCTGGTGGTTTGTTCATTTAACACACAAAAACGTACATGCGAGCATTCGGAAAAATTCTGTCCTTAGAAGAGAGAGAGAGAGAGAGAGAGAGAGAGAGAGAGAGAGAGAGAGAGAAACAAAAAACATCGAATAACCTTATGATATTTTCTCTATTTATTGATTTTCACTAGCAATTAACGTGCGCCCGCCATAAACATATTTCGTTGTGCATCAAGGAAATTTAAGCTTTAACTCATCTTGCCATTTTTTCGTTTTGTTTTTGCTTTTATATTGTATCATATTTAATTACTAATGATTATAGTAAAATTGTTTCGTTACGCTAATTTAATTTAATAGTGAAAAAAATGGGGACACATTGTGCAAAATCCCGTACGGACAGCGAGCGTTACGATCCTTTCGTATCATACAAGATCAAAACATTTTGTATACATAATTCGTTTTGCAAAAACGGAAAAACGTTGGTAGCAAGCTAAAATTGTGCGTGTGCGTGATTTGAATAAGTTGGAAAAATTTATTAACAAACTATTGTTCAAATGTGTGAGTGTGTTGCGTGTTTATATAAAGACTCTAGTCTGCGGGCAAGTGCACGAGCAAGGAATGGCGAAGAGATTGTGTATTTGTAATTGTAGGATGGAAGAATTTACTATCGAGTGGAGTCGTTTCTCTTTGATCTGCATTCACACTTTCCCAAGCATGAGATGAATTACAAACGAACGACGAACGTAACTTGACTGAAAGTTTTTAAGCATAACGAGGGACGAGTATGGACCATAAAGTAGCTAATGTTTAACGTTAAATAGCGTGATGATACAAAAAGCGAATCGAGTCAGCAATTTACGCAAGCCAATACAAGAAAAAAAAACTGATACATCTCAAATGCGCCATTCACTTTTTTACTTATCTACTACTTGTTAGTTTATGGCATCAGTTATAGATATACCTTTTGTTGCTACGAAAAAAAGAGGAACGAATAGGGACGCGTATATTGTATACCAAGAGGGAAGTGTTCGACTGTTTAACCACATCGAATGAGGAAATTGAAGCCAAAGTTTTCATACACATGAATTTCTGATTTTCTTTCTTACGTTCTACTGTTTGAATAAGATATTGTATCGTGTATACTTAATGCAAAAATGTTTTAAGTGAAATAATAAACATACGGAAACGTGCTTTTTATTTATGAATCTAGATAATGCGAGCAGCAAGGTTTTCCTTCTAAATGAGCCTTTATTCGCATTCCACAGAATTTTTATTGTGATTGTTAATTATGTTGTTTAACATTAATTTTAAGTTGTTACGTATATTTTTTTGAAAATGATACCTACCCGTTGTGAGAGTTTTTTCACCGGGCGACTCGGATCGGATCGGATTAGTTCAGTTGTCAAATTGGAGCGTGAAATCGATGTCACCGGCCATCACTAGGGAAAATTTCCATGTCGATTTATCAACCTTTCCTCTGTTTACTTGCGCTTTTCGGTCAGCATTGGCATCAGATAAAAGCGTACCGAAATTGGCAAGTTTTAATCTTAACATTTCTTCCACAGTACTGCTAGACATATAGCTCCGTTTGATCGGTTTACCCAACCCAACAGCATGGATACCTTGGGCACAGAAATTGGTCAAAAAATGAGGGTAAGTTAAGCAGCACCGAGCAGCGGAGGCATTCGGTGGCCGCGGTAGTTGCCTTGCAGAAGAGATTTAACACAATTTTCTACCCCGTCCCCCTCCCCCCGCCGTTTTGTCTGCTGCTGCTTCCAGAGTGCCGTAAAGGCAAAGTTGATCGAGCTGGGCACCGGTTCGGCCACCGGGTACATCGACGACGAGCTGCCAGATTACGTGATGATCATGGTGGCAAACAAACGGTCCCGGCAGCAGATGGTCGACGATCTGTCCCTGTTTCTCGGTGCACAGACGGAGATTTTCGTCAACTGGCTGCATCAGGTGCTGCAAAAGCTGCAGGAAGTGACGCTACCAGCTTCCGCGGCCGCCGCCGCCACCGCCTCAACCAAGTCGAAAGAACCCACCAAGCGGAAGTCCTCCGAGGTGGAAGACAAAAAGAAGGACAAAAAACGGAAAGACAAGAAAACGAAGCGAAGGGATCGTAGCACGGACGGCGAGGAAGCGGCCGATGCTTCCGGTCGCATGAGCGGTACGGAGGATAACACGCCCCCACGGCCCGCCGTTGTGCTGCCGGCAACCTCCATAACAGAAGTGTTCGCCCATCAGTACATAGAAAAGGCCAAAAAGTCGCTCGAAACGGACGGATTACCGGTGGCGAAAAAATCATCCGGCGAACGGTCGGAATCGCAAGATCGCAGCAAGCAAACGAAGAGCAAAACACCACCGGCGGCGACCAGCAAGGAACCGTCCAACAGCGGCTTGCCTTCGATTGCCGACCTTGCCAGTGCGAGCGTTGTCCAGAAGCACCACAAGGAGCTGTGCGAGCTGAAGGAAATCGAGGAAAGAATCAGCGCCGCCAAGCGGCACCTCAGGTCGCTGGGGACGGACATTTCGGACGAGGATAGCGAGGATTTGCTGCTCCTGAAGGCGAACGAGGATGATTTGTTTCCACCGCGGGCCCGGTCGAAGGAAGTAACGGCAGCGCAAAGCGCCGCTAGCAAACCGCCGGAAAGCACAGTAAGTAAACAAAGGCAACGAATAACGATGGGTCCGGCCGAGGAACCGACCACCAAGCAAGCGCCACCAGCTCGAAGCACCACACCGCCAGCTTCCTCACGGTCCACGGACTCACAACAAGCTACTAATGCTAAGAAACGGTCAGTTTTAGATCGCCTAGGAACCAAAGCTTCCTCCACGTCTTCTGCCGAGCGAGAGAAAACTGTACATATAGAGAGCAGAAGCACGGCCCGCGACCCGGCCGGGACGAAGGATGTGAGCAAAGGTAGCGATACCGCCGCCAACGCGAGTGGAGCCGGAACGAAGAGTACCATCATAAGCCTGTCGGCACACCGACGAGAGGAGCGTGAGATTTATGTGCCGCTTTTTCGGCGCAAGGAAGCCACAGTATCACAGGAGCAGTCAGCAGGGGGAGCAGCAGCAGCAGCAGCGGCGGCGGCAGCAAAAAACCGAGCGCGCCAAGACATTACCATAAGGGGAGACAACCGTCACAGGGAGAGAAGCCGTGAACGAAGCAACCGTGAGACGAGATCACCAATCTCACGCTTACCACCACAGCACAGTGCTCGCACCGATCCGCACAGCATTCGGGGACGATCTCGGGAAAACAATTTTCGTCGCCCAGAGCGCGATCGTGCAGTCGACAGGGTCGAACGCATCGATGACCACCAACCGATGGGTGGACGCAAATCCCGCCCACGGGAAAGATCGCGCAGCCGCGAATGGGTCCGGGACGGGCACCGGGAACGTTCCGGGTCGGGTGGTGCGCATCCAAAAAACGGTACAGACACGGTCCGCGGACGTATAGGTTCGCGGGTGATTGTGCTTCCACCGAAACCGGAGTACAACGAAGACGTCATCGAGGTGCCGGTTGCTAGTGTGATTAAGGTGCAGCCGCGGCCCGTGGTACCGAAGGCAAAACAGCCGAGCAAAAACCTGCTACTGAAAGCGATGGCCGAAGCACAGCGGTCAACGGTAGCGAATCTGAAGAAAACGATTAACAACACCATCGACAGCAGCAACCACAGCAGTATGCATCGCGGGGAACTGAAGCGCAAACTTGTGATAGAAATCCCCGGTGCGGCCAGTAGCCATAGTGTGGACGTTCAGTACGAACGCATGCAGCCGAACGCACAGTACGCGCTGCACGAAGGGATTTCGTATCATGGTTTAAGAGAGGATCACCATCATGCACGGGTACACGACGACCAAGAGGAGGAGGAGGAGGACGTTGCGGAGGAAGAAGAGGTGCACGAAGTAGACATAACGCACCAGGTGCTGATGGAAGATTGCGATGTGGATGAAGAATTTAAGGAAATACTCCAGAGCGAATATAATCCCGCACCGAAGCGCGATTATCAAACGGATCATATGGAGATGGCCGAAGATGATGCAGCAGCAGCAGCAGCAGGCCCAGAACAGGAACCAGCAGCGACAACCGAAAGCAAGGATACAAAGTTCGTCGTTACCTTGGACGGAGCGTTCAAAGCGTCGGTTGCTGATAGGGAAGTGTCGCCAAGTCACACGCCTCCACCACCACTACCACCACCACCATCAACATCAACCTCGGCCATATCCTCGGAACATCCGAAAGGGCGAATGTCCGTGAAGGATCGCATTGGGTTTAAGGCCCGAACCGAACCGACGGCCCGCTCTCCGACTCGCAAAGATTCCAAAGAGATGGAAGAAACGCTCAAGAAACGGAAGGAAAGATTTAGCGAAAAGCTGGTCGTCGCACCGCCGGCCACAACGAAACCATCCGCCAAGAAAGCTTCCTCACCGCCAGCACCATCAAACGTCGCGCCCTCAACGCGTTCGTTCAATCGATCATCGCCGAAAACTACCAACTCACGTTCCTCCACCCAAAGCCACTCGGGCTCGTCAGCGTCACGTCGCCGCACTACACCATCGCTCAGCCCGGAAAGGCCACCACGGCCGAGAAACAGTTCCCCCAATCGGTCGAAACGTGTCGAAGGTTCGCGCAACGTTTCCGCCTCGCCGAATCAGCTGAACGAGCTGCTACTGCAGCGCACCAAGGAGCTGATGGATGACAGCGTTTCCTCGTCGCCGATCTACATGTCCAAGTCCGATTACGACAAGATGGAACCGGCGTCTCGCAAGCGAAAGCGCGTGTCACCGATTCAGTTCGATCTGACCGACGAGGACGAACGGCACGACAGTGACGATGATTATCATCACCACCATCATCACCATCACCATCACCATCATCATCGTAATGAGCGAAGGGCGCGCAGCCGGGAGGAACATCGCGCCCGGCGCAGCCCATCGCGGGACAGTGATGAGCGGTCGGTGACGAGAAAGGAATCGCGCCGCGAGTGGGAGCGGGAAGGCGAAGGACGGGACGATCGGGAGTCTGAGCGGGCTAAATCGCCGGGAAGGAAGTTTAAGAAGCTTGAGTCCAGCCGCAAATTCGACGATATTCCGCCATGTGAGTATTGAAGCAACGTGGCATTAAATCTGTCAAGGAGAGTCCCCCAAGACTCATCTCATCATAGCAAAAACCTAGATAGTTAGAACTCAGAGCTGCTTTTCCTGGACTGTTGGAGGAATATCAATAGTCATTCCTGCGTCCGGGGAAGCGGTCTCTGGATGGGATTTGAACCCCCGGTCCTGCCGTATGAAGACCGGCGTCGCCCTGTATAAGGCTTAATTTCAAGATTCTAATTTTCGTCCTTAATTTAAGAAATATACCCAATGGCAGGCATACGAATCCTTACCAAATTAATAAATGACTCTAATATTCTGTCCCTTTCCACCAGTGCTGAGCGCCGTTGCTTTGACCGGAGCGGAAGGTAAAACCAGCAAGCTGACCAGCGGTGGTGGAGCTGGCAGTGGTGCGATAAAGGAACGCTGCAAATACTTCCCCAACTGTCGCCAGCGAGATGCGTGCGAGTTTCTGCATCCCACCACACCGTGCAAAGCGTTCCCGAACTGCAAATTTGGCGACAAGTGCCTCTATCTCCATCCGATGTGTAAATATGATCAAACCTGTCACCGGTTGGACTGCAACTTTATGCACTCCAAAAGTGCGTCCGCGGTCGTCGCATCGAGCGGCCTCACAGCACCACCATTAGGTACGTTCGGCATTAGAAGCACCGCTTCCCAATACAACTGCAAAACTCGAAACCATTTTTTCCAGCTTCATCCGTCGTGCCGGTTCAAAACTACAAGACGATTAGCGCGAAACCGTTGCCGCCCGTCTGCCGGTTCTACCCGAACTGTGTCAACAGTCAGTGCCAGTACCTGCACCCGAAGATGTGCCACTTTGGCAAGCACTGCGTGAACAGGGCCGAGTGTAACTTCTACCACTACGATACCGCCGCAAAGGATCTGCACGATGCGTCGTCCAAGGACAAATTTCGATGGATCTCCCCGTTCTCGGCCTGAACGCGTTCGTTCGACCCGATTTGGTTTTACAACTTTCCGTGCTTTGCGTATGGTTTTATCTAGTTTCCAACCGATTTAGAACGAGCTGTTGCTGCTGCTGCACACACGCACTGCTTGGCTTTATCTTTTCGTCCCACCCTTGTGGGGTGTTTGTTTTCTAATCTGCTAGCTTTAATGCAAAACCCCACACCACTACTATTGAATATTTATTCCGCTCATTGTGTGTGCCGGGCCCGCGGCGAAAGGCCAGCTGTACGCTACAGGGCCGTGCCGGAATACGAAACCACTGTTTCGTCGTATCTTTGTTTAAAAAGGAATTTTATAGTGAACTAATGGAAAGTACTCATGAGTGTATTCAAACAAATAGTAAGGCAAAATAGTTTGCATCAGTCATTTTCAGCATCAGTCGGATTGAATTTTATCCTCCAAAAAGCGAAAAAAACTCTTCTTAGATAGGCATGTGAGTGCTTCGCTCCAGGATCATTGTAAGGAAGCAACTATCCTTCAGTCAGATCCTTTTTCGCATGGGCTGAAGCGTGCGCGCAAGCAAGCAAACAATATTAGATGTAGTAGCATGTTCAAAGAATAATTAATTCTAATCGCTCTGAAATTGTATTTCCTTCACCGTGCCGGGGTTCTGTTTTGTTCAACAATTTATTGCTTCGAAAACGCTCCGAAAAACATCATCTTACAGATGCAGACCATTTATTGAAAGTCCATTTTAATACCTAATCGCTAATCGGCCCTCTCACGTACTGTCCCATATCTGCTGCACATTGTCCAGTACGGTTTGCTGGTCGGACATTTTGTGCACCATAAAGTAGCCCTGAATCTGTGCCGGGCTTACGTTCCGTCCGTCCGCTGCCACACGCTCAGCAAAAAGGCGTGCATTCGTCTCAGCATCCGTGCCGGTGTAGAACCGTCGGAACATATGCTCCATCTGATGACGCGTACAGTGGCCAACGTACTCCTTCACATCTACCCTGCCCGGCCGGATGAGGGCAGGATCAAGCCGGTCCAGGTAGTTGGTGGTCATAAAGACGATACGTGCCTCGGTCGATGCCACACCATCGAGACAGTTCAGCAGCCCACTGAACGTGACCCGGTTAAGCCCTTCGAACGCTGCCTTCTGCTGTAGCGTATCCTGGCGCGAAACGAACGCCGCATCAATGTCCTCCAGCAGTATGATGGACTGCTGCGGTGCCACGTTCATCAGATGGTTCAGCCGATCATCGGTAAGTCCACGCTCGGACAGATTTAGCAAACAGATGCCGAACTCGATCTCACCGGCTAGGGCAGTGATGAAGCTGGATTTACCACAACCGGGCGGTCCGTGTAGTAGGTATCCTCGCCGATACGGTATACCACGGTCCGAGTACCACTGTGGGTTCTTTATAAACTCTCGGCAATCGCGCAGTATGCGCTCGGATACGCCCTCGTCCAGCACCACCGAACCAATGGGACGTCGCTTGCGGGGATGGCCAAACGGGCGCCACTCGGAACCCATCGCCGTGTACATGATCGTCTTTCCTTCCGTGTTTTTCAGCGCCAGCTGTCGGGCCTCCTCCAGTATTTTAAAGTACAGGTTCTTATCCCGCCCGAACGCGGTCAGCTGTACCGTTTCCCACGGCACGCCCATGTGCAGATCGAGTGTGTGCTGCTCCCGGGCCCGGTCCACCTTAATCCACGTTCCACCGTACCGCATAATGTGCGTACCGACCGATGGTATGAAGTCGTACCGTGTTTTTACGTGACCGGTATCACGCTGCTCAAACGATGTTTCCACGCTGAGATGTTGCGTTTGCCGGGCGCCCTTTTGAGTGATCCACTGGAGCAACCACTGGTACGACTTGTCCCGGCACGGTACCTCGAGCGTTATCATGTAGTGCCGCCGGAACAGTATCATCGCTCCTTGCATCCCTTTACGTAACATTGCCGCCCCGGCACCGACGCCGAACAGACCGAAGCCGGCCCCGAAGTAGGGATTTTCGGACAGCGCACCGATGTACTCCGTTATTGTCATCTTGGCTGGTGTGTTTATCGTGCGTCCAAGGTAAGAGAAGGTATTTTGCTAAATTAAACTAATATTAAACACCACTTGCTACACTTTTTCCTTCCATTTCACCATACACGCACGCTGAAACATATGCGAGTGGGATAAACGTCAGAAAACCCAGATCACAACAAACGGACCGATACATAAACAGACGCAAGTGAGCAGCAACAACAAAAAAAAAAACAACAACCGCACGCAAGCTGTCAACGGGACAGCTTTTGACAGTTGGGGCAGTAAACGTAAACAACAACAAAACTCACCGGATCTCACTGTATCATCATGTAGCACTTTTCTAGCTTAATTTAGATACTTTCAACGAATAAATCTCACTCGAAATATAGCACAATACTGCCAGTGTCGAAAGAGAAGCATCATGGAGTTGTTTAAAGGCTTCGTTTTGTGTTTAGTAATCAGCGTAGGACCGATTTACTCCTCCGACGATGGGATGTGTGTGGCCAGGGAACAATGTACGGCACCGGAAGCAAAGCAAACCAACAACAAACTCTATTCGGCAGGTAATTTGGGTTGAATGAAACGTTTGTTAGTGTACGATAATCTAATGGCGTTGATTGTATTCCGTAGATTTCAACAAATACTTCAGCGCCATCGAAGCGTCCGTTGCAGCTTACGTTCCCTGCAACAGCACCAACTGCAACTGCCATGCGGATGTGCTAAAGGCGGACCTAAAACCGTTCAAAGCACAAGGCATCACGCTCGAAGCGATTAACCGCGCAAAGCAGTATGGAACGCACTACCAGGTGGTCGACCACAGGCTGTACCGCCAGCGAGACTGCATGTTCCCGGCACGGTGCTCGGGGGTGGAACATTTCGTGAAGCCCTTACTGTCTCACCTGCCCAACATGGATCTGATCGTGAATTGCCGCGATTGGCCCCAGATCCATCGGCACTGGAGCAAAGAAAAGATGCCGGTACTTTCGTTCAGCAAAACGGTCGATTATCTCGACATAATGTACCCGGCGTGGGCGTTCTGGGAGGGTGGCCCAGCCATAGCTCTCTACCCTACCGGCCTAGGCCGATGGGATTTGCATCGCAAAAGTATTACGAAAGCAAGCACCGATTGGGGGACGAAAGAGTCGAAAGCATTTTTCCGTGGTTCCCGCACTTCGGACGAGCGTGACGCACTGGTACTGCTGTCCCGCGCTCAGCCATCGCTCGTCGATGCACAGTACACAAAAAATCAAGCCTGGAAATCACCGCAAGATACGCTGAACGCGGAACCGGCGCGGGAAGTAACGCTGGAAGAGCACTGCCGATATCGGTTTCTGTTTAACTTTCGCGGTGTGGCCGCTAGCTTTCGGTTTAAGCATCTTTTCCTGTGCCGTTCGCTCGTGTTCCATGTGGGAGACGAGTGGTTGGAGTTTTTCTACCCTTCCTTGAAGCCTTGGGTGCATTACGTGCCCGTACCGGTACGCAGCAGCCCGGAAGAGCTGGAAGCATTGATACGGTTCTTCCAGGAGCATGATGAGATGGCGCGTGAAATTGCCGAGCGGGGGTACGAACATATTTGGAACAATTTGCGTATGGCGGATGTGGAATGCTACTGGAGAAAGTTACTGAAACGATACGGGAAGCTAGTACGCTACACAGTCGAGCGTGATGCTAGTTTAATTGAGGTGTAGGTGTATTGAAGTATTTGAAGGTATTATAATGTGGCATTTATTAGGATTGAACAAAAAGACAATCTCACCAATTTATAAGCACTGTTGGTGCGATACAACTTGAAGATTTCATTGCATAAGTTTCTCTTAAAAGCAGCGCAATAAGCTACACAATAAAGAAAAAAGGAGAAAAATCAACCAGACTCGATAGTTCGTCTGGAGTCGTTTCGGTCAATGGGTTTTAATAATACTTCACATAACATGTGGTTACTAACAAGCTCCACATCTTTAAACAACACTGTCCTGTAACATGTCTAACCCCAAAACGAACACTTTACTCTTACATCAGATCAGACAGGTTCATCCATTTCAACCCATTTTTTCGCCGGTTGCGTTTTACCCGGCAGAGCAATAAGATTTTTAGTCGTGATGCATCAATTATTGGTGGAGATGAAATGTTTTAAACAATCCACGCTACCGCCCAGGGGCAGTGCCTCATAGTTATATAAAATGGTTACTGCCTCGAAGGAGCTTAGAGGGAGTAGTGGAAGATGTCATGCACTCTGCACACAGCATGTGGTCCATCGACGCCCATTTGAACAGCAGAGACATTTTTTACAATATCCGTATTGCCTCAAAAAATATTTTAGCTGTAGCGCATTTCGCAAAATTAATACCGTATTGAATGCGTTTTTTTAAGCGATCGAATCACTAACCTTGAATGGATGGCGTGTATATGCAAATGTAAGGCATACGAAACGTTGGAGCCTTTTCCTCCCATTTATAGATGTTTCGCAAACCGCAAAACCGAAACTAGTTTTAACGGCAGCGCATTTTCTGGCAACTTTACAGATTCGCATTTGCGGTAAAAAAAAACACACACACATACGAACTACTTTAAATACTGCAAACCGGTATCATTACGAAATGGACTTGTTTTCTGGGACAATGTACGCGCTGACTCACATGGGTGGGCAGCAGCAGCGAGATTAGCACGTGCTTGCGGATTAAACACAAAAAAACGCATGCTGGGAAAAGCGAAATTAAGGGAAAAAATTAAAGAAAATGTTTTTTAAAGTTATGACGAGTTAGTAATTAAATACGTTTGGTCAGATATAATTAAAAAATATATCACTTTCACCTTCGCTGGTGCAATGGCGCGTGAACAGTCCGTTACACGGCTCAAGTGGTGCTTACACTCCCTCCGGTTTGTCTTGTAACTTTCCTCGGTCGTGTAAACGCTACTTCAGTGCGATTAGCATCTGAATTGAAGCCCCCCCACTGATGACAGCTGATCTGTGTTTGATTATGCATCTCCTTCTAACCATCAGCGACTCGCGCACGCTCAAACACATACGCGCTCTCGCTTGCACGCACGGCAAGCAAGCGGCCAAGCCACACCACTACCAACGTACGCCGCCGCACAGTTTGTCGCCTATCTGACACTAGGTGCAAATGACAAAATAAACATGTCAAAACAGAGCCTGCCTCTTTTGCGCTCGGCGGTGGAAAGGTTTTGTGGACGAAATTTTCGCTTAACCACCGACTGATCATGGTGTTTTCGAAGAGAAAGATGAAGCAGTTCCTAGCGTTCGGAGTGACGATCGTGCTCGGTAGGTGTGCGCTGTGCTGCAAACCAATCGTTCGGACGGAGGAAACCATCCGCGGGAACCGTTCTGTGGGCCGTGGTGCTCTTTCCGATAGTTCCTTTACTTATATCGTTAATATAAAGGGGTTTTTGTGTTGAGTGGTTGATGAAAGTGGGGCGATTTTTGCTTGGCAATCGTGATACGCACTAAAGTGACCACAATGGGCAGTGTCGTTTCGTCAAATCAGTTGCCAATCGTTGCTCTAGAAGTGTATGTTTACGTTCTTAACCCGATTGTTGTTGTTGACCTGTGCGGGTCTGTGTACTGTCCCGTGTGGAGGGAAAACGAAACAGATTTTAGAGTCGGGTGCAAATATTCGTGAATGGTCCGTGTATTTTTAATGAAGAAGTGACAGAATATTTATGGAATGATCCTCCGAGATTCTAGGTTACTCGTTTGGTAATTGCTCTTACTGATGATCGTCACGCTACAGTGAAAGTGTGTGAAGTGCCGTTGCCGTTGCCATGGTGCTACGCATATGTGTTTATGTAAAGCATAATTGCGCTGACACTAGTTCAACCCCACTCGGAAGACTGTTTACTCGTTCGCCAAACAGGGCAACAGAAAAATTCCAAAAAAAGGAGTCATATTTTGTAGCAAATTGTTTCAATAACCCCCAATAACATCTTTCCCCTTTGGTTCTTTGTTTTTCCAACTGTCTTCCGGTTGTCCGGTCCACCGATGTGCCGAACAAACAGTGATTTGTTTGTACAAATCATGGGGCAGTCCAACGAACGGGGTGTCACACTACGCGTACGATGACAACGGTGATAACGATGGGGTTGGCGCACTAGATAACAACGCTCAGGTCGATCGGGAAAGTCGGCGGGCCGCCGGTCCATCGCCCGAACGGCTCGTGCTGTCGGTGGCCGATCGAAACGGTCACCGGCCACAGCATAACAGCATCGATGGAGCTAGCGATGATGCCGATGGAAACGATGACGGGGACCGGCTGCTGCTGGTACAAAGCAAACATCGGTCATTCCGCAAGGGATTGGCTGGGGGCGCTCTGGCGAAACAAAGGAACGGTGACGATCTAGCGCTGGATGATCCGGAGCGAGAATCGCGGCTCAATGAGCTGCACGAGGCTAAGCGCCAGATACTGGAGCTGGAACGCAAGATACAGGAGCTGGAGGGTCGGATACCGCGCAAGTATCCGGACGTTACCTTCTTGAACTACAAAAATCGCAAACGCATACTGGTAAGTTGCAAAGGGGAGCATATTGTGAGGCTCAATTTAACTTCTTGTGGCTCAAAATTATCACCGGAAGGTGTCTACTAGCTTTTCCTTATTTGATGTGGATTACGTTCCAAGCACTGGCAACAACTTCAAAAAGGGGGTTTACGTTCGACGGACAGTGCTTCAACGCGGTGTTGGTTTAGTTTAATAGAAACTGCAGTTGTTTGAATTATAGTGCAATAGCGAAAATGATTTATATCATCAATCGTAAACGTTTCCGTTGGTGCACGCAATGAAATTTTCAAACACTGCTTAGAGACATCTTGGCGTGGCCCACTCCCATTGGCTAGAGGCTGTTAACTCTAGTGACAATATTTACCGAAGTATGATGGAACAATCGGCTACCATCCCAACACTTGCCAGCGCACACGTGTGGGCATTGGCAAACGCGGCATCGAGGATTGTCGGCCAAGTCCAACTTCAACCGCACTTGTCCGTCGAGCTCTGATGAGCTCTTGTAGAGATATGATGCCCAGCGAAATGCCACCAGTAATGCTACCGCGCATTATGCAATGGCATTATTCCCCCCAATAGCTAGCTGAGCATAATTGTGCTGTCCAGCATGACAGTAAGTGATGCAAAAGTAAACTTCTTTCGCTTGCCACAACTGCGCAAACAACGACCGTCATTTGGAGTTTGAGGTTTCTTCGCTTGGCTCCCCATTTACAACCGACGGCGGGGGAGACATACACAATGAGGGTGAAGTGAACACGCCAACGAACGCCGTCACCTGCAGCTGCTGTGTGTCGCCGTTGGGGAATGGGGTTTCTTTTATCACCAACATCTTAACTCGCTTCGAACGGGGGTTGCTCCATTTTGTCTGGCTGACGGAGAGCTAGCTACGCTTAAAAGTAGAAGCACTTTTTTATCAAAACGCCTATTACTAGACCTGTTGAATATGGGTTTTTGGGTGCAAGCTCAACTGCAGTCAGCTGTTTTGGACCAGCTTTTGCGGCAGGGTGATAATGTGATATCAAGGTTGTAGGCATCAACATTCGGGCGAACGTTCGCTTGTTAAACTTAATTGCTTCTCGACTGTCGATATGTGTTTTGTGGTACAGAGCAAGAAAAAAAAACACTCCATAACCGGTGAAATAATGATGGTGTTTTGCATGCTACAGTAGGGCTTTAACGCGATCACCTAAGATGAAGTAGATCACAATTGACGTTCTGTTTTACGCCACTTGCATGGCCAACTTTAGCGAAATGTTTTTAAATGATCACAAGAAGCTGCAAAATGCTACTTATTTACTTATCCGGCGCTACAATCGCTTCGCGGTCTTGGCCTGCTGCAACAATCTTCGATACCGCTCACGGTCCAGCTCCGTCGTCTGCCAATCCATTGTCCCGACCGTTCTGGCGGACGAATTAACGCCATCACTCCATCTCAATTTGGGCCTACCACGCCTCCTCTGTCCGTGTGGACGGCCTTAAAGGACTTTACGGGCTGGGTCGTCCGGTGTAATTCTCATGACATGACCAGCCCACCGGAGCCTGGCGAGTCTAATTCGCTGCACGATGGTGAGCTCCTCCATTGTCCTGCCACACATACGGGGCCAAAAATCCTTCTGAGCATCTTCCTCTCGAACGCGGCTAAGAGGGCTTCGTCAGTTTTGGACAGAGTCCATGTCTCAGAGGCGTATGTGAGTACTGGGACTATAAATGTTCTGTACAGTCCCAGCTTCGTCCGTCGCGACAGGTATTTAGAGTGGAGAAGTTTCCTCAGGCTGTGGTATGACCGGTTGGCAGCCAGCACCCTTACGCGTAACTCAACATCAATGTTGTTGTCGGTGCTGACTTTTGACCCCAGATAGGTGAAGTTTTGGACGACTTCGAAGGTGCGTTCACCTATCTGTACATCACCCCTGCGTAAATCAGTGTTTGTTAGCAGAGCCGCTGGTGGTGCCATCTTCGACCTGAGGATGCTCGCTCGACTGACCCTCAACCTTTGATAAGCTTATGCTACAAAGGAGAGCCTCAAACCAATGATGTCTACGTCATCAGCGTATGCCAGGATCTGGATTGACTTATAGAAGATGGTCCCCGAAGTTTCCACCTCCGAGTCGCGGATGGCTCTCTCTGGCGCTAGATTGCGCAGGCCAGGCCCTTGGTGGTAGCAAAGGGCCCTGAGAGTTTTTCATTCACCTTTACCTGGCATGTGATTTTTGCCATTGTCATTTTTACAAGCCTGGTAAGTATGGCCTGGATCCCTAAAGAGCTCATTGCGTCGTACAGTTTTACCCTGGCTATGCTGACATATGCGGCTTTGAAATCAATGAAGAAATTGCTGCTGCTCCGCCATCTTGACCAAGATTTGCCGCATCGTGAAGAGAGTGGTTGCTAGTAGGTCATTAGTTATTTTTTTCTCATTGCAGAACGGCTAGTCCATTCTTGGTCATTAGTATAAAAAAACATGTAAGTCATATGGGTTTGGGTATATAGTAGCATCTTTCATGTCAGCACAATATTTAAGAAGTTGAAGATGGAAGAAGGCCGAATGAAGCCATTTTATTTGAGCTGTCAGAACATAAAACGATGTCAGAATAGTTTATGATCTCAGAGCAAGTACTCGGCGAGGTTCAAGGCGTTTTAAACCTCTTTTTTACCAGATAGACGCTTAAGGGGCTCGTGACACTGTCTATCATTTTTTTCTCTGGCAAACAGCGAAGTCTGGGTACCTGCGAAGCATTTCAAGTAGCTATAGTTGTAAGCACGTTAGAAAAGTACTTCACAAAGAGAGCACAAGGAAGGAAGATACAAAAGGGGATTTCTCGTCGTGTTCATCAAATTCCTATAGGGGGAAAGATGATGACAGCAATGCTAACATTACGGAATAGTTTGCACCTTAAAATCCGATATCTATTCACTCTGTTCATCTAAAATATTCCTGCGAAAATTGTGGCGAAACGATGCGAAATTATGCAACTCAGTGATTTGCATAAAGTTTGTAAAGTCTTATGATGAATCTCGCCGCCAGTGTAGATAATTACCATTTTAACCATCCCATCCGCCAGAAACACGTTTCATCACCCCGAACAAACGTGTGTGGCGTCATCGTTTTTGGACACTTAAATTCGACAAGGTTAATGTCAACAGTCCACGCGCTCGTTTCGTCTACCGGAGCAGGAGAAATTTGTGTACGATTGGCATACATTACCTCCCTCAACTCACGCTCCTCTTTTCACTCTTACCCTCGCGCCACAGATAACGGGAGGAGCCGGTTTCGTAGGATCGCACCTGGTCGACTATCTCATGATGCAAGGTCACGAGGTGATCGTGGCGGATAACTTCTTCACGGGCCGGAAGCGCAACGTAGAGCACTGGCTCGGGCATGAGAACTTCGAGCTGATCCATCACGACATCGTCAATCCGCTGTTCATCGAGGTGGACGAAATCTATCATCTGGCCAGCCCGGCCAGCCCCCCGCACTACATGTACAATCCGGTGAAAACGATCAAAACCAACACGCTCGGTACGATCAACGTGCTCGGGCTGGCGAAACGTGTCGGCGCCAAGGTACTGATTGCCAGCACGTCCGAGGTGTACGGTGATCCCGACGTACATCCGCAGCCCGAAACGTACTGGGGCCACGTTAATCCGATCGGACCACGGGCCTGCTACGACGAGGGCAAACGCGTCTCGGAAACGCTGAGCTATGCGTACGCGAAGCAGGAGAAAGTGAATGTACGGGTGGCGCGCATCTTTAACACGTACGGACCACGGATGCACATGAATGATGGGCGCGTAGTGTCTAACTTTATCATACAAGCACTGCAAAACCAGTCCATTACGGTAGGTTGTGGGTTGAGATAACTGAGTTATGCATATTTCACTATACGCCACGTTTTCCTCGCATTGCAGATTTATGGCAGTGGCCATCAGACACGATCGTTCCAGTACGTATCGGATCTGGTCGATGGTTTGGTGGCGCTGATGGCATCCAACTACACGCAACCCGTCAACCTTGGCAATCCGGTCGAGCGGACGATCCAAGACTTTGCCGAAATTATACGCGATCTGGTGGGTTGCAAGAGCAAGATTATCGAACTGCCCGCGGTTGAGGATGATCCCCAGCGACGAAAGCCAGATATTGCGAGGGCAAAGAAATACATCAACTGGGAACCGAGGGTAAGTCGCGGAATTGGCTTAGCTGGAATAATCAATCTATATGTCCTTTGTTCATCACATTCTTGCAGGTCCCTCTACAAGAAGGGCTCATGAAAACGATAGACTATTTTCGCAAGGAACTAGCACGCTCAAACCACTCACAGCGCAACATCTTTGTGCCCGAAACGACGGAGTTCCGCACATTGCTATGATATCGGGCACCGAGTTGTGATATGGATTAAGGAGGGTGGACGCATTTGGGATTTGATCCTTGTGCTGCACGCATCAACACACCCTCGGGACAGCACAACGGGACGACGTGCAGAGCAGCATTGTAGATACGCGAAAGGGCTTGCCGTAGTGAATAAGTGTAGCAATATGATTATCGTCTATTGGAAGCTATGGTTTTGTGCAAAAGCGGTGTGAGTATTTTTTCCGTAAAGGAGTACCAAACCGAAGACCCCCCCTCTCCCCCTTCACAATCGATGCAGTCTTAGTAAATAGTTAGTTCGGTTACTTGCTGGCATTCTCTCTAAATTGGTTTATCTACTCCATTCTTTCAATCAACAAACCGACGGCTGAGGCTCAAAACTAAAGGAAACGTAGTTCGGTTGATTGTTTTTTTTTTTTGTAAGTCAAGCGCAATTAATTGTGATACGAACAGAGTTACAGTTGCACAGAACTACAGCAAGTACGGTTTATTTAAGCGCAAAAGTGCTTACACTCGCTTAAACAAATACTTCTTTTTTATATGGTTTGTAATTCAGCAAGGCTGCGTCAACAAGTGTGCTTAGAGCGTGGTTTTGTGCTCTTTTACCGATTTTTATACTCCCATTTTTTTAATGTAAATACTTTCTAGTCTGGTTTTAATATGCGCCTAGGTTACAGTAATGAGGATTGTATTTTTGGTTTGTCTGTTTTGTCTTGTTTTCGGCGAAGATTAGGTAAAAAAAAAACGCTAAGGATCTGTTAAATGTGTAATCAATAGTGAAAAGAAATAAAAAATAGCATAAAACTAAGAGAATTTCCCTAAACCGGATTTGGTTTTCCTTAACGTCGTTAACCGTTGGAAGCTTTGCTTTTCCTATGCCACGTGTTTAGGGCTCTGAAGTTTGAATTTTGAACCGAATGGTCAGTGATGCGTCTAAATGAAATCCTGGTCGAGTCCAGTGGCGGGTTAAGGTCTTAGGAGGCCCGAACGGATTAGTAGTTGAGGCTCTTCTAATTGTGAAACGTTTGTGAGAAAGACCAACAGGATTTCCCTTGCCGACGAGGCCCCCCTAAACGATCAAGCCCCGAGCGGTCGATCCTTCCACTCGCATGCAACTGGCTCCGTTCAAATTTACTTTATGAGGTATACCAGTTTTTGGAAAGGAATTTTGGCTCCTAAGGCGTAGAAGGACATTGGATAGACGAAATCTACGTGATCTACGTGCGAGATTGAGATTAGACAGGCTCCGGTGGGTGAGCTACGTCATGAGAATGCTACTGGACGACCCAAACAGGCGCGAGATAAGATGTTACTGTTACTAGAATGGTCGAGATATTGAATAGAGACCGGAGGCAGCTTCGAGGAGAACCGTGAAAATGCAGTAGCGCGCCTGATGAGAAAAAAATATTTGAAAACTTTTGTGGACTTTTCCGTTGCTTGATATTTGGCAACACTGCTGATTTGGACAATTTATCCGGGCACAAAAAACCCTTTTCCAAAAAATGTAAACTAACAAAAAATAATTAGATTGAAGTTTGCTTACTTTTAAATAAATTTATACGCTAATTTCTTACAAATTTTTGCTTCACTTTTGCAACAAAAACGTTTAAAACAAAAAAATTATCACAGAAATGTCAAAGTGAAATGACACCGAGATTTCCCACTGTTCAACTCGAATGCAATGTAAACAAACAAATGCGATCCTGTGCCGTACTGAAGGTGTGCAGTTATTTGTGCCGTAAATTTTCGATAACTATAGCCAACAGCTGTTTGGTGTTTAGCAATTGCGTTCGCATTAGTTAACCCTAAGCCCTTCCCAACGCGGCTGACCGTATGGGCCGACGACGAGAATGAATAACGTGCTGTGCAGATTGTGCTTGATGAAGTGTGAAGAATTGCTGGGAATGTACATCACCTCGCCGAACGGTGTACTGCGTAGTCTGCCGAAGATCATACGGGAATGCATCTCGCTCGAGATAACCGATCTCGAGCCGAACTTTGTCTCCAAGTTCATCTGCAACGAGTGTATCTACAAGCTGGAGCTGTTTTACGCTTTCCGGCAGCAGAGCCTCAAGAGCCAGGAGTATTACAATGGTAAGGAAGCGTGCTTGAATTATTGTTGGCTGGCAAGATGTTTAAACCCGTGGCTTGCTCATCAACCTCCATTTCCAGGGCTAATACAATTCTATCAGCAATCAGTGCCTTGCTCGAGTAAAGTAGCGTTAGATCCGACGACGGCTGAAGCGGTACATGTGTCGGGATCGGTGGATGGCGTCTTCGAACCGGAACAGTCGGTACATTCGAACAATGAGCTGGCCGATATCAACTTTTCCGGCAACGAGTTTATGATGGACGAGTCGGAAAAGCATCAGCTCAGCAAGGATTATGATGATATTATTCGCAACCTGCAAAAGGATGACCTTTTTAAGGAAGATTTTACAACGAACGATGATGAGCTAGTGGTAAGATGTTTCCCTGGGCGTCTTAGCAATGACTTTAATGCTTAATGATATGCTTTTCTGCACTAGATTAAACCCGAATTGGGAATCTCGATACCGACGAACGGTGCCAGAATAAGCAAGCAAGCTGCACTTCAACAAGAATGCTCAGCCTATCTGCAGCAGAATAATGGAGTGCCGATAAATATTGCGCAACCTGCCGACCCCAGTGCAAACGGATGTTTCGATCCGTACAGTACAATGACGGTGACGTGCGATAAGGATATCATCAACAGCAGCACGCTTTCCGTAGTGGATCAGGACGATGATTTGAATTATGACGATTTTGTAGGCATACAAACGACGCCCTTGGAGGACAACCGTGAAATGGTAAGCGATGAGAATGTAGCTTGAAAGTACACATTGCTTACAGTAGAAACGTTTTTCTTCCCGGCAGTCTTTGTCTGAAGTGCACGTTCAAGATATAATAGCGGATGTGTACAACGTTGCGCCCGAGAAGATCAACCAATCGACAGATGCAATTCCATCGTCCCAACAGATTGCTGCCGTGCAGTGCAGTGCAGATATTCCGGCCCTTCAACCGAATGACTCGTACTTTGCCATGGTTGACTTCAGCGAACCTGCACTCGCCAGCAGCAGCAGCACTAGCAGCAACAACGGCCCAACCACCTGTGTGAATGGCGGTACGACCAATTTAGCGAACGATAAAACGTGTGAGATTTGCTTCAAAACGTTCCGCACCAGACAGAAGCTTACGATCCACCGGAACACTCACCTCCGGCTAGCGCCGTTCAAGTGTACGTTCGACGGTTGCACTAAAGCGTTCAAATCACGCATCGGTCTCGACGAGCATGTGGCCCGGCACACGAACAGCTTCGAGTTTACCTGTGATATCTGCTCGAAGGGATTCCAGCATCGTAGCTACCTGTCCGCCCATCGGCGAGCGCATAACACGGAACGCAACTTTCAGTGCGCACTGTGTGAGCAATCGTTCAAATCGAAGCAAGCGTTGCTGGATCATAAAAATCGTCGTCATCTGGGGGTGAAACCGTTTGCCTGCGAGCTGTGCGATAAGCAGTACACGAAGAGTTCCCAGCTGCGGGAACATATTGACCAGCAGCACGGCAGCGGTAAGCGGGACGATGCGAGGAGTGCGCGCCATCCGTGCCCGGAGTGTGGCAAACAGTTTACCTCTAAAAGCTACCTGAACGTGCATCTGCGAATCCATCGCAATGAGCGACCGTTCGTGTGTGAGGTAAGTGTTTCTCGATCTTTGGGTTAGCATAGCAGTGCCAAGTTCTTCAAATCGGGATTATCGGGCGCTTTTTAATGGAAAAATTGCTTGACTTTGAGGATGATTTTCTCAGGCTAGCGCTGGACAATTATGATTATTTATCATCGAGGAATTATTTAACTCTTCGCGCCGACTAACCACTTACTCACTGTTTTTAAATTCACTCACTTCGTTTTTTTGTTAACAGTTTTATACCCAAAAATGAAGTTCCAACTCTAGGCTAGAAAAAGAGTCAACAAAGTCAAGCAATTTCGCCTAAATAGATTTACCAATTCAGTCTTTCGAATCATTAGCCCGACCGGCGCAGTTGCTCCTACCTCCAGTAACAACACCAACTCTATCAATCCCTCTTTTTCTTTGGAGGTTTGCAATAAGGGGCACATCACGCGCAAAGATCTCGCCGTGCACATGACAAGCCACACGGGCGAGAAACCATTTAGCTGTGACATTTGCGGCAAAACGTACGCGCGCCGTAACGCACTAGACTGCCATCGGCGAACGCACACCAAGGAACGTCCGTACGTCTGTGATATCTGTGGCCAATCGTTTTCCCAGGCCACACCGTTGCGGGTGCATCGGAAACTGCACGAGACCGTCGGTCACAAAAAGCAATCGCCGAGCGAGACACCAAAGCCGGTGGCCACGGATGTGTCGCAAGGCCACGGCCGATAGTGTTCTGGGGTGATGAATAAATGTCCCTGCCAAAATCATGCTTGGTGAGTGCTTTTCCACTCGTAAAGGGTTGATCGTTGAGAACGGGAAACACCGCGCGTAACTGATTTTATAGTTTGATTTATTTTTCCTCGACTGCTACTTTCATCTATACATTGACTAACTCGCTTATCTCTTAACCTACGCGTCTACACTTTCTCTGTCAGTCTTGTTGGGAAACACACCGCGTTCCGGGATGTGTAATCTCAACTTTTGGCGAGAAAATGATTGATCGTATACAAAAAAAAGGGCTCGACGATAGTTGGATTTTGGAGCTACGTAACGATCGACTGCTAACTCTCTAACGCCTGGTTATACTGAGCTGTAAAATCGTGTAAAATTTTGAGGGACCTCCAACCAAGTCCGGCCGGCTAATGCCGAATGGAAATTTTAACGTACTCGGCTAGCTAGGTTTTCTCGTCAATGCCAAGCACCTCGAACGGTTTCAGATAGGGCAGTGGACGTTGGGTCCAAACGCGACGCTTTTTTAATCCTTCTCCAGCACGTTCCAAGCGTTTCAATTCTTCCAACATCGGGAAAATGCGTTGCTCGATGAATTCGCCGTAAGTCCACTGGAAAATGGAGGATAATGAGCGACTGACGCACTGAGGATAGCTTCTCTAAATTTCATCCACCAGCATGACTTACATGATCATACACCTCGGTGAGCGTAGAGGCAGCTGTCCGCGCCAGATTGGAGACGGAGTTAAGCAGCCGATAGTTTTCCCCCAGCAAATCGTCAACCCGTGCCGCACTGCTAAAGTTGTGCCGGATGTTGTAGTCGGTTAGCCAACCGCGCCTTTGCCGTATCGCATCCGTGTACTCCTCCGTTTCCGCCGTCAATGTCGCCAGCCGTAACATGAAGCGATAGATCATACTGCCGGGAAACATGCAGCGCGAAAACATTACCATCAGCGAGTCTTTGTGCAGCTCCAACCAGGCATGATGTTCTCCGGTAGGTTCCGGGCACGTTAGGCTGCTGAGTATGGGGTTGGTTTTTGCGCTTACATCGAAGTATCCTTTCGCAGCAGTCGAAAGACACACCGCCAGACTGGGCAGAGCGGATGGGAGTAGTTCGCACAGGATCGCAAAGTGATCGTAACGCTGCCAGCCTGTTAGAGCTAGTCCTTGCAGTCCGTGCGTGAACCGATTTCCTTCGCCCTGCATTACCGCCAGCCACCGGAGTGTGTTTTCGAGATGGCGTCGTATCGGAGGCAGCAGCAATCCCTCGCCGTGAGCTCCTTTAAACGCAGACGCAGCCCATGCCGTACTGAAGACCGATGCATACTTCTCCCAGGTAGCCGACTGGACGAATTTGTAGATATCCTCGGCGTAAACCCAGATCATAGGCTCGACCAACTTCCCAATGCCGGACGCTTGCAGTGTGTCGGCAGCCATATGCCTTAGCATATCGTCCCATATGATGATGCGAAGGTGGGGCCACCGGCGCCTTACGATCGTCGCCACGTTGTACACATGATCCAGAAACAGTTGATCCTTGAGCCGATGTCGACAGCGAGGACATTCCGCCAGCCGGTACACCTCATCGCAACCGATGTGAATGTGTGTCAGCTTGGGCGTTAAGCGTTCAATGTCTTCCTTGTGGAATAGGTTCGCGTTTGTGGCCGGCATATGGTACTCGATGACTTGCGTCAACAGTTCCTCTACGAACGCTAGCGAGGAGTTGTAGCTCGGACAGAGGGCCTGCGGTGAGTCTTCCACCTCACGCAGGTGTGCAAATTCCTTCAGCTTCAGTGCATACTCCAGATGGCCAAAGGTTTGCACCAAAGGGATCACGGTGAGTCCCAGTGCGAAGGCGGACTTCAGTAGCTCGAGAATTTCGTCCCGATTGTACGCATTGCGTGCGGCCAACGGTGCCAGCGGACCGCCGTAAGGAAACATGTCCTCGTACTCGAGCAGAATGCCCGTTGCGCCTAAGGTTTTGAGGATGGGCATCAATCGCCGAAGGTAGGATATTTTTGGAGGTGCTCCCTTTAGATCGAAGTGCACTAGACGTTGAGCTGGAGGAGGTCTACCGCCCGGACCGATACCGGCAATAACAGGGACGCCCATACGCTTCAGTTCGTGCTCGTAGTGGCTTTGTCGCTCGGCAGCTATACGCATCTCATCTGACACGTGACGTTGTCCTTTGGCACTTAGCTGCGGGTTAGCCAGTTTTCCCTCATCTGTACGATCCTGCATGATCACATCCCAGTCGTTGGTGTGGCGTCCTTGAGGAAAAGGATATACCAACTATTGCGATGAGATGCTCTGATTGCATAGCGAAGACAATTTAAACTTACCCTTCCCTGGACGTATTCCTCCCGGCGTCGGTTTGACAAACTTTACCCCACCTTCATCGCCCTCAAGCTGTGCGGACACTTGTTCGCCGTGCGGTATTGCCCCGTCCTGCACTGCATCGTGTCGATCGTGGAATCCTAACCGTTGCAGCAAACTCTCATGCCGGCCGTGTGCACTGCCAAGCATTAGCTCCCTTACCGACACGATCTTACCACCTTCCTCGGTAATGTGCGTTGTGTACAGGAAACCCCAAAACCACAGGGCCAACAGGAACAGGAGGGAAGCGCCGAGAAAGAATAGCTTACGCCTC
The DNA here is from genome assembly GCF_013141755.1 of Anopheles stephensi. Taxonomy (NCBI): domain Eukaryota; kingdom Metazoa; phylum Arthropoda; class Insecta; order Diptera; family Culicidae; genus Anopheles; species Anopheles stephensi. The sequence continues at coordinate 49,119,769 of NC_050202.1, forward strand.
CAACAAACCATCAGCACGCGTGAATGCATTTGTAAATGTTTTGAGCAAGATCCTCAGTGTCTAGAGATGCGGTTGAAATCTGAAACAGACATAATGGGAAACAGAAAAAAAATATCAAAATCTATTTACAGTGATTTACATTTCTTACACTTAATCTACTCCAGACATAATCTTTTCCTGGACCCTGATCCTTTTGAAGGGCTGCCCATCATCACTGCCTATTAGCTGGACTGCTTATTTCGTTTTGAATACGTAGCCAAAAAGGACGAGACTGAGACATGACATGACTCGGGAAAAAACTGACGAAACCCTCTTATACAATCAAGAGCAAAACGCTCAGAAGGATTTATCGCCCCGTATGTGTGAAAGGACAAAGGAATCACGATGACGAGGTCTACGAGTTGTAGCGTGATCTCATCATCGTGCAGCGAATTAGTCTCGCCAGGATTCGGTGTGCTGGTCATGTCATGTGGATGCCACCGGACGACCTAGCCCGTAAAGTCCTTCCACAGAGGAGTTGAGGTTGGCCCATGTTGAGATGGAATGTCGTTGATGCGTCCACTAAAAAGGCCAGGATACTGGAGCGGCAGTTCTGTATCGAGGAGTTCTGCATAAAATTAAAAACGTTTCGAGGCTAATTTATAACTCAAACTTGACTTTGGAATACGCTAATAAGCCATTGGATGACAGCATTGGCATTGGAACAGCCCTGCGGCTGGCTGAGACCTTAGTTATTTTTAGCGATCAGTTGTTCGATTATTTTAGGCCTTAGCGATCAGTAAGTCCTGGTGAAAAGTTTTTCCGATAGAAGATTGTTTGACAAAATCAGACAAGTTGTGTGTGTCTCTTCGAAAAACACATTTATCACGATCGCCGCCATCTGCTTTAAACATAGACGGTTACAAATATCAACGACGAGTTTGGGATAACACTGTCGATCTTCTCCGAGATACTATTCACCGTTTACTTCGACTGGACTGGATACTTCGACCAAAATTCTGCGACAGAAACAGTCAACAGGCGTTAAAAACTTTGTTAATCCTCGTCAGTTTTTGCTGCATTCACCGGATAGGATATCCGGAATTTGTCCCCCGTTAGATGGTTTTGTCTCTTTGCATTTGGTGAGAACATGTTGGAAAATTTTAAGCGCTTATGTTCAGTCTTCAGGAGATGCAAAGCAATGTCCAACATTTTTGTTCCAGGTTCTATTACTGTATTGGCTTTAATTGCTTCAAATCGGTTGCAAACGCCGTATTAATTTTGTCTGTACAACAAACAAGCCAGAAAATCGTAAAGCATAAATTGAAGGTAGTTGTGATCCTACTAACAAAACTCAGATAGGGCTGATGCACGTTCATTGTATACATTAAATAAGTAGAGAGAGAGAGAGACAGGGAGAGCTAAGAGTAACATTTCTTAGCTTTGTTCAAAAAGGGTTCGTTGGAGGACATAGTGATGCCATGAGATATAATGCTGAGCAGATGATTAAATTTAAAAAAACTCCATATCGGCAGAAGCGATAGCGACGCTGGTCTTCACACATCAGGAACGGAGATCAAATCCTATCCAGACCATCGCTCCGTACAAGGATATTCAAGTGGCTATTCAGCTACTAACCAAGTAACGGAAAGCCACAAATAGCAGGCCAAGACCTCTCATGGTTGTAGTCATATAATTAAATATGACCTCCATGATATGAGGCTGTCACATCTTTGGAATCCCTACAGCTTTAGAACACCTACAGACAGTGAAAGCACGTTGGACTTGAAATCGGGATGGATCGTCCGGCTGAAACGAATGGTAGATGTCGATGCCTGGATAAGATTCCTGCAGTACGTCAAGACCACTGGGCACCTTAATGGCCAGGTAAGTGAGTTAGTAATAAGTCCTGTATATCTTCTTCTTCTTTGGCCTAACGACCTTTTGGGCCATGCCTGCCATTTCTGGCTTACTAGAGACTTAATGATACCACGTAGTTGGATATATTCAGTCCTCACTACGGGAGAACGGTCCGGATGGGATTTGAACCCCGGTCCTGTATTTTTTATTCATGTAGAACGGAATCATAATTATTTAAAATAGCATTAAAAAGTCGCTCCAACAGTCGTCTGACTTTTTCTTTATCTTTTAAATTAATATGTTACTATCACACAATCAACATAACTCTCTGTTGTCTGTCGAACCTTCGTCTGATACAAAATTCTCCAGCAAATTCGACGACCGCTTGCACAATTTATACAATAATCAAAAACTCTTCGCACGTCAGCAGATTGTTGTCCTGGCTGTGCACTTCAGCCTTATCATGCATTCTCTTAATTTGTTGCATTCTGGCTCTGAAGCAAAAGAAAAAAGGAAGAGACATCAAAAATTCACCACGTATCGTTGGTCAAAAAGCTGGGCCCGATGGGCAGGCCAGTTTAGTTGCCGGTTTGCCATAAAAGGGTTCGTTACGACGAATGTGTTTATTGGGTATTTGAAAAAATATGTGAATTTGTCAGCACGATACATGCTGGGGCAGAAGGAACATATGGGGCAGCTACGGTGAAGAGGACAAACCGATCAGAACCTCTTCAAATGTTGCGAACGTGGTAAACCGGACCGGAAAGAGCAACAACATCAAAGGTTGTTTGGGGTTTGCTGGTTGGTGCAGAAGAATGTACGGGTGGAATCTGGATTTTTCAAAGAGACATTTTGCAGCCGCTTGGTATTTCTGGCATTTGTGTCTGCTCGTGTTGTTGGCGTTCCGTTTTGGCGCTGGGCTACCCACAGGGAACCATCACATAAGGAGGACAGGGAAGCTTCGATTGATTCGTGATTGGAGTGGTAATTAACTGCCCAACTTCCCTGCTTGAGGCAGTGTCTGTTCGCGATTGTGGCTAATTGTTTGATAAAAAGTTAAAGAACTGCCATAAAATTGCTGCTGAAAATCTATCATGAATAAAGTATGCAAAAAGGCAGTTTGGCCTTGAAGAGCAGCATTATTGGATGAGCATAATTGGCCATAAGATTCTATTTAATCATTCACGGCTATTAGTACGAGAGATGGTGAGATGAACGAGACCACATTAATATTGAGGGAAGATTAATTATTAATAATAAAATTGGAGGCCGTTTACTGGCAACCCACCACGGGGCCAGCCACTTACCTCACTGTAATCAGATAGACTCTGAGCTAATCATCAATAAAAACTTCAGCTCGACAGATGATTCTGGTTCCACATCAGAGAGACCTTTCCCGATGTAATGATTAACTAGTATTCATCCTTCGTTTAGCAGTGTTTTCTAATTGAAACAGATACACACAGGAGCACGGTATGTCCTTTAAAATACTTGGGCATTAGGATTATCATTAAACCCTTCACTTTCACCTACACTGAACAGAGACACAGCGAGAGTATTAAGGAGGACACTTCACACATTAACTATCCGCACAGTAAACTAAACTTCCACCAGGGCGATTACCGATTTCCCAGTCCTTCTCTCATCCCAGCAGGATCGCACCAAACATACAACCCTGTGACACTTGCTGACCAGACCTTCTTCGTCCGCCTTCTATGTCTGGACGATACCTGTCAGCACCAGCACCAATCACGGAATGAACTCGTTTCGATGGTTGATGGTTGTGTTTTAAGCAATCTTTTCCGGCTCGCACGGCTTCCGGATGGCTGTTGCGAGTTCGCACAAACAATGGACGCGAGTTACAGCATCCTGCGTTGGAAAGCTTCACTCGGCCGTTTCTTTCGGGGTTTTGTTTTGTGTTTTTGGCCGATGGTGCCGGGAATGACGCGAGCTGAAGCATCGCATCCAGTGCGCCGAATCGTCGTTCGTCACGGAGAAGCGTTACTTCGACGGTGTGCTCTGTGCTCTCTTTCTCTGCACCGGTCTAGAGACATTTTTCGGAAATGCAGTTTTGCTTTTAAATTAAAATTGCAATGCCAACATTTTGCATTGTTTTTGTTTAAATAATTCTAAACTATTGCTTGTTGTACGATCTCCTGTATTTCAAGTTACAATTCATAAATTTCTTATCTGATTTGTGTTCCTGATATGACCACGTGTTCTCAGGATACTTTAGGATATTGAGACTTATTCCTATCGCTATCTGTATTAGGGCGCTGACATGTCATAAAACATAGATTGAACCGCTTATGAGAAACAACTTCTAATGGATCACACCCCGACAAGCAGAGTCTTGCGTTAGGTGGATCTCATCCAGTGTCGTATTCCTACGTTCATCATAGAACGCTAGAAAAATATGCCAAAGTTACCTCATAAAGTTGTAGAAACATACGAAGGAACTTAGAGGCATCTCAGGAGACCGTGCACTCATTCGAATATTGCCTAGTCAGGGACGGATTAAGGGCTTTGGAGACTCCGAGCGGATTGGCAGTTGATGCCCCTCTAAATGTGACTCGTTTTTGAGAAAGACTAATAGGATTTCTATTGCCGACGAGGCCCCTAGCGGCCACTCCTTCGGCTCTTAGGTTGATCTACCACTGGGTGGATCTAGACTCTTGGAACCCTAAGCGGAATAAAAGTTAGGGATTCTTGCTACATTTAATCTGCTGACTGTGAGGCAGTTCATTGTGAGTTCGAGGTCCCTTTCGAACACGCTCACGGGCACGATCAATCCGCCTACAGTTTCAACCGCTTCTGGATCTAGCGGCTTTCGATACATTGTTGCTTATGAAGAACTTGTAGCAACATTGAACGACTGCACACAATGTAGGGCGCTGAAGGAACACTGGACCGATCGGTCCAAAATCATCAAAATTCATTGAGGAACATAAAAAGCCAATTGATTCTAGGATTTCAAGAGTGGACAAAAAACTCCGCAGACGATACAGATTATAGCTTATGACAGGATCACGAATTTGAGTAACGGAATAATGATCGGAAACCCGAACAAACATGGGATATGATGCCCTTTCGAGGTTTGGAGAAGTTCTAATCAATGCGGCCACTAACAAAACCGATTTAACCTAAAAAAAGAAAGAGAGGAACTTAGAACTTGCACGGTTATCTCCTTGACTCAGAGCTAGAATGAAGTCACCTGTTGGCTATGTTTATGTAGGCGTTTTTTTAACTAACAAATGTATCCGTTTAACAACGTGTTAAGGACTCCGTTCAAAACTGAGGAAACCATCCACTTAGCCGCGTTCGAGGAAAGATGCTCAGACGGATTTTTGGCCCCGTATGTATTCCTGTACGCAAGGCTGACTACTTCGCTACGGGTAAAATTGAGTCACAGAAAGCCAGAAATGGCAGGCCGAGACCTCTCGAGGTTGTAGTGCCAAGGAAGAAGAAGAAGCATGTGTGGAAGGACAATGGAGGAGCCCATTCGATGACGATCTCGTACGAGCTGTGCGATGATCTCACCATCGTGCAGCGAATTAGACTCGCCAGGCTCCGGTGGATTGGTCACGTCATGAGAATGACACCGGACGACCCAACCCGTAAAGTCCTTTTAGGCCGTCCACAGGGACAGAGGAGGCGTGGTAAGAGCCCAAACTGGGATAGAATGTTGACGTTGTAGCGTCCGGCAAAACGGCCGGGATAATTGAATTCACAGACGACGGCCAGATAGACCAGATCGTGATGAGTATTGAGGATTGTGGTGACAGGCCAAGACTGCGAAGCAGTTGTAACGCCTGATAAGTCAACTTGTTTAGGCGATGTTTAGTATAATATTTTTTAGTACTGCGAGTGTACTTGATGTCAGTGTAATCCAAACTTTGCTGATCAACTGTCTATTTCATGAGTCTCCAAACGGTGACTCGCCAAGCTCTTATAACTCTCGGCTAGATCTTATAATTTTAATCAGTATCATATTCGTCAATGCTCTTGAAATATTTGTTAAAAAATTGTCTAATAAGTTCCCGAAAAGGGGCAAAAGATTGAAGAATGTCAGTTTGTCAGAATTGAAAGCGAATTAAATGAGACTTTTATTTTCTCAGAAGCTAAGCTTCTCGGAAGCTTTTGCCTCTGCCGGCTACCGATTCCGGTAAAATGACAACCCGCCAATAAGTTGGAATGCAGATAAAAGAAACGAATGAGGTCTCTGAAGTTTTCCACGAGTCTCGAGTCTTTTTTTACAACTTAATTAATATTCTTTTAGTGTGTTTAGTAGATATAATTCTTATTGGCCATCTCATCCGAATCAATATTCCGAGTCATGTCAAATTTTGTTGAGAGAGATTGTTAAAAGCAAATCCATGCTTGTGTGACAGGAAATATGACCACGTTGGATTCTATTCCTGATATCGCAATTTTTTACCATCCTGCCCAGCTGTCCATCACTTTCATATCCGTGTCAGTGAGGCCCTTGCACCGAAAAGGAGACGCCTGGTCTATTGGATTATATTCGTACTGCAAGCTTTGCACATAAAATTAGTGAACGAGTTCTTGCCATTTAACAGCTGTACGACTCAAAGTCGGCTGTGAAGCAACGCTTGTACATCTACAAAACCAAACATTTACTTTGACCTAATGCTACTCGGCACAGAACGCTGGTAAGTTGACTCATCTAATGACTTTGCTTGCTTCTGACAGGGCCGTAGTTGCAGGGATTAAGATCATAAACCCCGGCGCCATTGCACTGTGACAGTTGTGAGGCATTTCAATTTCCCATGCTTTCCCCGTTGGGCAGCTGACGAGCTTCCCGATCCCGATTCCATTCCCCGTATGCAAAATTAATTGCCAATCTGGTCGCTGAAACCAGTCAGCTGCACGGTGAGGAACCATTTTTACCTTCTCGGTGCTGTAAAGCAAACCCTTTTTTAAATGAACATTCAAACAGAAAGCTCTCACACTTGGTTAGCTATTTGAGTTGAAACTAAACGAGGAACTAAGGGGGGGGGGGGGGGGGGGGGGAAATGCTCCATTTCACACCGTTTGTACACACTTGGACGACTGTTCTTCAACATTGTGTGTGTGCAGTTGATTAGTGCAGTTTCGTTCCGGACGGTTCTGCCGGGTGAGCCTTCTCTTGGTGCACGATTTCGATTCCTCTATTGCTTTCCTATTCCTATTTGCACTGTTTTTTGCCCCACGAACGTCAGTGCGAAAACGAATTCTTCAGTGTGGAAGGAAAAAAAGGGCCTTCGCGATGTGAATGCTCGCAGGTGCAATAAAACAGCTCATTAATTGCGTGCTTTCAGGCGGCAGAGTTCGTTAACGCGGTGGTGCGGTTTAATTGTTTTTACACTCGTCGTTTAATGAAGGGTAGAAAATAGTTGTTAATGACGTGCATCTATTGGGTAGAGGTTTAGCATTAAAACATCCAACTCTTGAGTACCAGAAATGGCAAACCACGATCTCCCCAGGGTGGTTTAATACCATAAGGATTCAATCAAGGACTCTCGATATCAAGCATTAAAATGGAAGGAAATTTATAGAAAATCTGCACCAAAAGTGCTCTAAATACATCAAGACCACCTACCTTTGAAGCATTCGAACTGAACCGTTGCCAAGTCCTCCGATTCAGCCTTCCTCTTTAGTCGTGCGCTTTCTATCGATCGTGCTAGTAGTAGTGGTAGGCGATGCATCGACAAACCTCACCAAATTACTGTTCTGAGCAGGACGATGATTACTACCAGTTGAATCCGTCGTATCAGTGCTGGAGCAATAGTCTGGGGTAAGTCCCACCGAGGCAAGCTTTTGATGGGGTGACTGAAGGCAAACACAACATGAGTCGCCAATAGCTTCATAGCGCCGCGTACCCTTCTTACCCAGCGCTCCAGATCACAAAACTGTATCGTGTAAGTGGCACCACCTCCGGATGGCAGTAACGAGTGGAACTTTCTCAGCTGTAAACCACGCTGGGAAACGAATAGGACCGCTACGGACCGTGCTACGCAATGGTCCTGATCGCTTTTCGAAGAAGAAATAATGGACACCGAGGAACGACTGTGCGACGGACCGGGAACACTGGTCGATGTCATCATGGCAACGTGTGATCAAATACTGAAAAAGCGTTCGCTATGTAGAGCTGCATAAAGCAAAGGCGTTGTCAAGGTAATCTGTGCGATGCAACAGACGCGTTAAGCGTCGCGTGATGTCCATCAGTTAAACACAATATCGTTCCTGCAGGCTGGAACGCTTCTGAGTCATGATTTGCTGGTTTGCCACCAGCGGGTGTGAATGGGACGAATAGCTAATGGATTTCCCCCAGTGACCTACATCGAGTATTTAAAGCGTCTTTCAAATGTTGCATCAAGCCAGTGTTCCTGCTGGAGGTCTACTGCAGAGGGCCGCTAAAATTATGATTATCTGTTGAATGCACATAGGACGATAGAATAGGAGAGAGAGAGAGCACGTTTCTGGTAATTTATGTATGATCAATACAAACGATTCCTTTCAACCTGAATGAATAATGCATTGTTTTGAGCTGCAAGTTGTTGAAAACTGATTGGCGGATGCAACAGCACAAGCACTTCAAACACATTTCCAGCCTATCAAGCCTCTTTCGTCCACGTGGACAGGTCATTCATTATTGTGCCCATTGTAGAATCCATTGCTGTAGCGGCTATTCTATTGACGTTCCACACATATGGAGCATCTTATTTTAGAGCTTCGAGCCGAGTCCATATCTTAGAGGTGAAAGTGAGTACTAGGACCTTGAATGTTGTATACGTTCCTAGATTCGACTCCCTCTTTCCTCAGGCTGTAGTGTGACCGGTTGGGTGATCCATCATCATTGGGCATATCTACAGACCTTGAGTCATTATACTTCATTTATCTCTCGCTCGACAGTCTAGATTTTAGAGTTGTTGGAGCTGATTTTAACCTCAAAAGAGGAGGAGTTTGGACGACTTCAATGTACGATCTGTAGGAGAGCTTCAAACCAAAGATCTCGATGTCGCTAGCGTTTGCAGTTTCGGATTAAGGTTTTGTGAGGTTCTAGCAATTATCTAGCGGCGAGTCGAACACGTTTCGTTTGGCCTACTACGCAAAACCAGTTTGGAGGTATTGAAATCTCATATCCTCGTGGACCTATGATAAGATGGACGTATCTAGGATAGTTTTCTGCAAGGTCCCTTTTGACGACAAGATCCGTAAAGGCCATACGCTTCGCTTATAGGTTTAAACGTCATTTAGCGAATGTCAGGTACTCTGTAGGACCAGGACAAAATTAATAGATCTTCCCAGAAGTACTCGTCACGGATTCCTGGTCATTCTAGCAAACCAGAGGCCGGTTGTGGGATATTCTGGATGGTTCGGCCACGACTTCAAGGTCCCTTTTGTTTTTAATTCGTATTTATGAACTCCGTAGGACGAGGTTTCTTAGATGATACCCTTGCGCTTAAACCTCTTCGACGAGTTCTATTTGGGATTTTAACCTATTTTTTCATTTAGATCTCTTTGGAAAGGTCTGTTCCAGCATGTCTCATCGCAGAAAGGGGCCTCTAGTCTCTTGCTATCCACGGACCTTGATACGCCTCTGAAACCATTCATCCGTCACTACTTCGACGAGGTCCGTTGGATGGCATCGGGGATCAGTGGTTGATTTCTATTAACTTGCTAATGTCTGTTTTACGAATGGAACATATCGATATTGTAGTAGCAGGAAGAAAATCGTGTACGGTGATTTTCTGTACCACAGCTTATCTCTCCCAGATTCCAATCACAAGGTATCGTCAATTCGCCAGCTCATAGTCTCACTATTAACAGGATTAAAAACGAGCTCTTAAGTTGCATATCAATTTTTCGTGAGTTTAACACTAATCTATACCTAATACGTTGATAAATAAATTTATGTAGCATTGGAAAGTAAATACAAAACCTGAATGTGTCCTCATACCTTGCACTGATTTATTGCACGCTGCAGTTTGTCTAACGGCTTACAAAATGTAACTGCCTCGTAAACCATCACGAAACGCCACGAGGATACTAATAATAGTAACCACCCGATACCCACGCTTAACAGATTCGTTTGATTTGGGCCTTATTTTTAGATCCACCAGATCAGCGTCCACAGTGTGCGTCGTCGATGGTAGCCGCTTGTTTACTTCCTTCTCGGGCAGGAACAACCAATTTCTGCTCAGTCGCAAAACACTTCCTTATCTTTGCCGAATGCATGTTTCGCACCATCATCATTGGCTCTTAATTATTCACTTGAAGGTTGTTAAGCGCGAACAAAATAACAAAACGTTACGTTTTTATCTTATCGGTCTAGCTTTGACTGGTTAAAAGATGCTGCTGCAAACGGTGCAACTCTCATAGCTTTCCTTTCTTTATGCTTTTGGCAGATTTGGTGGTCGTATCGGGCTTGCTCGGTTCCGGCGCATCGTCCGTCGGTTCCGGTATGATCTTTTGCACAAAGTCGATAACTCGCAGTAGCTGATCCTTCTTGATTTCGTGTAGCGCGGTACGGTGGGGAACAAACTGTCCACGCACACCCTGCTTTGCCAGCTCGTCGAACGTTGTTTGGCCCCATTCGAGCGGTACGAGCGTGTCCCGTTCGCCGTGCATCATAAGCAGTTCCGGTAGCTGCTCTTCCGGTGAAATACAGTCCAGCGAATCGTACACGATGCTGCCGGTGTTGAGGAATGAGGAGATGGCAAATACGCCACCCAGGTCTCGGTTCAGATGGTAACCGGTGTGCATTGCCAGAGCACCACCCATCGAGAAGCCGCCGACCACGATCCGATTCAGCGGTACACCGGCGGCCAGCTCACGGACAATCATTTCATTCACGGTGTCGTATATGGAGGCCAGCGAGGTACGTATCTCGGGACAGTCCATTTCGATGCGCTTCCGGTTGAACCACACGTTCGAGTTTTCTCCTCCCATCGGAGTGTACGGTTGCACCGGTGCCGTCGGGATGATCACCTTAATGTGCGGGAATTCCATGTCACGGCCAAGCAGGAAGCGTATCCATTCGGTCAAACCACTGCCAGTGTCGCCTGTGAAGCAGAACCACAACATCAATGTTGGGAGTTGGGGGGGATTTGAAATTAAAATCCAAACCACCACGCTAGTAACCCGGTGACCCCAAAGCCGGCGGCATAGAAGCTTTTTTACATAACACACTTACCCGAACCGTGGAAGAATATGAGTGTTCCGGCATGCTTTTTGCCCGTAGGATTAAACACTTTCTCAATCAGTCTCATATCGAAGGGCTCTCTGTTTTGCGATGATACAGCTTATCACAGACGAACGGCACAAAGCTAAACGGCAAGCAACGTTGCGACTGAGCAAAATAAAATAAAACTAAACGTTGCACGAACGAAACACGTCTTCTACGGTTGGGCTGCCAACTTCACTTCGGTTCGTTGCTCTGTGAAAAATGTAAACAAACCACTGTGGTCGGTTCATCGGTCACTAGGACGGCCATTTAATTTGACACATCGTTTCGGAAACCGTTGAAACATTTCAAACGCTTGAAATTTTTCAAAGCTTTTTCGAAAACGCTCCTCTGTACTTGGCGGTGCGTCTAGATCGGAGCAGATGATAGTCGTCGTGGGGGTCGTTATCGACACCGACCCGCACTCGTCAACAGTCTCTCTAGCCATATCCTTTATTAATTAAGATAAATCAACTCAGATCCAGTTAGGATCGCCACGGAGGTCAGCTGCGTGCACCAAGTCCATCGAGCGTCCTTCCGTTCTTGAATGCGTTCTGAAGCAGGCTGCTAATTCGAACCGAGATCGTAACATGCGAAACACGCTAAGATGAAGCCCGGGATTTGAGATTCAGGCTCCGAGATCTTAGAAGGAATCTGGGATCTGGAATCCAAAATGGGAAACGAGATCCGAGATCCGGAATTCGAAAGATTCTGAATTTACCATTGGAACCCGAAATCTACAATCCATGGCCAGGGATCCAAGATGGGATCAGCGATTCCGTGTCGGCATCCGGGATTTGAGTTCCGAGATGGGATCTAGGATCCGGGATCTGCGATCGAGTTTTCAAAATCCGAGATGGAATCCGGGAACGGAGATTCGAGATCCAAGAAAGAATCCGAGATCTCGAATTTTCCATCCGTGATTCGAGATCCGGTATCCTGGAAGGTTCATATACTTGAAGATGTGCTTAGCACGTGGTTCAGTATTGCATTTACTACAGGAAAATTATTAAAAGCTATTTATCAAATAGGCTGAAACGAAAAGCCACTTTTTCTATGATTTTACGTGTCTATCGCTCCATCTGTCTTCGTTTCGTGTTTATTACACAATAAATAGTACTTAACTTAAGCCTCGCTACTAGATAAAACTAGTGGAAATCAGTGTCCTCAGTACGTGGGTATAACCATTGTCTGTCACGTGAAAAGTTAAAAAAGAGACACACACACAAACGCACACAGGAAACATCCGCTTGCACGGACGCACAGCATGGATGCCTTTGACTAGAATGTAGGTATGCACCGCGGTGATTGAATATTTGCGAACGAATGTCTCCCGATCGCTCGGACAGCAATCGTTTCATGGCCGGATGTAGCGCAGCATCTAGAACCGGGTAATCTTGTTGGGAGAGATGGACGTTAGCGAATCGGTACAGCTGTACGGGTTGGAGATGCCGTAGAAGTTCGGTGCTATGTGGGTAACGTTACCACCACCGCCACCACCAACCGGACGATCCATCGGTGAAATGAGCGTACCACCATTGCCATGGTGGCCACCAATTGTGCCGTTGCTAGTGCTCATGGTTATGGTTCCATTTTCCTGTCGCAACCGTCGCTGTCCCCTTAGTGGGAGTGTTGGAATTTCACTGTTCGCTGAGTACGCCTCGTCCAGGTCCTGATCCATTACGAAGCTATCGTCCGTAGGTGATCGCTGACGCATGGCCGGATTCACGCATTCATATACGCTCTAGAAGAGATTGAAAATTGATAATACGCGTGCTAAAGTACTTCCGTTCGGGGATGCTTACCTGATCCGATATGAATTGATTTGCTTGAGCAAAGGCCAGCGAGGTGAGCGAAGGTAGTGCCTGCACCAGATCCGACCGTGCGATGCTGCGCACCATCAGGAAGCATCGCGGTATCATGATGCCAACCAGCACCGCGAGCGCAGTGGCAACCAAACCGAGCGAGATGGCAGCTTCACGCCATTCGTACCCGAACATGCACAGCGGTATCCACACCGTCCATATGACCAAACACAGCACCGAGCCCGTCACGAGCAGCAATCCCTCCCGGTAGTTGCGCTGCGAGCGGAAAATGAATGGCGCCAAGAAGATGAGCGACACGAGCAACACTCCATCGTACGCTATCACCGCCCAGAACCAGTGGCCGTAGTAGATCTCCCCGCAGGAGATGCTGTGCGCGTTCGCGTGCAGTACGATCACGAGCTGCGTGGAGAGTCCGAGCTGTACCAGCGTGCTGAACCCGCAGATAACGCTCTGAATGTAGCCGTTAATGTGCGACAGGAAGCCGCCTTCGCTACCGATCGAGGCGAGCATGATCGCACGGCACAGCAGCAACGAGAACGTCATGCAGTAGCACATCGACACGAGGAAGATCTTAACCGTGCAGTGCGCATTCCAGGTGAGCATCGCGTCCGTCCGGTGGCCCGCCAGATCCGCCGTGTAGCCCGTGTACTCGAGGCTGAACGGGATGAAGGCGGCAAACTGCAGGATCAAGCTCACCAGCAGCAGGATGCTGCCCAGCGGATGTCCCTCCAGGATGTCGTCCATGCAGACGCGCACGATCAAGAAAATCAGGATCGCCGCACAGAGCAGTATGCCTAACGAGGAGACGGTAAGACCGGCCGCCACCCATGCCTCCATCTTGATCTGCCAGTACATGTCACCGTACTCCTCGGCATCCGGCACACCACCACCGTAGTACACGGGCCGATGATGCCGTTCGATAAAGTCCGGATGACGAATTTCAAACTCCTTCGCACAGTAGAAAACCGTGCCCAACTTTGAGGGTGTGTCCGCATTCGTCGCCAGCCGCTCGTAGACGGTCGTGTAGTTGGTGATGGCATTCGAGCTAGCGATCAGCTTTAGCTGGTTGTCAACGTCCGCATGCTCATCCGTCGCCGTACGGTTTGCAACACTGGAAGTTGCATCAACAGCTCGCTTCTGCCGCAACTCGAACTTGATCGACTGTGTCGCATTCTTGAGCTGCAGAAGGTTCAGTATCTCCGGTGTTGATCGTTTCGCATGATACTTCCAATTGTTCATACACTCGATGCTTGCGTTACGGCAATCGGTACCGGTCCGGTTCAGGAGATCAATCACCTCCAACAGCAGGCTGCCAGCGGCGAGCAGTTCCGAACCGTGAATGCTGGTGCCGTACCGCTCCCAGGAATGTCCGAGCGAGGCAACGTTCAGTTCTGTTTCCGCTATCACGTACGCTCCGTTTGGAAGATCTGGAAGACAAACCCTCGTTAGAAAAGCATTCATATAAACTCTGTGAAATATGAGACAACGCACCAGGTAGATAGAGCCGATCGTTTCCGGTAAGCACCAGCACCAGCGTACCGTTCATGGCAAAGCTGATGGCCGGTTCCAGTCCAAGCAGTATGTAGATGGTGTCACTGCTGGGATAGTTCTCCAGACACAGATGCTCATGGCGGCAGATCGTGCTGAACCGGGTCGATAGTTCGTTCGAGCCGGAGTAAACCATCACGGACGAGTTTCCGTTCGTCCAGGGCAGTTCGTACAGTAGATGGGCGGCTTTAGTGAACAGCAGGTCGTGCGTCGATGGAAGGGGGAAAATGTTGTAATCCAGCGTTTCTGAGAGGAGACGCACAGAGGCCCACAGCCGTGGACTGACGAAGATTCCGATGGTGTTTGTTGAGCATTCTTTGAGTAGGTTTACCTCTTGCTGGAGCGTGCGTTGGCTGAGCGAGGTATTGAGAAGATGGATTATGTTCACACCTGTTTAGGAGGTAAATAAGATATTAATAGATTTATTCGAGTCCGAAGCTGCTATTCTTGCTGTCGAAAAGAATCCCTCTAAGGTGTTTTAACTATAGTCTCTAATAGCTTCAATAAGCCTGCTGTTCCAGAAGTCCGTCAGTAAATCGATCCTCTTTATATTAGAAGATCTGAAGGACGTGATCACGTTAAAAATCATTATAGACATGTTGTGCCAACAAACTTGAAACGGGGAGGAATTCAGAATTGTGGATGCTTTTGGCGGGAATCGCTCTGATCATAACTCCCGGAACTCTTGGTTGGGAATCCCGTACATAACAAGACCCTTCTGAAGACATCACCCTTTTGGCGACAAGGTCCCTAGCTAAATTTGGCTTCTTGGACGATGGAATCTCTACGACTATGAAGCACTTGATAGGCTAGGTCCCTTGGACATTGAAACCTATTCGACTACGTTTTCGCTTGGTGGACAACAAGACCCATTCGCCCACAATCTCGTCTCGGACGACGAGACGAAGACATCCTTGGCCATAGGATAGCGAAGAATTTAGAAAAGGATATCGGAACGACGTGTAGGGCAAAGGAACAGTCTGAGCCATGACGAGTGCGTGAAGTACGAGGCCGAATAAAGCGAAAAAGAACATAATAAGAAATGCATGAGAGAAGCGAAGGGAAGTCAGTATCGCCGAACTAAGCAAGTCACCAATAAAGAGACCCTGAGGACGACCCCATTGTTTCAAACGACTCTAAACCAAGCATTTGGCAACGTAGTTCATAAAAAGATAGGAGTGTGTGAGTTCTACCAAAGAATCGCCAGACTAGTAGTCAAGAGAACGTAGAAGAGTTCCAGGTAGTACAGAGCTCAAGAGGTAGCTCAAGAGAACTACGTCCAAGACAACGGAGGATAGAGACACTGAGAGACTCAGTTATGTGTGACGTTAGCCTGAGTGTAAGATCCAGCAGCTTTAAAGCTTTTGATAATAAGACGTCGATACAGTGAAGCTTGCAGTCGAGGGTTAAGCCCAGCTCGCGGCCAAGGTGGACAGCTGGTGAGGCTGGATAGAATAGGCTGACGAGTACGGTAAAAGGACAGACATAGGTCAAGAAAGTAAGTTGAACGAGAAAAGCAGCCGAGAAAGGATTGAAGCGACGACCAATCGTCGAGACCGAAGTTAGGAAGAAACCGTTTAAAACCATCGGTATACAATATATGTCCAAAAACGGGACATAGTGGACAGACAGACAACAGGAAATAGGAAAGGACTTCCCTGGGGTATCCTTGGAGTGTTGATGAAAGGAGAGGACAAACTGGAATCATTCTTTACTCGGTAGCTTCTATCAACACAGGAAAGATTCATAAGGACACAAGGAGAACGATATCTCAGACTCTACGTACTCAAGCACTTTAGCTTGTATCGATTATGATAGTGATGATATTGACCATGCGTCCAAAGACACTAAAGAGAGCGACGCTACCTACCTATGCTGGTATTGGTCCGTCCACCGGCCACCAACCGAAGATCATTGATGCGATCGATCGCGAACAGCGTAGCACCAAAATCATCCGTCTCAACAATGAACGTTAGCATCAGATCGCCTGCCAGCCGATAGATCCGATAGCCGTACTGGGCAGCGTACAGCTCGACGTCCTGCTCATGCTCATCGCCCATCGGGTGCATTTCCTGTCCTGCACCGCTACGAGCACTGTGCAGCCGTACGTCCGCTCCGTCCGATGTACGTTGCTTCCGTACGACGCGTACCATCTGCGGGTACTTCCGACGCTGATGGCGATAGGACTGTTGGTGAGGGTTCTTACTCCGAGACATGTCTATAAACGGTCGATCGGTACAGTTTGATTCGGTGCTCTCGGCACTCGCCTCCTCACTAGTAGCTATCGACGTGGCTGCGGTAGTTGTAGTGGTAGTGCTAGTGATTGAGTGATCGATCTGTGATTCCGTGTGAAAAGAACCATCCTGCTGGGTCGTTCCTAGCTCTTCCTCACTGATGCTAACGGTGCTGGTAGGGCTCTGCTGAAGATCCTCCACACTTTCCAGGCTTCTTCCATCCTTCACCTCCAACGAACCGGAACTATCGGACGAAGTGAAATCGTGCTCCGACAGTGAGGCATCATAGTTGGTACCATCCTCGGCGGAATGTATGCTACTTTCCGATGTGGAACTATCCTCGCCGAACGGTGCGGGTTCGGTCAATGCATCTGTTGCTGCTCGCTGCGTATTGAGTTGCACCCCAGCCGTCTTTGGAGTTGTGTTGCGGGTTTGTACCGACGAGACAACATGTTCCTGCCCAGTGGCGAGCGGTACGGTTTGACAAAAGACGAGTATAGTACCTGTGGGAAGTAAAAAGGGAAATTGGTAAGACACAAAACACACACACGAAGACAAAGACAAAGAGGGGTCTTTTGGACGGAAATAAGGGCTAGGTGTTTGGTAGTTCGGAACCGAATGTCCCGAAAAAAAACACGAAGGGGCTTAACCCAAACCCGTCAAGAACCTCCATCACCTGGTAGAGGTGGGTATATGCCACGTGTTGGTAGAATGTCGCCCACAACGTCCACAGGGGAACGTGTTCAATCGAGGGTGTAATTGAGCTTAGGGTGTGGTGCGGGTGCTCACTCTCACACACGCCATATGGGAGCTCTGGACATACGCCTTCGACTAATGGCTACGCGGCGCTCAACGGTCGTCAACAAATCGAGACATGACAAAGGACTTCAGCGACGACGTTCGTAAATCTTAAGGGTTGCTTCCATTACGTATTCTCATTGCCGTCGTCGGCGCCAACGTATTTATCGTTTCAGTTCATTAGTTTATGGGTGCAATTAAACGCCAAAGTGACTTCCGACACGATCAGACGTAGCTTCTAGCGTTCTCTCGCTCTCGCTAGCTCGAAGCGTAACGATGAGTGCATGCCTTGGTGCATAACTAATGCAATCTAAGGGGCGATATGATATCGCCGTCGATCGGGGAAAGCGTAACTGAATGCATCGATGTAGTCAAATTAGCATCAACCACGTGATTTTAAGGGTCCGCTCTCAACGAATGCATGCTTCCTTTCTGCTTCATTTTTGCCCTTAATGGAAATTGTTTAGGAATTAGATTATCAATTTTTTTGATAAGTACTTGATTAATCTTCATATTTGTAACGCTTTAATTTAAATTATCTCTTATAAACAGTTGATTAAATAGGAATTCAAATGTTGTCAAACAATTCGACCGTTTGTCTCCACTATCTCCACACTGACCACCGCAGCTCTCGTCTTCTTCCACTCAAACTGTTTTCCTTTCACGGAACCGACTGGCCAAACCGTTCCAAAATCGCCCTCCGCACCAGTGGGTTAGACACAAAGGGACAACTTACCGATAAGACACGCAACGCATGCGCGCTGCCACCGTTTCGCTGGCACCATTATCATCGTCCGCGCACCTCGGCGGGAAAAAGGTATTCGCCCTTCCCTTCCGACGGGGTTTCACTCGGACGACACTACACCACCAAACGGCCGTTGGTTACTGTGCCTGTTGTTGTTCGGCGTGTTTGGTTCACTTTCGCTCATTAGATACAGCGACTGGACAGCACTAACTCGAGCTGCTGCTGCTGCTGCTCGAGAGAGAAGCAACAATCCGATCCGAATGTTTCGATTTGTTGCTTCAAATTACCACTGTTAACAGGGAGGGACGACCGTAAAGCCCTTTTTTCGATTTTTCTTCTCTAGATCACACATACACACGATCGATTTGAATTTTCACTGCACGAACACAATGCGCAAGAGAGTTTGGGGCTGGCGATTTAGTCGTAGAGCACTTTTACACTTGAGTTGAGCAACTAGGTTTTATTGTCACTGGTAGTTGAACGGTGCAGAACTTCTGCACGACTGCTCCTTCACTCTTGCCAAACAAAACACTACAACTGAAGCTAGAAATTTGAGGTCACATTTCGAACATTCTACCATCCTTCGCGTCGGCCGCTCGGATTTAACCGATTATCCTAATCCGCCCATCCGGGGGTGGAAATCGGCCCAACCATGGCACGTGGCGCGAGCAATTTAGGGATAGCGAACACTACGGTACGGTCCTACCGGTACGAGCGATCGTAAACAAATGGAAGCCACAAAGGGGCGAGTTTGTGCGTTTGTGCTGCCCCGTGTCCGCTTTATCGAAGCGGAACGATTGGTGATGTAGGGCTCGGCTCTTGTCTCGGCTGGCGTACCTGCCTACCTGCCAACTTTTAGGGTGGATTATTTATGTTATTATTACTCTATCTTCCGGATGATTGTTATTTTCATTAGTCGGTTGTTTTTCTACAACGCTGTCAACCCAATGCAACGATTTATTTTGCCAGTTAGACACACTTGAGATTGAGTTACAGGTAACGGCCTCACGGAATGAGGAACGCGCGTTACCTTGCATCATAAACTTGTGACAACAGGCCAATAATAAGGAACAATTTTTGGGGCGGGTTGTAATATTGAATGTACTTCCTTTTGATCGTTGAAGGGTAGTTCCTTCAGTGATTTTGAGGGTTAGTGATAACTGTATTTCACTGAAATAGTTCAATGTTATTGACGGTTTAATAAGAATAGAAATGAATTCAACAACTTTATTTGAGGGTGTAGAACGCTCTAATACTCTAATAAATAGTTTCGTTTGGGTTCAGAACCTGTTTTTAAGTGATGGGAAAAACGGTCACTTTGAATTGTAACGCAGTTTGAATTTTCTACTAACCGTAACGGCTTTTATTTATCTTAAAAAGAAAGATTCTCCAGTGTGCAAGCTTTTATATTCGTTAGGGTGTCCAAAACCCACTTATAAAAGTAAATATAATCGTACAAATGTCAATAGAAAATTTATAATAAATTATAGGTTGGAGAATTAGTTAAATATATTGCTAGCTCCAACGCATGTGACCTCTATGATGACTGTCGATCTGTAGTTTTGCAGTTGGACGTGCTTCACTGTTGCCAATTTAGGTCAAAACAATAAATATCAGGGCAACAAACATGCGTATTCAACATTTTTTATACATCATCAGTCATCGTTAAGAAAAATCCCAAAAATCCTCTTTATTTTCCAGAGGCCGCCAGAGTGTAATACCCCGTGGTGAAGCAAAACACACTTACAACTTTTGCTGTTTTTCTTCAACTCATCGCAATAAAACAACATGCAGCTAACACGCAAGATTCATGTTGGTCAGCACCGGCCGGCCATTGGAAAGCGGGTGTAGTTAGTATCTAGGCTAATGCACTTGCAGCTGCTTTGTGCATCATCACCATGCACTAGCACGGCGCTCCATCCGTCCATCACGGTTGTGTTTGAGCTTTTCCCGCGTTTTATGTTCAATGTACTGGTGGCATCGCTCTTTCACATGCAAAATTAACTCGAATGTGAAACTTACAGGAGGTTTGATTTTTTATTTTATTTATGAGAGACGGCCTGGCCATATTGCTAGGTGTTTGAAATTTGATAAATTTTAAAATGTCGTATGCAGAAAGAAAATAAATATTCCTTGTATCAACAAGATTCTACTTAAAAAGCCACTATTGCCGTCCATTAGCTTCAATCCTGCTTGAGAACCTCGAACAAGCTGTTACTACAGCTTCCATAGAAAGGTCTTCCGTTGATTGGGCTTTAGGAGGAGAAATGTCTTAGCAAGTCTCTAAGCGTATGCCTGACTGTTTCTACTGTTTTTTAAGAGCATTAAGCAGCAATCATAATACCCCTTATTTTAAAGGCCGGCTCGTGTTATCAAGGTGCAAGTTATTCTATTCCATAATCCAGGCAGGCTCCAGTCATCCTCTCTGATCCAAGTAATATGAATTGTTGTGTGGGATTGATAGTGTGTGTTAAAACCTCTAACCTACGGACAAACAGAAACTATTATGTATAGGTCCAATTTATTTCGAGTGTATTGATACCACACAAAGCAGTACAGAGAGAGAGAGAGAGACGATCCGAATGGGATTCAATACCCAGGTCCTGCCGTATGAACGACCGGCGAAAAATAGTACGCTCTATCTTTTTGATCACTTAAAAAAACAGCTTGGCTCAATTTTACAATATCTTGTGCCATGTTCCTTCATCGAATCTTCACCCAAAATGTTCGTTCTTGACCTTTTTGCAGGATTCCCTGGAAGATACCCGAAAAGTAAAATTAACTCCTATAAACCAGCTGTTTATAAAAAAAAACCAACAACAGAAACCACAGAAATTTTATATATATATATTTTTTTTTCTCCAAAAACACTCGTAAAAGTGAATTTTAGTGTTCATTTGGAAGCGACCACTTGGTGGATAGGAGTTTCCAAAAGTTGACTGCCAAATTTGAAATGATCTTCCCAAAACCTTCCGTAACCACTGGATGAAAATCCCAGCTGTATAGTGATGAGAATAATTAATTCCAGTTGAGGATTAAGATTGGACCCTATTAGGATTGAGTCTTTGAATCTCAATGCAAATATCGTAATATCCTTGTCCAATCCCTATCAAATCCCAATAAAAATTCAAGCTAATCTTAATCGAATCCCAATTGAATCCTACTCAAATCCCAATCCAAACTCAATCTAATCCTAATTAAACCTCAATTGAATCCCTATCGAGTCCCAATTCAATCCTACTCAAATCCCAATCAAAACTGAATCTGGATCGAATCACAATGGAATCTCAATCGAATCTCAATTGAATTTGAATTCGCCATTAAGAATCCTATCCGGTTCGAATCTTTTTAGGGATTGAATCTTCAAATCTTCCGAGTCCCGAAATTCTCAACACTTCTGCAGTATGAGTCCCCTTTACACGGGAACCGGAAGCAATAAGCAGTACGTGAACGCGATGATAATGATAGTGATTGATACCGCCTCGCCTATCCCGCAGGAAACGAGGACATTAATAACGCACACCACCGCAACATCCGGGGTGACACAGGATCCAGGTGTGTCCTGCCGCTACTTCCTGTGTTCTCGTCCGCACAGTCATTATGATTGCTGAGAATTCTATTAAAAAAAACAAAACGCTTGAAACACGCGGTTGCAAACGGTTTTACGGTCCGGTGCATCCGATGCTAATGCCCTTGGTTCGCGGCTGCCACAGCGATGATCGGCCCGCAACCCTCACAACAACACGGTGACGCGATCTTTACCCGTCGTGACGTGATAAAAGAAAAAAAAAACGCTTGCGGGTGGTAGGAAAGGGGGTCCCGATTCCGTTTTAAACGCACATCGCCCACCACAATACAAATGTTTGCCGGTAGGGTTTGAAGCGGCGCCTCACCAAGACTACTCCCTGCTGGACATAATAATTGCTTCAAAAACAACACACGGGAGCGAGCGTTCGTGCGGGTGTCGTTGGTGTTGTGTTGTTTCGCATTACCATATCTGAATGAGCTTGGTTGTGGTGCGGCGTACCCGGGTTAAGGAATGGCTACTTCTTAAAGCGCGTTCGTTGCTTCCATTCGTTGGCGATTGATCGATAAAACGATTATGAACGTAAGGTGGCCACCCTACAGAAGAACCTTACGAGCGGTTTGATCGACCACCTCGAAGACCTCTGTGAGGATTCGGTTCTCTTCTTGATGCTACACCTGTCTCTGACAACAAATTCTTCACCAAACATTTACACTAAATCACAGCACAATGTTCGCCGGCGGAGAACTAAGTGTTTGGGCGCATACCGAACAGTGTACGCGATTGAACGATATCCACACACACAGTGCGCCAGAACGATGACTACGCCTACCTAGCCAGAGACTGTTTTGCGGCCGACTACCACTGCCGCCGTTGTCATCGCCGTCGTCAGCTAATCCGTTACCATAACAATGCCAAACGACGCACGGAGGCCAAACAAACTCGAGAACCTCAACGTGACGGAAGAGTGGTTCGTTCGCCATTCAAGGGTACAACACTGGATGGATGGGCGGATGGGTGGAAGCGGTGCGGCCAAACTAACCGAACGGAACAGCGAGAGACATTGCAGGTGACATAATGTGTAAGCTGCTGCTGCTGCCCGGTACACCGTATTTATGCTTGGCTCTTGTTTTTTCGTCAACTCTTTTAACTTCAGCTGATATCTGGCGCTCACGCATCACGTCGACTTGCTGCTCTTCAGCAGCAAAAAGCATTGTTGCGTTGCGAATGCGAATTTGCATAACTATTACAACAGCCATCCCTTTTTTTCATCTCATAGAAAATAAGTTAAAAGAACAAAAATCGGGCAGAAAAAGGGGGCCGTGGAATATAACAATTCAAATCGTCACGTTATGAGTCACAGAGCGACGATATCCACGCAATGTCCACCGGTGCCGAACGACGAGAATTATGATTTTCACTTTCTTTTGGGGCCCATTCTCCAGGGTGACTCATGAAAGCAGACGTCCAAGACGAAGACCAAACACCAACTCCAACCGTAGTGTTGGGAGTCAAGTTCTAATACCACAGTAGGCTTCGGGACACGGCCATCCGCGTTACATAACCGACATTACATGGCCGACATTAGCTGACCTATGGTCAAGGGATTTTGTAGTACAAAGAAACGGGCAACAGCGTGCTAAAGCATATTAGCGTAGCGCTTAGCAACTAGTTTGTTACGTAGACGATATGCAAAACTGGGCCTGCTTCCTTTACGTGGAATTTGGTTCTTTGAATGAGTTGAGACATCAGACATACATCAAAATTAACGGATTTTTCGCCACGACGAATCGCTGGATGAGCCTTATAAAGCCTAACGTCAACGTAGAAATCACAGTTTCCTTTCACCGGTTGTGTAAGTGGTCGGCTCTCCGTAATCGCCTCCAAATTTATCACCTATCACCCCGAAAACTTCAACCAATTCCCGTGGTAAGTCCCGCAAACGGCACACGCACACTCCCCCCCTAATAGCGCGGGGACGGTATCAACTCACACGCGTCGCTACGGTTCGTTTCGTTCGCCAAACGCTCGCAGCAATGTGTGATGCGCACCGGCGCAGCACCTAAACGCAACTAAGACCGGCAGACGATAAAGCAGGTCGGCAGCACTGCAGAATTTGGACGCGTAGTTGTGGAAAGTGAAGAAGACGGAGAAAACTGCTTCGCCCGCGCATTCAAGGTTGGAAAAGCCCGACGCTGCCAGTCGTACCCCGCCCGAAGGTCGACTAAGGCAACGTACGCCGCACGACGGGTTGTGTTTGGGACCCGGCCGTTACCATCGTGACGCTCCGATTGCGCTTACGGTCAAGAATGGACGAGTGAAGAAAATCTGCACCAGGCCTGCCGTCGAGGAGGTGAGTCCTTGGCGAACGATGTTGATTGTTGTGATATTTTCCACATGCATATTTCGTTCCAGATTTTCTTGCTCTACAAACGATACACTTGGGGCAAGGCCCAGTGGCAAGTTGGTTAATTTTAAATAGATGTATATATTATTCCAACCCTCAGCTAAGCGCTACTTGCTCATGTGTGGTAGCTGGAACCTCGCTCAACCACAGTACCACGCGTCCATTCTGATTTCTTTACTTGAGGGAAGTTTACGTGGTTAAAATTGTGATGCGTACTGATAGAATATCATAAAATTCAACAACTGCACTTTATTCCTGCTATTTGGTGTATTGTTACTAAGCTACTGCTGCTAGGCTTGGCTAATCTTGTGTTGTTACGGTGCAACAACTGGGGAATGGACAAAATGGAGTTTCGGTTTTTGGCTTATCTTAGACTAAGCTTCTTTTTTTACAAAAATTAAAATACAGTTAAATAATTTACTTGTTGCAACTAATAAGGGTGCTTATCAGGGAATGCAATAAGCTGTCCACTTGCTTAACACAATGCGCCGAACGAGATGGTAACAGTGTAAGCAATCAACGACTTTTTGTTGTTATCTTCAATTGTGCCTTGTTGTAAACAAATGGACGATTGTCTTACAGGGCATCCCGAACATTTTTGACGCTTTCCCATGATTTCTTGGTGGTGTCCCAAATATTCGTGGTTTCGTCCCGAGGGTTTTTATTAAGGTTTCCCAGATGACTTTATAAAGTTGAATAAAAAATCAGAAAGGATGTTAAATGATTTATTGAGCCTACATAGGAGCATTGGGGCGGTCAGGTGGCCGAGGTGACAGCCATCCGAACCGCATTCCGCCGTACGCAGGATTTGACTGCCCGGCTACGGGTGGAATCAAGTCACAGAACGCCAGATAAGGGCGGACCGAGACCTCTCGAGTTTATAGTGCCAAGAAAGACGAAGAAGAAGAAATAGGAGCATTTTTTGCCTAGATGTTCATTTGAACTTAAGTAACATGTAAGAATGTTCTGCTTGACGGAAACATATTAATAGTGTTAGCATCTTCTTTTTCTTGGGCTCTGGGCAGGCAGCCCAGTCCTGCCGTGTGAAGACCGGTTCCGTTATCGCCTAGGCCCCAATAATTGAGTCCTGAATAAGTTAGAAAAGGCAGGCATGATCTATAAGAGGTCGTTAGGCCAAAGAAGAAGAACAAAAATAGGAACAAGTGTAATTTTATTCATGTCAACTTGCCTTGTCATGAATATCATTTTTGTTCATCTCCACAAATTTTTTATCTGTTGTAAAATAAAAGCAGGTGTGTCGAATAATATTGATACTAGTTCAAAAATATAAATTAAAAAATTAACGGAAAAAGCGTCTCCGGGACAAAACCGAAAAACTTTTAGGAAATTGTCAAACAACATTGGGAAACCCTGTATGATCTGGAAAGCACTGTAAAACACTATTATAAATCAACATATTTTCCAAAACATAAAAAAAAATCATTCCTACCCAAACAATGAAGATTAAGAATAATGCTGGTTCCTATACATGAGTTATCTTTTACGCTTATTTGCTTATTATCTAAGCTCTAATCGGTTATGCATATGAGCTGAGCTGTTGTTGATTAAACTCACTTTACACGCACACACATAGCTTCTTTTACGTACAGGCCTGGCTGATTCTATTCTGGTGGGTCTATTAAAGCGAAGTGATTCTTCTTCTTGATGCTATGCCAAGTGTTTGTTTTATCAATTGTTTCAACGCGTTTTCAGTTGATCAAAATATTTTACTTTCGACACGGGTCGACATGTGTGTATGCCCTCGTTAAACGGCACCCCTATGAGGGTTTTTTTCTTTTGACTATCAATTCCTTTGTAAGATGATGTTGCGCTTAGCTTACATGTGTTTAGCGCAACAGCAGCGATTGTTTCCTTCCAACAACAGTCTCAATCCGTGCGAACAAAGGCGCTGCAAAAATTAGGAAATTCGTACCGCCCGAAGGAATAACAACACCATACGTGGGAGTGCCGTGGGACATAATCGGTGCTCGGTGCCAGTGGGATGGGACAGAATAAAATCACACAGTCACACAACTTGGGGAACTCTCGTGCACAGGAATAAGAGGAGAATTCTAAATGGAAGTGTCGAACTATTCGCCGATAGACAGACAGGACCAGATCAGGATCATCACAATGTGCGCGCCACCAAATCCAAAAACGGGGTTAAAATACATTTAAAGTTTTCTTTTTGTTTGCTCTAAAATTACGAATGATTCTACTATAACCAGTGCAGCCTTTAAAATCGATTACGAAAAATTGGAGAAAATTTGTTTAACTTGCACCCATATTGTTTCTTCTCACGCCCCTAACCAAGCGAACGATCAAGGACGCCTTGATCGCTTCACTTCGCAACGCTGCAGTTGATCATATTACAAAGCAATTGATTGAAACATTCGTTTTATTTCAGATCCGTTTCGTCCTCGAGCAGCTCATCGACGTCCTTTTCCCAGTTGCTGTTGCGCTCGTTGCTGCCATCGTTCACCAGCTCGTAGTCCTGCAGCTCCGCCTCCAGATCTTTCTCCCATTGCTCTTCTAGAAATGCGAACGAACAGTTTAAATTAGCAAAGCAAAACTAAAATAAAATGGTGGAATCACAAATGGTGTGTGGGATTGCTGAACAACGTAACGTAAACAAATCGCAAATCAAGAATGGGGTGGGAGTAGAATTTGTGGCATGGTCATCACAAAAAAAACTTAGGACTCCCAATAAGAAAAGTTCATGTGGTTATAATGTGCTAAGAACGATCACCAGATTCATACAAAAGTAAGTTTTAAGTGCAAAACATCGATAGCTAAGTAATTCGTTTAGTACATCAATCATGTGTTTAATTAAGATGTCAAAGCAAAATAGTTAGACATGAGTTCGCAACTAATTGTCGCTGTCCGTCGATAAATGTTCAGTAATGTCGATATGCTCAAAAGATCCTCCTTCCTGTCTTAACTACAACTTAAAAGACGTAGGGATCCTTATTGATAAGCAAGTAAGCAACTTCATAGTAACAAGTCGATTTCGAGATCCGAGATCGAACTAGCTGAACTTTAAGGGAACTAGGGATCTTAGGTGATAAGTAGCTTGGTACATCCAACGTTAGAAATTACAACCTTCGGAACTTATTGATCCTTCTTGAAAGGTATCTGAGTACCTTCTTGAACTTGACCTGTACAATATCCTCAAACTCTCTCATCCTGTTTGACCAAAACTTTGGAGATTAAGGTATTCTTCTTGATAAGTAACTCAGCAAATTCATGACTACACTTTTTCGAAACCCTCGAACTCGCTCGTCCTGTTTAACTTGGATCCTTCTGGATAATAATTTAGAATCTTCTTGACAAGTCAATTTCACGATCCTCTAATGCTCACTTCTTATTTGAAAAATAATTTAGAGGTGTAATGAAGTCTTGATAAATATCTGACTCAATTCTTCACAAGTCAATTTTGTGGTCCTCAAATCTGTCTTATCCTGCTTCACAATATCTTCTGGGATCTATTTTTTTTTAAATAAAGCTTAGCCTCTGTTTACTCCAATCGTCTACAACTTTGCGCATTCAGCGATCCTTTTTGATAAGTAATAAAGTAATCGAAATCTTCAAAATGACTCACTACGTTATAGTGCAACTGATCCTTCTTGATCTTCCAGGGAACCTTCTTGATAAGTACCTCAGTGATCCAGTTTAAGCACAACTTTATGGGGCTGTAGAGATCATTCATGACAGATAACTTATCAACTGCTTGAAAGATCCTCGATCCCCGATCTATCTAGTCCTGTTTGACTACAACTTGAGGGATGTAATGATCCTTATTGATAAGTGTCTCAGTAACTTCTTCCCAAGAGCTTTTCGAGCTCCTCCAACTATCTGTTTGACTATAACCTTAGAGATTTAGGGACCCTAACTTCTTGACAACTCTTTGGCGAGATCCTCGTGAGCGTCTCCCTATACGTCCGCAACGTTGTTTAACTAGTCTAATGAGGTCCTTCAATGCATTAAAAACATGTAAACGAAACGAAACAAAACGAAGAAACAGAAGAGTGAATAGTGGCTTTTCTTTCCAGGAAAGATGAGACGCGCCAGTGAGCTAAAGCTTTGCCTCATCCTTCCACAATTCACCCAATGAACATAGTACATGAGAACAAGCTGGTCAAAAGCTGGTTTTTTGGTTTGAATCAATAATTGCCTTAAAATTTATTTTCTCTATACAGAATAATCGTCTCCGTGTGTTTGTGTGTGTGTGAGTGTACGTGTGTGTATATGTTTTTTAGAGTTTCACTATAGTTTGTGAAAATGTGTGTGTGTGTGTGTGCAGAGCAATGTCCAATATTTTGTTTTGTTTTTCCCCCCATTTGTTTGCCAGTTTAGTTGTGGTGTGTCTGTTTGTGGTTTTCCTTGGTGTATTCATATATGTATGTACGTGTCGCGTGTGTCCACTTTCTCTTTCAGTATAACGTTTTTTGTTTGTTGTTTGTTTTGTTTGTTGGTATATGCTACTTCCCGTGAATGCCGAAGGCAAATTGCTGCCACACTTGTTGCCACATCTTTTCGCAACTCTCTAGTCCAACTGCCCTATCTCAGTGTGATCGATATTGGTTTGTATTATTTCTTTAGGTTACCGTGATTGCAAGAAGATTTCTGTTTTGTGAGTTCTTTATATCCGATCATAAGTCGTGGCACTTCCAAGCAAGTGACGTGGACAAACGAAGTAACGAAGACAAACCCGACCGACGCCATCTTTCTGTTGCGCCGCTGCAAAAAAGCGTATCAAGCAAACAAAACACAACAAACGAGGGTTTTTTTTTAGAGGTGAGTTAATGTAAACTCATATATGGGAATATTTCCTTGAACAGGGAAAAGGGAAATTAAACATCGTCTTGCTGCTTCCGCATCACACTCTACAGGCTATCCCGATCGGATCCCGAACAGGCTTAAACAAATTTGTGTCAGCTCGCGCACACATCACACATCCTCCTTTTCGTTTCGCTGTTCCCTAAACGCGTCACCTTGTCACGGCCATTAAATACTTGTCGCTTGGCTTTGCCACCAGCAACAACGGATAATATCCGATGCCAGAGTTCGTTCGTTTGTTCGCCATTTTGTTTTGTTGGATACTGATTTTTGTTTTGTTAATTTCTCAACACCACGCACACAGATACATACAGAGAGAGAGAGAGGAACATTTTTTTTTTGCTTTTGAGGGGGTAAGGAGAATTAGATATTTTTTTGTTTTTGCTGGTGAACTCCATTTCACATACTTGATGTTTTTTTTCTTACTTTGTTTTCTTTTTTTGTTGTGTTCGTTACGTTTAAATATATGTTGTTGTTTTTTTTTCGTTTTCTCTTCTTATCCTTTGGTTTCGCACATCGTTTTGTTTTAATGTTGCATCACGTTTTCGGTTGTATTGTCATATCTCTGTAGCTTTTTTACATCCTTTTTTCGTTTTTTCTTGCCTGCTGCTGCTGCTATGCTCCTTAAAACCAATATCTACGAAGCGCGGTTCCGTTCGATCCCCGTTCGGTTGCATCATTCCCTCATCGTTGTTGGCATCGATGGCGGATCCCGCTGCTGGGCCACGCCTCGCGCAGCAGACGTTGCACAGAGGGATGCTGGTTTGCTGGACACGGGCTGCTCTGGCCTGCAGGCCGAAGGATGCCAGATCCGGCAACATCGGGAAGCCGAACCTCGCTCCGATGTGCCATTCTCATGATAATTATTATGGCGCGTTTGTTTTTTCTTTTTCTTTTTGCTGCAGTTGCGCATTCATTAAGTGCAAATATACTGGTCTAGGGTAATAGAATCAACGCAAATGCATAACATCGAAAACTCTGATTTATCTCTTCATATACTAGCGTTTATGGTAAGAATACTGGCTCTGCTTTCGCTGCTGTGCTGATATTACTCTGTAACATGCCTGCTTTGATGTGGGTTTCGTGGCTGGGATTTGTTTTGCAATGTGCTGCACCTTTTTTCCCCGGGGGGTTTTATGTTGTTGGATTGATTTCCAATACCCATACCCTTTTGTCGCGTTGCGCCATTAAGGTTAGGGGACATTGCTTGAAGCAAATGGCAACGCAAATATACTACACGAATCCTTCGGGCCTTATCATTTCGTTGTGGAATGATTCTCTAGGCTGACACTCTTGTTTTGTAATTAGTCTGGGCATAGAATAACGCAACACAAACAAACAACACAAACTAGCACGGTACAGCACCGATGAGTGATTCTGGTTTGATAGTGATATTACTGCTCTATGCTGAGTGGAGGCATAAGCGTGGAGAATGGTGAGTATGCTTTACATGGAAAAATGGAAGATCAACTTTAACATCCATATACATATTTCTTATTGCTACAGATTTTTGTTTGTTTTGTTTGTTTGTTTTTGTTTCGCTTTCTCCCGGTTCCCGGCCAATACTGTCCGACAATTCAATCATTTAAAAACGTAACACACATCACCCATTGTAGAGTTGAAGTACTGCTTTAATTAGGTTGTAACAATACAAAACGTGATGGGCAGGATTCGAAACAAGTGTGAGGGAATGATAACGGTGCCATGTTGGGAATGTAATGTCTTTTCGGTGGGTCATGAGATAACGAAGGTAATAAAGCATTCGATCGATTTTAAAGCAAAAGCCACAAATGACACCATCATTCATCAACAACATTATGGTTTTGCGATACCATTAAAATCCACAGCCCTTTCATGAATCACGAACTAATTGAACTTTGAACGCATTGATTGATTTAAAGTTTTAGTTTCAACGTATTGTAACGCAACAGCTAACTCCATCTTTCCTCCATTCCATACCCCAGTTAACGAAATAACGTATCGACGATCGTTCGCGATGGGAAACGTTTCAGCAAATATGGCAAGATTATGATCATGACTGACAGACACAGAGACACTAATCGGCACGCAACACCCTTTCCATGCCTGCACGGCCGGAAACGTTACGAAGAAGTAAGAAGGACAGCAAGTCACACCTAGACAGCAAGGAACACTTATTGAAGTGAAGAGCGCGCGCGTGTTTGTGTGTGTGTAATTGCGTGTTCTTTGTTTTAGTGTTGAAATGTTGTTGGTTCATACTCGTACAGGGCGGCAGGCGAAAAATATTGTCAATGACTTTTGGCCACAACTTATCGGGCTAAAAATGTCCCAAGGAATGAAGGGTTGGCATGAAGAGGTCCTAGGACCGAGCATGCGTCTCAACGTCTCTGAAAAAATGCGAAGAGTAAATCACCAAGGAAGGCTTCTTCTAGGACTACAACTTTCAGAGCCACAAACGAAACGCCCAACAGAGAAGAATAAAGATCTATCCTTGGATTCTTGGAAGTAGTAGAATCCTATGCTTTGACAAAAAGCTGTTCATGGCCGATGCTGCTTACAATAGCCCAGATCGCTATTTTCACAGATCGCTTCATTTCACCAGGCAAGCCTGACTTAAACTATGACTTAAAAATGCCATCTGAATCAGTCATTGGCATGAACTTCAAGGTCCATATCGGTATTTCCAAGGGCCAGATCCTTGGCCTTGAGATAGCAAAATTAGTTGAAAATCATGACGTTGTTCTGGAACAGGACCGAGTCCCTTGTCATATGTCAAATTCGACCTAAAGGATTGTGGTCGCCTAGCAGTCCAGAATCATCTCTTCTAACTCTTTTACTTTGACACTACAACTCAAGGTAGTCTCTGATGTAGTCACTACATCTCGAGGTTGTCGCAGTGTCTTTGACACTATATCTCGGTATTGGCCTATTACATTTCTGCCTTTCTTGATCCATTCTTCCCTGACTTGTAGCTGGACAGTCAGTCGTTCGTTCGAGGGAAAGTTTCAAATGAGATCTCTGGATTTCCGGATATGCTGAAAAACAATCCATCCAAAACATGTAACCTTAGTGAGGAAACTCTGAAGTGTCCACACCAAGTGGCAATCCTCATCGGAGGACTAGGAAGACCTGTCCTAGCTGTTTTTAAGGACTTTCAAGACATGCGATGCATTTTTTTTCCTGCCGCAACCTCTACATGGCCTCACCTTGTTCTTCGTTTTAGTGTTGAGATTTGATCGAATGGGTTTGATTAGTCCCAATTTTGTGTGTTTGTGTGTCTTTGCTATTCGCTTGATCATGCTCATATTCGCGATGAAGATTGCATGTAAAAACCGGGGGGAGGGGACTGGCATTGTTTGTGATGTGTGACTTCTGCTACGTTCCACGTATTCTCTCACATAAAGATTTACTCTAAGCACTGGGAAACAACAACAATAAATACTCTGATTTTACTCGATATAAGATCCGCTCCCTTTCCTCATCATGTCCTATTTTTTTTCCCGCCCATTTGCTCTATATGGTTGCTTTTTTCGTTTCGCTTCTGCTTCTGCTTTGTCGTTAATGTTTCACTTTTAAACAGATTATCATAGCTAGATAACTAACGTAAGTACAGGTCGATGTTTGGTAAATTTATTTATACTGGGCACGTCTCTTTTTTGTAAAGGAGATTCGTGTTCGAGGGTTGGTTTTCCTTTGTCTTTCAGTGTGTCCTGCATTACGTGCATTAATTGTCTTTGTCGTGAAATTGTTACTAATTGATTCCGATAATATAATATGTGTGTGTGTCTGTGTGTGTTTAGTTGTGTGAGTGTTTCGTTTGCTTCGGGAAGGTTAGTGGTGACGGACCCCGACAAGAATTTTCCGCCACTCAACTGACTGGCTGACTACCGCGTGTATAATTAGCTTAAACGTGGGTTTATTTAGTGTTCTTCTTTCGCCATCTCTCTTTTAATCATGATTTAAGTGGGTGTGTGTATGTGTGTGTTTGTGTGGCTTAAGTCTTCCCTGCGGCCAACAAAATATTTCCATGTTGCTCCTTGTAGTGAAGTGCGCTGCTCTTCTTCAGATTTTTTGGTTTAATTTCAATATGTTTGACCACTCGATATCGATATACATTGCAGTGGCGTGTATAATTTGTTATCTCATATATTATTAACATTTTATCCGCGCACGCCGTTACCCGGTTCACGGTTAGTCCTTTCGGTTCGCATATGTTGCTGTTGGTTTGTATTTTAATAATTTTAAATAGGTTCGCAATTGCCCAGACAAATGCCCGTTTATACTTCCGTTCCGAGTTTCTGTTTGTCTAGGCGCGCCTGCGAAAACATAGATACTGTAAGTTGTTCTGCATCTACTGTTTCGAGTTGACGAAGAAGAAGATTCAGTATTATGCACCAGTTCCAGTTGTATGTCTTTTACTTTGCCGTTTGCCATTTTGCCTGCTCGTAACCGTTTCTCCCTTTCTGCGCCTTTCCGCATTAGTCTTTCTATATCGTACAACGTGTAGTTCTGTAACGTGTAATATAAGAGATGCTGTGGTTTTCTTGCTCGTATTGAGATACTTCACCATCCTTTACAATAAAGAGTAAGTGCGATTACGGTAGCATTTACGGTTTTTTTGTATCGTACTTCTATATACTTCTTTAGGCTGTTTGGTGGTCCCCCGCGGTATTTGTACGCGTTGGCAGCATAGGGACGCAAGTAAGGTAGATACAAACAAACAATGATAAGAAAAAACGGGAAAAGCAAGAAGAAAAAGAAAGGTATGTTAGTAATATTCACAGTTAACAGTATTGCACAGGTAATGTTCTGCAGAGTGTGTGGGTTTGGTGCGCGAAAAACATCCAACACACATTCGGGTTCGGAAAACATATACAAGAATTGATTTTTTTTGGTTCGGAGGAATAGGGATAGCAAATACATTGATATTTTTGTTCTAAAATAGAAAACGCAAATTATTGACAAAATCAATCAAAACTGGTGCGCTATTTGCACTACCGTAACAGTACAAAAAGTAACAGTATGCCGAACGACAAGGATTACCAGAAAACAAGGGATAGATGATAAAACTCATGCCTAAACGCAGAAGATACACAACACGACACAAACGACAACTAAATGACAGGGGGGAGTAAAAAACATTTAAAGCAGTTGCGTTTGTACTTAAATATGAATTTAAAGAAGGAGAAAAAAAAACAAACGAACTAGAACAGAACATAAGCAGCGTGAACGAATAGTCAATGAAAATCGTCTACTTCAACAAGATTGTTGATATGCGAGAAAAGCCACTAAACGTCTTTTAGAAGCTTGGGTTAAACGAAACGTATACCCAAACTTATCTGAGAAACAACAACATATCATGTTTGCCAGCTCTGAACCTTAAACCCACGCAAACAGCCTAAGTAATGTACGGGAGGGTGCTCATTGAAACACGTTTCCGCTGCAAGACGTGCCAAGGGTTGCCATATTCGGTTCAGCATGCTATACCAGATTTAAAAAAACTAAGTGCGAAAGTATTGCTTTTCCTCAGAGACTTTCCTAACTTTCATTCGATAAGTATGGTTTAGTTAAGGCACAGAAGATTTTAGACGAGCGGTCCGGTGGTCAAGGTGATAGCGGCGCCTGTCTTCGAACGGCACGACCGGGATTCAAATCCCATCCGGTCCATTCCCCCATAGTATGGTCTGACTATCCAACTACGGGTAAAATCAAGTCAAAGGAAGCCAGAAATGAGAGGCCGCGAGACCTTTGAGGTTTTAGTGCCAAAGAAGAAAAAGAACAAGAAGGGTATATTCCATATTCCATTTCAATGCTTTCCCAAGTTACGTTTGAACATCTTCAAAGATTTTATACAAATTCGTCTTGAAAAATAAGTTCACGCTTCCGAGGAAAACGGATACTTCGGAAGTCATCGACAGCACTCCAAATTTTTTGTCAATTTCTGAGTATAAATTCTTGAAGATTCATGTTTGCTTCAAGTCCAGTCAAGGCACCGAAAATATTTCCTTTGATGCTTGCATTTTATCAACATGGAACAGAACTATGGCTACAACAGATATTGCTCCACAGAAAAGCGTTCCTTACAAGACCGCCTGAATAAGTTCATCTGAATAAGTTCAGTCCAAAGCTTCTTTGAGAAACTTTAAACTTCCAAGCCGTCCTTCATGAACAAAAAAAAACACAATATCTTAAACAGTACTCTCAGTCTAAGGACGATGCAAAAGCTATTTGTTACTTATGTATGAGAAGAAATGAAGAAAGCTTTCATAGTTTTTAAAAAGCACCAGACCAGGCGCAAGCATGTCCCAGTTTTGTTAAATCTGGCATAGGATTGATATCATATGGCAACCCTGTAGGAATGTAGCAAAGAATTCTAACATGAGCATCGTCTATGATCGAACCCGTATAGTCTCTTAAACCTATATTTGCAATCAATAATAATCCTCCCGTTTCTTATGCACAAATAGTAAAATTTTAAACATTAATTTTGCTTACAACATGGCAATTGTGAACGTCATTCTCTTATTGTCGAATCTGACACTTTAATATAAATTAATGACATAAATTTTGTACTCTTCTAGTAATCTTTCGTATCATTTTTTTTTATATTTAGCCACATTTTAACCACATGAACATTTGGCAATGAAGTATGAATATTAAATATAACTTGAGTACTAACACAATACAACTATGAAACAATAGTTCAGTCAGTTCTGATCACCCTACGACACAATTAGGGGAATGCTTAAAATAATTCTGGTCGTTCAAATTAAAAAAAATGATTATATTCTTAACAAATAATAAGCGAAAAATATAAAAAGCGATATAAATTGTAGTATAAGAAAAGAAACAGACATGCAGCATTAATGTATTTGAAAAATGGTATAACAAACACGTGGGACGTGTTTCATGGAAAGATGTAGAAATATAACAAAATGGTAATCATAAAAACCACCAACTTTACGTTACCAACAGACCTTTTAACCCTCTAAATATATTCGCGGTTACGGTTCACTGGAACACTGTTAGCGTTTTTCAAGAAATATTTCAAAGCTCATATCTGCGTTATTGGCACATTTGGGCTCGTTTTCACCGATCACCTTTTCTAGTAATTTATAAAGTTAGTGTAGTATCGATTTGAGCTACAAAGCAAAATACACATACGAGGCACGGCTGTTGTACAGATCCTGTTCGCAAAGGCATTACAAGGAGAAAACTACAGAACATCGCGGGAATGGCGTTAACGAAATTGAAATGAAAGTAAAAACTACGCATTGCATGGCATTTGGTAGGTAGAAACATATCAGCACATACTACACACATCGGAAAATGATTTCAAGCATCGCATCGCCGAAAGAGCTGGGAGAGAGAGCTAGTCTAAAGCAGTATCGAACAGCTGTGAGTTGACGCTATTGTCCACGCGTTTTTTTATAATGCACAATTCTGACATACGCACGCAAACACTGAGGACGAGGAGCAGCAAACACAGGCACACGTTGGTTTTCTATTTCGCAAGGACAAGTGTGTGCGACACAGACGAGCAAGCATCAGCATCAACATGCCCCGGAAGTGCGGACAGAGCACGCTCCAACACCAGCGACAGCGAGACTGTGGTAGTGTGTGTTTTAGAAATGCAAGCACAACTATGCACAGTAACGAATCTGCTTCACGAATGGAGGTGCGCCACACATTCACACACAGGAAAGACACACACACACACACACTAAGGGAGGACCGATTGGTGCAGTTGCATAAATTTCCATGTTAGAATCGCTTCTTTCGCTTTCTCTGATATAGGAATGTTGTATTGGAATTGAAATGAGAATGTAGGTTTTCGATCTATTTCACCCAATATGGGGAGAGTCTCAACCCCACAGTAGATCTTTGCAATTCATTGTGGGATGTATCAAGTATTTTTGGGCCCTTCAAGAAAGGTTTGGACCTTTAAATTTAGAACTGTTAGAATGGAATTTGTTAAGCAATTAAAAATAAAGGATTCGAGTGTCACGACAATCCGGATACTTGCGACATTTGCGCGATTGAGCAATTGCTCTCCTAAACGAATCATCCACTACGTGGTTGAAATAATTCGCATAAATTCGTAATTTCTTTTGCCAAATTCCACAGAATCTTTAAACGATTCTAGTAGCTGTTTCTATTCATATGATTTCTCCCTAATAACTGAAAATTCTCAACGCGGTTGAAACTTTCCCCACAATGGGTGAAATAGATCCTTGGGTGGATAGAAATCCTGATAACAAATATTGATGCAAAATTCTTCATTACAGGGTTTTCTCAGGGTCGTTGAACATTGTAATACTATATGCCAACAGTATAACACGATAATCCGACATCGAATGTACAATTAAGCCTTCTTAACAAGGAAAAACCATCATTCAACTCCGTAAAATCCCAACTTGACAATGGAAAATGCCTAGTTGACGGAGCTTTCAGGCATAGGCAATCTAGCCGTTAACTCTATGATTTTATAGGATTTTCTTTTGAAAACTGCTCTTATCTTTTACAGACAAGTCTAATAGATTTTTATTTATTATGTTGAGATATTTTTGAAGCTTTTCTATTTAAAAGAGCATTCTTCTTCTTCTTTGACAACACAATCTCGAAAGATCTCGGGCTTTCTTGGACTGGATTTGAGATTTTATCCCCGGTCCTGCAGTGGGAAGAAGGACGCCGCAACACTATCCTCAGCCACCGAACTACCCCAATTGATTAGAATCAATTGAAATGATACGGGAAACCAAGTATCATAAATAGCATAAAAACATTGTGTCAAAAACAGCTCCGTGAACTGAGCATTTGCCATTATCGATTTTGGATTTTATGGAGTTGAAAGGCTGTATTCCGATGTTGAAAATAATTAACAAGGTTGAAATGCCTTTATGATGCAGGCATAAGCGTTTCATACTTTTAACATATTGTGTTACAATGGTGATCAGGCCTGAGAAACCCTGTACTGAACTGAAGCAAGTTTAATTATTTTAATTGAATATAATAAAAAAAAATCAGTCACGTAAACGGCACCAAACGGGAACCATTTCAGTGCTGTGCTAGACTCGTTGATAGCATCTCGATTCGATTTTCTAACTTTACACAATACAAACACGCACACACACAGAAATTATTAGAGAGAAAAGATAGATTTTGTAGATTAATCAGATGAAAAGAGACACACAGAGAGAGAGAGAGAGAGCGAAGAAGAGACACACATCAAGATACGCAATAATGTGAAAGATAGAGGGGTAAAATGGACAAAATGTTTAGAAAAAAACAACACTATCGGCCTACCGTTTAGTGCGAATAGCACATTAGTAAACGGAACCACCAGATACCTGGATATCTGGATGCGGTTTCTGGGTTTTGTGAAGCAATACTTAGGATGAAGATTTGTTTTATGGAAAGCGTATGTTACAACAATTCCGTAACACCGGCCCGTTTTTCAAACGTTCATCTGAAATGGGCAGAGAATGGGGAAAGCCGAATAATAGTAGCGTAGCGTTGCGTCTCTCGTGCATTCGGACCATACTGCACACATTGAGCAGGATGATGATTGCGAAAATGATAATGATGCGATGATTTATACTGTTTGTGTATGCATCTCGTGTGCCGTGTCGGGTTTGCTTATGCTTAGATTAATTATTA
Source organism: Anopheles stephensi (assembly GCF_013141755.1). Taxonomy (NCBI): domain Eukaryota; kingdom Metazoa; phylum Arthropoda; class Insecta; order Diptera; family Culicidae; genus Anopheles; species Anopheles stephensi. The sequence goes on from NC_050202.1 coordinate 49,158,399, forward strand.
TATATTTTATTCCACGCGAGTGTCTAGTATGAGGGATTCAATAGTAGTAGCTTGTCATTTCAGCGCAGATCTTACTGGGAACTGGAAGCGAATGAACGTCACGGATCACACACACAGTTTCAACTAATAGGGGGTTAGGCTAATAATCAGAGAAACCAACCTACCGGTGGTTATGCGGCTGTTTGCTTGCTTATGATCTGCAAAAAGGGGATGGGTAAAAGATATTGTACTGTTTACATATTATCGGCCGGATAAGTTTGCATCACTAGTATGCGTACTGCCATTCTACCATTTCTACAAGCCATTCTCTCTATCTAGTGTAGTATGTGCGAATGTTTCACAATGTACCACCACCACCATCGTCGCGCGAGCATCGTCCAAAATCCATGCATACCAAAAAGCATTCCATTTTAAACTTAAGCAACTCAAGCAACCGGTAAGACTTTGAACAGTGTTTTCTGTAGTTTTCTCTCCCTTTCGTAATGCTTAGTTTTTACCATGGTAAGGTAATCAGAACTCTAAAACCCCCTTCCGAAGTAAGATCATTTTAGGATTTGGATTTGTTACGTTGAACCTTCCCGAGCCCACTCCACACTTATGGATAAGCCGCCGTTACATCATCACTGGTCATTCCTTACCACTTTTCTCGGTCTCAAGCCCAATCGATTCGTTCGCCTGTTGGGCGAGACTATCGATACCGAGCTTTTTCATGCCGGCCTTCACCTCCTCCAGATCTTGTTCGTTCGTATGGAAACTGTCGGAAATGAACTCATTGTGGGTATGTTTGCTGGTGCCAGCGCTGCTACCGCTGGCAGCTTGCAAATCACTGGCCCCGGTACGACTAATGGTGTCTTTGGTCGTTGTTCGTTCGCCCGTGCTCAACGGTGTGACTGGGGAATGCATCGGCTCATCGTCGGGGCTCGTTGCGGACGAGCTTATGTCGCCGCTCTGATTGGGCATCGACCCAATCGATGACGTACGTTCGGTATCTTTTGAGTAATGTTGGTGGTAAAATTATAAGTAAAACAAAAATGGAAAAATACATATAACCTGCATAAGGAAACTAATATGCAAACCTAAAATATTTAAATAATATGTAATGTCCGTTGAAAACTGATGTTGAATCTGAGAGCTTTTGAAATAACTTTAAATTATGCGTTAAGGTGCATGGCGGAAAGGGTTCAAAAAGGACATCTAGAACATTGTGAAGCAATTTTTCTATTCTATTTCTATTATTGTCTATTGTTATCTCACATCACGTGGAGCTACACGTTATTTGCAGGAGAGAGGAAAAAATGCTACAAATGTTTTATGATGAAGGTAATCCAAAAAACAAAACATTCCATAAGCTCAACAGGAATTTCGTTCCAAAAAAACTGTATCGTTAAACATGCAAATTTAAGCAAAAATACTACTAATATGGATCCAGCGGCTCATAAATGAGCGGAATAATTGGATCCCCCGAATGGGGTGGAAGTCAAATCATTTGCTTGGGACGCGTTTCTTCAGACAAAAGGACAAACATTGATAGAAGAAAACAATGGTTTAGTGTACATTACCCTCCGTATCTTCACTGGCGCCCCGTTTAACGAACTCGTTATTATCGCCCAATGTACCCAAGTCGGCCGCTTGACATATCAGGGATACGCGATAGAAGTAGTTACGCCAGAAGCTTTCTTCCGTGATACTGTTTAAAATATTGAGAAGCAAGTTAGTTGTTGCACGGGGATTTAAATAAATAAGCGCATTGCACAACTCACATTTTGGGAACCAACTCGAATCGCATCTTTTCCAGTTCCTTATCATCGTTCATAATGGCCAATGCTACCGGGTATGACGAGTCGTAGTCAAAATCAAACTCAACACCTGCCGGCGGTGCTCGGACGAAATTTCGGCGATCCTGAAAATAGACGAAACGATGTCATTTGTCTGACCCTATACGCCGTCAACACAACACACAACTTACAGCAGACAAACTGAGAATTTCTTCCTTGATCTTTGCCTCGTTAGCGTGACCAGTCCACGGACACACACCGGCAGCTCCACCGCCTTGTTGATTTTTGATAAATGCTTCCTGTTCCTTGCTGAATTCACCCAGAATACTCTGTTTTTAAGGAGGACAAGGCAGACATTTAATGAATCGAACTGTCTATTAGCTTACCGCTCCGCTAGACACTTACGTTATCTTTTAGATGCTTGATCTTATCACCAGCTTTATTGAACGAAGAGTACAGGAATGAGCCAATCGATTTAGCACCAGCAGTAACTTTATGTGTAACTAAACAAACCCAGAAGAGAGAATAAAATTATTGTAACAACTGATCATAATCATATCTCAACACACACTTACCCTGTCCAATCTGTCCAGCATTTTCCTCGGTTGGTGTTCCGGGGCCGGTAGCGGGACGTGAATCAGCTCCTCCCGTGGCACTGCATGGAAAGGGGGTAAATTAAACAAACACAAACATACGCACATATTTAGCATGGCAAAGTGAACGAGCGACGGAACGATTCTTAATAGATTAATAAAAAAAGCGTACAAAAATACGTACAAAAGCAAAACGGGGTTTATTTTAAAAAAACCCGAAACAAAAAAAATAAAATAAAAAGAAAATAGCAAAAAAACTTGTTAAATATGCATTCGAAGAGCATTAAAACTCATTAAACATTCGATAACACAAGTAAAGAAAAAAAAACAAAATCAAAAATAAAGACAACACGCAAAAAATTAACGCAGCTTTTTTTTTGATATTGAAGAAGTAGAAGTAGTGTAAGTTTGTGTATCGGAAAAAGAAAACAAAGAACAGACTTAGCATCTTAGAGACGGTTAGTAAATGTGAGTAGAAGAGAAAAATGGAGAAAAAGTGGAAAGAGAGACATTTGTTGCAAGAATAAAAGTTAAGGAAGAGAATAAAATTTGGCGGATAAAAAAATGTTAAAAATGCGAAAATTTACTGTTTTTGTTATTTAAAAAAAAGGGAAATTAATTAAAGTTATGCAAAAGACAAAAACCAAAACGACAGCTATTAAAACGGGTGGAAAGTGGCAAACTGTTTGCTTCAAAACAAAGGTGTGGAGTAGAAAACGTTCAACAGCTTGGTAGTGAAACTGTGTAAGTGTTCGAATACAGGAGTGTAAACGGCAAATAGTGTTGCACTAATGAGTACGAGAGAGAGCGAGAAAGAGTAGAGTACGAGTTAAGTGTACAAGTGAACGAGAACAATATAAAATTGCAAATGCAAACGAACAAATTGATTTGCAACTAGCTGTTACTTCTTGATTGATGTTACCGATAAAGGATGGAATCTAAGCTAGTGTTGAACACAATACTTTACGCTATCAGAGTAACAGATAAATAAGTGGCCAGTGTCTAATGTATCTACTAAAAGTTGAACCAACTGTTTTTAATCGCACAGTTAAAATAACGAACAATTGAAATACAATCATTGCAACGATACAATAAATTGGCTAATGAATTGGCTTATTCGCTTCCATGTGACAGATGCGACCACTGGAAATACGCGAGAAAGATGGAGCGCTCTTGCATGTGTCAAAATTTGGAAATTATTTAAAAGAGATACAGAACATCCGTATTAAGTAACTTTGCAATTTAAGTTGTTTAAAAAGGTGTGTAAATGTTTTTTCTATTTTATGTGACTTGAAATTGCTTCATTTTGAATCGAATGTGAACCTATTTCCTATTGTATGAATGATGAACTGCAGGTTTGGATCAATTAGACGATGAGAAATGTGGGTAAAACGAAATGTGTTTGCGTATGAAACACCACACTTTCTCTATCCATAATGGCTTATTTAAAAAAGAAAGGATGCTGTTAGATATGACGAAGTTTAGACAAGTATCTATATAGCCATCATGCCTCCCTTCTTTATCTCTCTTGGCATAACGAATGGTTAGGTATACTGAATTGACTAAACTTGGTAAAGCAAAATAACTGAAAAACCAGCCTCTCTCTACGAGGTGATAATCTGGATGGGATTGTTCGAAACCCGGTCCTGCTGTATGTAGGCTCGGCGCCGGACCTTTTGGCTACTGTACCGCACCAAAGCCACCATGCCTATAGGGATGGGTCTTACGACTCTTTTCACGGATCGTCCCGGAGTCGAAATCGCTCCTATAGGAATTGAGTCCGGGTCGACCGATAGGTGCAACAGGTTCGGGTCGCCCCGTGGGTGCATCGAGTCCTAGTAGACCCGAAACAATTTTGGGACTCGTCGAACTTACTGGTCGACCCGAACCCGCTGCACCCAAGGATAGACCCGAACCTTCGGGGCAAAGTCGCGTTTGCTTTGTTGCATCTACGGGTCGATCCGGACTTGTTTGCTCCCACGGATCGACCCGAGCTCGTTGACTCTAGGAACACGACCCGAGCGATTCCGGTTCGCTGACGGATAGCTCCGACTCGGTAGATTCGGGTTTAGACCCGCCCATAACTACAAGAAGCTAATTTAGACGGAGCTGGAAAGAATGCTCCAAAATCAGCAGAAATTAAGTATATTTAAATTGACTTCAATTGATGTAAAACGGTAGCCTTACATCATGTTCAACATTTTTTTGTAGATTCTTTTTAAATGCTCAGGACCAACACGATGATATAGAAAAATTGCACATTTTTAGCACATTATTTCCATGGCTAAAAAAAAAACATAGGGTCTTCCAACTCAGTCCATTAGCAACAAAACAGAGGACAAGTATAGTCAGGAACGATCACTTCAAGTGCCGCCTGAATTTATGCATGTCTGTTGTTTCAGAACACACCGAAAAGAGACAAACAAAATATTGTTTTTCTTAGATGGGTCCCTCGGTACGAACATGGTGGTTTCCACAATTAATTCAAGCTTCCGAGCGAACAAGAAGAGATGGTGACCACAGACGACACCAGCGCTCGAGCTGTGTCGCCCTAATGGCGCTCGAGCTCGTTTATCTAAACGAGATGGAACCAAATCCGCAGCACAAGAGCCACTGTCACGCACAACCGCGGCTCGGATGAATATTTTCCAGTAAACCGGCTTACCAAACAGATGCAAGAAAGTAAGAACATGAAGAAGGAAGAAATTTAAAACGAGTAAATAAATGAAGGAGTAAAAAGGAAACGCTTCATGGAGGTTGCGCGAAAGCAAAAGCACAATGCAACCGTTGTGGTGTAAAACCAACACGCACACACACACAAGGAAACTAGGAAGAAGTTGTTAATTAAACTCATTTCCAGGCCAGAGTGTTTTCACACGACAATGGCTACAACAACAAAAAACAACAACAAAATGTCAATGAAAACCACGCCAAGAGAAGCACGTTGATTAACACACACCCAACGGAAGATGTGGATGAAGGTACTGAACAAACAAAATGCAATTTGACTTATAATAGAGAGAAAGAGAGAGAGGGAAATAAAATAAAGCCATCAAGATTGAAACTGAACAGCGGAATAAGAGCAGAAGAAAGTGCAGTAAAGAAGAAGAAGCCTCAATAAACTCTACCTTTCCTGCGGTCTGCTGGCGTAGTATGGTAGTATGGTGGGTGGGGTAAGAAAATGAGAGTCGAGAATGTAGAGAACGTGACAACGGGGAACGGACTATAAATAAGTATATGCGGTTTTAATTGAAATGAGAAAATTCGCACACAATATTCACGGCGGGTAGAAGTGCATTCCGGCATCATTTATGTTATGCTGTGTTGTGCATACTAATGAAAGCTTTGTTTAAACTCTTTTTTTTTTTTGGTATTAATTTACATGACGGATAGATATTAGTTAAAGTTACGCGAACGTGTGTTAAAGGAGAAAATAATTGCATTGTGCTTCTTTACATAACTATATCACAGTTTAATAGTGAAGACGATTTAAAAGTCAACAGTCAATAGCCATGACTGAAAAGGGGATTTAAAGGAAAGCTTCATCATTCGTCAAAATCATCGACAACTAACTCTGCCAATTCCATCTGTGGATTGTCCACCTTATCTTAGGCAGAGTCCATTTCTACCACTAAATTACCCTCTTTATTTTGAACAGTATCCAGAAATATTTGTATTTCATTGATAGTTCATCTGGGAAACCCTGTGTTTTTGGTGATTTTATCACGGCGAATCTTTGAGCCAAGTCTTCTTTGTTCTTCTGATTTGTGGAAACAGGATCAGAGCATCGACAACTAAGCCTGAAGCCTTTACAGCTCCTCGTATACTTTTTTAAATATGGTTTTATAAAGGATTTGACAGTTAATCTTCGTTGCTATAAAAAACGTCAAACCCAAAAATTGTCAAAATTGTTGCGGGTCTACTAGGTCTCGATGCACCCACGGGTCGACTCAAACCCGGTCAATCCCGGACAAAATTTAAAAATTATACGATGAAGCGGTGACTTCAACCTAAGCGGTAGAAAACATCCTCGACAAGATGGCAAAATTGTTATACAAAACCCTCCATTATGTCTTCGACGTCCATGTCGAGACTCACAACTGACCTCAGCAGCGATCAAATATTTTTTTTTTAGACAAGCCTCTATCAGAGGACCTTATAACAAATCGTCAGTCAAGGTCCAGAAAGGACGAAATCTGGCTAAGAATTCTCAGGCCAATATAGACGATACATTTTGAAGAATGCTTTTTGAGAATTAGATTCGAGCAAAATTGAATTGATCTTCTTAAAAATTGTCGTCACACTTAGTCTGTGTTTTCATTCTATTTCATTTGTAAAATATAATTTCAATACATTAAATTTATATGATGAACATATAAATACGGAAACATCTAGCCAAAGAAAAAAGGGACCATCATCCTACGCAGGACATTCGCGTCATTCGCAATGGTCATTACGACACCATCGTTTCCATCCATTCCATTCCAACACAAAGGCTACCCGCGTCCTGAGCACACAAGTTGTGCCGCGTTTCCTTCCCCCTTCTTTAATCCTTATTCTCTTTCCCACTAATACGTCACGTCGCACAACACACCGTGGTCGGGTTCGTGTTTGAAAAATGGAGAAAACGCCAGAAGAATTTAATCCTTACGGAACAAAGGCAGGAAAAAGGGTAATACAGTCGATGAGTTGCCATCTTTCTTCAACAAAAGCTGACGACACTCAACAGCAAAAAAAAAAAGAAAAAGGGAACCTGTAGCTGCCTAAAACATGTCACAATCCATCAATCCGACAGCGCACGGGAAGAAGGAAAGCGTTCCAAGGTCAATCAATAGTTTCGATCCTGTACGAACCCTTGACGTTTTGTCGAGTGTCTCTTCTGTTGAAAGCTTTCTTTTTTTTTGCATCAAAGGGGTAGAAGAAAGTAGCGAAAAAAAAACACAAAATGGCGATGAAAGTAATCCTCGTCACCAATTCGGTTCGATAAATGGGGGATTTTGGGGTGGATTTAGTTTTTGGATCATAATCTTTGTAGTGTATGCCGAGGCATACAACTTTGACGCTCGTTTTTTTTTTTTTTTTGTAGATGAGGTTTAAGTAGCGTAAATAAGCTTGAGCAAACAACAAGTGATTGGAAATCTATTCTTCTTCTGCCAGGTAGAATCAGCATCACGGCTAGCTTACTCAAGCACATCAAAACCTTCGGGCTGAACGAGTCCCGAAGATGTCCTGTAGCTAATCGTTTCTTAAAGCTTCCTTAACCGAGATTTGTTTTTACGCCACGCCATTTTCATAAATCATCAACACTAACGCTATAAAGACCTAACAGTGAACAAAACACCACACACCACCATCATCACATCTCGAAAGGACATTACGAGCGAAACTGGTGTGAAAATTATTGCCCAGATTTGCCACAAATAAAAGTTCATCTTTTACGAGCAAAAATTACGAGCTAGAAACTCGTCCAAGTCTCCCGATGCGTGGTCGTCTTCAAAAATGTGCCCCCGCCTCGACCATCCCGTATCCTGAGGGTTAACTGTCACATGCCATGGATGATGGATAGTGGTGCTCGCGTGAGAACACCATGAACTTGAGAGGAACGTGTACAAGTGTACAGTTGGTGGGTGGTGTCGTTGTTGCCCATTGGGTTAGTGGTTTCCAGTTTGCCGGAGTTTTGAGTTACGATTGTACGCCGTGGAACGGATATTAATGTTGGCGAGCGGATTCTTCCATATTCTTTCATCTTGTGCTCCCGAGCGGTAAGGTTAGCATGGTTCGCTTTTAACACTTCATATCCATTGTGGTGAGTATCACAGTGCTGGTGCTATTGTTGTATCTGTTGTGGTGGTTGTTGTTACTGTAGTAGTTGGTGGTACTGTTGATGTAGTTGTTAAAGCTGAGGTGGAGTTAGGGATATCACCTTCACCTTTAGCGCTTGGCTTTGCCGAGTGGGTGAATTTATGAATGGGTTATGATGTGTTGAATACAGGTTGAAAGGAAGGAACTTAAAATTCTTTTTAACAGTAAAGATTAAAAAATGAAATCGTTTGGATATGCAAACAAATAAACAGGGATGTGACGGAACTAGACAACTTATAATGCTAAACAAACCGATCCAACAGTGTGAACGGTTTGCTCCATCGTCACAACTGTGGAACCTGTGGCCCTCAGTAATATCTCAGAGGAACAGGCGAACCCGGTGTTTCGTCGGTTCCTCCTTCTGTCGAGAGGAAAATGTGAACAGATGTGTTGTGGGATTGATTGGGTTGGGATGATGTTTTTGTGGTTGTAAATGCGAGTGCGTTAATTTTGAATAACCAATAAACGTAATGAACGGTATTATGAATTATTGTACACACTAAACAAATATTACTTAAAACTAGAGTTCAAATGGGCCATACACAAATGAAGAAATTTTCATGAGATATCTATCCAAAGAGAAAGGTATGCATATTTATATATAGAGTTTGCCTGTTTTTTGCCTTTTTTAATATATGTTTTTTTTGTTGTTGGTTGTAACTGAGATGGTTTGGTTTAGTTGTTGGTAGTTGTTTTTATTTTTTTTTTTTGTTTTGTTCGGTTTTATTTTCGGCTTGTTCTTGGCTAGGATTTACGGATTGTTTCTACCATTGCATTTGCACAGGAATGAAAATGCTACCGAGCTTCGGAAAACTACACAGAGCGCGCGTGTGTGTGAGTGTGTTTTGGTTAGTAGGTACGTGCCGTGTGAGACGCGTACCGGAACTATATGAGCTAGGTTCGAGCAAACAAAGGTGTGCTGATACGAGAGAATAAGTATTACGAGCTGTTGGATGTTGGTCGAGTTGAGCTAATGGATGAGCTAAGCTGAGGTTGGCCCGTGGCCTAGTGGTTAGTAGTTTTCCATAAAAACAAACACACAACCATACGTGAAACACTATATATTACTGCCCAGCGGGGTTTTTTTTTTTAAGGTAATACGAATAGGCAAATGAATGCAAACGGCCGCTAGCGGCATGGAAAACCAACGAACGATGATATAGCGTGAAGTGGGTGGTAGTGGTTATCGTGATTGATCATTGCCATTTTTGCGAATGTACGATACGAAAACAGAGGGTTTATGTGGTGAAAAGGTGTTTGAGCAAAAACGACCAATTAGCAATTTGATTGCTAGCAAATGTGTTAGGTTCCGTTGCGATTATCAGTACTATATGCACAAAGGAAACTAAATCTGAAGCGTTTACACACAAAATGGTCACCGATAATCGGTAGAGAGAGAGCGAGCGAGAGAGAAAGTGAGAGAGTGAGAGAGTTAAATATTTAAGTGAGAAAACTGAGATAAAACGGGGACGTACAGTTACTAGATACACATTCGAGGGGGAAAGAACCAAAAACTGAAGAACAGCTAACATAAGTGAGGACATAACCAACAATTTCTTCACACCAAACATGCTGTGTGCACGACACAAAGGTAGGGGTAACTGTTGCCTTTTTTAGCGTTACTTATTGTCTTACAAGAAGCACAGATTTACAAAAGCTCTCCCACCAGACATGGTGCTACACGACCTGCCAGGATGGTCGGGATCTAAATTAATTCACTCTTTTAGCATTCCACTTCCACTGTGTGGCCTATCAAACAAGCAATCTGTCTGTCCGAGGCAGTAAACGACAGACTTTGCAACGAACGAGCAGGATTTGATTAGTGTTTTAATGGTTCGCTCCCCGGTAGGGGAGCAAAACAGTAAACAGACGTTTCTATCTCGGGACGGGTCTCACTGTTTCAAGCTCCCGGTTATCCCACTACCATCGATTAGACGCACGGTAGCAGTAGCTGGGTGAAGGACACAAACAACCGTTGATACTGGCAACGATCAACGGCTTGGGGGAAAAAAAGAAGCACTGCACTCATCCACAGTGTCCCCGGGTAAGATGCAAAGACCTAACCACTGGTGGTCGCCCGGAAAGGCACTCGAAACGGATGTCACCGGATGTGTGCGCCGTGAGCGCCGGAAACGAAAATCACCACCCGCTGGTTGGTGTACAGGCATACTGCTACGTGACAAACTGGGTTCTCTCCCTTCGGGACACGCCAACGTTTACCGTTGACCGTTGTCAACAGATTGGTACAGATAATTGGGTTCTGTACTTCTTTTTTTCTTCATTCCTCTTCCTCGTTGCAGCTCGTTACATCAATGTGTCTTCTTCCTCCTTTTTCGCACTCTCCCCTTCTCTCTCTAACTGGTCCTAGGACCACATGTTAACAGATCATCGTTGCAAAAAAATCCTGGTGTCGTCTGTGAATCACACGCGAGCGGGAAGACGAGCTGGAAATCATGCTGAATGATTTCATTAACATTTTATTATACACCACCGCCGGTCCAGATCTCTTGTGGTACGGTGATATCCGGTTCCGCAATACGGACGGTGTTGCTCAAGCTGTGCCAGTTAGTAGTGCTGTCGTAGCCCCAACGGCTAATTTCTCATGATTTCCGGATTAATGTGCGACATGTTCACACGTTGGAGTTTGATCAAATTATCGATTGCATGTGCATGTGCCAGTAACGGTGCTAAAACGTTGGATCTTACGCAACCCTAATTGGGGCAGACTTGTGATGAAATTTGGATTTGATGTCCACTTAGGTAGGTGTTGGCTATGGAAGTTTGTGGTAAACAGTAGCTTAGTAATAAAACTCAAGCGTGATCTAATACATCGTATGAAGTCTGCTAATCTAATCTATCATAGGGTGAAATTTAGGATTTTTCCTTGCCAATTTTCAATGAAAGTGCAGATAAGGTAACGCTACATGCAACACCGAAACTGAAGTTGGAAAACATTTAAACTTGTGGTAGCCTACTGATGATTTCTTATTTGCGTTTTGGAGTAGGAAATTAGATTAAAGCTAGGCTAACAACAGCTTCGATCGTTTAGTAACATCTACGAGATCGCTAGAAAGAAGATAAGCCCACTGGTACAAGTACAGAATCAACTTCCTATTAGTAAAGCAAAGGCAAGGAATAAAGAACGTTAAGGGAAAACCGAAAAGAAAAGTAAAGGAACAGAACATGCTCAAAACTGAACCGCTTAAGATTACAACGCTTTCGTTAGAACTGCTTCGAGTGTCCAGAGTGTGTCACTTTTTAACAAAAAATAAAACACCACCACACGGCATAACATCAGTGCAACTAGGAAACCGATCATCGACAACATAACCACTCAGTGTCCATTCCCTCTATTGGCTGTGCGCTCTCCCTCTTTCATTTTGCATTGCATCAGTGACACTATCCAACTCTCGTTCCTTTTCTCTCGCCCTTCCCTATATTAGCATTCGCGTACTGCGGGATTCGAAATTTCAATCAATTATGTATAGGCCCATTTACCTAATATACCTTGACCGGTCCTCCTCATCGGCAGCATCCGTCGAGCCGGCAATACCTTGACTAGCCTTCTCGGGCGACGTGACCAGACCCTCGTTCGTGATGCCACCGTTCTCGTCTGTCTGGTTCGCCTTGCGCAGTCCCGGGATCGAGGGCATCGAAGGCATCGCTGGCATGGCGGGCATCGAAACCGTCGGTATTGCTGGCATCGAGGGGATCGACGCGTTGCCAAGCCATCCCGTTACCTTCGACGACACGCCAGAAAATACACCGCCTTTGGTTGGGCTGGAACGAGATGATCGAAGCATAATAGGTATGAGTATTGAACGGGTTAGATTCCGACATATGGTTTGTGTAAGTGTGTTTTTTTTTATTCAAAAAAAACTGTCAACCCTTTGAGCAGCTTAAGCAAATGCGGCGGTATCCTTCCAAGAATTGTGCCCACGAGAGAGATATATTATACCTAATGTGAACCATCTGGATATAAAGTGCAAAAAATAAATGTTTCCAGGCTACAAAACAAAACAAAAACTCCATCAATCCCCTTTACGCAATGACGTATTTTGGATGCTTCAAGTTGGTAAACAACGGCGCTGCAAATAAAAGATGGATGGAATAGACAGACGCCATGCATTCGGCCAAAAATGCTTTTAAACGATTGAGCAAATATTTATTCACATCAGCACACCATCATCTTACCGGCGGCCGGAAGCTATTTGCAAAAGGCCAAATGGTGAATAAAGGAAAAAAGGGCAGTGCAACAAAAATTTGTTACGGTGACATCACAATTTGCTAAAGGAAAAACTTTAATCGCATTACAGATTACTGTGAAGTGTGAAGCAATACAATTTTCGTAAATATTTTTAGCAACAATATTAATCATATAAAATTATTTCCAAAAGCTCAACTAAACTATCTACTTTTTGGGTAGCTTTTTTCTAGAAAGAAAATATTAATGACCTTTTCCAATAATGCCAGAGCAAAAACAAAGGAAGACACATTAGTCCCGAAATTCATGCATACTGTTTGAAAGTGAATAAATATCGATCGATCGATAACTTTGCAAGTGAGATAACATCATCATCATTATTTAGCCATTATTTATTGCCTTTTGTAGCGAATTTCATCTACGAGTCCAGGACCTTGTCGGACGAAGGCAAACTGAGCTGTTCCACAGGCCGTTACGCCGCTTCATAATTCATTTTTATCGATTTTTAAAAGGTTTAACGTATCACCAGGGGCTCTTGTTGATTGTTTAGCCCACTTTACATTGTGCTAAAGATTTAATCAACACAGTCTCCTTCGTTAGCTGTTCATATGTACCTCGTGCAGCATTGCAAGGCTCTTGTAGCCCTCCTCTTACGATTTCGATCTCGTCTCGAAAATCATCATTCCGAACACGTCCTGCGTCTGGCGTGGCGAGTCTTCCAACGTGTATGCCACCAAATCAATGAACCACCAAAATACCAAATGTGTGTGTAGCGCGAAAAGCACGACGGAACTGATCACCAATACCGCACACCGCGCATTCGGTAGTGTTAAATGATTCAAGCAGCTTAGCGGATCGGAATGTTGAATCTTTGCTCTCAACGCGTCACACCCTAAGTCCATCGTAAGGCGGGCAAAATATTCCGGTTCGAAAATTCCATTTACTCTCGACGGACGTGATCATAATCGAAAATCATGTGTGTGTGTGTGTGTGTGTGTTTCGAGCGTGGCAGAACAACGAACGGGTGGAAATTGGAAAATCGACAGCACATTAATCGATTCATGATTGATATGCAAGCACATGCCACGCACCATTGTGAGTGGATGTTAGCGGACGCGCACAGTTAGTTTTAGGATTATTGATTTATTATCAATTAAGCAATAAATAACGGCCTAATGACTGGTTTTGTTGTGCGTGCTTAAATCATTTATTTTAAGTGGGCAGTAATTTTCATTTTTGTCAGTTTGGAGTTCATTAAAAACATGTGTATCGCTTCGAGAGCTTTTATAGTTGCAAAACCGTTCGCACTCTCACCAGCCACCAGGCGTCTCCATCAGTTGCTATTTTACTAAGTACCAGGCGTCTCCATCGAATCTCATTATTGAGTATTAAGTGTAATTTTTACATATAAATATACAAGAGAGTAAGCATAAGCATAAAATTTCCGATCAGCAAGAAATAAATAACAACTTCCAGCTTCTCTTTAGCAAAAATGTCCTCTATTTTATTTATTGAGTATTACGGTCCGATGCCGTATTGTAAAAAAATTCCTCTACTTAATACACATTTTGTGTAACAAGTGATGACAAGGATGCTCAAAAAAAAAAACACCTGCGAAATCTTTTACTATCGGCAAACAAAACATCATTTCGCTCCTCCCTCTTGATTTGTGTTTCGATTCCACTTCTATATTATGGATTTTTTTATAAGTAATCCTAGCTGCTAAAATCACACATGCACACACATCACTCATCAGAAGGATCATCATCTTCTCAAGTGAGTGAATCGCACAGACACACAGACACTTTTGGCAGCTGCCAGTTACGTAACGTGTGCTGCCATTGAGCAGAACGATGTCACCCAGCCCAGCTCAGGCTGACGACACACACTACTGTCGTGTGCCCTACCATGTACCAGGGCGAATGTCCTTTTTATTGTCACCCATTTTGGGATACTGCTTGAAATATAGCCCTACAAACGGAAATGAAACAGCTAATAATACCAACCGAAACGAACCGCTTCGGTGACCCAATGCCCATAAGCAGCAGCAGGAGCAGTGGGATAACACATTTTCTCCCTTTTCGTGTTCGTAGGTAACAAATACCGTAGTGCCGTTGGCAACAATAACGTTGCAGAAGCAGAAAGAAAACAAGCAGAGCAGATTATCCCCCGTATGAGATATCAAGTGATGGCCATCCGTCCGTACCGGAGGGATTAGCTGACAGCAGTGGGAGAGCTCACTGTTGATCGAGTGATTTTTTTTCTGTTTCTTACATTGTTAATGGTTTAAATTTCATGTTCTGCAGGAGAGCGGTTTCATTAGTCCCAAAAACTGTGATGAAATCGATTTTCGAAACTAATATTTTTAAACAAAAGTTTTGAAGATTTATCCCGCTGAGACTAATTTTATTGAAAAGAGGAAGTTATTATCCAACACTATTAGGTTTACAGGACCCATCAATTTGACGAAGTCCTATTAAAATTAGTATATCTACGATAAAAGAGTTTCTTTTCATAATTATTACTCTTTAGCCTTAAATGTATTTTTAAATTGCTGTGTGGTATAAATTTCTATACAACACCCATGAGATTGCACTTACAGATAAGTTTAAAGGAAAAGTCCTTAAACCTACTGTTAAAAAAATCCACGTTAACACTTGAGCATAAAAATAGAATGTGTGTTAAACAGAATGGCCATTTACATGTCATGGCCAGCATAAAATTCCAGCCCGATTGTTCCTACTTAATATCCATTATTATCCGCTAGCTTGGCAAAAACATGTCTAATGATTAATTATATGACTATTATGGACTTCTTCTTCTCTGGCACCACTCTGGCTAGCAATGTCTGGCTTCTTTAGTTTAATTTTTACATGTATCACGATGACCTCCGTATTGTGGACCAGTCCGAATTGGAATTAATCCCGTCTCGTTAGCAAGTTTGAATTTGAGACACTGAACTTCATTCCAATTCATTGCCGCGCAATGAAACTCTTTTCATAACTTTATCCTTTTTGATAATCTCATCTTGATGAGATATGATGATTTACACATCAATTTAAAATTTGCACGAAAAATAATTCAAACTTTACACGCAAAATAGACAATAAAGTTATTCCAATATCCAATATCATTTGTGATTCAATTTACATTAAAACCAATGTATTTTTGTGAAATCAATATTTTTGTTCCTTTTTCTGAGGTTCCGTTCTTCGGAGTATTATGTTCGAAATTTTCACTTAGCGAACCCGGATTTTACGAAACACGTGAACGGTGGCGCAACTGTTCATCTAAGAACAATCTGTAATTTAATAAATCACCATAAAGGGTGGGGGGGGGGGGGGTGGGTAGGTGTGGAACATTTCACCGAAAAGATATTCGGATTCATGTTTTTTCAGCGCTATCAGCAACCAAAAAGTACCAGCGTTTGATGCAGGGCACGCTGCTAAAGCATGATAGGTAATCTGAAATCAAATTTGATTTTCGTCAAGTGTATGTGATTTCAATCAGGCTTCGTGGCACCCCATGGAAGGGGGGTAGCTGTGTCTTTTAGGGGAAAAAAAAATCAAACCCATACGTAGGTAAGTGCCTGGAGGGGTTTAGCAAAATCAACGATACTGATGTGACATACGCATACGTCTTTGATGGAACGCAAAGGTAGGCAAAAAATTGTGAGTGATTCATTTTTATAAATAGCAATAAAAAAGGGAAACCTAAAGGATGATGTATGAAGTCCGTTTCGTACCATCGCAGCAATATAAGGGCTATAAGGGAGTTTATTTTTAAAAGCTGAATAAACTCAACCAACCAACAAACGATTTTAATATTCAAAGTCCTATTTCCGCTTTTGAGGAAGTAGTAAAAATATGTAACGCAACCACACACACACACACGCGCGCTAGTACGTACGACTAACCTATTAGTACGGTTCTAGGAAATGTCAAAATCGGAGAAAGCTCGCAAAAAATGGAGCAGCACACAAGCTCTGAAAATGGGCACATAGAGAAGGCTCTCGAGAGAGCGAGAAAGCCTCACACACATACGCACTCACTGCTCGACTTAAAAGCATAGTGTGGAAATGTACATTCAATTACACTGTCGAGAGAGAGAGAGAGAGAGAGAGAGAGAGAGAGAGAGAGAAACGCGCAATGGAGGACGATATCAGTTGAACGTCAAAAAAAAAAAGAGAAACTGAGACTGAGTCAAGCAGGGAGAGAAAATGTTGTATCATGTGATTTGAATTTTCCAGCTCGGAAGAAAAATCCGTACCAGTGAGGAAATGGATTGCATTCGATATAAATAATTCTAGAAGCCATTAGAGACCCAACCACACTCATGTTAAAATCAATTCTTCACGATGCTTCTTGGATAGCTTATTGGTCTATAGCGTAAGACGCACTAAGATGGACGATATAAAGGGACCGAAATATTGGGTAATATCTTCAGGAATTCTTCACGTGTAATTTCGCAACTCCCACCACCCTTAGCTTACCTTTTGTCACCACCGTCTCCACCCGCTGCTGCTACGCCAGTTGCATCTGCAGCTGCTGCAGTCGTTGATGCGGCGGTGGCGGCGGCTGTAGCGCCGGAAGTCGTCGCTGTCGCAGTGGTTGCGGCCGAGTTCGGGGGTGTCGGGACTTCCTCGTCCTGCGGTTCGCCCTTGGCCGCCCCAATCCACGAGGTCACTTGATTCGTTAATCCGGAAAACATGTTCACTGCAAACAGGGAGGATGGGACAGACGATGTGGTGTGGTTTTTACTTTCTTCGCCCCTTTTTAGCTCAGCTACGTTTTAAGTGCAGTTGTGCCGTTTTGTTTTTGTTTTAAACACTCTCAAGGGGTTAGTGATTTGCTTTGGTGCGTTTTCAGGTTGTGGGATTTAGCTCTTTTCTCTCAGGACTTCTACATATATCTTTGCACTATGGTGTCACTGCATATTTATAGAACGGGATGAAAGCAAAGTTTTTTTTTGGGTCAAGAATGTCGTACTACACTATATTTCACAATGACCAGTGTCACTTAAACTGCACACAAGTTCAGAGTCCTTCAATAGCTAGACCAATAATGTCACACCCTGAATGGTCTGGTTGGCCTAAGCCCTAAATTGTCCTAAATCTTAGTACACAAAACCAGCGAGTTAATTGCACCTCTCTAGACAGATTTGATCACACTGCACACAGTTGAATGTTTAATTGCGAGAAAGAAAAGCCAAGGACAAGGGATGGGAATCCGCATGCAGCACCTCCACAATATTCTCAATACCGACCGATGGCAACCAGAATTCGACTGGATGCTGCTTCTGCCGTTGAGATGACTTTACAGTATTGCAATCCTATATAAGCTCTTCACAAGGAACGGAAGGCACCGTTTACTTCAATATTGTCCACGGGGAAAAAATGTGTTTGTTCACACTCGTGTGTGTGTGCGTGGCAAATCGAAAGACGGGAGAGAGAGAGTCCTACTGTTTTTAGCGCTCCTAATGTGAATACTTTTTTATTGTCCACGCACTGGGAATAACACAAACACACGCCAACGCATCGCACTCCGCTAAGAGAGCTGTGCCATCAGCTTCTTCAGATGTGGAGGAGAAAGCTAGAGCTTTCAAAAGAAAGCAGCAACACAAAAAAAAGCTCCACGACCCGATTGTCCGAGACAGCGAATCCTGGAGTGCGAGAAGGCGTGCAGTGAGGACAACGGATTTTCCGTTCCACTCTACTAACAGGAAGTGCCCGAGAGCCCGAGGAGCAGTACCGGCAAACGAAGGGAATGAATGTGGAAAGTGAATGGCAATAATAGCATGGAGAAGGTTGGAGCTTTTCGTCGCTCTTCGTCACGGACGATCCTCCACAACCGCTTCCTGCTGCTTCTCCCTCATTGCCATTTTCACAGCACGAACATCGCAGACGCACAATCACATTTACATTGCTGCAAGCAACTATCGGGGGAGATTTATTACGCTAGTGGCTAACTTTGGCTCATACGCGTAACTGAAAGTTGTGAGGATTTGGAGAGCTAATGTAAGGACAGATTAATATAGAACTCTTTTCTTCTTCCCTAACGATTCGCACTTCTTTTCACGTTCGTTAGTCCGACAGCTAGGCTAATTGCGAAATTTTTTTTCGCCCACATGTAGTCTCCACTTGAATCTTATCGCCCAAATCGGGTACCAGAACGTATAATCGTACCGTGGCGATCGAATCCGGATGCGACTGGTGAGGAGAGATACGGGAAATTGCTTCTGTCCACTGAACACCAACCAGCTACACCACGTTTTGTGACAAAACCGAACAACCGACTTTGGTCTGTTTCAACAGAAGTCCGAAGAACGAATAAGCTCACTCGCATAAGGCAAGCACCATCGGCATTCTTCCCGTGTCCTGTTTCGTCCTTTCCGCACGCAATTTATGCTAGCGAGCTTTCAAGTGCTTTCAACCAGCATTGCGCATTCGCTGTTGATGCTGCTCGTCGTGAGGAAAAGCGTCACACACACACGCAAAGGCGGTGATGGATGGAAAGCTCTGGACGTGGCCAGTACTTTACGAATACATCCCCCAAAATGGATCGGAGCTTTCCTAAATGGAAGCTCTGACGTATCGATGGTGGTGGTGAACGGTCTTGCGAAGTAAAGAATAGGGATGCCAGTGGAGCATTTACCGACCGACACAAACTCATGGCGGCACACCAACCATCTCTCTGCCAGGAGCCGTATGCCAGGAGTATGAAGCGTGCCCCACATGACATGCGTACTACGGGCGGCCGAACCGATCGAACTGATGCGTGTCATTGCTAAAATAGCAAAAAAGAAAACCCGTACGAAAGAAAGTTTGGACCGGAATGAATTATTTTCCCCAATGATATGCTTTAGTTAGCAAGCTCCGTCGGGTACCCAAAGGTACGCGCATTATAGGACTTCTTCGACTACTGCGTGCCTCAATCCGTGAACCGGTCTGTTTTATGAATGGGCCCAATGTTTCGTAACAGTCGAGGCGGTTCGGTCACCCTGCAGACAGTAAATAAGGGCGGTAGTTAATAATTCAAATGCATCACTTCGTATCCACAACATCGGCGGGCACGATACATTATAAACAATTATCTGTTAATCCTGTTATTGTGTCGCAGAGGAACCATACTGGACGACAAATCGCTTAATCGAATAAAAAAGATGGGAATGAACTACCACTAGAGGAAAATATTGATTTAAAAATATAAAACGTTGCAATAGTTTTGCTCATGCTGCAGGCTTGGTTCGATCGCTTCGATGACTCCTACGAAGGCTGAGCGCGCATGATGCCTATTAGAGAATAATTTAATTTGATTTTGAAATAATCAATAAACGGACGACGACGAGAGCGAAACCACGTCCACGCCATACAATAATAATGAATACACACACGGACCTAACGAGAGCGATAAGTTGGTGTTAATTATGCTTCTTCTGTTGACTATCCTGCACTTATCACCCTTGACCCCACAGCTGTCGTCCCTTTGGGCTGGAAAACGCCACTTGGTGGAAGGTTCGTCGTCGGTCGCACGGGCGAAAATAGAAGGATAGAAAAATCGATACCCCTAGAAACAAGGCATGGCATGTGGGGATGTGTGTCCATCCTGCCTGACGCTGTACATAACTGGGAGGAAATATCTGCACCAACGATTTTGCTAGCCCTCCAATCCTTCCTAATCCAACCCTAAGCTAAAGGCTACAAGCAAATATGGTTAATCCACTTAAGTGCGTCCACACAGTGCTTACACACGCTAGGCTAATAGGTATATCAGTTTCATACTTTTCGCTTATTTGTTTGATTTGCGTTGGCCAATTTTTAGTCACACCACCACACAATCACAAACCCCCTTTGCGATCGAAATTTTCCTCCGTCAGGCAACCAATGGGGTGGGCTTGGTTTCCTGCTTACACGGTTGTGTGTTGCTGGCTGGCTGGCTGCTGCTAATGCTGGGTTGGAGTCAGAGCTTTTGTGGATACACTTCAATGCACTGTGTTGCACTACGGCACTGTAAAATATAGCAAATTTGCTAGGGATTGCACCAGAGACAGTCAAATGCTCTTGCTCGCTCGCTACGAAACGACTCAAAACGTAGAATGAAAACAACTTTTGTTCAGCCTTTGATAACAATGACAGCTGTTTTCCGTCGCGTTTATACTGCCGTGTGGTGGCGTTAACGAGCCGTGGCGCGATGTTTTCATCGAAATAGTGAATAAAACAGAATACTAATGGAATAAAATGGATGATTTTACTTGATAAAAGCTAATTTTAAGTTTTTAATACATTTCAATGGAAACTCTTGGCGATTTTTAACCCGTTTTGCGTGGTTGAGATTGCCCGCACATAATCATCATCATCATCATCATCAACCGACTCGACCAAGCCAATGACAGCTGAGTGTGGTTGTGTCGTGTGTGTCGAGGAAAAGCACAAAAGTTGTTTACCAAATGAAAATTTAGGGATGTTTTGTGATTTTGCCGGCAAGATATTCTAGCCAACATCTTACCTACAAACTACACAAAATGCATTTAGGTGCACAAAAGCTAGCACTTAAGGAAAAGTAAGTAAGCGCGAATGTGATTTCCCGCACCGGTGGTTGATTGTAGTTTGTATTTGATATTCGCCTGTCTTTTATATTTGCAAAACAGAGAGGCAAAACTAGCTGCCGCCTTTCCCAAAGGGATACGGTGCCAGAAATGTTTGGAGTATGGCCACTGGAGCTATGAATGTCAGGGTAAGCGCAAGTATTTGCATCGCTCCTCGCGTACCCAGGTGCTGAAGAAGAATTTGAACAAAATCGGCACAAAAAAGTAAGTGAAACCCTTGTTTGATTGTCTCGCCGTTCGTGTCTTGCGTATAAACGTTTCATTGTGTCCTTCCAGTGGAGATGCGGCGGCTGGTAAAGAATCATCCGATATAGCTAAACCAACCACCAAATCATCCGGTGGGGAGAAGAAGAAACATACCGGTACCGATTCTTCGGACAGCAGTGACGAGAGCGATAGTGGCAGTGGTAGCAGCAGCTCTAGCAGCTCCAGCAGCAGCAGCGATTCCAGCAGTAGCAGTAGCGACGATGGCAGCAGCACCAGCAGTAGTAGCAGCAGTTCCTCCAACAGCAGCAGTTCCAGCAGCAGCAGTGACGATGAGGATTCCTCATCGGAGGACGGTAAGGCAAAGAAAAAGGCACGGTTGACGAAGAAAAAGAAAGCCACCAACGGTAGCCGGAAGCCTGCGGACGGAAAAAGGACGAGGGAACGCAGAAAAGACATCACAAAGGCGCAGGGCAAGGGTGGAAGCAGCAGTAGCAGCAGCAGCAGCAGCAGCGCCAGCAGCAGTAGCGATAGTAGCAGCTCTAGCAAGGATTCATCTGCATCGGAAAATGAGCGCAAACGGAAGAGAAAACGCCGCAAGGAAGGTGAATAATGTTGGAGTGTAATCACGCACACACTCTAATCGCTTTTAGCCGCTTGCAACACCTTGCAACGATATTAAAGCCCGGAGGAGGAGAACACAGCCATGTAATTGCTATAACTACTACTATCTACCCAACAACCTAACCCCGTGGGAAGTAAAAGTAAAAATCCCCGAATTTACTCGTAACCGCCCTCTCCCAAAAACGAAGGAAAACTGAACCCAATTATTCTATGTATAAGCTTGAAAAATCGTCAGGACGACCACACACACACACTTTTATTATTCGTAAAGTATATCTCCTTGAAACGTATAAATTGTACAAAAAAAAGCGTAAAATGAGAAAAGTGTAAAACGTTAATAAACTCCCTAGCCGACTTAAACCCTACGACGATGAAATTCATTTAAAAAAACGGCCCGCGCCCCGATCGTTCAAGGTTCCGCCGCCTCCGGCACGACCTGCACGATCACCTTCCGTTTGGCATCGTACGTGAACCCGTTCTGCCGGAACAGCTCACTGTCGAGGAATGGTTTCAGGTTGAAGATTTCGATCGCCTTCGCCCGTTCGGACAGATCTTTCTCCATCACCTCGACCACCGTGGTACGGGGCCGTTCGGCACCATCGGCCCCTTCCCTGGCCCGTCGACCGCCCTCCTTGCACCGCTGGTACGCCAGCTGGTCGAGTGTGAGCTGCCGCAGGATGAAGAACAGCAGCTCCGAATGGTCACGCTGGAACGACAGGTACTTCTGGAAGCTGGAACGCATCTTCTTCATGACGCTAAACTTCTGCGCCTCGATGAAGCTTTCCAGCATCATGCGGATGGCCATGTTGACGTCCACATCCTGCACCGTATCGCGCAGATGCATCCGCGCGTGCGCTTCCGACATGCGGATAACACTCTCGATGTGTCGCACCGTGATTGGGAGCGAACCGGTCGATAGCGATTCCTGGCGGAGCTGCGAATACATGTTGGCAATCTTGTCCTGGTCCATGCTCGACAGCTTCGGGTGTACATTCTCCTTCGCGTACACGATGTACTTCTTGAGCAGATCCTGCGGAATCTGCATGGTGTCCTGGGGCTGCGAGTCCGGCACCTGGTCCGCCTTCGACGGATGGTTCTTGATGTGCGACGCGACCACAAACTCGGCCAAATGCTTATCCTGCATCGGGTCGAACTCGTCCTTCACCACACACAGCACGTCGAAACGCGAAAGAATCGGTTCGGACAGGTTCACGTTCTCGGAGAACGTCATGCTCGGATCGTACCGGCCTCCGATCGGGTTGGCCGCGGCAATAACCGCACACCGGGCCTGCAGCGACGTGACGATGCCTGCCTTGGACACGGAAATCGATTGCTGCTCCATCGCCTCGTGGATGGACGTACGGTCCTGATCGTTCATCTTGTCAAACTCGTCGATCAGACACACGCCCAGATCCGCAAGCACCAGGGCGCCCGCCTCGAGGGTCCACTCGCGCGTGGTAGGATTGCGCCGCACGTACGCCGTCAAACCGACGGCGGAAGCACCCTGGCCCGTGGTGAACACTGCCCGCGGTGCAATCTTTTCCGTGTACTTCAAGAACTGCGATTTGGCCGTACCTGGGTCGCCGCACAGCAGGATATTGATGTCGCCACGGATCTTGTGCTTGTTGCCCGGGTTCTTCGATTCGCCACCGAACAGGCACAGCGCTAGGCCGCGCTTGATGTACTCGTGGCCGTAGATCGACGGTGCCATGCTCTGCGTGATACGATCGCTGATCCGGGGATCCTTGCTGAGGCGCTGTATCGTCGAGATGTCTTCGTCGGTAAGCGATGCCACCACCTGCTTGCTGTCCTTCACCACCAGATGGTTCGCGATCAGCACGGTGGCAAACACCGGGAAGCCTTGCTCCGTGTTGAGCGACCCGTCGTAGTTGTTGGTGTAGATGCCGGTCACCTCGATTTCATCGCCCGGTTTGCACTGATCGCAAAGATCGGCCAGCAGCACACAATCCTTGCTGCGAGGAATACGGCCCGCCGGGATGCGTCCGGGAGATTCCTGCAGGGTAATCTTCTGATAGTTCCGGTACAGCGTTTGCTCCATGTTGATCGAGAACGGACCAACGCTTTGACATTCGGGACAGGAGCCGGGCTTCACCTCGGTGTTCTGGCTCTGTACGAACGGTCCCAGCACGTACCCACACTTGACGCAGTCGTACTTGATGACGGACAGCTGCGGCAGCACACCGGTGGTGGCAGTTACGACACCCAGCGTGCGCACGAGCTGATTCAGGTGCAGCTTGCGGAATGTGCGCAGTTCCTCCACCAGCGGCAGATCGGAAATGCGCACATGGATTTCGTTCGTCACGCGCTCGTACGTCGGGTACAGGCTCAGCACCATCTCCTTCGCCACCTTGTCCATAATGTCGAGCATCTGGAACGGTGCCTCGGGCAGAAAGTACGCCAGCACGTGCTGGTTGTGTGCCAAATCCGGGTACGACACGACAAAGCTGGAATTGTTCTGTTCGCACATCCGTCTGATCCGCTCCCGGTACACGTAATGGCCCTTCTCGTCCACGAACGTGCGCAGGAAGCTGTTGAAGCGGTTGGAAATTTCCGTCCGTGGCGCCAGCATCGAAACCCACTCCTTGATGCTGTGTCCCTTCGTGTCCTCGAGATTTTCGATCGATTCCACCATCTCGGCATCGGTTTCCGTTTCCGTTCCCAGTTCGGCCGCTTTCTCCGCCGCGCGCCGTTTCGCCCGCGGCATATCATCATCGTCGTCGCTTTTGTCGTAGAACAGATCCGAATGGTCACGGTGCACGCCCGCATCACGATCACGCCGGCGCATCTCGGCCTCGGCCGCGGCACGATCCGTTTGCGAGATGTCGCTGTACTCTTGCGTGTCCAGGTCGTCCACATCGTACTGATCGAGATGCGGTACGGGACGATAGTCCGCCTCCATGTTATCACCGAACAGCTCCTCCCCATCCTCTTCCTCCTCCTCGTACACCTCCTCGCGCACCGTCGTATCACCAAGGATTTCTGCCTCATCTTCGAACGGTTCGAAATCCCCGACCGGGGACGTCATGCCGGAGCGAAAGTTTCGTCGGTCCATGTCCGACGGTAGGTTCGGGGCTGGAGAACTTGGTGTGTCCTTCACAGGAGAAGCATGAAGTTAGACACCAGATAAATGGGACATTCGCATCTCTTCCACTTTATAAATGATTAAGCTGAGGGCTTGCATACTTACCGACATGTTTTACTGTGTATAAATTACTAAAAGACAACAAAAACGTTATTCAACGCAACAAGTTCACGCGCACTATATCAACACTCAACAGTTCTTCAGCAGCAACGCTCACCAACAAATGAGTTGCGCGCGCAATTTTGACAAGCGCCCTCCTTTGACAGGACGCAGGCAAACAAGACGAACTGCAAACGGAAGAGCAGTTGATAGTTTATATTTTATTTGGAATATAAACTGGAAAATGTGGTAAGGAGAGCGTGTTTTAAATATCCGAATTCTTTAAATTGTATTTTATATAAATCAACAAAGGAGTATAATCGATTAAAATAATAGGATAAACATTTTATTATGACTGCGTAAAACATTTGCCAATCCCAGTGTGCGTTCAGGGTTGTTTACAAAGTGTAAATGAAATAGTGAGGTGTGTTGAGGGTTTAAAAAGGATTTTTTGAATGTTATCCTTCTTTTTTTGGAAAGGACAAATCTTGTAATACCACGTTGGGTCACGAAAATAGAAATATTTTAAATAATAGAAGGGTCCTCAGAAGACAACGGAGAAAACGTTACAATTCTGAATTTGCCCGTCACGTAATGAGGATGGCACCGGATGCATCCGTAAAGTACTTGGTCACATGGACAGAATAGATGAGGGATTGCCTCACGATAGTGCCAGACAGCTAGCAGAGTTGAGGACTTTTAATATCGAACTAAACTGCCGCATCCTTCACCATTTTGCTGAGGGCAAACACGTGGTAGATCCGAGATTAAGAACTGACAACCCGAACTGCCAGGTTTATTTGTGTGTAGTACTTTATTAAGCATATCTCAAGAGTGTTCTTAATTCATATTTTTATAGCGAACCGTGTATACATCGAAACGAATGCTAAGCCTATGGTTCGTCAACGAACTCTGCCACCATCTCGTTTACGATATCGTCAATGTTTTTAGCTTTCCCGGTACCATTGCAGCTGTCCGGCGAAAGTTTGGCCTTTTTCGGCGATCCGCCATTCGTTGTAACATCATCCAGCGCTTGCGACGTAACGGTATCACGCTTCAGGCGATTCTTCGCATTTTGTAGTTCCACTTCCGTCGAAACTACCACAACATCGTCGTCGTCAGCAACGTTACTCTTCACGGCCTGTTCCTCATCGCTGTCCATTATCGAAACGACGGCAGGATCTT
This sequence comes from Anopheles stephensi, assembly GCF_013141755.1. Classification (NCBI taxonomy): domain Eukaryota; kingdom Metazoa; phylum Arthropoda; class Insecta; order Diptera; family Culicidae; genus Anopheles; species Anopheles stephensi. Next base: position 49,184,652 of record NC_050202.1, read on the forward strand.
CCGGCTTGCCGTCATCGTCATCTTCCGAGCAGTGAATGACACCTTCGTCATAATCACCGTCGCCCTTGTCCGGGATGGTGATAATTTCATTTGATTTCGCTTTCACCGTATCGTCCAGCGAGGAGATGCTTACGTGCTCCACCCATCCGGTAGCTTCCGGTTCGGCAGGCTGTTCGCTTTCCGGCTCCATGATCGAATCGTCGCTCGCTTCAGTTACGGCTAGCGATTCGTTGATTTCTCCCTCACTTTCGCACGCAGCGTCTTCAGTAGCAGCGCCGGCACCGTTGGTCGGGGTATTATTTTCCGGTTTTTTCGGTGAGCTACTGTCCCGCGGCACAGCCAATGATGAACCAACAGCATCGAGTGCATCACTGTCAAAATGCACCTGGCCGTTGGTTTCCATCCTAGAGGAGACCGTTTGCTTCACCGCTATGCTCATTGCCAACGGGTGTTTGTCTTTGTTTGCCAACGCATCCTTAATGGCTGATTTATCGGCCGGGAAGTAAAGCGTTTCCTTCCACGGATGTACCACCAGCTCGATCGTGCGCGCTAGCTCTGCCGCCACGGCACGTACCACCGTGCTAGAGTCGGTCGTTTGCAGCGTGTTGAAGATGTAGCTCGCGTATTGCAACGGTGGAGGACAGTGGTGGTGGGGATTTACGATAAGAGCAGCAAAGGCGCGCAGTAAAGCGACCCGAACCTTAGCGTCACCGTACAGCCCGAACTGCTGGTGGTTCGATACAAGCGAAAAACAGAGCGGAACAATTTTCTCCTCCAGCAGCTTGTGTGTGACGGGTTTGATGAAACACCCGGCCGATTGTAGTATAACGGATAAGCAGTCAAGGGCCGCCTGGCAGAGGGACTCATTGCCAGCATCCAGCAGCTGCTCCTTACGTTCCGCCATTCCGCCTCCACTCGAATGATTCTGATTGAGGGCAGTGGCAGCGTTCTGTTCCTTCTGCAGCTTTCTCTTCGCCCGGGACGACAGTCGCTTGTTGCCGCTGGCACCCATCTTCAGCGTTACCTCGCTTTCGTACGGCGTAAAGTCCCACACTATTTGCTCGAGCAGTGGTTCATTAACCATCTCGATGGTACTCCCGTAGCGCATCTTTTCGCACCACAGCTGGATGCTTTCGTATGTTTTCTTCCGCAGCCGAGCGAACGACTTTCTCGTGCCTTCCGACGAATCGCGCCGATTGGTCTGCGTTGCTCGGAGCAGTTTCGGGAAGATCTCGCAGATTGCGTCGCCGTACATAAGCATATTGGTGCCGAGCGCCAACACTAACCCATCCAACACCTCCAGCAGCCCGTAATGGATCGACGGCAGAAACGTACCGAAGGCAATGTTTTCCGCCAGCGGGTTTTTGCCCATCGCCTCGCAGGAAACGGACAGCCCACGAAGCACCAGATTCAATGCTTTAAACGGCACGATAGGTTTCGCGACGGGGTACGCACCCACAATCGCTTGATCGAGGCAAGCAATCAGGTTCACGGCACGGACGGCCAGTAGCTGCGCCTTGCGGATGGGATTCTTTAGCGTGGTGGTGTTTGCCATCGGCGGAAGCTTTAAACACTCCAGATCTTCTTCCTCATCGAACGTTTCCGGCGTGTGTGCGAATATTTGATTCAAGAGGTCGTGAATCGTATCGACCAGCTTCCGATAGTACTCTTCCCAGGTTCGCTTGTGCAAGGAACCGTGCTGTCCGCCGCCCCGTATCTGTTGCAACAGCAACAAACATTTGGCCGTGCTCTGGATGATGACCGGATTGGTAGAGTCGACCAACGAGTAAAGGTACGTTTCGATACGAGTCTTCATCGGACCACATGCGCCAGCATAGTGCTGCATTGCTAGCTCGAGGAAGGCCAAAGCGGACGGTACAACGGCCGGTGGCAGCTTGGATCCGACCGATTCCAGCAGCTTTGGTAGATTACTCACAAACAGCTTGTGCAGATCGTTCGAGGCCAGCGAACGGTGGATAAGTTGCTGCAGCAGCTTGTACACCAGTGGCATGGTTTGCGCTGGACCACGCTGGTCCAACACTTTCAAGCAAAGGGTCATGTAGAACTGGGCCTTATCTTCAACCAGATCCAGCGGGCAGCCGGAGAGAAGGTGGATGAGAATTTTTAAACCACGATCACGCGTCCTGGAGCCGGCCAGCAGTGTACCGATTCTGGTGAAGATTGCATCCAAATCATTTTGAGGCTACAAATATAAAGTAAAACGACGGGGTAAGCGTAACACTCATCTATGAGCAAGGTGCAGAGCTGGTACCGCTTCAACTTACGTCCGTCCAAAACGATTGATGTTCATCTAAATTGTTGAGAAACACGTCCAGCAGACTATCGTCACTTTCAAGAAGGCTACCGAACAGCTGGCCGACGCCTTCCATCTTTTACGGTGGATATTAAACACGACTAAACACACAATTATTATCCTGCTTCCGTGTATTTCGCTTCAATACACGTGCGCCGGCAAAAAGGTAAACAACGGAGTGACTGACAGCGCTGTGCAGGGTTGCTTTGCATGTGTTGAGCTGTCATTGTACAGGGCGTATTTTGAATGGCGTGCGAGAAGCATTTTTAATTTTAAATTAACTTAAATAGAAATTACTACTAAACAAAAGATAGCGCACATGTAAACCACATCGTTTAAGGTGGGTTTAAGAGGAGACCATGCTTTTATTCCGAGAACATATTCTATTCTCTACGTAACTGTTTCAATCATAAATTTTCAGCTCGCTATCGGGTGTGTGTATGTGTGCGGAGTAAATCTATTTAATTTAAATATGCCTCTTCACGAGTCTGTTCGGTCATTTGTGAAGCGAATTTGCGATCAATCTTGCCCGGTAAGCGGTAAAATCCTACTTCTCGTTCGCATCATCAATGACAGCAGCATTGCTCAGTTTGTCAACTCTTTCAGTTTGTCTTCCAGCTCGAACTTCCACCGCATGTACGCTACCTTCATACGGTCCCAAACGTTGTCGAACGAGTCCATCGCGGGCCTTACATCCAGCAGTGCAAATTTGTACTTCTCGTCCACCATGCCACCGTCGTAGTAGTCAATAATGTAGCGCACATCCTTACCGCAGCGATCGATGATCCAGTCGTGCCGATCGAACGGCAGCTCGTATCCCATCATGTTGCGAATCTTGGCCCGCGGGCTGTAATCTGTTGCCTTGCCACCGAAACTCTTCAGCCGTGGGTTGCCACATTCGCGTGCATGCAGCGCTTCCCACTTAAGCACCTCCTGCCAGGCCTGTTCGTTGTTCGCATTGTGAATCTTTATAATGTCGTCCATGTCCTTCGGTGCAAGGTCATCCTTCTCCCAGCGCCAACCTTTGCGCAGCATCGCGTTCCAGAACATTTGTTGACTTGGGTACAGCCAGAACTCTTGCTTGCCATCGGCCGTTGCCTTCGGAATCGATGAAACCTGGCGCTCGGTAGGCAGCGGGAATGGTTGTCCTGGGGCTGGGTTTTGATTTGCTGGTGGCATCATGTTCAGCGGGTTCACGTCGGCACCGTCGTGTTTTACCGGGCATTCCGATACCAGCACGGGCTGTTCTTTGGGTTGCTGTTTTTGGTGCATCGGACATTCGGGCGGTGGATTACCGCCCATGGCGGATTTGTCACCGACGGGCGGATGTCCTTTCGGTAGTGTTGTTTCCTCGCCCTTGCTCAGTGTGCTGGGCACTATGTTGGAAGCAACCTTCTCTGCTGCGGAGACCGTGTTTCCCATGGCTAGGAAGAAATTTAAGGGGAAAAAATTACTTTACAGCAATAGCTAGATGCTCCGGCGGTGGTGGTTCAATCCTACCGGTGTAGGTTACATAATTCACCGAAACAAGAACAGATTCGGCCAATTAGTGCTATAAACACACGTGGCTTACCTGTGGGATACAATAATTTGTCGAAATACTTATCAAACGGGGCCTAAATGTAAGTAAGTTTTTAAAATTTCCCAAGTTTTCGTAACTTTGATTTTTCAATGTGATTTGTGTTGTGACAGCTGAACGACGATATTGGCAAATGTCTAAAGAGTTGTATAAGATGTAGAGTTGAGTTCTAACGCCGGAATTTAAATTCTTGCGATGGCTTATAAAAATTATGTAAACACATTTTGTGTCTTTGTAGCACGTTTATTTACGAACATTACACTTTTGATAACATTATATTACTATAAAGGTGTTTTTTACTGAATTAATTCATGTAAAATCTCACGCAAATAATTACATACGTTACATCGCTCTATGCGTAACGCTTCGTAACGACAACATTACAGTGTAGCACGTGGTGATAGCATTTTTTTTGAAAATCGACGTTTATTTCTTTTGAACAATTCTAAATCACATTGGGATGTGAATGGCAAAGATTATTATAGAATTAACAATAAAAATTGCTAGCCAAATGTGTTCCTGTGTTTAAATTCAATGTAACAATAACGCAGACTCACGTGCTACATTGATAATCTGCATTTGAGAAGTATTTGTTAACTGCAGAACGTGCAGAACGATTGCCATAACAGTGGGTGGCTCACGTTGTGTCTTGCGTTGGCCATAATCCTCCTCATCATATCTCACCCAGGGCCTAAGCGCTCGACCGAACTTCTTCTCGCACGGCCAGCTTATCGGAACCACTTCAGAATGTTAAGCAAACGCGGCGCTGAGAATGAAGCGCTGATAACCATTATCGCCAGCCCAGTCCCGGGCAGCCCCCACTTCGATTGCAGCGATCTCGCCGATGTTACTGCTGTAATCGTGTACACCTCAACGCAACAAGCGCGCACTGGTCCGAATGCAGCCACTCTTGATCGCGGAGAAACTATTTTAAGAACCAGTACAACCGTTTCGTTTGTCGGCCGATAGCACCAGCCCAGAGGCCAGGATGTGGATGTGCAGCCAAAGCAAACCTGTTGTTCAGCAGATGCATCGATAAGGCTAGCGCTCGCCCGGATCGAGCCGCCGGTGACCATTGTTGCTTGTGCTGTTTACTTCGTTGAACGACCATAGTCGCTTGCATATGGCGAGGATGAGGATGATGGCGCGTCTAGAACATGGAAAGTTGCATACACACTGCGTGAGATTGTGATCGCGCCGTGGCCAACGCTACAATGCAAATTCTCCACCAATAATTAGTGAAGCTTCACTCGGGTGAGGTTTAGGAATTTCCCACTAGGTACTACGTGTCGTGAGAAATGATGTGTTTGTCGATATGGGGAGGTTGTTTGACACGAATATCTACCGTCTGGACTAGAGAATACAATCCATTTTAAATATTATGTTTAACTAAAGCGCATATGATCTATAAGCTACAGCCGGGGTAGTTAATTCCAATTTCCGTTTCTAATTCCAATTTTTGTATGTACTAGTAACAGCCAATTCTCACGTGCAGCGTGCAAACGAAAGCAGCTTTCATGCGCATGCCATCCGACACGTTGTCATTGTGGATTTTGTTTCCGGTAACACATCACGTTGATCGGCACATGGGAAAATGGGAACGTTTCGTGAAACTAGACCGCTCTGTTGTGGTTACAGACGAACTTAACGGGTGAGGTGTTGGACGAGGAAGGTGCTTCGAATCCGAAATTGGACGCCAAGACGTACGGTGGCTCAACGGGTACCATTTTGAACACACTCGAACGCGGTTGTACACGTGACTGAGTCTGGCTGGAGAAAGCAGGTGGGTGTTAAGTTTTCCAACGTGGGAAGAAAGGAGCGAAAGGTGGTTGATCTTGCTTTCAATAGCAAGAAAAAGAACGCCTATATTGAGCCTCTTCAACGGATATAAAGCGACAAATTACCACGTGCTTATTAAAAGATTATTAAAAGACTCAATTCCGTGCGAGTATATGCTTTGTTACCCGGCCAATTACTTTATTAGCCGCACAAATTCATTTATGGTTGCGAACACAATTGCGTAACTGTGTTCGCCACTGGTCGACCGCAATTGCAAAAAAAAAAACCGTTCCGAAGCTAGCCACTTCCAACTTTCCATGGGGTACGTGGCTGATAAGGGATGGTAACGTGTGCACTCACGCTACTGATACGGAGCATAGCTTTGTTCGAGGGGGTTTTTTTCTTCTGTATGAATGGTGTTTTTTTATGATTATGTAGAAAATAATGCTATTATTCCCAGTTATAAACAATGCCCTATTTATTTGCGCTGCCCTTTTTCTTACCGGTAACCCTATTTTAAGATAGCGTAATTTATGGCCCGTTTCCGCATCACCCTATCACCCATAATCCAGTAGCACAGTTTCAGAAGGAATGTAGTTTTGCAGTTGGCACACGTACCTTATCAGACCTTATATTCACAATCTCCTAACAAATCTCATCTAATTACATCTAAACGTTTATTGTTCGCGCGTACGCATCTTGACGATGGAGGCGCATGGTACCGCGAAGAAGAAGAGCAAGAATCGATAAGCATGCCACCCGACCGAAGTTATCTTGGGTGTTGTGCGTCATATCGCTTAGCAGCACTTAAAAAGGCTCACTCGCTCGGTTTCCCATCAGAGCGAGTGATATCTCGTGACCAGAGATCCCTTACCTTTGGGGCGACCAGCCCGTTGGCTCGTGCACAGGATGGGCCTGTCGGATGGTGATAAGGGCCGCGTTAGCGTTCGAGTCATTGCCCATGGCACCACACCCACACACCCGTGGAGACCTTCGTGAAGGTCGTGCTGGTCGAAGGGAGTGGACTGGAAATTCGTGTGATTATTGATGTCGCATCGTGTATTGTTTTTTCGAGTCGCGCCTGGACACTGTTTAGACCGTCCGCCGGTTTGGGCCGATAAAAATAGACAAAAGTAAAGCGTGGCTGTCATCCAACGGAAGCAGCAGCTGATAAGAGGTAAACAAACAAATAAAAAAAAAAGTATTTACATCAGCCCGGGATAAGGAATGGTGGAGCTGCTGACGGCTTAGCGATCTGAGCGCAATTTAAGTTTGAGTAATTATTAATGGAATTTAGGGATCAAAAGAGCATCAATTTCTAGATATTGTTGAAGAAATCCTATATTTAATAAATCACACTTTCACCACTCCAGGAACTCATATGTCGAATCGAATTCCATTAAAAGGCTCTTTGTTTCTTGGCGTTAACTTTCCGACGCGGAGCTTCGCTGAGTCAGCTGCGTTACCAAGAAACGCTAGGGAAAAACTAATTCCAACACAACTTCAACTTCAAACTCGGCTGGTCTTTTGACGTCATGTGCACGTGGCACCGCACAAGGCACTGGCAGTCGAATGCAACCGACGCAACATGGCCACCATGGCCTGATGCGAAACACCGGGTGACATTTGGCATTTGGTAGATATGGCAACTGGACACAACACGACGGCACAAGCACATTTCCTGCACCGTGACCGTTTCGGGTTTTGCGAAATCGGTCCTGCGTTAAAGACGGGGTCCACTTTTACCGAATATTTGTACTCGAAGCGAGAGAGAGAGAAAGAGAGAGACTACCAGGAACGGCTGGGGCAGGAAGTAATCACACCGTCACAAGGCACGCTAAGGCTCTGTGTGACACACACACACAGCCGGAACGTGGTATGGCACGTGGTAAGCCGGCCGTAACCGGCGGTCGTAACACTACCCCGGGTACATTTGCCTTTCTAGTTCAACTTAGGGGGCAAGAATATGCTTGGCTGTGCTGACTCGCGTGCACTAAGAATCTCCTTCGTCAGGCACTGGTGAAGCGTACTAAAGCTGCTAAGCCCGCGTGTGTTAGGTACACGCGATACGTTACGTAAAAAGTGCACTGTGGTCGTCGTGCTCGGCGTTTGATGGCCGGTGTGATCGCTAGTGTGATCGAGAACCTACAGCAGCTATCGAACATCGGGAATCACGACCTGGTTGTTGTTGGTTTGGGCATCAGGACTGGGAAGTGCACGCCATGCATACTTGCCCTGTGAGGGTGTGATTATTAATGCATTAGTGGGATCGTGTGATCGGGAGATGGAATCTAGAATGCAGTATCCAGAAAGTGTGTGCTTTCTAGAACTTTTGGTCGTTCCTTGACTGTCGAACGCCTCTCATTACGCCATCCAATGAGCTCTTACTACGCTGTGCAGAGGTTTGCGGTTGCCTAACTAATCAGCTCGGGACCCCCTTGAGCTCCAGCTATTAAAGCCAGTACACAAACAGCTGCTGCTCTGAGGTTGTACGAAAATCGTGAGAGGTTATCTCGGTTTTCGTGTGTAAGAATAAAATAACAATGAAAAAAGAAGCACTCAGAAAGCCAGTGGAACATAATCGCCAGGTCGGTAGATTTTTCACGGAGGCTAGCAACACTAGTTGCGGCGATCGTACAATTACGCATTGAGTTTGAATGTTGTGATCTTACGAAGGTGGATGGGAACTTCTCTTTTTGAGAAATAAAATCAATTCCATTTTTAAACAAAATGTGACAATCATTGGAAAGGATCTCCCTATAAGTAAACTAAAGTCTTATGCCCACACTCTAATGGAAAGAGCTACTTAAGGGTATAGCGGATCACAACTTGGATCTATAACTTACTTACTTACTTACTTACTTACTTACTTACTTACTTACTTACTTACTTACTTACTTACTTACTTACTTACTTACTTACTTACTTACTTACTTACTTACTTACTTACTTACTTCGCCTGCCAACCCATAATCCCAGCCGTGCTGGAGGCCGCATCAACGATATATATATATATAGCCCGGACTGGAGGGGTCGTCCGATGTCATTCTCGTGACATGACCAGCTCACCAGGGCCTTTTCCTTCTTCTTGGACCAACGACCTCATAGGTCATACTTACTTGCTTACTTACTTACTTTCTTACTTACTTACTTACTTGCTGTAATTCGATAGTATGTCCTCACTACGGAGGGCGGTTCGGTGGCCGAGGCGACAACGGTGCCAGTCTTAACACGGCAGGACCGGGGTTCAAGTCCCATCCAAACCACCAAGGCTGACTACTTTGCTACGTGTTAAATCAAGTCACATAATACCAGAAATGGCAGGCCGCGACCTTTTTGAGGTTGTAGTGCCAAGGAAGAAGAAGTCGTCACTACGGAGGAACGGCTCGGGGATTTGTACATTGGTCCTGGCGTGTGAGCCCAGCCTAGGGAATCTAATTCGTAGCACGAATGAGAGATCACGGTACAGCTCATAGAGCTCTTCCTTGTAACGACTCTTCCATTATCCTTCCACACTTACGGGAAATCCTTCTGATCATCTTCTTTTAGTAGCTAATGTGGCTAAGAGAGTTTCGTCACGCTAGTTTCATAGGTGTAGGTGGCTGTTATTATAAACGATATTTCAGCAATCAAGTTAATTTTGTTCCTAAAAGCAGTGGATAACTTAAATACATAAAAACAGTATTGCAGTATTATATTATTTATTTCCAAGTCTATTTTCGACGCCAAGTATGGATAAAATAAAAGAAAAATTTGGCAGGAAAATTTGTCGAGCAATTAAATATGGTGGTGGCCCCGAATGTTGGATAAATCTGAGTATACTCAGTGCACCAGCACCCAATCTCATCATAGTGAACAACAAATGATCCTAACCTATCGAGCGATCTGACAGCTGTCATTGTCTGGTGTCTGTGTATACCCCAGCTATAACGAGCCAGATCGATCGATGCCGTGCACAGTTATCGTGAAGGGAAGGGACAATTTTATTTGTTGCCGATGGTTTCCTGTTCGCGAATGGGACACGGCCCGGCGAATCGAGCCTTTCGCAGCAATTCTTCCTTTCGATCGCAACGGTACCAAACCACTTTTAACGATCGGCGCGACCGGCGGAGGTAAATGACATTCCATGACATTGAAAGAACGTGTTTGGCGAGCGTGCCGATTTAGTGTGCTTCTTGTTTGCGGTTGCTTTTCCTTTTCGTTTCGTCTGCTGACACTCACCCAACAACAATGAAGCCGAACGCACGATCAGTGCGCGTCGCGAACACGTGCGAATGGTGGTGCGCGACTGCCGGAGTGGCCATTTTTTGCTGCTCGGCTTTTATTTCTGCTATGTTTTCTTTTTGTATTGTGTGGTAGGGTACAATTTCCTTGTTTCACCCATCACGTTTAGGGGTGGACAAATCGCGAACGTTGCAGAATCGGTCTGCCGTGCCGGGATCCACAGTTGGCTGAGCCTGGGTTGCTTGGGCAAACAACAATGTTTCCCAGGGTGGACGAATGCTAAGCTGGGTGGGCTAATGAGCTAGCCACGTCCAGAGCCGGTTTTATGAAGCCGGTCTTGTGGGTTGACGGTGAGACAACTTTGTTAAGAACATCCGATATCGCAAGAATCTACGCACAGGTATAGATAAATAAAGCTGCTACTAACGTCCACATGATCCACTCAAAATCTATTAAACTCGCTACCAAAGTTAATCTTCCGAATGTCAAACACCGCACACGCAGTGCACCTGTCAGCCCGGTTCGCCACGATGGCGGGCACGTTTTCCGGTCACGCTGCCGGTGCACAATTTCAAATGTCAAACGTGCACAATCCATCGAACGCTTCATCGGAACGGTTTAGGGTAAAGGATTTTCGAGGAAGCTCGAGCTCAACGCAACGGCAGGAAAAAATGACGACGTGAGTTCGAACGCCTCACTCGCAAAGTTCGACAGCTCGCAAATACAACCTCTTATCGCAATGGCGGCGGGTGCGCGTAATCCATCACAGTCCCGAGCAGTCTCCAGCACCAATCACGCGGGCACGTGATAGGGACGGCCGCCGGCCAGGGGTTTGGGAAACTTTACACTCCACCGGGACACGAACGTGATATTCGATCGGTTGAGGAAGGTTCTTCTATTTACCCTTCAAACGCTAACCGATGCGCGCTGCTCGGCCCCGCTGTATGTTTTCACCGCCTTATCGGTCGTTCAATCATATTGCGGCCGATTTGCTGTGAGGGTATGTCATCTCCGCCCCGGGGACCGAGGGATATTTGTGCGAAAAATAAATGAATGACTCAGAAAAAAACATTACACGGCCGCAAATGGGACACAATGCCTGAGCACTTCACACGCCAAAATGCGTATCGAGACATTGCTTTTAAAGGGAAGATGAAGTAGTTGATAAGATAGACTTGACTCGGCTTGGTCGGTTTTTGCGAAACATATCCACTATCAGAAATGTGTTTCTTGAGGACCAAGATATTCTGGACGAGTCGCATCTCGGTCGGTCGGTCGACAAACAAAGACTCATCAATCATAGTGCCGCGTTTGATCAGGTGTAGTAGCTGTTCATTAAACCCATCGGAATGCAACAATTCTAATGGGCGCGTAATTAATACGCTGACTCATACGGGTTGCCCTCCGGGTGCGTTTGTCGCTGAAACGATCGCTACCGTTGCCGGGTGGGTTTGAAACAAAACACATTATACACCCCTTGTGTTTGTATAATGGTCGCGCGTAAACTCGTGACATGCCATGCGTGAAAGAGAATCCAAAATAGCCACGTGCAAAGATGGCCGATTGTCTGGATCAGCCCTGGGTGCTTTCCAGTGTTTGTATTATTGTGACATTTGCTGTCGAGCTGTTATTGATAATACTTATTGATGACTTTAAAGAATTCTACTTTTAGGTTAAGAGTCCAGGGTCCTTTACTCTATATTCTCTGCATAATTAGCCTATAAAGATCTTTTATACAGTGAGTTCGACTAAACTCAACATCTCAATATTCGCTTTATATTAACAGAACCACCATGAATTAGTAGGTGACAAACCCGGCATACCATTGACCTTTTGTGGTACATTACGCGTAACAAAAGCCCTCCTCATCTATCCGCAGGTGGCTTCAGAACCGTATCCACGTGATCGGAGTGAAATGAAAAGAGATGCGCGACATGCATCACCTACAACCGAAACTGCCACCGCCGATTGTTCTGCCATTTTTTTCGCGTTAAAACAAACCCCGTAGACATATGGACAAAACGATGAAAGAATCTCCCGACCTTACCCAGACAGGTGAGACAGGATGCACATAGCGGTGGGTGGGGAGTCCTCCGCTCAGCCCGCAAGCACAATGGCGTGACACGCGGTCACACGCGAGGAATGAATGATTTCTGCGCTCGGTTGGTATGCGTATCCGCTGTAGCTGTGCTCTCCGTTGTGGGTGGGTGTTGGGTGGGCTTGGTTGGGCGGTGAAGGAAACGGACGTCGGTTGGGTGCAAAGTCACGTTATTTTCCACACGGTGCTACAGCGAATAGACTCGCGCCTCCTCCACCCTCCTCCCCCCCCCCCCCCTTCATACTCTGGCACGTTTTCGTTCGGATGGGCGACTGGCGAGCGGTACACTGCACTACCACAGTTGTGCGGATCTTTATCAGGGTGCTCTCGTGCCGGCAAACGCGGCAGCATTTTAACGTGCTGAGCGGAGAGACTGTTCCGTACAGTGGAATAGAGCAAATTTTGATAGGGACAGGGCTTTTCATGGGTTGATGGTGGTTTAGTAAAGTACACTGCAGTAATCTTATCTTTCATGAGTTTTTGCAGATATTGAGCTTATTTCGCAAATAAATTAATTATAATTAATTATTAATTTATCAATTCAAATTTATTCCCAAAATAACAATAAGAACACAATCGCAATTATCAATTATTCGTATCATACATAGCCTTGACTTCTAAATTGATAACCAGTCACTGGAACGCACCTGTTGTATTCAGGACTTGGCCATCTTATTCGATAGCCGTTTAGGGCCCAAATCAGCAGAGCAGAAACCAAATATTAGGTCTAATACAACGCATGGCAAGATAATTTCACGACCCTTTGACATAAAGCTCTTTATTGACTCCTGGTTAGATTTGTCATTGTATATGAGTTGTCCATAGAAATGTGGTGGGCGCGAATAGAAGTAATCCAACGTAAACGCGATATGCAATAAGGCTACTCTATTGGAGCCACGGAGACATCCTTCCGTCGTATGAGGTCCAATCATTGTCAGCTCTGGACCAATCGATTGATGCTCCTAATGTGTTAAGTACGCAAAAATCTTCATCACCAACAGTTATTACGTGTTTTGGTTATCAGACTAACTTTTTCTAAAGTGACCACATAAATGATTGTGTTTGTGGTGTTTAATGATGTTTGCGAATTGATCGATTTTAAAGTATCAAAGTTCACGTTTCGCGAGCGTCCACGTATGAACAGAAATTTAGATAATTAAAAAAAATACGGCTGCAAGGATGTTCGTCTATATACATGAAGGTACGAATTAAATACGCAAATAAAGCCAAGAACTCTTATAAATGTATTATGCTTTGTGGCCTCATACACTTTCTACTGTCTATGAGAATAATAAATGTAAAAAAAAACTTTGAATGATTTTAAAACATTTTTAATCGTTCTGTATCCTTGCGATCTATCCAGCTATTCATTTTCTTTTTATCAAGCAAGGGTAATATTTTTTTGCATAAAAATGGGAAATAGTGAAGCATCATAGAGAGCAATTCCCTTGAGTTTTAAAACCTCTCAGTCACGTTGGACTTTCCTTCAATGCAGCAGAAACAAGTTGCGATAAAACGAGACTTTAACACATCATTGCTCTATAGTGATGATGCTTAGATCGTGTGGTCAATAAATCCGTATTTCGTAAACAATATTCTAAGAGAGATTATACATGATTAGAGATTTTATATTAATATACAAAATTCGTCGTGTGCATATGTCTTAGCCGCAGCCGCCCATATCCAACTAACCTCAGCCACGATTAATAGAAACTTATCTATTCATTCTTTATTCAAGACGTAACAGCTACTGATCGCTAAGGTTCAGAAAAGGCTATACAAAGATTCCAACATTTATTTTTATGACAACCAGGCTAACACACTGGGATCGTAAGGGGTCTCCAAGGACCTCTAAGTATCCACCACGGCCATAGAGTGATCTGCTGTACTTTTATTCAAATTTTCACTCAAACTTAGTATATTTCTTAAGCAAAACGGACTGCAAAGCTCGTGCTAGACGAACCCTGCAATCATTGCTCGCTCACAAGCGAGAGCAACATTCCGACTCACATTCTTTCATGGCACGCACGCACCGCGAACGAACCGTTCACCCGCGAGCACGAGAGAGAGAGTGACGGCGATTGCGAGAGTGTGATGCGTGTATAAGGTGTCTGTGTATGTGTGTGGGTGAAGAGTATTTTAACCATGACAGTCGCGAGCGCCCGCCTCTTTTCGACATTCATCCGCAGCTTCTGTCGTAGTACACGTGGTGCAAGAAAAATTCCACTCAACCGCTAGGAGTCGCGACCGCGCTAAACTTCGGATTTGCTGGTCCCTGCTCCCGTGTGTGTGTGTGTGCCTTGTTTAGCAAATGCGTGTTTGCTGCTGTGCCGGATGTAATGTGTGCATCAGTTTGATTGATTGAATCAAACTTCCGCGACCCGTGTGGGTTTTCTCCGCGTTTGCCAGCGAAACAAGCCATCGCGTTTGTGTCGGCTAAGTGATCGAAATTCGTCCACTAATAAAGTGCGTGTGTTTGTAAGTGTAAGCAAGTGAGAAGCAAAGTTCCCAAATCCGCCTCTGAAAGCTCTTACTACAGTGTGCCAGCAGTGTGAATTGTGCAGTGTTGAAGTGTTGTGTGAAGTTACAGGGCAAGCGAAATTCCGGAAGTGCATTTCCCAGCTTTGCCGCAACGTCCGACATCAAGAACTTGTCAAACCCGGCGGTTTGAGATTGTGCAAACAGCAAGAAAAAAGTACCATTCCATGTGGATGTGATTATCGATTGATATACCTTGTGGAGAGGCAAGAAAAGGGCGAAAGAATTACACGTGTCGGCAGGAGCGAGCAAGCTATTTTTGGTCCGGAATCGAGCAACAGCGTGTGGGAAGAAGAATCCGTTCGTGTATGTAGGAGCGAATAGCAGGGGGAAAATCAATCAAAAAGTGTACTCTCCATCAGATTAGTGCGAGGAACAAGAGCACAGGTGCCGTTCAGTTGCAGGCCTACATGGTTCATCGTGAAAAAAGAAAAATTAGCCAGTGACATCCGGTTCCAAACGCAAACCCCGATCTCAGTGTGCACGGTGATATAGGGTGGCCGGTGGTCGTAGTAGTAAACCGACCGCGAGTGCATTTCGGTGCCCTGTGTAAGGAACGGATAGGCATCGCCGTTCCGCCCAACGCCCTTCACGATCGACGCATCGTCCACAAAAACCGCCTTCATGTATAAGTTCTTCGTGAATTCCAGTGTGAAGTACATAATCAAATAGAATCGTGTGTGCAATAATCCCTATCGTCCGTGGTGTCTGTGTGTGTCGTGCGTGTGTGTGTGTGAGTGAAAAGAAAAAAAATCCAAGCAAAATAAGCCCCCTTCCCTCCCCGTCGCCCCGTTCGCCCTGTGAAGTGAAGTGTGGTTACTCGTTGCTCACCTTTGGACGCACCTTCGTGGTGGCCGGCGTCGCCCACCACCGTTTGCCAACTTCCAACTTTTTTTTTCCATTCCGACGGTACCTTCAACAACGGATTTCATGTGTAAAGCGGCAGCGACCGGGAAGAATACGCTCCTGCTCGACAACAACAAACGTGTCCGTTCGTTTTTCCGCAAACCGCGCTACACGCACTTCTGCTCCGTCTGGTACATCATAGAGGGACGGTCCGGCACGAGGAAAACACCGCACGATCCGTTGGTTTGCAGCGCCCGCACAGCTACATCCCCATCCCGGCGGAAGTCTCTGCAGCAGCACCAGCAACGGCAGCAACGCGTAGAAACGATTCCGTAGAAACCTGAAAAAAGTTCCATATTCTCGAACCCGCAGGTCCCAAGCTGGGATATTCGTTCGGTGTAGGCTTACTACTCAACTGCTACTGGTCGGGTAGTTTGTGCATCGTACCGATCCGAGAGACTACGAAACTCATCGAGATTCGCATCAAGAGACACATTTTGCGCTCAGAACGTCAAGTTGTTCGTCGAACGTCGTGAAGTTCAACGAACGCCATTTTCTGGAGTGCACGATCGAAGGTGTGCTTCCGCCGCGAGTCACCGTCTATTACGCATTGTTGCCGGGTGCAGCTAGTTAAGTGCTACGAGTGCGTGCTCCTGCTTTCCAATAAATCAATAAAAATTGTGCGAAAAACGTTGCCGTTGTCGTGCGAAAAATCCCTTCGCTCCAGTAAGTGAAGCAGCCGAGTGATCGTGTGATCCTGAGGAGAGTAAGCTCTTTAAGTGCGATCATTGCCCGAATCACCGTTTGGTTGCTGTGGCCGTAGAATTCCAGCACGAAAGCCGGACCCGAGGCGGAAACATGGAAGCGTACTGGGAAGCGAATGGTCATGCACCGCATTCTTTGAAATATGAGAGGTACGTACAATTGGGATACATTGTCCTGCCCCCGTAGGATAAGAAGCAACGCGATCGAGCAAGCTCATCCTAGGTCCCGTGATACAGGGCGTCCCAGCAGCCGTACATATTTATCGCTCTTTCGCCCTCTGTGGCGCCCCTCGGTCGGTGTAGAAAATGCTGAGTCTCGCAGAACGTGCGAACTAAATAAATAGCATGAACCACGGCAAGGAGTTGGCCACCGAGCTGCGTTTGTCGGTCGGCCGGTTGGTTGTATGATAAATTCTTGACCTCTGTCAAGGTTGCTGTCGCTGTTCGAAGACCGTTGGACCGGTTTGGGTCAAGATCGTGCGTGTGCAGCGGGTCCTGTACTTCGAGTTTCCAACGTGTCCAAGTATATTTATATCGATTTCAAGCAGAAGAATGCCTGTCGTTGTTGTACTACTCGAAGATCCCTGATAGAATGGCTCACGCAAAAGATGTTTTGTTGCGTTAGGTCCCAGGTCCCAAGCAAGGGGATAAAGATATTGAGCATCCATCAAGTTGCTCCGGTGACGTTAACGCACGTAGTATTCAATGCATTAACGACACATCACTAATAGACAAAGCAAGCCATCGCCATCGCTGTCCGCTGAACGCGACAAGTGGTCACGTGTATGCGGGAGAAGGGATTAAACAGTGCTTTACCGATATCACCAATACAAATATGGCGTCGTCTACTTCCCTGTTTTGCAAAATATCATACAAACCCCTGTGTGCCTCGTTCCTCCCGCGTTGTTGGGTGCTAATCGGGGGGGGCCGTGTAGATGTGCAACCACTTGAGGCCCTGACGTCAGAGTGTCAGCGGGGTATGATTTTTGCTCCCCTCGCTGTCTGCCCGAAGCACCGGGGCAACATACTTAAGCTTGTCTAACCTGGACCCGCACCGGCGGCCTCTCGCGAGTTGTTGAAGTGTATAAAAACGCGGGCGGAATGTGGACCGAATGCAAACAAATATAGGCGCGTCGATAACAACAACAGGTCTCCCTGGTTGTGGTCTGGCGGATTCGCTCAGGGATAGCGGAAGACCGGCAGAAGTCTGTGGCAGTAGCCAACTTCAAAAGTTAACTCCGAGTGTAGTCGCATAGTGCCAGGCGCCGCCACCGTCACACTGTTGATGCTATTGTCGTTGAAGATTGTTGGAGCTCCACCAGTGTATGGCTTATCAACAATGGCGGGCAATATGTGTGCGTACAGTCGCTTCGACTTTGGGTAGATAAGCGTTGCTGCCGTGTCCAGCGTTGAGACACCAAAACTCGACACAGCAGCAGCAAGCAGGCTGCCGAAATGTGGACCGAAGTAGGGCTATTCCTGGTCACCATCCCCTGACCTCTGACAAGTGCCCCGTACAGCACGGCTCGTGGTTTAGTCACGTAGGCTCAGGATTAGGGGCTTAGCTTAGATGATTGGTTCCGTATCGGCTGGAGAAATGGGAATGGACACTACGAGAGTATGTCTGGTGCATATACATAAAACTATAATATAAGTCTGCCATTTTAAACCTTTCCTAATCAATCTGTAAATCAAATCTGTAAATCTTGCCACCAACGCTGCCCGGCACACCGTATATCTTTCCCATCGCTGCACGTAGAAAGACCGAGAGCGCCCCGTTGGAAGTTGTTGCTCTGCTGCCCTGCTGTTGACGATGCTATTTCTGTTTGCTGATAAGAGTTCATCCGCCAGTCCGCGTCTGGTTGGGTGAAAAAGGTTGCGAAGAAGGAGAAAAAATAAACAATAACACCAGCAGTATATAATGGTCGGCCGTGCCATGTCCTCTGTGATACCACGCATACACTGAGGGAAATGTTATCACGTGTGGCACATGGAGTGAGGGGGAAAGGCTAGAGGAAGGTCAGAGACGTAGCTGTCTGACGGCGTGGTTTAACTGGAACCCAACGGGCAGAGGGCGAATGCCGTTGTGCATCCAATCATCAACCGCCGGCAGCCGTTGCTGTATGCGTGTCACGGAAGACGGTTCTGATATTCCGAGCGCTGTGTCAGGTGATCCAGGGGCCATGGAAACTCTGGTCAAGTGGCCCAATCAATGTAGCATGCAGCACTTGTTTACGGGTCACAAATCTAGCTGTTGATGAGCGAGCAGAGACTTTGATCTTGTTCTGTGGATTTCTTGGTGATGCCTCTCAAGCGCTGTGATGGTGGCAATGCAGTGTGACTTGATTATCTGCTGTTCCTTTTTTATAGATCACATGAACGTGACGTTGTTTGAAGAATAAGCTACGTTTACTAGGGGATTTATTGGTAATACATGGTCACTCTTCTCCATGGAAACTAACGATCAGAGCACGATAAAAGCAGGGTCTCACGTCATCAGTTCTGAGCATACCACAACAAAGAACAGCCACATACGGACGGCGAGAAATTTAATAAATCCCAACTGCTATCCCACAACAGACCCATGATAGAATCGTCCCGCAGCTGGAACAATTGATGACACGCACACGTTGCGCGTTGGTTCGCGCTAGGACTTTTGGTGTGTGTGCGTGGCGTGGCACACAATCGCCTGGCCACTGATTACGGCACCACCGCGAAACCACCACCGTGGAGGCTTAGGGGCGAATCAATAACACCTCGTAATCAGCCACCAGCGAGATCGGTGAGTGCAGGCAGGCTGTTGCCTGCCGCGCACACGTCCCCACCGATCACGTGATCTAGCATGAGTCAGCCAATGAGTGTATGGCCGGCCGGAATTGGTTGCACTTCCCGTAAACAGCTCCGATGGGAATGGAAAAACCTGCGGCGCAAAAACTTACGAGCCTGTATGTAATCCCGGCGGCAGTAGGCATATCCCTACAAAAGCAGTCGGTGGGTATTTGGTGGCGTTTAGATAGTTCATCAACGACATCTCATCTTGGTGGCTTACATCTGGGGAGTTCAAGTTTGGGTTGCAGTGGTCAGTTTGTTACGCAGCCTAACTTCGCTGCGTGAGTGTTAGCTGACTATCACTGTGGAGCAGGGGGTTCCACTCGCTATCTTTCGATTGTGGCCGGTTTAAACACACAAACCCACCCCTTTTTAGGCGATGACACTCCTCACGTGAAGACATTAAAATGAGTTCTTTTCCAATAAGAATTTAATTCTACCCGCTCTTCAACTTCAATAAAGTACATGCTACTGCTCGGGCGATCCTCGGACGATAGCAGCTGACCACATCGACGTACACACGGGGGCATAGATGTTGATCTTAACCGATGGAGTTATTTTTACCGTGCGGATGGATGCTATTTTTGCACGCGTTGGCCGATCGAGCATACAAAAAAACCTGCGTAGGTATTGGCCTGGTCCGCATTTGTGTTAATTTTTACGCGTTCGCTTCTACCGCCAAAGCGCCAAATCTTCCCCATTTCATGCCACGAAGGCGTATAAAATAGCCGGCCAATGGGAAAAGCAGTTGCTGTCGAGCGGCTCGCGCGAGATTTATTCATTTGTTTTCGTCGAATGCTCTCGACGTTCGGCCGATAGAATATGAGGCGAGAGGTGCAAATAAACCAAAGAAAGCATAAACCAAACCCCGAAACCTCGGCTCGCTGTGCTACACAAGCGGAAATCGATTGGTGGACAACGATAACGTTTTCTGCTCCGATTAGCTCAAGTCGCTTCAAGACTTGACAGTTCGGTTTCCTTTTTCTTCGGTGTGAAAATCTGCCTCATCATCGTGCCTGGAGGTTACGCGTGTTGTTTCTGTGGCGTGATGATGATGGAATCTCGGTCTAGCCAAACTGGATGCAACCGAATACTTCACGCCTAGCAACAAGTTCGAGAGCATCGGCTAAACTAATCGCTAGGTTGGGGCCTGTCAGGCAAAGAACAACAGGAACCAGCACAATCAACTAAAATCAAACAAAATAACTTACCGTGTGTGGCGGCCTGGAGCCGTAGTCAAAATTTCCCAACCAAATCCTGCACTGTTGCACACACACACTCAGTCCAAGAAATTTTGCCCAAGCCTTACATCATGATGTTTGGGTTAGGGGTTCTTTTTTGGAAACTGTTGGCCCGCATCTTCTTCAGCCTAGATAGGAATGTGCCGAGCGAAATGGGAGGGCCGGGACACCGGCCCACGTGGTGAGGTCAGAAGGTGACCAACGTCGCGGGGGTCATGTGATGATGTCAAAGCCGTGGACGAATCGCAACAACCGCAACCGCAAACACGCTATTTCGGGGGGCCAAACCGCCTAGAATGATCGCAGCTGGTCCAAACCGCGTAAAGTCCATCGCGAGTCCAACTGAACCTTTTGCCCGTTCTATGCCACCAAAGGTCAACGCTGATAGCGGCAATGAGATGAGGTTGTGGCTTTTGTTTTGTTTCCTTTCTTCTACTCGCTTTCCTTCTTCTTGCTGTGGTTGATTGTGATCCAACGGGGATCTCTCATGGTTTCGCAGTGCATGCCGACGTTTCAGCACGATCCGCCATTCGCAATGTGTGACATTTATTTTTAGTTCGCCATTGCGCATGGGGTGTGTGTGTGTGTAAACAAGTTGTTATTATCAGTATCGAATAATTTTGCGTTCATTTATTTTTATCCCATGCAAAGAAAACTGTTTTGCTGCAGAATAGCTTCAGTGTGAATTTGATAACGCTAATCGAAACGTTGGAAGTAGCGCCATTGCTTGTGCCTAATAAAATGGCTGACTATGTGCGGCCGCACATTACATTACAGCCGTTTAGTATCGCATGCGTTTCGGGGGGGGGGGGGGGGGGAAATGAAATGTTTGAATACAATTGGCAGCCCGGTTGGACGGATACGTGGCCACCGGAGCATCACCGTTGTGCATGTGCGCCATTCGCGTGCGCACTATTTGCGTCACGTTTCCGTCACGCGATGTGGTGCTTCGGTCGGGTGTTTATTTTCCACTCCGGGGTTAAAAATATACCAGTGGGGGCATTCCCCGTGTGGGTGGGTGGGTTAGCTTTTCCCTGGAGTCCTTGGGTCGGAGAGCGATATATTAAACTTAAATAGCGATGACACAAAGTCTAGCTCAGAAAACTTTATTAGTTAATGTTTACAAGAATCCAGCGTTCAAGAAACACTCTTGTAGACTCGAGCTAGCTTACGGTAACTACCTGACATCCTAATCATGCCTGTGGTAATCGTAAATGTATGCGTTTTTCTTTGCAAGAATAAGCAACTGAACTGCTTGACCATAACATTGAAATAACTCTGACCTTAGCTTCATCAATTCGACACCATATACATGAGTAGAGGAGACAAATGAAGTCTAATCGCTTCAAGACTCTCTAAACTATCCAACTAACCTCTCTCTGAGCCTTACAGATCAGTTTGTACTTTGTCTTTGGATAAAGAAGAATCGGATAAGGTCCTCCGAAAGAGGTCAGCAAATTCGATAGATTGCTACTAAGGGCATATGGGAGGCACTTTGATCGACGACTTCCCCGCTTAGACAGATGTCCTGGATTTTCTGGAGCCAAGTTTCATGATAATATTGACCAAAGTTACTCTAATTCAACTGGTGCGGTAATATTTTGTCTGTACCGTATTGCTTGGTGAATCACTAGAACACAGAGTCATTACACAAAAAATGCCTTTAATCAGTCCATATTTTAATGCTTTAATGCGTTACTCTTACTTGTACGAACGTGCTCCTCTCTATTAAATAACTTTAATCTAACCCTCTTTTACTTCAAAGCGTAAATCGAACCTCAAACTAACCTATACGAACTTATCAAGCGAGAATCGATGTAGTGCCGCTATCTAAAGCGATCACACCCCGGGGCGACCGGTTGCCTGTTGCCAAGTGTTCACCTCGGTTCGCGTGCACGATGCGGTACGGGGCGGGTTGGGCTAAGGGAAAGCAAAAATTTTCCGTCACGTGTACCGGCATGTGTGCGACTGCTAGCATGCACCATGTACCCGACGCGATGAGTATACCATTTTCCCCGCATTTTTGCAGTAAAATTATAGTCTGGGTCATACGCTTTTCCAGCCTGCCTGCTGCTGTAACCTCGTAACCGTTACTCGGGCACGCCACCCCTGGGTAATAACGCCGAGACCCGGGCGTTACCATGAATCGTTCGCAGGAAAAGCCGATTACTGGCTGTTCCATCCAGATCTCGTGTGCCCAGTTTTCTGGGTGATAGAATAGCTAGAAAAGGGTTCTGACTCAAAAGGTTGTTATACTTTTCGATGTAGTATGACGTCAGCGGAGGAGCAGGATCGCAAGAAAAAGGTTGCAACTGTGTACTAGGAAAAAACATACCGGAAGAGTATGGACACATGGAGTGACTGTAATCTGTCCGTTGGTCCGTGGTTTTTAGAAAAACGAACAAGTAAAACTCAGATCTGAAAATGAAATGATAACACATGATTGTTGCTTAAACGCCAGCCAAAAAAAAAGCCCAAGGTTTAAAAAAGTCACTAGTTTTAAACTGTCTCTGTCGGCTACAGTCGACTGATCGTGGTTTAAAACCGCTGCTGGAAGTTTTTGCTGACTGTTCCAACCATCACCACGAAGCAGTAAAAGAAGACCCGCGCCCATATAGACACGCCGGACACGCATATACGCGCGCGTAGATTAATATGTTTGTGTAGAAACCTCACATTCGCGTGGTCACCGCCACGATGCTGGTCATGCGTGTCGTGGCTATTTTTAGAAAGACTCTTGCCCAGAAAGACCCGACCGTTTGGGGCGAAGATGGGCAAGCTTTGTTTGCTTGGGTTGGGTTGGGAGGGAGTGGAATAAGGTGGGAGGGGGGGGGGGAAGAGCAGCAACAATCCCCAAAATACCACATGATCATGAATTGGCAACACTGTAGTAGCAGCAGCAGCCGGTTGCTTACTCTGCGATGAATGCCACTCAAGTGGCTGCTGCTGTTGGACGGCTTTTTTTGCTTTCAGTTTCAGTTTCAGTTGACCGATCAACGACTTTAGCTCTTCTCATTCCAAACTTCAGGACTGTTTGTTTCGGGTGGGGCTTTCGGTGTGATTAAAAAAAACCTCCAAACCCAAGATACGTCACCTAAACGTGTCAGGATAATATCGTGCGGATCTCCATTAAAGCGTAACACCTCGAAATGAGTACAGCTGTGGGTGCTTCTGGTGGTATTTTCGGCCCTTTTTCGTGAATGGTTTTGCTTACCCTCCGTGGGTGAACAAAGAATGCGCCCCAGAGAGACCTGAGCAGACTAAAACACCACTTTGTCACACGTTCACCAAGAGTGAGACAAATACCACGTCCCATACCATGAATACCTTCGGACGACGCAGAGACGCATTACGAGTGGCTGAAGGGATCGAGACGGGTTTTTACGGTGTGTGTTTTTGTTGTTGCCTTTCTGCCTCGGACACAACAACGGTACGACCGATCGGTGATCAATTTCCGCGTTCGCATTCGTTGGCGCTCGCACGATCACGCTCGAGTGTGTATTGCGTTAACGGGTCGGATAAAGCCACGGATTGATAAGTGTCTAGGGTGCGATCAAAATAATGTCAGAGCTCGACAAGTAAAAAGCTGTATTTAACTCACAATTCTTCACTAATTGGTCCTCAGAATATCTCGACCTTCTTGCAGGATCAAGATAAAGTTTTATTTTTGAAAAATTAACTTCTCAACAAACGTCAATTCAGTGAAGGGAAGTTCTAGAGCTTATTTGTAAGTTAATCCAACCCCGTTACCCGTCGGACCCCTTCGCGCGGGAGGGCGAAAACGGGTGTATGCCGGGGGTGTGTTCTACTCAAACGAGACGTGTAACTTGCGCACACGGCAACTGCTCTGGTCCACCGCATCCAAACGCGGGCCGCACGTTTTTGCCATTTAAAATCAATCCAACGGCGTCATCGCGCGATCACAAACATTGGCCGGTGAAGCTTGACGGTTCAGAGATTGGTGACTGGCGTTATTTCTTGACTTGGTTCGGCACCTTCATGCATTGCGATGGTATGTGTGTGTGTGTGCGTCCTGGTAAGATCTTGAACTTCATTTTGACGTTACAGTTACTGAGCGGGCTTGGAATCGGATTAATTCAGTTAATAGATTTAGTACCTAGTTGGACAAGTTCTGCTGAAAATAGCGGATATGAATGTCATAAAATACAATGAATCTATTTTTGCTCTCCTCTAGTCCTATCGTTAAATTGTTGGAGGACTTTTAGACGCTGAGATCTAGATGAGTTTTTTATAAAAATACATCCTTAGAGAGATCGCCCCATAGTGAGGATTGACTATCTAACTACGTGGTATCAAGAAGTCTAGTAAGCCATTATATGACCTAGCATTATATCACCTAGCAAGGTGGTTAAGCTAAGAACAGGAAGACATCTTTAAAGTGTCCTCAAGAGGAGTCCATCTAATCTAGCGATCCTATCATTATTTGACTATCTTCAGTGCTGTGCCACGACCTGTAGAATTAGTTCTAGAACTCTAAAGTACATATGTGATGTGTGAGCTCCTGTATCGCCGAAACTCACTTGATTCTTTCTTTAATTAGCTCACGTGTTCCAGCTCAAAAACTACAACTGAGATGAGTCATCCTACAGGTTCTTCCTCAATTTTTGAGCTACGTCATGCGCTCTAGCTTACGTGAAGACATATGGTGGTTTTACTTTATTTTTATGAATTCCGCACTAGAATCCACGTTAAATGGCTGACTGCGTGCAAAAAATGCTGCTATTTAGATATCACCAAAGAACGTTGAGCTGAATTGAGTTAGCTTTATGACGCTTTACACTTATGTCCTTCCTAACCTGATGTGTGATTTGGAACTCTTTGTACTTGTAATGTTTTTTGGGCAAGTGATCATCTTAACTCTGCCAGATAAAGTTATCTGTTTTCTCCCTGGGTAACATTCCCTCAATATTAAGTCACTGGAAAAACGTGTTTTTCCCCGTCACTCTACAAACACTTTCCCCAAAGGCAAAACATCTAAGAACGGTTCCCAAAACAATGGCAGCAGTAAAACCGAGCGCGGCTACGTTCCAACCATTCCAACCTTCAAAGAAGCAAATTTTCATGGAAACCTTCTTAGCGCATTGACGCCCATGTATCGGGTTTAAGTAAACACACTTTAACCTCCACCATCCATACATCCGCCAAGGAAATGTTTTGCGTCCTCCACAGAACGGGACGGGCAGGCAGGGCTGACCAGCAGGAAGGAAAAAAAAGTCCACGAAAAGGTGCAGACATTTTCATGCCACCGGGGGTCCGATCGTGTTAAAATGTTTACATTACACGTTGGTGAAAATAAAAGCAGGACAAAAAACCCGCCAGCTCGTGTTGCTGCTGATACTTGCTAAATGTATATGTGCTGTGCGTTCCCCCCCCCCCCTCCCCCCCTACTTAATTGCCATTCCGGTGGTCAATATGGCAGCAGGAAGCGCACGTGATGCGCGCCTTATCCTCCACCTAAATTGCTTTACGCATGCTTGCTTGTGGTATTTCCGTCACACTGGTTCGTGCATTTAGCAACACTCGAACGAGGCCAGCGTATCGGGGCTCTGATTAGCATCAGGTATGATTTTTATTTTATCGCAAAATCCGTGCTATTCCGTGCTACATTTCTGGCGTACGTATCTGAAGCCCCCCGAACAACCGCGTCAAGGTTGATTGACAAATGTTTGATGAAAATCAAGCAATGGCTACTAATTGGTTGTGTCCACAGCGCAACCTAGACGCTTTATAAGCCCATCACGATCGGGTTGGACACGTGCATCAAGTGGTCCGCTGCTACGATCGGCAACATTTGTTTAGCTGATTCGAAAGCACTTTTGGAGGTACAGGTGTGAGATGTAGTTGTGAATAAACACCGTCATCTGGAGTCGGCTCAGTAGCTGTAGAACCGGACGGGGGAGCTCTGATCGTCGAAGACGGCTAGCCGTAACGCGTTGGTCGAGACTTCAAGCTCGTCTAAAGCGAGGGTGTAAATGCAAGTCAAGTGTCGGAAGGAAGTGAAGGTTAACTGGTGCATGCTTCCCTACTCTGCACATTCTTGCTTGCTCAAGACCGGTGCACCGTTTGCTATCGACATGATCATTCCTCCACAAAGTCCACACGACCTGCATGTCGTTCTATGTCGACATGATCACCATATTTGCGTTCTGTTGCTATAAATAATCACTCGCTCTCGTTGGTGCAGGACCTATCAGCCTCGGGCTAGGAATTTCTGTGTGTGGAGCAGGTCTCGCCCATTCCACTCTGAGCCTGCCCAGAGCTTATTTTGTTATAACAGAATGTTTTTATTAACGAAGCGTCCGTACACGGGATGTATGAAATTGTAGAGTGCATTTAACTTCCCGGAGCCCATATGCACTTGCTCGTAAGTGGCAAATCCGAACTTTGTCCGAGCTTTTCGTTCCAGAAATGCTTTTGGTTTGGGGGCGCCCTGGGAATAGCTGCATTCTTTGAGGTTTCGATGGATCAACG
The DNA here is from genome assembly GCF_013141755.1 of Anopheles stephensi. Taxonomy (NCBI): domain Eukaryota; kingdom Metazoa; phylum Arthropoda; class Insecta; order Diptera; family Culicidae; genus Anopheles; species Anopheles stephensi. The sequence goes on from NC_050202.1 coordinate 49,211,356, forward strand.
GCAAAAACAAACCGGTTCGGCTGATCGTTGTACACGATCACGGGGAATGGAATGAAACCGAAACACCCTTCATGGATCTTGTTGATTGGTTGGTGTTCTGTAGCCTGGTCGATTGGTTCTGTACACACGGAAATGCGCTCGTGACGGAATGCAATCGTGCGCTATAGCAGCAGCAGGAGTAGCAGTTGGTAATTGCTGAGTAGCTGCACGTCGTTGTCCAGTTGGGACTTTTTGCGTTCTGCTCGCTTCTGGAGGGTGCTGGTAGGAGAGAGATTAATTCATGTCGATAAAGCAGCTCACACACACACACGCGGACAGTCTAGAGGGGATAACTAGCAAATCTAACAGAAAGCTCTCGTACTGAGCAAAACATTGTCGCCAGCAGCACACGGGTGCCGGGACAGGAAATCGAATACGGTGTCGGTGCGAAAGAATATAAATAAATAAATAAATTAATATCTAATATCTTATTGCATCGCCCACTGGTGGTGCGGGTGGGTGTTGTTTGGGTTGGGTGAGTTCTAAGGGTGGGAAGTGGAAAATCGTGCTCACTTCGTCTTGGTGGACGCAATATCGCGATCGATCTTTGCCTGCCCTGTCAACGCACGTACTGCAGGGGTGTTACACTCGGGGCACTAATTAATATTTATAGATGTAAACAGTTGGTAAACAAATGGCTAAAGAGAGAGTCATTTTCTTCTAGTAGGTAGCATTACAAGGAGATCGCTGTACGATCTTGTAGCTAGTAAAGCATTCATTTGATTCCCAATTTCCCAACTTCAAATTTCGACAACAACGCAACTGATCAATCCGTGAGCTCGCAAAAGTTCTACCAGAGACAAGCTGTTGAGACAGCGTTCTTCGCGAGCTGCAACCTGCCAACCGGCCACGATAATCGCAATCCATCATCGTGGTCTAGGGGGCGCGTGAGTAGCTAAGCTTCCCGAGGTTCGTTGGTTGACTCGGCCGGGGTATGTAATTTAACGGCGCATGACGTCGGTCGATGCGCGACACGATTGTACCGAAACGTGTTAAAGATAGCGGGCCCGAGTGAGACAGAGTGCCACCCCAAAAACCACCACAGCAAAGCGAGAATAAAAAAATGAAATCAACAGACACACCACGCCGCTATCACGTGCAGGAATGGGTTGGCGTGCCAGCCGCCAACCGTTTTCTCGCCTGGCGGATATTTATTTTCCGCTGTTTGTGTGAGTGTGAGGGGTGTTGTTTTTTTTTTTACTTTACTTTCTGCCATCATACAACCCTCCCCATCCCTCGAACATTCGAACGTGTAGACTGACACGCACACACAGCAACAAATGCCGCTTAATGGTGCGCGCTTTACCGAACACTTGTTGCCGACAGGCGAAACGCCGCTTGGCCACTTTGCGCAGCGCCAACACGTGGGGGGTGGTGTAAGGGGGTGGAATATGAGGGAGGGGACGCGGAAGATGGGGGCATGCTTTGGGGGAGTGAACGCGAAAGACGTTCCATATGCGCGAAAGACGGTACCCGGGTTGGAACACGGTGTTGGGGTTGGGTTTGGAACAGATCGCCTGCAATTCTACGCCAAACCACAATGCTCGCGTCCTGGTCGTAACCGCGGAAAAGAAAGACAGCGAATAGAGTGCTGCTGATAAAAGCTGCTGTTTTATTTCCCTCCCCCCCCCCCCCCCCCCCCTTGTGTTGCTGACTTGTGGGGCCACGGTCGACGTGACTGGGTTTGGTTCGTGCTTTTGGCTTTTTGTTTTGCTTTTTTCGTTCGTTCGGTCGATTGCGAACGCGCGTTGTGTGTGGCGACGGGCAACACGTGAGCCTGCCGACGGTACTGTTGTTTAAGTCAGCCAGCCGATTCCGTCCGTTTCCGCATAGGCATGGGCGGGCGATTGGTACGTCATATGAGCGATATGAGCGAAAAGTGATCGTAGCTATTTAAATGGTACTTTATTTCATTTGCAATTTTGCCGAGATTCTGATGAGGTAGTAGAGTGTCGACAATTTAATGATGTCTGATATTTCTAGAACTAGAATCTGTAGCTCTTTCTCGACCTCTTTCAAGATGAAGAGGAATAGAGGCTAGACATGTCTGGACCTCAACATTAGAGTCCTTGCCGAGCCACCAGACTCCAGGTTTGTCTGCCAATATTTCGCAGAGTCCCAGAAGTCCTTGCTCTAATGCTCTTATACTACCCTAGATTCTCATGAAGTTCACAATATCTCCAATTGAATGATTGAAGTCTTTGCGGAAGTACTAATGTTTGGAAATATTTCGATCCAGTTTTGCCTGCAAATATGTCCCTCCTATTAGTACTTTGTTGAGGTCTCAGAAATCCTCAAAGCCCTGATATACTCTGATGAAATATTTTATTCTTGAAGTGTCTACATCAAATAAGTCAAGAAAAAAGAGGATCACTCCAATTTAAGCATCACTTCAAATGTCCAAATGCGAAGTTCCAAATGTCTTCAATTTCTAAAGTAAATTATTTATATTCAAACGTGCTTGAAATTCCGGTAAGGAAATGAAACCGATAGGCATGGGCCTGCATCGCACATCACAAAGCCACTAGCTTTTGCCTGTGTGCTCTTTGCGCACTTGCACACACAACAGCAGATGCACCGGTTGCTGCACAGTATCGGATGTGATGTGCGCGACACGGCTCGGGGCGACACTTGCTGATGCACTCTGCCACACCGCGAGCGTAACCTTCGACGAGTTTATTGACGTTCCTGTTGCGTGCTTCGCCCTGCTACCGTCCACCCCCCCCCACCCTGAACCTAGACAAGTGATGCACAAATCTCGAGAGAATTCACACGATCGGATGCCGTGTGGCAGACGATGAGCTCGGTAGGGTGCGGGTAGCGAGTCCACAAAGGCGTCACGTTACGTGCAGCTTTATGGTTCTGGTGTGCAATTGCAGTAACCACGATGCAATCGGCGTAGACAGGGTAGCGATGCGATCCAAGAATGCAGTTGCAGTGGGACGTTGCAGGTTGCTGTACACACAGTACAAGATTCGCTTCCGTCAGGCCGTCGCGTCGGCTTGACACTTCCGGATCGTCGTCTCGATGAACGGTGAATTCCTCGTAGGAATAGAAGCTGGCGGATGATGATGTTGTTTTTTTGGTTTTTTTTTTGTAATACAACATGCCAGGGACTTGGTTCGAATGGCGGAAGTATACGAAGGCATAGAATGTTACGCTTCAAATCAACAGGTTGTCTCTCGACAAGCGCCGAAGCGAAGCGTTCTTGCACTTCGATTCTCATTCCCAAACAACCGTGGGATACCGCATCGCCGTTTAGAACACCAGAAGCACCAAAGCGCAAAAATACTGATCACGTGTTTTGGGGGGGGAGTAAAAGCATCTCAAGTCATCTTTGCTTCGCGTTTAAAATCCCCCACAAAAAAAAAAACAATGAATGAATCGGATATCGTTCCACGCGCTTTGGTTGCGTGGGGTGGCTTCTAGGATCTTCGGCCGGTCGATCCTTTCTATTTTCAAACCATGTCATTCGTCACGCCCTGCTTTTGCTTTGTGTTGTTTGTTATTGCTCGTTAAATTATTTTTAATTTTAGCCCATTCGCCATGACTGATTGTTGCTTTCGTAGTGCGATCCGGTATGCGTGAGTCGACAGATATGCAAAAGGGGGATGCTCAAATTGTGTTGTGATTTAGAAGCCGAATTAAGCTGTATCAACAGTGAATCGAGACGCACATGCGCACTCAAGCGCGTCAAGGAGTGTGTGGTGGGATCCATTTTTAAAATCACGGCCGTCTAATCAACCCATCTACATCCGTTGCGGGTTCTGCTCAGTACAATCTTGAATCAATCAACCAAGCTCTGTTGTGCGGTGTGTCACGATCGAAGAATGTTTCGCAAGAGGGCTCACCAACGAAACAGAGCTGGGATGGGTCTTCTGACCAAAGAACACCGATTCTAATGGCTTTGATAAATTGGCTAAACGTGGAGTAGTTGTGAGAAATAATGAGCATACCCAAAAATTCAATGTGTTAATTATGGTGCAATAAAAAAAGTAGGATCTTGCTTGAACCACTCTGCTTCAAACCACATCATTACGAATGCAGCGTGGCTCTTCGGTGGCATGTGTGATGAGGCGCCAGTTTGTTTTTTTCCTTGGTGGATGCCAACGCCTCTCGCAGCATTGGCTTATGGGTAAGAAATACCAACCCTGCAAGAAGGCACACAGGCACACACACACCGGTTTGGCGTCTTTGCAGATCGTGTCCGCTTTTTTTTTTTGGCTGTTAATGTCCGCCCTGTGGTTCTGCAACCGGCGGAACCTCCCATCTTATTTTCGTTGGTCACGTTTGTTGGCATTTGGTCAAATAGTTGTGTTGTGAGCGCTGTTCTTTTTTTTTTAAATCTCCGTTCGTTTATTTTTTATTGCAATCAACTCTCTCGTGTGTCTGGTCGGGTGTGTCGGCAGCACCCTCAAATCAGTCGCGTCTCGTCTTGGGCGCTTTTGAATGGTTATAAATAGTACGCACGAGGCAGGAGGCCCAACCGAACAGGATAACGTAAACGATCCGTGTCCGCACACCGGATGGAGAGCAACGAAATTCGGCACAACGTGTATCTTGGATTCTAAATGCGTTCGGCAACAAACACATTGCTTTTGCGTGCCTGTCAGAGGCATCATCGCAGGCCGATGCTCCTTTGAAGATTCGGTTTTCAAGCGCCAAGTGCCCTATCGAATATTTTCGGTTGAGGGTTGATTCTATTTTTCGTTGTCGGATAGTACGAATCGACAGCACCCAGCACGAAACGAAAACGAGTGCATGTGCGATGCACGAGCTTTGGCGTGTGGTAGATGCGTTTTTCGGTGACGATGTTATTGGTGGTTGACTAATGAATTTAGCTGCTCGGGGCAGAAGGGTTCATAGGGCAGAGCGTGGGAGAAACATGTGTTTGTTGTTGTGGGCCGAAGTGTCTTATCAATCAAGTAGACCTAGGCGATACTATTTGAAAAACACTTGGACTTCTCTCTTACATCACTCTCTGTGTCAATTTGAGGCTACCACGCATCCTCTGCCCTTGAGGACAACCTTTTGAAAGACTTTACGAGTCGTCCGGTGACATTCTAATGTCGTGCTCAGCCAACCGGAGACTTGCGAGATTTACTGTCATTATCTCGTAAGATCCTCAAGATTAAGATCATCGTACAGTTGGTAGAGCTCGTCATTTTCCTTCCATACATAAGGCGACAAAATTTCATCCCAACTTCTTCTTTTGTTGGCTTCTCGACCTGCGTGGTCATGCCGGCCCACGTAGTTGAAAAGTCAGTCCTCAATACGGCCGAGATGGGGTTTGTTCTCCAGTCCTGCCGTTTAAAAACTGACAAGGCCACCGGATCGCTCCATGATGAGACCATAAATCACCTATATAGTCTCAGCAACGTCCGCTAAAGATATGGACATAAAAATGTAGTAAGGAAAAAATATTCATCTTAATGCATGATCGATAGACAGTCAGAAACCTGAATCGTATCTTAAAATCTTTATTGTGATCGGTGCTGATATTCGATCCAAGGTTCGTAAATTTCTGAACGACCTTTATGTTCTTGCATGATTTTTAGGTATGCTTTTGTTACATAGAGAAGCATTAAACCGGTGATCTTTATGTCATCAGCCTATGCCAGACCCATAATCTTGATGCAGGTCCTTTAACATTGTTCAGCATCCTTAAATCAGCAACGTGACGCGATGATAAGACGAGACCTTATTGATGAATCCAAAAGGAGAACTTTGAATTCTTGAATGCTGAATTTCTCCACCACTTCAAGAACGCCTTTTTGGTGACTTCACCACGCAAAAAGAACTGGACAGGAAAAAGCAAACACACAGAGGCCCTCTCCGTTCAAATGTTTACAATTTATAATCCTTACCCTATCTGTACGACCCCCCTCACTTATCCTTTCACTCGGAGTTGAATTTAAAATGAAGCACACGATTCGAGATATGGTTGACATACACTGCCTTTCCTGAGTCACGTTGCACGCTTCTACCGGTCTCTTAGTTTGTATGCTAGTTTTTCTATTCCAAAAAAATAAAATAAGAGTTTTCCACACGCGGAACAGCATGCGAAAAATCGCTATGCTGCGTGCAGAGGTGCGCGCCAGAACATGTGACAATTTGTTTTGTAAATGTAACCCTGTTTTCCATGTGCTTCGAAAGTGCGGTTAGCATTAATAGCGCCACTGGGATGGTGGCGCAGCAACCGGAGCAGCCGTAGTACCAGTCACACGCGGAAGCATGGCCCTTTATCGTGCCCAGACACGATAAAGCACTGCGTTGCGTTTAACGGACAAAAGCATATATTTTAAAGTCGCCGCAAGCACGTGGTCTGCAGCCGGCTTGGAAATTAGTATAATTTATTTTCAAACCACTGATTACAATTGGAAATGGTTCACGTTTCGCACTGCGGGAGCAAAACAAGGCAAATCAACATATCCTAAGAGCGGCAGCAGTAGTGTGTTGGCGCTCTCGGAAATCGGAGACGTGGCGGAACGCATCCACACATTAACTGGAGCACGCGCGAGTTCACGTGTTCGGGCCGGAGCACGGTTGTCCTTGTGACCTATTGTGTGTGTGTGTTTTTGCTCTGGATGCTGCCGATGCGAAGGGGAGTGTGAAGGGATCGGCGAGTCTTGGCGACGGGCGAAGACGCCAATACGCTCAATCTCATGCTGTCGAAAGTGTGACTTGAGGAGGGATGAGTCAACGGGTTTCTTGGTACGGTGGTTCCTTGCTACGGTAATGTTATGTGCTAGTGGCACGTCTGCTGTTTTTTAAATTCTCACGCTCGCGCCTACTCACGAGGCCGTACTGCGTGGTTGATGCAGCTGACGTGTTGGATAGGTTTCTTGATGACCTGGGCCGGAGTTCTGCTAAGTATCGGAATCCTGGTTAATTAATAACCGATTAGACGGAGGACTCAACAAGATACCAAAACAAGAGCAGCAAATGCCAGAACGCAACAGCAATCAAAAGTATGTCTATCAAGTTTGTTCCCCCTATCCGGAACCACACTCCAGAACACCACTTGACACGCTTTCCAGTCAACGGGTCACAACGCCACGCTCGCAACTATCAGTGGCGATATGCTGTTGTCGGTAAAACGTGCGCTAATTAGCGTGGGCTTTATTAGCCACCAACCGAGCTTGGGGGGGGATGGTTCCGTTCTCCACTATATCCAATCGTGGTTACAATGTAACACAGCTCACCGACGATGGGTCATCAACCGCTGAGCTGAGGGTTGTAGTGATTGCGATACCGGCCCGGTCGGGCCCGAGTGTTGAACTGCTGTTGATGCATTAGTCATTCTCTCACGGTGGCCGTGCTCAATCGCCAACCGTGCCTGTCTGCCCGGCCTGCTTATGATCTCATCTTCATCGACTCATCATCATAAACGTCACCCAGTTTCCGGCTTCGGTTGGCAGAGATGGTGTAAATCACTGCGTGCGTTAAACTCGAAACCGCAGAATCTTGTGCATCAGGAGGCCCTAGTTTGAGCTAATGTCAGGATGTAATGAGTTAAAGAACAATGTATGTGGCTCACAGGTACAGGTACAGGTTCAGATGAAAAATATGGAAAATTGAGCAAAATAGCGGTCTTTTTCTGTGATACTAGCACAGGGTTCAAAGCATACTTTGACCTTCAGCGGATGCAGCTTGATGCAACAATGTAATTTAATATGCCACCACCGTACAATGGGTGTCTGTTTATGTGTGTGTGTGTGTGTGTGTGTGTGAGTGTATATGATAAAAAGGTCATCGAGGACCAGGCGAAAAGTTTTCCCGTGTAACCTTAACCTTTTTCCCGAGCGAGCGTGTGATACGCTTTTAAATGGCGTTTGAAAATTGGCTTTACGTGATATTCATACAAAAAATTGTTAACTTATTATCTAACTTACTTTATTATCTATGTTTTATAAGGTAGTATTATTAACAATCCTTCCTTTGCTCTCTTTCTCATTCTCCAGTGAGGCTAGCGTGCCTGGATACACGTACTGCGGTGAACCGGGACTGAACTTTTCCGCCAACAATACCACCTACAGCGAAGATGATGCTGATTTTCCACCAGGACGGCGGGGCAAAACGTCACGGGTAGGTGAAATGGGGGGAGTTCGGGGATGGGTTGGGCTGGTCAATGTAATTTTAAATCTATTCCTTAGAAAATAATTTTCATCATGATTACAGGGGTTGATTGGCCCTTTTTTCCAAATCTCGGTCTTATTTAGAGAAAATTACGTTGTTAGGTACTATGTGTGTCAAAGTCTTGGTTTAAGATGTCCAACTAATCTATTTTCTGTACTAATCTTTGTGTACTAACCTCTGCTGTGTCCAGTGTCATATTCCGTAAAACCATGGTGCTTCGTATCAGACTCCACAACCACTTCACTATGGCTCAAGAGGAGTCTTAACCCATTTCGCCCTACGCCTGTCGGAGCTTGAACCTGATGCTAATGTGCCTAGAAACGTGGCAAACGTGCTAGTTGATCAAAATGACACGTGAATGTCTAGGGTGCCGTGGTTTTTTGTTTTCTTCTTAATGCATCTGTAATCAGCCCTCGTTTCGTGCTCCGATCGCTTGTTAGTATTTCTCTGCTCAAAACTTTAGATTAGTGGAGATACCATGTTAGAAAACTGCGACTGCATCGATAACGCCTGTAATTTGAACGTGTACCAGCACGCCACACCAATCAAATGCTTGATAACCCGTCGTCAAACTTTAATCGATGCTCAAGTCACACCTCGTTCCGATCCTTGCCAATCGTCACTAATTGCACCCGTTACGTTCCGTTCCGAGATACACGTCGAACGGTCGTGCCGGAGACTCTCTGGACAAAACAAAGCAGTCACGTGACATGGCACGGGCAATCGATTGAATATATGAATATGGACGGAACGGCGGTTCGATTTGGTTACCGATTGGGTGGGCAATCGATTCGAGGATTATGCGAACGGTTAAGAAACCGCGCATGCCATCCTGTTTCCGTTCCCCGGAGCGTGACTTGAATCTCTTATTTGGGTTGTTAGAATAATGAAGCTTAAGTTATTGAGCTTTAAAACACGATTAATAATGCTTTACGCTTCGATCTCTTCCGCTCCTTTCTCCAGCAAGATCCACTGTCACATCGGATCATTGAAAAGCGGCGCCGCGATCGGATGAACTCCTGCCTGGCAGACCTTTCGCGACTCATCCCGCAGCAGTACATGCGCAAAGGTCGGGGTCGCGTGGAAAAGACGGAAATCATTGAGATGGCGATACGCCACCTGAAGAATCTGCAGAACCAGGAGTGTGGTCGGGAGACGGCCTGCGCCGAACAGTATCGGCTCGGGTACAACGAGTGTCTGACGGAGGCGGCCAAGTTTATGATGCGTGAGCGTGGCGAGGAGATGTGTTTCCGTATGGTGGCACACCTCAAGGAACATTGCAATGAGATTATGAAGGGTAAGTGGTGTGGATGTCGGGGTTTCGTTTCTCGTGAATTGATCTTACTAACGGCTTCTGATCTGCTCTTTTGCAGGTGAACTGGCAAAGGCACGCTGTGGAGCGGAACTTGCGAACGGTGGCAGTCCCATCTATCTGGCCAGTGGACAGCTGGGGCATCTGCGGGAAATACTGACCTGCCCGTCGGATCTCGAGCACAGCAGCAACGACCACCACGACGTGAAGGATCTAAGCTTCCGGAGCGCTACGAGCACGAGCAGCAGTTCGCACAGTAACAATCCACCACAGGCCGCCGTCATCACGTCGACGGCGCCGAGCATCGTGCAGCACCTGGACACCTCGAGCAATCACTCGACGCAAGACTACGACGCACCGTCACCTCCGGCACGGTCGCTGTGCTCGAACGGTGGAGTCGCCGGTCTGCAGCAGGACACAAACAACAACATCAACCAGCACGAGAGTGTGTTGCGTACGATCCGGATGCGAAAGTTCTCGGAGCATGCGTCCCCCGAACACGAGCATAGTCACAATAGCTACAAGTTCAAAAACTACATCCAGCAACGGTTTTCGCAGGATACGCACGAAAATGGGCATGGGGCGGAGTACGATCGCAGTCCGGTGTCGCTACACGAGGACCAACATCTGCACCAACATTCGAGCTCGTTGCGAGCCTCGCCCCTGACCAATGGGAGCAGCGGTAGTGTTTCGGGTGCCGATTCAAAGTCCTCCAGCACAAGCACACTGACGGGCAAATCTTCCACCGTGGCGTCCTCGTCGGATGAACCGCTGTCACTGAAGCGTAAGGCTCCGAGTGGCGCCACTAGCAATGGTGCGGAATCGCCGGCAGCTGGCGGTGGTTCGATGGAAAATGGAACTCACCATCACCATCATCATCATCATCATCATAACCAGCAGAATGGTGTGGACTGTGCACCGATGGAGAAGAAACTAGCTCTCTCCAAGAATGGACATACGATGGCAGCATCCTCGTCCGTGACGCCGCTTCCAGAGATAAAGCACGAGCTTTTATCGTCGATCGGTGGTGCCGGTGCCGTGGTAGCGCTTGGACAAACGGCAACGGGGCCCGGCTTCGCCCATCAACACCATCATCAGCAGCAGCAGCAGCAGCAACACCATCACAGTTCCTACCATCCGGTGCCGATCTTTGCCTGCCACACGCAGGGCTTCTATATTCCGCTGAACATAGATTACGAAACACTGTTGCCATACCTGAACGGGGTCGATCTGCTGAGCAAAAGCTTTCTGCAGATGCCACCGCTACATCCGATCAGCATCAGCGTGAACTACACGCCGAGCTCGCTGACCGGTACCGGTAGCAGTTTGCTGCTGAAGGCGTCCACCGTGAATGGGCTACATTCGCAGACGAAGGCCAAGCTGGTCGAAGGTATCATTAATGGGTGTTAGGATGAAGGTCGGCAAGATGCGCCCAGCCGCAGAGATTGAGTGCATTTTCTTGCACGTGGACATACGTGGATTATGTTTGTGTGTAGCTGTACTAGGATAATAAATGTCGATCGTTCTCAGCAAGCAGTCACCGGCTCCTGATCCGGCCAGCTAGGGGGCAAAGCATACTTTGAACTAGTTGATGGCATCTGCAGGATAGTATGCCACGTCGGTGGGACAAACGTGTAACAAAATAATCAATATCATACTTCGTGTAGGTAGCATACAGACACACAATCACATACACACACACACAACCATATTTAAACTCAGGTAAACAGTCTCCCTCTCTGTTCTGTGCTGGAGTACGTACGTAAAATTTGATGTTAGTAGATGATGCCTTGTAAAACTGCGTGTTGAATGTGTCCTGCGTCCTTTAAGTGTCTACCGGAACGAAGCGGAACGAATGCAGCGAATGCTTAATGAAGAGAGGAAATCAAGGGAAAAATAAGGAAACAGCTTCATAACCTTTACAGCTATGCTAAGCAAGACGCTGTATCCTTCGACTAGTAGGATACAGGAGTAGGATGATAACAGCCAGAAGAATACGTATCTTAATGATTCCCCTTTTTGCATTAACGCGTGAAGATTCGATTCTTGCGTTTACTTATGGTGTGTAGTCAGCATAATATGCGTCATGGTATGATAGGATGAACGTGCAAGATGCAAGAGTCGATTTAAGCGTGTGTTCTAACGCCATCTCAACCACCTTCACCTCCACCCCCAGCAACAACCCTCAACAACGCCACCAGCCTAGTCCTTTTCCATATTTTTCTTTTCTCTCCGAGGGCGGAGAGTCCGGAGCCCATCCAGATTTTCGACCAATGTCTAAAGCACATACACACCTATCAGTTTGTTCTATTGTTTAAACGATCCGCAAAACTTTCTTAACCCAGGACAATTAATCTGTGATACTGTGAAAACAAAAAATAGGAAAAATGGGAAGGAAAGGAAAACAACTCCGCGCCGAACTGGGCCCGTAGGAAAACTGTGCCGTTTGCGACAAAACAAGCAAATAAAAGAAAGAAGCCATTTGATAGTGGGATTTTTTTGTAAATAGGACCAGCAAAGTAAAGCAGTGGAGGGAGGGAGAGCAAGAGAAAGAGTTCGCACACAGGCGAAGCGCATTTGGTGGAAAACTTACCGAAAAGACCATATGTTAAACAAGTGATAGAGAGAACGTGAACGTGAAAAGAAAACAGACCACAAAACGCAAACAGGGTAATTTGTTGTGTGTGTGCGTGAGTGTATATTCCTCGTGGAGTTTGTAAAGAAGGGAAACGTGACACAAAGAAAAACGGAGGGAAAAAGTGAAGAGTGGTTGGACAGTGGATTACTCCTTCCCACCCCACATATTTCTGCCATAGTTGGGAAGCAAAACCACCACCATCAACACCACCAACACCACCACACCACCTCTACCAAATGTCGGTATACAATTGTACGTAACTACACACAGCGACACGGTTTTTGTATAAATCACATACAGTTAGTTCTGAGGAGTCTTTTTTACTTTTTAGCCTTTTTTATACATTATACCGAACCAATGGCAAAGTATCTGAAGTGAGTGAGGTGAAAACAAAAACAAAACCTTAACCCTAGAATGCAAAGAGCTGGGAAAACAGCGAACGGTGAAGCCGCTTATAAAGTGGAGCTAGTGAAACATAATATCCATATACATTTGCGCAAGGAAGAAAAAAGAAACGCAAGGCAAAAATATAAATCTGTATAAAACTTAATTCTGTTGTGTTTTGTGTTTACTTTTCTATCGGTAGGCGTTTATCTCAACATCCGAATTGATGCTAAGTGGACACCCTTCTTCATGCGGTGCAAAAACCGTTGAAATTTAAATGAGCACTATTACAACAGCAGCGCCCTCTATCGCTCGGTTGAGAGATGTAGTGAGATGAGGCAGCTTCTCTCACCATGTGCAAGCCGAGCAATATTCTCACTCTCTCTCTCACTACAGGCGGTTGTTTTTCTCACTACCAAGCACGGATAATCGAGCGAACGCAGCTTCATCTGTCACTTTTCAGCGTGTTTACGTTTTTCGGCGTTGGGCAACAACAAAGCGCAGCTTATATCGGATTTATATTGCTAGGAATCAATTTTACACCACCGTAAAGCGTGGTAGTGTTCGAAAATCGGCCAGCAATGTATTGCTAGATACAGTGTACCGTCGTAAGAAGTGTTTGTTTCAGTACCAGGGCTGAAAAATCGAGCCTAAGTAAGTAGCTAACGCGGTGCGGCTCATCCGTTCCTCATTCAGTTCCTACAAAACCCCAATCGTTTCCGTTTGCAGCCATGAGTTCGATACAGGAGCGTCTGCAGATGAAGCGCGTTCCACTGGATAAGTGGTCCACGAAGGAGAAACTATGCCTCGCCTCATCCGTCGCATGCAGCGGCGATCAGAACTGGATGTCGGTGAGCCGGTCCCTCAAGATGCTGTGCAGCGAGAACCGGCCGAACGATTGGTTTGCCCAAAAGTCGTGTGCGGCGCAGTACGGCAAATTGCTCGAGAATGTGGAAACTCCCAAGCGCAAGAAACGTACCGCTTCCGAGCGTGACGGTGTGGCGGCGGTCGAAACGCCGGGCGAATCGATTCTCCGCAAGCTGACGCAGGAGCGCATCATCGAGCTGAAGAAAACGATCCAAGAAGAGACGCAACAGTACATCAAGGTGAAGGAAGACATTATACTGATACAGAGCGGCGTAACGGACGAGAAAAAGTTGCGCGAAATGTGGAAACAGATCGAGCAGGAAAAGGCGCAGAAGGAAAAGGAACAGCTACAGCACGCACAGTGGCTGAAGGAGCGGGAGGAGAAGAAGCTGGAGCTGGAGCGTCAGTGGCGTCCGATGTATCCGAACTCGCCGACCGCAACGAAAGCACCGACACCGCCGATAAAATTTAAGGACGAAACCGACGAAGATAGTCAAGGGTCGTGCAAGTCGGGCACGTCTCCGCTGTTGACGTCGTTGCTAAAAAATGCCGGAGAAGGAAGGGCAAGCTCCGGTGGACCGATCGGCTCGCCGGCATCTGCTGGTAGTCGGACGGTGGCATCACCCACCATAACGAATCTGCTAACGGGAAGCGCAGCTAAATCGCCTTCATCGACGGGTATCGTTGGATTGGCGGGAACAACGGATCTGGACGCTCAGCTAGGCGTAACAATTAAGCAAGAGGCACTGGACGCTTCTTCGAACGCATTCGATGGAAAGGAACTGCACACGGTGAAACTGGAGGAAGCGGAATGTAGCAGCAATGTGGACGGTGCTAATGCAACGAAGCTAGAAGATGCGAACGCGGCCAAACCGGAAACACTGTTCGCCGAGATGGACAGCGAAGATAATGCTGATCCTGCGAAAGATTTGATGGACGTGCTGGAGGATTTGATCCCGGACGATTTGGACGAAATACTGAAGGAAAACAGTAACATGATACTGGAGGATGTTGACCTGAAGAATGTGGTCGAATCGATCATAATGGAGGAAGATACGCTGAAGGACAAGGACATCGATCTGATGGCGGACGCGGAAGATGTGTCGATGGCGGAGGTAGGCGCGGAGGAAGGTGTTGCTGCAACGGCTTCAAAAAACGAGGCACCCTCGGTGGAACGTCCTAAATCTCCACCAACAATCGTGTCACCGGTAACGGCAACAGCAGTATCGACCGTATCGGCAGCGGCCGAGGTCAGCAAACCTTCAGCGACGGTCGTGGAGAAGGAAGAAGACACAAGCGCACCGGTAGAGAGTGCCGTGGACGAGAAGGTAACCGTCGCTCAGCAGCAGACCACTTCCACCTCACAGCCCGTACCGAAGGAACCAAAGGTGGAATGTTCGGAACCGGTCGATGCGAAGGTGGAAATCATTCCGATTGAAGATAGTACCAGCAATTCACCGGCTACGAATGATCCGTCCAGTGACGACAATAAAGATACTGCGGAAGATTCAAGCGGCCAGGAGCAGGCGGAGAGTGTGATCGTGGTGTCGGATTCGGCTAAGGAGGAAGACGAATTTGAAGATCGGGAAGCGGATGTGAGCCCGAGCGATGGTGGTCCGCCTGCGATTGAAGACGAAGATTCGGACGATAAACCGCTTGCTTCTCTGGACGTAGCGGTCGATAGTGGTAAGCTATCGCTGAAGGAAGAAATGGACCAACCAGCAGTTAACAAGCCACTCACAGTCGCGGTAGAGCCGGAGAAACGGACCGTCGAGCCGACGCTTGCTTCACCGAAGGAAGCGAAAACAGAGGCAGCGCAGGAGGAACCGAGTTCGCCACCGGTCGACGAGGCGAAGGCCAAGAAGGAAGCGATGGAAAAGCTGGCCTCAGAGTACGACTTTAAAGACGACGTTGAGCCGATCGTGCAGCTTTCGACCCGCAAGTTAAAGGAGGAAAAACACGTGTCCGAAGATGAAGTGTTTGTCGATGCGCAGGAAACGGTCGATGAGCCGGAAGAGGTGAAGGAAACCGTTGAACCGCTGGTGAAAAAACCACCCGTCGATGATACGGCCCTCACGGTGACGGACACCGACGACGATTCGTTGATCGAGATGAAGATTGGTAAAGCGAAGCGTGACTATTCACGTCGGCGGCTGGCCGATGAAGCACAGAAGCTGCGGGACGATTTGGCCGGACATTCCAGAAGCGAGGAAACGGAGGGACGATCGTTGCGGAAGCTGCGCGATCGTGATCGCTCCGAGAGTCCGTTCGTGGCGCAGGACGATGAGCCGAACGAGAAAATGAAGCGTAGCTATTCGTCCACCCCGGTGATGGACTCGATACCGGGATCGCCCGCCTCGAGCGAGGACCGCGATTATCGCGCCTGGAAAAAGTCCATTCTGGCCGTGTACTCGAAGATAGCTGCGTCGAAGCATGCGACCGCGTTCCAGAAACCGCTGCCCGAGGATCAAACGGCACAGCTGATCTATCGGCCGATGGATTTGGGGCAAATTAAGCGCAACATCGAGAACGGGAACATTCGCACGACGGCCGAGTTTCAGCGTGACGTTTTGCTGATGTGCACCAACGCGACTATGTTGAATCGCGGCGATCTCTGTTCACCGCAGGCGGCCAGCTTGCTGATGCGGGAAAGCGTATCCATCATCGAGGCCGGGATGGATCCGAAGGTGGTGAAGGAGCGGGATGGTGAGCGAGGTACGCATAAGCGTAGCTCGCGCAAGAGCACGACACGGAATTCGTCGGCTGCAAGAAGCTAATCCGGCGCGCGGGGAAGGGAGAGAATCGAGTGGTATTGCATGACTTTAACATGTTTCTATGAATAAAGTAATATATACAACGAGTGAAGGGACAAATGTGTGTAAAGTAATCGCTTACGAAGGAGCAGATAAGGTGCAGGATGGATCTCTAATCCTCCAATATTATTCTCAAAACGAACCCTTGAGTTGAATTTCCCTCTCAGTGTATGGTGACTAGTTAGCTGTTCTCAAAGTGACAGAAGTGGACTTTAGGTCAGTGGATACGATGTGGTAGAGGTCCTCTCCAGCCAGCCCGCTTAGAGCCTTCATATCCGCTTCTGAGACTCGCTTCGATCAACGGGGATTGTTCTTTAAAGGTCACCAAGAACCAAGGATATCTAAATGTAACGGTTATCAGTGTCGAAATTAATTGAAGTTGTGGACTTTTTTAAATGTTCTTTTTCCTGTATCTTGCCATATCTTTATATCTGTACCGGGTATGTCCATGGGAAGAATCAAATATCAGCCACACAATATTGTATTGTGTGTGTGATTTAATAAGCCGATTGTATGACAAGGATATTTTTCTTCATCTTTCTCTTCATCTTCAACCCCGGCGCGGTCGGATTTCCGGTTAGACTTCACTAGACCCTCGTCAATGAGCTTGATGTACTCTTCTATTCTTCTGCTTGCGGTAGGGCATGAGTCCAACATCCTCATCACGTGCTCCAGAAATCGAATCCTCTCGGCTGTGGCCACCTTCAGAATTTCTGTACCACCAAACAGCTCGGCTAAGTTCTTGCTTGATTCTGCCTCACATGACTAGGATATTTTTCTTCATCTTTGGCACTAGCAACCTCGACAGGTCTCGGCCATTCCGGGATGCAGCGAGTTCGGGTCGACCCGCGTGTTCGACAAGATCGGTCTAATCCATGGGTCCCTACGGCTCGGACTCGCGTATGCTTTGCTGGACCTACTGATCGACTCGAACCCCTGGCACCGACGGGTCGAACTCGATGCCTATAGAAACGAACTCGACTCCGGGTCGATCCGTGAAAAGTGTCGTATGACCCATCACTACTGGATAGTCAGTTCTGCATAAAGGAAGGCGATCTGGAAGGAATTTGAACCCCGGTCCTATGAAGTCCGGCCACATAAAATGAGGTCCGGATGTATAAATAGACTGTTATGTCTCCAGAAACCTATTAACATCTTTTAAGAAATCTAATCTATTCTAAGGACACCACACCGAAAGAAGTCTTTTCGCCCAAAGGAACCTAGACCTAATGATCTTGTAGTCCAAGAACATTCTGAACTATTGATCCATCACTGTTACCCGGTCCCTTTCATGTATTTGTTGAAACATTCTGGTACTGATTTTTGTTTGAAAATAATTTAAGTCCAACGACTTGGTCAAGAATACTGTTGTGTGCTGATCAAAATATTTGTATAATTCAGGTTTTAGGTGTCTTTCAGTGAAGACATTATTCCTTAAACATTCTCTTCTTCTTGGTCTGCTCAAGGTAGAGCATGTGTCACAAAATCAGGTCTTCCACTATTTTCCATGAAACCTTCAACCCCGGCGCGGTCGGATTTCCGGTTAGACTTCACTAGACCCTCGTCAATGAGCTTGATGTACTCTTCTATTCTTCTGCTTGCGGTAGGGCATGAGTCCAACATCCTCATCACGTGCTTCAGAAATCGAATCCTCTCGGCTGTGGCCACCTTCAGAATTTCTGTACCACCAAACAGCTCGGCTAAGTTCTTGCTTGATTCTGCCTCACCAAACGCCCTACTCGCACACACTGCCAAAGATAGTTCTCAACATCAAGAGTGATGTCCAAGAGTCCAGTTCGTGATGCTGATGTCTTCTGGCAACCACCGAAGACTTAGCATTAAACCTTAAACATACTATCTCACCTAAGTAAATAGCTTTTATTACTTTTATCTTCTTTATCCGACGATAAAGACTCCAATCGTTTTTCAAATGGCCGTTGTTTATTGTGCACATTATGTGTCGATTGTAATTAATAGCACTGATTAGCGCACACATTAACGGATCCCCTCCCCAACTCAAACCACCTTATAGCTGATCGATGCATTCAGCGGGGATGAAATGGATTCGAACATAAGCGCTTAACACCAGCAACCTACATTTGCTAGCACTGAAACCAGTTCCTCCACGACCACAGCAGCATCCGTGCGCACTTCCTTTCGCCAAAAACGGTGGGCCAGCCACGATCAGTGGGGCAACTTTTCCCTTTTTCGGACACATGTGTGGCTTAACGGGCGCTTGGCGATATGATAGCCACAAAAGCAACATCGCTCACATGACCGCATGCGAATTAAGCCCCGTATTATGCAATGCCGGGGTCCCAGGAGTGGGCCAGCCAAATCAAGTACAAACAAAGCAAATGCTGCCGGAACAACGGGCGACAAAACCGGTGTTCGGCGCCGTGTACCGAAGATGAACGAGTTTTCCGCGAATGATGCTGCCGGGGTGCCTGGTGACCCGGTGGAAAACGCCGTACACGACCGATGTAGACAGGTTTGATCTAGGTGCAGCAAGGGTACACATGCATGCATACACGTGCCCATTCCCCGTGAAGTTTTTCAGCCGAAGCGGAACTAGCGCCATTATGAGTGTTGTTGCGCACCGTGCTCCGTGCAGAGCAACTGTTTGATTTGGAGACGAAGAGACGGGTGGGTAATTGGATAACTTACGATTTCATTCGTTCGTTTCCTCTCCCGGTGATGACGATTATAATTTTGTAACGAGATCAAGCCGCAGTTACGGCAGGCGTGCCGAAGTACTCGTGCCTCCTTCGACGCGTGGAACGTGGAAACCATGGCGGCCATTTCAACAACAACATCACGACGACCGGCCGAATTGCATTAGAATAGCGCCACGGAAGTGGACCGGGAGACGTGATGACTTCCTGTTGGCGTTGGAGTTGGTGAGGTGATACTTTGAAATTCAAAAATGCCCATCGCCGTTACACTCGAAGGTCACACGTGAGCTGAATCAGACACGCCTCCCCTAACCGAAGACTTGCGAAGGTCCATTGGTATTCTTGGTGGCGCTGTCTACTACGTGGTGTATTGGACCACCTAATCGACAGCACGAAAGGGACAGTTTTGCAGATACTCCCAACGATACGGCCTCTTCCTTCGTGCGTCTTAATCCGGCGATCAGCTAGGTGGGGCGAACCACTTTTTTCTTCCAATCAAACCGGAGTGGGAAAATGGCGTAGGAATCTGAGCGCACGATCCATGTTCAAGTGCAGCGCGGACGCGTCGATTCGGAGCAGCGTTTCTAGCGCCGCGCGTAGTCGTTCAGTATCGTGCGGCAGGTTGATGGTAACGGTTCACAGTCTTGTACCGAACCCGGTGTGTCTCGCGAGTTGCTCCATTCCGATAAGATGCTGCTCTTGGTCGTGTAGTGTAGCTTCGTCCACCAGTCGTCCAGTGTCTGTGAACGGTGTTGATCAACCGGTGTGTACTAAAAGCAACGAGCCTACCACCTTTATGCAATAGTGTTTGGCCCTTTTTTTCCTATACTCCGTGCCGTGGTCATTTGTGCGAGGGGGTAATTGTTGATCGAGCAGCATTATGACGAATTGTGTGAATTTAATAACCCGCCATGGCTCATTACGGGCGTGGATAGTGAATCTGGTGCTCGGGTGGCTGTTGGTGTCCGGTGGCCATTACACCGTCGTTGCTGGTGTTACAGTTGGTAAGTAAGTACAAGTGTGTGTGTGTGTCTGTGAACGAGTGCGGGGGGATGAAATTGGGCGAAGAAATAAGCAGAGGGAGGAAAGTCACCGCCTGGCTGGTACTTCCGGTTGTAATAGTGAAAGGAGATTTTTCACCGAGAAATAATACAAGTCTGTTACAAGTTTCCTCGTTACAACGCGTTGTCGAAAAGTTCCCAGTAAAATGTGGCTTAACAATAAATTGGATATCCTGACGCGGAGTGTAGGAGGATCTATACATTAAATAGTGGATTTGGGAGACTAGTGGAGATAGAATTATGTTGATCCAACCCAGACAATTATGCGTTAAAGACTCATCAAATGTTTTCTATACATTTGTCCTATGTCCTATCTATCCATTAGTAAATAAACGAGAGCCATAATCAATTAGTAAAATAAATTCGGCCTAAAGGGTTTAAAATCATTCATAAAGCTCAGAGTTCCATTAGCGGAATTGTTTATTAATCATATTATTATCTGATTTGCTATTAGTTGTTGGAGAAGTATTTTGATAAAGTTTAACCGCGAAAGCATACAGTTTTTACGTATTCAAACGTAAATTTTTAAATACTTTGTTTAAATTAGTATAAAAATTGAAAATTAAATAAAAATGAGCAATGTCCAATTTAAGATAAGTATCTGTGGTTAATAATATTTCATCGGTCTCGAGAGATTCTCCAGTGAAAAAATGTAAAGGACCTCTCGTGTATATGTTCTTCGCCCTTAAGGACAGTTGTAGTATTTGGCTGATAGTTTATTCACATATTATTTTTTATATTGAATTTAAATTAATAATAACCGACGAAATGTAAAATTATTTGTCTAAACTTATAGTCAGATGAAGAGGTCTTTGGTATATATTTTTTTCAAATAAGTAATCAATATCAAAGCTCTCCTTCTTCTTCTTCTTCCTTGGCACTGCAACCTCAAGAGGTCTCGGCCTGCCAATTTTTGGCTATCTGTGACTTAATTTCACCGGGGAGGCTGTCTGGATGGGATTTGAACCCCGGCCCTACCCCGTGTGAAGACCGACGCCGCAGTCGCCTCGGCCACCGGACCACCCCATCATAGCTCTCCAGTCGATAAAACAATCTCGGTGCCCTATCTGCTCAAGTATAAATGAAAACATCTTGGGAATTTTTAGGATCTAGGCAAGTTTAGGCACGACTTGGGTTAAGTTCAGATAGACAGTCTTTCTGGACTCAATTCTAGAAGGATTACAGTTACTCCGGAAGTTTTAGTAGGATGTTCTAGTATGCGAGTAAAGAGTATGCGAACTTGCTAGAATTTACATTATTTCAAGAATAATCTCTTCGAAGAAGTTTTGAGACTATTTAGTGAATTTTGAATGGTCAATATTTTGCAACAACTTGATAATCAATCTGATTTAGGGTTGAGGACATTTAAAAAAGGGCTGCGACTGCTGCTCTGATATGAAGATAAGATGAAAAAGTCATATTTTATACGAGAGCATTAAATTTTTAAATTAAAAGCATCGACATTTTTAGGTAATTGCGGAATAAGTGAAGGGTACAGCTAATAAAAATAAAACTAGGATTTAAAGTTTCATTCCAATAAAGAGAAGTGATCTACCGTCGCCAGACGTCTCGTTGTCCGATCAGTCTTACTTACCTCGACAGCTCAATATCTAAGTGACCTCATCTATCGAGAGACTTCATAGTCAAAGTGTCCTCTTTGTCCAATGGACCTAGTCTATCAAGAGACCGTCTAAAACCGGCCTTCTAAGAGACTTTGTTTGCCAAGAAAGCTCATAACCGAAGTGTTCTCCTATGTGAAGTTATTTCGCAGTCAATTTCGCGAGTCCTCTTCTTGGATCTAGTCTATCAAGAGACCGTCTGAAGAGCATCGAATGCTAATAAACCTCTTAGTCAAAGAGTCCTCATCGTCTAAATTACTTTACCGTGCAAAGGTGTTTTATTATTATATGTCCGCCACTGACCTTCTCAATCGCTGCTACAAGTGTTTCCTTTCGCGCTTTCAGACATATTTCCGCTAGCACCCTCCACGGAGTCGATGATCGCGCCGCACAATCATCATCAGCACCATCACCACCCGCACCATAAGGGACCATACGCCACGGCCAAGATGAAAAGCCACATCAAGCGCATTCTGAACATTAACGAAGAGAACAGCACGCTGGACAGCTATTTGCTGTCGCTGTTTAACATGGAAAATTTAAACCCCACGTACGTGTTTCTGCTTCCGATGGATGGGCAGAACCACGTGCGGAAGCTCATCTACCAGCGCAGTGACTTTGAGGAGGCCCAGTTCCCGAACGTGACCACGCTGAACAAGTTCACGGGGAAGCCGAATCGTACGGTGGGCAGCAAACCGGGCAGTGATATGATGCTGGAGAAGAAGATCTTCGAGCACATGGGGAAGGACACGATGGACGACGGTACGCGGAAGGTGATCGAGGAGAATGTGCGTACGGAGCGGAACTTTATAAAGTTTATGGACGAGTTGAACCGGGATCTGGAGGAGGAAGAGAATCGGCGGGTGTTGAAGGAAAGTTTAAGGAAGTCGGCAACCCGAACGAGCGCCTCGTCAGCACTGTTTACGCCTTACACGTTCCGCAGCACGCAGACCATTAGCTGGGATGATCTCGGGCTGGAAGGATGGGCGGGTGGATTGCGGGAGCTTCAGGGTGGCCATCGGTTCGATCATCCCGTGCTGGAAAAGTGAGTTGAACAGTTGTGGGTCTTTAAATGTTCGATGAGGTTCTTTTGACTCGCGCGATTAATGCTCTATTCTAGACCGAAAACAACTACGCCACCACAACCGATGCTTCAGGCTAGCTTTAGTGGAGTTCAGCAGGGACCGGTACGTCCGACTGCGTCCCTAGGAGCACCGTTGAAGACGATCGTCAATCAGACGGCCGCCGTGGCAAGTGCGGCTGCCCGGTACAAGCAGACCGGTGTCCTGCTGAGCGAGAACATAGGCGTGAAGCTGCAGGAAATCTACAAACGCACCAACGGGAGCAACGCGCGGATCAAGTGGCCGATCACGAACAGTCGGGACGCGCATCGGGATGAGGATGTGTTCATTGCGCGTGCCAACAATCCTTTCGGCCATTCGACCAAGTGGCGTTGGAGGTAAGTGTCTATTGTTTTTCACCGCAGGTAGACTGGGTCGGGCAATTAACCTCACTCGAGGCCGTTGCGTAAGGCGTGAAACCACCGCTGCAGCCGCGGATGAGCAGAAGAAAATGAAATTACCGAGGAAAGGAGAAGGAAAAGTGGGCCGCTCTGTGATAAAGTGCGCCCATAAGTAAGTCACTGTGATGCAGTAACGTGCCGCTCAGTCGGTCGGTCAGTCAGTCAGGCTTACGGGTGGTGGTCGGCTGATGCGGTTTGCCAATGTAGGGCAGAAGGTAGTCCAGACCGGAGACCAGTCCGCCATCCTCACCCGCTGCTGTGTGTGTGTGTGTCGCGTGCTTCTCGCGTGTCCAGTCTACGGAACCATCCATTTCCTCGTTATGAACTCGTTTTCCACCTCCCCGTGTGCGTGAAGATGCGGAAAGCAATCTGTGGGCCCTCGTCTGGTGGGTTACCACGGGACCCAACGATAGACACGATGCATTCCATCATGCGAGTGGTACTTGTGTTCATATTTACGCTCATTTTCATTTCATTACTTCACGATTCTCACTGTTTCACTTTCATCTAAACGAATTAACGATCGCAAAGACGTTGATCATCATCATCATCTTGGAGCAGCTGCTGAGACTGCTCTCTCTCTCTCGCTCTTATGTACCACATTACGCATGTTCCGGCACGTGTTTACGCACTTGTTGCAAAGCGGGTGTTTTTTCCGTTTTTTTTTTTTGAACACTATTTTCGCGCACAATTGTCTATGCCCAGCACGGGGGACGACGGGGTGCGTTGGTAGCTTTGGTGGGTACTTGAAGCTTTGTAGCCGTTTTGTAGCCATATTCTATGTGGCCGTCTCAACATGAAAGCGCTTATGCAATGTGATGTGATGTTGTTTGGCAGGGAAGCAACATAATCGCGACTCGTGTGCCCACATACGTGGATGGATCCTCGGATATCCGAGGAAGCGGTTTTTGGGGCAAGGAATGTGCCATGGTTGGAGTGGTTTTTTCGCTAGAAGAGCTCTTTGCATTGTGCTGTAACAAGTCTTGCCGAAGTTTTGTTTGCCGAAAGTATGAAGATTGATTTTCACAACTTTTTTGTTTGATCGCTCTGTTTGCTGACGGTTTTTGGATTGGTTTCAGTTTTATCGCTCAGTTGGCTGTTTGAAGGTTAGAAATTCAATTCTGGAGCAAAAAGAACCCTTTCTAATAGGGGATGATCTTCTAGCAGATCATCCTACAGCGTTGAGAGACCGTTGAAACTGAAGCTTTTTCTATACGTGAAAATTTGATCAGGGCATCCAGCAGCGAAAAGTGAAGAATATCCTAGAAATATCCCTTCCAATCTGTTGGGAAGTGCGCGTGTAGACGCGGCCTGATGTAGTAGTAGGTGCTACTCGCAGCTGACAGGACTGTCAGCTGCCGATGTAAGCACGAGGCCGCACACTTCCCCATGAGCCGATCGAGTGAAAGGACGTCGAGCGGGTCTCCGTCCTAGGAACGAGTTTTTATCGAGAGAATATAGTTGTTAAGTTTTATCATTGTACATCGTGTGTTCTTATTATCTGTGTATGTGTGGAACAACGGTCGAGAAAGGACACAACACAATCGTTTTAAAATCAGTACTGATCCTCAAAGCGCAAGGAGGTAATACATGAAAAAAAACTAGCCATCCATTCCTAAGAAGAAGTGATTTATTTTTTGGACTTATAACCTCGACTGATCTTGGTCTTCCACTTAAGATTTCCTTGACTTCATTGTAACCTGAGCAAAGGTTGGAGAAGATTTTAATTGTCCCAGTTATACCGTATAAAAGACCGAACCAGATATCCTCCCGACTATAATGTGCAAACTCATAATAAGTAGCTGACGGTGTTTGCCAAAATCTCCGAAATACACGGGTTTCCGAACGAAGAGGATTTCAAGGTTATTGAGGGATATCCTTATAAGAGGACATTTTCCAATCATTTTATAGTCGTGACTGATGCTCAATTCCTAACTAAAGTGAAACCTGCAAACACTAGCCATTCACGTGTAAGACGAAGTTCAAATGGAAAATATTTAGCCCCACTACCTTGCAACAGCCCTTAGTCTTCCGTGACTCCCTTGACTTGATTGAACTCTTAGCTGAGTTTAGATAGGATTTGATTCCAAGTGCTGCCATATGAAAGACTCGCGCGGATACCATGCCGGGCCACTTCGTCGATCGACGAGGATTCCAAAGATTTTTGGGAGAATCCTTCTCTTCGTTGGCACTACAACCTCGAGAGGTCTCGGCCTGCCATTTCTGGCTTTCGGTGACTTGCTTTTACCCGAAGCAAAGTAGTCAGCGGTCTGGGATGGAATTTGAAAAACGGTCCTGCCGGGGAGAATCCTTATCAGATGAATTTATCAAATCATGCTTGAACCAGGATTGCAAAGCTCAAAAAGAGAGAGACCGGAAAAACAAAACTCACCATCCACATCTAAGACGAAGTTTAAATGACTTATCGTTTGCTCTATAACTTCGACAGCTCTATTTAGGGTTATGATTATACCATGAAGTGAATTCGGAGGAGATTTCATACTTAGCACTGCCGTATGAAAGACTGACGTTGATGCCATGCCGGCTGAAAAATGAAGCTTGCCAAAGATATATTTTCGGCTGTGGTAATGTGGATCGAAGAGGATCCCAAGGTTTTCGAGGTAAATTCTTGTAAGAGGATTTTAGCCAATCATTCTAAAGTCGATAATCTAGGCTCAAAGAAAGAGAGAGAGAGAGAGAGAGAGAGAGAGAGAGAGAGAGACCTTAAGCAATGGTATTGTCTGATCAAGGATTTTTCTTCTTGGCTTACATCCTCTTAGGTCATGTTAAGGTAGTCCCTCATTAAAGGAGGGATGGTTCGTATGGGACTTTACCCCGATCGTGCCGTGTAAAAACCAACTGATCAAGGCTAAGGCTATTTATTGTTGGACGTAGATATCAAGCAGTATTTGATGCTTTGAGCGTTTTAGTGTTATATTATAGTTATTTTCAGTTAGTCAATTTCGATGCTCGAGTTTTCGATGCTATCTTTCATAGGAAAGAGATGGATGAAAATGAATTATTTATGATTATCTCCAGCTGCTCACTGACCGTTGCAAGTTGGTGAAGTAAACTCCAAATTCGTATGACCTTGGTACTGTTACAATTCGCGCCACGCTACCAATCCATGGACATCGAAATTTGTCGTTACGTTTGTTGGCAAATAATTATCGAAATTTTGGGGTCGGAATCCGTGAAGGTGGACCATCAGGCACGATCTTATATCTCGTATTTCGAGACGTTTCTTTTAAAATATGTACTTATTATACTGACCCGTTTTATCTCATCTCATCGTCTCATCTAGCAACGAAACCGATCAAGAGGATCCGCTCAAGGTGGAGGTCCAATCGTCGCGTGACGGTCGAGCGAAGCGTGGCGTGTACAATCTTTACTCGATGATCAAATGTGCGACCGAGTGTGATCCCATCATCTACAAGGGCTACGGGTGCTACTGTGGATTTTTAGGTTCTGGTCAGGCGCTGGACGGGATCGATCGCTGCTGCAAGATGCACGACTACTGCTACAGCACCGCCAACTGCCCAATGTTTCTGGAGTACTTTGTGCCGTACCTGTGGAAGTGTTACCGGGGTCGTCCGCTGTGTGGTAAGAAGAAGCGGTACAAAGTGTTGTACGAAGAGATGCAAGCTGTCTTCCTCTCTTTACAGCAATCGATCATGGTGAGTGGGGTGGTCCGGGCTCGTGTGCATCCCGGCTGTGCCATTGCGATCTGTCGCTGTCCAAGTGCCTGCGACGGTACTACTGTCCACGGAAGCGGAACGTCTGTACCACTTCGCCGTTGCGGTTGCTGCAGAATCTTGTGATGGTTTTCTAGAGCTTAGAAGTTAATTTCCGTTTTCAGTAAGAATGCTAGCATTTCCAAAGTACAAACATAAGTGTAGTATCGTAGCGAAGAAACATAAACAAAAAAAAAGATGTAGCTTTCAAGCGTTGTAGAGTAAATAAAAAAGTTGCCAAAAATTGACACCGGTAAGTGGCTTTGGTGTGGGGACAAGCTTAGTGAAGTGATGTCAAGTGAAGGTCAAGAGCCTCTCCAACATGGCGCTAAAGTGAGGTAATACGAGACTCGGAGGTGAGAGCTTCAGAAATTATCTACTACGAGTCAATGCAGGCCCCGAAAAGGACTGTCATTCATTTGAGGATCTCCTGCGTGATACTTATCCGATGAAGGAACTACCACAGTCCTTGTCAACAAATTCTGATTTATGTAGAGGTTATGGTAGGTGATCGCACCTTTGAAGTCGTCCGAAATCATACCGATCTGTGGTGAAATATCAGTTACAACAATAATAACGATGTTGAGATACTCATGAGAGTGATGGCTGTCAACTGGTTATACTATCATCGGTGGCATTCCACCTGTTACAAGTCTTGATTCACGAGAGGCAAGAAAGCTCAGAACGGGTATCGATCGGAACCGACTCCCGATACGCAGGTCTGGAATAGTGATGGGATAGTTCAGAGAGAAAGGAACGGACGGAACTGGATTCTTTTGAAATAAGAACGGAACTCGCATGGATTCGGGTGATGAAATTAAGGGAGAGTGAGGGATAACTGATATTGGTCCTGGTCCTGAAACAATTACAAGTTCTCACCTACATCTCTGACTCTTGGACTGTATCCTAAACTGAAGCATTTCTATTACTCGCAATGGAGAAGAAGAAGCTCCATCTGGAAGAACAATGGCGGTGCCACTACCATGGCAACATCTATAAGCTGTTAGTTGACCATCGTTCAACAAATAAGGTTAGTCCGGCCCCGATGGGCTGGCAATGAGATGAGAATGACACCGGACGATCTATCGGACGATAATGAATTGACAGGAGAGGACGCCATTTGTTTCTTCGCCATGATAGCGTTTCTTTATTGTTGACGTTTTGGTCGCGGAATTCTATTGCGGCACATGCAGCACTATGCACACACGGACACACACACGCACACATACTGTTCTATGTGTAAGGCAGTTGGGTTGACAATAATTTATTGATAGTTCAGCTGCGCTTCATGAACTAAGCGTTGTACATTATCGAAACATAAAATCGATCCAAATAAATATCGATGGTTCGATCAGGAACAGTGCGAGGAGCAGCCGGTCCGCCGGTGGTCCCGGTGCCGTCACACCGTTGCGCTTCTGTGGTTGTTGGCTGGCGATGTTAATTTGGAATCACAGAATGCGATTGCGTAGGTAGTGCTTGATGAGCTGTATGCAGACAACCGAGTCTTCCGCACTGTCATGCCCAGCATCTGGTGAAGAGAGGAAAAAAAGGGGTGTAAAAAAGGTGCGTTCGGTACTGTGGCCGAAGTTGCTTACCGTTTTCTTGAATAATTTTCTTTAAATTCTCTATGCACAGCGTCTTGAGCGCACGCTTCTTCGGTGGACCCATTTTGTGCGGGTACAGCACGGACGTATCGACCACCACGTCGTGGATTAGCTTCAGTGCTTTAAAGTCACTCTCAAGACTGTGCCCGATGAGGATGGTTTCCGAGTTGAACATCGAAAGCAGTACGGCCTGTACGTTGTGGAGCGTTGTGGTGGTCTTTCGCAACATATCCTCCGTGATGCCGGAAAACCTACGCGGAGAGAACGAGCTTCCATGTACTGCTCAACATATTTAAACGAACCCGCGCTCCAACAGACCGGGTGCTTACCTTGTATTGTAGTCAACGACTCGATTCAGCGGCTTCACTAGCGTATCGTAAACAGTCTTCTCGTTAATATCGACCACGGTAACGCGCGTCAGCTCGAGCCCGCCCGTAGTGTAGCACATCTCGCAATCGAGCGCAAACACGTCCTTCTTCGACGGTTGATAATCTTCCGCCGGTTCGATCGTTTTCACGAACCCGGTCAGATCGTCATAGTCCATGAAGCTGGACACGTGATAGTTGGCGTACATGCAGCCCGGCGTACCGGACGGCTGCTGGCAGCAGTTGTGCAGATTGTCCGCAAAGCCACGCCGATAGCAGGTGCTTTTCGGGTGATAATTGCACGCATCGACCTGCGGTTCATCGTACGTATCCAGATGGAACACCTTGGAACAGCGGGAACAGTACCGTTCGCTTTCGTTCGGTGGTCGAGATGGGCGGGATGTGTGGATCTTTGCCTTGCCGGGAATGTCCGTAGCACGGGGGAATCCGTTCGAGCGGAGCTGCTCTTCGGTAAGGCGACATTCGTGTATCATTTTGTACGCCACAGTCCCGGGCGCATTGTCGATTGTGTAGGCAGACGTTTTAACTTCCGTTTTTCTAAAAGAAACAGCCGAAAACATGTTGGGATTAAGGGGACTGCTTCTCTTGGACATACCACAGTGAGCTTACAATTTCTTATTGACACTCCACGAAATGTTGTGCACCATCTTTCCGGCCAGTATAACGTCGTGAGAGACGGTTTTGTTTCTGAAACGTTTAAAAATAGAGTGAAAAATTGTTAAACATATTCGACTTTGAACTATTCATCGTTCGCATACTTATCGACCGTCTCATTTCCCGTCTCTAGCGCCTCCTTTCGAAGCTTGTTGATGGTGAGCAGGGCGCTGCTCTTGTAAATCATGGCCGTACTACACTTCTTCATCACCGCCAGCTCTTCTGTTTGCGCCCGCTCCCACGCGTCCTCGCAGGTTGGATAGATGTTGAGACAGTGCTTTACCATCAGCCCGTAATACTGCATCCGTATGTTGTACGATATTTTGCTCGACGATGGTTCCAGTATTGGTGGTGCTTGAGCGGCTGGTGTGGCAGCCGCCTTCGTCGCTAGTACCGAGCCGGTATGGGCCACACGTGCCCCCGTTTTGGACGCCGTTTGGGCCGGCGTGAATGCGGATTGATTCCGTTTCAGTTGCTCAATCTTTTCCTTTGCCTTCTGGAAGGCGAGCACATTGACGGCGGGTGTGAAGCGACCTGGAACGGAGGGAACAAAACCAAAAAAAGGCTCTTTTATATCGCAGTTACGTAGCGCGATTCGCGCGGCACCTACTTTTGGGCGTGCTGAGGCTGGGTGTTTCGGGTGATTTGCTGTAGAATGTGCCGGTGGCGATGGATGAGACGGGCGATCCATTTACTGCAGGTGCCGGAACGGTGGCGGGCTTGGTCATTGCTTTACGCGTTTCCTCCTCGATTTGCCGTTTCACCTCTTCCTCCGCTCGCTTCCGTGCCGCTAGCTCTTCCTGTTGCTTGCGAACAATCTCCTGCCGCAGGTAGACCGACTGAAAGCGGAAAAAGAAGATTAGTTTTTTAAAGAGAGCGATTTTAGACACACTAGATGGCAGAGTTGGCGAACGTTTCGTAACCAACGTTTACATACTTTGATGGCGTTTTGCACGTGATTCGTTTTCTTCTCCGGCGCCGGCTTCGATGTGGAGGCATTTTCGTACGCAACGCGCTTCTTCCGGCTATCGTCATAGTATTTATCCGCAAACATGTCTATCAGATCGATTTGCCCATTCGATTTGGTTTCGTTCTCTGCCGCTTTCGGTACGTCCGGTTCGTACTCTTCGAAGATCATCTTACACTGCTGCATCACATCGTCCTCGTCGCTATCGATATCGATATCGCTCGGAGGATTGTTTATCAGCTCCTGGTAGATTTCGTCCTCCAGCGGTTGGGTGGATTTTGGTTCCGGTGCAGCTACTTTCTCCGAATCCGCATCCACCTTGCTGGAAGATTTCGGCGTAGAGGAACTGCCGCTTCGCGAGGAGGATGATGATTTGTGTTCCTTTTTCTTGCTGCTACTGCTACCATTACTGGTGCTGCTGTGGCTTTTGCTTTTACTGCTACTACTGCTGCTTTTCGATGAACTACTTTTGCTATGCGACCGATGCTCCTTTTCCGACGAGCTTCGATGTCGATCGGAGGAGTGTTTAGACGAGTGACTTCGCGAGCTTTCCCGTTCCTTGTCTCGGTGCTTGCTTTTGCTACTACTACTGCTGCTACTGGTGGTGGTGATGCTGCTGCTAGACTTCTCTTTACTGGATGATTCAGATGATCGATGCTTTTTGTCGTGTGATGATGAAGATGTGGATGACGACTTTGACCGTGAGCTGGAACTGTGCCGGTGGCTCGAATCTTTCTTCCGTTCCGAATCGCCAGATGAAGAGTGGTGCTTCGACGTGCTGTGATGTTTTGTTTCTTCCGATGCCTTTTTATCATCGGCGGTAGACGCAACCAAACCGTTCTCCGCTTTCTTTTCATCCTTTTCGCTGTTCTTCTCTGCAGTAGTTTCGCTCGGCAAGCTTCCAGCTTCTTCCGGCGGTACCTCTTTGGAGGTATCCTCTTGCTGCGGATGATCCTTCGCCGGTACGTCCGTAGTTTGATTGCTGGTGTCGGCAGATTCGCTTTCTGCAGCCTTTTCCCCGTCGGTTTTGGTGGCCTGCAGTTTGGCAACACTGGACGGAACATACTTTGGTGCAACGGTGGACACGGGTATGTACTCAAGCTTGGGTTTCTTTCGTGCGATCGGTTCACCGCCATCGGACTGGTTCGGCGCACCCGTTTGGTTCAGCAAGCTTTTCGGGGTAGCGCTGTATTTCACAACAGGCGGCACTGTGTGCAAACAACAAACAATAGAAATAATTAGTTATTCGTTACGCACAGTTGGCGTGAGTGCGTGCCGGTTCGCTTCAAGTACCTGTTTTTGCGTGCTTGAAGTGGCAGTAAGGCCTCGTACAGAGATCTTTCTCGTAGAAGGGACAATTGATGGTCCGAAAGAGTCCCGTAGCCGGAAGCATCTTTCCGTGCTTCCGGTATCGCTTCCGAACGGCTAGCCTGTAGGGAAATGGTTTCGCAACCGGATCGTCCGCAGCTCGGTGTACAACATTCAACAAAATCGTAATAATATAACAAACATCTGAAATGCATTCAGAGAAACGTATAGGAAACACAAATTCTGTGTATTTTTTTTCTATTTTCGTTCAGATGCTTCGATCATTCGTCCCGTGTGACAGCTGTCAGTGAAATGTCAGTTTGATTTTTAACGAAATAAGAGCTGTGGCGGTTTCGTTAAGCCGTTTCAGATTGTTTTTATTGCAGTTTTGTATTATTTTGATCGCCTTTCGAAATGCTTTTTGTTTAAAAAGTGTCGCAAAATATAAGAAACAATCAAATGGTTAAGATAACTTACCACAATAGCAAAATCCTCCCTAAACATAGCGGGATAACGGCTGTCAGTCAGAAGACGCAAATAAAAAAAGAAGAAAAACGTAAACAAATCCCTTTAGGGTGGGGAGAACCGTCGGTGCGTCGTTTTAGAAAAGCTCTGCTTACTCATCAGTTAACAGGTGAAATTTAGATACTACGGGAGTACAGAAAAGCAGACTAGACGGACGGTATCATGATTGCAACCAGGGTCCGATTTGGTGGATTGCAGAATATAGTGCAACGCCAGTTTTGTAGCAGCTTGCAACCGAAACGATATGGGCTGGCACAATACCAACATACGCTAAATGTCGCCCCAGCAAGCGCACTGATAAGTGATACGAAAACAACCCTGCCAGTGTCGTCACGCGGTCATAGGTAATTGAAACGTGCTCGAGATCGATCGTGCGTAAATCAACGAACAGTAACGTAGCTAATCGTTTGCCTTTAGAATGTTTTCCAGCATCAACTATCTGCGGAGTGATTTGGAGTGTACGGCCGGGACGATGAATGATGGTGAGTAGAGAGGGAAGTGGTGTTTGGTGATGTCATAAGATATGTTTACGCTTACAACCAAAACCTGTGTGAATCCGATTCCAAACTGCCTAGACTTTGACCCTGTGACGGTCCAATGACTATGCTGTTTGTTGTGCCTGTTTACTGCCGCCCGAAAGGGAAATCCATCCAGATTTAGATTTGCAAACCTCAGCATGATATAAACCTTGTCTCGCTTTTCTTTCCCCTTCTTTCTACAGTGAAACAAACGATAATACAAAAACTTGGCATTGAGGTCGGGTACACGCCGTTCGTAAGCACGCGCGAACATCTGGTCAAGTATGTGCCGCAATCCGTTAGTGCGCTGCCACCCCGCAGTATGCAGGATTCGTTTACATCGGCGATAATTCCGCTGACAACGGATAAAATTCTCAAGGACAAGTACGTCGGGTTCATGGGAAATGTGCGCGTCGGACGGCTGATGGAAGATATGGATATGTTTGCCGGTAAGCGGTCGGATGGCGCAGCTATCGGTGTGCGATACAAACTTGCATATAATTTTGTTTTTGTACGTGCTTTGGTTTCTTTCACAGTATGGGTGGTTCATAAGCATGTGCTGGTGCCGGATCTACCAGAAGGTGTTTCGCTGCCGTACACCTTCGTTACCGTGCTGGTAGACAAGATAGACTTTACCGACCTGGTGCCAACGCACGATGCCGACATACGGCTTTCCGGCCACGTTAGCTGGGTGGGACGAACTTCCGTGGAGGTGGTCGTGTGGATGGAGCAGAAGCTGCACGGCAAATGGCGCAAGCTTACCCGCGCTCTGTTCCTGATGGCGGCTCGCGATGCTACCAACACGAAAGCGGCCTTTATCAATCCACTTGTGCCTGCAAACGAGGAGGAGAAAACTATTTTCGATGGAGGAGAATGTAAGTGTCCTTTCGAAAACATCTCTCGAAATACAACCAATCAATGGGGTTGTTTAATCTCTGTTCCAGCACGCAAAAAACGACGCATTCAGATGCAGCAGGAAGATTTGCTCAAGACCGAACCGAACGATTTCGAGCAACGGATGGTGCACGAACTGTTCGTCAAATCGATCGACACCAAGAGCAAAGCGTTCAACAAGCGCATCCTACCGCCCGGCTACGTCTGGATGGAGGATGCCACTATGGCGAACATAGTGTTTTCCCATCCCGAGGATCGTAACGCACACAACAAGGTGTTCGGTGGCTTTCTGATGCGAAATGCGCTCGAGCTGAGCTGGGCACTGGCATACAACTTTGCCAAACGACGTCCGAAGCTGGAACATATATCGGACATTAGCTTCCACCATCCGGTGGACGTTTCTTCGATGTTGAACATGCAGGCGCACGTTATCTTTACCGATCTGCATTACATGGAAATTGTTGTGCTGGCGGATGTGTACGACGCCGTCACGGGACAGCAAACGACAACGAACAGTTTCTACTACACCTACTCGGTCGCTGAGCGGTTGCCCAAGATAATGCCGAAAACGTACCACGAGGCAATGTATTATTTGGATGGACGCCGCAAGTTCCGGTACGCTATGGGTATCGATATGGCAACGGCTTCCGCTGCTGCACCACCGGCAGACACAACGAAAAGTAAACTGTAAGCGTAATGGTTTTTGTTTGTCAAGAAGCGGTGAATTTACAGGGAGAGATTGAAGTACTTTTTTTACTAATATTTATTTGGCACACTTTACGCTTTAAAAGCACTTACAACGTCAGACGTTCAATGAGCAGCTCCCAGTGCTAAAAGCTACAGTTAATACACGCAAATGTGTCTTTGTTTTATTTATCATTACGGCGATTATTAAAGAACGTTGTTGAACTCTAAAATTTAGATTTTGGGTACGTCTTTTGGAAGGAAACAGTGTAGCACGTGTTGCATTACCGTTTTGTGATAACAGCAGCATAAAATTTGAATTACCTAGGTGGCGCCATCTGTTGGAGGATCCTGTAAAGTGAACAATGCGCTCGGTTTGCTTGGGGTTTTTTATTCAGCTAATGGAATTCAGCTAGGACCAGATGATGTCGTACTTAGAATGGGGATATTAACAGGTACTAAACGAAGGCCCTCTAGCGATCGGATCAGTGCTTTGATGGATAATTAGGTTATATTGCTACTGCCTCCTAGCATTGAGGAAACGTGAAAGGATATCCTTCGGCTTTAGTGTAACAAAGCATCAGGTACAGATGGAAGAGAAAGCTAAAAGAAATAAATAGCGATGAAACACTCGAACAAAACATATGCCTCATTATTGCTAAGGTACGGATAGTGATAAATCAAACGGTGGTTGCAGTAGGCAATCGCCTTAGACTCCGTCGAATACCTCGTACGAGAGGCCTTGTAATATGGGCCTCGAGTTAGGGGCCTCGTATTACGAGGGCTTTATAAGGCGCCTAGCAACGAACTCCATCGTGGTCGCACAAGTACATTTTCCCCAGGATACTATCGGTAAAGTTCGCAACGTATCGCCAGACTACGGCTGGATGAAGGATGCCACTATGGCCAGCAGATCGAAACATGTTGAAACTCGAACTGATCACCAGAAGTGCTCTTAACTGTTTGATCAGCCACTGGGTACGGGAGAGAGAATTGATGACCTGTTGTTGGAACCTTCGTACTATCCACCATATGCAAGAAGAGAGAAAAACTGGAGCGTAGCCCTTGTGGTATGATGGTGTTGAATATCGCCTACAAGATCCTTTCTCTTGGCCCTATTTGTTGCAAAGATTGAAAAGAAAATCTTGGAAAAGGTGGCATGTCAGCAGCTACTCTCCTGCTATTTCTTCATCAAAATTATATGACTGCATAGCTAAACTATTCGAATTCTGGGCAAGCTTACCAAACTTTTTAGGACAGCAATGTTGTGTCGAATGAAGGTGGATATAAAATTATCAGAGTCCACCTGCATCCGGGAAACGAGCCTTCGGTTTTTTGCTGTAGCGTAACTCTGGGGAGATTCTTCCAGTATTCGAAGGTAGAACTCGGAAAATTATTATTGTACATAGGTTTTAAATACGGATAAGTGATCGCACCGGACCGAAGTCGTCCAAAGCATCACCTAGCTCTAGCTGAAAGTCAGCACCAACAACAATAGAGATGTTGAGATACATGGCAGCGGAGCTTTATCCCACGAATATTCAGGGTGTCCCAGCTCGGTGGAGTTTGCTCGAGGAGCGCTTCTCATTGCTTCGACACGGGACGACCGATCCTGTGACGTCTGTCAACTTGTTGACTAAGCTGTTACAGAGCCCGGAGCGGAGGAGAGGGATTCAGGAAACGGCTAAGCGCATCAATGGCGTGCTGCAGTAGCGTTTGAGGGTGGAGGAGGCTGCCCGAAACGCGGATGCCATTCCTGCCACAGCTGAGGCAGCTGCGTAGGGCGAGGCGTTGGACGAACGGCGACAGGAGAAATGACGCGTAGTACACGCACCCGTGAACGGAGAGCTCGGCTACGGTCGGACCTTCCTTCGACACATTCGCCAACACCATCCAAACTCCAGGCGTAGCTGGGGTGGACCCTGATCACCGGATTCGCAGAGGATGCGACGAGAGCGGAGGAACCCCACACAGGTGCGTTACCGTGTTCCATATGGGGGAGGAAACGCATGAGAGCGATGCCGGCATTACTAGCGCAGCTAGCTCGCCGTCGGCTAAATCGCCGCGGATATAACAGGCGGCGCCTAAGGACGGTGCGGAACGCAGAGACTGAGGCGCAACCCTTCCCCTCAACCCACTCGACCCTCGGAGACAGCTGGTGACGGAAGGAATCCCCCTCTCGTCGGCAGAGGAGGCCCCCATCTCGGAGGAGGCTACCTGTGGGCATTTCAGAGGACCTTCACAAACTGCACCTTTAGTGCAGGTAAAGGAGTGATGAGGGGAAAAAGGGGAGCTCAAACAAGTAGAAGAACGAAAAATTTGTGCCCGATTTGGCAAACATCTCGGTGGACGAGTTCCCAAAAGGGTAATGCCATCGGGGAGGAGAGTAGTGTTTAGAATTATCGTTCCTAAACAAAGACTCTGTTAATGGGGTTACACAGCCTCTCCTACCCAACTCCTATTCTGTCACATCCTCGTCGTACAGAGTGGTAACTTTCCCCACCACATATCCAAGCTTGGGTACACGGGCTTGTCCCAACCACTTGGGCGGATGGTGGAGCAAGGCTAAACAGGAGGGTGGTGGGCAGACCAGGCAACTGGTCTGCCTGTACGTCGGGGAGGTAACCAGACGTTAAACCGAACTGCCACGAGGCCCTCCAGAGGTACCTGGGGGCTTGAGCGCAGGGCCAGTCACCCTGCCTCAAGTAACCTACCGACTACAGAAAGCAGATACAATTATGCGATACCCGAACAGAGGAATACTCACGGCTCAGGAGAGAAGAGAAAGTAGTTCACCGCACCAACAAACAACTTTGGGAAGAGCAACGGGTGCGGGAGCTTCAAGTAATCAGAGTGCGTTACGGACCAGGAAGAAAGTTTTACCAGGAGATAGCAGGTAGCCGAAATAACTTTAGACCTAAGGTGACCTGCTGTCGGAATAAGGATGGGGATCTGGTCAGTTACCAGCCAGAGGTCCTCTCGCGATGGGCTCAGTACTTTGATGAATTGCTAAATGATCAGTTCAACGAACAGCTAGAGGCTCCACTAGCAGATGATATCATGCTACTGCCACCTAGCATAGATGAAACACGAATGACCATCCGTCGGCTCAAGAACAACAAGGCACCAGGCACCGACGGAGTAGTAGCCGAACTGATCAAAAACGGTGGTGTAGCATTCGAACAGGAAATTCATCAAATTATTACTGAGGTATGGGATAGCGAATCGATGCCTTGTGATTGGAATCTTGGCATCATCTATCCCATATACAAGAAGGGAGATAGGCTAGAGTGCAGCAATTACAGGGGTATTACGGTGTTGAATACCGCCTACAAGATCTTCTCCCTAATCTTACAAGATCGACTTGTTCCATTCATTGAAGAAATAGTCGGAAACTATCAGAGAGGATTCAGAAACGGAAAATCAACCACTGACCAGCAGCAGCTCCACTCCTACCATCTCTTCATTGATTTCAAAGCCGCCTATGACAGCATAACCAAGGTAAAACTGTACGACGCAATGAGCTCTTTTGGAATCCCGGCCAAGCTTACCAGGCTTGTACGAATGACAATGGCCAACATCACATGCCAGGTGAAGGTGGATGGAAAACTCTCAGGGCCCTTTGCTACCACCAAGGGCCTGCGCCAGGGAGATGGGCTTGCCTGTCTCCTTTTCAACCTGGCACTAGAGAGAGCCATCCGCGACTCGGAGATGGAAACTTCGGGGACCATCTTCTATAAGTCAATCCAGATCCTGGCATACGCTGATGACATAGACATCATTGGTTTGAGGCTCTCCTATGTAGCAGAAGCTTATCAAAGGATCGAGCGTGCGGCACAGAACCTCGGGTTGGAGATAAACGAGGCGAAAACCAAAATGATGGTGGCACCACCAGCGGCCCTGCTAACAAACACTGATTTACGCAGGGGTGATGTACAGATAGGTGACCGCACTTTCGAAGTCGTCCAAAGCTTCACCTATCTGGGGTCAAAAGTCAGCACCGACAACAACATTGATGTTGAGTTACGCGCACGGGTGCTGACTGCCAACCGGTCATACTACAGCCTGAGGAAACTTCTCCACTCTAAATACCTGTCGCGACGGACGAAGCTGGGACTGTACAGAACATTTATAGTCCCAGTACTCACATACGCCCCTGAGACATGGACTCTGTCCAAAACTGACGAAGGAAAATTTTCTGAGCCGCGTTCGAGAGGAAGATGCTCAGAAGGATTTTTGGAACCGTATGTGTGGAAGGACAATGTAGGAGCCGCTACAATGACGAGCTCTGGTCTCACGATGGTCTCAACATCGTGCAGCGAATTAGAATCGCCAGGCTCCGGTGGGCTGGTCATGTCATGAGAATGACACCGGACGACCCAGCCCGTACAATCCTTTTAAGCCGTCCACACGGACAAAGGAGGCGTGGTAGGCCCAAATTGAGATGGAGTGATGGATCCGTTGATGCGTCCGCCAGAACGGCCGGGATAACGGATTGGTAGATGACGGCGCTGAACCGTGAGCGGTATCGAGGATTGTTGCAGCAGGCCAAGACCGCATAGCGGTTGTAGCGCCTGATAAGTAAGTAAGTAAGCAAAGAATTTATAAAACCGGAAAAATCGTTAAAAAAGATGGTCGCGCGTGATCGTGCTCAGCATCGAGGACTGCAGCAGCAGGTCAAGGCTGCGAAGAGAGAGCTGAATTGCTGGGTTAAACAATGTGCATGTTAAAAAAAAATTAAAAAATAGTAATTAACCACTCACCTTTGTAAAGCAAAACAAAAATCTTCGTTCTGTGATATACTTTAAACTACAATCGTAACAAAAATGGCTTCCAAAGCATTGTACGATCGCACATGCATGCACACATCCGCTTGAAGTTGGATTTTCTGCTTCACATTTATTTAGGGGATTTGTTTAATAAAAGTCGCAATATTCGTAAACGAATTGATTACCTGCTCAGTATCGCATAGCATGATGTTGTTCTATATATTCTGTGTTTGTTCTGTTTATTTTATGTGTATGTAGGACAAAGAATTTCACCGTGTCCTGTGTGTCCACTTTATTAACACCACATTGTTTCACCTGTGTACGATCAGATGATACGCGGGGAGTAGTTGTGTACAGTGTTGTATGCATTCATGCAATGGTTTTTGTGTGTGATTAATGTCATGTTCTTTTACTATACTTAAACCGTCCTGCAACCGGTTTGCGTTCCTTAACCTAACTGTATATAGCACATGGTTTAACGATTTTCCGTGACAAATGGTTGTTTAAATTTCTGCTATACTGCTCTCTCGCTCCCTCTCTCTCTTCGTTTGTCGCTTTTGTTGCTATTACTATCGTTCTATATCAAATTCTGTTTGTTAGTTCGCAATATAAACATAATTATCGTACAACAACGATCCTCGTACGGGCGCATCTCGTAGCTCCTGCCCTCAGTGGAAGAAGAACGTTT
The DNA here is from genome assembly GCF_013141755.1 of Anopheles stephensi. NCBI lineage: Eukaryota > Metazoa > Arthropoda > Insecta > Diptera > Culicidae > Anopheles > Anopheles stephensi. Next base: position 49,251,156 of record NC_050202.1, read on the forward strand.
AAAAACGATGATTTTTCTGACGAACCTCGTCAGCACGCGTCAGTTCTTGCTTCTAATATATTCATATGTACGCTTAGTACTTAAACTACCGCACCAGAATTCCTCCCATCTGCCAACAAACAGTTTTGATTATAGTTGTGGGGGACCTCTCCACGGGATGAGATTATAAACCCTGCTAATCTATCCTAATAAACAATCGCGTTCATAAACTATCAAGTACAGTATAAGAAGTGTGTTTTGTATCATTATTCTATGCGCGCTATATCCTTGCCGCCATTACGCTTGTCCTCTGATTATTGGCCGAAAGTAACAAGTTACCTATCTTACATAAACAAGACAATTCTTTAAGCAAGACAGCACGTTGGGATCTCTGGTGAATAGTGATAATCTCGTTCGGAGATGCGATTCTCTGGTGTATGACACAAAGTTTCTACATTCGGTGTACTGCTGTGCACTATCTACTCCTTCCTGATCGCGCTAGACTACACTAATTAAAAGCCAGCCTTCATCTTTAAGGGCGCTTTCCACGATTGATTTCTCTGGATAACAGAAAGTAGGATACAATTCTCGCTTGTCCTGCGTGCTGCGAAAAAAATCGTACCTCGCTTGTCAATTCTAAACAATGTAACGACTCCGGATAGCGCTAGACTCCTAGGACATCAGATTTCAGCCCTATCAATTGTGCGCGGTTGAAATAGTAGTGCCCGTCTGTTGGAACTCGTACCGGTACCGGTGGTGTTGACGCGTGCCTGCACCATGGGCGGACCGGTCGAACCCTTCGCCGACGGTGGCCCGGTCTCGTTAGCACCCGTCAGGCCGCTGTTGTCGTCGCCATTGTTTGTGGCGACATCTTCGGCCGGTGGCTTCGGACCGGTTAATTCGTCAGTGTCAGCCGGCACAACCGGTGCTGCGGTGGATGTCGGCTGTGGTGCCCGGTTACGTTTGGTAAAGTGTTTGGCCGCCGCCGCCATCATTAGCGAGCCGCGATGTTTGAAGCCGTTCGAAGAGCTGGACGTACCGTCCACTGCTGCTGTGGAACGAATGCTTTCGTTGCGTTTTTTGGTGTCCTTACGGTGGTTGGTGTTGTTGGCACCGCTTACATCGTACGAGGACGACTTCTTCCCAATAATCCGGACGTTCTTGATGAAGGACTGGCTGACAGTGGTGCCGCGCAGGAATTTATCGCCGCTAACGTGATTATCGGTGGCTTCGTTATCGCCTTCGTTTGCGATACTGGCGTCACCTTCGTACCGTTGTGACGGGACCTCATCCCGGCCACCCTCCCTCAGGGTGGATGCAGCACTCGGTCCGACGGTTTCTTCACGCCCGCCCAAGTGCGCCGGAACGGTACGACGATTGGCACTATTAACGTTGTTATCGTGGTTGTAATAGCGCATTGTACCAGTAGAGCTGGATGTCGGAGCTGTTGACAGTTGCAGTGGTGCAATCGACCCGCCAGCCGTCGCTGCCACCGTCATGTCCGCACCCCGCTCGGTGGCATTAAAAAATACGTTCGGATTGTTTCTGCTGGTGCTGTATCCGGCCGATGGTGTGCTGTGATGGTTCGATGGTTCGGAAGGATTATTGCTGGCCCCGCCGAACAAACTCCACAGCCCTCGGCCGGTCCGTTGATTGCCCGAGGACTGCTGAGTGCGAGCCAGTAGGAGCGTGTTGGGAGGTTGGTTTCGACGTGGGAAGAGCTGTTGGTGTTGCTGGTGCTGCTGATGCTGGTGGAGCAATTTTGACTGTTTGCCAAAAGAGCTTTTACGGTAATCATCGTCTAGGTTCAAGGAATCGAAATTACTTGATTCATGGTCGTTATTTAGCTGGAAGTGTGGTATCTCGCCCTGGTCGACGGCAGGTCCGGCGGTGATGGTATTGGTGCCGGACACGCTTACCGACGCTGGAAACATCGTTCGCGGAAGGGACTGACTGTGCTGATCGTCCCCGGAATGGGGCAAGTTTTGCTCAAAGTTATTGTTATTAATATGTATATTTTCCTCACCACCGAGGCCACCACCGCCACCACCGGTGCTCGCGTGTCTTCGGACGCCCAGGGGATCGGTATAGGAAAAGGAGGCGGGCGGAAGATGGTGATGGGGAGGATTGTATTGACGCAACGAAGAAGACGCCGGTTGGTAGGACGCGGAGTGAAATTGCTGACCATGGTAAAGTTGGCCCGCGTTTGCCGAGGACGAGGGTGAAAGCTTGGGCGAAGGAAGTATGATCTTGTGCCGGTTCGCATCCCCTACACGCTTCACGTTCGACCGATGCGATCGATACTTGGCCGATCCACCACCGGCGGTACCGGTACCGGTGGCCATCGAATCGTACGGTTTATCACGCCCGCCGAGTGTTTGACGCTGGCGGGCCATCGTTTCGAACGCATGTATCACGCTACCGACCCGGGTCGTAACGTCCGGTATGCCGAGTGGACCGCTGAACAGGTCACGCTGGTGGCGTAACGTGCTCAGCACCAGATCGGCATCCTGCGGATCGATACCGTTCAGCGGACTGCCGAGCTGGTTGGTTGGCGGCGCCATATCCGTGGTTGACTGCACATATTTTGCACGTGGTTGGTGTTCGGGACGGGTCCATAGGAACAGAAGAAGGAAACGAACCAAAAATGGAAAGCAAAAGAAAAGAAAAAGAAAACAACAAAGTGTAAGGTGAAGAACAAAAAAGGCTAACGATTCGCAATAGAAGCAATAGAACAAAATGGAAAGATCTTTCCGTAGTTTTAGGTCTCAGAGAAATGTCGGTGAGGTTGAGTTCTTAAGTGAAAATAGTTGTCCTAAAAATGCAATATCGCTAATATTAGAAATTAATTCATCTTCTTCCTTGGCACTATAATCTCGAGAGGTCTCGGCCTGCCATTTCTGGCTTTCAGTGACTTCATTTTACCCGTAGTGAAGCAGTATCGCTTTGTCAAGAGATACAGATTCCTCAAGTCCAGTATATTCTTTCTGATAGGCCCTTTTTTGTCTTTCATATAAGCAGTTTTTGAACAACATGACCAATTTTTGGACGCTTTTAAGTAACATCAATAAAATGATCAGACTAACCTTGTTGAAGAAAAACTTGAAGCCTGAAATGATCCAACATTAATTGTCAATTTCTTCTTCCCTTCCTTCTTCTTTGCTTAAAGACTTTTGTGTGCTTTCCAGCAATATAATGGCTTACTAAACTTAATGATGCCGCGTAGTTGGATAGTTAGTTCTTACTGCGAGAGAACGGTCCGGAGGGAATTAAATTCTCGGTGCTGCCGTGCCAAGACCAGCCTCGCTGTCAACAGCGGACCGTCAATTACGAAGCCATGATTGTTTCGTCTCGTGAAATTAAATGTAGAGTCCGCTCAAGATTAGTCTAGAGAAATTATGTATTTTTAAAATAAAAGATTCATGAGGTCAAAAATGCTCAAAGATACAGAATGTATTTGGATGGCTGTCCAATGTTGTCAATGTTTGACAAGATGATAAGCTCATGTTGGAGCATTTTTCTTCAACCTTGCCAATTAATACCGTATGGAGTATTTATCGATTTCATGAAGTTTTTTATTCTAATATAATTGCCTGGTCGATTTGTTAGCATTTTAGTATCGAATGTCATTTTAGTATCGAATGTCAAACATTAATTTCTTAATCTCATCGTTATTAAATTCGAATACGATAGAGGCTAGTTTTTATCAAATCCTTGAAGTGAATCCAATTAGAGCAACCTAGTCCAGAAGAAAGAATATAGACAATGCTAAGAAAGAAAAACAATATAGCTGTAGGTAATGACTTTGATGCCCATCAAGGATATCTCATTTACAAATCCCATGCCAACCATAAGTAGATCTCCAATATCTGTCAACATTTTCAAAGAATGTACACCATCCCGTATGATTCCCATTATCCCATTCCTACCCAAGGAACTATATGTCTTCAGCTTTTCAATCACCCAACCTGGGCTGCTGTCGAATTCGCAGCTGGGTTTCTTCCGGGCTCACTGGGGCGAAAAACATAAACCTGTCCTCGAGGATGTTGGCGGATCCTCGCGCGGAAAATCTGATATTGTGGATTTGTAGCATTTGTGAGCATTTTATCGTTTTCTACCTTCCATTTCAATATTTTTTTTTGTTGGCCGGTCAGGCATCCGATATCCCGGGTAGTTTGATTTGTTTGTTATTATATCGTGCAAGCCAATCCAAAAAAAAAACCTGTGAAGAGATCGCAGGGTTTCAGCTAAAAAATTTAAATCTCTTTCCTCTCCGGCAATGTCCTGGAATCTCTTGATCGAACGTAGCTTGCTCACTCGACCCGCTTACATTTCACCGTAACACGGTACAATAAAAATATGTACACACATCGTCATCGCCCAAAATCACGAGCGAGGAATCCACGACGGGGTGTTCCAATGTGCTGCATATGTTTTGGAGTTCTGATTGGATCGGCGGGACTCCCTCGGGGCAATTCCATTTTTTTTTGGGAGGAGGAAAGGCGTAAACATTCGATCAAATTCTATCTGGAGAGTGGCATTCGTTCGAACTCGATACTATTTGCGAAGCTGTTTTGCGTACGAAAACAAAACCAGGGGAGAACGCAGGCTTGATGTTGAGGCGGCATGTCTGGCGCTGGCGGTCTGTGCCTGTGACATTGGTTTGGCTTCTTGTAGTCAAATTTCACCGAAAACGCTCAAACTATAATGTGGCTGGGTGCTTTTGGCGCAGAATCTCATTACAGCGGGTGCTTTTATCCTTTGTGAATTTTGTTTGCTTTAAATTTCACCATTTCCACCAGGTGCTCTTTATGTTCTTGATGGTTAAAAAATTCTTTCATATTTTGAAATTTCTGCTTTCATTTTATTGGCTTAGAGATGTTTGGTAAAGCTCTTTTGGAAGAAAAAAAGTCCCAAAAAAATCCTGGAGTCCAAAACATTTAATCGGACTCCCCAATGCCGCGCAATATATGTGTAGAGAGGATTCGCTTTATTATTACACGCTGTTTGACATTTCCCGCGAACCTAGCAGGCAAATCAAAGCGGATTTGATCGTATTTGATTGGAATTTCGGGGAACGCTGTCCTATTGTTTGTAGGTATTATTGCACTCAGCAGCAGCAGAAGCACCGTGATTGCTGGTTGTGTTAATAAGGGCAAGATTCTACAGAGCATTAAAATACTTTAGCTGTCTGTTGGATTCTAAAGTTTCACAAAGCTAAATATGATCACCACATACCTTACAATGCTGGCACTATTTTCGGGCAAACGTGTACGTGTGATGTGTACCGTTCGACGAAAAGCCAATATCAGTAGACCATAAACATGATTCAAAACTACCCCGGAACAGTAAAGTTGCGCTATCTTATTTGATGACACGATGGAACAGAAGTCGCTTTATTGCTTTGTTCGTACGACAGTTCGACGGCGGCAAAAAAATACTACCACGGACCATATGGCCATATCGACCGAACCGGTGGCAAATGATTATCGGCTTTAGTGCTATAGCATCTCGTTGAACGCGACACGCTCGGCCATATTTTACCGCTTTCCCGACGTAAATAAAATCAAAAGTTTTACGAGTTTTCCTCGGTGAAGGTAACTTTCCAGTTTTCGGAACCGGTCCGCCATCGTCACGTTTGCACTCGAGCCAACTGTCTCCAGCGGCTTAGTGCATCCTGCGCGGAGTGAAACCAAGTGAAACGAGGTCTTTCTTAAAAAAAAAAACGACCGGCGCGTCCGTTACGGTGAACATCCTACGGTGTTTTCGGTTCCCACCAACGGAAACCCCATCGGGCTCGGTTCGGTTTCGCATTACCCGAAGGCGTATATCCGGTTCGCTAGCTCCTAGCGGCTAGGTTAAAGCTCAAAAAACAACGCAAGCAAGCAAAAACAAAGAGTCTCAATTTTCCTTGGATTGTTTGCTTTACGCTTCCTCCTGCACGAAGGAGTGTAGCATTCGAAATGAGACCCTAGCCTTAAAATCCTCATTTTGTGCCGCAAATGTGCGAAAGGTGTGTGTGTGTGCTTTGTTTTAAGAAAAAGCGCCCAGGAAAATGGAAGCTCCGGCGGGTTTTTTTTGCTCCTTCAAGCGTAACGTAGCGTTTGGCCTGTTAAGGTGGTGGTTAAAAATTTGTACAGGCGTGAAAGCGGTGAAGCTCAGCATCCGAAATGAAGAGGCTTAGGAGAGGAGACAGTTGAGTAAGGCGCAGGGAAATGCGAACGAAATGTGCCCAGGAAACGTGCCCGGGAGGAAGTGATCACGCAACGGAGCAGTAGAGCGATTCTCAATCCATTTCCGGTTGTGTGCGTTCCGTTCCCGGTTTCCACTTCCAAACACGTACACACACTCGGTTGCTCTATGAGATACCTACGCTCTATGTGACCGATCTGGGAGGATAGGTGAGTTTTCAAAAATGCAAAAGTTAGGTTAAAATTTATCGATTCAGTTAAAGCACGATAAAACGGGCAAAGTTTTTTTCTTCTTCCGGTGGGCATCCCGGGACGGTGCGTGACGGTGCGGTATTGGATTGGTGTTGAAATGGGTTCATTAACTTTGCAAATCATCATGACACACACACACACGCGCTCAAGAGCGTGCTCTTCCGAAAAAGAATGTTTGTGTCCCGTGTGAAGAGTGTGAATAAAGTTGAGGCTGCTTTTTTTTAGGTTCATGTTGTGAGTGCTTGCCCATCTTAAGGAAAAGCAGAAGAAAGTGTGCTCGCTACACGATACACACACAAAGCGTTGGAGGCTAAGTCAAGTGAAGTGAGGTTATAATATGCTACGATGACTATAGAAGCAAATCCATTCATCCAGACGAATGGACGGATGTAAAGAAGGTTGGCCTTCCGGGGGTTTGGGTATCCAAGACCATGGGCCAAGATCCAAGAAAGTCAAAAAGTTCGAAGGCTTGTTGAGAAAGTTGATTGAAACATTTCGTAACATGGGTGAAACATCATCCCTTGCTTCCCAGTCAGCGTTTTTAAGGGGACGATGTGGCACAGTGGGTCTAGCCTTGGATAAGGGTTGGACACTTCAGTTATTCGAAAATTATATTCAGATGAAGGAGTTGTTTTCATGTTGATTTTTTCTAACTTGAAATAATGGAGCTATTGGAGCACAGAATGCAGTTTCTTACAGTTGTAATCATTTTCGGAAACTTAAATAGTCTTCATAATTGCGATTTTAGCTGTTTTCGTTGTCCCTTGTACTGATCGTCGCAAATTCAGTCACTCAATTAGTCATTCGGCATCAATGCTTTAAACATTAGTGGTCATTGAGCTTACACATAGCAGGTGCTTGAGACTGCGAGTGTTCAAGGGACCCCAAGGATACGCCTCTTGACAGCAAGTTATTAGGTCTTATGAGCCTCGATCATGCAGAGCACACCGAACTTCATAAGGGGTCTTCTTTTGGTCTGACTTTTGCCCGTGCAGCAGATTTGACATATTAGGGGCCTCCAACTTTTATTCTGCCGAGGGCCTGCAAGGGTCTTGAACCGCCACTGGATTTGAGGAAAGATGCTTGCCAATGAAAATTAGAAATTAAATACAGCATTTTACAGGGGGTGGCCTGGTGGTAGAGGCGACAACGGCGCCGGTCTTCATACGACAGGACCGGTCTAAGTCTTAATAAGTCTAGTCAGGCAGAAATAGCAGATAGTGCCTTAAGAGGTCGTTAGGCCAAGAAAGACGAAGAAGAATACAGCATTAGTAGCAACAAGTACAAGAAAATATGCCTTCATCTTCTTAGCCCGACGACCTATTAGCTCATGTTGGCCTTATAATGGCCAACTAGACTCATTCATTGCATGCAGGTGGATATTGATTGATCTGGATGAAATTTGAGCTTCTGTTCTGCAACCGTCGCATATTCCCTTGGCCACAGTATCGTCAATTTCAGTAATAAAATTTGTAACAAAACAATCGATTCTGCTAAAAAAATTATTATGCTCATGGTAAATCTTTATGTGAATACTTTTATATGAATAGAGGCGAAAGTAACCATTACTGATTATCATACCTTAACTTAATAATTGTAACCTAATAAGTAAATAGAATTGTATTACATGTCTAGTGAGAGAAGAACTATTGAGGTTTGAGTTGCACAGGATGGACATATTGTGTTGGGTCAAGCTTCTTGGAGGCCTTAGATGAAAAGGAAGTTGGGGGGTATTACCAGATCCGCAACCAAGATAGGGAGAGGACATATGCTGTCTCACGGGCAACTTTCAGCAAGGCTGTTCATATGGGATCCCTTACTCGAAGCTCCTTGAACCAACCTCCTGCTACTAGGCTCTCAACTCGAGGCTCGCATATCTACAACGCATCTACAACGTACCTAAAAGCAGTTAAAAGCCTCTTACGAGGCTCTATGCAGTCGTCTACAGCGCCCACCATTTGATCCACCACTTTGAGCAGGGCTTCTCTGTGCGGTCAGCGCCACATAACGAATGCAGAGCTTCAAAATGTTGGCAGTGATTTAAAAATAGGACTGAGGTTAATAAGTCCCATGGAATAGGTTACAGATAGAAAAAGAAAACAAAATCCCAATAAAATTCAACCCTGCATGTTCATAATCGACAACAAATAAATCATTCTTTCACTAACCGCGCTCAGAGCTCTCAGTTTACCAAAAGGAAGATCTCAGTGTAGCTCACGCAGCTTTTTATCCAACACAAATCACAACACCATCTCTAAAATTTATGTTTAAATTCAGATATTTCCAACCGAATGTCCACCTCCTGTACCCATAGTCCGTCGTGGGAGCACTTATCACACAGTGTTAACTCACATTCCGCTATACGGTCCATAAATACAAGTGTTTTGTGCAGCAAGGTTGAACGGGCATTAGGTCACATTTCCACTTGATTAGAGCACCAGGAAGGTGGCCAACACTGGGTATATTTATATGTGTGCGTAATGGAAAATCTATCCTCGCCAATCCGAAAATAAAACAAAAAAGAATAAAACCGGATAAGGAAAGAAATCAAAATGCAAATTGCAGGATGAGATCGATCGCCCATAAATCGCACCCTCATTAAAGCTCATTTGAATTACTAATGTGCTCGATTTACATGTCAATCGTGGAATGATTATCAAATGTATGCATGTGGACAAGCAAAAAAATACACTGTCCGTCCTATCAAACCGTAATATGGATATGTTGCACAGGTTTTAGGCCAAGAAAAAAACAAACACTCCAAAAAGAAATCTAATTAATTTTGAATAATCTGATCGGGAAAGCGTTATAATGGAATGTTTTTTTGTTCGTGTTTGATATGAATCCAGGTTTCATAAGCACCATTTTCAGCAACTTGTAATCAAACTGCATTCCATCTTCATTAGATAGCTCTTCAATTGTGTCGTGTGAGGGGAAGAAGATTTTCGGTTCCACACTTCAAGCTCCTTATGTAAGAAGCGTCATATTTACCTTACGAAATCAATTTGAAGAACACCCAAAAAAATCAAGGAATTCTATCTTGACTGTCCTCCGTTCGTCATACTAAAGAGCGCCCACCCCAAAAAACAAGGCTAGTGATGAACTACCTCGATAAGATGCTTCATACTTCAAGCAGCTCAGTTTTCTTCGATGCACGACCCCTGGCACAGGCGGGTATCACAAGTGTGGCTGGCTGCTATTGGCATTTAGTTAGGGCATCAGTATCACGCTCGTTCGCTCACCTGCAGACGGGGATGACGATGGTCTTAGGTAACCGTTTTGCGATCCGTACGGTATCCGGTAGCCGGTTTTGGGTGGAATGTTCCTACAGGAAAGGAAGTCTACTCATCCGTTTAGTCTTCGGGCATTCGGTGGCAAATGTTCGAAAGACGAAATCGATCATGAATTTAGCTCCCCCCTCCCCCGGGGGAGGTGGTGAGTGTTTCTTTTGCAAATAGCATCTTGCCCCGATGCTCGAACGATATGGCGTGTGTGTATGGTTTTCGGTAGGGCGTGAGATAGGGAAAAAAATGAGGTCAAACCAGGTGCCAAGGTACGTATGTGGTACCGTATTGCAACTAGAATCCTCCGCTGCTGTTTCGATGTAGAGAGGAGGGTTTGGAGAGGCCAGCAGATACTTGTTCCCCATCGGTGAGCAAAAGGTAAAAGTATTCCCAGCGCACCAGCACTGAGACGCTTGTTTGGAGACTATTGGAAACTTTGAACCCCGAGTAAATGACAAAGGTGCAAAGTGTATGCGCTCGGTCGGTCCCATAGTCCCAGTTCGTATTGTGGACTGTGGACTCGACAGGGCGGGTAGCGGTGGTGGTCACTACGAGCGTAATAGGATGCTGTTCCGTTAGGGGAGCGTTCGGTACACGGAATCGAACAAGAAACATGCCATACCTGCCTGCAGCCTCCGTACCCAATGGCAAGCTTCCAATCCAATGCATTCGGTGCAATATCTGCAATATGTTGGGACGTGGGACCTTCCCGGGAAGGAAGGCAGTGGAGGAGAGGAGGAAATTCGAAACCCGTAGGGCGTACGAACTCCCGTGACTTGGCTCTTTCGGCCAGGTGCTGTATCAACCGTGCTGAAGAAATGATACCATTAAACTGTATTTTGTTGTCCCACCCTTTGTGATTCGAAGAGTCGGGGAGTTTGGCGCTGAGGTCTCTGGTCTTAGGCTTGGCTCTCGATCATTTCTTGGCGGAGACTTGGCGGACTTGGTGTGTACGGCTACGGGCGTATGTCTGTCCTCTGGGTGTTTCGATGAAATTGAATTGTCTAGTCCATCTATAATATCGAAATCAATTTCCGTCTTGCAAAGAAATTGGCCGCAACTCGGTAACAATCGACTGTGTCGGAGTTTTGTGTGAGAGCCTCTTCATCCCTGGGCTTCCTCTGTGTCCTTCAACGACTTTGGTTTGGCACAAGAGAAAAAAAAGGAATCGGTATCGCCAAACAGGGCTTCACCGTTGAGCCAGAGATGACGTGACTCGTATCTCTCCATCTGTTGGCACTTTGGCACTCAGCCGTTCATGGGCTATGATGAAGTCAAGGGAATTAGAACTCACTTACTCGACTCGACCCTAGATGTGACAGATGTAACGGCGCCCGAGCGAAGAAAGCATCTGTTATTGAGTTTAGATCTTGCGGAGGACCGAAAGAGAGTAGGCTAGAGGCGATAATTTATGTTCGATCTTATTATTTAGGGTTGTTGTGAACAGGTTCTTGGTTCCAGACTTCAAGACTTCAAGACAAGATCTTGAAAATGAATTCCTTAAAATAGGCGATAATGTCAGATGATTGATACAATATTTCTGATAATATGTCTTAGGTATACTATACTTAAAAGAACGGTGTAAACTTTGCTGGATTCTGGTCTCCAATTAAATGAGATATTGTTTTCCAATACAATCGCTCGATTGATTGCCACCTGATGGTACTGATTGTGCGACTGTTGGTCCTTGATGAGGAGCTGCTGTATCGAAGCCTGCCACGAAAGACCTTTACAGGAATAAGAATTGTATGGTCCACTGAGGGAATTGTTCAAAAAGAATCAAGAAGAAATCCAACTGATGTCTGGCACAATACCTAGCGACAAAATGAAACCGTGGAATAGAAAAAAAAACGATTCGTCATGGCGAAACTGTTTCCCGCCACTGGAAACTGTTAGCGCAGAAAATTCGTCTCTCTCTCATTAGGGAGCGGGAGATTTAATGATTGTTTGAGTCCCACACCTTTCCACGATGAAAAATCCTTTTGCAACGGTAGCAAGTACATAAAATGTCTACCGGGTTTTCTGTTTTAAAGGTTTTCCACCACTAGACGGTGGCAGAGTTTGGAAGACTGAGTTTCCTTGCTTCCACCCTTTTTTATTTGTACACTTTTCCTTCCACAGGGGACATCGGGACTGCTGTGGCTGTTTCGTGTAACGGCTACTACGACAAATGATTACCACTGGCTTTAGGTTTCAAGTTGCAATGACAGACTGTGGTTTCACCGAATGTCTCTCCGATGACTCTTTCGGTGTTTTCCTTTCCTTCCTTGCTACGTTCATTTGTGCAAGAGCCTCGAGTGACTGGAGCTCGGGAAACGTTACCGAACTGCAGCCAATGCTTTATCGTTTATTTTCGCTAATTTCTTCCTAATTACTTTATCGTCAGCAGGGTAAATAATTGAAAATTATTCCTCAACTCGAGCGTGGCAGTCCTCGTTATCGGTTTATGAAGCCAACCATCGTTCGCTGGGAATGTGAAGCGCCATCACCAGTTCGCTACCAGCAAACCCATCAACGGTGTCGATGACAACGACGACCAAGTTCCGATGAAAAGTGGTGTTTTGGGGGAAATAATTTAATTTACCGTTGTTTGGGACTTGTTTTTTTGTTAAGCAACCACAAAACTGTTTAAAAATACCTGTTTAAAGGTACACTGGGCAGGTGTGAAGCGACAACATCGAGTACAGTCGTTGAGGTGAATTTTAACCTCACAGCATCCGATGCATGCGAGTGAGTATTTGATACACACAACACACTAACACACACACAGGGATCTCCAAAAACTCGAGTCGATTGGATGGAACCAAGGGATTATTAGGGTACAGACGGTGAAGGACTTGAAACAGATTTTATCTTTTAATTAGATTCATCTAAAATTTATCCTCTTTCGTTCGTTGGTACGTTGGCGCTCGCGCGCACACTCTGCAATACCAACCTCCCGGTGTTTGCTCGTTCGACTAATTCGATTTCAATTACAGGTTCAAGTGACCAGTACGGTTCGGCTGCTGCCACCGTTCGTCGCCGTCGGTACGGGATATGACAGCTAGCCGTACTAGTAAAAGTGTATGTGGGATTTCGGGAGTCGGGTAATGTGGCGTGTCCATTTGATCCCCTTCACATCGTTTATGGAGCAAATTAATTGAATTTGTAAGAAGCCGCACCAACGAGGTGGCGATGGTGGTGGCGATAAAGCCTGGAGCTTTTTAATTGGAAGTACGTGTGCGGGTGGGCTTTTGGTGGCTGTCGAAATGTATTTTTGAGCTTGTAATTGGAACGTATTTGGCGTTAGGGGTGGTTCTGACAGGCCAGACGTGGTTTTCATGGCAAGTTGTGCAGTTGAATCTTTCGCTTAACTGAACAAGTTGTTTAATCTTATTTTTCTTTTCATAAAATACATTTTTTTCCAAATCAATGGTTTATCAACAATTGACCACAGATTGTCAATAAAACATTGTAAGGATGATAAGATTACATTGCTCCCGTAAGGGCTTGAAGGAGAGATTAATTGGAAACGCCCAGTACTTTGTAAAAAAATCAATACGTTCCTCAAAATATGATTTAAAGTCAATTAAATCACATACTTCATACACATTAAGTAAAAATTAGAAATGTTTGTTCTAGATCGCAAGTTTGATGATGAATTTTGCTTGGTGGACCGAACATTGCTCGATGAAAGAAGCAGGCTCTTGATGGAGGCGCCCGGTTGTTTTCGACTCAAGGTGAGAATTAATGTTTTTGTTGATTTTTCGTGATTATTTACACAATTCCAGGAAGAAAATGGGAATATTGCATTTTGCTTGATATTTTTTACTGCAGCAAAAAATTACATACAGTAACTATGCTTCAAAAATCACTGGCGTTCAGTATTGCAATAGTAAGGATGCTAAACGCCAAAGTTTCAAATCTTCAACATCTTCATACATCTGTACAATGGTTTCAGACACGCAAGAATTACCATTGGAAATAGGTATTAAACACCATGATGCTGGCGTTCTTGGCATGAACTTTTTTTACTTGCACCAAGTTATTCATACGCACCAAAAGCGATTCACGGGAAAGAGCTTCCTTTTGTGCAAGTAATATCTATATCTCGACAGCTTTTGTTGGGGGTTTTTGAGAAGCATAAATTACCCGCAGTTTCAAAAGACACACGGAATACGCTAAAATTTACAACGAAACACAATAAGACGATTAGCGAGGCGTGTGTATGTTATGGAACGCGCACCAGCTGAAATTAATCGCGCTTTTCTCGTGAAGTGAAAGTTGCTTAGTTAAAAAGAAACAATCTTGAAGTTGAAAAAATTGGAAGCGAATAATCACACAATTTTTAGAAGCGACTCAAGGACAAATAGAGATTAGGCCTAATTATCCTTAAGCGATCAGTTGTCTTGAAGTTCTTCAATGCTTTTAGACGAAAGTAACTGGTAAACATGGCTAAAGGTGTCAGGAAGATTAAATTATTTGTCTAAAAACAACACTCAGAAAATCGTTATAGAGTAAGGAAATAAAAAGTGTACAATAAAAAACTAAAAAAAGGCTTCCGAAAGCGAAACTGTCTTTTAAAAAAACGGCAAAAAAGAAAAACCACAAAACCAAATGGAAAACTCCAGTGATGAATGTATGTGTAAGGCAAGCGAACAGAATGAACGTGAGTAAAAAGGGTGAGTGGTTCCAAAAGCACTGGCCGAGAATTTAGCTCTGCAACCACAATTGGGAAGCTTGTGCCGTGCGGTGCAATATCCGGTGTTGTGGGTGAGTGTTTGTGTGTGTGAGTGTGTGTTTTGTGCACTTGATGTAACGCCGCTGCAACTACAGTGTTGGCCCATTAATTTTCGCCTACCAGTCGCCGTTGACGCGTGTTGATGATTTTTAAAAACAACTGTTAAAACTGCACTCAAGACATACAGCAATAGGAAGATGGAGGTGGAAGATGGAGGGGGAATAAGGAAGGAAGGACACGAAACCACCTTAGCCATATAAGCTACCAACATGTCCAAAATCCGCCAGTGTGTTTGTTTGTTTCGTTTGGTTTGTTTTGTGTGCTTCGGGATCGTCGGAACCGTCGGGACTTGGTCTGGACCGATTATCTACACATTCTTAATGCACTCATAAATCATGTTTCCTGTGTTTTGTTGTTGTTCTTCGTGTCTGGTTTTTATAGCTCCCCGAGTGTATGTAAATATTACATCTCGCTTCGCGTTCGGGGTTTCTCCTGTCCTTTGTGTGTGGTTTTGTTCTCTAGTCCCACTCTCAAGATTATCCTTCGGAATGTGCATATATTCCTGCTTGACTGGTTTTCTGGTTTGCAGGCCGTCCACTGTTGGGGTTGAAAAATTTTCCGAACACTTCAACTTCTAGCTTAGTCTCTTTGTGTCCCACTTGTTTGCCACTGAAAATCCTCGCCCAAGCACAAGTATCCCCGGGAGAACCGAGAATCGTGCCACGGTGCGATCCGGACGACTTATCCAGAAGCGACCACTTGCCTGTGTGTTTCTACACTGTACAAAGAAGCTTGTGTTTGCCCTTCCTCCCTCTCTCTTCTCCTCCCTCTCGCTCTATTGTGACAACATAGCAACACCAATTGTTGCACCGATGCACTAGAGAGAACTTGACCACTGTGGACCTGATTTTGCTGGCACAATAACGGCTGGCATCCCGTTTGATCGTTACGTGCCTGCTCTCATGCTCTACATCTTTTAAGCATTTCTGCTTTGAATTTGTATCCTTCAACCCTGGTCAATTGCTCGTGCGCCGGTGACTGTCAGTTCGGTCGATTGCTGCAACTAACTGGCCCTACTGCTACCGTGCCCATTGCCACTATTATTTACCGGCGACTGTTGCTGATGTTTCTGAGTGTGTTTTTTAGTGTACTGTTGTTGCTGTTGTTGTGTTGCGGGTGGTGTCAGCGGGGACGGTTGATGGTGGTAGTGTGATTTATTTGCATTATTATTCGCCTGATAGCGTCTGGCGATCGTGGGCGATGGGGCCGGCGATGTTGTTTGTTTGCCATTTTGCACACTTTGCTGCTTGGCGGGACCACCGCCATTTGCCACCGGCAGATGACCGGTCAGTGGCAGGGGTGGCAGTGGGGGAGGTGGAGACGGGGAACTGAGGGAACTTTCGCACGAACCAGTGGAAGAGCGCTGAAGGAATGGGCGACCTGCGGTGGTGGTTGCGCCGGTCGGTGCGGTGGAAAGCATGTGGGCGGGTAGGGTGGCGGTGGTGGTGGTGGGGGTGGGCAGAAGCAACATTTGTGATTGTGATTTGCTTTTGGTGTGTTTGGTGTGTGTTTTCGGGTCACCGTAGTTGGGCGATTCGAGCAGTTCGCAGCTCAGCTTGCGACTTTTGGTCGCTGATTTTGGCCCGTGGTCCACGGTACCGGCCGGACTTCCGGTGGTGATGGGGTTATTTGAGGAAGAGGAGGAGGATAGGGGGTTGGCAGCAGGATTAGCGCCGTTCGCGGATGGGCGTTCGTAGTCGTTGTTGCGCTTCGAATGGGAAGAGCTTTTCGAGCGACCCTTCGAATGGCTGTTGCTGCCGCCGCCATTGCTGCCATTCGTTTGGTTGTAGTGGTTGTTAGTGTTGTTGTTGTTGTTGTTGCTGTTGTACATGTACTGGTGATGATGGTGAGGTGGATGATGGTGCCCCGATTTGCCCGAATAGTGATAGGTGGCATAGTGATTGTGTTGCTGTTGTTGCTGTTGTTGCTGGTGTTGCTGTTTGTGTGCTTTTTTGTGTTCGCTATCGTAGTTGTGTTCGAGGCTGTGGCTTTGGCAGTCGTGCCGCGGATGATAGTAGTAAATGTCTTGATGGGCGTCACCGTCACCAATACCACTACCGCGCGCGTGACTGCCGGGGACAGCGCCAGATGCCGCTGCGGCCGGGGACACCGGGGACACGGGCAGGTCGCGCTGCTCCCGCTAGGCTACGTGATTGCCGAATGTCCGCAGAACGGGCATCGTCTATAAGAACAGGGGAGAGGGAGCAAGATCATAGACAGAGAGAGAGAGAGAGAGAGAGAAGGGAAGAGAAATAGAGGGGTGGTGGGGGCAGGAAGGGGAACACCATAAACACCAAGAAGCGTTAGAGAAAGGACAAAAGAGAGAGAGAGAAAGAGAGAAAGAAAGAGAAAGAGAGAGAAAAAAGAGATATTTTCGTGTATTAAAAATACGGCACTGTGTGTATGTGAGTGTGTTTGTACGGTTGTGTAGACAGACAAAACTGGTGAAACAATGGCAAAAGATTACTGTTCCTACTGTGGTGTGTGTGTGTGTGTTATAGGGTGTCAAAAGGCGGTGGTTAAAATGAAAGCCAAGTTCCAGTTTTGTCACCATGGAAATCGAAAACCGGAACTATCTCGTACTATATACTAACAAATGAGCAGCAAATGAGCGAAAGAAAAGTTGATGTTGATTAACACATAAACAAAGGCCATTTTGTTGCTTTTTTTGTCTTTGTTTTTGGTTTCTTTTTTATCTCTGGGAGGGTCCGGACAGAGACCGGGAGTCTTAATCCCAACGTTTTGGGTGGGAGAGTTGCATGTACGCACACATACACGCATTATGGAAAAAAAGCTACCGACGTTAAGTAGACAGAGAGGTAGACTCCATCCAGAGGCAAAAAGTTTTGCACACAGAAGCGTTTACAAAAAATGGGAGTTTTTAAAAAACACTGGGTACACATACAACACATGGACTACACACACACGGTTGAATTGGGCTGCCGTTGTTCACAGCCGGTGTCGGAAATAGTTTGGAAAACTCTTTTGTGTTTTTTTTCTTTTTCCTGCTAGTAGTCCCTGGTTCTGAACGTCTAAGTTAAATTGCGTGTGTATGCAGTTTGCTTAATTTCTTTTCATTTTTGATAGGTCCCGGGAAGTTAATTTATTTTGAAAAACGGAAATTAATATTAAAATTTGCACTTTAAAGACTTTTGAATATTTGAAATTTTGCCTTCAAAGCGTCCTTAAATACAGCAAATAAAATGGAAGTCGTTTACCTATAAACCTATAAACTATAAACTTGTGTTCCTCAAAGCTTCTTAAATTATTTTAGGTAATATTTAAAACTTTATATATTTGAAATTACGCATTGAAAGCTTCTTTAAATATTACTTTTAAAATAGAATGTTTTATAAATTTGAAATGTTGCCTGTAAAGCTTAATAAAAAATTGCAGTTGTAATAAGGCAAAATTGAAGACAAAAACCACCATTGACATTTAGACTAGCTTCTTCAATATTATTATTGTTACTTCTAATTCTACAGCCTTACCGTGACCATTTTTCTAAATGTTAAGAACAAAATTGGAGACTTTAAAATAACTCTGTAGAAATGAAACAAACTTGCATATACTTATTAAGAAATTTCTGCTATGCAATCGTCCATTGTAAAAGTACACGTTGACGTTGTACTAACGTACGTTTAAGTAAGTCTTTCTTAATTTTCGAGATTACCTACAAATACTGAAACGGTAAAGAATATTTCTAGCAAGAATTGTATTACAAGAATGTAACAAGAACAGTAGCAAAACGGGCAAGCACAAACACCATTATTCAGTAACGAGTAACGTTCAACAGGCAGGTACAAACTAGTGCACTAGACTTTGGTATAGCAAAAAAATAGTCGGGAAACAAAAAAACAAACGAAAAAATGAAATGGCTTTATGAGAAGTGCAAGATAAAGAAAAGAAAGAGAGAGAGAGAGAGAGAGAGCAAGAACATGAAGCAAACGCAAATAGTAATGCAAACACGTTCCACATGTAACACAAGACGTGATCGCGAACAAGCAGCACGATAACGATTATTTACAATCAATGCCACAACACAATGCACTGGGCCATGCCATGCCATCCCAATCGGCAACACTTATTGCCTAAGTACGTAACTGCGCCATCGCTCTTTTGGCCCTAATGGTTATCAAATTTCAACCAACTCGCTCAATGCCATCATCATCGCGGCGTCAATAATGGTAGGACTTGCATGCATCATAGGCATCGTAACGGCCCCGGCACAGAGATTCTTCGCTTGGCAAGCCATACTCCCATACAGGAATTGTCTCGAGGGGAGTTGAGTCGGACTGGGAATTCGAAACGAAGTCAAGTGTTGTCGGGTTGTTGTTATGATGCTGTGTGCTTGATGTACATTTTTCCGCAGTCGAACCGACTGCCGCATGCTTTAAGGGTGGAAAACTACTGCGGTCAAACACGCACACACCCACAGACAGAGTTCGATCGCGTTCAGTGATCGAATCTGGAAACGGTTTACGATTATTGCCATCAGTCAATATTGTGTCAGTTTTTTTGTGCGTAACATGCTACATACAGCGTGGAGCAACGCTTTCACTGTTGCATAGTTGGGATAGTTATGCTTTGCTTTTTTGTATCAACATTTGACGAGAAGCGAGCAAGAAGAGTTCTTTTGTTTGGATACATTTTTTGTGGTGTTTCTCTGCACGGTGGGCATTTGATAGGGAATAGAGTACAAAAATCTGTCTTCAGTCTTACGAATCCATTGTTATCTGGATTCTGAAAATATTGGAAGTAAAGAAGATTTTTTTCATAAATATATTTAAAAAGCAGCTCTTTTTATAATTTAAACTACTGTAATTAGTAATCGAAAATCTTTGAAAAAATTTTAGTGTTGATTATGAATTGTCTTTAAGCACTTTCAAATGTGCATGAAATACAAAGTCCAAATAAATAAAATAAAATGATAATTTTAATTCTATATCAATAGGAAGAGCTGTCGTCCAGATCCACACTGGTACACAAAGTACTAGGCGTCTCCATTGGATGATTCAAAAATCATGTATTTACTTGATATGCTTATAAGTATGACCTCGATTAAGACTTTATTTAGTTTTTTTGAAAAAAATGTGTACAAGTTTGGGACCAAGTCAGTTGACTTAAAAAAATTGGTTTAAAAGATTTGGAAATGAAGGTCGCAATTTGTTTTTAGCTTTATTATGCTAGGAGCTTATAAGTTGCCTTTACAAATTTTGTGTCAAATGTCCTATATAGTTATAAGGCCTGGCCGTTTCTCAGTGAATTAGAGAAAAACAATATTCTTGTTGTTCTTCTCTTCCATTTGGCATAAATAAATACTGTTAAAACTCGAGCGACAATTTTCACGTGATTTTTCACGAGTTAATTTACATCACATTATCAATATTTTTTTCGCAAAGTTCTGGTTCAAGGTTCTGGTGAAGCTGACGATTCATTCATCAATTATAATCTCTCATCAGCACTAATAAATTCTTCATAAGACGATTTTGTTGATTTTTGTGAAAGAATATTTCATACTATTACTAACTAACATTAAAATGTGTAGAAAATTGTGGAAAACTAGCTCAATAGCGGACCTCAAGTCAAATGCTGATACAAAAAAACTAATGCAGTGTTAACTATCCAGCCACCAAGTCAAAAGGAAATTTAACTGTCATCCTCAAGAAGCGTCATCTGGTGGAATAATTCAACACTTTAAGGATTGAGCTTATATTCCAAAAAAATTTTTTTTTCAAAAATGTATCTCACGAATTGCTCACTATTGCCCACTGTGCCGACGACTGTGCCGTCTGCCAACTGATGCGTGCTATTCTACTTGATATCAGGCATAAGGCACGTTATTATTATCATCATAATGATTGTCCACTAGGAAACCGTCATCTCCGATAGCGATGATGGTCGGCCTCTGCTTTTTTGGGTAACGATCTGCACGGGTCGTACGTGCATAAGAATTACGTTCAATGGGGAATAGTTGGAGTTGAGTGGAACGTTGCTGGTAGCAGCCTCAAAAGACTGTATGTGTGTGTGTGTGTGAATTAAGAGCTTTCTTCACATTGCGAAACATTCCGGCAAACCCCGACGAAGAAGTGGTGGGAAATGTATGAAATTTATTTTTTCGTTGTTGGTCTCGCTTATTTGAAAACGATTTCAACGAGTCTTGCTGTCGTTTGGAGACTTCGATCAGCACGCTATCGGTACGTATGGTATGCACGCTGAGGAATGTCCTTCCTTCTTACCATTTCTCAACCAAGAGGAGTAAAAAAAAACAGAATGGGGGAAAATCCCCGGTAACTACGAAACAATATTCTTCGGTACGGTGGATGGCAGCAACCGGCAAACACATCGACACGCACGTCAAACGAAAAAGCGCAACATCTGGTAACTTGCTTAGCAATTTCGCTTCGCAGCAAAGCACGGTGTACGCCATCGCTTCGGCAGGATGCTTTTAAGAATATTGACTTCCGGTTCGGGAATGTCTGCACACATGGGAGGGAAAAGCGTACGGTGTGTACGAGGGGGTGCGTGGGGAAAGAAAACTTGAGACTTGAGACCCAAAAGTTGGCTTCTTTCTTCCTGGTGGCCTGCACGACTTCACTCGCACATTTTATTCATGCAAACGTGCACAACTCAATTTGTGGCGGTAGGGCACGGTTGTACATATTTTTCAATTGCCATTTTGATCGTTTACGGTTAAGTTTTGGTCGTTCCGGGGGAGAGAAAAAGAGCCGATGTGTGTGAGTGTTCTGTACGACTCTAGTATATTATTGCATTTCTTTAACATCTCACTTTAGCGGGAACAAAGCAAGTTTATTTTTTTTGCCAATCCGCTTCCAAAAATTGAGCAAAGTTCGTGTGACAGTTAGAGCCAACGAGCGATAAAAAAAATCGTCATCGTAGGTGTGTTTTTCCGAAGAATCAATTTTTATTGCTGTTGTTCGCTTGTTTTCTTCTTCTACTCCTAAGGTACTGAGGTCCTTCCAAACGCTAAATTGCGTGCTCGTCGTTAGGTTCTCGCACCTATCCGTAATGCGTTGGAAAGTTTTTTTGCACACACCGCAAGCAACCCACCCGGAGATCGATCGAGATGTTTATGATTATTGGGCCGGAAATTATCCCGCTGGTCTCATTTACCAGCACTTTCACCTGTCCAGTAAGTAGCCCATTGTCGGTGATGGAAAAAGCAGAGAGGTTGAGTACTTTTTATCGATTGTTGTTGAGGCTGGACGCTGTTACTATTATTAAAAAGCATCAATTTTATTGCCATGAGTTGGTCGGTCACTTCCGGTCCAGGGTAAATGGAAATGGTAAAATGGTCGATTTAATGCTAACCGGCTTTCACCATCTGCCGTGATCCGGTGTGAACAGATTTCGAAGCCATAAAAAAGGCAGCTGGGTGGGGGAATATCCGTTTCTAAGGCACGATTTAATCATTCCTGGTTGATATGATTGTTATTTCGATTGTGCACGCAGAGCACAGCGTACGCGGGAATTTAATTTTGTTTTTGTGTGTGTGTAATTTTATTGCGTGCGCTTTCTTGTGGCCGAACAGAGTCGTTCGAGTTCGTGTAACATTGAAGCTTTTCAATGTGAGATGCTGTAATGCACAACAATCATCCTGGTAACGTGAGCCCTAAAGAGATGAGAATAAATTAGACTCGCAATCCGTGCTACTGGAAATCCAAGGCCCAAACCTGTTTATAGAAATAAATGTGTAAAACATTTTAAAAACCCTCGGATGCTTTATTTGGCCATAAGCTCATAAGCTTAACAAATTATCCTTTCCCTCAAAATCGTTCCTTCTTCGGTCTAAACGCCAATGTGCTTACCAGCCTTGCCCAACTCTTGGGAAACGTTAATGCGAAAATAATTACTTAATTTGAAGTATCTTCACAAAAGCTAACAATTCTTCGTGCCGCTACATACAAAAAAAGGCACACGCAAGCCTAACCGGAGCACGGCAAATAAGATTATGGTTTAGCTGGCGTCTGCCTGCCTCTAACAGATCGCTGCAAATATTTGCTTCTGTTTAGCGTTTTTCCAAAACAAGAAGTAAACTGCCAAAAAAGGGCCATAAATTCGTGGTAGGCATATGGGCAAATTCACGCCTTTAAAAATGAAAAACTTGGATCAGACCGCCCGAGAATTGAAAGTCAGTTCATTGCACACAACACACAAGCCTCGGTCTGAAGAACATGATTTTAAATGTGGTGCATGGTGGTTTGTGTACGCTGTAACCCGAACTGCCTCTGCCGTCAAAGTGGCCAAGACATTTGCGATGGTTGTTGTCGAAACGGGGTTTCAGGAAGAAAAGCTGCACCGTTTTAGGAGAAATGTTCATTGTGAAAATTGTGTGTTTCCCCGAAGGACCAACATGTTTGTTTCCGAATGATTCGTAGTTTGATTGTTCGGGGTGGTCTACTTGTGGCAATAATCGTAAAATGAAGTCCTTTACCAGGCTTTAGACAAGTTTGATGGGTTTTTAAAGGGCAAGTCGTTATGTGGCTAATGATTGTAAAAGTATCTGTTCTTGCTATTTTGCAGAGAGAGAGAGAGAGAGAGAGAGAGAGAGAGAGCGACTTAACGTATGCATTAAAACAGTAGACATTTTTGTATTCGATGTAATTGATGTCTTACAGCCCTTCCATTAGTGCGAAGAGATCTTGCATGAGCGTACAAACATATTTCAGAGTTATCTATTGATGTCGAGTAGCAATGACTTGAACCTTAAGTTCTGCAGTTTAAGATTTGTTCATATTATGATCCTCACCCTTTTAACAAAAATCAATATAGGAAATAGTGAGACACTTTCTGACAATTAATTGTAATAGTTTCACTTCTAAAAAAATGAAATTGTATAACAAGAGATAGATTCGAGCCATTCAACAGTGCTATTTGAGCGTAATTCAAAAATAGCACTAATTGATGGACTAAGTGAGAGCGTAATTGATGAACTTTAAACTATGATTCTTGACGCTTGAATGGACTAGACTCTAGACAAGATGGGCCTTGTTAACCAAAACTCCACGTCAATGTTGGAGAT
Source organism: Anopheles stephensi (assembly GCF_013141755.1). NCBI lineage: Eukaryota > Metazoa > Arthropoda > Insecta > Diptera > Culicidae > Anopheles > Anopheles stephensi. The sequence goes on from NC_050202.1 coordinate 49,274,685, forward strand.
AAAGTCATCATTGCGCCGATTATTTAGAATGCGTGGTTTTAGAAGTATGTCAAAGAGACTCTCAAGTCACATACAATTGTTGGTTATCAATGCTTTATCAGAGAAGCTTTTACTTTCACTCACCCCATAGCCAAGTTGAAATAGTCTCTGATCGCTAAGTTCAAGTAATAGTAGTAAAAAATCGAACACTCATTTTTCTTCAAGCCAAGGGTCAGGTTCCATGGCTAACTAACCAAAAAACTGCTCCGAATTTTGTGGTTTAAACATATCCAAGGAGATTGCCTAGCGTATTAAATATGTTTTGATCACAGTATTTAGGATTTAGAAAGTATCTACGGAACTGTCTTTCAGGTCCAAGGAAACTAAGCTCAAATAATTGATTCAGGCGACTTCTCTCTAGGGGCCATGGAGCTCTTCAAAAATGTGTGGCCCTGTAGCAGATCTGACCTTAATCCACTGTCTTATCCTATTTGAGTGAATGTTGAACCACAACTCCCTGTAAGAAATGCTGAATTTTAACTAATTGAAAAGGACACTGATGCTCCTATTATTTTTAATTCTCAAGAAAGATAGCAAGCACATTGCTTGAGGCCACTAGGTACAAGATTATATCTTAAATTTGTGCAATTTTTGTAATAAAAAAAAAATCCGCTGTCTTGGAATAAAATTTCAGTCATTGAGTTACAGCGTTTAAATACATACTACATAATCTCTTTGGAGATCTGCACGATGCGGCAAATCTTGGAGAAGATGGCGGAGCAACAGCTCCACCCCTACCATGTCTTCATTGATTTTAAAGCCGCATTTGACAGCATCTTCTTCTTCTGTGGCACTATAACCTCGAGAGGTCTCGGCCTGCCATTTCTGGCTTTCTGTGACTTAATTTTACCCGTAGAAAAGTAGTCAGCCTTTCGTACGGGGAGGCGGTCTGGATGGGATTTGAACCCCGGCCCTGCCGTGTGAAGACCGGCGCCGCTGTCGCCTCGGCCACCGGACCGCCCGGATGCCCCATTTGACAGCATAGCCAGGGTAAAACTGTACGACGCAATGAGCTCTTTTGGAATCCCGGCCAAGCTTACCAGGCCTGTACGAATGACAATGGCCAACATCACATGCCAGGTGAAGGTGGATGGAAAACTCTCAGGGCCCTTTGCTACCACCAAGGGTTTGCGCCAGGGTGATGGGCTTGCCTGTCTCCTTTTCACCCTGGCGCTATCCGCCCGAGAGCCATCCGCGACTCGGAGGTGGAAACTTCGGGGACCATCTTCTACAAGTCAATCCAGATCCTGGCATACGCTGACGACATAGACATCATTGGTTTGAGGCTCTCCTATGTAGCAGAAGCTTATCAAAGGATCGAGCGTGCGGCACAGAACCTCGGGTTGGAGATTAACGAGGGGAAGACCAAAATGATGGTGGCACCACTAGCGGCCCTGCTAACAAACACTGATTTACGCAGGGGTGATGTACAGATAGGTGACCGCACTTTCGAAGTCGTCCAAAGCTTCACCTATCTGGGGTCAAAAGTCAGCACCGACAACAACATTGATGTTGAGTTACGCGCACGGGTGCTGACTGCCAACCGGTCATACTACAGCCTGAGGAAACTTCTCCACTCTAAATACTCGTCGCGACGGACGAAGCTGGGACTGTACAGAACATTTATAGTCCCTGTACTCACATACGCCTCTGAGACATGGACTCTGTCCAAAACTGACGAAGCCCTCTTAGCCGCGTTCGAGAGGAAGATGCTCAGAAGGATTTTTGGCCGTATGTGTGGAAGGACAGTGGAGGAGCCGCTACAATGACGAGCTCTACGAGCTGTACGATGATCTCACTATCGTCCGCAAGTCACTAAGACTGCAAAGCGGTTGTAGCGCCCGATAAGTAAGTAAGTAAGTAATCTCTTTGGAGGATGTTTCACATGGATAGTGGAACTCAGAAAAGAGCTCAAGAAGTGACGGACTAACGACCTCTTAGATTGATATCTCTGGCTTGCTAGGCTTAATGATACCATGTAGTTAGATAGTGAATCTTCACTACGGGGGAACAGTTCTCCCGTATGAAGAGGATGTCGTTGTTGCCTCTATCACCGGGCCGTTCCAGCGTGTGATAATTAGACTGAAATGTTGTTTGAATTATCATTTCCTCAATCCACAACTGATGAGAAAATCCCACAGTCACTTCACACTTTTCATGCCACAGTAAATTAGAAATTTCCTGCTTTCATTTGAAACATTCTCCTAGATAATTCAAAAGTGTCTTTATGTGGATCGAATTCCTATATGCGCTGTAGTTGTATTGTCATTTGCTTCTGAAGTAGGTCTATTTATTTTAATGCATACGTGCTCTTTCTATCTTTCTCTGTAAAACTGTTGTTCACACTTCTTTACTATTTGGTCTATAAGCTTGGCAGTAAAAATTAAATTGTTTTTTTCTCTATTGAACAAATTACTATTGCTTTGAAACATTGTTTATCGTGTAAAGTTTTAACTTAAAACGAAAGTGAATATAGGTGCATACAAAAACCAAGTGCAGCGTACAGCGTAGGGTGCGAGTGCGAACGTGATTGAAAAGACAGATTAGCAAGGCATGAAGAGGCATAAAGAGTTAGAGTAAGATACAGCAGGACACGGTGAGGTTCCCAAACAGTTTACAATCATCAGCGTCAACGGCATCCATAACATCACTAGCCATAATGCTGAAGAAAAAGAATACAGAACAGCAATCGGTTTTTCTCTATAACTAGCGAGCCATGGCAGCTATCTCTAGGCGGTTGCATTCCGTTGAAATGTTTGTATTTATTTATTGTGAGTGAAGTTTTGTGTGTGTGTGTTGTGAGCATCGATTGGTTGCACGTCGTTAGGGTGGGAATTTGCTTTCTGGACAATTGATGGTGCGATCATTGGTAAATGCATGTGCTAAGATGATGGTGAGGGCAAAAACAAAAAAAACGATTGTAAGTGAGGTGAGATGAGTAAAATTATACGTGTGATAGTCATCTAGAAAGTTTAAAAATTAACCAAAAACCAATAAAGAAACAAAAACCCAGAATTACAACAACAAGATGCAAAAGTGTAGAATAGAAAATGTGTATAGGCAACACAAAATCTGCTGACATATGCTCAAACAAACTGCCAAAAAAAGCAGAAGAAAAAAAACAAAGAATGCGCACACACACACTAGTATTAGATATAGGAAAGAAAAGAGGAAGAAGAAGAAGATATATTAAAACAATACCTTCAGCATCACTCATCAAGACCGTTAGCCAAAAATTCGGGGCAAGAATAGAAAGAAAGAAAGGAGAACTGATCATCAAACTCATAAACGTAACCGTGTGGCTAACCATAACCATAAAAGTATGCAGTAGATGCAGAAGAGCTTTCGTTTCCCGATGCGACAGTAATATAAGTGTGTGTGTATATATGTATATAATTGTTACGCATTTGCATAAAGTAAGCTAAGAAACATTGGACATTCATTCACGGAGCAAAGGTAAACTGTTGTCAAAATGCCACAGACAGCAAACCAATCACACACCAGTTTTGTTTTGTTTTTGTTTTTTGTTTTGTTAAATTGTTGCTGAAAACTTGCAATCACAACCGATACAGAAAAATGCACAAAAAAGAAAACTAATCAAGAACCAACCATCCAACATTTCCGTACGTTTGTTCAGCAAATTATTTTGAAATTGTTTTTTTTTCCTCTTTTGCACACAGTGTAACGAAAGAATGATAAAGTTGCTTATTAAGACAAACCAACATTTTCCATTCAAAAAACCCGGTCCAACAAACACAAACCGAACTCAGGAAATAATCATACGCGCATACTGAAAGAATGGTGCGAAAATAGTGCAGTCAACCATACACAGACACAGAACAGGTCGATCGGACAGGATATCCGTTGCGCTAGTGCGGATCCGCAAACGGGTGGACAGAGCATAGTAGTAGTAAAGGAAGTTGAAAGGGAGCTGGTGGCGTCTGTCACTCGGACAAAGAAAACGAACGCTAATCGGAACATCATCAACGCAAAACATCGTCATTCACCTTAAAAAGTTGGATTCGGGGGATGATTATATATATATACGTGTGTATAAGAGATACGTGAGTGTGTATTTAAAATAAAAAAGACGAACAAAAGGGGGAAGGACAATGACATACGAAACACAACCAGAACAAGACAGGAACTCATCAAACTGCGGGCAGCATCATTACCGTCATTCATCCATCCATCCATACATCATCATCATCAGCATCCACCAGCAATAATTATTTTGTGTACGATCAATCAATTCAAATTCAAATTCAAAAAACCAAAACACAGGTGAGTGTGTGCATTTGATCAGCATCATTGTCGTTTACTCCATTGTGTTTTGTTTCATGGTATAAACCGACACGCACACACAAACACAATGCCTAAAAATCAACACTGACACTGAGTAATGAACGGTGAAATGCACTAATTAATTGGAACGGAACAAATTTTACAACCAAAAACCAAACCAATTTTCTGCAAACTAATGTGTAGGGGCATAAGTTGTGAGCATAATCGAACGCATAAGGCCATACACAATGCGTGTGGGCAAAGAGAGATGCATTTAAAAAAAATAAAATTAAAAGAAAGATGACCATATGCATGGGTACGCTAGATCGTAAACGTTGTATGGCAGCTCAGATCATAGGAAAAGGTAAACACATAGAAACAGTAACAGTGGGTGTGTGGAAAACTATAAATTTTGTTATGAAGAGCCAACATGACAGGAAAAAAAAATAAAACAAAACAACCATTCTAACTGGTTAGCAGCTGGATGATTTAAGATGTTTAAACGGAAAACACGAGCGGAAAAACTAAATTGAACAGTTAGACAGACTAGTGGAACTAGATGGTGAGAGAGAGAGAGAGAGAGATAGAAAACGAGCTCCATATCATGAGACAAAAAGAAAAGAAAATGGTGATACAAAACAGGGAGTAAACGAAAAAGGAAACTAAATTACTATCAGTAAATCAATCAATCAATCAATCAGATTAGAGAATATCAGAACAAACGGATGCTCGGCAGCTGGATGCGATTGTTGTCATACCATTTATATATAACTGTGTGTGTGTATATATATATATATATAGAGAGAGAGATAATCAAACCCAGAAACAATCCATTCACAAGAACAAATATATGTATATATATATGTATAAGAAAGTATTTATAGAGTCACAATCGAAAAGGAACAACCAAACCAAAAACGGAAGTGAAAATCATGAATCAAAAAGGCCATTCTAATACAGTTCGCACTCATTCGGTCGCAGTCTTTAATTACCCAACTATATATATATAGATGTATATATAGATGTATATAATATGTATATATATACGTTTGTTTTTTGTTCGTTTGTTTCTGTTACGTGCGTGTGTATATATATATAGATGTATAAAGAGCTTTTCTTGCTTGTTTTCTTTTGCCTTCCATGCTTTTTCATACTAAAGTAAATTCTTTAGGTTTGTTTAGTTCGTTTTTCAGTTGGTGGTGCATACGGGTTTTTTTCTGTAACTCTTCTTTCGTTTTTCGTTTGTGTTTCGTCCACTAGGAAGCTAGTCAGTTTTGTTTCGCTGCTACGGGGTGTTTTGTTTTGTTCATTCTGTTTGGGGGATGTGCCGCGTTGTATAGATTTCGTTGCAATTGGGGATAGCATTCCGATGATGTGTTGTGTGTGTGTGTGGTTGGTGTGGAGCATGGGTTTTCGGTATGCATAATGTAAACCCATTGTAAATATTTGCTGGATAGTGTTTTGTTTTGCTCAGAAATAAAACAAAACAATGATAAATTGTTGCAGACACTGTGCACATAGGATCGGTAAGTATTTGGTTGAATAAAGTATGCAGCTTTTTTGGTGTGCAAGTTTGTGTTGGAAAGTTTTTGATGAGAAGGACAAATTTAAAATCAAATCACAACACATTCACAAAACAGAAATAAAAACCGGAAAGGACACGAATCGTTACAATATGCCATTCGAGTGTGGACATTCTGCTAAGGGTAAACGTTTGCGTGATGATTATTCGAGACAGAACAAAATGGTTGCATTGAACGTTGATGCAGTGTATGCGCGACAATGGAAGGTACCATCGGCTCTCGTCGAGTCAACTGCACTCCTCTAGTAGCTTTTTATACAGAAAGGAATTTAAAGTTAATACACAAATTTGTTGTTTAAGCTTGAGATTAATATTGAGAGAAAAGAAGAACGAGATCAAGATCGGTATAGCTCGCTTTCAAGTAACCTCCTGAGCACAGAGCTTCCTTGATGAGATGTACATCAGAGTCAGTTGGAGGCACGCTTCCTCAGCATTTCCAGACCAAGGAATGCATAACATGAACTGTAATTCAAGCCCAGAAGGCGCTAGATATCGAGTAGGCGAAGGGACCTACGGAGTACGCTATAGATGCGTACTTATCTACGGAACAACCAAAGCATTTAAGTCTAGGTCGTATTTTCTAGATCTCGCCGCAGGTTGGCAATAAGCTGGTTGCCAGTAGTAATGAAGAGTTCCAGCTAGTCCTGCAAGCTCAACTTACCATCAAGGAACACTATAAGGCACCTGACACAACAGAGGTTCTGCGAAGGTGATGGGAACGCATCTCTCTACACACAATCCAACAAGAAATGGGAAATGTTCTATAATTTTGTGACTTTAATAAAAAATCGAGAGCTGAGCCACTAAGGTGGAATGGATGGTTCAAATGAGGTCTGGAGTATCAATTTAATTTAAGAGTAAGGGGCTATTGAAGGATGATTCCAATGATTTCTCAGAAGCAGCCACCTTAAAGTGTTGGAATGGAGTCCAAAATCAATGAACAATCTGACATCAGCGTATGCCAGTAAGTCCGAATCTTGGATGACCCTCGCTAGTCTCAGATTGAAAAGCAAACAGATAAGTTTTCTACCCACCTTCAAAAGATATGTAATGTTGGCCATCATCGTGAATACAAGCCTGATAAGCTTTGCAGGGATTCTAAAAGGCCTCATCGCGTCGTAAATCTGACCCTGGCCATCTTCTCCAAGATATATACCATAGCCAGCATAGCTATTCTATGAAAAAACGAGCTCTATGAGCTGTGATCTCATCAAAGTGTGGCGAATTAGAGTGAGTCGTTCTTATGACCTGTCTTGGATGACCCATGGTCAGCATGGACAAAGGAGGCATCTTGAGCCCAAAACTGGTGGAGTGATGGTATTGATGCGCCTGCCTGATAGACTGGGTTACATGATTGTTGTACGGTCCGGTGGTTTACGGTGCCTTGGTGCCTAGTTTCTCCTGTCGAAGGAGCGAAAAAAGACTTGATGCAATGCACAGTGAAATTACGAACGAAGGCACCTGCACATGCATAAATTCATAAAATTGCACGAGACATTTTTTTTGAACAAGAAACCAACTTCTTGATAATCCTGCTGTAACACTTAGCACCAGACGGCGAGCAAAAAAAAAAACTGCACCTTGAAGTTCAAAATCAAATCTGCATATGCTTGCGGTGTACATGCTACCATGGTGTACGGAAAGGTTCATGATTAACATACGACTAATAGAGACATAACTCAAACATGTTGTCGGATACAATATTAAAGTTGCTGTCAGGGAAATTATTCACAGGGACTCCACAAGGTACATTAACTCCGCAAAAAGGAATTTACAAATTGAAAAAGTTAATCAGCTACTGTGCGCCTTGGCAACAGATGGACGCTCAGGTGGTAGAACCAGCAAAAGAATGTCGTTACGACATTGGACATCTTAAAGAGAATGTTTCGTGTTTTTTTTTCTCTGCCCCTTCACGTCACGTAAAACACTCGTTCGAATGAAAGTTCATTTCCTGCAGTGACACGGAAACACCAGTCGGTAGCCATGTTTTCAGCAGCATTTGCTATAAGCTTCTCGGCAAGCATCGGTTCCGAAAGGATAATCTACATGGACAGTAGCGTTCTATCTGCCCTGTCAACGGGTCCGGGAGCGGCATTTAAATCATCACCGCTCACCGTGTACGTTTGGACAAGCGAGTTTCACATTCCCGAGACCCCGGTGGAACCGTGTTGGGCGCGAGGGAGGGTGGATGAATGGGACAAAAGGGCAAAGCAGAAAACGAGGATTAGCGAGGAAGTTGAACAAGGCCGTGCTAGGGTGGAAATGTACGCCGCGCGTTATAATCTCTCTTTATTTATACTGACACTCGATGTCATAAATTTGAGTCTTAGCTCAAACGAAAGCGCATAGCAAGTGGTGATGCTTCCGCACGGTCCATACACGGTCATGTTTGGGAGCTGCTGATGGGTTCGTCTATCCATACGGGCTGCTGCTGGTGCTTGCCTGAAACTAGGGGTTTTAAAATGCTTTGCTTTCAACAGAGAAGGATGAGCTGTACAAGTTTCTGACGGGTCGGCTGCTTGTGTGTTTTTTGTTCCTTTTGCTTTAAATACAGCAAAAGGGACATTCAGATTTCGATTGAAAAGGGTGGTGCGGGCACACAGTGAACGTCAAACGAGATGCAAAAGCGAGTCGGATAGGTTGCAAGAAGCTGTGTTCACGAAATGATATGCATATGTTTACACGAGTGAACCAAAATTTGTTCACATTCATTTTGCTTTCGTTAGTAATATTTTGAATATCGCTTTACCGCCTTCAAGGATATTCATCGACAGAGGGTTGGTGGTTGGTTGTCTCACAAATTCTTTATGGCGAAGGAAATTTGGTAGAGAGAAATAAGTAAGGTTTCAGCAAGGTTTGCCGATAATCAATATGTGACATATTTTAGCCCAATTTTATAGGAATAAATACATCACGCAATGCAAATCAAAAACTTCAAGTCTTTTAAGATTTTTATCGACTTTAAGGTATTTTTTATCAAGCCCATAGCGATGATTTTGACATTTTTATCAGCAAACGATTTTGTATACTGAAACATATTTTTAAAGTCGCAAATCGACACATTCCTTTCGCTTGGCGACGAACGAATCTACGATGGAGACGCCTGGTTACTCACGTGGAAGCGCATGGTAGCGTACATGGAGACGCCTGGTGTCTTGTGGTGAGTTAGTAAATACAAGACCAACAACAGTATTGAAATGAGGTCCCATGCATGGCAGGAGGTGATGATGAACCTTTTTTTTTGTTGCTATTTATACACTTTGCCGTCCAAAGCTATCTCTTCAACCCCTAGGCTTCCATTTTAAAAGGAAGCTTGTGTGTGTGTGTTTTTGCCCCACACAATTTTCTCTTGATTCGAATCGTTTCCACTGCTCGATAGGTTGTGCAATCGGGATTGAAGTTTGCAGGCAGATGGAAGCAGTGAAATGTTCCTTGCCACAAATGCAAAATGGAGGGAGAGCATAGTTGAGCAAGAAATTTGCATAATCTCGTTAGCGGATATATAGTGTGGTGCTCGTGTTCATGCATACAAAAAGTCCTCAACCGTTCACATTTGCTGGTGTACTTTTTTTTTGGCCGGAAACACCACCAGCAGAAGTGCATTTGTGATGCATTTTTAACAAAACATGAGCACTTTTTCTCCAGCTGGCCAGTGGCTGGTACTAGTGGCAGACATTTTGGGTACTGCACAGCAATTATGAATAGTTCGCTTGCGGTATATGTTTTCTAGCTGATGCCAACAGCTCCGTAGTCGGTAGTGGTAGTGAATTTTATTTTGCACACGAATTAGCTGCCACTCTTATTATTCATACACTTCGGATGAATCGAATGCAAACAGGAGCGTTCCTTGTACCTTAAAACGGATAAAATAAAATAAAACAGGAACGAGAGAAGAAAAGCCGATCCCAAAAACCATGCTTCGAAAATCGCACAGAGATGCAGTGCAGTTGACTCTTCGGTGGACGATGGTGCCTGGAGATGAATGTGTAAAAGGTGGTTGCAAATGGAAATTAACACAAAACAATAATGTAAACATTAAAACAGCACACACGGATGCATTTGGGACTAAAATTAGATAGGAAAAAAAAAACCCAAAAACAAACATCAACAGAAACACTACACAAGCGAAAAACCATTCGTGAAATTGAAACACTCTTTGGACGAAACACAAAGTAACACGTGGTGGCACCATTACAAACGAGCGAATAAACCGCAACAAAAACACAAAAAGAGGAGACAAGATAGATACCGTGATGAAGGTGAAGGTGAGATGACGATGGTTTATGGTGTTGTTGTTGTTGGGTGTTGGCTTTCGGAATGTCGAGGTTCGAATGCATCAGCGGTGACGTGGGCGAGATGAGTGGGTTAATGGGTCAGATACGCCATCGCCGCTTGATTGCGCAAGCTCGCCTATTCTTAGCGGATCGAATGCGTGGGATTGTTTTTCGTACGATTGATTGAAAAATAGAAGACAAGATGGACGATAAATGGTAGTTTCTGGTTGATAAAGTATGGGTAGTTGGTCAGGTGGGTCGAGACGAGATGAATCGGAATGTTGTCGGTTGAGAATGAAAGGAAGATAACATTAAATAGCTTCGTTAAGATGGCGGCGGTAAAGTGGATGGTAGGTAATAATAGATCGAAAAAAACGGACAAACAATTGGAAATCCTTTCCTGTTCCGAAGGACAGATATCGCAAGACAAAAAAAACCGAACTCATTCTTAAGGAAATACCAACGAATGATGAGCTCGTGGTGAGAGAGAAAATCGTAGAAGGAAAAATGGAAGAACGCGATTGCAATGAAATAAATGAAGCTTCCCGTTGGACAGTTCCCCAGTTTTTTACCAGTTGTCCCGCTAGGAGTTTGGGAAAAAAGTAACGTGATTACGGTGGAAAAGCAGTATCCAGCAAATCGGTACTTCAGCACAAAAAAACTAGCCAAAGACAACAAAAGAGCAACCGAATGGTGCCACGAATTGCAGCAGCACGAAGCTGGAGAGGGACCAGACATGACAGACAATCTCGGTAATTTTCACCACCCCTTCTGGTAATCGAAATTTTCACTCGATCTTCCCTGAATCCTTTTGTGTGATTTTCTTCGCGAAGCGTTTTTCGCTCGGGCATGAATCATGAGATAATTTTTAAAACCTTTTTTTGCTCGCCTACCCAACTTTCCACCACCATTTTATTGGCATCTGATTGCAATCTGATTGGCAAAACGGGAGTCACAAAACAAAAAGCGGGAATTGGTAGGATTCATTTTCCCAACTTCAACTCGTACAGAATGGCGGAAGCAAGTGTCTTTAATCGCGTTAGTTCCTGTTTTTTTCATTGGTGCCGGAGAAAGATTTGCGGAAAGCGTTCGGTGAGCGATAAGCTCGCACAGCTCGGAGTGTCTTTAAGAGGAGAAAAGCGGGTAATTGGTGGGTTAAATGGAATTGTAACGTTCGATGGTGCTAGTGTTTTTCCAAGGGGGAAAAAAACAAAAAATCAAATGGCAGATGATTAAAAACGAACTCAAAAGCAAAGTCCCAGCATTGGGACTGCGTTGATTCGATCGGTGGATGAACTTTGGCGAGTGATTTTGCTAGTGTGTTTTACTGTGTGAATGGGGTGGTGTTTGTGTGTGTTTAGGAAATCGTTAAGCGTGTGTGTTATGTGTGAGGATTCGTTTTTCGTGATGAAATGAAAACAATGGTGGCTTTGTTCGTACTTGAGGGTATGTATTTTTTCTTGGATAAAAATCATCACCTGATATTTAACGATTCAGCCTTGAAATTATAACATAACTTAAAGGAAAAAACCGATAATAATAAAACTATAACGCAAATCATTAAACTACCAAACAGAGTACGGTACAAAAACACATCGGTGAAGTTAGATTAAAATCGCACACAACTTACATCTACTTTAGTCTATATCCTAAAATTAAAACAAACAAATAAACTCCCCGTGGGCAGAAAAAAACAGAAAACTCGTGGTGCCTATGCAAAACTAAACTAAGCGCACACAATATTAGAATCATTAAATAATAAAACAAAACCCATAAAATGCTGCAGTGCGGTTGTAGAGTATTCAGAAACATGATAAATAATTTAAAATCTGAGCAGCATTTCACACGAAAACCATGTAACCAAACGCGAACAGGTAAACTACTAAACAAAAAATGAAATATTAATAAGTAATAAATTTATATAGAATGTAATAAAATAAAAATTAGGAATTTGAATTTTGAAGGATGATGCAAAACTGTTCGTGTAATGGTTAAATGGTTTTGTTTGTTTGTGTTTGTGTATTTAATTTGCTTGTTTCTGTTGATTCGGGAAGCGTTTGAGTGATGAGTGTGTCTCTGTGTGAGTATCGTTTGTTTTTCCGTCCGTTTAGTAGTAGCAGTAGTAGTAGTAGTAGTAGTTTGATAGTAGTAGTTTAGTTTGACTGCGTTTTTGCTTAAGTACTAGCGTGAAGTTTGAAATCTTTTCCTTGCGTCATGTTACATTCGTTGTGCTGGAAAGCTGGTACGTGCCCGACGTGAAGACACGGTCCAGTTCCAATGGTCTTTGTTTGGTTGAAATCTTTCCCCGTAAGAGAGCGAGTACGGGAAAAACAAAACGCATCGTCAACCACCAGCCTCGCTGGTGCTGTTTTACCCTTGTACCGGTAGACATTGGGGTTTTGTTTTGCTGTTGCTTCAAATGTTCGGTTGAATGCTTACTTTAACGTATCTAGCCCTTGTTTTTGTTTTTTACTGCGCAGTTCGTTGGCGGCTACCGAGCGAGTGATTGTGGTTTTGCTGCAAGTGGAGCACTGCCGGATTGGGAAGGGGGTTTTATACAATATTTGTTTTAATCTTTATTTTACATTTTTCTTAGCACTTGCCTTGCTCTAACCAGAGTAAGGACCTTGAACTAGAATTTGATTCTGAACGATTTTATTATAGATACAGGGGTTTTTATTCCTGTTATGTTAGTGATGAAGATGTAAATAAAATGTTACAATTGATTTAATTGGTGTACTTATTTTTCAAGCTCTTGCTTCAGAATGATAATATTTTTTTATAACAATTAAGATCAACAGTGAAATAAAGATGAGGCTTTCATACCACAGACGCTTACAGAAAATAGCTCTGTTGTACAGTGGTGGACAAAACAATAAGATCGTTAATGATGAAAATATCTACACGACTGATTTAATTATTTTAAGCAGAAATCGGTCGATTCAAACCAAAATTTTAAGCAATTTGCTGAATGAATTTATCTGGTTTGGTTGTAATATTGATATTCAGATTCAATATTGAATGATTGATATTTCCTTCGGCTCCATATATAGGAATTTCAATTTTTTCAAATGATACTTCAACTCTATGAGGTAATATTTCAACACATTCCGGTTTTTACACATTCCAATGTTTCTCAAGCTAGATGCATGTCGTTTGTTTCAAAATGGGAGTACCATTTCTAATTAAATCATACAAATATATTAAGCAAACGTTGTTTCTAAATTTCAGTTAGGTGTTTTAGATCCTTTTTCTTTAAAAAACACAAAAAATGATAAAAATTGAACTAGTTTGTTAATCTGGGTTAAAATTTTTTTACAGAAGGTTAAAAAATAGTTCAATTTGGTTATCTCATATTTCTTTTCTAAACTGTTTTGAGTGTCGAAAAAATGGAACATATACAGCAAATGTTGAAATAGTTCTTTACAGAAATGAAGGTGCTGAGCACATTAAAAAATGAGTAGCAAAATCATATGAATTACCATAAAAATGTACAATAATGTGTCACAAGTATAAGACCACTTTGATTTAAAGTAGTCTTTGACAAGCGCTCTATGTAAGTGCTCTAATAATATGAAATTTGTTTTAAAATGAATTCCTGACCAAACACATATTTGACAGTTATTGTGACAAATAATTTCAAATATTTTGTTTTCAAATTTTAAAATGATCTGAAGTATATTAAACTAGGTTGCCAATCATTGCTTTGATCCGTTTGAGTTTAATTCAAAATTTAATTTAAAAAAAGGTAGACCTATTGTTTTGTCCAGCACTGTAAGCTTTAACACGAGATCTTCTTCAGACCAGGCCAATCTGGTGTGTAAAATGAGTGTTAGTTTCATACACTTTCTTCTACAATTTCCCACAACAAACAACGGTCCGCATGTATGTAAAACAAAACCTGTGTCATGTGTCCTACCAAGCAGCCTAGCCAGTTTAGCTTTGGTCAGTTATTAACAATTCAATTGACTTCAATTGACTTCACAACTTAAAAGAGCACGCACGTGAATCTTAACGTGAACGAAGGGTTCACATCTGCAACCCTCTGTTCGTTTTGTTTTTTCGCCCACCTAACCCTATCCTATCCATGATGTATTTGTAGTTGTAACATTTATTATAATTTCTTACGATAACAATATAATTGTTTGCTCTTTGCTGTAATGGTTTCTATCTACACGTTTACAGGCGAAGGAAAGGGGCGAACTTTATAGCGGTCGTTCTCTTGGCATCCTACCTACAGACAGAGTGGCATAACCTACACACACGCGGATAATTCTGGAAACTGACTGAGTAGTGTGCGAGTGTGTGTTTGATGTTAATTGAGCGTGAATCCTTCCGTCCGTTGGAAGCTTTCGTTAAGAACATTTGGGAATGGGAAACAGGGCGACCAAAGGTTGTTTTATAGTTGAATTTATATCCATTTGCGAGGAATTTCGGTGAGACTGAGAATGCGAACGGTTATAAAGTAGCGGTATAGCTCGATAGCTGAACAATCTTACAGTGCTAGTTATTGTCGTTATCACGAAACATTTACATACATACATTCACACGTTGCCTTCGCCACCTTTTAAAGGGAACGAGCGTCCTGCTAACATTCGTACTCGAGCACAACCTCACCGCGTTCCTTGCGCGATTGGGATACAATCACCCGGTGGGGGCCGTAGCTAAGGTAGCTGTTACTCAGCGACTTTGAAGATGCAGCCGACCCATTAGCCGGATGGTTAAGGCTGGCAAATGGCCGTCGCGTACCGGTGCTACCGGGTGCCGGCGGGTCACCCATCGACCGGAACTCGCCGTTGAACAGTTGATTGCTGGTCGGATCGTATGGCTGAGCTTGTGGGCGGTAAGTAAGCAGTGTCTTACTCTCATTGGCTACACACTCGCTGCCGCCGGATAATGGTTCGTTAGCCGCTATCCGTCTGTTGGTAGTGTCGGTTTGGGTTGAGGCACGCTGCAGTTGCTCCTTCCGGGTGGCCGCATTCTTTTGGCGTGCGTTGCCCAGCAACAACCCTGGCTGCTCGACGGCCTGACTCCGCCGGATGTCGATGGCAGCATTAACCAGCAGCAGCAGCTCGTCGGTGGTAGCAACATCATCATCAACGATGTCACCGTCACCCGGCTTCGCCAGCGTTCGGGGTTCTTCGTCCGTGTCGTTATCGTCGGAGTTCTCGTTAGCGAGTGCATTGTTTTGTGGGTCTTCGCCACCGGTTCCGCCCACCGTTCGTGCATTGCGCCGATGGCTTCGAAGGTGTAGCGCCGGTTCGGTATCTCCGTGGCCCGGCTGCATCGTGGAACGTGCCCGGGCTGCATTCTGATAGTGCTCGAGATAATCCTCCTGGTACGTCAAATCAGTGTCAAGCGCTGCGGGCGCCATCTGGCGGAAGTGAGCGCGACCATTCGATGGCTTCGGCTGTGCGCGATAATCGTACCGATCCGTGCCGCCCCGGGGTGACACGGATCCGGTCGACGGAAGGCGACCAGTCGGAAAGCTAGCACCGGGTTGCGGTTTCGAGCGCAGCCGATGGTTCTTTTCCAAGGGCTTATCGGCAGGAGATCCGGGCACGGAGAGTGTTCCGCCCCGGGTTCTGGCGGGACTACCGTCGAGGAAGTTGTTGTAGATTCGATGGCTGGAAGATCCCGTGGGCACTCCTTCACCGGCACTTAGCGTCATCATCAGGAACGGATTGGTCGCATTGTTACACGGCATCACATTCATCCGGGACAGCTGATGGGCGCGTTGCTGCTTCGGTGAGCTTTGGGAATGCTGCTGGGGTGAGTAATCTACCCGCGGCACACACTCCGAACCGGACGCACCTTCTTCGGGTGTGGCGAGCAGCTTGAACTGTGTACCGTGATGGGACGCGGTGGCGGGCTTACCGGGTCCCGGGGTATTCGCGGTACCGTTGCCACCACTCGAGGTGGCACTGTACACGGAAGCATAATCGCTGCTGCTCAGCGAGCTTGAGGTCGCATTGTTCTTTCCGTAGTGCTCCACGAAGGCAGTGGTGGTGCGATTGGCAACGGGACCAATCGTGCCCACATTCCCTGGACCGCCCGCAAACGTTGGAAGCGAATCGAACAGTAGCATCCGCGCATCGTCATCGTCCTCCAGTTCTAGAATTTCTTCATCTTCATCGTCATCCTCTTCATCATCATCGTCATCGTCTTCCAGTTCTTCACCGTCCCTTACCTTCCCGTAGGTCGCCGAGTCCTCAACACCGCCGCCGGTTCCATCGAAGCGGAAAAAGTCTCTCATCTTGTTCGCCTTCACGTTCGGTTTGGCCGATGCACGTGCGGTTGAGAGATTATTGCGCAGGTATTCACTCGAGCTGGAGCTGGTGTTGGTCGTTACCCACTGTCCCCGATGTCCCCGGCCACCATCCCAAACATCTTCAAGCTGTATCAGATTCGACGAAGTACGCCCAGCGCGCGGTACAGCCACTGCGGCCGCTTCCAGCGTACTGTCCGTGCCGGGATCTTCTTCACCAGCCATCGCCAGCTCGTCCGCATTGAGACTCGCGCGACCCACTGCCGCCACCTTCAACGATGGATCGAGTGTTTTTGAGCAGGACTTTGCACGCTTGTGGCGTGAATAGCGTCCCACCATCGTCCGCTGCCGGCGGTCATCGCGATCCCCGTCAAAGTGCTCGTTCAAGAAGCTGTCCAAGTAGGCAAGATTCTTCGTGAGGTCCAGCTCGGATTTATAGCTCTTGTAGACGATTTTCTGGCTGAGGTTGGCCGACTCATTTTCCTGCCCGTACCGGTGGGTGGCCTTAATTAAATCATCCAGGTTGTAGGAGCTGATGTGCTGCTGATGTTGCTGCTGCTGCTGTTGGTGTTGGTGATGTCCAGCGCCAGTTCGATGGGTTGGACGGGGTTTGCCACCACCACTCGCCGACAGGAGGCGCCATTTTTGGCCCAGCTTCAGGAAATGAGATTTTGCTTTGTTGAAGTACTTTCGCTCGCATCTGCTGGGTGCTGCGGCGGCGGCGGCGGCGCCCACTGTCTGTGGTGGCAATGAAAGTTGGTGGTAGCCGGTCGGCTGATGAAAAAGCGCACCCGCCGGAATGTTCCCCGTGGGCATCCTGCTGCTACCTCTAAGCTCGTGTTGTGACTGGTCGTCGTACTCGTGCTGCTGCTGCTGGTGGTGGCTGGTTTTGTTGGGAAAATGAAGATTTATATTTTTCAACTGAGGCACCCGGGCATCCTGGCGCTTGCGGCTTTGGTTCCCGCTGTGTGCTGTGCCACCGGTGAAGAGTGCCGCGAGCTGGAAGGGATGCTCGGCATCGGTGTCTTTATTGCCCATCGTCGGTTTGCCGTCCAGCCCGCTCGAGAGGGTTTTACTTTTGGTGGCTTTACTGCCGAGCCAACGCTTTTTGCCCTGCGCTCGCTTGACGGCTCGCTCCGGGTCTTGTGCGCCTTCCTGGGCCGGTGCGTTCGATGGGCCCGGAGGGAAATCAAGGGTGGTCGTTGCCGGTTGTACGTAGTCCTGCCGCTGGAAGAATCGCGTCGGTACGGCACAGTCTGTCGATTGCCAATAATAGCCACTGCTAGTGTGAGGAAAGCTCGAGCTCAGCGTGGCCTCCCCATCGGTAATGTCGTCTGGTGCGCAGCGCATCCAACCACTATCCTCGTCCCACTCGCTCCCGGACGCTACCGATGCTGCGTTCGATTTCTTCCGGACGATGGGTTTCCGGCCACCGGGAACCAGCGTATGGCTCGCTCCGTCCAGGCTAGACAAACGCTGCCGGCTACGATGGTGGGACGATGGGCGGATGTTTTCGTAATTGTTGCGGCCCTGTTCGGCGTTCGCTGTCCGTGGGCTGACCGACACGGTGGCACTATGGTTATTGAGCAGCTGCTGCTGCTGCTGGGCTGCTAGGCCACCGGAACCGGAACCGGAATCGTTATCGTACACTTCCGACCGGCATAACTCGTCACTTTCGTTGTTGGCAGTGTGATCTTGCCCGTTTCCGGCGATCAGTGACTCGGCGTCATTCTTCACAGCGTCATCGGGCGCTAAACTGTTGCCATTGTAATTATGGCCACTGGTGACGGTGGCGTCGGTCGCGGTATTCGTGGGTGCTGTTTCCGACAGAACCGGAACCGGAATCGCTTTACGCTGGCCGGATGTTTGTCTGTCGGTGGGTGATGCTAGTTCCGCGCTCGGTGCAATTTGTGCCTGGGCTGTGAGTTCTGGTCCGTTTTCCACCTGTTCCAGGGTTGCCGACTCCGCTCGTCCCATGCCAGCGAGTTGATAGATACCGGAGCTAGAGTTTGCTTTAATTAAAATACCCCTCGTTCGAGGATACCACCCACGCAACGAACCTCCCATCGCAGGTCGTTTATCTGTTTGTTGATGGAGCAGCGTCCTTTTGATGCTAACCCCCGGGCCGGACAATCCGCTCGATGGAGCTCCGGCGCTACTATTACTGCTATTACTTACGCTACTACTATTACAACCCACCGTCGGACCTGATCCATCTGTTTTGCTATCCCCTGTCCCGGTGTTGGTGCTGGTAGTACTATCATTCCCGCTACTCTCAACTCCACCCACTCCAACCCCTCCAGCATCCCCCGCAGTGGGAATTGATCCGCGTGCCGACATCAGTATCAGCGAGTACGATTTCTTAAAGCTAGTTTTGATTAAAAAATTGCCCCTATCCAACCGTTCCAGCAGCCGATTGAAACGCTCCAAACCATAATCACTCGCTTTGACCGGTGGGCGCACTTTCGTCTGGTCGGACGCACTGTCCGCGCTAGTCGACCCGTAACTCTCTAACCTAGTGCCGGCTGTCTGGGGTGCCGAATGGCCCTGGGTACGGTCGTGTGACCGTGTGGGACCAGCAGACCGCGACAACGACGTACCGGGCGATGAATGCTCGCGGACGCAACGATCACCGTCCTCGACCGCCACGCTGCCGTGTGCGAAGGTCTGCTCCGGCTCGGACCGGTCCGGACCTCCGCAAACGGCACCGTCCTGCTGCAGTGGGCTAGTGCCCGCGGTCGAGGCATCGTCCGTGAGCGATTCCTTCACCGTGCCGCAGTCGGTCTCGCTGTTTGGCGTCTGCTAAACTCTTGTCGGTGGTTGCAATATCATCGCAGCCATGCGTACCTTCATTGCTTCCGGCGAACCGGGCGTTCCGTTCTGGTGCGGATGATGGGCGGCATGATGCGGGTGATGGTGATGATGGTGGAAGCCGGTCGGTGTCGTGTAGATCGAATCGAGCGGCGGTACGCTCGTACTGTCGGATCGTGACTTTAGGTCGGCCTTCTCGCTGGAAGTAAAACATGAAAGAGAGCACAGACGAATGCGTTAGCGTTTTGTGGCAATGATGTGAGTGTGTTTTGATTGGTGCAAATTGAATATAAAGTTCCGGCTGTTGGAAATATGTTCGGTAGAAGAAATTTATGCAGTACCTGATGATCCTCCTGGTATCAGGAGGACAGAAAAATGTTGTCTCTGTAGGGGTGGCCCAGTGATAGATGTGACCGGGGTTCAAATTCCGTTTGGAATTTAAAAATAAGCCAAGTAAGCTAGAAATCACAGGCCTTAGTGGTCGTTAGGTCAAAAAGCAGGAAGAGAAATGTTGTCTATTGACAAGTAGCCTTGTTAAAATGGTCAGTAATTATGAGTAGTAGGAATACCTAAAGAAATCGTTAAAAGAATAGAATATATTTTAAAGATTTTTCAAGTGACGGTGCGGCGTTCTGGTAATTCGCTAAGACATCGGTTTTTTGTTGCATCATTCGATTTACGAATGGACAAAAATATTACAGAGTTATCAGTTGATTTAAAGCAGCTTTGTGAGAATCAGTCTAGCAGCTGAAACTATCATAATTGTTATCCCACAGAAAAAAAAGTTTGTAATAGTGGACACCTCCTGGCCACCAGCTATAATCCCTTAGGGCTTAGAATATCTTCTCACTTGAAGGCTGACAAAACTCTTCTCACTTTACAAGACGAAAATATTTTGAAGGATAGCCGTCCAACATTATTGCACGTTCCTTCGAATACAGAACAAGCTGTTGAAGAAAACCTAGGTTAAAGCCAACAGGCAATATTGATGTGAAAGTTGGTACCATGCTGAACGAGATGATCTCAACATGAACGGCTGACAGTGCTTGTTAGAAATATTTGATTGTTTGGATGAACTTCTTTAGAAAGGCTCTGTCCAATCGTTTTGAAATCAAGGGAAAGTAGCAATTGAACATCAATGCGAAGACATAACTAGTGCCAATATTTTTGATGAACGCTTCTTGAAAGTTAGATTCAAGTCAAATTTCAATTTTGATTGAGCCATCTGAAGCTGTCTGAAGGGTTGTGAAAACCAAAACCCTGCAGCAGTAGTCAATTTTAGGTTGTCGAATTCAACCGTTAAATGCATGTCTTAAATAGTCAACGAGTCAACAACAGAGGCGATCATGAGAATCTTTTTTTGTTAAATTGTATTCTATAGCCTTAAGCTTCAACAACATAGTGTCTCCTGTATAAGAAGGCGAATTGGTTGGATGGTAGGCTGGCTCCGATCGTCAAACATTGTTGTACGAAAATAAGAGGTTTTAGGAGAGAAAAAATTAGCCCGTGTATATGTTAACAGTTAAGGCCCAGTGAATGTCCAGGTAAAGGTAGAAATTCTATGCAAACGCTTGCGTAAACACTGGATTGCTCTCAACGAGCGACTGGAGATGAATCAGATCCAAACCATGTTTGTGACATAAATGGGGTAAGCATTGTCCAATACTCCCCGCAGATCCAATATTTTCTTTTTACGGAGTGTTTGATGTCCAATAATTATCAGGAACAGGAACTCAGTAAGTACTGTCAGGAGAAATAGTATTACGTGGTCACCAAAGGTGGCTCTACAACATCGGGAGATCTCAGTCTACCTATGTATATAATTTCATAACATGATTTTAATCGTAGCATTAGAACAGGCAATCCAGCGTACGGTGAGACGGTCCGGATGGGATTCAATACCAAGTTTAGAATAGAGCCTTTTTTCTTGTTGCATTTTTATAGCCCAGTCCAACTATAGCTCAGCCGATCGATAAACCAATTGAAAACGTAGTGCTACACACCGTTACAGCCTATCAGTTGCGCAACCGACGATAGAGCTGCATCGCCGGGAAAGGGATATGGTTAATGGAGTCATTTAAAACTTGTGCGTAAATTGTTTTATGTTCTTTAGAAACCTCTCGCCTGTCGTAAATGCATCATCCGTTCGTTCAGCCTGTGTGTTTTTTCTGCTAATCGTTAGCCCTCACATCGTTTGCTATCGCCCATTGGCAAGGGCTGCTGCTGCACCGATGAAATGTGCAACCCGGAAGACAATCCTCCTGGGCGCTCTAGGGGGGGAAGGTATACAATTTCATTGGGTAAAAAAAGCCGTGCATTCAAGAGTCGTTTCAGCTCAAGCTGCTCAAGCTTTTGAGACGGATGTTTCCGTTCGATGGCTAAAACTCCAGCACCGGTGAAATGGATCGTTCGCTCGTCCATAACGATGCTTATGTAGGACACGGCAGCAGCAGGATTGGTTCTCATTCAGCCTTCACCGTTCCACCCCACTTGAATCTCACGGGATACGGTTGCCTACGTTGGTTGCCATTTGCTAAGCACACCCTTGTCCGGTGGGTATTGTTGCCACTTTTGGGTACACCGAGCTGTGACACAGTGCACGAAACCCATTAAGAGATAAAGTTGTAATCCGAGCAAGCATCTTGATGCG
The DNA here is from genome assembly GCF_013141755.1 of Anopheles stephensi. NCBI lineage: Eukaryota > Metazoa > Arthropoda > Insecta > Diptera > Culicidae > Anopheles > Anopheles stephensi. The sequence goes on from NC_050202.1 coordinate 49,296,593, forward strand.
AACGGGGTGGGACTCGGTTTGCTGCGAACCGGAATGAGATGTTTGAGGTATGGACGACGTTTTCTGAATACCAGAAGTTTGCCCTTTGCGCCACACTCTGCTGGCAGCTGGCGTGATGGTGCATGGGTAAATGGAACAGTCCTTACCGAGGGCATAGCTGGAAGATAAGTTATCGAGAGAACGGAGAAACTCCAGTATCGATGGCTTGTTGTAATTAATTAGAAATTCAAATTACTCTCAATCGAGGAACTTCACAGTGGCGCTCCAGTGGCGCTTCTGTTAACTCGGTCCGACTCCGGGTTATTGATATTTTGCCCAACAAATACTCCATGGCTACAAATAGTAACGGCGCGTCACTCAGCAGCATGGGATTGGGAATAAACGCAAAAGATGTCCAAGAGGTAATGCGAGAGTGCAAACACGAGTTTGAGGATGATAAAGCTATAGCTTATTGATACAAAGTGTACCGAATACTGCAAAACAGTATGACACAGTGGATGCTGTGCTAGTTTTGATCGCTGAGCTGGAGCTCGTTCCTCGAGCACATGGTCGCTGTGGGGTGTTTGGATTAGGGTCACTAATACTATTAATCCATTGAAAGAGCTGCCCAAAATCTTTCTATTTGTCACTCCATGGGGGTGTTGCGAGGTTCTGTCGTAATTCGATTTACAATCGAGCGTTTCGTTGCTAATCCTCACAAATCTCCATACCGAAAGATTGATTATGAGTTGTGTGTTCGTTGGTTGGTTTTGCTTGTCTGAGAGCATTCGCATTTATTAAGCTTAGATATTATTGATGTTTAGAAGAAAATCTTTTTAAATTGAAAATCTATGATAATTTTTGAGATTTGAGATTTGAGATTTGCAGTCGATGTTTTTTTAATGTTTCTAGTGTCCATCGAATATTTGAGTATTATTTTTGCATCGTTAATATTACCGAAACTTGGTTGTTTTGTTTATGTTTATTGTATTTTTGATGATTCTGAGTTGAAGCACTAGGAAGAAAAATTAAAAAACAATTATTTAAAAAAATAATCAGTATGTTGTAGATATAGAAAAATCTTGACATATTGATGCTACAAACCCTATAAATTAGATTAATAAAGTATACTTTGACTTAGAATACTTTTGACTAATCTGGAGAACTGTGGTGTGACTAAAAATAAAATAATTAAATGCTAGACAAAAAATTGCTATAAATCATTATAATTCAACATGCCCATAGTGGCATGTTTAAAATGCGAAATATTTTCATGAGTTCGCTCATAATTTAATTTTTAACTGCTTTTTATGCAACTCTAAATTATGATCTCCTTAATACTTGTATGGTTTACTATAACCTCGAGAGATCGGGGTCTGTTATATTCGGCTTCCTTATGTTAGTTCTACCCATAGGTCCCATAGTCAGTTCGTTTTGTGGGTCCTCTTATTCATCTTCTTTGGCCTAACGACCTCTTAGGTCATGCTTGCCATTTCTGGCGTACCAGATTTACTGATACCACGTAGTTGGACAGTCAGTTGGTCCAAAATTTGGACCCTGTTCCAGCCGTATGAAGACCGGCAGCGTAATCTCCTCCATCATCGGGCCGCTCCTAATTTGTACCTATTTTATTTTTCTATCCTCAATGTTGTTTAACAAAAGAAAAAAATACGTAGATTAGACGACATCTATCGATGACACCAAATTCAATTGATCAGAATCCATGGAAAAAACCACATTATAAATAAGCCACATTCTGTTCCCACAATAAGATCAACAGTCATGCGCAATTATAATCAGAACTGCAACCCTTGAAAGCCAAAGATTTCTCCAGACATTAAATTAAAATCAACCAAACTACGGGAGCAATTTTCTCACTTATGAGAATCAATCATAGTTCCGATAATTAAGCAGATCGGTTACAATATCTTCAAGAATGCTAATCGAAGGAAACTTCCTAAGCAAAAATATTTTCACCATTTGTCCCCCAAGCTTATAAGGTAAAAAATAACCGTCCAAAGAGTAAGTCAGCTTCAGTCAGTCTGTCGCGAAAAGGTTTGCTCGTACAGCGTTTGTTGCTGCAAACAGGACTTAATTGTTGTTTTCTTATTTCTTTAAATCGTATAATAATGAGACAGTCTAATAGCTCGCATTATTTCAACCAACAACCTCTTATCAAAACGCATCCAAAGCCAGGTTTAAGTTATATCAAAGCCTTACAGCATGAGTATTTTCCATTTCTGCAAATGATTATTTTAACATCCGATGAGTATTTAATTTCTTGGCTACGGACTCCACTTTTGGCAAGCGAAATTTCAACAGTCCTTGTAAACTTAGAAAATTTTCTAAGCACTGGCAAAAACCAGTATTTCTCCATTGACTTCAATGACCGTTGGCTTCACGCGATTGTTTATGATTTATTTATATCATTCACGGTATAAAAATAATCATGAGTATATTTTGCAGTACACACACACACACACACACACTCACACCACAACGAAATAAATGTGACGCGTCCGCCAGAACGGTGCAAAGTGATTGCTGAAAAGATTTCCATCACAACACGGGTTGCAAATGGAGGCAGGTAACGCCATGCGCCATGGTTGTGATGTGTACCCATCATCATTAACACGATAATCTGGTTCTATGCTTGCCGGCAGTATGTATAAAACATCCTCTTACATCCAAGTCGTTTTTTTTTTCGTTCCCACTCTCCTTCGCCAAGTACCTGGCATCTGTGAAGCTGATGGTAATGGGCGGATTCTTATGTACTTTTATCATATCAATCAACACATTGTGAAGCATCCACCACCGGCACCAAGTTACTTGAAGGCAAAACGATCGTGAGTTTTTAAATTTGCATCCAGAGCTGGGCACAAAAGAAAAAAACAGCCTCCATAAAGTCAGAACGCTGGCTGATATCGTACCGGTGCCGTTAAAATCACTCCAAAGGTGCCAGCATCATTACATGGGGCGCTTCATATGACTGTGTGTGTGTGTGAGTACACCTTTTTTGCACTCGTCCACAAGACGGGAGCTTTTTACATTTGCGCATTTACATTTACCCGAGTTGGTGCTGCTGGTTGAAGTTTATGCTGCACACTAACGCGTGTGAGGGTCCGTTAATACGTGGCAAGTAGGCCCCGCACACACACAGAGGCACTTGAATGCCGCTACATTTTGCTGGCGATGAAGCCGTCTCTTGTTGATGTTCATGATGCTGCTGATGCTGATGATACTTATGATAAAAATCCTTTCCACTGGTACGAGCACGAGCACGGATGGTCGTTCGTGTGTGTGTTTCCTTCCCTGCCCAGCTTTCTGTATCCTTTCCCTTCCTCGCCCTTACCCAACCCGCTCGTCAAACGATGCCAATAAAGTGTGTGCTGGGTAGCTGAGGTTGCGGATGTGGGTTGGATGCCCGATGCCCGATGTGGATGCGATCCCATTTATACCGTCATAATGCTGGCATTGCATGTGAGTAAGTTGCTCATCGTCAGCTTTAACACCCATATCGTCGGTGTGTATGCTGCCGAGATTGACTAGCACCGGAGCGTGAGTGTGTCGTTACCCCGCGTATGTTATGCCACCGTTACGAGTTTAGCATTTCGTAGCTCATTTCCTTTAAGCAAAACACGGGTGTCTGTGTCTCGTATAAACACAGAACCACTCTCACTCACGGCACAAAGCTTTCCGCGGCCGTACAACTATGCTCAGCAGTTGCAGGCAGTCCAGGCTGTTGGCGTTTTGCATTTGCACCGACACATCTCCTGTGGCGGTGTCCTTCTGAATGCGAATCCCTTTACAAGTCGTCGTTCGTCCGCAATGCACAGTGGGCACATTGCGGGATGAAAGAGGTCATTTTCAAATAATTTATATTTCTGGTCGGCAATACGACGTCAAGCCGTCAAAATCTTAAATAAATATTCTTTAATTTTAAATGACATTTACTCTCATGTCTCCCAGTGTTTGAAAGTGATTTTTTAGTTGTTTTAAAAAAGTTTAATTTATTTAGCTATTTTTAAGTCCTCAATGAAAATTCTGATTGAATCCAATAACGAATAAGCTATTAAATTTGTTGAAAATCCTGTCAAAAGTAAACAAATGATGTCAATAGTTGAGAATAATACAATTCATCAAGACATAACAAGAAAATATGCTCAGGTTGAGTTTTTATACGTTGGATTTCTTTCTAACAATAGACAATTTCTTTTCCTTAGTAGGCGTCTTCAATTAGAAGTTAAAAAAATTTTTTTTATAATTTTTTTTTTACATTCAATTGCTTATACACATATATTGCGCAATTTTAATACCTTATACACATATAGTCCTGCCGAGGGGTAGTCCAATTAGTAAATTAGACAAGGCCGCCGGTCTTAGCGATCAAACCCTATCCAATACGCCTCTTCGTACGTAGGACTGACCATCCAGCTACGGATGAAATCAAGTCAAGGAAAACCCCCAGAAGAAATGGCAGGCCGAAAACTTTCGAAGTTTTAACGCCAAAGAAGAAGCAAAACATTTGATGAGGTCATTGTGATTGAGATGAGGCTTGCTACCAGTCTCTTCGTGTGAAATGTCCTCCACTTAATTACTCTGTCACTCTTAAGTTACGTAGTCAAATTTCAGACAGAACGTCTCTGGTTAGCTTGTTTTCTGAATGTTTCAGAAAAGATTGTTTTTTAAAACATTTTTTTCTACAAATAACTGTTTTTAGTGTTCTATATTTTCCTTCCTTATCCTTATTGTTGATTAAAAAAAAAAATCGTTTTTGCCTATAATTAGTTCTCGGTTGCCCATAGTGCTAAAGAAATCCTAGTTTAACGTGGTTTGTGGTGGTTGTATTTTGCTACCTCTTTTATTTTAGTTCATATTCACCCGTGCGGCTCGTGCTTTGTGAAAGGTCCGTGCTTTCAGTACTTTTCAGTTTCAGGATGCTTGTGGATGTTTTTTCCCGTCCTCCCACCGCACGCTTCTTGTGACTTGTGCGCTCGTAATGAAAACTTTCATTTTGACACATGACAAACATAAATGCCACATAAAGAAGAAATAAAATCCTTCACCATCTCTCACGAACCACTCACGCTTACCACGGCGTTGCATAAAGATTTGTTCGCAGAGATGCATCCATTGTACCGCTTGCCCCGCTTCGTTCGCTTGTTATCGGACGAACCGGGTGGAAGCAAGCGGCAGGACTTACGGGTTACAGTGTTCCACGATTGTCTCGATGAGTGTTATGAAGCGATTGTAATTTGCATTCGGTGGGGTGTGGTGATGGTGATGGTGGTTGCACTATAAAACACCTGCATATTTGCTACAGTGGGGCAGATTCGTTTCATGCCGGTTGGTACATAAAATGCAGATGTGTTTATTTATCAGCAGTGGGAACTTTAAAATGGACGTGTAAAAGATTGTCGTTTTAAGGTTGGCACATTCCTCCAGCAGGTTCGAGCGCCCTATCGGGTAAAGATCAATTTAGGTCATCGTTTGAAAACTGACACGAGGACGGGTTTAGTGGAATCCTTACCACGTGTGTGCCGAACGCGTTGTGTTGCGGTGAAACATAAGCCGGTCCTAAACACACGCACACATACACCGGCACGTCCCCAAAACACACGCACAGTGGTGGATCAAAGCGGTTTTGTCTTAGCAGCTCCTAGGTGCAGCCTGCCGAAAACGTTGTGTGTGAGCGAGAAAAAAAAAGGAGAAAATCTCGAACAGCTTTACGAACATCAAAGCACATGTTTTTTCACGTGTTTTTTCGTTTTTTTTTCTTCATTCAGCCACTGAATACAAGCGTCATTGTGACACAGTCGCTTACGTCGCTCGACGTGTGCGACGAAGTTACGGAGGACCAGGCGTCTCCATTTCGGACGCCGACCGACACAAACACTCAGTTCGGTTTGGTTGGTTGAATTCCTTTTGTGGGATGATTAATCACTTTCACTGTTTTACCACCACAGACTGGATCGAGAGAGAGAGAGAGAGAGAGCGAGCGAGAGAGAGAAAGAAAGAGACTGATATTCTTTTGCTTTTCTTTCACTCATTCCGGACGTCACGTTTTCTTGGTGAGCAGAGCGCCCGTTCGCATCCCGGGTGTCGGTCAGAGTATCGCAAATAATTTGTAACCGGACACAACGTAATTAATTTTCACAAATTAGATGGAAAACGTGCGTGTGCGTGTCTGGGCTCCTGTCTTGGCGATCCGTTTTGAGCGATGCTGATTGACTCGTTTTCGGAGTTGTGGAATGTGAGGCCCTTTGACGCGCGGGCACATTACGAGTGTAAGCATGGAAATGGTACAACTTTGAGAGATTTTCAAATAATATTATGGAACTATCATAAGAGTTTAATTAAATAAAACATCTTAGCATTAAAAAACACCCTGAATGTGAGGCTTTAGCTCAGAAGCTGTTAACTGCAACATGGCGTCATTAATTCGTGTCAGATATTTCATCATTATTATTCCTGGAACTGTCAGCATATTGCTACCTGCCACCGGTTCCGCATATGTTTCACCTTGCTGATTGTGGGCCTCCGCCAGCAATAGCAATACCTATTCACTGGAAGCTTAATGGCAGTCGCCCCGTCGTAAAACTGCTTATCGACCACATTTTTCCCGTTTTTTTTTCGAGCAAGACGGAAACGCTCGCTCGAGTTTCGAGCAAATTAAAGCTAATGCTTGTAAATGACAGCTATATTTGCCAATTACTCGGCACCCTTCCCTGTCCCTGCCACCGCATTCACTTTACCCTCAGATGGATCCGGCCCTGGAGCTGGACCGGGGCGCATTTGTCGCTCAATAAAAACGTCAGCTCAGCAGTAGTGGCAAACAGCAGCAGCAGCAGCAGCAGCAGAAGTATCATGTTAGCGTGTTAGGAGGTATGTATTGCGGTGGGATGCTTCAGTTGCCTGCTGGAGCTCTGGGCCAAGCTGGATTTTTCTATCGTGAGCTGCTGCTAATGTGGGTTGTGCTGCTGCGAACGTGTGCTCCATTGTTGTGCGGTGCCGAACAGGGGAAACATCCGGCATGAACCGAAGGTAAATGATGATTTTCTTCACTCCTGCTGAGGTACCGCATGCGGTAACGAAGCGAGAAATTTATATAAATACGAACGTCTCATATCCAGCGAATTAAAAGAATGTTATAATGCTACTAGCATCTTGCAGCTTGCCGGCTGAGGAAATACCTGGAAAGTTGCCTTGAAGCTCCAGCAGACATTCGAAAACTGGGAACCAACGAGATGAAGGTTTCACAAGCACTGGTGACTTTCGTCGAAGTTGGCTTGCAGTTTCGCAGTAGCCACTAACACCAACGATGCTTTTATTTATGATAACGATTAAGGAAACATTTCATTCCACTTAAACCGCATTCACTTTATTTTTCGTCCACAATCGTGTCACACCGTACGACTTGGATGGGAGGGGGTTTTCGATGTGGTAGCCGTAAGAAAAAGCACCAGAGACACAATTCAAGACATGCGGTTCCGGTTTTCTGCACGAGAGAGTGAGAGTATTCCTTACCGCCAAGTGGATATTGTAGTTGGACCCGCATCGAAATGGGATGGAACGTTAAAAAGTGTATGTAAAAGGGGGAGAGGCACGAACGCACCAGCGGGTCCAGCGGAAAACACAAAGAATTGGTTTCGTTTGCCCACAAGGAAGGCACGCACCATCAACATCGTACATCAGCCGTGCAATGTTTGACGAGCGTTTTTGGAGGGAAACCGAGAACCACCAATTTCCTTTTTGCTGGAAGGAAAAGTCCACCAAATACATACAACGGATACACGAAAAAACTAGCTTAAAAATATCACGGAAATGAAAGAACCGGGCAATCGGGTGCGGTTGAAGCAGTCCCGTGCGCTCACATCACGGACCCGTTCCGGTGCAACCCCGGTGGTCGGTTGTTCCGGTTGATGGCCAGCCAAAGAAAGAAAACCCACCCCCGAAGGAAATTGTGGAAAGTAAAATATTGCTTGAAATTTGTTTAGATTTCTTCGGCAGCTATCTGTAATTCGGCACATCCATCAAAGCCGTACGAACGCGTCAAAGCGAACTCCCCGTGTCCAGGGAAAAAGTCGAACGGACGACAACCGCCGGAAAGACAACAATGGCGGAATGGTGGTGTTGAAAAATGAGCGTGTTCTTGGACGAATTCGAATAGAAATTCCATTTCCGTGCTTGCCGAAGCATCCAGCTGATCGAATCGCTTGGTTGGTTCGAGCTTAGACGAGTTATCTTTGTTTGCGATGTGGTGCGGTGCTTGCCGGCAAGATGCACGGTGCCAGAGCAAGCAACCGATTGATTCCAGGTTTGATCGCGGCCGGCTTCTCCCGTCTCGAAGTGCTTCAATCAATAATGCCAAAAATTGAAACATTTCGGCCAATGTTTCATCATGGTTGAAAGATGATGGTGAACGGGCCTGATCGTGTGGCGGCTAACGCGTCGCTATTGCTCAGCACACAACAAACTCAAATGCCTTTGATGATGGCAGACAAATGAGCCGCACCGCGCTCCGTTGTTGTTTGGTGTGTGCAACAGGACATTAATGGGCCGCAAAATGAATATTGTGCGTGATGGATAGGTAGGCCGGTTCTGCATCCTTCGCTAGCGAGCTCCAAAACCGACCGCCTTTCTCTGGAAGGAGTTTGAGTAGTTACGGAGAGTGATCGGTTTTAGTTTTCTCTGGTCGGAATGCGAGTTCTAGGAAGAAAAGTTTCCTTCATTTTGATGATGTTGTTGTTTCGGGTCCTATTTGTTCGTCTTCTGCTTGGCAAACAGGGTGAACCCATTTCGGTAGATGTTCTCCCGGGACTTGACTGCTATAAAGTTGGACGCTTTTTAAGTTGTGCGAGAGATAGTGAGTGAAAGCGGTTTGTGTGTGTATGTGTGTGTGTGGGGATTAAGTGTAGTCAGCGATGGAAGCAGCGAGCCATGATCTATCGTGCGATGATGATCGTTTGGGAAGGCTTTGTGGTTTTTAATTGGATTACCCCTTTGAGAATGACTCGTAGAGCGTACATGAAACTAAATGGACGAAGGCTTTGAAGCGGACGGTACCGGGGTCAAGAGGCAGATCAGTAGTCTTTGTGGAGGCCGGTCTGGGATGGTTGTGAGTATAGGCGCTTTGGATGTTTGTTTCATCTGATACCGATGCAGGAAGCAGTTTGTGAAGTTTTCAGGCCAAACGAGACATACCAGCCGAAGCGTTCTGTTTCTTGGAAATAGTATTTTGTCTGAACTGTTCTAAGGAATTCTCTTGAAATGGAGTTAAGTAAGGTTTGGGAATGATTCTGTTATTCTTTGAGATACGCAAGTTATGCAGGAGCTTATACATAATTCAATAATTAATAACAACAAATATATTTGAAACGGGGCGGCCCTGTGGTAGATGCGACATTGGCGCCGGTCTTCTCACGACAGGACCGGGGTTCAAGTCTCATCTGGGCCGATCCCCCATAATGAGAACTGACTACCCCAACAATGAAATAAGTAAGCCAGAAATGACCTGAAAGGTTGTTAGGGGGCAATAAAGATGAAGATATTTAAAACAATTCCAGCACTTGTTTGGACAATCACACCAGTTGATTTCAAAATTATTTCTGACCACAGCAAGCAAGGGGAAAAACAAGATTAAAAAAATGCGTCATAAATTTGTCCAAAGGGTTAATTGAAGAGATGAGTTAAAATGTTTAGAAGAAGTACATGTCAGGCATAAGAGGGATGTCGTTGGTGGAGTCGTTATAATTAGAGATGAGAGCACTCACATCAGAGTAGAAGAGAGGCTATTACGATTTGAATCTTTAACTCACTCTTTAAATATTTATAAAGAATGCTCGTAATTCCTTCTTTTTGGATCATATTCACTCACTCTCTCTCCCACTCTCTGTGCGCGTGAAACGCACTTAACCATATGGAAAAATAATAATAAATAAATATAATTATTCGATATAAAATAATTGCACTTTTTAGACGCAGTGATCACATGCTGATTCAGGATGTAGGATCCCACAGAAAGTGTGGGTATAATCAGAGAAAATTGATAATCAGTCACCACAGAGAGTGAGTGAGTCTGATCAGAAAAAAGTGAATCACTAGCCGGCACACACAGTGAGTGAGTGAGTGAGTGTAATCCGGAAAAGGTGAGTCACAATAGTCGGCACAGAGAGTGAATCGTAAAAAAGTGAAGAGTGCATAGTGAAAAGATTCATACAAACTTTACGTGCTGATTTGAATCCGTACTTTCGCTTGCAGGATTCAACACTTTCTTTTGTATTAAGTATATAAATCTCCAGCTATAATGACGAGTTTTGGAGTTGTACGATAATCTGACTCTACAGCGAATCAGACTCATCCCACTCCACGCAGCGGTTCGGAGAACCAGCTCTTAAAATATTGGACAGAGGACTTGTCATGAGGCTTGGACAGGGGACATGTGGTCTAAGGTTCATGTCTAGATAAGGTTCTAAGCTATGAGTGCTAAAACCTTGACAGAGGAAATGTCTAGATAAGGTTCTAAGCTATCGAGGCTTTTACAGCGAGTCTAGACTTCGAAGTGATGTTGATGCCTGATAAGTAAGTAAGTAAATTGCTATAGTGACAGTGTGTAATTATGTGACGCTTTTGAGATATAATTTGAGATTGTTTCTCTTAAATGGGATATCATTCTGAAATCTTCAGAAGATGTTATCATATCACTAGCTGATTTCATCTCAATTTTTTTACATTTGTCAAAATATCTGAAACACTTGGTACGCCACTAAGGAAAGAATTTAAGTTAAAAAACTTAACTGACTTTTATAACACACACACATCACAATTTTATAAATCACCAGCGAATTTTAAATTAAAGTCTACCATTTTGTCTTACGAACACAGTGACAACGAATCTCTAGTCTAATTGCATCTTGCCTGGGAGTCCAAAGATAGTTCCAGCATACCCTGTGTGCTGTTCCTGCGTTGAATTTTTAAACCATCATGCAAATACTTTTTACGTGGCCTGAACCTGCTTTCACCCCAATGCTAAGCTCCAGCAGTGGAGAAATGAATTGTTTCACTATTCCCCACTGTGTCAGGTCGGTTGGTTTTCAGGTTCAACTTTTTTGGCTAAGGATTAGCGCAGATATGCAGCAGCGTTATCCGAATGCCAACAATTGCGATAAGCATCGCCGCCCGTAATAGCTTCTATTGCTTGAGGGATTTTAAAAGCTCAACTCAACTCGAGTGAGCAGAATATGCTCATAATAAAATGAGTGCGCAGAGGTCCAGCTCAAACACCAGCATAGAATCGCACCTTAAGCCGGACTGTAGCGCCATTACAGTCACAAGCCATCCGACGGAACATGATGGCTCAGAGCCTAATTGAATCTGGCTTTAATAGAAAACTAGAAACCATTTACGGTGGATATCGCGCATATTGCTGTTCCCTGGTGTTCCGGCGCACACGGCAGTGAGCTTATTGAATTTTTATTATTTATACCGTAAAAATGCAAAAATCCTGTACCATTACCTTGGGCGAAAGAGAAAAACAAATGCAGCCGTTAAGACAAAATGGCGTATCGTATCGTAGGGCGTGGTGTGTGTGTTTGTGGGTGCACGTAAAAACCGTAATCCTCAATTTCTTTTTTCCGATCAGCAAACCAACATTTTGTGGTACGAGCTTTTTGCTGTTGTGTGTTTTCCTTTAGCTTATGATCTCTGCGTCAAGCCGAAGGCAGACCTGGCCCATCGAACCCAAATGGTATATTGTCATTGGAAGCTGTGTTGTTATTACAAGGGTCGGGTCGGCAGTGCAAACACGGCATAAAACGGTGGAACGCTCTTCGGATCGGGAAAATTGGCAAAAAATTGTCGTCCGGGAACATGAAGCGAGAGCGAGTGTGAGCGTGTTTGTGGTGTGGTGGAATTTTAATAGGATTTAATAAGAGATTCGCGATCCCTTACTCTGTGTGCGTGTGTGCTTAACGGTGTACCAGGCATGTGTGGTGGCATTTTTTTGTGAGTATGCGTGTATTGTTGTCTGTATAGAATTGTTTTCCTTCCTCGGGTAATGCCTATTTCGGTTGCGATGCTATTGACTACCACTGCATTGGGAGGAGGAGGATCAGTCTGTTGACTTTTATTCCAAAGGAGAAGCTTTTTTTTGTCTCCCTTTTTTCGGCCCAAGCTTGTTTGTTTCTCATATTCAGAACGCTCATTTTGCGCCCTTCGCGATATGAAGCACTTTGCCTGTAAGACTCCCCGTTTCTCGTTCCAGCATTCTGGCCCGGTATTGTGTCTTTGTTGCGTGAGCTTACTGGTGCTGAAAGTTTTATGTGCTTCATCCGTGAAGCTGTTTTGGGAAGGTTTTTGTCTTTTTTTTTTTCAATTTCCAAGGAGGAACCTTCAGGACCGATAAGGCCGAAAGCAGATGGGTACCGCAGCGAACCGGGTCTGGTTTAGCTGAAAGCCAGTTTGAAGAAGAGCCTCCCATTCGGGGGAGATTGTTAATGGCATTGTTTGGACAGATCGTAAAAGCTGTATGAAAGTTTGATGACATGTAACTCGGGAAGCAAATTGAATCATTGTTCGGTGTCGATGGCTTTGGTGTAAATCAATGTCTACGACTTGAGCGATCGACTTGAGAGCCTTGAACAGAAATCTTATACCTAAGGACATTTAAATTCTCACAAAGGAGTATCGGAAGCTTGAAGAAGAATTTAAAGCTCTTCTCACTTTAAGTGACTACACACACGAAGCTCGCCAACGTCTCCACAGTCCAGCCAATCCTTTCTCAATCTCCCTCAAGGGATTGTTTTCTTTGCCACCCAGGCTCTTTCCGGGCGAATGCGATGCGGAATAAAAAGTGGGAAAGGATGCCTTTATCTCGCAAACCCCCCCAAAACCTAGCCCAACTTAGCTGGTCAAAATCCAATTTTCCTCGAAATCTTTTAACACATATGCCGAATGGGGCTGGCACATGGGTTCTCGCTGCTCGCTGCCTGCTCAAACACATCCGTGTGAACATGAAAAATGGTTCATCCTGCTGGAACGCTATTTGTCATGTGATATTTTCAATTTTCATTGTCAAATGTGCAAAGATTTATTGCCATCGGGATGGTACGCTGGGATGCTTTGGAACTCATGTGTGTGTGTGTGTGTGTGTGTGTGTGTGTGGGGAGAGTTATCGGGAAGGAATGAAGAAAAATAAAATCTAGCAAAATACCGAAAGCTGCCCTTTTGCTGGCACACCTTTGCTGACACACTAATATTGAAACCCGAGGGAAAAACAGTGGAAAGCAAGTGGTGGAAAGTGTTGGTCCACCAACTTGATCAGGAGCAAGAATGCTTCTTTTTCATTTACTGATTTGTGTTCGGTGGGCCAATCGGATGGGACCATCCTCCCATATCCCATTTCGGTGATCGACGATGCAATACCGAACCGAACGGCCAATCAAATCCATTTAAAAGATAAAATTAATCGCCGGCTTTTTGTGATACGGATTCAACGGAAAAAAGCGTTCCTGGAGACAAATAAAAAACGTTAATATTCCATTCTCTCGATGGTTTGTATTCCATTTCACAACTCTGCTTATGAAAGTTTTTCCCCGAAGCTACTTAAAACAGACTGAAATTTTGAACTGGATTAACACCGCAAAAGTGTGAACTTTGCGTCTTTTGGGTGCCGTTTTTTTGGCTGTTGTTTGAGGGTTTGCTGCCGTTACCTTTCATCTGTTGTTTTGGGGACACAGGGATTTTCAAACACACCCGCCAGAACTCTCTCCCCCTGGGACAGCAAAAGGTAAGGTGACAGCAAGCACCGTGTGTTGGGGTCTGTTTTTGGATTTTAATTTTGAAGAAGCAAAAACTAAACGAAACCGAAAATGGATAAAAGCTTTTTTAAAGCGCCTTGTTCCTGTTGCCATTTTTTCTTGGAGCAAAATTGTACAAGAAATGTTGGGAGATAGCGAAAAAAAAAACGGAGGCAGCTTTCGGTAGGAAAGATCCCCAGAAGTATGTTTGTTTGTACCCCCAAAAAGCTTGCCGACCTTTGCGTTCCTTTTTAGGGAGGGTTTGAAGCTGTTTGTGGTCACCAAAAACCAAATCCCGCGAACCTGTGCATGCGAGGACAGCATCGTTAAAATGCCATCAGGTACTCCGACTCGGGTTGTTGTTTCGTGCTTGCCACGTGCGCGGTAAAGTGAAGCAGAAGAAAGGAGATGTTTTCCCCGAAGCCCCCAAAGGGAAAATGGAAACCCTCAAAAAGGGAAAGCACAGGGTTACTACCGATGTATCTGGTTCGCACCAAAACAATGTATCTTTCTTGTGCTTTGCATGCTGGTTGCTCACGGAATTATGTTGTGGTTTTCGGTGACAAAGTTCTAGTTTTGTTTGGTAGAAAGAAATACAGCTTACCGGGCAATCTTTTCGGAAGGAAGGTAAGTCTTAAGCCTTTCCTTGGAGGAAAAGAAAATATTTTCCTTTTGATTCTGTGGTACTACAAGGTACATCTTTGATTATGAGAGTAGTAGAATAATATTTTCAATAGCCGATAGCCAAACATAGGCAGCCTTTGGATGGTGTGGGAATTGCTATTGCTATAGATAGCTCAAAAGTTTAAATTTAGCTCAAATTCTACAATCAATAAATACTGTATAAAGCATCACCTGATTTTGGAAGATAAGGATAAATAAGGAGAAAAAAATCAGGATCGGAAAAGGATAGCATGCGCCTGTCCTGAGATCAGGAGTGATGAGTCGTAGAGTTTTTAACAAGTCAGGACCACAGTAAGCGTGGGCTGATTGTTTGGGTTTCATATGTTTTAACTTTAAATATAGAACAGCAAATACTTTTGGAAAATTGTTTTTGAATTATCCTTAACTAAATTAATAAGTTGATTGCTTAGGTCAGTTTCAAGATTGCTTCTTACTTTGGTTGGTTCATCGTAGGAAAGGTATTCTGAATGCTGTCTTAGGAATTTGTCAAACTATGCATTTCTTCATCAGGATATTCTCTTCCTTATGGACCATAGTTGATGATGATGGTTACCAAGGTATTCTCATATCAGCATTGTTGTGTTTTATGCTCATAAAAAGCTGAGGAGGTTTGAAGAAGCGATTTTTTACCAATAGGTTTAAAATTTCTCCATAGGGTATATTTAGTAGGTTTAAAATTTGGGAATGAATTTGTGGGATCAGGACACCGCTAAAATTATTTTGATTTCTATCTGGAGGCTAGCATGCTGAATTACTTTTGACTGGTGGTCAGGATCTCAACACAGACTGCCACAAACTGCCTTCAATAGTGATGAAATCTGACTATCCAACAATGTGATATCAATAATGGTAGGCGAGCATGTCCAAAAAGGCCGTTAAGTCTTAACGAAATTGTAACTTTTTATAATGTTTATGACGAAAAAAGTGATGGAAAGCTGTTGTAGTATATCTGCTATATCTGCTAACAGCATGTTAGATCATCCCGTACCTGCCTCACAAACCAAGAAAAGGGCAAGAACCATAAAAGATTCAGAAATTAGCATAAACTACCGCATGCCGATGCGACAATCCAAACATGCAGCAAATAAGGAAGACACATTGTAAACCCAAAACTCGGAACAACTCAGCAACCACACGTTTGCCAAACATATGATGGACAAATGTTGGCTGACCATCAAAGAAAGCTTCTATTTATTAGAACTAGTTCTATTTATTAGAACCGCTCGAGAAGCAAAGGCAGACAGTGCCGAGTTACAGACGAAGCATGTTGCTGATGCAACTCGAGACTCCGACGTTAGTAAAAGTAACCAACGTCCAGAGTCTCATTTCAACCCGTCGTTGTTCAATCACTGAAGGGAATCACTGAAGGGTCGATCCGACACCAGTTGTCTAAGTTCACCTCCGCTCGATGTGTCATCGCGTAAAAGTCAGAGTTAGCACTTTCCAATGAGTGCCGCGCACCAAATCGTACCGCGACCGTAAGCCATAGAATCGAACGTGTGCCGAAGCGTCATCCGAACGAACCGCATTTTTAACCACACTGTCGTCGTATTAATTTTAATATAAAAACAGGGAATTCCCAAAATCATTTACAGTTTCCCCTTGGTTTTGGCAATAATAACCTTGAAAGATCTCTGCCCGCCAATTCCAGATTTCCTGGACTTGTTTTTCAACGTGGCTAGATAGTCAGACCTTTGTATGGGTCTTATCGCGAGAAGATCAGCCGGTTTCTCCTCAGCCAACGGATCACTCCTTATAGTATAACAATATTAGGTTCTGTAATATAATTGGTAATGATGATAAACTTGGAAAATTTGAAGATCCAATCTCCAAAAAGATTCAAATTGAATTGGACTTAATGACGGATTCGGATCCGGCTCGATATTTGAAACCGATTCGGATTCGATGAGGATCAGATGAGGTGATTGGATAATAGTGATTGAGTTGGAATATTACTGCCGTCTGCTCAAAATTATTTTCGTTGTTAGCTTTGTTTGTATATATTTAAAGAGTGTTCTGTAATATTTATTGGTAGACAAGAAGAAACATGCAGAAAGAAGGGTTCAAAAATCCATTGTAATTCAATTATCCCATCGCTAGATGAGGACACCCTCAGGATATCCTTTAGGTAAAGAACTAAGATAAGTTGATTTAAATGATCCATTTATCTTTAATGCTTTCTATTTGGTTCAAACGCATTGTTATCATGAAAACCACTGGCAGAATAATGAATACATCAATTTGGACTACAAAACTACGCGTTGCTATTATTTTGCGCAAGCTTGTATCTTGAGAACAAAGATACCGAATAAAAAAGAAAAACCCTAGTCCCCCGTATTGTGTCGTTCCAATCCTGCCCGGTACAGGAAACGATATAACGATCGATCGACATGTTTCGCCATGCAGAGCAAGCGGAACTGTGGCCAGCGGAAGCATGTAGCGTACCGATGCTGCATGCATAAAATCTGTATCATTTCTGAAGCACCAAATCAAATCGGCACTTGTTCACCGTACCCGTGCGCCCGTCGTCATACATATTCACAACGGTTTCGCAAAACACGGCGTCTCAAGATGGTGGCGTCTTTCGGTTACGGTGTATTGAGGAAAACTTGATCGTTGTAACGACGTCTGACAGAATTTTAAGTTTTATCCCCGCGCGCATCACTCGACCACAAGCTTACCGCTCTTCCACACTGTTGCCGCTGGTCCAGTGCCGGTTGACGGGGAAGTATAATTAGATTTCCGCCATCGTAACCGTCCGACATTCCTGCGACATTGTGCCAGCGTTACGTTGCTGTACGGGAGAATGGGTTTTCCCGATTCCCGACCGTATGTTTCGATATCGACGGTACGAAGCGGTTCTCCATTTCTTTCGACCACTTGAACGAAACTGCTATCCGAAGCTGAAATGCTTCGAACGCTGTGCTGATGCTAGGGATAAAACGCTACGGCACTTACCTATCCTTTTCCGATGTTTTGTAGTTGTTGCGATCTGAAGTGGGCAAAAGCGGAGGAACGGAGAAAGAAACAGAAGAGCGCATAAGATGGGATGTGAATAAATGCATGGAAATTAAGAAACATTAACAGACGAACGCCTTTGCTGATTCTGCCGGTCTGTTGCGCGGGTGGTATACTTACTCCGGAAGCAGCATTTGCGCGCCCGCACTGCGTAGATGCAGAGACAGATGAGTATGAGAAAGGCGGCCAGACATCCGCCCGCAATGCCGAGCAGATAGCTCAGCTCCAGCGGTTCCACTACTTTTAGCCAGCAGCGAATCATCCGTAGCACCATGTCGGGGTTGAGGCGTCGTTGTAAGCGCGCGGTTCCGAGTGGTCGCGTGCGGAGTATCCCGGTGGAGTTAGTATGTAATTGGAAAATTAATTAAAGCTCAGTTGTTTGAATGACGTGTGTATGTAGGGTTGGCACATATTGCAGGTACAGAATAAGGGGGAATTTTGCATCCCTTTTGGGAGTTTTGAGAAATTGTTTAGGATCAACCAGCAGACAGCTCCCGCAGGGTAGGAAGCATACTGCAAGAAGGACACAGTGCACGGTGAAATGATGCGGGTTACAAAACTTTACACAACATTTCTCGTTCGTTGGTGAGGAGATATTTTGCTGTACGCGCGTACGCGTAATGGCTTAATTATGATCATTTGTAATGATCGTAATAAGCGACAAAGTTTTCGCGCGCTTTCACGGTGTTTTGCCGGGGTTGCAAAATGGTTGGAAAAGGATTGTGGCTGGCCTGAAGAAAGCACAAGAAAATGTGCGTGCTGCCGGGCCTCATCAGCCTTACGGTGCCGTGATGATGTTTGCTGAGCGGTAGTCATTCGTAACTACGGAAGCAAAAGTTTCCCATTCATAGTACGTGAAAGCACGGCGAAATCGTTAAATTGTGCTTGGAGTTTAAAACCAAAACCCCAAAAAAAAATGAGCATGAAAAGTTTGCTTCTTATTTTTGGGCTAACCAGATTATCGTACGATCTAGAATTGTAACAGGAAAGTGCTGAATAATGGTTTGAAATTTTAGCTAAAATACACTTCTTATACAAAAGTTTCTGTTACGTACGAGTTTACTAAAATAAGTGAATCATGCTCATGCTTATTTAGAGAGTCATTTGATATCTGCGAACGGACTCAAGGGGTTTAATTACATGAATCAGTTCACTCTACTAGTACTTCATCCCATCCCAAAACGCTCGATCACGGGTAAAACGAAACGTGCGGTAAGAATGAATCCTTGAAGATAATTGACGGTATCAGATATGTGTGATTTGTCTGATTTTAACCCAAGGCTATACTAGGTTCCATTCAAAATATGATAGGGACGTCTGAATTGCGAGCGAGTTTTTTTGGAAATATATTTGCAGCAAGTCTTGGTCTGCCATTTCTGGATTTGTTTACTGAAATTGCTCGTAGCTAGACATTAGACCCTGCATTCTTGGAGGTTGTCCATAAGGGGTCTTATACCTTTCTTTCAATCTTTAAGAGCTTGAGTTTAAATTTTAATTTAAATAATGTTGACATACTTGTATCTGATGCACTCCTGCCTCTTTCTATAGCCGCACCTATATGTTTGGTGTAACTTTCAGGTTTAGATTTATTCTTTCTTCTGCATTATTAACAAATAAACAAACCTTGCCAAAAAAGGGTATTTGTGTTTGTATATTCAACTTTCGCTTATCAGATTCTGCCTAAACTGATCAAACTACGAGCCTCAGGTCACGAGAATTATTATTATGGTTTTGGTGACGCAGTTTCGAGACAAAATCATGCCATGGGTATTTTTACCTTAGTTGTTGTACAAATTTAAGACAGTCTAGTTTAGCAATTAATTGAGGTTAAATAAAATAACATAACTTGTTTCTACAGCAGTTTGTCTGAAAATGCAATTTGTCCGTTGTATCCGGTAGCTGAGGCGACAGCGGCGCCAGTCTTCTAACGGCAGGACCGGGGTTCAAAGCCCGTTCAGACCGCCTCCCTGTACGTTACGGTTGACCACTTTACTTCGGGTAAAATACAGTCAAAGAAAGCCACACATGGCATGCCGAGACCTCTCGAGATTATAGTGCCAAGGAAGATGGAAGAAGGTTCCAATTACGTCTATAGCGCTCAAAATCTTAAAACCGCAGAAACTTTTTCGACGTCACGGGAAAAAATCATTCGAAATTTGAAGAAATTTTGAAATTCTACACATCTATTTCATTTTGAGCCAAATGATGGTAGTATTTCTTCTTTAAACCAATGGATAATATATTTTCAATAAGTTAAGCTAAGAGTCACCTTAGGAAACATGAACTTATCAAGGTTTTCAATTGGTAGAACCTTCGTTTAAATTGGGCCATTTTCATTACTGTTTCTTTTAAAGTAATTTAGCATGAATATGGATATCCGTTAAGTCTATGGCTGATGTAAGATCTGAATGTACATTTTTCCGATATTTTTTTCGATCGACGTAGTGTGCGGCCATAGAAAGTGGCATCAGAGTAAATATCACCTGTCTTGGAAACACGTTACGGTTTAGGAGAATCTACAGACCACAGATTAGATAATTTATATGGATTGGAACAAATAAACGTAATCGAACTCTCCTTTCTCTTACTATTTTATGCTATTGCAACATCCCAATATAAAATAGGTTGAATAATGCCTCAAAACCGGACGTGAAGCATTGAGTCTGGATGAAGTCCCTACACACTCACCTGAGAACATTCCTTCGACGCGTAAGCTGATGGCGTGCCGATCGGTTCCTCTTTCGTTTTCAACCACCAGATAGTAGGGCCTTTGGTCTTGCAGATCAGCATCGTCGATGTGTAGCGTCGCTAGATAGCAATCCTCCCGACTATCCTGTGTGACATCATCTACCCGATATCGTCCTGAGAAAGAGTTTTCACACATTAAATTAAATTCTTAGGACTAAAGATCCTCAAGAAACTCTAAAGGTGTCTTTCCTCACCTATTCCAGATCCTGCTTCCAGCCGAAGCGAACCCCATTCCCAGGCAACATGGCGCGGCCGTGGATCGGCACACACGATCAACGATAGCGTGGCCGAGTCACCCTTCCTTACCGAAACCGAATGGCCCGCTACCCCACCCGACGCGGAGGTGGTGCGCAGGACCTGCGGTGCACCGACGACTTGCAGCGCAATCGGATCGGACGTTACGGTTCGCTCCTGACCGTTGATGAAGTTTGTCGCACGACACTCGTACTCGCCCTGATAGTCGTACGTCACGTTGTCTATCACGAGTCGGGATTCACGGCCCCGATCGAGGAACGGTTTGCCTTGGGTGGAAATTCTGTTGCGGAGAAAAGAGGGAACACCCCAACACCGTAATGGAAAAGGATTAAAAAGCTTGCTTGCGTGTAAAATGCAGTTCCGTGAAAAACATGAAAATGAAACAAAACAAGATTTATGAAAAGATGCTGAATGAATTATGGAGCGAGAAAAATGGGAAAAAAAACCCAGAAAAGTCGACGAAGCGGAATGAAAAGCGGGACAAAATGGAACATTTTCTAACAGAAAAATGTGGATTTACGGCACGGATGAGCAACAGAACAAGGGGAGGGGTGGTATGGGTGCGCAGAAGTCCTTTTCAGCTCCGTTTCCGTGCTTCATTTCCCGGTGCACTGGCACGAACGGAAAAGCGTTAATGAATTTTAATTAAAAGAATAGCATCCTCGAACAGTGCAGTGTGCCCTCGTCAGCGGCCAGCCAGCGGGCCAGCAAAGGGCTCGTTGCTGCATGCGGTCATAAATAAATAATTACATGCCGGCTGAATGGTCGGCTTTTCACGCGCCCGGTACATGCCTTTATGCCGGGGCGTGACGAGGATGCACAGCCTTAAAGGGAGAATTAAAGAATCTCCACACTTCTGGTGACTTGTGTTGCACTGGGCTGTGTGTGTGAGTTGTTGTTCGCTCTAAATTTCCAACTGAAGCTACCAATGATACAGGATGGTACCTCCCTTTTTCAGCCATCTTGACGCGGGTGGTTTTTGTATGGAACATTTAGCTGGTGCTGCTTCTAGCATTCCTGCTACATTGCGTAGCGATGAATGGAGTTTGTGCTCATGATGTTTATTATGCATCGAATCCATTTAATTCCCACATCAAAAGTGTACTTTGGTCCTAACCAGCCGTGTATGACGTTGCTTTTTAAATGTGCGCAAGAGTAGTTAGAAACAATTTATGCTTTTAATCGTAAATGGTTTCCACATAGGGATATTTGTTAGCCTTTTTTTAAGTTTTGCCAAGTGTAGACGTGGCATGGATTTAATTATAGTTTGAAATGTTTTACTTTCATCATCCCAAGGATATCGTTTTGTTGTTCATCGCCGTTACCTTGTATTTAATCAGTTTTGTCATACCGATGGCATTAGCTACACCATGTTAAATATTATTTATGTTTCAGGAATATTCAGTTCGATTTCGCCTAAGCATTACTAAAATCAGATATAGTTTGAGTAAATGTTTTTATCTAAACACAGAAATCTATACATGTGATCTATGATATTTGTTCTATAGGGGCAACAGCTGCGCTGGTTTTCACGCGACAGGACCAGGTGACAGTTCCCATCTAGACCGCCTCTCCGTACGCAGGAGCCAACTTCAGGTCAAATCAAGTCACAAAAAGCCACAAATAGTTAACCGAGATCTTTCCAGGTTAAGAGTGCTAAAGAATGTAGAAGATTCTGATGAAAGCTTGTATAACAAAATCGAACAATCAGAACGCAGATTAACTAAAACAGGGAAACTCATTAGGAAGCTCCAGTCAAAAGACCTAACATTTTTGAAAAATTTGTCAGTGAACATATCACAGCTTGAAACAGTTTTTCAAGAATAACGAGGTTTCAAGTTTAAAAATAATAATTCATAAAGGTTTTATAATGAGATAAACTCTAAAGCGTTAGTTGAGTGATGTAAACTTTTAACAGTCGTAATTAATTGTAATATCTTTTATTTACATTTCTGGTGCGTTAAAAACAGGTCTGAAAGTTTCCAAAAACCTCTTTGTTTTTCTCTCTCTCTTTCTGATATCTTTCACTGTAACTTTTTGGCTAAAAGACCTCTAAGGTGATGCTTGTTATTTCTGGCTTACTAGACTTAATTATACCACGCACTGGATAATCAATCCTCACTACAAATTACAAAAGCTACAAAAAGCATTTGTGCTTTCTTTGGTGGATTATTTGCTGGAAGCATTTAACTTGTAAAACATCAACACACATCTAACACTGCTTCCCAATAGCTGACTGAAGTCACCAGATACCGGAGCGTTAAAAAAAAAAAAAATTCATTAATATGGCTTGAGAAACACTGCATAAGGTAAACAAATCGGTTGGGTTGACAGGACTATTGAAATACCATTTTATGGTGGCGAAATGTAACTCTGCGAACATAAAATTGGCATAATGAAAAAGTGTGGTAGTGCAGAACTGGAAATAGCTATCGATATTTAAAAATAAGCCAAAAAACGTTTGATTTGAATATTTTTAGGAGAAAAATAATACAACCGGATACAACTATTAATACTATATGAAGGGTGACGAATCATTACTGCTAATTAAGATTTATCTGCGAAAAGAAATGCAACTAGTTCCTTAAGATACAAAACCAGTAGAACATACCTTTGCACCCATTTGTAGGTGGGAGCAGGATTGCCCTCGGCCACACACTCAAATGCAGCCGGACTGAACAGGGGAGCCGTGGTGAGTCGGTCCGGTCCGGCGGACAATATTTTTGGTGCATCTGTAATTGAGAAATCGCGCTTTATTGTCCATTTGTTTTTTGCTGATCATTGCCAGAGAACTCACATTTCACGTCCAGCTGTACGGACATCGTGTCCGACGTGCCGACCGAGTTCTGTGCCTGGCACGTGTACAGCCCGGCATCACGTCGCCCGACCGGACGCAGCTGGAGCGATTCCTGTAGGCTAGCGATCTCGGACCGGCCAGCCCTACGCCACACGATGCTGGCTGGAGGGTTAGCATCCGCCACACAGCGCAGGATAAGCGAATCTTTGCCCTCTTCCAGATCGATCTGTGGCGCTCCCATCAGTCTCACGGTGGGTGCATCTAGAAATTGGTAGGAAAAAAACGGACGATTTAATGAAACATTTAAACAAACACGGAAAGCACAAAACAAAGCATGAAAATATCATATTTATCGATCACGAACTCAATTCGCATCACTTAGCATGCGATTGCTACTTTTTTTGTCAGTGCAAGGTTCACAAGTTGCATGCGCGTGTGACCGACCTTTGTTGCTCATTAATTTTAAACAGCCGACCGTTGCCTTTGAGGCGTTTTACATTATTCTGCCGGTTAATATATTATGATTTCAGCGAACCAAAAAAACAATGCCAAAATGAAGCCACGGATAAATGGCTAACGGTCTCGTTTGAACTCTTGGTGCGTTGTTTTTCATCGGCTCCAGGTCACATATAGAACCCTCGATATAAGGTCAACCAACGAAACTGGCCTACGAGCGTGAGCGAATCAAAATGTGTTGTAGCAAACACAAATCGAGCAAAACCGTATCTCAACATGTCCTGCCTGTCATGTATGGAAGCGTTGCGATGCATTTCTTTCCAAGTTATACAACCAAAAACAAGAGTCGCATTAAAACAAAAACAGGTCGCTTGTCCCTTGAGGTGGACACCGGCAAAAAAAAGTTTTTGACGGGCGAATTAAAATACCGATTCACCGAAAAACAAAAATAAAGAACCGATGTCCAGCAGCTGTACCGATCTGCCAGGGCTCGAGTCTATGGTTGAGGGACTGGTGCTGTTATAAATATTTATTGTCTCTGATAAAACAATATTAATTGAGGTCGGCCCGTGGCTCGCTCGTAGCGACGGGCGCAGGAGCGAGACTCAAAACCCGGGTAAATTGAACTGAGATGTGACTGAAAGCGCGAGCGGATTGCATTTTTGATTGTGGTGGATTTAAAATGACGGAGACGGTTAAAGGTAAAGGTTGATACCAGGAAAAAAGCAATTTCGGGTGACGACACTGCTAGCAGCAATTTTCGGGCTGTGGATAAAAATTCTGAGCTTTTGAACGGTCTCTGTGTGTGTATGGAAAAAGCTACGATAATGTGAAATAAATTAATGTTTTTGTTATGGAAAATCATTTCTACAGAATTATAACTCGAGATATTTGCTTTATACTTACACTTTACATCTAGCCTGGCCTCGACAGCAACGGAACGGGCGGCGTAGGATTCGTGCAGTGCAAGACACTTTAAAACTGTACCGTGCCGTTCCTTGTTGGCCGGAATCTGTACCACCGAGGCCGCCGACCAGGTGCGAGGATTATCCGGTTCCGTCGAGTTGGTTTGTGGATGAATGGGAGAGATCTCTTGATCACCTGAAAGGAATTAAGTAGAAAGTAAAGTAAAGTAAAGTAATAAAGTGTTATTGGACTGTTAGTCGAGTTAACATAAAACTAGTATCAAAGCTGTAAGAATATTTCGTCACAGGCTCAGATCGTCCTATCTTAATAAGATTTTATGTTGTTACCTAACATTATTTGCACTTAAATGTGGAAAATATTTTGTTGCCCTAAAAATTGCTGTAAAACGTAAGTCTGCTTTAGAGAAAAATGGAAATTTTTTAAGTCATCCTTTTACGATCCTTCCGACGAGCCAGTCGAAGAACTACTGGTATAAGGAAAACTGTAGTTGAATGATGGTTTGGGGATCGTGTACCATTTCTGGATCGATTTGGATCATATTCCAATATTCTCTCGTATTGAGAAAATTAAGAACCTTAATGCCCGGGCATGTCCCGGCCAATTCCTATCAACCAGACTGTGTTATGAGACATTAGAATACACCAGGAAATTCAAAGCGAAAACTGCGGTTCTTGTGGACATATTAACCAGCATTATTAGTCCCTACCATGAAGTGATGATAGGGATAGGAGATGTCTCACGAAGTATTTGAAATGGAACATTTCGCTTAATAAAAGACAAAAGCGAAGGGACGTCGACTTTGAAGGAAATGATACTGGAAATGAAGTAAGATTGCACAAGCAAATGCCTAGATTTAACATCGATTGAACCCAGATTGGCGGCGGATAACATATCGGGGCTCAGTGTAGACTTGCTCTGGAATTCCTGTTTTATATCTGCAAAGCGGTATTTCCAGCTAGATTCCAAAGTGCGCTGGCTCGTATATCTGTACTCGTAGCTGAAGCACGTCGCATTTCGAGCCTTATTCTTATTTGGTAAAGCGAATGAATAGAGACCTTAGCTTTGAAATGAGCACTGTAAAGCACTATAAAGAAGAATCGTTCAGAGAGCATTGAAGGGATTGACAATCAGGGTGTGAGGACATTTGGAGAAAGATTCTAAGATCTTCAGCAGAAAGAAGGTTACTATCATGCGGAAGAGTGTTGATGCAATCTTCAATAAAAAAAAAACCACGAACAGAATAGGACTAAGGGGTATTTCAGTTTTCCGAGGCGACAGTGGCACTGGTCTTCACACGGCAGGACGGGACGTCAATTCCCATCTAGACTGTTTAGCAAACCGATATGCAGGGTTCAACAATTCAGCTACGGCTAAAATCAAGTCACAGAAAGCCGAGCTCTTTCGAGCATTCCAGTCTGACAGAGAAGGACCTATTCGACATAAATTATCCTAGCCATGTCAGAACTAGAATGCCAAACTCAACAGGAAGATGTGATAGGATCGATAGGTCTTGAGGCAAGCTATCGAAATTTGCTTTTAAATCTGTATAGATAGCTTTAGAACGCTAGAGTATACACTCATGCTGGTGTGGGGAAATTTCGTTTCAAGTATCTCGAGTGAGTACTAAGCCGAATGATTGGTAATTTAAGCGATATATTTACACTAACTTTCCTAAGTACATAAACAACAAAATCAGTCGTCCAACGAGAAGATCAGTCATTTAATGTGAATCTTCTCGGTTGAAATAACAAATTTCGCGTAATTTCAACATTTCACTCACTACTCTTCCCAGTAACGCATTTGCTGTTGGTTCGTGGCTTAATTTGTTTTAAGCTCTTTCCAATTTTCTTTTTTTCATTCCCAAAACAGCTACTATCAGTCAGATATTGTGATGCCTCGCCGCTGCTGCAACGCTGTAAGCATCATTTCATTACATCGGCAAAGCGGCCTTAAAACACATTTTGTACTATTTTTAACACCACTCCAAGGGACGAACGAAGCGTGCAGTCGCTTTGAAGTATGGCATCCAGCTTTTATTATTACTATTTTCAGCTCAGATCTTTTTCTGTGTACGTATGTGTGTGTTAAGAATCACTCGGCACATGGATCAACGGCACAGGGTAAGCTAATTGCATACAGTGAAATGCACTTGCCAGTGAACCCTGTCTTCGTGTTAAACGGTGTGCGCTAGAGTGCATATTTGCCGGATTGCATCGTTCCGGGGCGCTGTAAACATGGCTCAAGAGGGTGCAGATTTTCATTTTAAAATTCCATTAAATTGCTTTTCATATTCACTGAACACCTAACGTCCTCGCTGTACCGTGGACGCTTTGAACGTTGGAGAGTGAGATAAAGTGAACGGATCCTTTTTGACCGTTTTTTTATGCTCTTGGAGATGATTATGATAGTTTGGGGAAAATGTGAAGGTTGAGAGTAAAAATGTCTGTGGCTATTACAATAAAGTTGTATTACATCGGAAATATCAACCGATCGAGATGGTGCTATAAATTGTTGCTATAAAAATACTTATCAGACTTATATGTTATAGCAAATCTCAATCAATCTCAAAATGGATGGCAAAACTAATAATCGGTGCAGCAATAACCGACTTCTGATGATAACTGTATGCAACTTAAGTTTGATACTCTTTTTACATGATTACACGGTTCTTCCCATTTATTCATGCATGGTCGAAAATCCAGAAAATTAACACCCAGTTTTGATTGGTTGCAACACGCAAAGAAAAAAAGCTTCCCAAATCATTTCCACCGTCAGTTTTTTAAGCTTTCCAATAAATGTATGCCCCTCCCGAACGAAAAACGTGAAGCACTTTCACACTTTTCCGTATTTCGAACTCCGAACGGCAACGCAAAATTTGCTGCATAAACGTTCCACACATGTCCACGTCGATTCGGCGGTTTCAAGCTGACGGGTCCCGATGGAACTGCTGATAAAGTGGAGTTATTTTAATGTTTTATTTTTCGCGTACCGATGAGCTTCTCCTGGTCAAATGGTGGATGCACGAAAGCAAAATAAAACAGCAACAAAAAATCCACTTATTCCTCTCCTCTCGCTTTCAATCCGTTCGCCCCTTTCCGAACCCGTGGTTGATGAGTTGGAGTTTTCCGAAAGCAAAATTTGCATATCACTTCAACGGGACGGGGACGAATCAAGAACCGGTCCCCAAATAATGTACGGTTTCGCCGATACACCCGAGTCCCGCACACGTTGGGGTCGTCGCCAAAGCGTGGAAGCCAGTGGAAAATCAAAACCTAAGGGCTAAGGGTATGCACGCGAAGGGCAAACCGCGAGCGCAGGTATAACCGGAAGGCGGATTTAAATTTTAAGCTTATTTACGGATCCGGAACGCTCGCTGCGTTTGGTGGCAGGTTTTTGCCACTGACAGCTTTCGGGGTAGGTTATTATTATTATTATTATTATTTGCCTGCGACTGGGAAGTTGTGGCGTGAGGAAGTGCTTTTAATTTTCTTTATGAAGTGTTTTGCTGCCTTCGTCGGTAGTTCTGAACGTGCGCATCCAGAATGGGGAGCGAAATTTTTGTTGTGGAGTTTGTGTGAAAAATAATTCATAATGTAAAGTTGCGGGATTTTGAATGTGTCATAGCGAGTGCTTAGTGAGCTCGGTAAGTAGCTTTTAAATTTGACTACTGTGGGGGAGATGTACGTGAATATTTGATAGGATTATTCGGGAGGACAATATTCCTATGCAGCAACACATATGCAGGAATATAAAAGTTAATAGTGTCCCATTATAACACCAGATTTTTAGGTAGAGGAAACGAAACCGAGCTGACAGCTTCAACATTCGATTACCATTACAATAAAATTGAATATAAAAAAGAAACATTCTGATATCCTGAAACGGACATCAGGACACCTGGTCCTCAATGAGCTCGCCGGTTCGTCGAGAGGATAAACTCGATGTTGGCGTTGGTGATGGTTGGGGCACTTACCTAGGAACCACTTCAATTGCGCTGGCGGATTTCCGTAGTGGGAGACACACTTTACCGTGGCCACCGCACCGGAATCGACCGTGACGTTGTGACCGGGAGGAACGTGAACTCCTTCGTGCTCTAATCTAGGTCGCTGTGGTGGCACTGTCAATGGAGCGATGAATAGAGAAAAAAGAGAGAATTAGCTTGGCAGATAAGGGATTTTATTGAATGGTTGTAAGTGGACTCATGCTGATGTAATTCGTGATAATTGTAACACTTTTCGACTCGCGTTGGAGTGTTTGCACGAGTCCTATCTCTCAGCACTTAAATGCTTTGGTAGATGGCGCTTTTTGCTAGTGTTAGTTTTTAGTACAAAGTTTGACAGTTTCAGCTGAATCGTCGATTTTTGCTCTGTTTTTTCCATGCTCTATTCTGCCTCTCGAACCCCGTGTATAAACTATGTGAGCATCGAGTAGGGACGTGAAACTTTTACGGGATGTTCTGGCACACCATACACACACACACACACACACACACTTACCTCTTACTACTAATCGCACCGGCTGGCTGGTAAGTGCGTCCTGGGTGGTAAAGTCGCTGGCCGTCACCTGGCACTCCCACAGCCCGTCGTCAAACTCGAGCTGGGCCGCCCGGACCCACAGCGAACAGTCGCCCCCGACGTGTGCGGTCTGGCCGATGCCGTACTGGCTGGCCCATTCGTACTTTTTCGGGTAGATGCCGACCGGTTTGTTGTCCTTCTGCCAGGAGCAGACGCCACGCTTGTCAATTACTTTGCACACCAGCAGCGCATCCTGACCCGGATTCACCTCGGTGTATTTGGGCTGCTCGGCGAAACGCTGTAGTCCGATGGTCACTGTGTGGAGAAGAAGAAAGAAGGACAAAAAGTGGATAAATTTTTGAGGATACAGGAGTAGAATAAAAGAACGCAATAGTGAGCAAAAGGGTCATCGGATGCAAACTGAGCGAGTGACGGATGTTGGGTATAGAAAATGGGCCCTCAGAGTGAGCCCGCGCGGGCAAGAGTGGTTTTAGGTGGAAGGCAAACAACGCTATTAGCATCGCAATTAGTTGGGTATGGTGCGGTATACAGGGCCTGTTCCTTGTGGACTATCCTGTGCTGAACGTACACTACCATATGTCTTGCTCCCCGGCTCTAGCGTCTGACAGGTTGTGGTTTTGTGAAATATGACTTATCTAGCCATAGGGCCAAAGGGCCAAGGCAAAGTTTTGAAATTTAGCAAAAAAATGGAAAGAACCTGCTGGCCGTCTGCCAACATGCAACCAGGGCCAACAATATATCCGGCAGCTTAGATTAGCGATGGGCTTTTGGGGTGGGGTCGTCTGGTCGGCATCTGGTCTGGCAAGCGACAAAGAATGTAATCCTTGTGTTCATGTGTGTTTGGGTAGGTTCTAAACAAGGCAAGCAACTGAGCAGGGACACCCGAGAGACGATAGGATTTTTATGTAAATTTATATTATTCAATTAGCTTTATATTCCATTCTGGATTAGTTAAGTTATTTGGGAAATCTTGAAAGGACAAGGGAGTTTTAATCTTAAGGAGTGCAATACAATTTTATCATTTTCAGATTTTTTTTCCCATTTAACACTTTTTAGTTCGCTCTGTGCTCTAGCCGTGTTTATGCTTAAGGTTCCAGTTCTGATGCAGTATTTCCACAGTTTTATTTCGCTTGACATGAACGACTTTCAAGATTACTTCATTTCACGCGTGCCTTAAATCTCAACCTGAGAAATCTGTAAGCCTTTGCCATGAGTTATTTGGCTGTCGTGTATTATGTGACGAATATTGATCAGTGAGTGATCTGAAAACTTATGCAAATAAGTCAAATTGCACATGTCGATCTACGATGAGTTTAGCTAGAAAAACTGAAAACTTTTCGCCAGCTTCTGTCAAACAGTCTAGCAATCATAAGCAGTTGAAACTAACAGCTCAACCCAAAGCTCAATCTTGCAACTTAGTTTTTAGATTTCTATTTGTAGAAAAAATTAAGGAACCGCCAAATCGTGATGATAAAATCCAATTATTATTTATCAAAAATCGCCTTGCCGTTTTTATAGATTGAAAGGTTTTTGTACTTATAAATACTCAAAATACTTTTGTTAAAATTTGTAGAACATTGGTGAGCTTTCTTGTCAAAGATGATTGAAAAATAATAAAAAAAAGGATTTAGAGCTTTTGCTCAAATTTAATGTTTGGGATTTTGCTCGAATAAAATCTTTTTCTTTAGATAAATTTAAGCTGCCAGTTTGCACAAAGAGCTAGGAACAATTAAGCTAATAAACGCTAAAACATAGAAAAAAAAACTGGCTTAGGGCTAATCATAGATCCCAACGCTAGTTTTACAGTTTTATAGCACATTTTAGAACAATTTCTGGTGTTAAGTATTTTTAGTACATACTGTGCTCAAGTATTGTTTATACCCGTAGTTTCAATTCTTATGCATTTTTTCTCTTGTATCTTTGAATTCAAAGCACAAACTTTAAGGATAACTCAAGTTTTGCCATCCTTAAACATCCATTTGACAAATCTAGAACCCTTTATCATACATTATTCGAATGTCATCCATTATTGGACTAATCTCGCTGATTGACAAATTAAATGCTTGTTACAACGAGCACCCTAAAGCGCTGCCCGCTGCCCGCTTCAATACTTGCGTACCCCGTACAGTTGTACTTCCCTGAAAACCCATCACCCAGTAACCTTACATTAGCGAGTAAATTAATCATTAGCCCTTAAGATTGAGTCGCACCGGTTTTGCACGCGGTTTCGGACGGTTCCGGAACTGAGAACTTGCTTCCCTATAAAACGTGAACCGCTTGATTAGGTTTAATTTACGGTGCGCGTATTTATAATCCGCACAAAAGTTTCCCGGTCACTAAATCAGCCAACGCCACCGTACGGCAGTATCTCGCGTCTATTGCCATCATTATTCAAATGGGCCGCACCCATTTCGCACCGGGCCCAATGCTCGCTGGTAAATATTTTGAGCAGCGCAGGCATCCGAGGCATCCTTCGCAGCGAAATGCGCTACATTCGTACCAGCCGGCAATGCTGAATGCGTCTTTTCCTGAGGCATTATTATATCGTCCAATATCGAATCGAAGCGCAGAAGAACTCGATATCGCTCGGGGTGGGCGAAAGGGATAGGATTTGATGGAGGGTGAATTCGGCTTTCGTCTTGGCGGCGAATTTGGGCACAAGGGTAATGAGTTTCTCAAGAATTAATTAATCATTGATACACCCTGACATGAACGATTTATTTAAACGTCGTTTTGGTACCGACGTGCGGTTCCTTTCGAGTGCCGAAGCCAAACGAGGGCTGAGTGCACAAATGAACGTGGCCCGACAGGCCAAGGCCGAGCTGTTATGAGAAACCATTTCGGGCGTTTTATTCATTTGCTACGCCGCCGGCCGGGATGGTTGCAATTGTGGCTTGAGACTTTTTGTCTGCGGAACGCTCCATTTCAAATGGGCCGCATACTAAATGGATCATAGAAAGCTGACCCATAAATCGGGAAATTGGTCCTGGTCTGATGGAAAAGAATTCTGGGCTGTGCTACAATGAAGCAGTGGGAAAAATTACTCCACTCCGAAGGAACGAAGGATGAAGCTTAATGATTGTCGAAATTAAAATTAGGTTCTGGTGGTGGTACCGTAATGTTGCAAATACGCGAGGAATTTTCCTCGGATTTCAGCCGTTGAAAATGGACACAAAAGCATGGCTGTATGTGTTTGCTGCGCTCTCCTTTTTTTTCTCTCTCCCTCATTCTCACGCTTAGTCGATTTGCTTCGCTTTTATTCAAATTGTTATCGTTACGATGCGATCGCCATTCGGATCATTTGAATGGAGGCAAGCAAGGAAAAAAACGACTATTCCGGTGGAAAGATTATATTTTCATTTCCTTCCGAGTGTACGCTTACTGGAAGACTTTGTCATTGTTCCGTTCCACGATGAAACGCTCGCGTGAAAGCGTGAAAGCGAGAAAAACAGGGATGGGGAAAATTATAACCCAAGCCGAAAGGAAGGAAAACCCGGGCGGGCAAACCGATCACCGATGCTATTGTGCACGGTTGTTCGTTACTCTGTTTTCCAATCCATTGGCAGCAGCTTATTATGAGCGCCAAGTAAGGAGTAAGGAGTGGTAAGGATTCGAAAACGGAGCTACCATGAGAAAAGCCGGAAAAAACACTTTTCATTGTGGCCAGTCTGATGTGTTTTTCTTTAGCTTGCCTCAAACATCATTATCATTCCAATTTCCACGGAATCGAGCTGCTTGGTGCCGCTGTGTGCATTAATATACCGAACGCGGTGAAAATACGATTACACGTTACTCCTTCGAGAGGTTCGCTAATAGAAGGTAGCAAGAAGTTGCTGATTGTTGCTTGTTGAGAATGAATTAAGGCAGAAAATATTATTTATGAAATGCTGGTGCTTTGTTAGCACCTTAAACAGCTGTTTATCACTCGTCTTTTTTAAAGGTTGCTTCCAGTTTAAAGTTAGACTATGTTAATTTGAAAGGCTCTTCAAGTTTTCCAGCCCACGTCCATCCCACCACAAATATTGAATGCAATAAAAAACGAATCAACATTCGGATGGGAAAAGAAAGTTTGTTACGCACAGCAAAACCGGCAGCTTTTTGGGCACGCATCTCGAGAACTCTTTGCCAGCGCCAATAGCTACCGGTCGATATGTTTTTTCTTCGTCAATATTTTGCCCACCAACACCTACCAGCTGGCTACAAAGTGGAAAGTTTTGATTCGATTTTCATCCAAAAATTTGTTATACCCACAAGCTTCCATCCTGCCAGACGAAAGTTTGCCGGGTTGTTTGCGCAAAAGGGGGTAAAGTTTGGTTATTATGTATGCCGAACGATCGTTTAGCTCACGCAAACGAGTCTGTTAATAATCGCAATCAGTTTAATGATTGTTGAGAGGTTGGCCGGTGCTTATGGTATTTACAACTTTTATTAAGTCGTTGGTTTATTATAAATTGTTTAATACGACAGTCTGACTGCAGGATTTTGTGGCACATATTTATCTGTTGAATTATGCGCACGGGTGCTGGTTGCCTACCGGTCATACTACAGCCTGAGGAAACTTCTCCGTTGTAAATACCTGTCGCGACATACGCCTCTGAGACATGGACTCTGCCCACAACTGACGAAGCCCTCTCAGCCGCGTTCGAGAGGAAGATGCTCAGAAAGATTTTTGGCCCTGTATGTGTGGAAGGATAATGAAGGAGTCGCTACAATGACGAGCTCTACGAGCTGTACGATGATCTCACTATCGTGCAGCGAATTAGACTCGCCAGGCTCCGGTGGGCTGGTCACGTTATGAGAATGACACCGGACGACCCAGCCCGTAAAGTCCTTTTGGGCCGTCCACACGGACAGTATGTAAGTATTTATCTGTCAAGAGATTTTTTGTACATGCCAAGGACTTATCAACATGAAGCGCTGGATTCTGTTGATATGAATTTCATTTATCGGGCTTCTATTTCACCAGTTCATTCAAAACGAATGGTTTACTTACACTCGTCAGGATCTTTTGCTTCGTTTTTAACACTACAATCTCGGTCCCTTCTTGCCATCTCCGGTTTTCCAATAGATACGCACCAGGTTGCTAGCTTCAGCCGCTCAAATTATAAGCTCTTCAAGCTGTACCGTGATCTGCTTTAGAGAACTTATCCGATACTCAAGTTATTAGGCGACCACGACCGGAGTTGAAGTCTGTCTTAGAAACATCAATGGGTAGGCTGAAGTCGAATGTATCCTAAACCTTCTTCTTCTTCTTCTTCTTCTTCTTCCTTGGCACCACAAACTAGACAGGTCTCGGCCTTTCTGTGACATGTTGGAATTTGAGTTGGAATTTGAACACTGGTCCTGCCGTGTGATGTGTCCTCAAAAGTGGTAAGAATAGTCAACATGTCAACGGTTGGATTGACCTGCACCGGTACTTTGGGAGTGTGTCCCAGAAGTCAGAAGTGGTCAAAAAGGTTCATTAATGTCGATGCAAGATAACAGAGACGGTACCAAAAGAAGAGACAGCTCATTGCATCTTCTTACAGAAAGACGGTCAAGATCTAAGAGATGGAACCTACGATGGACGATACGATAGAAGATTGATATGCTCAGGTCATGAAAGCAAGCTTAGGGCGTTGCTAATCAGCTTACGTCAAATCTTACCAAGTCGACCATTACAGCAGGTAGTTGGGAAGCTCCAAAGCACACAAGAATACTCCAGGACCGAACAAACAATTGTGCAACATCTTAGACTCGCCTCACCTGGGGGACTGATTATATCTTTTGAATGGCACTGAACGAAGCAGGCAGTAAATCCCTGGATAAAGTCACATGCCACTTAGGCAGAGGAGGGGTGGTAGACCTAAACTGAAGATGGTTTATGGCGTTAATGCGCACTTTCGAAAGACCTGCATAACTGCTTGGCCTACGACGGTTTAGAGTACTTCTGCCAGAAACCACGCCAAAGGAGTTGTAGTGCCTGATAAGTTAGTCAGTTAAACTTCAGAATCATGAGCTTGTGTGCATTGTAAAAACTGTTGAACAAATAAAATTTACTGAAAGCAACGTCGATTGAACAAACCCTTCTTAAGAAACACTGAAGAGTGAAAACATTTCGCTCGGACTGACAAATTTGCTCAAGTATGAAACCAAGGTGTTGAAATAGAGCGCCCCTCGAATATTAAATCCATATACATACTAACGAAACATCTGTCGGATGTTGGAATAGTCGTCACGAGCAATTCAAAAATTCTGTTGACATTTGAAAATACGCCATCAAACCCTGTGCGACTTTTCAGTTCGATACGCTAAGAATAGACCTATTAATTGACCCACCCAATAGGACAGTTTGCGTTGGAATAAAAAAAAACTAGCTCACCACGTCTCTCAACCTCAAGCTAAAGTGCCACGCGGGAGAGTTTTCACACTCACCCATTCCTCCCAATTGAACACCGGCCTAACGGAAAGGCTTCGTTCGTTCGTTCGTTCGTTCAGACGCTGAAGCACATCCCATTTCGCTAATAACTCCGTAGCAAGCAGACCGATGCAAGCGAAAAAGCCGCTGCTGCAACCAGGCACAATATGCAATCTCAGCGTAGCCTGCTGTCGGCAAGCGAAGCGAATGTCAATTGCATTTCATGCGATTGCAATTTTTATCCACTTGCCAGTGAACCATTCCCGTTGCAGTTTCGTTTTTTTGTTGATGTGTTGATTTCATTCAGTTCAAAATTTTCTCACCAAAAAGGGGTTTGCAGAAGTTTGGAGGTGTTGTTTTTTTGTTTTTGCTGTTGCATTACTTCTTTCGATTCAACCACCGAATCGCGCTCAAAGTTGACTGACGAGTTAGGGGGAAAAAATAGTGAATCAAAAAGCTCCCTTCGTTGGCTTTTATCGCAATTTTAGATGTTGGTCGTACACGGAAAGGGGAAGGCCAAAAAAAAAAAATGCTGGACACAAGAACTCCAACCGGCCCAAAAACGCTTCACAGAATCATTGACTCGGCAGATTGTTTAGAAGCTGACCGAGAGTGTGTATATGTTTTGCTCCACTCGAAGCAATATCCCCGATGGAAGGACCACGATGAATCTCTATCATCATCATCACCGAGAACATCATCCTGCCCGATGAACCAGTTCCCGAGGACGCCAGAAAGCTGCAGAAATGGCCAACGCCACCAGAAGGG
This sequence comes from Anopheles stephensi, assembly GCF_013141755.1. NCBI lineage: Eukaryota > Metazoa > Arthropoda > Insecta > Diptera > Culicidae > Anopheles > Anopheles stephensi. The sequence goes on from NC_050202.1 coordinate 49,332,953, forward strand.
AAACGGGTGATGCAAACAACAGATCCCTTTTAGCTAAGCTTTCGATTCACAGGACACCGGTGAAATGACCGGTCGCGAAATTCGCAGTTTACCGATGCGCCCTTACGGGAACTCGGAAACTGTTGCCGACGGCTAGGTTGCCTGTCTGGTTGCCTGTTGTTTTATTCCGGCACCTGTGTGTTCCTGTTCAAGAAGGCCGCCGACGTACCTTCGCGTAGAGAGAGAGTAGCGAAGTTGCGAAGGCCCACTAGGCAAGCCTGACGATCCAGGCTAGGAAACGCCGTCATCTATCAAACCCGTCGAGCACCCAGTTTATTTGACGCCCAATTTTAATTCTGTCCGGGTTCTTCTGCACTGGCCTGTGGAACAAGTACGCGTAATAGATCTGCGATAGCGAGTGGTTGCAGTTTTCCATTATTTTCTACCATAGCATAACGACCTCAGGACTTGATTTAGGCTGAATCGTGGATTCTTGGCGAACAAAATCTTAATTCTCTTGCGTGGAGCCCCCAAAAACCACCGTTTGATCAAGCGGCCCTTTTTTGGGTATTTGTTTTGCTTCCCGATTCCCTGCACCGGACAGTTGTTCTGCGATGAGTCCGCGGATTGGAGCGATTGTCCTGCTTTTTTTTGGTCACCGTAACCCCACAAAACGATGGTTTTTTTCGCGCTGCGTATGTTTAAGCTGCTGCAAATGGCTTTTTCACTGGTGTCATGTGTAGACGCAGGCAGGAAGTTGATACGGATCTAAAACTCGATATCGAGTGGTTAACCGGATAGAGTCTCGGAAATAGGTAACACTTGCGCACCATAAAAGACCCCCGTGCAGTACGCCCAGGATAGTGACGGGTCTCGCGCTAGAGCTTAGGCTACCGGTTAGAGTTGCAGCAAATCTCGGGTCTCGCGGAGAGATGTGTTTACTCGGGAAAGTTATTTAACGCCCGAATGCACCGAACACTGTTCGGCGCGGAACCGCTCGATCCGTGGAAAGTGTCGGAAAATCGGTTTGATTCAATTACAGTACTTTCAACGGTGGCTAGCTAGTTCGTGTTTGTGTGTCAGCGGGGGATTTTTTTCTGGGACTGCACCGTGGGACTCCTTTTTTGTGTTTTAATTTTTTTTTTCAACCGTGCACCACTCCAAACTTTTCCCGCGAACTTGTGCCAGGATTTGGGATATGCGGTAGGGTATGCTCTAATAAAATAATTGGTTTTGCGGGTGCCGTGTCGGTACGGGCGATGATGCACCGGTGCACAGGGGTTTAGCATTCGTAAATTTGATTGGAAAAGTTTGCACCTGGTTTGCTGCAATGACATCAGCATTGCAAACCGTGCCCAGCCATCGCCCACCCACCGACCTGGTACGGAAAGTGGTGCAAAATGCAAATAAATCACGATTGCACGAACCACTCGGCAAGTTTTCTTTCTCTTCCATTCGGTGCCGGTGCCGGTGTACTTTGTTTGCTTGTTTTGCTCGAGTTACATGAAACGGGACTTAATATAATTTAAGGTTTGTTGTGGGGTAAATAAAATATTCAGAGACATACTTGAAACGCGTCTGGGTGAAATGTGTGCTCTCTAGGAGGTGAAATTTGCCGCATAATGTTGATGACTTCCAATGTAGTGTCTTGGGGTTGCTCTTCTTATGTCATATATGCTTTAATCCTGGTGGGATATGTTTATCTCATATTTATGTTATGCACATTGGTTAATTTGTGTTTGAAGTCTACATTTTTCATCTGTATGTATTTCTTGATCAAAACATTCCTCTTCTCCGTTAAGATCAAAACAGTCCTCTAGTAATGACGAACTGTCTTAAAATCTCTTCAGCTCCTCTACTTAGATCGATCTGATTCTACCAGTATGAGGGTGTACAAGAAGTCGCATATAAAATTGGCATATTTCTATTTTCTTATATCATTGCGTATTTAAGGATTCCTCTTCATTTATATAGCACACGTCAGAATACAGGGTATCTGAAACCCTCCGGAAGAATGAAAGAGAATATCTTATATCATGATGATTCATGTCAACTATCAAAAGGGGATATTATGACTGCTTCCCAATGCTCCCTGAACATGGTAGAAACAATCAACCATGAACTTAAGACTTGTTACGAATGTAGACTAAATCTTCTCAAACTTAGATGTGTGTTTCGAATTTGTATTCCCTGGATTTGATGTGATGCTTCCGCATATTTTTGATTGGGTTTGATATGGTTGAGTTCTGGTTACTTAGTCTGACTAGAAGTTACTAAACACTATAGCCAAGCTTTACATTACAAAGGAAGCCTATGGTAGGCAGTATTTATGGCAGCAAGATTAGGCCTCTTGCCACAGCTCTGCAAAAATTCAAGAATGGTAGCCTGGTAATGTCTGCGTCTCTATTAGTCCAAATGTTTGGTCTTTAAACTCCCTAGACCTTAACCTGATCGATTGTTTTGTATAACCCGCAGTTTAAAAAGACACCAATAACACATTCTTTAATACAAAATTCCAGTGAAAGGATACAACTAAACCTTTTTTAACAGGTCCCAAGGACATTGGCATTTTCAAGGTTTCGAAGGATTGGAGCTGAGATCGATGGTAATGGTAGCTTTTTGAGTGAATCTTGCTGATAGTATTGTAATTTACTATACATTTATCTATTTGCCAATTTTGAGATGTTTTCAAATGCCAAACTTATCCCGATTACCCTATATGCTTAGACAGAATAAGAATCGACAGATCGTCTATCGTATTGTTCTATTTCGTCTAATGATCACTTATCAGTTAGAAGGAATCAATTTGAATACTAGTCTATCGCTAGTCAATGTCTCTTTAGTGTGTACGATTTTTAAATTTTCTTTTTGCTTAGGTGCCTCTGCATCTGATGCAATGATTAATATCAGTATCGTGAGGTGAAATGAATGATGTAAGAGAGCTCTTTTAGACATTTAGACAGGAAGTACATGAAAAAGCTTAAATCCATATTTATAGCAAAATTCACCCAATTCATGACAAACATCCCACTGCATGCTAGCAACCAGCCAACTGCAGTGTATTTCACCAAAACAGATCACGTATTCGCTTTACCGGTGCCTATCCAGTTCATGTAACATCAACTTTGCCCAAGATCATCTTACCAGCCCAGCAAACTCCAAGCCCCATCAGGAAGTAAGATAAAGCGCAAGGTGTCGTTGTGCATTAAGCAGGAATTAAGACACAACCGTGCGCTGGTTCCTAAACGAAGCCAAAACTTTTCAACAGCACCGAAACCATCAAGCATCGAGCAGCGTGCGAATCGGGAGTGCTGCAACTCTGCTTTCTTCACAACAATAACTGCTTACACGGACGAAATCTCGGAGACTCGGTCCCGAACCCACGACGCGCCAGATGCCTTAATGAGCCAAAGGAGGTAAGTTTATCCTGCTTCCTTCAAGTCGAAGGTGTCAAAATACGGTGTGACATGCAAGCGACACGCGTTCCGTTCTGTTTCCGTGCCCATCGTAAAATGCTCCCCCCCCCCCCCCATCAGCATCAGCGCCACTGGTATATCACCTAATATCGTGATGAACTTCATTACGAGCTTTCGGCTTTCCTGTTCACGCTTCAGGAGACTTACGACCAGCACAGGCTGAGCAGGCTTTTCGACGGCTCGATGGATGGTCGTAAAATTTAAGCAAAACAAACGAGACCATAAACCATACGAATCTTGCCCTCGCTCGCAAGAAAGTCCACCGGCTTCTTGCTAGATTGTGGTTTCGTGAGCAAGGCAGCAACCTTAGACATTCCTCGCAGTCAAAATGCGTAATCCGTCATAAAACATGAAACCCGGAAACCTCAAACCAACGCCAATAATGCTTTTCGGGGTGGTTGTATCGGAGCCGGGCATATCGGTGAATCCCTTTTCGCAGTCCAGGAGGGGACAGACAGCCGGGAATGCTTGTGATGGTTATGATCGGAGCACGGGTCTTCACCCGCAAAACTGCCCGAAGGAATCATAAATTCCGGTTCAACACCATTCCGGTTGTGAGTGCAAGTGAAATGGTAACGTGAGCGCTTTCCGATCACTTTAATCGGATGCTCGGTGGACGAGTTCGACGAGCTTTAAAACGGATGATGCGTACCTTTGAACTAAAACGCTCGCGTTGGTTTAAATGTTGCATCACATCGGTTCAGAATGCGTACAAGGGAATGGAATCCATCCGTTTGCTGTGAGGTAGTCAGTTTGACTTCACTGTGGTTGGTCGGTGAGTGAAGGATAGCAAGACCCACGCGGGGATATCCGTATGGGAATCGTTATGCAAAGCTTAACTGATCTCGGGTATTTGTTTCGCCGGGTATAATGTAATGAATTCTCGGAATACATTAAGCCAATACTTCATCCCCGGTAGTGCTCCGGTTCTGGTGAATTCTGAACTCCACTTTGCGATGGTCATTCGATTCGCTGCATCGTAACGCTATGTTTACAGCAGGGCAGTAGGGTCGCAAAAAATATTAATAGTCGTTCCCCGGTTTCGTTCCCAATTTTTTCTTCACCCGAGACTCCCCTTCCATGCATTCCGGAAAGTTATAATATGTGCTCGAGTTTTTATGTGCCGGGTTCTAGTGTCCCCTGGGGTGAAATTTTCAAATCGAGAAAGGAAACGATGAAAACGTGGCATTTACGAACTACGATTGAAATGTGGCCATCTTACGGTATCGGGAGCCGTTGTGGCGCGAGCAGCAGCACAAGCAGCAGTAGCCGCCGCAGCGAGGATATTAATGATAACGTTTATGGGAAAAGTTTACCATTTAGATGGACGGAAACGGAAACGTTGGGATGAGTTTTGGGAGCGAGTTTCCTCTTCTCTTTTTTTACATTTCATGTGATGTGAGTCGATTGGAAGATCCATATGCACGGTGGATCTCAAAAAATGGACTACGCTTCATAGGGGGTTTGTGTTTGTGAGGATGTGTTGGATAAAATCAGTAAACTACTTCATCCTTATTGGGTAGCACTGGTGGATGTAAAGAGCTATGGTTCACTTAAGTGAGGGATGAAAAGTGTCAGTCTTGACATTATTTCACACACATGACGATTGGTGCAGTTTTGAGTAGTGAGCGAATTTATCGACATCGCTGCAACCATAACGAAGTATTTGTTCGACTCCTATCTATTTTTTAAATAAGTTTTTTTGTTTAAAAAAATATTGAAATTTTCTAAATGATTGCTTGTTTTCTTGAACATTCGGAAATTAAATTATTTGGTTCTACGTGTTTTTAATACTTGTTTAATAATAATTTGCAAATTGAGATTTTATAAAAAGGTCTCAGAACTAGTTAGATTTTTTGTTGAAGTATTTTAAGCAAAATTGTTCAATATAGTCAACATTAATATAGATAATCCAACAACCAGCAACTATCGCCTTTTTTTATATTACAATCTCCAGATTTGTAGGCCTGCCTTTACAGGCTTTCCTTGAACTTACTTTACAGGGGGCTAGATACTTCGTCTCGCGAACGGACTTCGTTTTGGCTACTGAACCGCCCAAGCATTGCTTACTTTACATATAACTTTTAAAGGACTAAGTGAATTGTTCGAGCACTAAACGAATTATGACCTCACAACTAAACAAAAAACAAACTCAGTCAAAAGACCTATTGTCAATAATTTCTTAGTTGATTTAATCCCAAGTGGAAATAAACTCCATATTTTTGTGCGTTATAGGATATCCTGACAAATAAGCTTCTCGCTACAAACTGGAGGATTTCCAATCCGACTACGGCGACAATCCGATTTCCTTTACGACGATATTCTTTAATTGCTGTGTGATGTTAATCGGAAATGGCATAAAGAGTGGCAATATCGTTTCAAATGCTGAATTTGGATAAAGGTAGAGCTCGCCTTCTTTTGCACAATTATTACTTAATTTATATTGAGAACTAACTGTAATTTTAAATTAAATTATTTTGTCCTATCTCGTCATGCTCTTGTTCCACTGTATACTTCTACGAAAGCTTGCAAACAAGTGTGTTCCATGTAACTTGTTTGCCTTATCTATTTCTTAGACAGGATTTCGAAAAAAACTGGAACCCAAAATAGATATCACGCTTTATAAAATGATAAATACGTTTCCCGAAAACATTTAAATTAATTTTTCAAAAAAAAAAATTGTTGTTCCATTGAAAATCGATACCGTGACTTCAATATTAAGATTTTATAATATTAAGTGATATTATGCTACTGTCCATCAATTTATGACAAGTTAAATTTAGCTCAAAACTGTATCAACATAAAATAGTCCTTCTGTCGAGTTACAATAAAATTGAAATTTTTAACAGTTTTACATATTTAGTGTTTACAAAGAATATACGAAAATGCTGGTTTTCTTTTCGTATTCCAGTCAAGCAAATTTTAGGGAATTAGTCTTCCGTGGGAAAATAAAATTGTGAATTTACATATTTTCGGAAAATCTCTAGTATATATTTGGAGGAATTTGATACAAACTAAGTAATTATTGTTGGCTTTCCATAACCATAAGCATACCTGAACAATCACGTCTAAGTTTGCCTAATTATTGAATTAAACTCTTGCCAATTTTACATCCTACAAAGTTTACGCTCGATTTATCAAAGTTAACCTTGTTGTAGTGAAGAAATGCACAAATTACAAAACTATTTAATAAAAATACATTAAATGGTTTTCGATTCTCATATGCCATTTATCAACCAAACTCAACATATTTTCACGGATGAAAAATCGTACTACAAAACTCTTCTGAAAATTTTCCTTCCAACTTTCATCCATGATTACCATACAAAGCACGACGTTAAAACAACAGCATACAAATGTTATTAGAACCATTACAATGAAAAGTGAATCAACTTAGGCTCTTGGGAACACATCGAAATAAGCCATCATTGGTACGGGGGTTGCCGGCACAGCACACCATCCTGCTGATGGTGTATCAATATTTGAAAAATCGAATTAGTCACTTTTGTCGTCCGCATTTTCCTCCAATGCCATTTATCCACGTCGATCGAACACGCACTGTGTTCCCTTAAATTTTCCCTAACAGAGCAAAAAAAACAACCAACAAGCATCAAGGAAAGACGACGAACGAAGTTGGTGCTCGTCGACGGGCAAGGCTCAAAACCCCAACCCCAAACACTCTCGATACGATGACAGAAGCCAGTGGTATTGGTAGATGTTTGCCGTAATCAATCAGTATTTGCAAATTCAATAATTCCGCATGAAAATAAGCTAGCTCACAGGGCCCACAGCTGTGCCGGGAACATGCGTCACGGAGGCTGCCTCCGAGTCACCAGGTGCCCGGGCCGTTCGTTTGTGTTTTTTGCCTTGTTTTTACTCTCTTAAATCCTCAAACAGAACAAAGCGGAAACGATGGATTGAAGGGTGGGTCAGAGGAAACAAAAAAAAAAAAACAAACCCTCACATGGAGTGATCTCGCCTTGCGAATACATATGTGGCGTTGGTAATGATCCATGCATGTAGGAACAAAGCATACCCTGTCACGGAAGAGCAGAAGGATATTGGGGGTTGGGTGGCCGGTGGGTACACACCCCGTACAAGAGGCAGGGTGCAAATAAGATTTACTTTGCAGATCCAATTTGCCCCATCGTACCACCGTGCAGCGTTTGATGATCGACGTACGCCTTAAACTAATTGCTGACGCTGCCGGCGTTGGAAAATTCGTGACTTAGATTCGGGGGTTTTTCGCTCGGTGGAAAATTGGCTTATTTTATGGCTCGTTTAGCTGCACGATGGATGGATTTCGTGCTGATGTTGATTGCTAATTTACTTTGGCAAAAGATAAACAGAAGCGTTGTTGTACCAGCCCGTTACAAGTTTTGCTTCGGCGGAACGAGTGCTGTTTGCTGGAAAATTGTTTAACATGTTAGGGAGCTTGACGCAACTGAAGTTTCGGTGTCCTGGGGGAAGTGATTTACTAGTGTGGAGGTGGAGAAATGTCTTTTTGATTGGAACATTTTTGATGTTCGACATTGCATTACACATACGGAAGGCAAAAAAACACATCGGAGAAATGCATTTGTGAGAAATTAATGTGAGTCAAAAATTATGCTGTAACGTGTTTTCGATTATTTATTTGCTGTGGACTGGTGAAGCAATTTCGGAGAATTTTACCGGCTCGAAGTTAAGATCGAAATGATGCCAGAGATGTAAGTCTTGTAACTGTTTTACAACTTCCAATAAAATCCTGACGAGTGTAAAATTTTACAGTCGCTGCCAGGAAGCACCCTCAAATAGCACCCTTGCGAATAGCATACAATTTGTTCCTCGCTATCACTGATTAATGTCTTAATGTAGGTCGCTTTTACGACTAACGCATACATTTTTTTAACATTTTATAAAAAAAAAATTATAGACAAAAAATAAAATAAATTTCTTCATTGAAATAACTCACAGCGATGAACTTTGAGAAGACTTTTGTTACGTATTGTTTATGGGAAAAGCTTTTAAAATTCAAAGCGTTAAAAGAAATGCTTTGATTATTATGTTTCTTTGCAATAATTTAAGGATTTTCAGTAACGTCGGAATAATCGAGCTGGTAAGTCATAGCAAGCATGTTAATAGGTAAGTGTGGCAGAAGATGATTCAATCGGGTCACTGTTTAACGTCACAAAAGAGGTCTTAAGTCACTTGTACAAGTTAAAAGAATGAAGTATGAACCGGTGTTGGTATAGGCTTTATATAAAGATAAACATTTAGCGGGAAGAAACAATTGGACCACTTTTTATTAATTTTTGACCTTTTTTAGTTTGAAGAAAAGATAGCAAAAGCTGATGTTAGTCTAAGTCAAAAATTCTAACGTTATCAAATATTTCATTAATTTCCTCCATTTTTTTATTCGGCACTGTGACCTCAACTGGTCTTGTCCAAGCAATCCTGACTTTCTTGATTCAATTTAACTCTTAATCTGAATAGTCAGTACGTCGAGACGGACCTTCCAGGATTTGATACTCAGACCTGCCCTGAAACGCCTTTCACAATAAATGAGCTAGTCCGTGTTCAAGTTTAAAAGTTTTAAGAGGAAATCATAAGTGGAAAGTGAAACGAGCAGAATCGATTCCTTGAATGATCCCATTATATCCTCATTGTATCAAGATCGTTGAGACACGTTTATATAGTTTTATAGGACCACTTTAGTACACTTCCAAGACACTGCGGTGATTCGTCCTGGAATTGTACCACCATCACCACCGATACACAGGTGAAACGCTTCGCCCATCTCTAATCCTGGCACAAGCTAGACCCATCTCTAGTCTTTGCTCGGGCTAAGCCCATCGCTAGGCATTATAAATCGGATGCGATCGGTATAAAACACAGTCCATAGGAAACACTCGATCAGTGTTGAACAACTTCCACCGTTACGAGCTACATCCGTGTAGAGAAAAGTAAGATGAGACAATAGCTTTTTTTCTTTGAGAGTCCTATACTATCCCACGAGTTCGACCACACGTCACGGTAGTCGTGTTTAACGCGATGGCAGGATTTGTCGGATGTGAGAACGATTTTGGGAGATTTTTTAACTCGATATCGCCAAAGCTATCCAAACGACCCTGGTTTGGCTTTCATCCGTATGATGTCATATCTTTTTGCGTTGGACGTCCAACGGCCTGCGCACAAACCTGGCTCTAATGAAAGCTTTCAGCTGTTAACAGTCTACCACTTTCAGTGATATATTGTCTTGAGATGCAGTTGATAACGCTAGAGGATCTTTGTGAAAACCTGTGAATGCAATAGGTTGACAACAAACAGTCCCGATAAGAGATATACTAGCAACAAAAGTTCTGCCTTCTATGAAAATGATATGAATATTTGTAAGGGACCGTGACTTAAGCCTTTTCAATGTCTTCTCTTGCTTTTCCTTAAGATTTCAATGCATCCATGTAGTTTTTGTCATATTGGGTTCATTTAACACTTTACTCAACACTGTACCAAGTCAAAACAAACTAAGTACATATGGCAGAGACGAGAACTGTGGCCGACTACTGATATGCGAATGATCGCGAATAGGATGCAGATACAAACTTAAAAAAAAACACCGGAGTTGGATTGGGATAAGACATATCATCAGAAGGAAATGCATGTCTTTCGAGAGTCATCTCAAAACTACGACACGTATACTGCTTTTGGCACATTTGCAAGTGGTTTACATGCAACAGCAGCCACCATTGTCATAAAATTTCAATTTTTCCTCTTCAGAACTGATGCGCCCTGTAAGTGTCCAACTTTTGAATAAAAATAAATCATAAATTTTCAATTTTAATCCCCCCGACCAGTGTACTCAAGTTGTTACTAATGGAAATCTTATTATTTTAAGTTAGCTTGAAGTTTGACGATACTTAACACTTAACACAGCAGGGGAAACCATTGGAGTTAACACACTTCAAAAACAGTGACGGATTAAGCCAGAACGTGCTCGTACCGTTACAGTGCTTCCCAAAAAAAGGAAACAAAACCAGGTACAATAAAGTATCGCCGGTGAATATGCCAGTTTTCCCGGCAGACCTCATTGTGCTTGCACTGTTCGTAGTGGATTGAATAGCAGAAGTTATTATCATAATTTATCTGCCAAGACAAATTTAAACCTTCCACCAAGAAGCGAGCATCATCCACCCGTCCACAACCCCAGGAACCTCCACGCTGTGGCCGTCCGCCGCACGAAGCTTCGTCTAAAAAGATTATGTTAAAGATTTGGGTTGATTGAATATTCTCAACTTTTTCCATCTCGAAGCCGAAAATCGGCTTTCCGTCGGTTTTGCCGTAAGTTAGTCAGGCACTACGAACGCGACGAGGACAGCTCGGCTGTAACCGAGGAACTTGCTCGAACGATGACGCAATGGTAGCAATGAAGCACAGATAAAGACAAAGGAATGATCAAAGATGAAATGCTGCCGGGTGCTGCTCCTTCTGCTCCCCCCAGGGATTACCTTGAACGCGTTTGTATTACCTGTCCTCACGGTAATCTTACGCTCGGGTTTCCCGGAGCCCAGCTCGCGGTGGTAAATACCGACCAGCTCGTCACCATTTACCAGCGTAATGGTTTTCGTCTCTTCCAAGAATGGGGAAGTTAATTTTGACTTTCAGCTAATTTTCACGACTAACGAGATGCTTTTGTTGAAGATTGAACGAGAAAAAGCCAAAGGAGGAAAAAAAACTTCCCTCCCCCAAATGGATGCTGTCCCAGGAGTAAGCAGCAACACGAACTTGCTGCAAGCTCCGGAAAGAACTTCCGGCTAGTGGTGGTGCCGTACGGTGTACAAAAACTGCATCCGGGCGGCATCAGGTGAGTGGGGCGGGAAATTTCGCTGAGCTAACTATTTCACTGATGACGCTCGTGAGCTGATGCCGGGCGCCAAAGTTTGTGCCGTAGTGACTTGGTCGTAACTGATTTTCGCGACCGCGAGTTACGCGAAAGCCAACTCCAATAATAAAGTAATCCATCTAGCAGTGGGTAGCGGCGATGATGCTTCATCCTTCAGAGCTGTGGATGAACTGCGTGTGTGTGTACCATACATTTATTTGATGTATTACAGGCGTAATCTTGGCTTGGAAAGACGTTAGTCCAAATGATGGTTAAACACTGTTTCTCTTAATTGAAGATATTCGGATGTTTTCAAGAATTATCTCCAACATCGCCACAAAAACTGTCTGGGTGATTAAATTCTCGCAAAGGGAATAGCCCAGCCTTACGTTGCTCTATAATTACGCATTAATTAGGTCCCTAGAGACTCGTTATAGTGTCGCGGATCCGAAGTGGGACAAAATCTGAAACCATTATTTTGTTCTCAAAGTGGTTCCAGTGTAAAAGTGTAGAGATGTCGATTAATATTTAATTAAGGGTTAAATTAGAGCTCCAGGGCGAGTGCAAATATTTTAACCTATGAACAATTGTTGAATAAATGCCAACATTATTTCAAACTCATCGATGAAGTTTAAACAAATTAATAGCTGTAATGCTTCAAGAATAATATAATTATTGCTTATAACCGCTCGTCCTAATCGTAAGTCCTATGGGTTGTATTTGTTCTCAAAGTCTTACTTACTCTATTTTTACTAACCAACAAACCATTTTTACATTTGTTATTCCATTGCATGTTGCTAGACATGCCTGAGTTTTACAAACTGAAGTGTGGTTTTGATTTTTGCTAGCTTCGGAACACACTTTACTCTGCACTTCACACGTACTGAGGCCCTTATTGGGTGTTTGTCTACATTTACTGCTCCAATTGACTGCTTGTGTCCGTCTGTCTGTATAAACTTCCCCCGAAGCACCACAAGCAATGTGAGTGAAATGAATAAATTAGCATAACACATGTAACAAAGTAGTGTTCGTTTAGTGCCAGAGATTCTCTGCCGCTTGCATTACGTTACGTTGTTCGCAACTGCAGCTACACCATACGAACTGAGCTACCGAACTCAGCCGCTGACGCGCGCGTGTGTGTACCGTTTGACCGACCGAGGTTAACGTACTTCGACCGATGCTGGTGAAGCTTTCGAATGGTTTCGCTCTGAATATCAACACACACACACACAAACACACAGGGGAGGGTTTTGTGTTGGGAAGAGTTTTAAATGGCATGAAATAAGCAAAAGTGCCCGGTCCGGCCACAACTCCGCTGAAAGGAAGGAAAGCTCGGGGAAAACCTCATCATTACCACTACCGTGTGTAGAGAAAACTGTGCAGGGTTAATGTTGTTTTTATCTCTCTACTCGCTTTTGTTACGGCGGCTGAGCTAAACCAATTATCCTGCTTTGTGCTATGTCCTGGGCTAGAGTAGAAACTTCAAGGGACTTGTGGTAAACAGCTAGTTTGTAAACTTATATCGTTTTATCTACTGGCGGTTTATTATGATAGTGAGGTAAAGTTTTTCTGCTAATAGTTGGAAGAGTAAAAGTATTATCTTAGTTTGATGCTTTCAAAATGTAGTTTAAAAATGTTCAAAAGTCTATCCTACAAAAGGGCTTCAAGTGTGAGTCTCATTGGTTTATACATTGTAATGCGTGCGATTCTGTTTTAATTATTGCATCAGACGGGGGAAGTCTGCAACCACTAGGGACAACACTTTTCAGGAGTCTTTGTAAACCAAAACCAGTTACCGGAGAGTAAGCGTTGAACATTATCGCTTCGTATATCAAGAGATACCAACGTCCAAGGGGTCTCATCGATCATGTAGAATCATGTTAAGTCCGAAAAACTTCTTGCTCTATTAGATTTTGTCTATCATGATACATTATTGTCTAATGGGTCGCATCGAGCATAACAACTTGCCTACCAAGAAAAGTCGAAGAACTCGTCGAACAGACGTCTCTATGTATGGAGTTTCGTCTTCAAAGAGACCTCACCGCTCTAAGGTCTGTCCCATCTGCCAAGGAAACTGCAAGAATTTATCTGAAAATGCTCTTGATATATGGAATTTCGCAATCCCAGTTACCTAATTGAACAAAGGGTCTCGCTCTTTACTCAAACTCTGACGTCCAGTTTCTTTCGAGAGCTTTGAGAGTCCCCCTTACCCAAGGTAAGGCCTCATATCTCCAACAAGTCTGTAAGGGATATTCCCTATGAATATCCAGAGTCGCCTGGCTGACTCAATACGCCGATTAGTATTTAGAGTCTCCTTACCAAAGGCCTCGATGTCTCCAACAATACAGTAAGGAAGGTTTCCATCTTGAATCTTCACGATTGCTTGGACAGTAGAAAAATGAATGATTTGGTTTGCTCAGACGCTTGTTCCTTGACGATCTCCTCACGATCCAAAGGAACCATGTTAGTACAAAGTATCGTCGCGTAAAAGACCGACCGATTCCGCGTATAACATGGCAACCATTTCTCCATACAACATGTAATAGGCCTACCTGTCTACTAAGGCAACTCAAAAAACTCATCTCAGAGTTCGCTTGATCTATGGAAATATCAAGTAACCTAATTGATTTTAGAGGCTCGCCATCAAAAAGGCCTAACCGTCCAATGAAGTACGTCGGAAACGAAAATTTATATATCTTTTTTAATGGGAACCCCTTATCAACAGGATTTCATCTATCTAGATTCCTAACCATTCCAAGGAGTTCATCGTCTATGGGAAAGGAGTCGTCTAATTGATCTTTCTTTGAGAAAAAGGATCATTCTATCTGTCTTAATGGTTTTGGATGAATTTGTAGCCCTATGGTCAATTCTTGGAAGATATTCAAAAAAGCTATGAATATTCAAACCTTCTGTTTTTGTTTTGGAAGAGACAATTTTTGAGATAGTTTAAACTCTTTGAGCAATAAGGCAATAAGTTCCTTCCCTAAATTCGAATTTTTTTATATGATCTCGGTGAACTTTACTATTCGCAAATACTTTGAGTTTTAGGTTAATAATTTGGTCAATTTAATTTGTGGATTAATCTTTCTATATACTTGATGTGCCAGTAGAAATGATAGCAACAGTGAAAGTTATGTTTGGAAAAGGGTATGCCCATTTATGAGCTCTCATCATGGGCTTTTAAATAGGAACGGCAAAATAGAAACATCTTGGCTGTACTGCTAAAAGAAAAACCATGTACGCAAATAAATTTATTAACAACTCAAATAATTTAAAAACATCCTGTCACTTAGCAAAAACGCAGCAAAGAAGGTTTCAAAATTCTATTACAACCCCTGCCCGATGGCATCGCCTGATGCGGAATAATTTATTACATCCGAAGACAGTGAACCTCCAGCGTGACAGACAGACACAAACACCTTAATCCATCGTACGAAGTGTCAACTAATAACCATCACAACACCAGCCGACCCTGCTACATCACACATCAGCCCACATCATACATATCTCGGGAACCGGGGAGATTAGCGCTTGACAAGTTTCGCTACAATTCCATCCAACGAGACATACACACACACACACCCATGTACGTGTGCTTCGGTGTGGGTAGCAGAGGGGCATTAGTTTTACAATTACATTCCGAATGTCTTCATTTCCTTTCTAACGCGTCCGGGCAAACCCGAAATCCGCATCAACCCATGACAGTTCCTGCAATTCCATCAACAGCAAGGATTCCTCTGTTTTATCCCACGAAACCCTCACATACGACAGTGCGACGTTGTTGTCCCCAAATGTCCCCCACAGCAACAACGACCAGCTCGATGCGCACCAGTGAGGAAGAAAATCAAAGCAAAAATCTCCATCGGAATGCGCCGGCGTGTGTGTGTGTGGAAATGGGAGAAAATTAAATTAGGCCGGTTTCATTTGTTTATGATTTTGGGCATATATTTTCATTCAAT
This sequence comes from Anopheles stephensi, assembly GCF_013141755.1. Taxonomy (NCBI): domain Eukaryota; kingdom Metazoa; phylum Arthropoda; class Insecta; order Diptera; family Culicidae; genus Anopheles; species Anopheles stephensi. The sequence continues at coordinate 49,348,225 of NC_050202.1, forward strand.
TTCCTGTCGCTCACGTGCTCACGGGAAACTGCTTCCGGACGGCTAGCTTCAGGGTTGTTGTGCGTGCGTGCGTGCCTCCGGGAAAACCATTCGGCACTGATTTGCATGTGACGGTTGGCACAGCGCCCTGGCAGCATCTTCACACGATTGCCACTAGTGGAAAAACGCTGGTGCGAATGTTTTGCCGAAATGTGAGGATTAAATCTTCCAACGATTTCTTCCCGGGTCGACCATATCTTAAGCCCATTTGGGGATGCTTGCCAGCCAGGATTGTTTGTGGCACGGAGATTGTTATTCGGGACCACATATGCTTTCAAATCGCTCGCGTATGATTGGGCCGAACATCTTGACGCATCTCCGGGGGGTTCGTCCGTGGTCCTCCTCAGAACGTCCGAACATGGCGAACGTGGCGGATGGGATCTAATTTTAATCAAGATTTTAAGCTGAATAATAAATATCTGTCGAGCACGTGGTAGCCTCGGCTCCCACCAGCCTGTCCGTAGTCCAACCACACACCGTCCAGTTACTACCACAAAAACTAATCCCTTCGAATTCTGTCCGGTTTCTCCTAGGGTCCCACACAAAAAGAGATCGAGGATCATTTTCCTGAAGAAGAAAGGATTCGTTCCATTCGCCGGCAAACAACAATCACGCTACGACGCAGCTTTGTCGGTTGGTGTGCCGAAACCGCAGGAACACAGGGCCCGAAGTGTTTCGAATGTTCGACCAGGATTTGTGAGCATTCCTTTCGCTCCAACCACTAACCTGGGTGGGAAAACCGGGGGAAGTGGGGAAAAAGGATATCATCACGTCCGAGACGAAACCCGGCTCTATTTGGGATTGCTGACCGAAAATACGGCATCGGTACGGTGCAATCGAAACTTCGAACCGACAAGGATATACACCATCCTCCAATCCTCCTTCGTTCTTCTACCACCCCCCCCCCCCCCCCCCCAGTTTTATTTGTTTTGCACACCCAGCTCTTCAAACACATCCCGTAGCGTCCCGTCTAATTCGGATGTGTTTTTGTGGCTGTGTTTTTCGCCCTTGTTCCCCGGCGTGGTTAGTTCCTCAAGCTTGTCGTTTCATTTTACACACAGCTTCACATTCGGAGCTTTTTGTTGGTGGGGTGGCGCGTGTGTCCCAGAAAAAGAAACGCCACACGATGCGTGACGTCACGCATCGGTATCCCGAAACAGAAACCCAAACCGCTACAGCTCTTGCGGCTGTTCGGCAGTGTGGATCTTCTGGATCAAACCGAAGAAACACGGCGTTGAACAAAAACAAAAAAATGGCAAACGATCTAGGTGTGTTCTTCGTCCAACGGCAAGCTTAAAACCAAACGGTGTCAATCAACCGGGATGTCCCGGGCAGGGTTGCTTTCCCGGTTCGTGTACGAGCGTCACATTAGACTGACAACAATTTCTTGGACGTTTTCGTACATCTGCTACATTTGGAAGGGTTTTTGGTGATTATTTGGAAGTGCCAGACAGTATCACTGGAACCGGAAAAAGGCTCTGGGTTTAATTTTTGCGAGTGTGTGTTCTTGAGGAGCTTTTTTTTTGAGAGGCTCCCCAAGTTGGAGTACCAGCGCTCGGAAGGGTTGTAGATTGTTGTTGCGTGATGATTTTTACAAACGACTCTTTATGCTTGTCATATGGTCCAGAACGGGCACTGAGGTACGGGTTTTGGTTTCCAGGTCAAATCTAATGGGGTGTTCCTCGTTGCCGACAGCCATAAGAGTAAGAAGTGCTTGTAGGGGCATTCATCTGTAACGCTTATACTGTTTCCGGCAACTTTTCCTATTTCGTACACGCTAAGCAACAAACCTCAATGTCTGGGAATAGTTCGCCACTCCAAGAATCCGCCCAGAAACCCTCAGGGGAGCAACTTCAAATTGCGATCGCTACCGCTTTGTGATGGCATTTATCATTTAGGATGCATTCGTGCGTACAGAAATATGAATCCGTAGCTCGTCTCGCTTTGCTTCTGTGCTTCGCTTTGCCTTACCGAGAACCGCAGAACCGAAAAACCCACCCAAACAAAAAAGGGTCAAATAGGGTGGGCGCATATATGACAGCAGTGTGCTTTATTGGAATCCATTTTGTGGATGTGTCTTTTTGGTTATATTATTTCTTCGCCTTAAAAATCTTTTGTTTTGCTAGCAGATCTTTGCAACCAGTCACGCTACGATTTTTCGTTACCCTTGAGTGGAGTCGAATGTGCTTGAGTGTGTGTGTGTGAGTGTGTGCGGTGATGACAAACTCATCATGCGTGTCACCGTGTACGCATGGCGGAGCAATCGCTTTGCAACGAAGCAGAAGAAATGGCCGCATTAATGAGAGTAATGACATATTCGGCATCGTGGCTGTGGCTGCGTGTCTTGTGCCGATTCGCACTCATTCCAAACGTACGAACGAATTCCCAAAACGTTATCGTTTCGACAAATGTGAGTTTGAATTGGTGCACATTCAGTTTAATGTCAAATGGTGAACGAGCGACGGAACACCATATGGCGTATGGTTTTTCTGTATTTTTGGGAAGGAAGGTGACATTTAGATAAAAAGGGTATTTCTGCGATTTTTCTCATAACGTTTAAATATAATTGTCTTTTGATATTGAGGAAGATAAGGGCATTATAGTTCGATTCAGATGATGATTGCTAACTGTGTGAAAGAATGGTGCATATAGTATTGATTATGAAGTGACTCGTTTAGTTTTTGCGACGGCAGCCATTTAGCCAGGCAAGTTAACATATGTACACCAACTTCGTATCAATTTTAATAAACAATAATTGAAAGAGCTATATTATCATTCATTTTTTAAGGCATTAGGTTTTTGAGTCCTCATCTACCTCTTATGGCAGAAAGTAATAAGAGAAAATTGAATTGCTTCGAAGAGTTTTTTAACCGTCAAAATCATTGTGAACTTAATAAATCTGTTTCGAAAAGATGGCTTTTGACTATTTTTTTTATCATTGTGATATTTTTACCTTTTTGTTACAAATATGTTAAAATGAATGGATCACAATTTTTATTTGCAGACAAAATTGTTCATCAATATTAAATTATTTGGATGATTTGTTGGTTCCATGAATTTTATCCATGACCAAAGAAGTGGTCAACCTAAGGGCGGATAGTATAAGCAAACTAAGCAGATGCTTTGGCCCCTATCTTTCAAGGGACCCCTGTCCATAGAAATAGTGGCGTATCTTCACCAGGCTGTGAGGTCGTGGAAGCCTTATTTATTTAGTAGGCTCACCATGTTCTCTAATAGGATTCTTACAATGTGTTTTGCTTGACCTCTGACTCTGGCCAAGTCGGCAGATGTAAGCAGTTCCAAATGTCTTTATGCTTGGGGTCTTGACACTATTCCTAGTGAAAAGTTTAGAACTTGGATTACTATAACAGCTGCTCACTTCTCGATAAAGAGTGGCGAGATTTTGATCCTCGAATATTGGTAGTTGATTCTAAAATGGAAAAGAAATTGATGAAGGAACTTCAGGCTTTTTCTACTGGTGTCTTCATCCTTATAAAACGTAGCACAAGAATAAGACGAACTATGGGCCAAAAACACATCGTCCATGTTTGAAGTGCAGCCTTCACACGGCATAACAAGGGTTTGAATCCCATCAAGACCGCCTCTCCGAACGCAGAGCTGATCACACAGCTCAATCGGGTAAAATCAAGTTACAGGAAACCAGAAATGACAAGCCGAGTCCTTTAGAGGTTTGTAGTGCCGACGAAGGAAAGACCTCTTTATGGGAAACTATATTGCCAACTGTAGGTGTGTATTTGATCGACTTGCTTCCCAGCTGACCTCAGCTTCGACAAATAAAATGTTTGCCCCAAAAGTTTTTTTTTTGATGATCTTCATCCCATAATGTTGCTGTCAGGATAGAATAGCTACTGATCGCCCAGAGCTCCAAGATAGAGTAGCTACTGATCGATAAGATCCATAGATTCGTGTACAAAAAGCTACAGCCTTGACAATGGTTTCAGCAAACTCTCAAGGGCTTACCCGTAAGAGCTGGCCGATGGAGGATTAATGGATTTCGATGCCTAAGGCGTTGTCGGGCTGTTTGAGACATTTTTATAGTAAGAACAGACGCACATAATTATCCTCCTAGTAATATTCCTCCAAGAGCGGAAAAAATACTTTTGAAGATTTTTAAAAGTTTTATGAAGTATTTTTTTAAAGCACATTTCCACCGCAATGGAATAAGTTGAGTTATATCATTCTCATCTGTTATTAAATCCATACACTACTAGCTTTAAAATGTGTTTAATGTATTTGTAATGAGGTGAGCTCTTCTTTTTGCTGGGTGTGTTTTACAACGAGCTTTATTCCAATGATTTCTCTCCTTCATTGATAGAATGTTTTTAATTCAATTAGTAACAAAGAAAATTCAAAAATATTTTCATTAATCATGACATACATACTATTTATAAAAAGTTTAACAATTAGCTATTCTCTAATTTAATTTGAATCGTTTGTCATGACCACAACTCCCCCGAATACTTGCAAATAATCTCTCCCGGTACGAAACTACAGCTCTCCAATCAAAAGCTGGTGCGATCAGCAAAACCTCACTTTGAACATTCCGGCTCTATTTATCTAACTTCCAAACGTTTACCTTTACGTTTCACTGACGATTCAATTTTATGGTTGGTGAAGCATTGCAGAAAGTTAACCAACGATCGGTGCCGGTATACATTTCATCTGCATCTGCCACAAAAACCTCAACACGGGAATCGATTTGCGTACGATTTGCGAGCTGCACCGTTTCAGTTGGCCGTCCGTCCGTCACGGCACACGTCACTCGGGAATGTCAACGTGAGCCCTCAAAAACCGGGTTTGTCGTCCCGGATGCTGCGCACTGCCTTTTGGTAGTAAATATTTTACAAGCCTTTACCATCATTGCCATTGGTGTGCGTGCAATCCAACGTACGGGATGCAAGGGCGTGCTCGTGCTCTGCCCTGCTCGATGGATCGGGCGACATTTAAGCTGCGGTTTTTGCTGTTCTGCGATTCGGAACAAATACAGCATTACTGTTCGATCAAGCGTGCGACCCGTGCGTGTGTTTTCTCCCCGCTCCGAAACAGCCACCGGGACCCGGTGCTAGGTTTTAAATAAACAATCTTTCTACCTAGCAGATTAATTACATCATGCGCTTTGCAATCGATCATCCAAATCCGGTAAACAGCCGGTTACCCCGGTTGATCCACAACAGTTCGGTGCAGTACAGTGTGGCAAGTTAGTTTTTGTTGATCAATATTTGAGGTACGGGTTTCATTTTGCATTATTTTTTATTTTCCTACCACCCATTTTGTAGTGCATAATCGCATTCGGCGTGTGTTTTGCCGAGCAAGCCATCAACACTATTCCGAGCCTATGCAACATTTGGTTCATAGTTTTGATAGTTGGGCAAACAATTGCGTTACTCTGTTACAACCGTACTGTCGGAGTGGGTACACAGATTATGCAAAACGCGGTGAAAAAAAAAATGCCAAAGAAATCCGCATCATAGCACATTACGAGGCACGAACATGTTCGTGCATTGGGAGAATAAATTCATGCGCCATATCGTTTTGCATCGCCGGATCGCCCAGCAGCGACCACGACGTTCAGGTTTCGGGTGCCAACTAAGGCGAAGAAAGCTATCAAATGCAAACGACCGCTGTTACGTCTGCTCAGGTTGAGTCGAGTACTGAACGAGGCCAACTAAACAACAGGCGGATTATTCAAGAAAACTGAGGAGTTTTTTTGTTTAGTACAGTATACAAATAATGAGAAGTTTTGCTCGGTTTCTGAACGCTAGATTTCTGCCTGCCCGTTCCGTTAGGTTTATTTAATTACTCCCGGCTAGAAGCTTCCTATTCACGCAGGAACACTTCAAGCCAAGTACAGTGAGTGCAATGAAAGTAGCTTTATAGGATTTTTTTCCCGAAATTTTTTGCAATTGATTTTATAATTCATTTTGATAAGCAACAATTAGAGAGAAATTTATTGTAAAAAAAATAAGAATTTTCAATCGTGTAAAAAAAATTTAAATAAAGAAATAAGGACTGAAACAACTGTAAGTGGCCTTTTTTATGAAGAGTGCTGAAAATACGGCTTTAAGCTGAAAGCCTCAAATATGTATAAGAATTACAACTACAGTGTCCTTGAAGAACTTGAGTTTTAGTTAATATTTTGATTGAAATCAGTCCAAGCATATGTTTGCTGCGCTTTAATGTAAGTGAAACGTTTAAAATTATATCCAAAAGTTCGAAGCAAAAAGGTTACGGGAAAACTTTTATTTACATAAATATTTGGTGAAGGCTCAAAGCCCATCAAAGCTCAAGTGTATAGATTTAGTTCAAATTGAAGGAATAAGTTGTTTTATAACTGCGAGTTTTGAAGAGGTTTGGTGCGCGAGGAGATAGCGGCGCCAGTCTTCACACGGTGGTACCAGTGCTCGAATCCTATCCACGACGCCTCCCCGTATACAGGACTGACAATCCAGCTAAGGAGAACATCAAGCCACAGGCAGCCAGAAATGGATGGCCAAGACTTCTTGAGGTTTATAGTGTAAAACTAAGAAGAATAGGAGTCATTGATGGGCCAAGAAATCATTTTCCTGCTTGATAATGATGCTAATTCAAAGGTCCTGTCTTCACACGGTAAAACCGGGGTTCAAATCTCTTACGAACTGTCCGTGGTAGGGAGGACTGACTGAAGTGCTATCAAGTCAAGGCAAACCATATACTATTAGCTGCGACTGGCTTTTTGGAGCTCTGAACTGATTTAAACATAATCTTAAGAAAATATATGGGGTTCAAGCGCTGTAGCACATTTTGCGGATTTGTATCTCGAATTGAATTTGGTAATAATTTAATGATTGAAAATTCCAATACAATGACCTATTTTTAACTAAATCCAATTGGGTTTCGAATCATCGTTCAAATAATTTGTTTAAATGGAAAAAAAAATCAAAACTATGCTGGAGATAATTTTATTTCACACACTGTAATCTTCTAACGACAAAACGTTACGACCACCTTACAAGTAACACTTTACCGGCAACTGCAAGATCGCCGGGCAACTGTAATTTGTTTTTCCTCGTTCGTTCGTTCGTTCTGTCACTGCAGTATCGCCAATGGCAAAAGCGAAGCAAAAACAAAAGTTTAATTAATTGTGGCATTCTAGGTTTTGCGTGGAAAGTTGTAACACAACCGTTGGGCTGCGTCCTGTGCAGCGCAGTCCAAGCGTGCGAAGAAAATGATGTGCAATTTTTATATTCTTATCGTGACAAACGTGTCGGCCGCCATCCTGCATCGTTCCGGAACTGGTTGCAGCTCGCTCTATGTGTGTGTGTGTGTGTGTTTGTGCGTGACGATAAACTTTTATTTGACAGAGTGTACTCTTGATGGAACTTTATGAGCTTTACCAGTGCTTAACAGGTTCTCGCCCGGCCGCTGCTAACATACGTGTGAAAATGTAGTGAAAAATTATGATTACCGCCGGTGGCAGTAGGTTTTTTTTCCGATTACTCTGTAATGGATGGTGCATGGAGGGAAATGGGGTACCGTTTTTTCGTGTTACCGATTTACCAACCTGCACGTAACCAGCACGGCGCAATGCAAATAAGCAACTATTGATGGAACTTTGTTTGCCGTAGTACAAACATGCGAATCCGACCGTAGCCCGGCTGGAATGTGAATATTGCATTACTCATTTCAAAGCAATCCTTTAATTCGCTTTCATCCGTACGATTGCGATCGCAAAAATGCAATCTACAGTGTTGGAAATGGGAAATGTGGAAAATATTTTACGCTTTTGAATACCAAACTGTATGCACACACAGGGCAAAAGTAACAATAAAGACATGGAAAAATGCTGATAAAAAAATCATTCAACTACCAAATGGGAAACGAACATCAACAGAACAGAGTTGGCGAGTGAAGGAGACAGAGAGACATCACACGCACGTGATGAGGATCATGAACGAAATCCACTACGAATAAGTCAATTGGAAAGGGGGTGAACCAAGCACACACACACACAACCCAAAAGGCACAAGAGCAGAATGGAAATGGCCCATAAAAGGAAAATCTGCTGAACGGCGCAATATTCGGCCGACGACGACTGCTTCTACACTCGTGTGCCCCCGTGTAACTGCACCCAGCGGAACATGAGCCGGCTGCGAATGGACCAAATGGACGAATAAATGGCCATGGTCCATCAATGCTGACCCACCACGCGCCAGCACGCGCGCGCAACACATATCGAACCAACCCGCCGTTACAAGCGTGTGCGTGCGTTCCTTCGTGTGTCGGAACCACACCGAAACCGAGCACTCAGGACACGAGCAATGCGAAGAAACATGGCGGAACAAACGGACGGCACACTTTCACACGATCGAGACGTGAAGATAAGGGTTTCGCACGAAAGCGAAAGGCGTTGTGCCCTTATCACAACTTTCATAGCTCATAAAATTTTATTTCTTATCATCACACATTTCGGTGCCGGTTGTGTGCCATCGTACAACTTCCTTCTCATGACAACCCTTCGGTCCGGTCTGGGGTCGGTTCGGTTTGCGATGGGCAGTTTTGCTGACCATTACTGACGCCATGACGCTGCGTTGGAAAAGTGGCGGTGGCATGTATTTGTAGCAGTGGTCAGCATAAAATGGGGTGGCAGTACGCAACTGCACTACGGGTGAAGCTGAGCTAAAGGTTTTCACAAGCTGTAGGACAGTTCAAGAGAGTTTGACGGGCATAGAATGGATAACACAGTCAGCAGTCGTCTATAGGCATGACGCGAATTAGATGAGATAAGTTCGTCTTTTTCAAAGATTTTCCGTGAAATGAACGTTTTAATTATCATCTTTATAGACGGATTTGTTTGATAGCTAAAAAGGTATCTTCAATCCAGTATTTAAAGATATTACCATCCGGTGACTGACATAGTTACTAATCTCTCGAGAATGCTTTTAATCTTAAATTCGTGATTTAAGTTTAAAAATGACTTCCATTAAGATATATAAAACTTACGTCGATTGAGATTGGTAAAACTGTCCTATCTAAGAGTTTTCTTAGCTCTGATTTTAAATATCAATTACAGTACAAACGTTAGATAAAATAAGACTACTGAAAGATCCAGTAGCTGTCTTAAGAAGAGTCCAATTCGAAAAAGCCATAACATCGATTATTCGATCTGAAACAGTAAAGGAGCTAACCATGATAAAGACCTTAAGCATAATCCTTCACCTATGTGGCCAAGTGTCCTACAAAATATCTTAAACTGACAATGACACAATGTCATCGAAAAACATATAAGATAGTATGAGATAAGCGTCTTTAGGTAGATAAGGCTATATACTATAAGGGATGGAGGATTTGGCCCCTGCGATTTAGAGGAGTCTTGTTAAATGAGGTCCACCAGATGACAAGTCTAGATTTCTTCGTAAGCGAGGTGTTTTGGACTACGAGGCTTCTTCTAATTTTAGCTACTATCTTGAAGTCTCTTGCTAAATGAAGCTTGCACGATTTCTCATATTCGTCTTCTTCTAGCATTCTTAAATCACGAGTTCCCACAGATAAGGAGAGCTTCTGGTGAATAAATCATCTTAGAATAAAAATCAACATTTATTAAAAAGTAGAATAAGACCTCAAACAAATAAAGATCATTTCTGCCTTACTAGATTTATTGCTACCGCATAATTGGATCGTCAGTCCTCTCTATGAAGGAACGGCCCGGATGAGATTTGAATCACGGTTCTGCTGTGTGTCTACTACCGAGCCGGGCGATCTAAGCGTCAATCATCAAGTTAAGCAATTTGTAGTCTTTAAGCCAATTGATTGAGTGTACTTCAAAGTACACAACCCAGAAATAAAGCCAAGAATAAAATTTATTGTGAACAATTTCAATTTCTATCCGTAACAAATAATCAGATCCATAATCAATACACAACTAAGCCAGGACCCAAATCAATACCAAGATCTCGTGTTATAATCTCCGTTCCTGAAATAATCGTCTCAAATATCGAATGTCGACCTGGGGTCTGTCGTTTGGACTGCTCCTTCTTCATGAGCGTCCAGAGCAGGCACAACTGTCTTTTAGGATTAAGTTCCTCAAAGGTAGCTTGGACTGTCCAAAGTTACTCTGTTCTATCAACTAGCACGTGCCTTTCTGATCCCTTCGCACTCGATGTATTTTCGCAATCTCCGAACCATAGAATTCTTCTGGCTTCCACGACAAGTTTCTTAGTGTGCATTGAAAATTTAACGTAGATTTCCTCTGCTAATTTTGTCAATCTTTTCAATGCCCTATCGGCTTAGAAGTTCATCGAATAATAAAAATAAATATATCATAATCAATCGTTCCTAAAACCTCCATCAAATTTGATTATCTCAAGTTTATGCAGGATGCCTGGTGTGTCGGTTGCCTCACATAAGATTCACTCAGCTGAGTTAATGGAAGATATTAAAAGCCCTGCTTCAAATCCGTCTACTTCATTTAAAAGATCATTACTGCTTCCGACCATCACCAACCAATCCATGACGCCCAGTAATGCCTTTGATGCACCAACATTCCAAATATGCAAAGCTAACGACACATTAATGCAACCGCGTACTCAAAACATATCTGGGGCATGGCATATTCTCAGTTCTCTGTTAAAAAAAATCAATTTCAGTTGCTTGCTCCATGCACTTCTTAGCCGTTGCGCTTCGGCAGCCATACGCCTTGCCGCAAACAATGGGAAATAAAAATTTCCCCGAACAATAGTCACTGTTTTGTGTGCATTTTTCAGCTGCGAGCGGTTATAGCTACCATCCTGCCTGTTAAGCTACTCAGCGTGGTAGTTTGCGGAACAAATATTCAAGCAAAAGAAGTACGAACTCCACCCCAAATCAAATTCCAATCAATCCAGGGAGTTTTGGGATTTCTTTTTCGTTGCTCCAGTTGTGTCTCTTTAAGATGCTTTTGATCAGCCTTCTTTCATATCGATGCAGATGGTAATAACTCGTCCCCTTCGCGTCTGCTACAACAAATTGAAAATTAGCCTCGCCCGTTTCATTCGGGCACACACTTTGAAGTGTGGGCTAACGATTTTCAAATAATAATCCCGCTCTTGCGTTAGGATGGCTCCAGCATAACGCTCCGATGCATAACGCTAACCTTCGAAAAGAATGAAAGACGACACGGGGATGAATCCCCAGTTTGTCGCTCTGGGGAGAAGTTTTGTTTCGGCGGGGGGGCATCGGGCCAGACGGCCAGAGGAATTTGAATCGCTGTCTGTCGGACTAATCTTGCCATTCCCATTCGCTGCACGCTCCGGCTCGCTACGGCTCGGCTTGTACCCGGGCACACAGGGCGCTCATAATTAAATATTCATTTTTTGCGATCGTTCCCCATTGTCGGGGAGTGCGCTCGGTACGTACCAATTCTTATTCTACCAATCTTTCTGTTGCGTTGGTTGGAAATGTATTCCAACTTCCGTTCGATTCACCGAAAGAAATGGAAGGAAGGAAAAAAGTCCAGCGAGCAATTGTTTGCGTATTCGTCTAACGTAGTTGGGACTTTCCACTGTGACTCTGTTAGTCATTGAACAATTTTATTCTTCCTCCGTGTGTGCCAATCGATAAGATAGTTGTACGTGGACTAGAGTATGTAAATATTCGTGCAGGAAGAAATATTTTCTACAAATAAAATATTGAAAAAAGCGAGGCTAAAGACTCTGTACAACTCACATACACTGGGTTGTGGCCCAGACATGGATCGATAGCTTCTCGATCTCGAAAGCAAACACCGCACTGGGCATTCGACAACACATAGACAAACAATTTTCTGAAGCCCGCCTGTTTTGCATTCTTCGCCAACAGTTTGCCCAACTGGAACAACGCAAAACCGTTATGGAGCTGGCAGCCGTGTTTGAGTATGAAACGCACTGAAACGCGTAAAAGTTTCCAATGGTCCAAAAACAAAAAGACTGACACCAAGTGTAAAAGTTCTGTACGCTTAGGCTCAACGCTGTCCTATGGAGATTGGCGACTAGCGAACGTCCAACGCCGAGCGGACGAACGAATGAATGAATGGACGTGATTGAATGGTGGTTCTGAGCTTACAAAGACAGATTGCTTATTCAAATGAGACGGCTAATTGAATTTTTATGATCCCTTCGGCACCTCCATCCGTCCGTCCGTCCGTCCCCTCGTCTTCCAAACTTTCATTCCGCGTGTGATTTGCTTTTCTTTGGCGCTCGCTCACTCGATATGTTCCTTTCACACCCGCAAGCTCTTTGTGCCCGAGGCGGCAGTTGTGAGGTTTGGTGTTCATGAAACTTGCGTGAAAACAGGCGTGCGCCACACCCACGCGCACAAGCGGTCGTTAGCGTTCCCGGGGCGGGTTGGGCCATCTAGCGAGTTGGCGTGAGTTTTAAGTTACAGTGGGGATGATATTCAGCGATGCGCTTGACGATGTGTAAATGCGTGCGAGCTATGGGTAACTGATTTTACGGCCCCATTGGCCTAGAAATGAACTGACGCGCAATGTTGGATTCGGGACGGGGTGCGTGTGTGTGTGTGTGTGTGTGTGTGTGTGTGTGTGTGTATGTGTGTTCCATTAGCACCTTTCTATAATAAAAAAAAATTCAAATCAGTTAGTATGAGCCAGGCGGTGCGTCATTCACGTGTGAGACCGAGGCATGTTTAGGAAGAAGTGAGCTTGAGATAAGTGTAAGCAGCTTTTGAATCATAAGCTATGGGATAATTCTTAAATACGGTGCATTTGAAGAGCTTAGAAAGAATTACATAACTGATCACAATTTTTATTGTCTTTGTCAGTTTCAACTCAAAGTCTAAAGACAAAACATTGATTTTGTTTCTTTTACGTGCAATTCGGCTACCTCAATTGGCTTTTCAATAACAAACACTGTTGTGCCTTCGTGTGATTTTGTATGCGAATTATTCAGAAAAGAAAAGTATACTAAATGTTAATCTTAATAATCCTAAATTTTAATACTTGGGGAACTTTTAATGTTATCCATAACTTGATATAGATTAAATAATATAGATATAATTAACTTATACAGACATATTATCATACTTTATATTATATAGATAAAACGAAGCTGACTTAGTTTGTGAATTGATCATCATAAACCTAGACATTTATGCTAAGATCATCCAACGATAGCTAAGTTAAATCCTTAGGTTAGATACTTTTATTTAGATTAGAACCGTCAATTCATAAAAAGTAATCGAAGTAGCAGTTAGTCTTCTACCATCCCTAGATTGAATTTCAAGTCACATATTATAACACAACCAGGGTAAAACTACATGAAGGAATGAGCTCATCTGAAATCCCGTCCAAGCTTTCCAGGTTTGTAAGAATGATTATGACTAATATCCTGACTTGCGATGTGGAAAGGTGGATTCAGGGTTAAGAACCATCCATGGTAATCTGCCAAAGGCATCAGAACTTTCGGATGCCTAAGATCGCTTCTTGATTCTAAGTTGAGCTTCCTCGACCACTTGAAGCATATTGTGAGTATATGGAGTCATGAGGAAGGGGAGAATGAAACAAATGAAGCGAGATTTTAATGCTACCTACTAGTATCTACCAAATAGATGTTGTACTATTTGCTTCTGCGTTCGTGGAAGTGGAATACGAATCAGTAATAATGTGGACCTTGGCTGCTCGGATCCTGACGCTCGGGAGTTTATCAAGCGTAAATTGAAATCAAGGATTGCGCACATGAAGAAGAGCTCGCCTTAATTTTCCTCAACCAGGAGGTAGGGAGAGTCATCCAAGACTCCGCGGTGGAAGCTTCGGAAACAAATCGTACAAAAAGCAACTATTTTGGAAACGAAAAACATTCTATAAGTAAATCTAGCATTTGCTCACATATGCTTCTTAGATGTGAAGCATTACTAACTTCTCAATGCAAAGGATACCAAAGCAAGCAAGATCGAGTGATCTTGCGATCGAGTGACACAACAATCCAGGGACTGTCATCATGGGGTAGGGGAAATGACGGCTAGCGATCAGAAGAACCTTCTGATCCGAAGAAGGTTGACTGATAGACACCATAGTGAGCAGTTAATAAAGTGAGGAACTCTACAGGTATCAACTGGAAATACTGAATTCAAGGGAACTCTTCTTAAGACTGCTTAGAACCTTTGTATTGAAAGCATTAAAATACGTGTGAAGCACAAAAACTCAGCCCAAAAATTATGGAAACCTAGCAGCTGTTCTAGAGAGAAAATTCAACAAGAAATTTGTGAAGAGCTACAGAGGATGATTCAAAATTAAACCAAGCAGCATAATGCTATAGTACCTTGCCTAAAGTGCTTCTAACTTCTGCAAGAGTAAACAAGCGATCGATTATTATATGGTCTATGATCTGATTATGTCTGGCAACACTGCCCAAACTTTAATAGTAAAATTTTATAATGCCTGGCGCCAGAAATAAATTCTATATTGAAGATTGAAGAGAGTAAGTGTTTGTATCAAACTTTCTAAAGGCTCAATAGATAGAAATCTTCATGAACCAAACCAAGTGTAGCTCAATGACTCGTATTGATCTTCAACCAAACAATCTTGACCGGAACTGGAACAAAAAAACCCCGAACCCGATCAACTGCCCGCCAAAAAGGTCAACCGGTCGGTGACACAAAACGGTGGAAAACTTTTGCTGTTGCGGAATGTCTCACCGACACCGACCATTTTCCCTGGAGGGCGTGGATGCGATCGACAGGCCGGGTTCCGGTAATTGCAAAGGTAAGCATTTTTGCGCGCCCCCTATTTCCTGTTCCTCATCACTTCACCGGGGGTGTTTTTTTGTTCGCCTATTTTGACTGGCGCTTTACTGGTGATGCTGCCAGCTCCATTTATATCTATCCCGATGGTTTTCCGCCCTTTTCGAAGACATGTTTAGCCACCCGTCTAGCGGGCAAAGAACAAAAGGCGATGTCGTGCTGGGCCGCTGGAGGCTTCTTGAAGGAAATGAGCGCAACAAACAACCGAGAAGTATGATAAAATGTCCCAACGTGAAGCTTGATCCGCAGAATGAATCACTCGGCCTCTTGCCTCGTAGCATCTTCTCCTCAGAAGAAAGAGCAGGATTCAGGAAATAAGCAAGCACATGATTGAAGGCATTATCTTCATCGTTTGTGTCCTTTGACTTAGCTCCGGCTCAACTCCGGCGGTTTGGTGTTTCGCATCAGGCGCAAAGGGCCAACGGTTCCAACAGGAGGTGGAAAAAACGAAAACGGAAACCGAAGTGGTGGTGGATAAGAAGAAGCAAAAAAAAAGCCAGGCTCTTTCAGATAATACAAATCGGCAGCCGATGGATGGAGACATCGCAGCAAAATAAGCAAAACTCTCGAAAGCGAACAATTCCGGGAACGAAGAACTTTCCTTAGAAGCCGTATCATTTTTATTCGCTTCACCCCTCAAGGAGCTTCGGTTGCAGCCTGTGTGTGTGTGTGTCTCCGTGTCTGTATGCATGTCCTCAAGGAATCTTAGCATATAGCCGGCAACAACAGCATGAGAAAAAAAAACCTGCTTCTTCTCTGTCGATTCTTTTGGACCCGAGAAAGGCGGAAGAAGCTGATGTCGTTCATTCGTCTAGCGTTCCTATGTTCTTGCTTCCAAGTTTGCCTTTTGTAGCCTGCCCAAGCCGCTCCAACATCGTTACGGTAGGCAACTGAACCGCGACGACAACGACGTTTTCTGTATGGGCATTTTCCAGACCCTGTTTTTTGTTGTTATTATTGCCTTTGTTTTCTTCATCGCTCGATGACGTCGACCGGGAAGCTGTGAATGATTTTATGAATAAATACATTATTAAATCATTTGCCCTATTCGCACGGCCACGGTTGGGTGATCGACGCCATTTCTTTGCAGTGCAGCGCAGCCCATTCGGTACCAGGAACCAGAACGACAGCCGGCATACTTATGGCGTTATGGATTAATGGGTGAGGAATGGGCAGCAAAAATAAAGGGGAGAGCTAGGCGTTTCGTACGCATCGTTTGGCTTTTGGTTGATGGATAGAAGAAATTTTTCCTCCCAATCCTACCGATTATGGTGGTGCGAGATTTGGGCAGACACGCCAGCCAACAAATGGCTCAATTATGGTCGGTAAGAATATTGGATGTTTGCTGATGGAAGGTGTAAGTATGTGTCGTAAATGTTTTTTTGTTATGCCTCTGTTCTGGCATTGCTTCACCACAGATTGTTTTGTTTTGTTTCGTTGTGTTATTACAGCCAACAATATTTATGACGATCAATGTTTAACTCGCATCAGGGGGAAAGGTAGAACGATTATTGTGATGAGTTTTGGCTAATGGCGTGTGCTTATGCGAACAATTTGGGGGTAATATATTTCACCAAAATTGAATCGGCGATGGCTTTAGTTAGTGACGTGGAAGTTTTAGACGACATCTGTAGGTCGAATAATAAAAGGTTTTTGGGGATAATGCTTGATATTTTGCAGCTCTAGAATAAATGGATAAAGTAGCTGGACAGTTTTGAAACTTTTGGCCAGCCGAAATATCAATGTACAGTTCTATCTATGAAGTTGTGTCCAACACGTCTTGATAGGTCTCAAGAAAAATGGGACAGAGTCCTGTAGATTGCCCAATCCAATTTAGTCACTCCAGCCGTATACAGGCAGGCGGTTGGGTTGAGATTCAATATTCGGTCCTGACGTGTGAAGTCCGACATTGCTATCGCCTCGATCACCGCCCTCTCCATATTGAACTAACTGCTATCAAATTATATAAAAATGACTTTTGAAGGTTAAAACTTGTAGTAAACTACCTTGATTGAAATTTAAGGCACCATCTGTTGGTAATGATCCGATCGAACATTTTTTACTTGGACATCTCGGGAGACTCATATTAGATTGAGGATTCACAAACTTTACAGGTACTTTTTTTTAACTAGTGGTAGAAAACTTACATGATCGTTTTGACAAAAGACCTTAAAAACGGCATTAAATCTCATTAAACACATAACAAAACTACTGCAAATATTATCTCTTAGCTAGGAGGAAGAACTGAGGTTCAAATCCTATCCGAACTGTTCCCCCGTAGTGAGGACTTAATATTCTACTATGACGTATCAGTAAATCAAGTTGCTCAGACATGATCTAAGACAGCTCGTTAGACCAAGAACAGAGAGAAAGAGAGAGAGGGAGAGAGAGAGAAAGAAAGAGAGATTATCTCCTCCAAAGAAGCACAAGTAGAATCAATCAGCTTAAATGTTTATGATGCAAAATGGAATGTAAATGAAGTTGAGTAGATATATTTTAGAATGGTGCATTTTATAACTTCAATACAGCACCACAATCAAGTCCTTTTGCTTGTGAAACAATCTTAAATCGGAGTTATAACTGCTTTTTAAAGTTTACTATAATAAAATAGTTTTATCCTTAAAATATTAAGAAAAATACATTGAAAAACTGTTTGGGGTTCCAATTCCAATAAATTCCGATAGAGGATTAGTAAGCCAAGTTAGGATTAGTTGATGTTCAAATATCAGAAACGGTAAAAACTTTTAAAAAGAAGCAATATACCAGCATTAGTTTGAGTCATTTCTTATGATTTCAAAATATTGGTTCAACTCCCCGAACTTGTACTTAAATTATTAAAAACCATTCCTTGGTACTTGGAAGAAAATTGATTGTTCAAGTTGCATCAAGCATGCACAATCCTAAGGTGCTTGAAACGTTGTAAGGCCGACCGATTATTACAACATAATTTCCCATCCTCCCCTTCTCCTCCCGCCACAACCGGCATCCCCACCAGTAAACCCATCATTAACCACCAGGATCGTAATTGGCTCACGTCAGCGTCATCCTGCCCGGGCCACTGCACTGGCTTTGTTGCAGCGCGCTGCGTCCAAACATCCGGCAGCTCCAATCTCAACCAGGATACGCCTGTCGTCGTTTCCGAAACCTGTTATTTGTTTTAACGATTTCCCGACCCCATGCTCGAGCGTACCCGGCTCGGCGAAGAAACGCCAACCAACGCTGGCTGGCTGGAAGTGGGTGCTTATTGAATTCAATATTCTAATTAACTTCGCAACAACAAGCGCTAACTAGTGTTTGCCCGATGCTTGTACGTAAGTGGAGAAGAAACATAAGAGCCACTTCCGGCGCTTTACGAACCGAACTCGAACCCTCGAACCTTACAACACTGAAGTAGCGCAGACAGTGAAGCGTGTTCAGGACGAAAATGGCCACACTTCGGGCGATGTGCCGTGCACTTTGGAACCCGGGTGTCGAAGAAATTTCGAGGCAAAAGGTGTAGTTTGATTGGGGTATGGTCTGGTGCTAGCTGCAGTGAAGCCTTACTGTCGAGGTTGTTGAAGACGAGCTTAGATAATCAGTCACAGTGGTGGCAATATTGATAACACTACTGGAGTAAATAATAGGTTACGTGACAGCTTAGAAAAAAACGTTAATATTCTTGTGGATCAACTTCAATCTTTAATGCCGTTTAACGAAATGAGGCTTCAAGACTCGCCATGTAACAATGTCATGTGAGCCTCTACATCAAATGGTCATTACTTTGAAAGTTCGAGACCACTTAATAAAATCCTTTAAGGAAAAGGTTGTTGATAACATGGCAGGAGTGTGGTTCAAATCCTATCCGGACTCCTTCTGCGTAAATCCCAGTCTATTCAGACAGGCCAGACTATCCAGCTTCGGGTAAATTCCAGCCACGGAAAGCCAGACCTTTCGAAGCCAAGGAGAAGAACTTAGGTAAAAGATATTAGCAATAATTAATAATTTATACAAAGCAAAGTATTGTGCAGCCAAAACTCAATTTAATATTAAAAAATAAAAAAAAAAATTAACTTGAGATACACTTCAGCGGTTATGACTTCTTCTTGGCGTGAGGACCTCGCCGATCATACCCGCTCCTGGCTTCCTAAACTTAATGAAGCCACGTAGTTGGTGGTCGATTCTGAGGAATACCCAATTATTTTATACCTATTTTTGTCATTTGTCTTTAGCCCAAAAAAGACCTGTAGTTAAGCGAGATATTTCATAATTATTCTAAATTTGTTTCCATCGAGCATGCTCTTGAGATCTGCTGTCAGGAAAGTTACAAATTGAATCCTTTGAGTAGGCCTCAAATCGTGCTCCAAAAGCAAACAAATTTACTTCCATATATATTTTGAAGCATGGAAATAAATTAAGGTTTTAAGGATTAAGTTGAAGTGGCGCCATCTATGTGTCAGTACAGATACTTGTCTTCAATTTAATTTAATTAAACATATTTTAGTTGCTGGTTCAATTTTGATATTTTTAACATATAACTGTGTGAGTCCCTATTAATTGAACAAATAATAATATACTAACTGTAACGAAAGCAGTTTTTTATTTAAATATTGGCAGCTTTTCCAAAAAACTCCAAACTACCTACCACTCACTGTACTAATGCGTGCACTAGCATGGCACCGAACCCTCCAGCACCATTTCATCAACACTGCCCTGCTATTAATCAACGTAATGAACAAGCGATCAACCAGAGCTCCTTGTTTTTTTGTTTCCTTCCAATGCCCTTCGTCCCAGCGCACGCTGATGAGCGAATTTCCGACAACTTTTTCGATTCGACTACAAGGTAAAAGAGTGTACCGACAACCTTCCAAAAACAAAACCAAGGACCGTTTGAAAAACGCATACTTCTGTAGAAAAAGCGCATAGAAGAAGAATGTTGATTTGAGGTAGCCAACTTCTTGTTGAACTTCGTGCCTCCGGAGCCGCGTGCCGGAAGACGATCGAACGAGCCTGTCGCGGATCTAACGCGCTAACTGCTTCGCGTGGATAAAGTTTTTCGGTACCCGTGGACTGGACGTAAATTACTCCCCGTCAACGGAGCGACTCGATTTTGGACAGGTTTGGCACCGGTCCAGAGGAGAGAGAGAGAGAGAGCACCCCGTAACTGCACCGGAAGTAGCTCCACTTAGCAAACCGAGCTGGACCTGCCCTTCCCGATCGAGCAGCAGGACGACGAGGTTTAGTCATGCAAGGGTAAGCTTAAGTATTCGGGGACAAGCAAGTGGTAGCAGCTTTCCGGGAAACAGGAAATTGCCAGGCACCGCAGGACCTTTCCAATCTTGTGCCACGCTTTTCGTACGGGTAGCATATTGCACATGCACTTTCCGACGTACGCTGGTTCCGGTAATGGGTTTGGGAGATGCCCTCGTGAAAGCAGGACACCCTATCAAGCTCCTGCTCCCGTCTGCTTCCCGCGTGTCGATTATCGTGCCAAGGGTCCCTTGTTTATGCAAATGAGTTGGGTTCCCTTTTGCTTAGTTGCCGGCTGCAAAATGTTGTGCCAGAGTTTCAGGCCAGGCTTGGACCATTCCGGGGCCTAGCGTGAACTACCCCCAAACCCCTGCGAGAAGTTGGGTCGGAAGTACAATTTAGCGCGGTAGCGGTAGCACCATTTCGTGCCAATAAACTACATGCTGATGGCATTTTGTCAGCAGGATCGCGTTCATGCTTTCATCATTTCGCTACACGAAATTTCGTAATTCCTTTCGCACAGTTATTTCGGCTATTTTGTGGGACAAACGTTTCCGACGGATGGACGGAGGTATTTTTAGACCTTACCGGTGCACAATTAATCATGTGTTTGTTTGCCTTTGGAAGCTGTACAAAGATTTGTTGTGGAAGGCGTGAGTATATAGTTTAGAATCATAATGCAATTTGTGTGTAAAAAGTTTAAATTAGACAAAAAAATGTTTTGAAAATATTGGTCGCATCTTCACTCAAATATAGACTAAAATTTCAAATCCCACGTTCAAGAAGCTTGGCACAATCATAATCATTCATAGTATTTCTTCTGAAATTACTATGTTCAATAATAAATGTTTAAATGTCACGTCACCTAGAATATAGCGTAAATTGATCACATAATCCGATTTAAAATTTCTATAAAAACTTTTAATATCAGCTGAGTATATTTGGGAGTTTCTCCGTTCGATAATAAGCCCACCGATGCAAATATACCTCGAGCATCGTCAACGGCTTATTTTAAGTTATTGTCACATAGATCTCTTCATACGTCTCAGACATAGCAAGCATCTGTCTTCTCCAGGGTTTTCTTCGCTGTTCAGATCGATCCTCTAACCTCAGGATCGAAATTACACTCAGGATAAGCTTCAGGGATTTCAGATCTCAGATCAGTGCTGTTTCTCAACAGTTTCTGTTGAATTTAATGAGTCGTACAACAAAGTTAAGCAATCAAGGGTAGCAATCAAGATAGGTAAATCGAATACAGGATGGGGTATCAGTGATTTCCTTGAACGAAAGCCCTTGAGTCCAAGTATCAGTACGCAAAGCCTCATCGCGTAACGATATAGGAACATCGATTTGTAAGAATGCTTAGAACAGTGTAAATGCATCCACATCACGTTTGGCGAGTCTTCGAACGATCACGACGTTAGGCCCGATGGATAGCCGTGATTGGAAGATTTGAAGCTTTTATAATCGATCATCAAGAAGTGCTAGGATATTCAGAACCATTTTGCTTAGGTATTCGAGTCATTAAATGAATAGATCTTCAATCAATCTGTGCTTCTGTACTGATTTGACCAAAGCTAATCCAAAATCCACTGATAATGCGTTAATACTTTCAATGTAAATGAAATACAAGATTTCAAAGACAATTCCAGGGTGAAAAGCTCTCTACAACACTGAGTCACCCAATGAAGTTTTTTTGAGTCTTTATTAGTAATAAAGGGATAAGTTCCTCAGGGAAAGATCTTAATATAGGCAAACTGTGCAGTTGCTTGGGGCCCCCAGCTTTCAAGAGCCCATTTTATTTCCACATAGACGTTTCTTCCTATAAGCAGGCTAATAAGTCTTGGTACCCTTGATAATTTACAGGACCCCTAGGACTTCATAAGGATCCTCTCATAATGTAAACTCTTTAACTTTGGCCCAGGCCCAGTTTGCAGATTTTGCGTTTAAAGAGCTTTTCCTTCTGCTCAGAGCCTCCAAGGAGCTTGATCCGCCACCGGGTTGTTAGTTTAAGTCATGTGAGAACGTCACGAATATCTAAACAATCGTTATTTAGCTTAACGTGTTAGCAGACGGCGTAAATTGTTAGAGAAATTTGAAGCGGTAATGAATTTGGCAAGTGCAAAATGCAATATACACAACTTTTCCACACTTCGAAAACACACACACATTTGCGGGTAGGAACGAGCAACTTGAAATGGGATGAATATTCAGAAGAAAAAAAGTACAAATGCGCTACAAGTCCCTTTGACGGATAGGTACGGCGCAGCTCACACACCTCGCTCGCAAGGTGCGAACATGTTCGTTTATTTGTTCGAATGAAGTACGAACAGTCAGTAAACGAAGTCCTTCCCAGGGAACCCCATCCTACTTCACGTGTCTTCACCCGCCGTAAGCTAACTGACAGCGCTAACTGTCCAAACTTGTGAACCGTGTTCCCTGTCCCTGACGTGGTACCACGCAAAATCAAAATGAACATTATCTCTAACTTTTCCCTCCTCGAAAACCGTCCGGCGTCGAGGGATACTTTTTGTCGTTCGGTGTATTTTTTTCATACCCATCCAAAAGGCAGATTTGGCAGCCCTCCTGCCTAGTCTGGTTGCCGCTCCGGGGTTCAAAAATTGATTTCTTGCTACCCATCACGTGTGTGGCATTAAGCTGTCGAAAAGAAGCTGAGCACGTCTAGCTCGTGTTCGCGTGCGCAACGGGCACGATACCGGGGTCGAACTTTGGCATCCGGAACTTTGGTCATGTTCACACTTGGGAGATGCGTAAACTTCTTCGTGCTTCGGCTGGTGGAATGTTTCTTTTTCAGGGGTTTTCTCCACCACCACTGTCTTAATGCAACCGAATGGTTAGATATACGGGAGAGTTATCACTTCCTTTGGTTTCCTCTTTTTTTGTTTGGCAATGCACGTCTGGGACGGATTTCTGGAAAGGAAGGCACGTACAACGATGTGCGATTCCTCGGCTGTTATCCAAGAGTGAGATACAAACCCCCAAAAACCTTCAACTACACATGCAGGTTCCTGGCAAAAAGCGGTTCTATCTCTCTTGCTCTCTCGCACTCGCTCGCTCAATGTCTGTGGATCGAAACCGCACCAGGATACACTTAACTTTGGCAGCACGCTCACCGGTAAGTTGGCATGAAAAATGGAAAACTTCCTTAAATCCGATACATTTAAGTTGATTTCGTGGAAAAGCGCCCGGTCGAAGCCGTTCCGTGCCATCGAAGGAAAAACTAGGTCAAAATAGCCTGGTGCTCGTACTGCTGCTGCAGTTGCAGCAACGGGCAAAACCACACGGACGGCCAAAGTTGAATTCCGCTCGGTGTATGATAATTAGAAAACTTGCCACCCAGATTATCTGCCGGGTGGTGACGATTTAAAGTTTTCATTTTTCGGCTCACCACCACATCAGAGGCAATCCGGAGTTTATCTGGCGTGCGCCATTTTGTTCAGAGAATTCTTTCTCTCTCTCCCCCCCGAAAAAAACTCTCGTTCCTTACTTTCTGTCCCCATTGCACGCAATAGTCGATACACGGATGCACTAAGTTATGCAAACGAGCTAATTCAAGACTGCCGTGATTGCCGTCCTCGTACCGCTCCAGACAGTCGCTCCAGACAGAGCTCCAAAAACTTGTCCCGAATTGTGTCAGTTTGTCACCGAAAATTGTACACAGCTTGGTGGTTGCGGTGTACCAAGGGGGGGGGAACAAAGAAGGGGATTCCATCCTGCCACCCGGGGAATAGAGTTAGGTTAGTCCCGGACGAGAATAAGTTCGACTGTAGTTCTTTATATTACTCGAATCCTCCTACTGTCACCTTAGGCTCTGCACCTTCCCGGCGGAGCTTCTCGGGCCAAATTCTGCATGTGACATCATCATCATCATCGTAAAATGAACTGTACGCACGCACACACACACAGGAGAAGGTTCTGGTCCTTGGGGGAGAGAAAAGAAAAAAAACCTTTCATCCCAGACACTCAGATGTGCCGGCCGCCCAACTCATCGCTGTCATTTACAATCACGTTTCGGGGGAAAGTTTTGCTTTCAAGAGAATTATGCTAATCCTGTAAATTGATGTACTGTGTGTTGTGTTTCGAGAATTCCTGTTTCATGACGGCAGGCCCATTTGAGACTGTTTCCTGTGAAAGCAATAACGAAAAAAAAAAAAAAATATCGTCCGTTATTCTGTGAATCTGCTTGTTGCTCTGGCAGGTGTTTGTGAAGGATGAATTTCCTTATTTGTTCTATTTAGTAATAAAAACAACAGCCAAGCAGGCAAATATTCGTTGGAAACGTTTCAACACTTTAAGCCGAGGTTCGAGGTATTATGAGCAGGTTTTGGAAAGCGGTCTCCAGGCCAGAACATGTACCACGTACACACCGCTTGTAAACGCTCAATAATGCAGACAGTAAACATGACGCCGGTAACGATCACCATCGACAACTCCGCACCCGTAGTCACGGACATTGCATCCTAGCAACACCAGCATTATCATGCGGCACGTTCTCGTTCCTTTATTATCGCTCCACCTTAGAGCCACTTGAACAGCAAAAGGAAGGACCGAAAAAACATGGATCGAAATGTCACGCCAGTGAGGCGTCACCGGCGACCTTTTTTAGCCAACAGTTCAAGCTTCCGTTTCCGTCGGAGTTTTTCACTAGAAGGTCATCTGTGTGGAACGAACCAGTATTCTCAGCTACACATACGGTCCTTACGGTCCGTAGAATATTTGGTTCATCTCATCACCATCACCAGCTCAAACGTGTCAAAAGTGCCACAGGACATTGTATGACACAAAGTTGTCCATGGTTTGGGTAGGTTTCCCCCGGTTGTCCCTGAGACGAGCAAGATTTGTTAGAAATCCTCTTTCAAAAATCCAAAGATAAACAAACGTCATGATTTGTGTGAAATAGCAGCAAATCGTAGTTGCTATTGAAGAATGACCAGAACTTTACGGACAATGATGATTGGTCGGTCCTGCTTATCGCAACACTTTTCCTACTTGTGCCTGAAGTTCTGTTCTGTTCTGAAAAAGTGTAGTTCCACGGCTAAACGCATTACACACATGGTAAATGAAAGCTTGAAGACGAAAGCAACACAAAAAAGCTTCATGCTTGCTTTACTTTGCTTTCTCTCTCTCACTCAAACTATATCCAGACGGCTAGAAGTTGTCGGCCAGAATGTCTGATGTCCGTTCGAAACTTCGTTAGAGACAAGAGATACTTTTTTCCCCTCCGTTCGTTCAACGCTTTTATCCGTGAAGTGTAGTAACCGAACGCCGCCAGATGTATAGCTCCAGCTCACCTACCAAGGCATCGTAGTGGTGCCCATAAATCTCGGTCATCCTCCGGGCAAGGTTGCGCTACAAACGTGTGTCGACGCCTCACGTCAACCGTAGACAGCTGTGGATCGACTTTCCTTCGGGGTGGAGCTAAGTAGACATGGGCTGAACAAATAAAAGACCACAAGCTTATGTGCCCCGGGAGCAAGGAAGACCTACAAGGAGCCTGGTACGGGTTGTTACCTTCTCGGGATGATACGCTTACCACAAGTAGATAATAAATAGTATATTCCACTCCAGCAAACGGAACTCATCCTCTTCGGTAACACACACACACACACACACACACATCTTCTGTGAGCTCAGTGTGTGTGTGATGGTAAGCTTTCGGTTACTAAAGTGTCCATCCGACATGACCACAGGCGCCCGCTTGACGTTTAGACGCAGCCGGATGTTGAGGTGACATCAAATTTTCAATTGTTTGCGATTAACCTTACCGGCCGGGAAAAAGCCGGAGAAGCTGTTGGCAAGCTGTTAAGCCTCCCTGGCTACCAAAAAAACTCTGCTCGGCCGATCGTCGGAATGAACAGGACGCTCTGTTTTCATTGCCCATACGCTCTGATACGGTACGTCCAACGTGTTCCGCAGTCCACAGTGTTCCGCAAAATGGACGATAAAACTTTAAAATAGAGCTTCATTACTGTCCATATTGCTGCTTGTTGAATGAGTTTGTGGTTGTCGTCGGTAGAGCCCGGGTCGGAAATAAGCTTTCATTTACGGTGGAAATGGTTCCGATGACTTAAAGCTGCGGCTTGAAGACTCACACACACCGCACCAGAAGTTTGAAGTGTGTGGTAGAAAGTCATGGTTATTAAATTAGTCCTCACTTGTGGAACATGTCGACCATTATGCCTAAACTATTTGAATTGTGACATTCATATGCAATAACCAGCCACTGCCAAACGAAATGGTCGACGACATCTCCAAGTACACGCATAAAAGCTCATGTTAATGACACACTCTTCACCAGCCGGCAAACAAACCCCATTGACACCTCAATTCGTCCGTTAAAGTCTCATTTCACTTATTAAGGGTTCGGGCGGTATTACGGACCGAAGGCCTCGGGGAAAGATTTGTTTGGCGGAAACTTTTCTCACCCCAGAGACACCTCCCACCCGGAGGGGTTTTTCTTCGTTGGGGATGTATTTATAAGCGAAGCCTTAACACAAACCGACCGTCCACCGATGGACCCGTATGATAGCGCATATGGAAGTACGCTATCCGCTTAGCCGCTGTCGTACGGTAACGATCGCCCCGGGACATGCATCTCGAGTGACCGTTCGTTGTGCTGGTGCTGGATCCGTATCTAATCCATTTCCCGGTGGCGACCTGGGTGGATGGTGGTGCGACAGTAAATCCTCTCCAAGGAAGCCCTCGAGCCATTTGCGTTGGCGACCCATAAAAATGGTATTTGAGGCGAATAATTACTGACCGAAGAGGGTTGGTAGCGATGGGGTGGCTGATGGCTGAGTGTGGCATATGCTTTTGATCACCACATTCATGTGTGTGAGTAGAAAAGGATGGAAAGGTGTGTGTGTTTTTTGTTGCTGCAAGGATATCCAAGGCACTGGCAGAACGAAAGATGGCCAACGGACGATTGCACACCGTCGCTCGGTTCAGGATTATGTTTATTACTGGCGAAGTCGTGCAAACGAACGACAGTATCTCCGATCGTACACCAACCACCACGATCCGTTATGGTGGGTCGATCCACGCCGGGTTTCCTTGGTTCGGCATCAGGTAAACTCAATTTTGTGTAAAAATTACACTCCACCGGCATTGCCAATGGCTTCGTGGCACACCGAAATCCATGTGCTCAGCGGCGGGACCACAAAAACTCACTGCCCAATCGCTACCATCATCCTGAGGATCGATAATAATCATCAAACGGAAGGGATGTGCTATCTGAATGAAGCTTATGGGCAAGGTTTCATCCACGCTAAGGTACATTCCTTTGACGATATTTTTTCTCTCTCGCCCCTCGTGATGGCCACCAAGGATACCAACTGTATTACTATCTCCATCGTTACGGTTCCAAGTGTGTGCTCATGTAGAAAATGCAGGCTCTCGGTTGGGGGGGTTAGGATATGAAATGGTCCAGTTAATTTAAGTGTAATATTTATGACCATGAATAAATAAACTAAACAGCGAACTGAGCAGAGCGCCTGTAGTGTGTGGAACCCCGGGAGCCAAGAACTAATAAGGATTGTAAGAGAATGAAACCACCTTAACTGAAGATAAATAAACGTACCCGCAACAAAAGAAATAAATAGAACTCATTGTCGATTAACTTCATTGTTTAAGCTTTGAACGTAAGGATAACGAAACCAAATCGTACCAAGAATTTCCATTTACCCTCAATGGTAACGGATCATCTCAAGATTAATTCATTTACAGCAAACAAACACATTTTCTTGGATGGATATCTTGATTCAAAATTGGACCAAGGCACATAAACCTAAGACGATCAATGATTTCCATAAATCCTTCCGGTAAAACTGAACCGATCTATTCATAGGCTTCAGGAAGCTTGCCAATATAATCACCGGAAGTAGAAGACGGCTTCCGGGAAGATTTTTGCATAAAATAGGGTATTGCAGATACACCAGATGAGAATATAGCGTTTTCTGACTGTCTAAATAATTGAAATAATTGAAAGAAAGTATACAGAGCTATTCATGGCATTTTAGCGTTACTGGAACGCAAGTCGTTAGTTGTATCGAGTAAATATCCTAAATTTGCAAGCAATACGGCCAGGCCATTCTTCACAAATAAAAAAAAAGTGCACTGAGTTCTATTCAAAAACATGTTTATTGATGATCCAGAATAAATGGAAAATGTTTAAAAAAGGGTTATGGCTCTATTCTTAGTCGATTGGCAAAGTTTCTACAATTGATTATGCCTTGACTTGCTAGAAACGTTTTTATGTCAGGGAATCTGATATTTGATGACCTCAACATTATGTTTATCTTATTACAGCAGTTAGATCAACATATCCTGATATTTACAACAGATAAAGCATTTTAATCGTTGTTTTGCTTTACGTGCTAATTTCAATACATAACTTCCAAAACAACTGTGTTTTAGCATTTACGAATTATTGTAGAGACTCATGTATCAGCAATTTAAAAATGACATAAATTTTGACATTTATAAATAAAAATGACATTTATTATAAATAAAAATCAGTTTGTTTGGCATGCTTACATCATAAAGATCAGATTTCATTTGGTGTCAATTCGTTAAAATAAATCAAGAGCTTTGACGCCGGATTGTCGAGAGCATATTGATTTTCTTAGTAAATTTCTATTACGGTATGAAGCTTCCAGGAACAAATGGAGGCGCCCAGTACTTCATATATCAGGATCAAAGAAACGTTTGACTATAAGCATTTTACAAGGAAATTCTGTCCTCTTAAATGATTTGCGTTTATTTGATACTTGATTAATTCAACAATTTATCAAACAGATTCTTATATTACTTGAAAATTATTTAATATCCCTGAATATTATCAAAACAGATCCATATTTCAAAATGCGGCATTTTTTATTTTTTTTCAAAAAATAACAGGACATTCTTCTAATAATTTTAGTTTCCCAAAATGTTTATAACTTGCCTAGAAGAATTTATCACTTTTTAAATTTAAATATCTGTCAATAGATGCTAAACAATAAGTAAATTCTTTTTATTCTCAGCCTCTCATTTATTGAACATTTTGCAAACAAAATGAATCCACAAATCAAAAGAAACGGTAACAAATGAACATAAACGAGCAGCATTGCCGCTTATCACAAACGATTCCAGAACGATTGCATCCAACAATACCTCTTACTTGTAATGCAAACAATTTCAAACACGCATTCTCGGACAAATTCATCGATGCTTCCCCATCTTTACTCAGCGAACGCAATCCATAGAATATAATTGAATAAAGCAAACTACTATCAGCACCGGATGCGGCTTCACACTACTTCCGGATCGCTTTCTTTGGAAAGCTTCTACACAAAAAAAAAACTCTAATCCAACATGATTGAGGCTCAAGCGTAACACCGTCAAGATAGGACGATTGATAGATGCCAACCCATGTCAGTAACCCTGCCATATCATCTTCACACACATACACCGGGCGTTGGAACGCCCGCCGAAACTCACAGGACTGGCCTTGTACAAATCAACCCATCGTTTATGCTGGCGCCCATTGTTCCCTGTTCCTTGTTCATGGGAAAATATTTTACTTCACCACTCACTCTACCACTCTCGGTCTCGGGTCACCCATTTCCCCGGGACCCTTGCTCGGTGGGTGTGGGTGTATAAATTAATGTGATTTTATGTTGCTTACCTTTCACGTAGATGGCTGATATAATTAGAACAATTAATTTCCAATAATCCATTTTACGGGCGTGTGTCGTACGTTACGCCTGCCGGCTTGGAGCGTTGGATGAAAGGGCCTGTCGCTGTTGCTGCTGCTGAAAGCTTCCGTCGATGTCAGTGTGTCCTGCTGCATACACACTCACTCACACTTCCACTTTCACTCGGCCTAATGACACGGCCAACGGTTCGAAAGGATGAACTGACAATGCAGGACTTCCTGCTGGACAGAAGCTTCCTGGTGGTATTTATACGCTGGAGGGTGGAAGTATGTGGTCTCCCTTACCTTCCTCACTACCACCCGGCCCTTCGACACAATTTGTACAGCACCGAAAATCTACTACACTTCATTACACACACACACACCCACTGTAGACAGGGGCCGTACGCACGGCGTCACACAACACGGCACGCACCAAACTATTACACCACTATCCCGTTAAATGCATGTCACTTGTTGTTTTTCGCTGTGCGTGTGTATTTATTTGTTTCACCTACACAAGGAGAGGGAAGAGGGAGAAGATGAAAAGTGAAAAACATGGGTCAGATTGAACGTGTCCGTGAGACGATTACACCTGGAGGATAAAGCAACGTTTAGAAGGTTTGGAAATGAGCCATGCGAGGCAGGCACTTTACGCCGCTTCCGGTCGCTTTGCACACATGAAATTATGCCCGCTACATGAGAACGGGGTGAAAGTGTGTTGCGTGAATAGAGGTGACCGGCCGCCAGCTACACGTGACCATGAGGGGAGGTGACCGTTTGTTGTCGTTATTGTTGTTCACGCCTTTCATCTTCAGCCTGGCTCGTATCGAGCGGTGTCAGCTTTGTGTCACTCGTCATGGTTAACATTTAATTAAATTTCATAATTTCAATTAGCATTGCAATTCGGTAACTCGTTGCAGGGATAAAGTGACGATAAAGGATAGTGCTAAAAATTGGCCCGATGGTAGGCTGTTAACGTCATGAATGGGTCCTGTTAAAATAGCAAGCAGTTTGACGGAGCGAGTGAACGTGACAAATTTAACGTATTTTGATAATTAATTTCAGGAGCGTATTTGAAGCATCCATTTTAGCAAAATGATTGATTTTTATGGCTTTTCTTTTTGTACCAGAATGAACAGCATTTGAAAAGTGCCTCTTGGGATAGTGCATTCCAAATCACTGTTCATCATGACGGAAAATTGGAAGGTTTTATGAAATAATAAAGCCATGAGTAAGTAATTAAGAAAATACTTTAATAAAATCAAAAACTGATGTAACAAAAAAATATCTAACCTTATAATAACTTAGCTGGGCTGTGTTTAAGTTTAAAAATAGAAAGAGAAGGTATAGAAAATTATAAAAATTATTCCTATCAGACATTTGAGGTAAAGTTTTCTTTAATTGAAAATTATTTGTTTTGCCTGATTTTCATGAGAATGGCAAATGGATAATCAGAATTGATTTCTTTATTCATCCAATTCCAGGATCGTTTTCCCAACATATTATTCAAAAATGAACAACAAAACACTAAGTTGATTCGTTGAAAATTACAATCATGATTTTGACTCATGATTTTTAAAATTTGGAGGACCTACTATATGAACCATCACTGTACAGCAAGAAACAAATTAAGTCCCTAGTCAAAATTTGTAGCTGTACCAAGCTTCCGGGAACAAATGGAGGCGCCCAGTACTTTATAAATCAGGATCAAAGGAAATTGCAAAATTACGACTTTGTTTACTAAATTAAATGTTTTATTTATTCAGTTTAAAATATCGGCAAACTTTAAAGAAAAGATAAAACCAAAATGGAAATTAGAACTTTGAATCAAATTTCAATCCTCAAACATGACTAGTAATTTAAACCGATATAGATAAATTACTTCGACTTTCAAAATTTCAGTTTGTGGAATGGTTCATTTTTTTGTAAACACAGTTAAATGTTACGATGAACAAAGAAATATAAGGGGATAGTTATGTTGAACTTTTTTACACCATAAATTTAATTTAATTCAATAAAATAATTTTCCTGCCAAATTTACTGCTAGACCATTCTGGTGTTCAAGATACCTTCGATAGCTTCAGTTCAATTTCATTAATAATGAACATTCACTCGCATTCAAATCGAACAAAAAAAACCCTCCTGAAAATAATCAAAAATTATCATAACTGTTACATTTGGATCACGAAAACACCAACTACACCGATTGTACTGCACTATTACAATCCTGCTACAACAAAACGCACCGGTAAAACACACACACAACACATCCCACCTGATCATACACACACAGTAGCACAGTTTACTTTGATCCTGTAAAATCTAAATCGCACTTTGCTGTCATTCCTGTAACGCTCATGCTGGAGGAGCTCGAGCGGTTCGGTAGGCTCGAACAGCTCGGACAGCTGCTCCGTCGCTGCCGTGTTTATGCAAAACACACCGTTTATTTATTATCGTAATGGCGTTGCCAGTCGATGCTGGTGCTGTGCTGTCCCGTTTGTTGTTTTTGTAGCCACTGTTAGCAGCTTTTGGTTGTGTGTGAGAGAGAGAGAGAGAGAGAGAGAATCAACACGCACATGCAATAGCAA
Organism: Anopheles stephensi; assembly: GCF_013141755.1. Classification (NCBI taxonomy): domain Eukaryota; kingdom Metazoa; phylum Arthropoda; class Insecta; order Diptera; family Culicidae; genus Anopheles; species Anopheles stephensi. The sequence goes on from NC_050202.1 coordinate 49,380,547, forward strand.
CCCGCGAAAACGCGAAACCCGTTTGGTTGGAAGCGGCGTGTTTATTTTAGCATTAAGCAGCACATAATTACTCAATTCCGATGGTAATGGGTAACGGAGAGAAGCCAACCCCTCCCACCGCACTCGTTGTGCCTTTTTATGTCTGTTCAACCGCAGCAAATGTCTACGGCGTGGGCCAGTTTGTCTACAATTGGGGGCCAGCGTGTAAAGTCACTCCCGAGCCGGTCGCGAGTCGTCAGTCGGCGTGTTGGGAGCGCGGAATTTGTTTCGGTGTGTTTGTGTGTGTGTGTTTTTGCACCATTATTTATCCTTTCACTGAGTTGGAAGCAAATGCTGTACGTCACGTTCGTTTGGGGCGAGATGCGTCGACTTTTCTTCCACCATTTTTCTGTTAACCGAACGGGTACACAGAGTTTTGCAATTTTTGTACTGCTTTCCGGAGGCCTGGCCTGGCGCAAAAATGACTGCAGATCTGAAAAAGAAAAGAACAGAGGCAAAGGAAAAATCCATAATTAGTCGTTTGCTGCCAGTCGCCCATACCGCTTAATGCGGTAAAGTTTATTCAAGCTAATTAGGGAATTATAAATTCTCGCACTCGGGTTCTTGGGAAAGTAGAGAATTATTTAGAACTGAAGGCGAATGGTGCTCTGTGGCTTATCAACCCTCAGTACAAATGGGAAAGAGGGAAAAGTGGAAGGGAACTTTAAACCTCTCAGCTCTAGGATCTTGCGAAAAATCTCCCCCGTTTCTCTTGAAAGGGTAGACCTAAAGACTCGAGCCGTCATTACTTCTATTGGCTGGAAGCTCATCCAGTCCGGCCGTCAGTTTTGCTCCCAGATTAAGACTTTGTTGACCACTGCTTCACTCAACAGTCCCCCATTGACTGTTCACAATACAAGGATAACATTAAAAAGGGAAATAATTTTTATTTCATCTTTCCCAGCAACTCCGGTGCGCCGATCTTCACCGATTCGTTGCCTGGAACAAGAATCGTGAGTGGAATGAATAAAAACCAATTCTTTTTGGGACCATTACGAACGCAAAACGGCACACGGAAAACGTGAAATCTTTGTAAAAATCGAGTCGCGTCGAGACATTCCGTGCCCGCGGCTTCCCGGGATGCGGAAATGTGAATGACCGGGATTTTGCTTTAATTAAATTGAACTGGCTTTATACGACTGACACACAGAAAAAAAAGGCCAACGATGTGTTTAAGCGCTTGATGATGCTTGTGGGCTACAGTGGCAGTAGTTTCGCTCGCTTTGCCGGACTGGTCTGTTTGTTTGTTGAGGCATGGTTTTAATTACCACTTCCAAAAGGCGCTGAACGGTTGAGTTGGTTCATCCGATCTGCTAGTGAGTTGCAATGCGTTAGAGAAAATTAGCTCCCTCGAAGTGGAAGTGGAGTGGACGCGCTGGTAGGAGTTTATTTATTTTCCACATTTACAACCATCGTGCCTGGACATATTAATGCGATTAAGGATTTGTGGAGAATTTATGGACGTTTAAAGCTTGCGTGGTGATTGAGAGTTTGGGAGATTTTTTCATTAACGGTTAATTGAAATTTGTTTGTTTAATGTAATGGTGAATATTTTATTCGAGTTTTGTTTTTAACTAAAAGCGATAGATCCACAATAAAGAACAAACAAATTGCATTTGTTTGTGGAGGGAGTCGTTGAGGACTTAATGAAGGTCGAAGTGGACGATCTCCAGAGGCCTCACCATTCAAGATATTCAGTCGAAGGAACCTGGTTTATCAAGAGCGCTTGCATTGCACTAATCTTTGTTTGCCAAGAAACTGTAGATCTTAGTCGTTTCAGGGACACCTTGTCAAGCAAGAGACCTCAACTAGCAACAATCCGAATCCGAGAAGAGTTTCAGCAACTGGTCACATTATGAGATGATCCTTCATTCTCTAGCAAGAGAACTAGCCTATCAAGCAACATGCGACTGGAGGTCTCGTTTACTTGGGAGCCTGTGGTTTTCTATAAATTGTTGTTTAAGTTAAGCATAGTCCTAGACTCTGCGTTTTACAAGAACTCTTGACGTTCAGCGTTGCCTTTGAAGGACTGTCGTATTCCAAGAAACCTCGTTTATCATGAGAACTCAATACCATGAGGTTTATCCTGCCAAAGGTCGTGCCGTCAAATGATACTAATTCTCTCGGGAGTCTTATCGTTCAAGAGACCTTATCGTGTAAGAGATCTCGTTTTCGAAAGTGCTTCTTCTACTTGCAGAAGTAGGATAGCATGAGGTATTTCTCTCATCATCTTCGATTAGTCTATGAAGCTTTAACTTCCATAAGACCATTTCACCCAACCTTGTATAGATCTATTGCCTAAGAAACATCACATTTCTAGGATGCCTTGTCTAGCTAGACACCTCGTTACGAAAGAATCCTCACCTGTCGCTTAATATTTTTTAATCAAGGACGGCACGCCCTTTTTTATTCTTCTTTTTGCTAGTAGCCATTGTGGCCAAAGACCCTTTCTCTTAAGTGAGCTGTTTCATTCCTTATGACCTTTTCTTCCAAAAAATCATATACATACAACAAAGTTTTAACTATCAAGAGCACGTGTTGGCCAAGGATCCTCGTTGTCGAAGGAGCTTATTTGACTAAGAGATCGCATTTCCTGAGAATCGTTGGCGATACCACATCTACTAAGAAACAACATACCACGAGTAGTTTTTCTATCAGAAGATCAACCCGCTAAACCAGCATGGCATTGATTAGCCAGAAGCACACTCTTCAAAACTCGTCGTTTGAAGGAGCTAAAACGAGGTTCCATACCAAAAACAAGTTCGGCTATCTCTAAATGATCGAGGTTCTCAAAACTCCACAGACTGCTAATAAGTAGAAAAGAGATCAATTCCAGGGAACCTTGTCGTTTAAGAGAACTTGTCACCCGAGAGACCTTGTCTAGCAAGAGAGCCTCTTCGTTATGGCCTTATAGAATATCCAATAGTCTTGTCATAAGAGAACAACAGGCTTTGCCTGACAAGTGACTTCATTGTCTAACGGCCTGTGTCTTTGAAGGGGTATCGTATTCCAACATCTCATTCACATCCTTCAAGGTGAAATTTATCCGTTATATCTCACCGCTCAAGAGAGTTCAAAGCCATGACTGGGTGAGAGATGTGTCCAGTTAAAGGTTTTCTAAATATCAGGACAGTCTTATCTATAATCGGGTCTCAGTTTAAATCTAAGCGAGCAAAATCAGATAATCAAGGCGATCTTCAAAGAAAAGAATCGTTTTATTGTTAATACTACATAAGTTTGCTGATTGTATTAATTCAATAATTTATGTGTAATTCAATAAGGAAATCATCCTTGAAAGAATTTCCCCCTTTATAGGTTATGCACCAACTAATTTTCAATAACTGTCAATTACGTTATTCTGCTAGATGAACAAATGTTTGACGTGGTTGACAAGAAAAACATCATCATTTTCTCATTCTACCTTTGTTATGTACATTAAACAAACATATGCATACCAGCGTAGCATGAAAAGAGAATACGTGTTGTAAACTCACGTTTCAATGCTGTCAATTGTGCCAAATTCCTCGCTAACTATTCATACACCAGCAATGGATCGAATTTCCTCAACAACTCACCCACTTCTGCCCATCTCTTTCCAATGAAAGATTTCAACCCCTCCCCGTGTGATGTGGTTGTTTTGCATACCCGTTCAAACATGACAGATAAACGTTCCGGATAGAAAGCAAAAAAAAAGCATTTCGACGATGGGTGAGAAAAATTACACGTACGGAATCAAGCGGCATGGTATGAATTTTCTCCGGAACGATTTTGGGCACCATCAACGCCAATAAAGCTGTCAATTGTGCAGGTGATAAAAGCATTACGCTAGACGCTCCAAACGATGAAGCCGACGAACGTTTGCACACGGACTACACGTTACACATCGAGCATCACTGAACGATCCGCGCGAGAAGACGAGTCCAGCTGGGCGTGGAAGCAAATGTTTCGAAAATGTTAAAGCAATTTGACGGCATGAAACATCCAACGTCGCGCTCTTTGGATCCGGTGTTTGCGCCTTGCCAAAGATCCAGACAGGTGGTATCCTGTAGCCGCTGCCACCACGGGTGAAATATCATTTTCGGATCAAACTGCCATCCGCAAGCACCGATCCAACCATCCCCGCCGGTAGCAGTTCAGTCTAATTCGATCATTTTTCCAGCGCACGTAGATAATGTTTCTATTATATTTTTTCGCCCATTCTCTACCTTTCTTCCACGAAAAGCCTTCCATTACGTAGGTAATACACGACCGGGAAGATGTGAGGAAAATGTCCAATTTCCTTCACCTTCACCGAGTAGAGTTGGGAACGAACAGATCGAGAGACGAGACCTGACGAATGCGAAATCTACCCCATTTAAGAAGCTTTAGGAAGAGGCTGCTGCCTGCACGTCGGGTTGTGATTTTGTCTGTTAATCTTCTCGTTACGGATTCTTTTCATTCCTTTCGCGGCCTTAGGCTCACCGCTCGGCAGTCTGGAAGGAACGCTTGGTTTTGTTTTTCAAGAGTAGCTCTCGCTCTCTACGATTACGTGAGCATTCGGGCGTCTTCTCATCAACCAAGATCTATGAAAACACCGACGAACATCTTCAAATACCTGCAGAGTTCCTTGCATTATCTTTTTTGACGAACCATCAAAGGGAAGCTCCCAACAGGATGAAGTATGTCTATGGTGGAATTCAAACCGTAGAAAGAAAGACCTTCTTCTCTGAGCTCCGGAAAAACACACACTTGCAACAAAAAAAAAAGGAAGATCCCTCTCAGCCATAATACAAATGGCAACACTGAGCATTAACCCTCCGAATGCGCTTGGTCCCGTGGACTCCGGTTTGGTCTGGTGTGTTTGCTGATTTGTAAAACAAGTCTCATCTTGTGCTAATATAATTTGGCCCCGGCTTCGCCCGAGCGGAAATTCGATTTTCTCTCTGACCCGCTGCCAATGTACGGGATTGTGTGTGTCCGTGTTCTATCGGGGGGAAAGCGTTTCGGTTGGGTTATTATTTCGGCTTCCGCTCCAACCAGAACAAACCCACCAAATGGCCAGGTGCGGGCAGTGCGAGCACTTTACCACCGACCGTCACGCTGCGACTCCTCGTCATCTCTTGCGGATGTGTTAGGGTGCGTGCGGATTTTTCGGTCCACCATTTGCCACGTTTGCCGATGATCCGTACCCGCAGTAATCTTCGTTGCGCTGGGCCACGAACGGACGGACCGACGAAATCGACCAACTAATCAATCATACACTTGTTTCAAGCATGCCAATCAACCTTCAACTTCTTATCATTGAGAGCTTCAAATTGAAAGACACTCGACCGGAATCAATGGCGAGTGGAGTGAGCGTGTCGGTGCAAGAAAAGCACAGTAAAAGTTCAAGAGCCGTTCATCAAGCGTGGTGTGGAGTAAAAGAAAATCATCGCCCTACAGCCGCGGTGAAGATAGCAGCAAGATAACGAAAAGACAAGAAGAAAAAAAAACATTAAGTTAGAAAAAAAAATGTGGCAAAAAGGTGATCAGAAAAATACCAGTACGTTGAGCTGAGTTGGCCATTTTGATTTTGATGTCGATTGACTGTTGGGGAAAAAGAGTAGCAAAAAATCGTTTGATATTTCGTTCCATATTTTTACTGATGAAGACAGTGAGCAACAACACTCGTTTTGGAGCACAGGCTTTACAACCTTAGCTTTGCGCTATCTCTATTGACTTATGGGGTGTTGTTGTGACTTTGGAACTCGACGAGCGTCAAGCGTAAATCGGTCGTGTTGTCAGCGTTACGAAGTGCGTTACATCGTAACGACCGGGTCGATATCTCGGTTCGGTATCGGTAGAGCTTTTCCGTGTTGTTGCTGATAGAAGAAAATCGCACACGCAGTTGATTTATGTAGGATGCCTTCATGGGGTTTATGAGCCTCTTACCAATCGAATTTCATATTTCGTCAGAGCAAGTGTGCCAATTGATAATGTACCGTCGGAATATTAGGGCCAACTCAAGCAAACTAACCTTGTTTTATATCAGTAAATTATCATAAATACTTATTAAAGAACAAGAATTTTACTTTTTTGAACCCTTTTTTGTATGAAAAACATTTTAAGATTCTTTTCCGACCTATCACAGCTACACATAGTATCGATCAATATCAATATTTATCCGATTTTCATGCTTGGATGATAACTGTCTTAAAAATTTATACTTAAGCGAAATCTAGCTACCTCAAGAATGACTCAAGGCTGAAGACTTACAGCCAAGAGCTCTGGAGTTGAAAAAACCAATAAGGAAGGAATAACAGAAGAACTACTATGTCTCTTAAAGGAACTCCGGAAATAGAATAATTTCTCATTGTCCAGTGCCCAAATGACAACCTCTTTGATCGCTCAGTGGCTCGAAGATGCTTTTCATAAGCATCAATTGCTGCTGTTTTTGAGTAGTAATTACCTGGTGACCTCAATCTCAGACTTTCTCGGTATAACGATCTCTAATACTGGGATGGTCTTTCTGGCTTGCTAGACTTATTGATATCACGTCGCCGGATATTCAGTCCTCACCACGGATTTACGATCCTGATATGACTTGATAGGTGGTCCTGCCGTGTGAAGACCAGCATTGAAGTCGCCTCTACCACCGAGCCGTTCTGCTTTGGTCAATGGATGTCCATTTTGTCGTACATGCTCTACGTTTAGACGAATATTCCTTCTTTTGGATAAAAGTTTATAACGATAAGTCCTCAATACAATAAAGCCTTTGTTTCCTGATAAATTTATGATGCATTAGAATACTTTGATAGCTTATGTCACTTCTTTGATTCTAACAAACTCCAGAGATCTTGGTCTGCCATTACTGGCTTGCATGACTTGGTTTGGCCGTAATTGGGTAGTCAGTTGTACATGGAAGCGTTTCGGACAGCAGTGAACACCAGGTCCACCATCTGATGGATTCAGCTCCTTCGAGGACCCAAGCGGGATGGAGGATGAAGACTTCTATCTCATTCAAAATGCTGACCAGGAAGGGAGTTTGTGAGGTCAGAGCCCTTCAGCAGTTCACCGTGTAAGGATCAGCCTCGTGACCCAAAGTACAGTTTACAATCGATTCTGACATGGATTATTTGACTAGAGCCAATATTGGAACCTTGATCACGTTTGGTTAAACTGTTGTAGCTTTTTTATAAGTAACATTTCCATTCCCCTCCTCTTCAAAGCCTCAATTTCAAAACAATCTTTGCTTATTTGACAACTTGCTTATTTGTATCATTCCATCTCCAAAAAGAATCGCTCCAACGTACCACGGATTGAGTGAAAAATGACTTCAAACATATTCAATCATTTTTAATCACATATACCTCACCGGACGCGAAACGAAACCTTCCTTGCATTCCCAATCAACCTCCGCGACGCTTAAAGTCCTCCGCACGTCAAAACTGATATTCTCAAGCCAAACAAAGTGCCGGTTACAAGGTGCTCCACGAGACGCGACTCGCCGCCGAACCTTCCTTGAGTGTGGTACAAAAATATCGAAGCCAAGGATACGGGCCAAGGATGACGACCGCAGCAGTAGAAGAAGAAGAAGAAGCAGGAGGAAGAGAAGAAAAGTAAACGGGAAGATTTACTTTTTCCGTATTATCTTTCTGCTTGCCGCTGTGCCACTGCTTGATGAGTGCTTTAGCCGGAACGAGCGATGCCGGCACGATGGGGATTCCGTGTTTGTGCAATGCTTCCATTGTGCTTTCTTTGCACAATTCTATCCACCCACCCACCCACAGTGCGTCAAAGCTGGTGCTTACCGTCGGTCTTACGGGTGGTACGTTACAAATAGAAGTACGCCACGAGAAGGACACAAGCTCACGCGCGCGCTCGCTCGCCCTTCCTAAGCCGGCCATGATCGAACGACGACATTGTGGCAGACAGGATGGGCAGATGAAGACGACAACGTGCGCACCGTTCGAGGACAGTGTGTAGGGACAAAATCAGGAAAATCTGAGTCGTATCTCATTTCAGGTTCGGATGCCACCGTTTCCCTTCTCTCCCTTCCCTATTGCCACCCATTGCAGCTAGTTACCGGCGTCGTAGCACTATAAGTAGAAGCAGGCACGGACAACGGTGGAGTGGAGTGGCAGTGGAAATTCGATGGCTTAGTGCAATGGGCACCCCATAGCCGTCGTGTGACGAGAGCTGAACAAGCGGAACGGAATAACAAACCATCGTTGGGAAAATTGGTAGTAGCGGGGGCGACAGCGCGGGGGGGTCGAGCGGTTGGGCGAAAATTGATTTTTCCGTTTTGTTTGCCTCTATCATCGTGAATTATTTTCAAAGGAAAATTCAATAAGTGAAGCGAGCGCATTTCTTTGGTATTTTCTCCCTCCCCGGTCGCACACATACCGGGCGATGCGGTTGCTGTGGCAAGGGCGCTTTTCCGGCTCCACTTTTGTTCCATGTTTTGCTTGCATTAGCGCAAATAGCTTCTGATTCCTCGCTGTAGTTTTGGCTTCCGACGTTACCAGCCAGCCAAACCGCTACACTCTTCAAATATTGTGTTTCAGATGATGGAAAATGTGGAGCTATGAGGGATGGGGGGGGGGGGGGGGTTGGTGATTTAGAGGGAAATGTAATCTTCAACGGGTGGCAGTAGTCACCAGCAGTGGGCGACACAGCACGCATGAGATAAAATATCTTTTCCTCGGAAAATAGCGACCAGCGAGATTCTTTTTGGATATTTTTATCTTTCTGCTACCCTGGTACCGGGTTCGTTTAGCAAGAATCAACTACAAAAATTGTTTCTGTTTTACTGTAAAAAATAATTTTCCTACAGTTTAATGCTTTTTCTTCCAAAAAAATTTTTTCCTACGAACAAGAATTTCTTCCGAGAAGCTCTGTTTAAGGACCTGCCGTACTGGTGGTCCTTAAACAGAAATAATCGTCCATAATGCTGGACCTGGGTTGGCTTACGGCTGGGTTGGGTTTAAGTGTCGAAGCCAAAAATGGATTCGAAGGCGACCGAAAATTCGCTCATACTTCCATTCATCACCCACGAAGCCGTGGAGCAGCCTCTCGCGGAAGCAGTATTTCTTTGGCGCATTTCGCAGCGAACCCCCGTTTAATGAGACTGTTGTTGATATTGGAAAATTTATGCTTTTTTATCCTCGGCAGTGAACCCGCATTGCAAAAGCGTTTAGGTAGCGACGCAGCGTAGGTTAAAAACATTCCACCCGAAAAGGTTTCAACTCCAGATTGGTGGTTGTAAATTATGACCCGAAACAGTGGTCGGATATCATTTTGGCGGAAGCTTGAAATGTGCTTAGAGCCATAAGCTTTGGATTGAAAGCTTTATAAAGGTTAGAAGGTAAGGTCTGGATGTATTTCATATTTTTAAAAATAAATTATTTCAAAATATGCTGAAATTTTCTTTAAAAGTTTAATTCAAAATAAATCACAACTTCACTTTTTCTTGGAACAATTCTTCAATCAATGTGATGCTTTCCTAAGCAAAATAAGGTGTCGAGAGTGGTTTCGCTGCTTTCGAAGCGGTGATTGCTCCGTGGCGGACGATCATCGCTTCTGCTTAGTATTTGGTGGGACCGCCCCTGCATCATCTATTACGAGCTTTTGAATCCGGTAGAAACAATCACCGGTGAACGATTTCAAATACTTGATGCGTTTGAGCGAAGAACTGTGTGAAAAATTGGCCAAAACACTCTTTAAGGCACGACTAGGTCATTGTGATGTGTACCATCGAATTTTCATCTAATCCAATCCATGACACATGGGTTCGCTGATCAGCAGTTCTCATCTCAACTAAATACAGATTAAATTTTGAAAAATCTCAAATACCTTTTTTTTTCAAAGAGAGGATTTATGTTGCTATTTAGAAGTTGATTTTTTAATTAAATACAGTGCAGTACAGAAAATTACATTTCTTTATCCCAAAGTATAGGTGTCGAAATCTGAAGTCAATATATAGAAAACATATCAAATAAAGGCTATGTGATTTTCAATCAGACTATCTCTCATGACCCAATCACACACACCCAGAATCTTATTCTTCTTTGGGCTAACGACTTCTTTTTGGTGCCGTGCCTGCCGTTTCTGGCTTACTAAACTTAATGATGCCACGTAGATGAATAGTCACAATCCTTACTTCAGGGAACGGTACAGATGGAGTTTGATCCCCGGTCCTGCCGTACGAGGATCGGCGCCGATATCGCCTCTACCACCGGTCTGCCTCAAAGATAATGTCACTTGACTTCCACTTCTGGAGTTCTGGAGTCGCTGGCGCCACGACGTTCTGTGACATCTCAGTGTCTGTTTCACTTTGAAGTGCCTGATGGGAAATAACAATAACGCATCAACTCTTCTTAGCATTGGAACCTAGTTCGGACAATCTATAAGTTAATAGCCACGGAAATAGTTTTGAATGTTATAGAGCAGCTTATTGGACATTCAAATATCTTAAATGTCATGTGAAAAATCTATCAAGAAAACTTTTTCCTCGCTAGTATAGAAGTAAAGACTTTTGGCCACGTCAGTGTGGAAAGACAATGGAGGAGCCGCTACAATGACAAGCTTTACGAGCTTTACGATGATCTCACCATAGTGCAGCGAATTAGACTCACAAGGCTCCGGTGGGCTGATCATATCATGAGAATGACACCGGACGACCCAGCCCGTAAAGTCCTTTTAGGCCGTCCACACGGACAGAGGAGGCGTGGTAGTCCCAGTAGCAGAATAGCAGAAACTTGACTTAAAGTTACTAAAGCAATCAGTGTAAAGAGAACTCTTAAATGTTGACTCCTGGCATTAAGTTATTTTTATCTAACAACACAAATCATAAAACAATTTGACAAAATGAAATTTCAAGGGGAAACTATAGCTTTCAGGCTTAGGTGTTCCTAAGCTTAGCTCCTTAGCTTGAGGCTTACACTTTGAGGCATTCTAAAGCTCCCACATTTACACTTTTATCAAAAACACCACCCTTAGTGAAAAAAAGTTTACAAACACATAATTGTAAAATCACAAGAATGTCTAAACCAATTCTCATCCACTTGCATCAAAGACTGGCTCTAATGTTGATTCCCTTCATCAACCACAATCGTTAAAATCATTGCTTTCTGGTGACGCCAATACAGTGCCAAACCCATTATACCGGGCAATTACAGTGCGGTTTACTGAAGGGAAAAAACATCAATCAGCAAACGAACGTACCCGTGACCACCAGCACCACCACTAGCTCTACTGTAAGGTGCAAAAACAAATGCAATTTATTAGAAAGCACGTCCGAAGAAGAACCCATCGTGGTCAGTTTACAATATTAATAAAATGCCACAAAACCACACGCACGTGGTCGGTGGTCGTGCTGAAGCTGACGGCAAACCATGTGGAAACCGTCCGTCTGTACAGGCATCTACGGGCTTGCCCGTGTAGGTCTTCTTCTTCCAATATTGAATATTATACGCAACAACGCTAAATCAATCAACGTTCCGATTATTAAACACACACACCGTTCTACGAAATCACAAAAATCTAAATCATAAAACGGTAATAACGATTCCTGGTGGAAAAGCCTACCATCGAGTGAAGCGTCGCTCTTGCCTGTTTTGTAAGGTACCGAAGCGAATGAAAATCAAAGTTTTTCATCATGTTGAAGGAACGCTTCCCGCTGCAAAGTTTTTTTCCCTTTGCGTGGCACAAACTTCCCAATGTTCGGGTGTGAGGAAATAAACAAAAAAGTTCCCACGTTTCCCGGCCAGAACATTTTCAAATAAGCAACCGAACGAGACGACCATCATCCTTCAGCACACATGAAAGTGGGCTGGAGTTTTCGGAAAAACCCGTCACCGTGCCATCGTGTTTGACGGCCGCTCAAGACAATCAGGCGGGGTTGTTCACGCGAACGGTATGTGTGCATGTTAACCACTCAATCACACCTCACACGTGTGTGTGTGTGCGTGCGAGTCCTCATACCCAAAACTTGAGGGAAGAAAACCTCAAACTCCAGCCGTTTTATGAGACAGGGCGTTTGTCGGCTCGTAATAATAATATTTTTGCCTCCTGACGCCGCCCGATGCTTAGCGTTCCGTTCCCACTCCGGCTAACACCAAAACCAACCATGTTTCATGAATAATTAATGGCTTAATTTGAATTTTTATTAAATCATTATTAGTACGGCTGATATGCATGTGTACATGTGTGTGCGTGTCATATCGGAGGTGTGGCTGTATCGGTAGTTGGCCCATATCTTTAATCACACCTGACAGACTTCTTTCGGTGGGAATTGTTGGACAAAGTTTGGTCGGTGGCGTCATGTGCTTAGATTCTACCGCACCATGGCAGGCACCAGGAGCAACGTTTGTAGCTGACATTTATTGAAATATGTGGGGCTGGTGCTCATTAGTTGTGTCCCGGTCAAAGGGGTTTGCGATGACTATCCATGTACCCGGTACATTGGGGGGGGTGTTGTTTTTTTTCTTTGTTCCCAGGAAATTGGGCCGATTTTTCATCGCTTCACCCGGAACGTTTATTAACTCTACCCGCCCCGTGCAGGGTCGGGATCTGTTTAACATGACAGTTTATGCCAGTCCGGTCCTTAAGAAGGGTCAGCAGAACTGCCGCACACGAGACTGAAGACCCTCGTTCTGGAGAAACGAAAAATGGCCTTTGGGAGAACCTTCCCTGCTTGGCCCAAGACCCAAACGCACCTGGACCACTACAGCTGATGGGGAAAAAACTATAAGATTACTTCGAAAGGGTTTGCTCGGGGTAGGAACCTACTTGGAACCAACAGGATCCGATTGCTTCAGTACGGAAAGGCTAGTTCAGGAGCACACGAGCATGAATAAAAGAAGCTAATTTGGGGCACTTTCATTTTCTCGTCAATCGATCGGCACCCGGTTCAGTGTTCTTTCCGGTCCGGTGTCGGATGAGTTCTTGATGTTTCGATACCTGCCTTTTTTTTTTTTTTGGTTGGCAGCATAAGCAAACCCCGGATAGATTCTTTAGAATTTGGGATGTTTTGCATCTTCCGTTGGTAAGCTGATAGAGCCGAGAGAGCTTCGAACGAACTTTTTGCAACGTTACATCAATGGTCGATAAATATTATTTCCTATCTCGGACAGCGTCTTCCCTGTTCGTCCATGCTTTGTTCAATCGTTCTGAAAACACCTTTTCTCCTGAAGGGTTTTGTGCGCAAGAAATCGCCTTCTTTTACATACATCGACTTCGATAAATTGACAAAAGCTACCCGAATGCTTCACCGTGCGGAAACAGGAAGTACTAGAGCGCTTGCCCTCGTGTTCCCGAGCGTCGGGGATATGAATGTATAATACAGCGAAGTGGAGTTTCCCGAGCACAAGGAACTCTTTTCTAGCGTGGTCCGTTCGCTTGGCCGTTAAACCATGGCCGATAAAGAATTTCTCCAGTGCATCCTCGGGATCGCAAATGTTCGCAATCTGCCCTGATCTCGACCAGGAGCGATGCTTCCTGAGCATGGCTTTGGTGAAATTTGTTTGGCGAAATTCCAACCCATCGTGAGGCCGGTTTGGCCACTGTGTCCACTGGGAAGCAACGGGGGAAAGATTTTTCTTGTCACATCGCACCGATGCGATCTGATATATGCATATGTATTTTGTATGGCGCTTTGTTCGTCGGGGTTGTCCGTCCGTCCCCAGCATAAGCTTGGTTGGGGTCGGTTCCGTTCGCATATGTATGCCCCGGTTGTCAGAGTCATTTATTTTCCTGCCCAGCGCTGCTCGGTCGGCACTGGGCGGACGGGACTTCCATTCTTTTCCCGAGTCCCTAAACCCCCATGGCAGCAGCAGTGGCCGAAGTTTAGCTTATCGGAAAGTAAACTCGATGCATCATACGGTATCTAGTCAACTGAGGGAGGGTCCCGCTGGCCGGCTATCGAGGTTACCATTTCGTCTTTAGGAGCTTCAGCAAGATTAGCTCCCACTTCTGCTTCATTTGGGCGCTCTTCATTTGCCTCTACGCGTCTTCCGCGCTGCAGGAGAGAAGCACGCAGTAAAAGAAATTCCTTCGCCAAACAAGTAAGCTCCGCGGGGTAATCATCGTAAATTTCTTGCATGCCAACATTGCCGAGCCAGGTCGAGCATATTATCTGCCCGTGGTCAAGGCACCGATAGCATCACGACCGGCCTCAGGACTTATCGGAATTGGGAAGCGGAATAGTTCATGAGTGCTTTCCGTTGGGGGATTTTTTTATTTATTTTCTCTCCTTCCTATCGTTTGCTGGTATGTGGAATGGAATGTGTGGTGGAATTTAAACAAATTAAAATGTTTTTTGTGTTCTGGACAAAGTTTTTGCTTTTTTGCGCGATGAACTTATTGATGAAATAAGCAGCTTCAATGAAGTACTCTATTGGTGGGCAGCATCGCCAAATTTAAATTGAAAACGGAAGCTTTTACTGTTCGTTTTTCTAAAGAGCAATAAATATCATAAAGAAGCTATAAACAGAAATGGGATAATCAAAGACGAGTATCGATACAGATGCCCAAAATTTTAAAAAGTTAAACAGATAGGCCATATTTAGAAGCTATTACCATACAGAGTCCAGATAAGAAGCATATTTCGTTCAACTGCGAGCGTGTTGTAGTGTATACGGTTAAGCAATAGGTAGTATTAGGAATAGGTTAAATTAGATGTTTTTGTAAATAAGTAATAGGATAGTATCACTGATAAGTACTAGGTTAGTGTTAGAATAGTGTCCGTGGTAAACGTCAGGACACGTATACCTACACCACACATGATACATGAACTGAATTTAAATAATAGAATAACACACTACTTACTAACTAGACTTACGGAACCTAACCGTACGCTGCTTGGGAGGAAGGAAAGAACGAGTGACAGGAGTTAAAGAGAGGGATCGAAGAACAACACGATTGGATGATAAAAATAGGTGAGAACCTAACCAATGATACGGTAAGTTAAACTGGCACACGGAATGTTGAAAAGAGGGCGAATTGCGTATGGAACAGATTGTAGAAAGCTGATCGGGAGCATCGAAGCAATCCAATAGAAGTGTCGCAATGGAAGACGATTGAGTGATCGAGCGACGAGTTTCAAATGACTCTAATGCCCAAAACACGACATCTGGAAGCGTAATTGGGTATGATAGAGGTAAGATCATCAGGAAATTTTTCGAAAAATCAACCAGACCTGCATCCGTGCGACACGATCAATGTAGTTGCTAGCAGTGGATGACCTAACAATAGAACAGTACTTTAGTATCGAGTTGACCATAGATCAGAGGAGATACAGAAATGGACTTAAAAATCCCAGATAGTTTTCGCAAATTGAGGACTTTAGGACCGATAAAAGGTTATTCCTGAGTCAAGCCATACACCAAGGATTTTGAATAACAAAACACGAGTCAATACGGCATTAGATAGTAAAAAAAGCCATGAGATAGCAAGAACAAAAATAACTTAAATAATATTTCATTTATCTGGACAATAGGTAAGGAAATTTCGAGCACACTAAGACGAAAATCGATTTAGGATAAGTTGGAGAGACATACAATCTGTATAAGGGGAAAATGTGATAAATATGTACAACTCTTCTGCATACCAATAACAAATTTAAATTTAGTAAATGGTACATCATTATACATTATCTTAAATAACATATTATATACTATAACATAACTTTACAAAGTTTTCATTGAATTGGCAAGTCGTTAAACAGAGCCGATTTCAGATCATTGTTCTTCTTGTTGGCTGAATAACCTGCGTGATCCTGACAGTCTTGCTGGTCAGTCATCACTACAGGGGCTCTCACCCCCGGATGAAATTCGACCTAAAGCCGTGGGAATCGCAACGACCACCCGACATCCCCCTTCATGCAATATCGGTACAATAACCTTATCTAATCACATCTATCCAACCAACGTGCTGTTCCGCTATTGCTAGACACTATATGTTGGTTACCTTAATTGTTAAGATAGAAAATTGCTTGCAATCATAAACTTCTAATAAGTTTTCTTGTTTTCAAGGGGTCGAGATTTAATTTTTGCAAGCTTGATGACCCTTCAGCTCATAATTTAATAATACTTAATAAATGTAAATTCCTTTTTCAACAACTAACATTTAATCCAGGCCCAGCCCTCTAAACTATTCAGTTTCTTTCTATCAAAGATGCCTTATGATTTTTTCGCACAGTTGGCTGATTAACAAAAAGCATATAGAATGGTAAAACAATCGTTTACAAGCTTGCAATAAGAACGAACACTATTATTTGATTCGTTAATTTGCATAAACCCAATTAAGTTCTCTCACTCGTGCGCACCACCTAATTGTGGACTCTGCCAAAGAAGGATGAAAACTATCCTGAAAAGGAAAATTCTCAGACTACTCGTTCAATGCAAGTGAGTATGAGTAAGGGAAATTAGGTTTCTACATAAATCGGTATGATTTCCATTAGCCCTAAATTACACCAAGTGCAGTGCTAAGCTAGCTCTATGGCTAGCAATAGCTGTAAGCTCCCGGAACCAACCAGCTCCAAGATTCTGTGGAAAAATTTAAAACCGACAGGTAAATTTAACAAACAAAAAGCACTAGATTCGGTAATCATCCATCGTCTAGTTCGGTATCATTGATTAACAAGCTTCTGGCAGCACCGGAATTGCAGCCACAGAACGGTTGTTTACTGTACACATCCAGTACCCAGTAGATTCATGAATAGAAAAAGCACACATGCAAAAGGGCTGCCATTTTCCATTTGCCAAGAAGAGAGGAGAAAAATCGAAACAAATATGGAAATAAGAATAAACAGAACCGGAATATTGGACTAAAAGGTCGGTACATGATCTTTTCCCGTCGGAGAGCATTCGGCGAAGAATGTGTGTGTGTGGTTGGAAGTGTAACCCGATCGCATTCAATACTGGATATCGGAAAACCGGAGTTAGATAAAAAATGGCTAAAACAATACGCAGCCCGAACAAATACTTGGAACCATTGTAGGCGATCGGCTAAGGAAGGGTTTGAATGATTTGAACAAAAAAAAAACGACGAAACAATCCTTCTCAATGGCCGGACGGATCGGACGATGATGCTTCAAGACTATTCTACTAAAAAGTCTAGAAAGTTTTTCAGCTTTTACTGTGCTGGCAAAACCTTAACATGTGCACACAACAACAGGCCACAGACTTGCCAGAATATTCGTACCGAATAGCGCAGACCGGCAGAGTCCGGTGGCCAGTATCATCGGGACCATATCAATTAGGAAGAGCATCGCTCGTCCATTTGTAGCCCAGCGTTTGGAGGGTTTTTCGTTTTTGTAATGCTTACCAGCTTCTGTCCTTCGAAAGCGGACAGGCAAATAGACTTTGCGCTTTAAATCCGTTTGTTTTTCCGCATTGCTTCTTAATTTCGCCTCGACCCAGCCGAGTTTCTTGCGCTGCCCAGCAGCCCACTCGGCTCTTTCAAGGTATTTCTGGTCGGTGGGTATTATTCCGGTTTTCCACAATGCTTCCAACGGTTCGTACCTAGCCCGGTGGGGGCATTTGTTTGCATTATTTTGTACTGGCTGCTGCCTGCTTCAACCGGGAAACACTTCGCTTCGGGCGATGGAAACTCTTGTGTTTCCACTCCGCCCCCCCCCCCCCCCAGGGTTGTTTGCTGGTTTGCTGTATTTTTTCTGTCTCTCGCGTTGTTCCTCGCAAAAAAAGCGAACCCTCTATAAGACGATGAGGACGTAGATGGTGAAAAGTGTTGAGATGCTTTGGGGCTGTAGCATCATCCCCAGTATCAACTTCTTGCTTGCGAGCAGTACGGCATTAGAGGGCAAAGCGGATGGAAAGCGTCCCTAGAGCCGAGGGTTGGAAGAATGGATGGATGGTGGTGGGTCCTTAAAAGCCCTTAAGCTTGTCCGATGCCGCACACATACACCGCACCAACAAGAAGAAGCGGCGAACCGGCAGCATCAACGTTATTATGTACTACTCTGCACTCTGACGACCATTGTTTTATGTTGCCCGTGTCCATTTCTTTGCGGCATCTAGGCTACAGGTCCAAGCCTTAAGACACTTCACTTGCGTCAACATTGGGAACGACTGCCACAAGTCACACATACACACACGGGCGTGCATCCTCCGAGTGCAGTACCTATTTGCTCTGGTAAGCGAGCCACGAGCGAGCGGGACAGATTGACCATGTAACAACATGAAGTCCCCGCTTTAAAGTGCGGAAGTCCTCTTAAGCCGGATGTTGGTTGTAAAGTTTTTGCCGGCCCAGTGAACCAGGGACGCCCTTTTTTCTCTCCCGAGTCACCAGTTTGGCTAGAATTTAATTATATCCCAAGAGCTTTTTCATTGTCCCGGTTTGTTTGTTAAAGTGAAACAAATTCAACCGGGGCGTACTCATTATTGCTGGAGCCTGGGGAGGGAGGGACCGTCCGGGGACCGCTTTTGAATGTCCCCTTTACTGGAATCTGCATGTGGGCCACGTGGTGGGTTGCTGGAAAAAGGATGTAAATACTTTCGCCAAAACGTTCCACTACAAGACATCCAAAGTTACAGTTTTAAACAACGATATCGTTTTTTATCAAGACTTTTTCCTTGCCTGGAAGTGACTTTGTTCGACATCTTCGCACTTTAAACTTCAGATTGCGCCACACGTCGTGAACGGGCGCGTAATCGTTAAAGGAGACGAAATTAAACGTAACCTTATCGCGCTTTGATGTCATCCACTGGACCCGTTCTGCTAAATTTATACCCTCCCAACACAGCAAGATTGCAAGTGGCTGCTTTCAAGCGTTGAGAAAGCGTTGGCACGGCACGTGACTGTACTCCGGAATGTGATGATTGATTGGTTTGGAGGTTGGGAAAATCGCAGATGCGACGGTTTTAGCCGTGCGAATTCTTGCGACGCAAATATCTTACCAACCGGTCCGGGATGCCGGGGGTGTAATTCAATTGTAGATATCCTTTGGCAAAGTGCATCGATTGCTTCGATGTTCAGCGGAGTGACGATATAAACGGGGAGGGTGTGCTTTTTCTGTTTTAAAATTTAATTACGCTTCTTGCAATGACAACGGTCGGGTGCGTGGGTGTATGTGTGTGCGTGTAATAGTTCCAGTGAAAGGTCACAATGATTGATATCGGGCATGTGTGGGAGAGTTCTAGAAATCTTTTCTTACTTTGGAGAGGGTTTGGTATGTGTTCAATCGAGGTGACACGAGTTCTCTGGAATATAAGGCTCTGCTCGTTTATGTTGTACATTACTTGATAATAGTTGACGATTTAACAGCCGGCCTTGTCGTTCAAAGGGCTACTTAGAGACTTCATCATCGAGAATGCTTCGACGCCCCTCTACCAAGTGCTTCATAGACAACAGATCGTTTTGTTTACGAAGAGATAGCGTGGTCCAAGGAACCTCGACTACCAAGAGCCCTCGTAATCACAAGGGTTTCATCACAATTTATGGTGATCGCTTTCTTCTAGCAGAAAAGCTCAAAGTTGTAGAAGTCTTGCAATCCTCGTATATCAATAGGCTGTGTGGTCTAAAGATCCCCGACTATCAAGAGATCTCGGAGCCTCCTATATCACAGAGTCACATGAGACCATGAAGTGTTATAGGTCTTTCAATCCAAAAGACCTGGTATATCAAAAGACTGCGTGGTCAAAGTCACGTAGGAGCTATCTAGCGTCATCGTGGTGGGAAGGAACTAATATACCATACGTCCTCATATTCGTTTCCTTCTACCATAAGACCTAGTAGTAGTAAAAGTCTTATAGTCCAAAAGACCTTGTCTATCAAAAGACTGTGAGGTCCAAGGGTTATCGACTACCCAGAGTCCTCGTAGTCGAAAGGACATCATATGCCACAAATCTGAGAACTCGTTTACTTCTATCATAAGAATTCGTAGTTCTAAAGGTCTTGAAGACCAAGGGACTTCATCAACCAAAAGACTGTGTGATCCTAAGATCCTCGACTCTCAAGAGTCCTCGTAGTCGAAAAGACATCATACGACACAGATCCGAGTATTCGTTCACTGCTACCATAAGACCAAAGTCCAAAGAACCTCACCTACCAAGAGATAGCGTCGTCCAAGGAACCTCGACTACCAAGAGTGTTCGTAATGGAAAGGTCTCATATAACGCAAGTTCTCGTACTCGTCCCCTTCCATTCTAAGACTTCCTAGTTGTTGAAGTCTTGTAATTCAAGGGATCACATCAATCAAAACTGTGTGTCTAAGGAATCTTCACTACAAAGAATAGTTGGAGTAATTCAAAGGGGTTCACATATCACCTCATAGTAAAAGGACCTCATCTACCTAGAGGACCTTCTCCCCGATGAGTCTATGCCATCTGCGTTCCATCCAACACGGGTAGGAAGAAGTCGCATGTACGTACCAGGAGACCTTGTCGTTGTTGGCGACTAATCTACCATGGACTTTACCGTCTTGTATAACATCTGATTCTTAGAAAGAATGTCCAAAACAATTGCTTCGAGACCATCAAATCATGAAATAACATCCAGTACCACGAGTAGATCGCTCACTAAAAACCCGAGGGTAATAAGCCGTTACATAATATGGCCATTCGCACCCCCCGAAAAAGGGTCAGCTCATTGTTATCGGTTTGATGCATCATGGGTCGGAAAACAGCAAACTTCCCATTTTGTAATGCTACCATGAAACTGTTCCTCGCAATGTTCCTGTAACGGCAACAACAAAAAACAAACCCCTCTCCCTTCCGAGAACCGTTTGAACATAGCTCCAGCTGCACATCATCCACATGATTATCATCCGGATAGTGCAGGCCACGCTAAACAGGATGGGTTGCTTAATCCGCCGTTTTAACTTTTTCTCCTGAATGGATTCCACGAAGTATCACGATCCTGCCCCACTGCTAGTGCGTCTGGTACAGGGCATTCTCACGATATTTCATTAGGAAGGATTACTACTCTACGCTTCCTGCGGTGGGACGCCCACCTGAGCAGCCCTACAATATGCGGATGTAGCAGCGTGCCTGGTGGACCGGACCTGGTCTTACGGGCAGCGCTGGCAGAACATAAATGAGTTGATGGAGACGTGAAGCAGCAACTCACTATGGCGAGCAATTTTCGGTTAATCATTGCTCGTGTTCGTGCTCTTTTCCCCAGTTCTTCGCGTTCTTTTGAGGATGAAACCCATCACGAAGGCTTCCTGTAAACCAGAGCCTCCCAGGCCAGATTTAACTTCCAAATAGAATAATGCGAACAGGATAAGGTCACTAACAACGTATTTCAGCAGCGTACCGTACGTCAGTACGACGTGGTGGAAAACCCCACTACGGGCTGCAGGAAAACTGCAAGATACTGCAACAAAGCTCGTGCCATTGCGTGGGTACTGGCACGATAACCAACAATAGTCCACCACCAAATCTCACACCCGAACGGGCACCCATATGTTCTATCGTCGTAAGCTCCGGTCCCAAAGAGCCCGGCTTCGTGGTCCGCACGGTAGCCATATCGGTTCAACCTTTTGCCACTCCAACAGTGTTGCTGTGATAGCGTTCTGTGGCAGAGCAACAGCAAAAAAAGAAATCATCGCATTAAGCGTAGCATCCCCAACATCGACGAACATATTTCATTGCACGGTAGCAAGCGTGGCTTGGGTCGGTTTGATTTGGGAAAATGCGACCAAATTTATTCAATTTCTCCAACCAACCTCTCCCGCTGCTTTTACACGCCACAAACGTTCTATCCCAGCGCTGATTATGTTCCTTTTGGCCATTTAACCACCGAAAATAATACCGTTCGTTGCATTGTTTGAACAAGCATTTGCCGAGCACGGCGGCGCAAACGTGAAAGCGTTCGTGGATGTTGGTTTTTCACCGTTGTATTTGTGAGCGAGGATCGTTGCCCGTTTTGTGGGCGACCAACCAACGACCCGCACCAACGTGAGCAACGTTGCGAATCGGTGACATTATGTTGCATTTTTCGTTGCTGTCCCACTACGGGTTGGGTCGCTTTCGCCAGCAGCAGAAGGGGAGGAAATGTGCATACATTAAATCATACAAATGTTTATAGGAAATGGGGTACAGCACGGGCAGGAAATAAGGCTGAGAGATTTTCCATTCCCTCATTTCCCATTCCCGCCGTTGATGGGATGGGGCACGCAACCAAGCGTTTCGGAACGCGTAGCGGAAGAACCGAAACAACGCAGAACCTTGCAAGGGCGTTCATAGAATCGGAGGACTGATCGTATGCAAACTGTGACGACTGAAGCCATCAGGTCTTTTCTTGTGTATGTTTAGCCGGTGACGCACAAGCTATGTTGGCTTCGGATGCAAGTTGAGCAGCAAACCGTTCAGCTTATTTCAACTTGTAACTACATTGAATGAAATATTCTCTGTCAATCACTTCAAAACTTGTATCTCTGATTCTATTATCTTCTATCATGTGCATTCTAGACTGCTTGTGATGTATGCAACTGGAAGTCATCTTTTGTATCATTTCTTTTATCAACATCACCAATTTTACATTGTCAATTAGCCGATTTCGATCAGCTCTGACTAAAATAGTCGAAAAATTGAGACTTGAGGCTTCTTTGTACTCCCAGCAACATCTCGATATTCCAAAGATAATTCGAAAAATGAAAATGTAGAAAGGAAAATTTGGTAGAACGTTAAGTGTACAGGATGATGATGAGAAAACAGCATGGCTGGCTCTTTCTCTAAATAGCTTTAGCAAAAATTATCAAGCATCCGCCCATGTGTTGAAAAAGATCCTAGACAAGATTAGGAACAAATTCATTAAGCATGTCTTTATTTTAGGAGAACCCCCGGGAGAGTTCAAAAGTATTATTTTTCACCACAGACTGTTTGATTGGCTGACCTGTGCCAATTATTCTATTGTCTAGTCGGAGATCTACTCTAAACGATTGCCTAGGCGTCGAAACCCGGGATGGCTTTCATAAAATTTACGACAGTATGAAGCTTCCAACAGACTGTCTGAATGCAGCACGACAAAAGAGGGCATTATTTTTGAAAAAGTTCTTTTAAACGTATGATAGATATAGATTGATCTCAACGAATATATTTAATACATCGTGCGTTAAACCGTTCGATACTACAATTTCAAAGTACTTCTTGAAACTTCTTAAAAATCTATAAGTAACCAAGTTAAAGAGTCAGTTCTGCCTAGCATTACATAGATTGTAGCATGTATCTTTCTCTACCGATCGACTACTGTAGACGTCGACAATTAGACTTACAGTGTCTCGATTATAGACGTGAAAATATTTGTGTATATATATATATATATATATATATACACAAACGTACGTAAGGCTGACTACTTTACTTCGTGTAAAATTAAGTCACAGAAAGCCAGAAATGGCAGGCCGAGACCTCTCGAGGTTGTAGTGCCAAGGAAGAAGAAGATTTTCAAGATTATTTCCAAGGATAAAAAGATATTTGTAGGAAAGGTTTTCATCCGAGGGACTAACGAATCTGATTTATTGGCTATGGTTTTATAATTATGTTCTTCAATTAAACATAAGAAAAACATTTTTTCTAGCTCCTGAACCATGGAGACGATTATGTGCATAGTCATAACAAACCTCTGTAAGGGATGAAATGCTACTTTTATAATGTCTACAAACAATTTGACTTCAGCTCTGCAATGCAACCCTTCTTAAATAAAATGCTATTTTATACCCTACAATTAATTTTTAGGAACAAATTTATGTAACGTTTTCCTTCGGATTTATTTTCGTCTTCGTTCAAAGTTCTGTTAAATAATTTTTAATGCAAACCTTTTGCAACCACCAATTACTTCAGCGCTTGATAGTTACAAGCTTAAACAATCAGCTGTCCTGCTTAAGTTTTTATAGAACCAAGTCTTGGACACCAGAGCACAGTATCTTAACTGCTCGACGAGGTCATGAAAATGTTGAAGAATTATCGTACTATAAAGGATCTTCTTCTTTCAGACTATGGAGACCTTGGATAACATTCTCAAACATAGAAATTCTCTTACTTCCTGCATATGAGAGAACAGTCTGAAAAGAATTTCTTATCAACCAGTACGGCTAACCGCCAGAATAATGTTCAATGTGTAGATTAAATGCATGCAGAGGGAAGTATCTTCTTTCATTCTCAAGAGAAACCTCCGCTTTCCTCAACTTGAATCGATATCTCACTAGCTTATAACATTCTAGTGCAGTTCACCAAAACAAAAGCCCCAAAATGTTTAAACCTACACGCCAAAAATTGCGGATTGGAACCAGCCTCCCATTTGCTCGATAGGCCCTTTTCATTCGCACAGAGAGCGCCAGCTTTTACTAACCCTTCCAAGAGCTACCTGTAAACCCAACTAAAGTTTAGTGTTATTTTACTTCCCAAACACTTTGTTTGCCATTTTCTTGTTTGCCGGTTCTCCGGGATTGAATTCCATCCTGTGCGAAATTCGTCTGTGTGCTTGGGGTTTTTTTTTTCTCGCTGGTGTGCGTTTTGCCTTTTTTCCCCATTTCCGTTTCGAGTTTCACGTTTAAAAAGGGAAGTGGGGATCCCATTTTTCTTCCTTTCGTGTGCTACGGCTGCTACTGCTGCTGCTGCTGTTTTCCTTCTATTTCTCTTCGTTCTGATTTTCCCACAACACATCCAAATCTTGCTCCAGCACACACACACACATACACACAAACGTTTTTACATCCATTTTACCACTGACCATCCGTGTTTCCATGTCAGCAGGGCAATTCTTTCCATCGTCAGCTTCACGCTCCCGGAAACAGGAAGTGGAACATTTTTCTGCTGCCTCTTCTCCGCACTCTTGCTTGTGCTCACAGCCGCCACACCACTACACACCGGAGTGTCGGTATCGGTGACCATCTATCACCAGAATCCTGTCAGCTCCCTCCGCTGAGCGCAGACAACAAAAGCGAACGAGCGAGCGGTGAACCATTGGCAAACCCGGGTGCGGTTTCGGGCTCGGTACCGAACGGTCGGTTTGGTTCCAGCTGAGCCATCCTCCTTGCATGGTTTTCGGGTTGCGCCTGTGTGGCTGTGTTTGTGCGCGCCGGAAAAGCAACTATTCATTTTCATTTTTTTGTGTGCAGTTTTCCACCAAGTACACGGTTTAGCATTTCTTTGCTTCGGTGTGCAGTGCACTTTCGTTTCCATTTCGACTTTGGCGCGTCACCTCGGAAAAGCGTGTTTTTCCCTCGTGCTTGCAAAGCTCATTTTTCTGGCCATTGAACAAACGTTTCTTCCAGTGCCAAACGGAAAACAAACACATACCAATACAGCAAACCGGGTTCTGTTTGTATGTTATCCGTTGAAATTGGAGAGATATTATCTTGTGCTCAATTTGCTTTCACTACACTTCTCTGGGGTCTGGGAGCGTAAATGCAGCCAGCAATAATGAAATGGAATCGAAAAAATCGTTACCAGGATCATAGGAAAGCGAGCGGGGAGGTTTTGAAAAGGGAGCTAGACAACCAAAACAATTGAAAATAACTGGCCCACAAACAACAATAATCAGCTTCATAATCATCATAAAATTCAATTATGCTACCATAATTTAGCCATACACCAGGACCAGTCCGGGCTAATTTATCTACCATTAGAGATCTTATTTCTCTCAATGTCAATTACACGCCAGGATAATAATGAGCGAAAGGTTTTAACAGTGGTTTACCGAGGATTATATCGAGGCGGTCCCATGGCCTATATGGTGACGGCGTCAGCTCATAGCACGAAGGGTACGGTTTCAAATCCCAGCCAGAGACAAGATTTTCTTTCGATTCCGTACTTGTCTTTTCCTTTCTCATGAAATACCACAACCACCACTTCATGGTGTTCCCCTGATGCAACCAATCCTCAATGTCGCTTACGGTCTAGCGCCCATTATCAGGTCTGGCCACTCTATTCCGATTGACACGAATCCTTCTCTGCTAATGTGGTTTATTGTGCGCATATTGAGTGTCTTTCTCATTATATGGTGGTCCAGCTCACCGAAGCCTGACCTGTGACGTGTAAGATCACCTGTCATTGTATCGGCTCTTACATTGTCCTTCGACTCATACGGGGTCAAAATTCCTTCTGAGCATCTTTCTCACGAACGCGGCTAAGGAAGGTTTTGTCAGTTTTGGCTAGTGTCTATGTTTCAGAGGTCTAATCTTTCCCACGTAATCAGTTTAATGATTAGGGATCAAGTCTAAGAAAGCAGTAGTGCAAGCTACATGTAGTACAAAGCTAAAGAATAAGCCTCTGCCAGCGTTTCAGCGATAATGTGCTGTTTAATTTTAAAACAGTTAAAGATTACGTTTGAAACTGTAAATATGGATTATTCGGTTTAATTGTAACTAACTAATAAGTTAGTTATTGGTTGATGAGCTGGTTTATTTATTTATTTATTTTTTAATCCCTTGGTTGTAAGGCTACTTTTATTAAAATCAGCGTTCACAAGCGTTGACTTATTATTGGCTGCTTTACTTTTTTAAACTCTGTTAAGTGGATTTTTCGTAATCATCACCACTTTTGAGGATTAGACTGAACATTTCGTAATAATAGGAAAAAATAAATCAGAATAAATCTACAAAGTCTTGCACATTATATGGGCTCTGAGTAAGACTAAAGGTATACAAGGACTTAGGAGATGGTAGCCTCATATATGTAAGCAGATATATATAAGGAAGTAGTCTGTATTAGTCTGGACCTAATATCCTGAAGATAACTTCGGACGTCTGAGGATTGGGTGAGCTCATCGTAATCATCATCAGCAGCTGACCAAGCTGTCCGCAATTTTCCGAAGACATCCTGTGTGCTAGATAACGACCCATTTTCCAAACACAGCATCCCCACTCGTTGATTTTGCAATCATGTACCAAAATTATCTTAATCAACCATCTCACACAAACCTTCCGCACGCTGCTACCAAGTATTTGCAAACCAAAGGATTACCAATAATCCTACCAGATGAATGGCAAGATTTGGCCCGTTGCATGGTTAGCGACCAACCATCATTCTTCCCCACCCAAGCTGGTCACTTGGAACTAAAACAAACAGCACAGCTGACACATAATCGCACGCTCGCCCTCAAAAAACCCTTAACATTGTCAAACTAACCATCCGAAGAGAAAGGACCCTCCGACCAAGCAGCCATGAAGTATTGGGAGCAAGTGGAGTTGTTCTGTCTAATTAAGCACGATAATGTTTGTATTCAATTAGGCTAATGATATGACGACCAGCAGCAGCAGTCTGCTTCAATAAGCAGCATTCTGACATCGTCAGCGCCGTGTTCTTGCCGATAGGAAGAATCGTGACGATCGATGAACGGATAGAAGACAATGCTAATAAATGTGGCAATAAAATGATCGAATATTAAGACGAATTGACACGAAACACACACACACCAACCGGGTTATGGGTAAGAGTGAAAAGGCACAACGATTTGTGATGATGCCCACATTTTTATAACTTGTACTATTACTACCTCGAGGGTCACATGACAACTCCGTCAGCTAGTCAATCTATTCGAATGTAGCAAACAATGGCGAAGAGTGCCAACAAAAAGGGTGCGGGTGTTTGGATTTATGTGCAGAGCTGTTCTACAGCAAAGTTTTGTCTTCTTTTGGCTTTGGCTTTACACTTCAGGAACAGGAAGCTTTGGCCGGTAATCGGCCGCAAGTTTGAAAAGAAGCGTCAGGTGACTTTCACGCTTTGATAAACATCGTGCCCGTTCGAATCGTAAGCCATTCTTGGCCTTCCGGCTTTGTGGATGTTGCGTGCCTTGCCGTACTTAGCTCCAAACATCCAAAACGGCAACAACAACGACTGCCAAACAAACTACCCACACAAGTCAAGAAACTGTTTCTGTGGCCTTGGAAAGCACTCAAAACAATCGTAGAGGCGGTAGAAGGTACAATGTTGGATTGTGTATTAAATGCTGTTTCCGCGAGCAACTCTAGCACTTTTTGAGTAGATTAATTTTGTCCGTAGTTTGCTGAATAATCTTTTCTTTAATCTGATTTTCCTTTAACGCAAGGGCTTTAAAACCAAATTTCAACTTCCTGACATACTCTCACCACACCCTATCATTAGGCACACATGCATGGTTCCGTCACAAAGCTTCCAAGCTGCCAGACAATCGCTGATTAAAACCTCCAAAAATCAATTCAATTAAATGACACTAAAAACGCATCCCGCACCGGACGTTTCGGGTTTCCATCCCATCACCGGCAGTGTCGCTTTCTCCGCCCGGTGACAACAAACCACTTCGTTTCGCGAAAACCCCATCCGGTAAAATCGATTAGCGCAATAGATCCGATCGGTGTTGGCGAGCGAGAAAGTCAAGAGAATGAGCCGGACAGACAAAGCGGCAGCCAACAGAAAAAAAACTTTATCATCCACGTGCGTGGTGCTTCCGTTTCGTATATGGCCACCGGCAATTGCTGGAGAGGGAGCTCACAGAAGAAAAACAAAACGCAAATTCAACGAAACGCAACCGTTCCGGTTCGGTCGCATAGTGCCTTTTTGGCTTTTCAAACCACAGCGACTCTAGGTCCGGCGGTTTGGCCGGCATCTGCCAATAAGTGCAGCGTATCTGGTTCGTGGTACTCACGATCTAAAGGAAAGCTTCGGGTTTTCTATTGGAAAACTTTATTTCTTTTCCAATGAAGACTCCAACTGCCGCTTGTGCTGGAGTGTGCTTTCACCTTACTACTGCTATTAGGTGTAAGACAATTTTCAATTATATGGAAGCTGAGTTGTGAGCAAGAAATGGGTTTTTTAGATACCCAATAGGATTATAATTGGAAAGTAATATTAGAGCAATCGAAAGATATGGCAAATGTGGCTTGAGTATGGCGCGTTTACCAGGTGACATTACTATACATTACTATACTACTGACCACAACTAGCTACCTCTCGGCTAATGCTCGGCTGTCCACTTCAACCTCAGTTGCCGTGTTGTGCTCTCATATACGACCTATCATGTGTTGTCTAGAGTTCGTTTAGGTTTAGTATTTAGTAACTAGGTACTGCATGTTTCAACTCCAAGTCTAATACTTCCAAGAACTGCTTGAGACCACGTTTGCCAAAGTTTATGAGCGATCCTTTCCTGATTTTTCAAATACACCATATCAGATTATATCAGATTTTGATTCTTATAACACTATTCTATAATGACTTTATTTTTATATTCTCCAAACATGCAAAAGACAAAAAATATATTTTAAATAAAACTATTCATAGCAAACTAGAACAATCATAAACTACAAAAAGAATCTGCTAATGGAGTAGGATCCGAGACTCCTATTGAGCTCCCAAAGGCTCTCCTACACAACTCTTATTCCGTCATGTCCTCGTTGTGCAGAGTGGTAATTTGCCCCACCGTATATCAAGGCTTGGGTATATGGGTTATTCCCAACGCCTTGGGGGGATGGTGGAGCTTGGCTAGACAGGATGGGGGTGGGCAGACCGGGGAACCGGGCAGTTTGAACGTCAGGGGAGGTAACCAGACGATAAACTGAACTGCCACGAGGCCCTCCAGAGATACTTGGGGGCATGAGCGCAGGGCCAGTCATCCTGCCTCAAGTAAAAATCTGACTTCGGAAAGCAGGGACAAAAAGTATTGGTTTGCTAAATTTCTTGTTGACTGTTTGATTAAAGACTGAAGAAGCAACCATTACATTTAATCTTAAAATAATATGTCTACGAACGTATCAGATATTGGAGAATAATAAACAAGTTCAATAAAATATTCCTTCGAACAGAAAATTTCGTATTTATTCAAAAAAATTCTGTATCCGGAGCATCGTTAACTTCTCCAGATTAAAGATTTATATTGGAATCCTTTGTATCATATCGACATCTTTCATCTGATTTTATGATCAAACTAACATCTCTCACCGTAATCCCTTCAAAATTTGTATTTTTTTACATCAGGTAAGGGTTTTCTTCTTCTTCCTTGGCACTAAAAACCTCCAGAGGTCTCGGCCTGCCATTTCTGGCTGTCGGGGAGGTGGTCTGGATGGGATTTGAACCTCGATCCTGCCGTGTGAAGGCCGGCATTGCTGTCGCCTCTGCCACCGGACCGCCCCAAAACTAGGATTAGGTCAATTTCTCACACAGCTTTAGTAAGTCAATAAAAGACTTGAAACAACGAGTCTGTTCTTTGACTGATATGATTTGGTGAATTCTAAAGCAGCAGGGGCCAAGCAGCAGCATGTCAAAGGATCTTAATCCAATTAATTTAAGTATACATAAACACTCTGCCTTTATCTTGCTTTAAGTGTGAGGAATATTTAAAAAAAGTAATAAAAAGTTGGTTTAATTTTAAATATACGTCATCAAAACTATCCTTTACGGAGAAAATAATATTTTTGATTTGAGCTATTTGGTATAGAAATATACTAGATGACAACAGCTAAAAAAGATAAATAAGTTCTTCTTGAAGTCCTGCTCTTCTTGAAACCAGCTACAATAAGCGCTGTAAACATCTAGAAAATATTAATTCGTTTAATTCATTTTGCAAAGTGCGCTCAATGCATTTATGCTGCCAAGACCCGCTGGATTAAGCTGGCTCACTGCTGTGTGTGACTACAATGATCCTCCATTTGATTGCCATCGCTGGTTTTGTATTATTATATGATTGTTTTAATTTAACTTTAGTTGCCATCGCGGATAACTGTCATTAAGTATGTAGTTCAAAAGACTGATAATCCTTATCGTTTTTCAATAAGGACTTATAATCCTTAGAATCCACACTGAAGTTCTTATGATACAAGCTATCCAAAAGTAGCAATTTTGAGCGGTGTCAAAGGTGGGTGGTGTAAACTAGAAAACATGAATTCTTTCCACCCTACTACACACGCACAACACGTCAACCGCTTCAAACACGTCAAACAATTTCAACAACCACGATCATGATGATGATGATAAATGAAGGGGGGTTCAATCGAATACGATGATGTTTGCTTTCTTCCCTGACGATTGCCATTCAATCGGGAAAAAGCAAAAACATTTATTGAACTTGGAAACTGTTACCGTTGTTGTAAGCGCGCCAAACAAAGTTTCACCCACATTCTGTTTCGTCCGACAACGTGCGATGAGCCACTCGTAACAGTTGCCAACTTCTCACATGAGCGGCTTAGGGTGAGGGAAAAAAGTTGCAAACAGAGTGGCAGTGTTCGTGTATCGAATTTTCTCTTGTCTTGTGCTTTTCTGTCTTCTTTTTCATACTTTCATTTGTTTGATCCTTCCATGACCAAGAGAGCTACCGACAGTATCCGTTTTGTTATTCCTTGCTAAGTAGCTTAAAGCAAGTGCGCTTCTGCCTAGGGACCACACGCTCATGGTGCATTTCCAACAAAACCGAAATACAGACATCAACGAGCGGATTGCTCAACGACAATTGACACTCGCATTGCAAAAACCCAGTAAACAAACCAGATGGAGCACACTTTGTTTGATCATGCTGTTTGTTATTGAGCATGCCACATTTTACATTCATTTGGTGCTGTCCTAGGGGCCCGTATCACTATCATCATCATCATCACCACCATTGATGTCGATCCTTTGAATCGAAAGGCTGTTGTTGTTTTGGTAATTGTGAACCGCTAATGATAATACCGTGTAGCAGCAGTTTCGATCCGTTTGCCGGGTTTGTAGCCATTTTTCGTCAATTTATCACCACCGCGCGTGATGTAGGCAAGAGAGCCCCCAAAAACCACAAGGCTTGTAATGAGGTGCGACTTGTTATTCTTTCATCATCAACCACAAGCACCTCGATGGTGTAACGCCTCGGTGTGGCGTTGCGAGTATTATAAGTTGCGGTGGCTCTTGGAGGGCTGTTTAATGGCTGTAGCGGTAGAAATTCACGCCTTGCTACTGAACGACAAAATGACTTCTAGGAAATGTTTCTTTTAGTTAAATGTTCAAAAAGAAGTCAATTACGCATTTTTAATTTGGGCTAGCAATAGCTGATTACCATTCAGAAACTTTAGTCTAGAAAAGCTAATTGAATGAAGCATGGCAGAGAGCTATCAATCGTAAAGACAATTTAAAAAGGCGGATATATAAATCAATGTGAAAGGCTGCAATTGAATCTTCCAATTTAAGATATTCGCTCACTATATCACTGGCACACACATGCCACATCAAGGACCAACGTACCAAGAGCAGACAGAACGTTGAATTACAACTGTCCTTCACCAATAATTTATCCACTAATGGCTACTCAAACAGGACTCACATCCATTTACAGCACACCAGCAGGACTGGAGTGAACGTTGGACGCCAAAATTCTTGGAACGTGTTGGCAACTTCTCTAGTCAACCAAGTTCGGATTGGCCGACACCGACATCCCGGAAGTATCGGCAAATCGGATCGGCAACATTGTAAACGATGATTCCCACATCGGAAACTGATGCGGTAGCCAAATCGAAACTGCCCGAGTCCAACAGTCCACACCGACTGTTCGATTGCAGCTGTGTGAAATATTTAACCACCGTCACCACTGGGGAGACTTGGTGGCACCACTCAGATAACCGCTCCATTATGTGCCATCGTTCGGGGCGCCGTGGAAAATGGAAGTCCAGCGCTACCGAGCGACTCATAAAACCGTCTTGTAATCGTTACTGTACTGACTAACAGCTCCATGTCTTCCTCCATCGATCAGAATCTACCAGCCAGGAGGCTTTCCGACAGACTCAACGAGAGGTGCGGTGGGCGGTGACTTTTCCGCGGAAAATGGTGACATTTATTACGAAAACGTAATCGTTAAGTCTGGTACCGGGGGGGATGAGAGCAAGGGGTTGTGTGGAAATTGGAGTCTTTTCTGAGAAAACACTTCGATTGCTTCCGCGCGTCTTCCGATACACGCCCCAGTTTCCGACAAGCGCCATTCCTACTTGCTTCGTCCAACAATCATCAATGGAAAGTAATTAAATTGCACGACTCGCACTGAAGTCGTTTAGTCGTTTTTTTTTTTTGGGTAGGGCGACTAAAGCAAGCTCACCACCAGCACAAACTTGCTCGCGCTTGTTGCTTGCAGAAGGATCTGGCCATCTGGAGCAAGGGCGCGCACCCAACAAACACGCTCGAGGCGTCACGGCACGGCACACCCCAAGAGAACCACCACTCTGGCGAGGGACGGAAGGAA
The DNA here is from genome assembly GCF_013141755.1 of Anopheles stephensi. Classification (NCBI taxonomy): domain Eukaryota; kingdom Metazoa; phylum Arthropoda; class Insecta; order Diptera; family Culicidae; genus Anopheles; species Anopheles stephensi. Next base: position 49,413,676 of record NC_050202.1, read on the forward strand.
ATCAATTTCACGAAGGCAACCGAAATTCAATCAAATTTCTTATACTTCTTCGCGTGGTGCGCCGTTTGCCGATGACGGATGAATGTGTACCGACAGCCGACAGTTTTTCCACGGGAAAATTTATTGAGAGCCAACGTACAAACAATCCGACGAAACAATCATCCGATGACAAGGCAAATGTTATTTTATGTCCCGCATTTGAATTCGACGTGGAACGGGAAAATTCCAGCTTTGGAACAGAATTTTGTGGAAAAGGGTTTCCATAACGTGAACGATGTCCGAACTCGGCAAACATTCTCGCAAGGCTCGTCCAGACAGAATTCATCAACGCGGAGAACATTCATCGTCGGTCTCTGGCATCCTTGGCCCGAGAAAGGCTTCCTTACAAATTGTTCCAGCGACCAGCCGATCGAAGGTAAACTTTTCCCATCAGCTTCGCTGTGTTTTCTCGCCCACAAGCGCCTTCCAGCCCTAATGGTCGATTTCCTTCACCAAGCTCTCTATCTCTCTCTCAGATCCCAGTCTATCGCCCGAAGGGAGTTAACGTTCCCACAACCCCTGGCGCCTGCTGGGAAAAATATAACACAAAGTTTTCATCAATACAGCATCGATTTTTCGACAAACAGACAAGTGTTTGCCGAGCGTTTTTCCCCGAACGAACAAGGAAAACGCGCGGAAAGCACCGTGCTATATTAAACGGTAATTAGATTAAAGCTCTTTGCACTTAAAGCTTGAGCCAATATAATCGAGCGGTGGGTGGAAATTCGGAACCATTTTCCACGAAATCCCGGAAATGTGTTCGTCTGTGTGAAAATTTTATGATAAAAGAAATTCTAGCGAATGGTCTCGGTTAGGAACGCATGGGATCGGTAATTCGGTAGCCATATGGCTTATGATCTTCCAGGATTCTGGTGTTGAAAAATGAAAATTTATAATAAAACACATTCAAAGTGGCCTGGTGGATCATTTATCATGGAATAATATTTGACCTTCCGGTACAGAACCTCCTAATGACAACGGAACGCTCGTGCCTTAACTTACAACAGAGAGTGGAAAACGGCAGACACAACGCACACTATTCCCACTGTAGCGGGCCGAAGCACTAAGCGGGCCTTCCCGTGAAAGTCGACCTCTCACGAACCGGAGATTAATGCCGAGAACGTAACGAGCTCAAGGGAACCATCCTGGAGGCAAACGTAGAAAAAAGCTCAGCAGCGGAAAAATTACACCCCAACCGGGCCGGCCACTAGGAAGCCATAAGCCTCCGTGGTGGTGATGGTGACCGAGAAAATTGCAAATGCGCGAATATTGCGCTGAATCTAATTGCGCTCGGAGCACAAAACATAAAACTTCACTTTCGTCCGAACTGCCGGGCCACCGACAATCCCGGCGTAAGGCAACTAGGGGAGGACCGGATGCGAAGAAGTTTTGTGGACGGCCGTCCAGTTCGGCGCTGTGCACCGAGACCGAGACCCTCTTCCGAGACTATTTGGCTTATCTTTGGCCGCGAGAGGGCATGGAGCCTGCCCATCGGTGGAGGGAGTGTTTCTAATTTGCTCCCAAAATGCTTAAGAGTTTTCGCGCACGATTGCGAAAGAAATGCGCTCGACCAAAGTGGGTCTGCTGTCCAAGACGATTATGGTTGATGGTGCGCTGGCAGCCAAACGGTCGATACTAAACAGCACGACAACCTGATGACGAAGGCGTGTGGAAGTGTGTGTGTCTTCCTGAAAGGACATCATCCTTGGCTGTTTGAAGTCGTTTGTGTCGGTGGGAGCGAAAGCGAATGATGATTCCGCGGTACACGTCACCAATTACCGGTAATCCGGATAGCGCCCGCTCGTCAAGCCATTAATCAAAATAGCTTTCTTGGATGGTGGAAGAATGTTTGGGTTTCTGCGTCGTTGCAACGTGAGCTTAATTGCAATAACGTGCTGGGTGCATAAATTAATGCTCGTTTCGGTGGATGCTACTGGGTTTTAACGGAAATTAGGTACAGCATGTAGAAGGTGAATATATAAACTATCTTAATCTGTGATGAATTAGGAAGCGCTGTTAAGTAGTTTGTAAATCAGTTTTAGACCCATGCTTAGGGATCTATGATGAATCAGGACTGAGATTTAGAGTGTCCATTTGAAATTAGCTAATAATCTACAGCATCTATAAAATCCATAGAAGGCACATAAAGATCCTCAAGGTACATCCATAGAATACATATTTTAGGGTTGTCATAATGATCCAAGCTTTGCAGATAAGTCTCCAATTTATTAAAAGTTGTAAAATCGACATTATTACCAATAGATCAGAAAACCGCTCGTGTTATGACAAAGAGACCATTTTAATCACAATTGGGCAATCTAAAAATTGTGCTCTTTTGGATCCTAAAAAATAGGAATTGCTCAGGAGTCCTTAGGATTTTCCGAGACATCTGAATCCTTATTTTCCCAAGAAGAGAAATAAGAAATTCTCAGGAAAAATAGGAGTCGTCCTACAAGATATCTGCATCATTAACTCCTCAAGAACATCTTTTATCAAAGAAGAAGAGTTTTTCTAGCTTTACAACCTCGAGTGATCAAGGGCTTCCAGTGACTTGATTTTACCCATAGCTGGATAGTCAGTCCTAGGAACAAGGAGGAGGTCTGAAAGGGATTTGAACATCGGACAGCCCTCGAGAATCTACGACTCATAAATTTTCTGATGTTCTAGAAGTTCTAGCCCAAGTCACCAGACACACCTAGAGAGGTATACAAAGGCACGTCGATGAAACAAAGTATGTTTAGCTCTACCCTTGATAAACTCTAGTTCACCAGCTACATATTGACGTGAAAGAGACCAAAATGCAAGATTGAAAGTGGGTCAGATAATTGCATAATACCAGGATTAGATTGCTTAGTTCATGCTTAAAGTCTGATGATTTGCTATAGCTTGCCTGCTACACCTTGTTATCCTGATATGACTTCTGAAGCCCTGTTCATTTTTAATTGATATACAAGTAGCCAAAATCAATGTTGATTAATAAAACTTATAATTTATTTCTTGGCAGACTAGTTGTAGCCTACATTTACAATCTTTTGGCCCTCTTTATCTAAGCATGCATTTTGTGAATATTAAACCATGCTGAGAAAAAATCTTCATAGAGTTATTTACGTTTCTACACACATCAGGACCGTAGTTCAAATCCCATTCGGGTCTTTCACCGGTAGTTTGATGGAATGAAACTTGTAAACCATAAGATGGCTGACATGACTTAAACGGTTGTTTATCCAAGAAAAAGAACAGCTGCTTGCATTTATAAAGGACATCAAACCTAAATATTTAAAAAAAATTAAGCAATAAAATGTACTCTTTATTGCTACTTGTGTTAAAAATTGCCATACAAAATCAGAAACTTTTAACTACCCCAATGCTCACAATAATACATCAAGTCAGTCAGTAAACTTCATCCCATAATATTTGCTACTGAGTACTACCGCCGATAGCGCTTCAAACGGGGTCGCCCAACAGTGCGGCACTCGAGCCACCAGGATCAGGAGCTGTTTAAATATCAATTTATTTTGCTTCCACGGCACGGCAGCAGCTTCCGCGCCGGGTTCTGTGCCGATCCTGGGCTCGCACACGCTGGCAACGCCTAACGATGCTATGATGCCGGTGCACTGGAATTGCCAGGCACCGGAAGTGGTTTCAGCTGTCAAACAGCGGCAGCTAACAATGTTTGAAGCGGTTGATTTATTTATTTTTTTGCAACTTCACCCTGCCTGTGCTACATTTGTGCCCGGATGCGAGCGAGCATTGAAAATTATTTTTGCGAACAATAAATGCTTCAAAGCTGCTTCAAAGAGGGTTTGGGTGAGCGGAGTGATACGCTGATTGTGGATAAGATGTTGCGATACGTCAAGGTAACTTAACCAGATTATTCCTGTACAGATGTTACAAATAAAGCTATCAGCCATTTTCATGCTTCATTTTGCATCGTTTGTAAGGTACTTTTTCCAACTGTTATAAGCCACCATACGGTCAAAAATGGCAGACTTAATTTTTGTTTTCGTCCAGTCGTGTCATAATTTAACTTTACATTACGAATTTAAACTTCCAACCGAAGCGTTGGCTCTAAATCACAACCCGATGGCCAACACAACACATTTTCGCTGAAGTGCATGCAAAACTACCCATTACGGAGACGATGAAGGATCTGGCCGAGTCCATAAATAATAAAACTTTAACAACAAGTAGCGGCAGCAACTAGCGCAACCTGTTCCCACTTGTTGTTGTCAACGCACACGGCACAAGGTGTCCCGGATCGCTTTCATCCCCCTAGAAGTCAACTTCTAGCCCGGTACCGGTAAGTTAGTAAAAGTTGTATCGAAACTTTACTCTCTACACCGGAAATCATACTCCCGCCTGAATATCCCCACAACGCGTGTGGCCCCAGCATTGTGAGGATTACTGATCACCGGACCTGGGTGGGATGATGTTGCCAAAACGTAGCCAAAAGTGTTGTGGTTGCCCTCGTTCAGGGGTTGAAATATTTATCGAACACAATAAAACCCGAGACAACTTCACTCACAGGTCCTCGGCCTCAGCAATTGGCAGCATCCTGGGGCTCGTGTTTGAAGCTCGTTTTTGAATTAAGGACGAACTTGACACGATTACCAAGCAGTATCCCCGACCCGAGGAACGGCAGGATCACCCAACAGTTCCGGCAACTTCACCACGGACCCGGATGGAAAGTTTGTAATTTTGGGTTCAAGTCTGTCTCCAACCCCAGTCTCCAACCCCAGAATCTCTTTGTTCTCAGGTGTTTGGGGTGTTTGTGGTTCGTGTGGTTTAGTGTGGATTCCGGGGGAAAGATTTTACTGGTAAGGAGGATATTCACGCACAGCAACGTACTGTGTGTGTGTGTGTGTGCGGTGGGCAAATATTTTGTCACTTACATTCACCAGGAACCAGGACGCTTGGATGGCTATTGTTTGCGTTTGCACTCGATCGGAACGGAGAATGTTATCGAAAACTTTTCCTCCGCCCAATAGGTTGGGTGAACTCCCGCTCGGTGGGATACATCGGCGACCTTTGGACGATCTCGTTCACTTCATTTGCTTCACTTAATATTCAACGATCGTTATTTGCCTGCTTATCCTTCTCCTATCGAAAGTGCACCTTCACACAACCAGCACACAAACAAAAACACACACACACATGCCAAAGGACACAAAACGCTAAGCTTCCTTAATTTGCACTTAAAAACAGCACCGGAAGCACACGGCACCGGGAATATCGGAAAGGAAATTTGCTTTCACATCCAATTTGGCCCGAAACACTCCACGACGCCCCCTTTTTTGGCCCAGGACCTCCAAGGTTTTCACAAATGCAGCATCACACTCACCCACACTCACCGCTCGCCCCCCAAGACACACATTCACACAAACACACACACTAATGGCACAATTAATTATCCCGCCTTCTTACTGCTGACTCGGCGCTCGGCGGTGTCGATGCTGCTGTCTCAGCGCGAATGGCCGCTGGACCTGGGTTTGGGTTTTTATCCACCACCATTCACAACCCACTGTCACCGTGGTTCGCACCGTCAGAAGGCAAAAGTGCCCTTTTTCTCCCGTTTGAAATGGGCCAGGATAAACTTGCCGGATAAATTTAGCGACTTTAACGGGTGCTCGTTAGAGAAGAGCGAGTGCGGACGGATGATGATGAAATAAGCACAACAACAAATTAACGACCACTCATAACGATCGGGGAGCCATTTTGCACCATAATGCGGTTGGGGCTAATGGGGGGAAGATTGATACGGACACGATTGCTGCAGCTCCGAGCTTGAAGTGATTAAACCCGAACAAGGCCTAACACCCAATGACACATACACTTGGGCTTTCCTATTAACATATTTTAGGACAAGGTATCGGAAGTAATTTTTAATAATTTTAATTTGTACGTCAGTTTTGAAAAATATCCAAAATCTGTTCACGAGGTCCACGACCACAACAAATAACAGCTGATACGTTCTAGAGCACCATTCCTAGTAGGACACTGTGGGCATCCAAGTGTGTTATCTACGAGTGAACAGCACTACCTCATCAGGACTTTAAAATTGGAAGACATTTTCGATGCTCACTTCACTAGTATCATTACACAATTTTATCTTTAATCACACATTTTAAAATTCACCAACTTTTCATTTGCTCTATTTACCTTCAGAACACGACCGAACGATTCGAACACTTTGCGATGAATTAAATTAAAACGAAATACTTAGACTCTCCGGCCAACCATTCAAACGACCACAACCGTGGCCCAAAATAGCACAAACACTGGCACTTCACACTCGTTTCGCACACTCACCGTCAGTAACACGCGTACTTCCTGTAGGTGTGTGTCACAATCATCATCCCGAGATGTGGGATACCGGAGATATTACGGTCACGGTGTGATACTGCGTGTTCCTATTCCATATGCGACCAACGCGACAACCAGACTGAAGCGACCAGCTCGTACCGTAGCCCTCGAGAGCGCTCTTATGCTGCCCCGATCTATTTCGTAGCTTCGTTCGCCCTTCGTCGGGTCTGCTAACGTGTGTTGTGCTTTTTCGGGGTGTGCTTTTTTCTCGCTGCTGTTTATCTCACCGGTTTTGGGCTGTCACACGCCATCGAGTCACCACTGCGAACTGAGCGAGTGAATCGCGTGCGAGCCCGGTGAGATGCAGAGAGTGAGAGAGAGAGTCGACGAAATGCAGCATAAATCCGGCCCGAAGTGAGAGACACGTGAGATACGAACGCATTATTGCATTTTCGAGTGAGTTATGCGTGGAGAAAGGAAGTGAGCGTTCGAGGAAAAAGAAAAGCATCAAACCTGGGGAAAAAGAGCATACGGCACGAGCTCAAGCATGTGTAACGAGTCATAACGGCGAACGGAAGATCTGTGCTCTCAACCGTGACCAGATGAAGGGAGATGTATGAGGTGTGTACCCGAGTACAGATGGGCCTAATAATTAGGGGCGAAATGTTAGCATCGAAATTACTAACACGCAGGTAAGTCGTTGCTTACATCTACCGCCAAAAACCACAAACAATCCGTTCACTTTCCGACAGATTGTGAGATGAGAAGCGATGAATGTTAGCGATGAGCTGAGCAGTGAGTGAACCTCAGGTCAAGCTCACTACTGCAGACTCCTCAAAACAGGCGGAGAAAAAGATTCATTGCGTGTGAGCTCTCTCTTCTCACCACTACAGTTCACCTCTCGCTTGCAGTGAGTGTGAACCCTCGCATTGTTGTCATCGTCGTCAGATTTGAAATTCACTTTCGTTACGGTTGCTCGCCCATGTGCCCGTTTTTTTTTTCGGTGACTGACGCTACACAGAGATTCGTTACACTCGCCAGTGCGAGTTGTGGGGGTTGAACAGCTGAGTGTTTGAAGAGGGTGTTTTTGGGCTGTTTTGGCGTCTCGCGCGTGAGGTTCGGAGCAATACCCCCCCCCCCCCCCCCTACTACGACCGGGAGGCTTTTTATTCAACCGCGTGTTTTCAACCGCTCACCGTAGCGTCGTGTCTATTGTTCGATCTTTACAATATGCCTGCCGCCATTCTCGGGCACTGTGTGTGACATGGGCAAGTCTTGGGAGTAGGAGGCAGGGAGGTGGTGCAAGGTGGAGCGGGACGCATAAAAACACAGCATGGCACCGTTCGAAAGGCGTAACTAAACCGTGCAAGCCACACCGTTCCATGACGTTACGTTTTACAGTCAATGGCCCTAACCGGCCTGCCTGTCTGCCAGACCTAGCAGCTCAGCTTGACCAGTTTGTTGTCGTGGGACCCCCTACCTACGGCGAACGTTTACTTTTGCGAAAGAGGAACGGGGCACTAAACAAAACATTGGACAGAAGACGAAAGGGGAAAAAAAATCGGTCCAGATCGAACCTAAGTGAGCCTTCGCGACTGCCGTGAAGCCATGTCCGAAATTGGAATGTCCATTGTGTGTCTGCGGTGATCGGCGAAATTCCACCGTTTCCAGCATTGACCGTCGTAGGTCATTCTATCACCGGGTGCGTATGGTGGTATAGTTTTTCCCTTTTACTTCGTCTAATAAATTGGATCGCCTTTTTGGATGGCCGTCGTAAGGCTGCATCTTCTACCGAGCGGAGGTTTTGCAGCGATATATTTGTGTAGTGTACGCAAGATGACAACAGAAAACTGATGGCTTGGTCCCGGAAATGGAGCTGGCGCTGACCGGAACAGCGCTTGACGACGCATCGTAACGTGTGGTGGGCATGTGATGCCCCCTGTACGTCATCAACAGGGAAGTGCAGCCGAACAATGGACACGATGTTCGGAGTACTTTTAACCAACGCATTATGGGATGCAGTGTTTTTTTTTTCAGCTCCGATTGAGGCTTTTGTTTTGAACGTGAACTGTTGTGTTTATTTACATCAGCAGGGTGGAAAGCAATGTTGCCTTTACTCACGGGAGCCAACCGCTATGCAAAGTGTGACATGGGCCACAACATTTCCATTTCCATTGTAGGTAGATAACAGTGGAGCTGAATTTTCTTATCCAAAACGACATGATAACGGCAAGCTAATGTCTCTTTTATATTGTGCAATCAAAGACACGATATTGCGAAAGCGTTTTTAATCTCTTTCTGGCTAGGGCAATTTTTAAATAATTTGGAAGCATGAGATACTGGTATGAATCGAGACAAAAGTTGAACATAGCTAAACAAGACATAAAGTTTGCATTTTGAATGTCAACGAATACTGCCCAATGTTTTCTGAGGATTGGTTTTAATAACAAACATAGTTGCCATTAATTCGACAGCAGAATTTATCAAATTTCTGAAATGTTTTATCAAAATTATTTTCAAAAAAACATGAATATTTTTTACATAGGCAAGATACTTTGAATGTACTTAAAGATAAACTTCAAGTAAAGTAATATGGTAACTTTTAGCTCCAACAACAAGTCCAATTAATGGTTTTTCATACAAAAAGCAGTGGTTGACAAAAACATCAACTCAACATATTTTGTTCAGGCTTTTTAAAAAGATGACTGCTGTTTATGTCAATTCTTTGAACTGATCTTTTCAACAGAATCAGATGAGTGTTATAGACTGCGTAATTGAACAATGAGACACTAGCCCTTTTTTATATTATATTTAACAGAACAAGCCACATAAATGTAAAAATTGAATGAAAATTTAATAATTTTAATTTTATTTTTGAACGGGCTGAACCTTATTGTTGAATTAAATATTGTTGATATTCCGAATTGCTTCTTATTATGTTAAAATTTTTGTATAATTTCATCTTAGGGTTTTCAAAATTAATGACACACTTAGAATGATTTACATTGCAAAAAGGCCCATACCTGGATCCATTTATTGAGTTCCTGCTCGTGTTTCTACTGTACCATAGATGCGTATAGTTATTTTAGGTAGGTAGATTATAGTAAAAATAAAGTTTTTTAGTTTTTTCATTCAAAAAGAACGGCCTGGCCGTATCGCTAAGTTTTTTAGTTTTAGATATTACAAAATTGGGAAGAAAAAATGCTCATGGGATAATCTTTTTACAGGCTTCAATAAACATTTTGAACTATTTAACAGTTTTTTATACATTTTGGTAGACCTCTTCAGCAACATACAAGTTTTAAAATCGTATAATGGTGATTTGCCTAAAAACCAATCAATATTTGCAAGTGGCTTCATAGTTATCATACATGAACCAAGTTACAACGTAGTAAAAAGTAAGCATAAATATTTATAAAAATATAAAAAAGTATGTAAAAACTATTTATTTTTATTTTCTGTAGCTCTGCCAAGCATTATTTTTACCTTTCCAGCAGTGGTGGGTCAAGATATTTGGAGGATCCGAGTGGATTGGCAGTTGAGACTCTCTAAGTGTGATGTTAGAGGGAAACAACATGATTTCCCTAACCAATGAGGTCCCCCCCCCCCCCCCTGACCGATGAGGCCCCGAGCGGTCGCTCCTTCCGCTGCTATGTTGATCCGCCACTGCTCTCCAGCTTTTCAAGTACATTCTCTACGAGCGGTAGATCTTTGCAAGAAAAAATCTTACAACTCTATCCTTTAATTTAAATCATTCATTGCTTCCCATCACAACGAGAAATGTTCAGAATATGTTTTGTAAACGTCTTTGGATATTTTTTCAACTTGAGAGTTTTATACACAATGAAATCGATTTTTATATATACATACCTAAAGGCAATTGATTATTTCGATTTCATTTTCTTTAACCAATCCATAAAATAAAACGAATTTTTGAAATTTAATATAAAATTATTTGACAAAGAAACCATGATGGGATTTGTTTGTGAAATCAAATTTTTGCTGCCTCTCTTTATTTATTTGCATTGTTCAAGATTAATATTATTGTATAGTGTATAGCCCAACATCCGTTTAATGTTGTTAAAATTTACAAAACAATTTTTATCTGCCAATTGAAGGCGCTAGTATGACATACGAGCACACGCTATGAAAAAATCGTACACAGCACGAACCATTTAATTTAATAAATAATTTACATTAGTGAAAAATCATCGGCAATGGTGACAAGACTTTAACCTTCCCCATAAGAGCTTCGAACCAGTTTTAAAGAATATAATAAAATGCGTCTTTTTCTACAACAAATCTCATTAGGCCACGTGTTAATTAAGAGTATGACAGGTTCATTGTGATAAAACTGCCCATAAACGCAGCTCACCATTGACAAATTAATGTAAACATAAGCTCAAAATGCCTTTATAATGCGGCTGCTAATCGTGAGCACAAGGTTCAGCAGTTGTTTGGTGACGCTTCTGGGAAGAGTCATTGCGCTGGTCAGGTTTCTTATGGCAGAACCTTTAAAACTGGCTACCCCTCAGCCAAGCCACAGCATTGAGACTTAATGTGATAATGCAAATTAAACATCTTAACCCAAAATGACCAGTGATGCAATAAAGGTAATACAGAGTACAAGGCTCTGAGAAAACCGCTCCAGTAGCGCAGCACCCTGGTGACGGGTGTCCGGATTTTGCGACCATATTTCGGATGGCAATTAGCAGTAATTCATCGTTTCGCGCGTCTTCGTCGTGTCCATCGCAACGCCGTGGCTGTGGTGTTTGTCGCAGCGTGGTCACACTGCAACGATGCCACATTGATCATGACCGTGGCCGTAAATCATTCGCGAGGTGAATCATGTCCGAACGGTGCGCTCTACGCCGGATCCGATCCCGGTGTCAAATTTCATGGGATAATCTTTGCGCTCGGGTCTCGCATTCCGATACGCAACCGCCTCCGGTTGGACCGTTCTGCGTGGCAAAACAATACCGCAAGCACTGGACCGGCCCGTTCCGATGGAGGGTGAAAGATCTGATTCACGCAAACGCTTTACACGATGCGTTTTGATCTTCAAAGACGTTCACGGTGGGAGCAAAGTGGTCGGTGTATGACCTCCACCGGCGAATGACCTTCCCACGGCGTAATCTGAAACCAACAATGTCACCGGTATCGCGATTACAATAGTTTTGTTTGCCCCCAAACAAAGGTAAACCAGCGGTCTGCTTTGTGCTGTGCATTGTGGTGCGTCTGCACAGGTAATGCACCTTTAGAACCGGTCTTGCAGGGGCGACCTAGGAAGTAGACAAAGCAGCTAACAGGAAAAGGTGGAACGAACATGAAAGTAATGCTTATGACAAACAGGAAGACATGTGGAGGGGTCATAAAATGCAGACAAGATACGGTTTCAAAGTTGGGCTGTTTTTCAACAATTTATCCAAAAAATTGTGAGTAATGTTGAGTGATTATTTGGGAAAGAAAGTTGAAGAATGTTCAATTTTCATTTATGCAAATGACGGAAATTAATTAGAAGTGTTTTAAAAACTACGAATAACAGGGTATTAATTTAAAATTAAAGTCTTCTAGCAATCCAATATCTGATGTATGCATTAACGACTTCATTCTATCTCAATTTGACCCTTCCAAGACTCCACTGTTTTTGTAAATGATTCAAAGATACTTGGGATTCAAAGAGAGCTGGGTCATCCGGTATTATTTTTACAAAGTGTGAGATCACCATACAGTTTCTAGTTTAAAGATCTGGTGATCCGTGATATTGTGATTATTTTGAGATGATGAAATCCTTTTCCTCAGATGAGATTCAGAATCCCTGCTCTCGAATCTCGGTAATCTGGTTCTGAATCTACGACCCTGAATCTCTAATTTCGGATCCTTGATCACAAATGTGGGATTCTTGATCACTGATTTAAGATCTTGGAATTTTTGATATCACATACCAACTCTAAGTATTGTATCTCAGGTTTCAGCTCTCATATCATAGCCTACGGCGTACGGATCTTAGTTCCAGCTTGTAGATTTAATGGGTGGTTCTTGGCCATTCTTATTTTGAATTCCTGATTTGAGATATCTGCTCTCTACGGATTCTGAATATCTAGATAATATCGCTGGTGGTAACCAGGAATATAATTGGACATCATAATCCTGATAGCGAAGGTTCGGTGTCCGACACGATGGCAGTACCGGTATTCTCTCGGCAGGTCCAGGATTTCTATCCAGACCACCGCCACGTACACAGAACTGACTATGAAGCTTCGGGTACAATCGAGTCACAGGAAGCAATAAATGACAGGCGAGGTTTGTAGAGCTAAAGAAGAAGAAGACGAAGTCCTTAAGCTCAAACAGCTTGTGTTGGGAGATCCGAAAGATTCGGAAGAATCGAAGATTCTATCCCTAGGTAGATATGAATCGGATTGAATCCTAAATGACGGATTTTCTTTCAACCCAGTTTCGATAGGGATTCGAATCCAATACGGATTCGATTAGGTTCTAGATCCAATTGAAATTCAATTGTGATTCGATTGGGATTCGATTCGTATTCGTATAGCATTCTATTGGGATTCAATTCGGATTCTATTAGCATTTAATTGTGATTCGATAGGGATTCGACAGGGGTTTGCTGGGGATTTTGTAGGGATTTGATAAGAGTGACTGTTGTTCGCTTTCCTCATTTTTTGTGGAGCCTTGGTTTAGGTTTAGTTGGTCAGATGAGCGAAGTTTTGGAAGAAATATACATGATTGAAAGTTTTTTTATTTTTTTTCATGACAAAAATGGTCTGGCCGTTTTGCTGATCTAAAGAATAATAATGCATCATTCTATATCAAAGATTTCATCCTCTTAACTTGGAGAAGTAGCAGTAATCAAAATCTTCTTCAGTATGAAAGCAACTTGTTATAGTTTCATCGGTCATGCAACATAATTCGAGGAGTTGCTCTGAGTATTGACGAAAAATAAAAAGAATATTCCAAAATTACTACTCTTCCTTAAATGAGTTAATAAAACATGTTTTACAAAATTTGATTACTACTCAGCAAAAAACAATTGAAAAAGCTTAAGTGGAAATGCATGACAGATCAAATCCTCTTCTCAAAGCTGCTTCCAAGAATTTCACATTCCCTTATCAGCATCTTCTTTATCATTTTCATTTCCTTTATTTTTTTTCTGCCAAACTTCTTTCACCCAAAACCCAACACATTGTCGTTGCAAATTATTTCACCCCCGTTACATTGCCACTTCCCACGAACCGATCCATCTTAAATGAAAGCTCAAACAAAGCGCACACACAGTACTATAGCGTTGCGCCTCCACACTTCGTACGGGGTAGTTCTTGGCCACTCCAATTTAAATCTCGCCTTCCGAAGCATTGCCGGCGCGAACAGCATTGACATGGCAATGTATTACACCAGCGCCCCAATCGGGGGACGGGGAATGATTTCTTCCAGTTGTGTCGCCCGGAAGTCGTCGCCACGATTTCACGAACGTGTCAGTTTCACTGCCATCTTCATCCGGGCAAGCATAATCGTGATGGTACGAAAAACAAAACAAACCAAAACAAAAACGTAAAACACAAACACGGTTGGCATTTCCTGTCTTCGTTCACCCTCCAGAAGACCTTCGCTTATCTGCATCACTTTGGCACTTACACCCTCAGTCGGAGCTCGACCGCAACAAAGAAACGTTACATTCTTTTCTCTTTCCCTTAGAGCGAGCGACACAATGCGCAAAACAATTCTTCTTCTGTTGCCTTTCAATCATGGGGGGAGGGGAACGGCCTGTACCAACACTCCTGGGCCCTGGCAAGGGTCACCCGAAAGGAAGCTACCCCAATCAGGCGCCTTTCAACGGCATCTGCGACGCACCGCACCCTCGGGTAAGTCGTCACTGGCGACGACGAATTTGTGCGCTGGTGTGCAGTTGCTGGGATGGGTTTTACATTTCCGGAACAGTCAAAGCGAACGGTTTACATAAAAATTGCTTTGCTTTACAATCGTGGCTCGTCGTATTCATTCCTTTTTGCGAGGTTTGTTTTATTGTTCTGGTAGAAAACAAGTAGGAGTAGAATGGTTGTTCCGGCGGGTTCTTCCGCTAAGGATCTGATACAACATTCAACTCGTACGTCAGCAATTCTTTTACTCCGGGTTTGGCAAAAGTTTTGCGCTGGTCTTAGGATATCAATAAGTGCTGAAGTTGACGTGAGGATCGTCGACATATCACTACATCCGGAACCAGTATGGAGAGGAGTACAGATAGAGTGACATACCTCCAAGAACACCTCCAATCATATTATACCGATCTAATATCCTCCGATTATGAAGATTGATTTAATTCCAAATTCCCAATTATTAACCTCTTTTCCCATGTGTGTCAAGAGTCAGGGACTCCGGTGACCCGGTTTTGGAATCCTTTTTCCGGAAGATTATTAGACCAAACATTGCTTCCCCCACGAGGGTTCCCGCATTCCATGCTAACCTTCGTGATCGATGTCAGGTCAATATTGTCGCTAGCAGCACTCAGTCCACTCCTCCTATTCCATCGTCTAAAAATCAGTCCCGGTGCGTATCCTTCCTTCCAAATAAAAAAAAAACTGGAGCTTCCCGTCTGGTTGGCAGCGTAAATCGGATCCGACAGCTTTTCGAGCCCTCGTTAGTGTGTGTGTGCTGTTTGTGGTATGGCGCCTCATTATTATCGCCGACCGTAAGAGTCTAAAGAACCATCAACCTCAGCACGCGTCTCGGAGTTGGTTCCGACGCGTTCGACTCACCTACCTGTCCTACCTGCACCATCCTTCTATCTGCACCGTTGCCAAGGTTGACCTCGAGCCACAATCCTGCGTACCGTTATCCTGCGGTGTAATCTTTTCCAATATTTGTCCCAAAACACGGCTACGTATGTGTGTGTGTGTTGTGTCTGGCGTCCTAAACGTCAACAACCATAAACATAAACAACCTGCCGTCACCTTTATACCCTGCTCGCCTATCACACGTGGCGCTCGGTGCTTGTGTGTTTAAGCGCCAGAAGTTGTCCCGGGTACGTGGAAGGCATTTCCTTCCCAACAAAAGGGAAGATACGTTTACTTGGGCGACGACAAAGTTCGTCCGTCTTCGTCCTACCTGTTCACGCAAACCGCTTGCGTCATAGCTGAAACAGGTCGACGGCGGCGACAACGACGTCGGAGGCCTAAGATCTAATCTTCCAAATGATGTCTCCCACGTCAGGTAGAATCAGTAGCTAATTACTCGACGGGCCAGCGTTTCGGCGGGCGACACCGGCGACATCTGCCTGTCTCCTGGCTGTGAATGTTGTCACAGAGGCAACAACCGAGCTCACACGCAGGAATGTTTTCTAGGACACAAAAGTCAATCGATGTCGTTAAGCTGCACGTGGGATGGTTTTGAAGCGATGTTCGTTAGCCCGGTTGATATTATCTAGGGAATTGCCCACCAAACAAACAATGTTGAACGTCTCACACTATTGGGGAGTTTTATTTTCTTTCAAGAGGTAAGTTTTATTTTCACGTAGTTGCACTAGCAGTGAGTCAATTATTCTCGGGGATCTACGAGGGTATATTTATGATTGATATTCTTAGAGCAGTTAAATTATATAAATGAACTTTATTCGTAAATTTTTTCAAATTATAGTTAAACAAAGCATGGAGAGCTAAGTATCGTTTAAGGGAATACAGAGTAAGATGTTTTTCATGCCAATTCATAGACCTGTAAATTTATCAAAATAGATATTTTTGGCGATCATACAAAAATTCTACTACAGTTGGTAGTTCGATCGAACTTCAATTAGGGCACTGAAAAAAAAACTACGGAGACGCGAACTCATTTCGCTTTAAACTATGTTCGTTTCCGCCTTTATTTGAAGGTATCCAGGACATATTGAGCTTCGGATTTGCGTCAAACTCGTAAATCTTTTTTTATTTTATTTATATATTTATTATGACGGCTTGAAGCCGTATTGTCAGCACCGCATGTGCTGACAAAATACAATTACCAAAAAAAATACACAAATTCACAAAAAAATTACCAAGGCATTTCCTCCCTGATATTTCGCTTTATCCCGGACGTGCTCGGTTGTAGGTGTGTGGAGTTTGTGGTGTGTTTGTCCAGTTCTATTGTTGGTCCGGGTCTATTGCTATGTTGAGTGTGTTGGTGGTTAAGATGTGTAAAAACGGGACTCCATCCTTCCGTGTAACGTAACTCGTAAATGTGTTAGTTTTTTTTAAATAAATTATTGATCACATTTGGTATATTGCAGTTTTTTTTTTTCAAAAAAAATATCATTTAATTATTGGTAGGGGCGGTCCGGTGGATGAGGCGATAACGGCGCCGGCCTTTACATGACAGGGCCGGGGCTCCAATCCCATCCAGACCGTCTCCTCGTACATAGGACTGATTACTTTACTAAGGGTAAAATTAAGTAACAGAAAGCCAGAAATGGCAGACGAAGACTTCTCGAGGTGTTAGTCCCAAGGCCAAAAATAGCTTAAGAATTTTATTATTTGCAACAACAGTGATGTAAAATAAAATAAGATTACCTGTGAATCCTAAATCCTAAATATGAGGCTATGATGCGGATTTTCAACGAATTGTATAAAAATTTATTTTAAATTGTTTTACCTTTAATATCCTTTCAGAATTCACTTGGAAATATGACCAATACATATTGTACCACCAGATAAGATTATTCATCTCACACTTGACAAACTTGATTTCTAATGAACGCCGCTGTCTTCAAAGTATGTATGCCAGTAAAGTTCGATTATTGACTGCAAAACGTTGAAGAATGCTGTACTACGTTGTGACAGTTGGTGTGAATTGAGTGTGTGAAGTCTATGAAGAGCTGTTATGAGTTAGAAGTCATCCTTTACAGCTTCTTCCTGACAGCCGATGTATGATTATGCTAACTTGTCCATCAAATTTTGACTAAAACCGATCATTTACGCGTTCCAGCAGGGTTATAATAATCTAAGTTAACATTTATGCCACAAGTGGAATAAAAAAAAACCTGGATACGGAAACAGAGCATTAGGATTAATATTTAAGATAACTAAATACTTCGACCGATTTTATTTGCATTAACTCTGTAGGTTGGTCAGCCTCATTCTTGAATACAGTTCGGTTGTGTGGTGCACTTATGAAGTGACATGAGTAAACAGAATATAGGCACTGCAGCGTAAATCTCTTTATAACGGCATTTTTTCTAAATTAAGCTGGAGAGACCGAACCAATTTAACACAAGCGCTTCCTACTGCTAGGTGAACCGACATTGGGAAACGGCGATTTTTAATGTTAATGTTATGGGCAATCCAATCCATTCTCGACAACATCGATCGTTTCAACCAATGTTCAAGCCAATCTCACTTTATGATGAGTATAAAGGGTTTCAGAGGTAGGATACGCAGATTAATCAATCAAAAGTCAATGAATTTTTTGAAAAATTGTTAACGTGTTTTATGCATAATGCTTTCGCCATGCTTGGTTTAAATTTCCGTCAGATGCAATCATAATAATAATCATATTTAATATTCTTTAGTATATTTTTTAAGTTAGGTTATGTCAAACTTAGTTTTTTTTTATTCTTAGGCAATACATTGATTAGTTTTGAACGAAAGCTATGATTCTTCTTAGTAGAAGTATCGAAAGTACTTATAATTCTCAAAAGTTTATTGTGAAATTTTGAAATATGAAAATTAGTTTTATTCTAATGTCCATCACTGTAAAATATAAAGAATTACACACTGCTCGGAGTAGCCTCTTCCATATTAAATAAAAAAAATCAAAAATAATCTACAGTCCAGTGTCGTTTCCCAGTTACACTATACTCTACAGTTTCTTAATTTTCAACAAAAATGATACTAGTCTAATTCTTGTGAGGTTGATATCCCGAACCGTTTACCTGCACGAAACGAACTGCGGGATAGCAGCCTGTTAAGCTTTCCATGACCAAATTTTTAAGCGTCGTGAATCATATCACACAATTAGCTTAGTAATTGCTGCAATTAACCGAACCAAACCTCACCATCAACCTTGTTTTGTTTTCTTGAATTTTAAACCTCTGATCGAAAGCGATAAAATAAATAACCGGGAAAATTACCTCTCAACTTGAGAGCTATTTTACACTTTGATGGTTTTGTTAGATTTAGACTATCACGTTTACTACCGCAAGCATATTTGTTCGATTTTTGTAAAAAAATCTTTATTATTTTATCTGAATAACTTAAATTATATTCGATCACTCAACTTTGAAACGAAATGTTCCGCCAATGGTCTTGAAAGTAAAAAAATACCCAAAAAGTGCTCAATTAAATGCGCATTTCGATGCTGCTCTTGAAATCAATTTGTCTGCAATTACGCTCCAAATTTATCTGACTCCCCTATTATCCGTCCGCGTTTAAAACATATTTTCAGGGACTCAAATTATACGCCAGCGAACTGTATCGGCGTTATCAGCTTCCACTTATCATAACACCGACAACTATAAATTCACTGGCTACCGGTACCGTTCGTTGCAGAGTTTGTTTTTCGTGCAGTTCGATACGATACGTTCGGTCCGAGAATGTTTAAACACTGTGCTGTCTTAGTGCTGATGGTGCAGCTGATCGATAGGGTTGGTTTGTTAAGGTTTGTGTGAGAAAGAGATTTACATTTTATCAGATTTATTCTTCCATCCCAGTCAGCCGCCGTCGTACGGTTCGAGAATCTCAAGTACGAGCTGAACAAGGACTACATGCACGGCAACATATTCATCAAGAGTCAGAACGATAAGTACTCGTTCGGTGCAGATGTTGAGTTGGCAAAGAAAATCGAGGGCAGTGTCATCGTAAGTCTGTTGCTCGTTAGGAAAATCAAGGTAGAAAGAGATGTAAAGTTACGTTTTGCTTGACTCCCGTGGTAGGTGACACCGCATCTGCAGCATTTGATTAAGGGCGAGTACCACACGATGGTGAACATCGATCTGGACACGTGTAAGGTCGATCCGGTCATGTCGGAAAATCCGATCGTACGCACAATCGCGAAAGAGTCAACCAAGTTCATCAATTTTTCGCTCATGTGCCCGTACAACCCGGTAAGCACAATATTAGCACTTCGACTAGAAAGGATTAATAATTTATGTTGCCCTCATATAATGTTACTTCCTACAGGGCCGGTATTTGCTGAACGACTTTACGCTCGACTCGGAAAGCCCACTGCTCAAGCTGATCCCGAACGGCAAGTACAAGATGCAGCTGAAGGCTACCCATCATCCGACACCGGATGCAACGCCGACCATGCTGTTTGAGTACTCGATTGATTT
The DNA here is from genome assembly GCF_013141755.1 of Anopheles stephensi. NCBI lineage: Eukaryota > Metazoa > Arthropoda > Insecta > Diptera > Culicidae > Anopheles > Anopheles stephensi. The sequence goes on from NC_050202.1 coordinate 49,433,327, forward strand.
CGAGCTGTTCGCTGCCACAAGTTAGAGCGAGTTATGGTGATGAAGATTCAATATCTCCATCATGGTTCGAGCGGCGTCACTTACTTGTTGTTTGTCCTTTATACAGTTTTTACCCAATAAACCCCTTGCAAAATGTGTAACAGAACAGAAATTTCTTTTGTTAGTTGCATTACTTGAGTCAAGTTCAATATTATATTGTTATCTACTTGGTAGGTCGGCAATAAAATACCCTCCGAATTGAATTCTTCAATTGAGGCCTAAAAGGTATTTCACACAGCAACATCAAATATCGCATCTCAGCAGAATCTTTCCCCTCAGGATTATCATGGTGTAGATAAGTCCAACATGATCTAGCAGGTAATTAAGCCAAGGAATAGTCTGTTGAGGAAAGTTCTGTTGGGTTTGTTTGTTTGTAGCTCATCGAGAGATTCTGAAAGTGTACAGAAATGATGCTTTGAGCAACTGGAGATTTCAAAAGTATTCCATGACTTAAAAAAGCCACTTCAACCACCCAACTTCAATAACATTCTTCAACATCGTCAAGGACTACCAAATCCGAAACTTTCTAGAATAGAGAACTGGGGACATAGACACTAGCACGACAACCTCCACAGGTAATGGCCTGCCACTTCTGGCCTTCCTTGACTTGCTTTTTCCTTGTAGCTGGATAGTCAGTCCTGCGTATGGGGAGGCGATATGAACGAGATTCCATGTGAACATGGGAACAGCTATTGCCTGACACACTGTGATGATCCTTGGAGATATAGCTGGTATAGAATTCAAACCAAACGAACAGAAGAGCTAGTTTCTGCCCTAGGAGTGGCCCATAAAGCGTTATCCTCGTGGTTCCTTATACGCCAAGGGACACGGATCCGTCATGAACTGAACCCAAGCGAAGTCGGACATCGCTTTGTGTTCTTAGAAATTCTGCTCTTATAAAGGAGAGGTAAGGTTTTCAGCATCGGATCATGATGGGTGACTGTCAATAACTTAAAACGAACAAGATCTTGGAGATCATTCGGTCATACTGACTTGCCATACCTGAAGAAAATTCTTCAAGACTCCAAGCAATTTCTTACTATCCCAATCATCTAGCATAGCAATACATGTCTCCTGACTCGAGTAAAATATTTCTGATGCTTTAGGATTGATAAGGCTAATTCACTGTGTTGCACGCACAGCTTAAAATAAAATACCATTCATCTCAACCGGTAGAGTTACCAATAAAATCAATTTGTCACACAGCCGTTCACAGCCGGCCGCGGCTGGTCAAAATTATTAATGGACGCTACTTTCCACGTACAAGCTTCAACGCCCGAAGAAGCCTATTGTGAATTTAAAAAACGAAAACACCCGACACCTTATCATCATTGTCGATTATCGTTTCATCAGTAGTAGACGCACTGACAGCAGCCTCCTCCCCGTCCTTATGTCCGTGCTACCGCACTTTCGCCGCAAAGTCATAATTGAAAGCTGTGCGAATTCGATCCTTTTTTGTCGAATGCTTGCCACTGATGATGGGGTTGAGAGCATTTCACGCTCGCCACCAAACCCCATGTATCCACCACTATCCCCGAAAAAAGTGGGCGAGCGTTCCAACTGACTGCTCTTTAATCAGCAGTCAAACGAAAGTTTTTCCGTCCCCTGGTGCCGTTAATTACCCTGCTAAAAACCATCAATCATAAAGTGGTGTAAGCGCATCGAGTGTCGGCTGGTGAATGGAAGGGGAAGGACTCAAGGGGGGGTGGGAAGGAGAAGGTTTGAGCGCTGAGCGGGACACGATGGGCGGATGCTGTAAAGTTATGATAAATAATCCAAGGGGTTTGAATAATTGATTACAGCATAAGAACCACGGACAGATAGCAATAAAGCGAGCAAAAATTCAATTCATCCTGCCTCGGAGATGGCACCTTTTGGGCGGAGCATCCTTCAAATGTCCCTTTAACACACACACATGTGACCACCAGTGTGATTATCTGGATCTGCGTTTCGATTAAAGACATATTTTTATAGTAATCCTGTTTCTCCCAGATCCAGCTCGATCAATTTGATTTATTATTTATATCCTTATTAGAGAGCGTCGTAAGAGCTTTATTGGTTTACGATAAATCGAGGCAGAAAATGAGGCTCACGGAAGGATTAATTGGAAGGACCCGTTTAAAAGAAAATTTGCTCGAAATCGAAACAGAAGCTGAACTAAAACTTAAATTCCCCCGATGAACCATGGCGGACATATTTTACAACTGTGACATTATTGGCATTCTCAAGAAAATGTAGCAAAAAAGCGAGCCTTTAACCATTCCTACCATTTTCTTCCAGCTTCCCGAGTGGACTAATCTTCCCTGCTCACTGTTTCGTCGAAGTTTCGGATTCGAAGAAATAATAAATCAATCGTAACTCTTTCGCCATTTTCGTTCACCAATCCCGTAGCCAACGAAGCGTCCGGAAAAAAAAACCGTAAAAAACATTCAACAACGGTTGGTCATTAGCTTTCCGCGTTGTAATTTTTCCATCCCCCGGTTTTCACTGAGCAAACATTCGCTAGGAGCTAAAGTTTTCTTCTTTCCCGGGAAATTAGTAACGCTCCGGTGCACTTCGACCCGCTGCTGTTGATTTGCACTGGCGGAAATTATCCACCATCCTGTTTCGATACCGGCACGAGCAACAAATTGTTGTCACAAAACCGTCACCGGATGGAACGGTTTTGTGGTTGCCATTTTAACTAGCAACACACAAAAAAACCCCGTAAATAGTACCATATTTAATGAAAATAAATTTATCACCACACGCCGTAACGAAACCGATATGATTGTGTTACATTCTGTTGTGCCACACTGAACAGAATTGGTGGAAAAAAGTATCATCGCAGTCAGCACCGAGCGTCGGGCTTTGGGACAATCATTATGGTTTTGTAAATTTATTACATCATCCATCTGGAAAACGGGCCACCAAAGCCGGCCCAACAAACGTCGTCGATTTGAACGGTGGGAAAAGGATAATAAATAAGGATAATTTCTTTCATAAATAATTGAAATCCAAGTACACGACCAAACTCGCTACCCCGTACACAGGAACTCAACCGTCTCAACCATATGGTCTGGGTGTGTGTGTGTGATCAGATCGGACCGCTTGGAGGAAAAGTTTCAACGGTGTCCGGAACCATGTAAACGCATCGCTGAAAGCGCGCTGTTCCGAAGTTAGTAAGCCATTACTCGTAGTTGGGTCGAGTCTTTTGCAAAAGTGACATGGCATAAGGAAAACATGCTCTCCCTTGGAAACATCGTAATCAGCACTATGGGACCGTGAGGGCTCGGGCGTTCGGGTATGAGCTTGTCGTAAAGTTAGGGGAAATATAGGAACTGTGAAGAAGAATATTATGATGATTTTGTGGTTTGAGTGGTATTTTATAAGTGTTTATTTTTCTAAAAAACAAAGTTTAAATTTAAAACAAAATGAAGAATTACCTTATTTTTATGTTATGTTAGCAAAAAAATGTTTGAATTTTAAAATTAAAAAAACTCATTATTATGGTGTAGAGCCTGCGATGAATTTAATGTTTATAGTAAATTATTAATGTTCTCAATAACATCCATCAGGATAAATTATAGGTAAAAGGTGGATATTTATAAGAAGAGATTCCAAGATAAAGGGAGAGAAGGTAAGAATCCACACAAGAACAATGGAGGAGCCACTACAATGACGAGCTCTACGAGCTGTACGATGATCTCACCATCGTACAGCGAATAAGAGTCTTCACGCTCCGGTGGGCTGGTCACGTCATGAGAATGACACCGGACGACCCAGCCCGTAAAGTCTTTTTAGACCGTCCACACGGACAAAGAAGGCATGGAAAGCCCAAATAGAGATGGAGTGATGGCGTTGATGCGTCCGCCAGAAAGGCCGGGATAACGGATTGGCAGACGACCAGTGGCGGATCAAGGTCTTTGGAGGCCCCGAGCTGAATGGCAGCTTTTCGTTTGCGAGTAAAAACAAAAGGATTTCCCTCGCGGGCAAGGCCCCGAGCGGCCACTCCTTTCGCTCCTAGGTTGATCCGCCACTGCTGACGACAGCGCTAAACCATGGGCAGTATCGAGGATTGTTGCAGCAGGCCAAGACCGCGAAGCGGTTATAGCGCTTGATGAGTAAGTAAGTAAGTAACATCCACACGCATTCAAAAGTTCGATCTACGAGTATAACTCGTATCTTTCCACTTCTGTCGTAATCCAAATACTACAATTTACACTACAATAGTTTTAGTTCTATTTCTCTCTTATGAGAATGGATTCGTAGCTTCTAAAAGGGGAACAAAAATCCGTATACCATTTCTCTTTCTTGGTAGATCAGAGAAAATAAATTAGTTAGTTTTTTTTTGTGTTAACCTAAAAACTTAATAAAGTTAATTCTAACAATAAACCAATAAATTATTTTTTCTAAATACCTGAGCTGGAGTTACACAAAATGCTAGGCCCTTGACAGGGTTAGCAGTATGTTTAAAATTAGTGCATGAAGAAATAGAATCCGTGGATCCTCTAACTTGACAGAAGCAAGGGAAGGGAAGTCTCACAAGATACCACCGATTACTTTTAATCTATGATATTGTTAATTGTATCCAATGGAATCGAACTATAATTAAAGTGCATCACTCAGAAGCTTGAAAAGTTGAAAGCATGTAGGCAAAATCAAATGCACTAAGACCTATTTGAGGTCAAATCCTGAATAGCGTTGTTCGAGAACATTGTGGTCGCCTGGAGAGCTAGTTTCAAATTATTCTCTCGGTATATGTATTGCAGCTTTATATAGAACATGCGCCATCTAAATTATTTAAAATGACCTCAAGTTGCAAAATTATTAACGCAAGGTCCTATTAGGAACGTGACTTTGGAATACAGAACTATTTTAAAACTAACCAAATCCTCGTTACATCTGGTTGTACAGGGCAATAACCTCATCGACAAAATACAACGTCAACGTCAGGTGCGATGACAGCCGACCGCGGAAGTACGCAGCCACTTACGGATGAGCCACGAGCGCAGCCGAAGAGAAAAAACCAAGCCAGAGAGAGCCGGAGAAAGAGAGCGAAGGGAAAGGGCGAATGACCGCTTTACACACGGCAGTAACAGCCATAAAGCGAGAGAAGGAAGACGTTAAGTTTTTTATCTGCTAAAAGTGTAACTAAAAATTACAAAAAGAATACACTTATTCACGGATGTAGAGAAGGCGTCTAGTTCATTTATTCTCGCGTATTGTTGCCTGTTGCATTTGCAACAGTAAAATGATTAAACTAATCTTCAATAACTACTTAATAAAAGCCATTATTTAAGCTCAGATCTACATGGTGGTTCACAATAATACTTCAATTCCTTCTCAAACAGGAAAATGTATGAAACATTACCAGCATGCTACATTGATTGGTGAAATTCATTGAAACTGGTTGCCTACAATCTCCTGGAGCCCAATGATATCACCAGAAAAATCTTCTAGAATTGACAGTGAGTGAGGAAAAATTCTAAGGGTATCAATTATCGGTTTGAGATGAGATGTAACGCAATTTAATTATGATAAAAAGACGATCAGAAGCGAGCAATCCGATGGTATTAGCGACAGCGGGGCAGATCATCAAAAGACAGGATGAGGTATCGAATCCCATCCAGACCGTTTCCGCGTAGTAAGGACTTACTATCCAACTACGTGGTCTATTTAATTATAGTATGCCATTATATGGACGACTTGAAAATTATGTTTCGTGGAAATTGTATATCCTGACAATGAATTGACAATCTTAACATTGCGGACCAAATAGTAGAAGAAAAGTTATACAAAAACATCATAAGCGTATAGGATTAAGGTTGAACGCTCACCGTTCTAGATAATCAATTTTATCCCACCATTAGTGCTAGTCCACTCCTTAATATATTGCAATATTGTTGACATCTTCGCACAAAACATTATAGACTTTATGGACTTACTTACGCAACTTAATACATAAAAACCGCCAGCGATTGTTCTTGCTGTTCGTTCCGTCCCACCGTGCCACAACAATGCCGCCTCAATTAAGCATCATATTGTGTGCATGTCGTCCGAAGGGGGCTGATTGAGCTGACACTCGAGAGGTGTTAAACCATCCGGGCATTACCATTACCCACCAATCGGCACCATCACGGTAGCAAATGGATCACGCTTAGCCCGACTTCCGGCTCATCGTCGGCGGAAACGAATCTGTCCCCAGCAAATCCACAAGTACACACGATGGTGCAGTGGCTGGCTTCGGTGTTTCTCTCAACCACGGGAGGCGGAAGCAACTATATCGAGGAAACAACCGTGCTGGAAGAGATGGTATGATTTATTTATGACATATTCCCCTCATTCACAATATCTCCCGGTCCTCTGTCGACGCCTCGTCGAAAAGCTGCTTTTGAAGCTTCCGTGGCGCTCTTCGTGTGCTCAACGTGGGACAGCTTGATCAAAAAACGAGTAAAAGCTGAAGGAACGACACACAAAAAACACGCCTCGGCTTGGGAGAAAAAAGAGTGTTAAACATTCCGAAGATTTTATGATGATTGATGAGCCAATTCCGCATAATTGAATTGAAGGAAAAACTTTCACCCGAAGTAACTGCGTCCCAGCTCGCCGTTCCGTCCGTTGTCGAGTGTCCGTTGACACTAGTGCTTGGATGGACGGTAATGTTCGCCTCACTCTTGATTCCCGTGTTGTGTTTTTCTCACTCCCTCTGTGTGTGTGTTTGAGGGAAATCCCTTTATCCACTCGACCAAAGAAGTGGCAACGCACACGATCAACCGAGGACGGTCTTCGTTGGTGTCTTCGGTCGCTGGATGGAAGAAAGTTTTATTGCGACACTAACAGCGCAGGCACGCTGGTGACCGGTCTCTGCCGACGGAATGGGCCCGGCATACTCGAGCAAAAGGACACTGACGGCCCCGCTACATGGCGAAACAATAAAAACTGCTCTGGAAAGAGGATTGAGGGGGCGCTGGATGGGCTACATGCGAACGAATGAATCGGAAAGTAGGCAGTATATCAGGGAAAATGACAAATTGCTTAGATGACCGGAAGGAAAGGAACCTCGTCTATCCTCGCCCCACGAAGACTGCCCTGCCCCACCCGGTTCTGCAATCGGGCTTGAAGTAGCCCCCGAGTCACTTCAACCTCAACGAAGTCGTCCGTCGCTTCCACTTGACTGATGGATGGGAATTAGGCCTAGGAGCACCGTACTACACCGGGGTACGGTACGTGCCGAGGACACGAAAACAAATCCCTCGCCAAATGGGAAATTATGGCCCTTTGGAGGTACCATCGGAAGCACGGCTATGGTACTATGAGCGAGAGTGAAATTAGTTCGCTTTTGCAAACATAGTGCCGTTTTGATTTGTCGTCGTACATGTCAGGGCTTCATGTCTGGGACCGTCGTCAGTAAGTCAGCACACACCCGGTGGCTGTTGATCGAAAACGCTCGAAGGAGAACTGACCTAGGGGGGGAGAAAGAGAGAGCAGGATAAGGATAAGGGTGGCCGGGTGTGTGTCGTGCAGCTAACTAACGCGATCGTTGCATAATTAATTGTCGCATGTGTGTGAGAGTGTGTGCGTGATTTTTGACCAAATGCCACGTCTGCATTTGCGAAACGATTTACTGAAATTCCTTGTAGTCACATCAGCAGACAGTTTGATGGCTATAAGTTACCGCTACGTGCGACTATTGTACACCGGGCGGATTATTGAAATTCACGCACCACGAGGAACAGTGAGGATACGTCCCGTATGAGGTGTATGCTTGTACGCACTGAGAATTCCTTCCAGTTTTTTTGTTATTACGAGTGATTCGTCGCGTGCCGCTAATAGCATGTTTTATAACACTATCAACAGCGGAGAACACTTGTGAAGGCAATAATCAAGCAATAAAATGTTACATAGCACGGACAAACGACAGGGTGGAGTTTTTGGAAACGTTTCTAACATGATTGGGCTGATTTGCAGTTAATCATACACTTCACACTTAGTGCTGAGGAATGTTCTGATAATGATTAAATCAAACTAAAGACTTCATACTATTATTGATTATTTTTTCCCGATTTGCTTATCTTTTCTTGGTCTGTGCACATGTTCTTTAACTTCTCTGAAGTTCTTAACATTCTCGGAAGTTCGGTATATTCATTGACGCTTTACTTCCACACAGCCACTTATCGGTCTGAGAATAACATTTTTCGTTAATTTGGTATTTGGTATATTTGAGTTCAACGGGCCGTTAGTGGCCCCCTTGAAGCATGCTAGATAATAATTATAATTAACACGTATAAGGCCGCACAGTACGAATACAATTTAAAAACGTGGTACGAGACATACAAGGTTCATAACGGTTACACAAGGTTCATAACGGTTACATAACAATGTATAACAAAAATGACAATCAAAACTTAATCCATATTGGATTAGTGAAGATATAGACAAGATCGAAATTAGGCTCTTTGCGTAAGATACGGTGATACTCAACGCAACGCCGAAGCTGGTCACGATGCTTTTTTGGTAGATGAGGCTATCTCTATCAAAAGGTCTCATGGATGATAAGACGCTTAGGATAAGTCCTGACAACCTTCACCAAGTTGTCACAACCAAGCGAAAAGCTCGAAAAAGATTTAATCGGTACAAATCCGTCAGTACTCCATGGATGACAGAAGCCCCATGGGACTTTTTGAAGATCTAGATGGTCCCTTGGCTGAAATAGACTCATCAATTGCAGGGCTTCCTGGTAAATAATACATGGACGACGAATGTTCGAGATCTTCACTGATGAGATTCCATCGAATGTTGATAGACGTAGAAGACGAGAGGACCCTATCGACTACAAGGTATCTTGATAAACAAAGCCCGGGCGACGAAACTCCCAATTAGAAGGTATCAATTTCACTACGATGCTTTTAAGTCGTGGTCTTTCAAATGATGAGTTATCCCTAGACTAAGAGCTCTACTAAACTGGGCACACCATTTTTTTACATCAAGTCATTGTCAAACGGAGACTATTGCTTTAAGAGAAAATGAAATAAATACGTTAAAAAATAGAGGCCAATCTGGCCTCTGTATCAGGCACGCGAAAGTGATAAATTGCAAGAGAGAGAATAGAAAATAGAAAGAGAAAAATTTAGCGTGTTGTTGTTTCTTCCATTAAACGCTTCAAACAGCTGCTTTAAGTAACCTCACGGAGCTTTATTGCACCATAGGTTTAGTACTTTATTTTAGTAACATTGCAAGGGACTTTGAAAGTGCTCTGGTCCAGAAACTAGATGGGCCGCATTCTTTTTCATAAAGAGGGATGGCAGATAGGAGAGAAGGGACATCAAGTTCATTGAACAGGAGACTTGCAATGAAGCTTGCACGGATATGGAAATGCCTTTCCTCAATGGTTTCTAGCCCAAGAAGACGACAACGAACTGGATAGGGAGGGAGAGCTAGATGATAATCGGTAAGGAAGCGCCGACTAGCTACACGAGTGAATTTGCGCTGAACACTCTCCAGTCTGGCCATCGCAGTAGAGCCTAGATGACACCAGACTACGGCCGCATATTCCAAGCAGGATTGCACCCAACAGCAGTACAGGGACTTCAAGCAGAGGGGATCGCGGATTTCAGACGATAGCCTAATGATCAAACCAAGTGATTTGTTAGCCTTGCTGATAACATAAGCAACGTGGGAACTGAAGGACAGCGTATCGTCGAGCCACACACCTAGATCTTTTACAGAGGATACACGACGTATAACTGTATCACAAGGGGTGTAGCTAAACGGAATCGCAAGGGATCGGGAAAACGAGATCACACAACACTTATCGGGGGACAGGAGTAGGCCATTTTTATAACACCGAACAGAGAAGAAATTTAGTACAGATTGGAGAAGACAAAAGTCAACAGACGAAGGCAAAGGAAGGAAGATCTTGAGATCATCTGCGTAAAACAGAAATCCTTCGATGGGGAGGATGGAAATACAGTCATTAACAAATAACAGAAATAAAATAGGACTAAGGACGCTACCTTGAGGAACACCTAGTATTCTTCTTAACAATTATCCTGTATTCTAGCCCTCCTAACTTTCCGTTTAATTCTGCCAAGTCCATTATTTGTGCTAAACAATTCTACTGAGATATCCAGTTGAGATATTCTGACAAGTGAAATAAATAAATTATTCATTGTCATTGAATCGGGGCCAGTCGAAATTTATTAAATAGGGAGTCCTCATTCGTTATGAGAGCAAAAATGTTTGAGGTGAGCACAATTTGCTACGTGAAGGTTTTAGGGGAGTCCTTTGAGTATATATATTCTTTTCGATAAAGCAAAACACGTGTCGATAGTGCCGAAAATTTTAAGGAGCTTAATATATGATCAGAATCGATGGAATTGTTAACAAATTCCAACAACGAAAAGACATTGCGTTACAACGAATTGACAATAATTGAAGATCTACCAACAAACTTCCAGCATCGTACGACGGCATGCATGCCTCCAAGGGAATATCCTTAATGCGCACCCTCTGCGCTTCCGTTGAATTATGTCTGCACGCTCCGACAATATTTCTGAGAAAGAGCTTTAGACTGTACTACTCTAAGGAAGGGCAAATCAAAACAGGAAACAGAGAGATAAAGAGAATTTCTTGTCATTAAGTCGCGAAATTCTACTGATATCAGTTGTAAATAAGGTCGATATTTGGTAAGTTCTGTAAATTACTCACTTCCTGATCAGATTTATCAGATAAAATTAGTGTGGCTTTGATGTGATGTTCTATCAAAGTTTCGCACTGCAAAGATCTGTTCCATACAATTCTAATGAAAATTCTGGATCGAGCTTCGTCTCTAATAATTTTACGAAACTTTTAAAACTATTTCATTAACCTTGAAACTAACTAACAGAAACTATTATCACTTTACTCATTTGGGGTTTAGAAACAAAGGAACAATTAACATTGTTTAAAATCACCTAAAAAGCCTGTTTTAAACCAATAACCCGGGAAAGGACACAATCAAACTTTCGATGCTCAACCAACCATTACAGCATAGTTTGCATGCTCTTGATTAGCTTCGTTCCGAAAGCAGCTATGCTCACCCAAAAACTTTTTCCCAATCAACCAATGGACCACTTTGGTCTATTCATTTAGCTCATCATCCACTTGCTGTAAAACTGCATCGCAAATATGCAAACAATCCATTTCCTTCAATCGATCAATCGAATACTTGACCCACGTGTTTTCCCCTGACTCCCACCCGGACATATCGAATCGTCCCCGTAACTGCCTAATTACTTTTGTTTGTGTCCACGTTCGCTTCAACGCTTCGGCGATACTCTTCGAACGCTCCTCCATCGAACAATCAAACAGTCGGGAGGGAAAGGGACCACGTGCTTACTTTTTCAATTGAAATACTTTATTGACACCCGCCCGCCCGCCGGGTCGTCCGAGTCCTGCCCGGTCCTTGGCGTGTTGCATTTCCGGCTTTGACCGATTCGTCGGTATTCCGTCCATCAGTCTCCAAGGAAAAAAAGGCCTCCGCCGAACCGAACCATTACCAAACATTAAGCGAATGGGACGAACATTTAACTGAGTTACTGGTCCTGGCTTGTCTATTCCCTGTGGTTCCCCGGCCCGACGAAGAACCAAATGGGCAGTGAAAGGGCGTTGCTGGTGAGGGTAAAAGTTTGTTCATTTGAATATTTCCACCCAAATGGCAACAATTTGACGCCCGGACGACGTCACCCGGGGACCGGCCGGCCCTGTAGCTGTAAGCAAACTGTCATTCCGTCCTTCCGTTGGAGTTCGGTCCACGGCCCGAGGTTTGGGCCGAAATTGCTGGCGAAATGATTCTTGTCGAAATTGAAATTGTTTGGCTGTGTGTCGGAAACAATTTTTGCAAGAATTTTAATTTAATACTACCATGCTAGGGGCTCCCCTTCCCCAGAAAGGGATGGTGCAACTTTGGCGCGCGTGAATGCCTTTAGGGTGAACCGGGTCTACACACACTTGTTTGCTCGCGTTTGTGCGAGAGAAGTACTCATAGACTCACTGTGAAGTAAGTTGTTATATGTTGAACAGAAATGTACCTTCCTCCGCAGGCTTAAAGGCACCCAACGTTGGGGAGCACGATTGCTACTCCCATTGCCCTTGAATAGTTGAATATTATACAGTGACACGCGTGGCTACATTTTTACCCACTGTATAAATAGTACAACTGCTTGTAAAGCTTGTGTCCTCACACCGTGAGTCCGTGTCCAATGGGGCGAAGGATTTCACCAAAACTCGAACTCCGCACTGCGGCTCATTTAGCGAATGTTGTTTTTTTTGGCGAACAGGAAAGTGTCGGTAATAATGACGTGATTTTAGCCACCTACATACACTCGGTCCTCGCGCGAAGGATATCCGCTGGAACCTGCGGAAGAATACGAGCTGTTCATTATGCTAATGTTACGCACACATGCGCCTGCATTCGGTGAGATCATCACGAACGAGCGTAGAATGCAGACGGTGAAGCAGCAGCACTGAATGCTAATGCTGCTGCTGCTCCAACACGCTGCAAAGTAAGAGTCGCTACACCTAGGCATACTTCTGGCGCGCGGAACAGATAGATTAAAGCGAAACGAAAACAAATCACTTCTCACCATGTTCACCAAATCGTCCTTGCGGTTGGGGTTTTTTGCATAGGCTCTTAGGTTTTTAGTAGTGATGGGTGCTCGGAATCGTAACTATCTGGAAACGATTTCATTCTCGAAATCAATCCATCTATTTTCCGGAATCGATTACGATTAGGAGGTCCAGAATTGGTTCTTGAATCGGAATTGGTTCTAGAAATGGTTCCAAAATCGAAATCGGTTCCGGAATCAAATTCAGTTCATGAATCGTATGTGTTTCCGGAACCAATTTCGGAACCGATTTCAGTAAAGGTTCTGGACCCTTTTTTGATTCCGCAACCTATTTCATTTTAGAACCAATTTCGGACCAACTTACCAGAAACATTTTTTAAGTATCTGGAATTGATGCCGACCAAAACATAATACTGCCCATCACTAGTTACTAGCTTACGGTGCTGCGAATGTAAGAAAAGAACGAACCGTGTGTAAATAGTTGCATACCTGCATGGCCAAACGCGACTCCGGGAAAAAAAAAACAAACGAAGCCGAAAACCACCTGGCCAAGGATCAAAGCGTTGCCTTTTTTTGTTTGCTTCTGCTTTTTTCTCCCGTGTTCTTGTTCAATTTGATGTTTGTCTACGAAAACAGCCAAGCCGAGTGTCGAGTCTCATGTTCCTGCAGGAATGCTTCCGAGGGGTTTCACTTGATCCGAAAGAAAATGACGAACAACAAAAAAAAAGCAGAGTGATGGTTCCACTTACACCCACCCCGGCGAATGGCATTCGGGGAGCGCACGGGGAGTTACCGCGAGTGGTGTCGAATTTTTGCGGCGCATTTCGATAATGTTTGTTGTGGCAAGTGTAGCGGAAGGTGAAGTACCTGCATTCCTGGAACGCACTGGATAGCATCGCAAATCCCCGTTCCCCGAGTGTCGAGGGTCGTTGAATCGAGTGGATGTAAAGTCGGCAGCATAATGAAGTACGCAGCCTTCCTGACGGGGTTTTTGTCTATTACCGGGATGGCGTGCTGTAAGAGATCGGCATATGTTACGGGAAGAATCTTGAAGAGGAGATTCGTTGCATTTCGTTGCTGTTCATTAGAATTCTGGGGTGGAGTTTTCAGGTATTAAAGGTATTAAAAAGGTAATAAAGCAAGAATAAACTTTAACAGGGAAAAGTTGCTTCAGACGTTAAACGACCATCCTCAGCGAAACACCTTCATGAGCAGTTCATAAAAATAAATGAATTTTTCAAAAATTGCCCAGTTGTCTTACGACTTTCCCTATAGAATAAAGTCAAAAAAGTATTAAAGAAATAAAAAATAAAATTTTGAGCAAATCTTTCTTTATGTTCGTGATCATAGACCATAGAGCACACTCTTTTAATCCCAAAAATTTTTTGACGATGGATTTGTAGTTGGATACTTCGTTTAAGCGTTTTGCAAATTTGTTAATAAAACTTGGCTTAAATAAAGTTGGTCTACAACACTGCATAGATGTAGATCATTAGATAAAAAAAATCAAATTGTGATCAAATTTTCAACCGTTTTTTTTGAATATCATTTTTTTAATATTTTTCAATTCAATACATTTTCTTAATTTTTTCAAGTTCAAATTTATTTAAAATTACTAAAAATATTTTACTGCTCATAATCCAAAATCAAATCAGCTACATCTTCGCCTTTTTCTTCTCCGTGAGGTTTGCCGGAACCAACCATTCGGCTTCTAGGACTAATTATATTTAAACTATTTCGCTGATACGAGCATTCGTTGCCCAATTACTTTTAGAATTACTATAACAGCTCACACACATCAATTATAGACCTTTAGAAAAATTGCATGAGAGAGTTGTGCAGAACAGAAGGGATTTTTACCTCTAGGCTGTATCTAAGTCTTCTTAAATATTTTCCGTCGCTTTTCTATAACTTTATTACTCGATCGTACTTCTGGTAAATACATTGTCTGTAAATCCAGTACGCATGAAATTTATTTATATTTTTCTAACGAATATTTACAGCTTCCTTCCTGTTTTCTCATTAGTAAAACTTAAAAAGCATACATTTCTATTAATCGCAACCGTTTCATTAACACAGATCTAGACTGCAAACATATTTAAACCTTTTCCCCGTAACAAAATTTATGCTAAACTGTACGATAAAATCATGAAACTTATTTGACACTTCCACAGTAATAGTCCCAGCTCTCAGCACTCAACCGAACAGCCCCTTTCTACGAAGCCAACGGGTAAAATCTTCAAATAAAACCAACATCCAATGCCAACGGTTCGGTTGTGCGAGAAAAATATAATCAGCTTTACGTCGTTCATTATCACCCCTAAAGCCAAACATAATTTCCAATACGGCTTCACTCACGTTGACATGTTTTCAACCACTATTCGGCGACGACGATGGCGACGCTAGAGACGATGATGATGATGATGATGTTCGTTAGAATAATCCGCGATCATTCAACTTTACTTTCACTGAGGGCTGGGGACTGGTTGCAGGGGGGTAAGAAGAGACCATGTGTACGCGTACTAAGCAAACTTTAAAGCAAACCAATCAAGCAGATTAAAATGTTCGTTTGTTCCAACCGAGCATCGTTCGCAGCCACGAATTTGTTTGCGCAGCAAACGGCAGCCAAGCCACACGTTTCGTTATAAATTTTCCGGCGCTTTTCCCACCGTACCTGTTTTTTTTTTTTCGTGCCTCGCTATTGCGCGAAATTCTTGCGTGAAGGAAATCGAAACCTTCTCCACCACCAACCGCACACCTTTTGCCCCTGACATAGACCGAACACAAAGGCGCGCACCGGCTAGGCGAAGGCGGTGTTGTTAGTTTTTGAAATGAAAAGCTTGTGAAACCACCTGAAACGGATTGGCACGAAACTGAAATCCCACCGAAGGGATTCACGTGTGCTTGTGCTGGCACACAGCTACACCCTCTCGGTCGTTGCCTGGCTCGGCACCGCTTCGGTCCTGGCTGATCCTTGCTGCCAAAGTCTCATTTCGTGAATCCTTCCAGTTTGTCAATCTCGGTCCGACAACTTGAGGCCAGTAATCGAGCAGGGGAGTGCGGGTTGGGCCGCTTTACCTTCTTCTGCTTCTTGGATGGAAAGTTAGTTCGAAAAGCCAGCGCCCGAAGCCCCTCGAACTATCCCTCGATTGACTTGCTTCGATTCAGTTCCGATGGGGTTGAAAACGGTGTTTCCTGCCACTTGACCCATTGGCAGTCAGTGGTACCATATGAGGCATACTGGGAGTGAAGGGAAAAATGTTAATTTATGAGCTTTTCTCCCCTAATTTACAACCTTCTCCGAAAACTCGCACGTTCCGGTAGAAAACGTGGCTGGGAAAGGGCACACGGTGGCACGCAACGTTGTGTGCGTGGGCCGACCTGGGCCACCACCACTTGAGGAGTTAATCCCCATAAATAGGACATTCATTGCGCATCATGCAATCACTCCAACCCGTCCTCCATTCACCCTCCACTCCTCCTTCCATCATCTGGCCCCATCACCGGCGCCTTACCGTACCGAGGGTTTGGACCGCACGGACCGATTATCCTTGTGTGAGGCTCACTGGAGACCTTTATCGGGAGTGCCGTATCGTACACTGGCCATGATTTATGCTATCTTTTCCTTGAATAAATATGTAAACAACGTTTCCAACCGGAACTTTGGTCCCGTTGCTTCCGCCCGCCACAATTCAGCTGCGCTTCTTTCTAATGAAGTTAAGCTGCAAACTCCTAAACACACGATCACCTATACCGCCGGTGAGCTGCCGTGTTGGCCGATACTCACTTCTTGGGATTGTGTATCTAAGGTATTCACCCCCTCAACTTTCACCTCTTTCTCCCTCCAACCCCATTTCCGCTTCCGGTGTTCAGCAGTTGAGCTTTGTGATTATGTTGTGCTGGCTATGGATATGCCTGTTCCATTATACTACTTCCGTGATGAAGTAGAAGCTTTTTCACTTCCACCCCATACTAAATGCAGTTTGAAGGCCATCCGCAGTATTTCGGTTGATTGTTTGTGCGTTTTTAAAAGACTTACTACCAGCGCGCTTGCATAAATTTAATGAAATTACATCCAGTGTTCGTCTGAATATCAGGTTAAAATATGTAATTATGTAAAGTAAGTCTTTTTGTGTTTAAGTTTTGGTGTATTTTGAGCCCTAAAGCTAGGACTCCATGATGGATGAAAATTATGTTCTAGCAGGTTTTAACCAATAAAAATCCACACAATTATTTTTTTAATATTTTAAGCATCTTTTTATGGTTGCAATCAAAGCCTTTTTAAAACATAAAAAAATTTAGAGGACAGACGAGAGCACAGCCATATACTGTGGATCCAAATATGAGAGTAAATAATTAGTTACTTAAGTTACTTCTGCATGGCTTTTTTTGAAACATATTTGACATATTTAAGACAGTTGATTTGTGTGAAATTAAAAAAACTTTATAATGATTAACTGCTTATTTAGGGTAGACAACTTTATTCGAATTACAACTAAAAATACGTCAATTACATCCTACAAGCTTCTGTAACTGTAAGAGAAAAAAAACTTTGCTCAAAAACATAAACAATTTTAATTAACCATTATAAAGTAATCAGAGTTAAATTTTTTCAACTTATGAAACTTTATAAAAAAGCATGAGGAATTGTTGAAAAAGATGTGATTCAAATTGGATCTATCAAAATAACATAAATGATTTTTGAGATAATATTGGAATGCAAAATGATAAATAAACTATTTGTAATCCTATTTTCTTCCTCTTCCTCGGCACCGCAACCTCGAGAGATCTCGGCCTGCTAGTTAAGGCTTTCTGCGAATTGATTTTTCCTGTAGCAAAGTAGTCAGCCCTGCGTGCGGGGAGGCGGTCTGGATGGAATTTGAACCCCGGTCCTGCAGTGTGAAGATTGGTGCCGCTTTCACCTCGGCCACTAGACCGCCCTTAATCCTTTTTTACACACGAAAACACAACATAATAATATGATCTGTCTCAGACGGCGATAACATTGAGCTTTACTTCTTTTCTTCTTCTTCGTTAGCTCTACAACCTCGAAAAATCTAGCCCTAGCATTTCTGGATTCTTTCAATAAGTTTACCAGTTGATGGATATTCAGTCCTTGCTTGAAGGCTACCTTCCCGATGAGATTTGAAAGCCAGTCCAGTGCGATGGAGGACTTTCCAGTTCTTTAATATGCATCGTAGTTGACCTGATTATTTATAGTTTCATAAAAAGTAGCTACTCCTCTACTTTGTTGGCACTAAAACCTTGATAGAATTCGGCCTGCCATATTTCATATATTTCTTAGATTGATTTGGAAAACGAGTCTCTACATGATTGTGCTCTTCGCTGTCGAGACTAATTTTACATACGTAGATGCTCACGAAACACCGACGGTGACATACTAAATGGGTACTTGTAGTAGTTTTCGTTGAATATTTTAAAAATGACATTTAAGGGTTAAGATTACATTTAAGGGATCGAGTGGCATACCCTGAACGTGCGTCATTTGTTCTCTATGGAAGTAGGCCATCTTAGTTTCCTGATACTTATGACAGGATAGTCTGTTCTGTTTGATTGGAGGCGGTCTGGATGGAATTCACAAAGAACCGCAATTCGTATCAGGTAAAATTATTCTTTTATTACAAACCTGTTTACGTTTACTAATTGAACGAATTAGTTGAACTAGGTATAGTATAACTTAAGAGCGGTAACTTTATAGACGCACCTTGAAATTATGTACGTATTATTCAATTTTAATAAAACCATTATGCAATCCAAAAACCCTATGCAATTCCAGCTTAATAGTCTTCTACCGACCCCCAAGGAAGTTCAAATTCTAGTCCGTATTCCTATCATGCATCCAATGTTGGGAACAATCTTTTCTTTCTGCTAATTGCAGCAAAACACGATATGCTATCCCAATGATGTTCTTTTACTGCTATTCGATAAACCCCCATAATATGCTAACCAAATACAATGCATATCCTTTGCAAAATAATAGCTTTTCTTTCGTGCCCCACCTCGGTAACAAGCACACCAGGGTCTGGTTGATGAAAACAAATAATTTGCTGTTAATTTCGGCTCAAAAAAGCTACCCAATTTGAGCATCCCCAAACACACTATCTCAGTAAATCCCGGCTACGGGCCATTTAGGCAAACCTCAGCCAGTTGATGTTGGCTGGCCAGTAGTCCCGGAGGGAACCACCGCCGAAGCTAATCTCACCACCCAAAGCTCAAACCAAACGTTGACCATGTGAACGTGTGTGTGTGCTTTGGGGCGAATATCCGGTCCATTCCTCCCTTACATCCTGCCAGATTGTGCTAGTTAGCGTGCCCAAAGCTCGTAATGGATGAAAAGTAATTAACATGTTTTTACAAATCTGACAAGTAATACGGCACCATCCATGGGATGCACAGCTTTTTCGTAAGGGTTTGCCATACTTGTGTGCCCTCGGTGCACCAGCCTGTACGCTTCCCACAGGTGGAGGTTTTGATCGGAGTGTGAAGCAAACAATCTATGAATTATTAATTATGTTGGGTGATTTTTGTGCAACTCCTGGGCAAGGTTTCAGCCATACCGTGAAGAAGCCTTTATGTTTTGTGAGCTGAGGCTCTAGCAATTTTAGGAAGAGGATTTAAGGTAAATCAACTTTATTTTGACCACTACCGAACAGTCTTCACAGAAACCGTGGCTTAAACCTAACAGACTTAGATTCGCTCAACGTGCTTGTCGGGTATTGTCAAGATCCTACATTATTTAGAGTTAAATCGGTGAAAACAATGGCTCAAAAACCCAACTAGAAGAAGCCATTAAATCCTTGAGACTTTTGGTTGAAATGAGCCAAATTTTAAGCACACTGATTATAACGTTCATTAAATCAAATCAAGTTTCAGTAAAGCCAAAAATATTACGTGTCAAAGGAATGAAATTAATTGCAGGTATTGCAGCGAATCCTTCCAACATTGTACGCTCTCCTTCACCGACGTACCCGATGAATATCATCGAAACGTTCAATCGTGCTTCAGACGATCCTTTCCCTCATCAAATGAAAACAATAGAACTCTTAATGGTGACTTCTAACGATAATTTCTAGCCCCTTCAAGTCGCGCTTTCACTTCAAAGTCAATGGCGCTCGACGATGATAGCTGGAAAGGCGATAGGCCCCGCCGACAGCCGATCACGGGGACGATGATGGTGATAAGTTGAAGTTCCTTGAGAAGAGACTTCTCAATTGATTGCTTTCGGTCCGGATTGCACATCCATCCGGCCCATCCGGAACAATCCGTTCAAAGCGGGCGTGCAAGGGCATGAAGACAGGGCGTCCCTGCTCGAGTGTAGCGCTCAAGTGTTTGTGATGCAATGCAACCGGTGCGAGTGTCCGTGTTTCAAAACTCGCAACGGCATTAAACCGTTTGACGTTTGGAGCTCGAGTCGCAAACATTCAAACAGCAACTTCACCCCGGGAACACCTCGAAGCTGCAGCGATAGACCACTTGAGTTTGGCCGGGAATCGAAGGGAACGTTGGAGTGAATCACGAACAGTGTGCGGGGGCTTGCATCTCGCCGAACAACTGACAAACAATGTGCACACACTAGCAACACTTCCAGACATAAAGTGACCTCACACTGGTGACCCCAGCTAGAATGTGTTCCACCGTACGCCCAAGTCATTGCACTGGCACCGCGCTGCAGAAACGCGCAAACCAGACGTCAAAGGTGTTTCACATGCTCACCATGTGTACGCGACAGTGGCAGCATGCCAGAAGATCAGACCCACACCAGCAGCCGACACGCTCCACAGATTGTCGCGACAGCATGGACGCCGATGGTTGGTGGTAATGGGGCCGCGCTGCAAGAGATTGACACATAATTTGCATATTTTAATGAGTTCTCATTAATTTCAATCGAATGGGAAGCGGTGGGCCGTGCGCTAGCCTGACAGCCCGCGGACGCGGACGCCAGGAATGTTGCTGGCCCGGCCTTTTTCTGGCGATCCGGGCGGGTCGTGCGTGTTCGCGTTCTCGCGCGTCTGTCTGGCTGCCTGTCGGTTTGACACTTGTCACAAGTGGCACATTGTGGTTTTCGTCCCCCTGAGCTGTACTCTCACTCTGCTACCTTTCCATGAGCAACAGCCAACTCTAACCATTTGCACTAGTATGTGTGTTGGGTAACGCTGAGGATGCTACTCGAACGTCAAGGAAGCGTCGCCGCTCACGAGCGCGATTTGGTGGAAGGTTTTGATGTATTTACAAAACATGAGTTTCACTTGTCAGGTCGTGTTCGTGTGTACTGGTAACCGGTTTACCCAACCGTGCCGTGTCAAATCAGAGAGCAATTTTAAATTCGATTGTTGCCGTCACGTTCAAACCAGGCGCCGGTTAGACAGCGAGCACGCGCGCCCGCGTGCTGCATGAGACATTTTGCACCTTCTTATCTAATTACCGCTCAATTACGGTGCCAATTACGATACTACACTATCGTTTTGGTTGCACGCCAATGCTAATCGATGCGATTTCTTGTATGTCTCGCACGCTTAGCTAAATAAACTTAATCGAATGCAACCGTTCTGGTGAACCGAATTAACACAAATGCACTGAAAATTGGGTGCTTGATGGAGACGCCTGGTCGTTTGTTCGGTTTGCGCATTCAAGGTTAATCAGGTCGTTCAGCAAACCAAAAATCGGTTAAACAAAACAATTATTCACCTTATTTTTGCAGCATCTTCAGGTGTGAAATTGAAATTTCTTTTTTCCCAATTTTCTTACTATTTCACGTAGAAAACGTATCAAAAGCAGTAAAGTTAAAATCGGGTTAAAAGGTGGTCTTATTTAATCTCCTCGCACTATAAATTTCATGTTAACATGGTAAAAGACTCACGATAGAATAAAAGACACCAACATATTTTTTGTTCTGCTCTGTGACCTGTCAATTTTATTGCACAGTGTGTTTTCTGTATGGTCAAAAATCGATCGATAGATACACTGTTGCTAAAGACGGTTCAAAAAGACACCGAGTAAAACATGGTGAGCAAACCCAAACACACATTTGAACAAAGGACTATCGATTATCTATGCGAGTCACCAAGTTTCCATCGAATCACTTCCGCTACCTTTCGTTATAGGTAGCAGAAGTTATAGGCTAAATTGTTCACTCGTTTGCCGACCGGAAATGAATACAAAGCCCTAATGCCAAAAATAATACTCATTTTTCTCATAATACTCAAGCAATATTTCATTAGACTTTATCTTGTTTTAATTTAAAAAAAAGACTCTAAAATTCAAAATATGATAAAAATACTACGAAAATATAAGAACAAACGATAAAAACAAAAAGACATCAATGAAGACAAAGAGAAATTTTAAATGTACAAGCGGCTGTAAAAATTCTCAAAAAGATGTTCAAGATTCAACGTTTTGCAATATTATTGCTAACACCTTACTTTTTCTTTTGTCAATAACAAAAGACAAGATTCTCAAATCAAGATAATTCAAGACAAGTTTCTTTTGTCAATAACTTTTGACAAGTGTTTTGTACAATTATGTTAACAACTGTACTAATGTGGTTAAATCTGTCCACCTAATGGAGACGCCTGGTTTCTCATAAGTCTGGCGTATTATGGTTTGCTGTTTCAGAATTTATTTTGATATCACGGAAAGGAAACGAAACACATTGCAATATTTCTTAATCAACCAACAGAAAATTGATTTCCCGTGCATACAAAACAAACCACAGCGGATTAATGGCAACTACAGTAAAAACGAACTGGCTCTCGACAGTAGGAATTGTTCCACATCATAAACAATGGTCCATAACCAACCGACATAGCTTTGATGTGCTTTACTCAGTACAACCCTCAAACATACAACACCAAACAAAAAACTTCCCGGTGACAAAACATAAAAAATAAAAAAATACAATCATCTCAATTTTTCCAATCCCCATACTCACTTGCCACATGTATTGTGATGATTCCGGTGAATAGAAACGGAGCATAAAATACTGAAAACAATAGCCGACCAAAAAAAAAAACAACGCTCATACCCACGGATGCGTCACATTTCTCGTTCGGAAATGCCTTGCATTTATACAATTTTCAATCGGTTTCGTTTTGCTATTTCGTACTTCTATTTTATCCCCATCCCAGCTTATCATGAACCCTGCCGAATGAAAAGCCACGCGTTACACATTGCATCACAATAAAGTGCAATGAATACTTTGTGTTGGAAGGCTGAGGGAAGAGGGAACGGTGGAACGTGGTGAGTTTATTTCATGGAGAGGGAAACATTCCGTCCTTTGATCGAGCCAATAAGAATTTGATGCACGTTTTTTTGCCGGCTGCAACAAAACATTTCCAACAATCAAAAGCACAACCCATCCTGCTGGCTCGTTACCGCCTGCGCCCAAGAAGATTCACGACCAATTGTACAACATGCCGCAGTAACATTGACGCTGGCATATCTTAAATCGAGCAACCATCATCGCTATGACCTATGCTATGCTGCCGGTCGTAGAGTAAGAGAGTGGAAAACCCGGTCCGGTTTTTGATATTCCCACGGTCCGTGTAAGGGTCGTACATTCCGCATTTCGAACCAGAAACCGAACCGATGGAATGAGAATTGTCGGGGAGAATAAAATATGAACCTTCAACCGAAAACTTTTAACGCTAACCAGACCGACCACCCCAGAACAGACATCGGGACCGACCCGGGCAGCCCCACACATAACGAAGTAATATTGAAAATTGAAATTTATTGATTTCACCAGATCAAATTATTAAACTTTTACTGCTCCACCCGGCTGGGGCCTGGAGCTGGTGAAAGAATTTATTGTGCACTTTGGTGCTGCTCGAGTCATGCTCGCGAAAACGTAACATGCTTGCAGCTATTTACGGTGCATCATCGGTCCGTTTCGGATGCCGTTTCGTTGAACACAGAGTCCATTTCTTGGACTGGTTCAAAAACAAAACAGAACACATAAATCACATTACGGGCGTTAGCATTCGATGCAACCCTATCACCAGTTGGTCTGATGCTCGCTAATGTCCTAAAGTGGACCATTAACCGGTTGTGGCAAGATGCTGCTGCTGTTTGCCGGTGCCACCTCAACCTCAAACTCAAGAGGCATTATGGCATTCGGCGAGCCGGATAAAAGCGAAGCAAATAAAATCCTAATCCGCTCATCCGACCATGATTGATCGATTCCGTACGGTAAATTACTCGATGCTCAAAATGCAAATGGACATCCGCTGGACACGCTCCATCGGTGCAGGACCTGTCCGTTTCTTTCCCAGCGCACCAGCGAAGGTGCACATGCACGCCCGTCGACCAATGGTGACCGCAATCATAAATCACTGGCAAATGGAAATGGAATATTGAGAATGTAATTAAGCAGAGGTGACTATTGCTTCATAAATTTGCAACAAATCGATTGGATTTTATTCACTGTGGCTGGGCTGTCCAGATTGAAGCATACCAGTAATGCTTTAATATATCTTCCATTAACCTTTTAATGTGATCGTTTATGC
Source organism: Anopheles stephensi (assembly GCF_013141755.1). Classification (NCBI taxonomy): domain Eukaryota; kingdom Metazoa; phylum Arthropoda; class Insecta; order Diptera; family Culicidae; genus Anopheles; species Anopheles stephensi. The sequence continues at coordinate 49,457,478 of NC_050202.1, forward strand.
ATTAACTTTAATGCTCTGTGGTAAGTAATTTAAAAAAATTACAAAATGGAGAAAAGCTTGCAGTGAGCTAGAGCAGAGCTTATAGCAACAAATATTAATTAAAGATCACACAGTGAGGTTCCATTTGAAACCATATGAAACAGTTTTTAAACGAATCATTCCAAAAAAACTTGAAACACTTAAAAAAATCAGTTAAAAGATATGCATCGACAAGAGTGGACACTTCAATATCCTGCAACTATAAGTGGAACAGATGAAAAGTCATGCACATACAAGATGTATCAGATTGGTATGATGAGTACTGTAAGAAAAACCTAACTACACCTACTGATGTTTTGGTGTTAAATTATAATATCTTCTTCTTTCTTGGTCTACCGACCTCTTAAGGCTATGCCTGATTAATGATACGTCGCTTTCGCTTCTTTTACCGGACCACACCAAATTAGAATATATAAGCCGTAATCAACACAGACTTGAGAGCACTAAAATCTCGAAATGATTGAATCAAACGACCTAAATAAGAAGGAGAAATTTTACAACTGATAGGAATTGATTGCCATATTTTTTTTATGTTTTATATGCGTCAGTCTGGTACGTTTTTAGAAATTGTACAATTAAAAACGTACAAAATCCATTATTTCGGAGATACTTTAAATTAAACTTGTGTGATGCTCAACTTGCACTATGATAATCAGTAGTTTCTCAAGGATCGTATCAGAGGATCTTATCAGAAAGAAAAAAGAATATCAATCAATCTTAAGTAACGTAAGAAGTATAGCATAAGCGAAATGTCCTAGATGATCCAGACATCAACAAAGACACAGCAGAGAACAAAGTAGAGTGCTGAAGTCTTCCCTGGCTCTACTAACCCATGAAGACACTCAAGAGGAACACGCTTCAACAACAGACGGGAAGAGATGTCCACTGATGCCGACACGAATGTATGACTACGAATTTGGATGACAGAACTACAATCAACAGATCGTCCGAGAACACCCAGGATAAGATGCCCTTTCACGGTGTGAAGAAGACAATGTTTCTAAAACCAACGTGAATTGGAACATAGTTTGTAATTCTATTTTATTAGTCTTCAGTGCTATTCGTTTTGAATAAAAAAGTAACATAAGAAGCTTTATTTAAAATTAAATCTAATCACTTAAAAAATAATAAATAAACATTATTATTATTAGCTTAAACTTATACGTTGATTGTTTCACAAGAGGATTAATTCTGGAAAGCTAATCACTGGCCGCTTCTAGCTCCATTGCATCTTAGCAAAATTATCAAACTAGCAATCAAGGACTCTAATATATTTTAAAAACTAAAACAAAAGTTTATGGTTATGTTGTTTTGCGCACTAGTAGACTCTGGCATAGTCAACCGTTTCTTCTTTCTTGGCCTAACGACCTCTTAGGGTCATGTCGGCCATTTCTGGCTTACTAGACCTAATGATACCGCATAGTTGGATAGTCAGTCCTCACTAAGGGGGAACGGCCCAGATGAGACTTGAACCGCGGCCCTGCCGTGTGAAGACCGGCTCCGTAGTCGCATCTTCCACCGGACCACCCCAAACCATTTCTCTGTGAACAATAAAGCTAGCTCCTTTCTACCTTTATTTCTCACAGCTCAAAGCAAAACGTATCCTAATCCAAAAAACCACTTGAACAATTTCTTTTACGACTTTACTGCTAAAACAAGCCTAATAAAAAACACATAAAACAAGTACAATCTCATCTTTGCTTTCCATCACCACCAACAAAAATCCACTGCACCCCACCGAAAACTAGCACGGAACAGACTCTAGAGTACATCAAACTGCTGATATGCAACCCATTAAATGCATCTCCACAGCAACCCCGGCCCGGTAACTCCGGACTACGGTCGGCGATGATTTGCGAATCTACCGCAGAGGCTGCATCGCCTTTCGCACAGTAGTGCAGCGAATTGTTTATGTCGCTTTTAAATGACGATGATTTAATAATAAGATTCATTATGCATTCAAACGAAAATTATCAACTAGCGCGATAACACCACCGATTTGGTCGCTTTTATTATGCACAGCACACACACGCACGCAATAGCAACGTGGTGACAGAAAGCCCGTCCAGTAGTGTAGAGTTGGACAACGCATCTCCAACCCCGGACAGATGCATCCTTTTCCCCCGGGTGGATCAGCGCCAAACGTGGATGAGTGCTGCTCTGTTTATCATGTTTATGGTTTGCGCGATGAAAGGCTATAAAAGAACCGGGCCCCGTAAAAGCCCGGTACTTCTCAGTTAAGTGCAGCCTTGACGAGTGTGCGTCTTACACAGAAGCCAGTGGAAAAAGGGGTTCTCCTTCTGCTTGCGCGCCCATTTTGAATGGGGGCTTGCTACCGGCGAAAGGAAATCACAAACCGCTTCACTACGCGTCGTAAGACTGAGCGCTCGCTAAGTGTGTCTTTTCTCTCCAAGAAACTCCTAACGCCTCTGGGCCCTTGAGGCTTCCCATGGGGTATTCCGAGGCTCCTAAATTTCTCGCTCCCAAACAGTGAAGCGGTAGATATTTTACGGTCATTTCTCCCGTGGCTTACCAGTTCGTTGGGTGTTGTTATTTGCCTTCTCCCTCGCAAAGCTAATGGCGGCAGGACCAATTTGCCAGCGACTGCCAAGCCAAATGAGCATGTTTTTCAAGTTAAATTCGAATGGATCAAATCACCAAGAAACCGGGAAACCATCAACACACGGGCACGCATTTTTATTTCATCCTCCCTCAACTCCAACCTCTCAGGAATCCACCTTGGTCCTGAGCACTTCCAACGAAAACATAAAACCGACACTGATTGCCCGGCAGAATGTGGCGCAAATTAGCATACCCGTAAAAAAGCAGCTCTCACTCTCTCACTCGCTCAGAGTTCCCACTCCATGTTTGCGGATTCATTTCAATTTGTCTGCCTGCGCCGAATAAGGGCGGACTTTGTTGTTGTTATGTTGTTGTGTCCCTGGTTCTTGAGCATCCCAGGCAGAAGCGGCAGAACAACTCGCAACAAAACGCAACATAAAAAGCTTTGGGGAAGTTCCGTAAAACGATTGTTTTACGACATTGGGCCGTGCAGGAAACCGAAACCAAGGTCCAAAAACGGAAAAAAAACATGACCGTATTACGACCACATGATCGCTAGGACATCGTCAAGTGGCTCAAAGAAAGCACTCACACATCGTGAAACGGCGTCATTATGGTGGAATTAGTGTTGAAAGCTGCAGTGCCGGAAATTTAGCAGGTGTGATGGGTCTGGGACAAAGTGTATCTTAACACACACACGCGTACACTCGCACATTGCGATTGCATTAATGTAAAAATGGACAAAAAACCTATCACCAGACAGAGGGTTCTCGAGAGTTCTGTGTGCCTTACGGTGACCCAAATCCATGTACCCTGTTGCGCCATTTCTAGGCAGGCTCGCACTCACAGATGGGCAACACCCTTCGAACTGCACGTTATGCTAAGCTTGTATCGTAAAGCGTGAGGGACATAAAAATAAATGAGTTTTCAGGATGCACATACGTTTCGGAAATAAAATTTATTTTTTTCTCGTTCTTCGCCAGAGCCGGTCGCAGAAGACACACACTTGAGAAAACAGCTCACCGTACAGCCGTACTCCCCGACCGAGGTAGTTCTGGGTGTTTCGGTCTGGACCGTTTCCCGATGCCTTCGGAATCTCTTCTTCCTTTAATCCCCTCACTCACTGTAACACTGTCGTCTGCAGGAGCTGTCTGCAGCAGTGCGTCGTAAAGAAAATTCGCTATCCCTTGGCTACGGGATTCACATTTCAAAGTGCGCTTGCAAATGGGAGGAACACGCCTTTTCCCTTTCCACCCGTAGAAAGCCTGCCACTGTTGGACAACGATGGCTTTTTCCCGCGTTTAATGTTTAAAGTTGCGCCAGTAGCCGAGGCTAATGCTGGGCCCATTATTGTTGGGCGAATATAAAACAGCGATTTAGCATCACGACAAATGTAAACTTCCTGCATTAAGCTGTAAACGTGTAATTATGATACAATGAACGCGGGATGGCGAAGGAAAGCCATCAACTGTTGTTGGCACTGGCAACTTTTTTGCAATGTAGGGGGAAAACCCCTCCGACACCAAATGGGTGACAATCGAGCGAGTAAATTTTAATCCCCCACCCATCGAGTGGCCATTTACGGGGTTTGTGCTGCGTTTAATTTCACTATCAAGCTCGATTGTGTTTGCTCACAAGTGTTTTGCATATAAAATGTTGTATCTTACGGTCGGACATTGAAGGGAGGTGATTAATAATTTTTAAATCTATTTTCAAGCTATACTTGGGAGAAAAATGGCAAGGAGAGTAGGATTTGTTCTATTTGGGTATTATTTTTCCTGCATTGCATGTGGCATGTGACTACTCGTAAAACCACATGCACTGGGGACTACCAAAAAATAGAGGTGAACAACATAAAAGCAAATCGGTCCTTCATGTCCATGGTTTATAAGTAAACCGACAAGTGCACGGTTGAGCCAAACAAACTAACCCAAAAAAATGCAGCAGTATGCTCCATCGCGTGTACTAGCAGAAAATGAAAAGCTACACATGTCTGAGAAGTCATCAGATCCGTCTCTGCCAGAACAAGAATCGCAGCTTAGAAAAACAGGACGAGTTACTGATGCAGTAGTTTGTTAATTCAGAACAAACGTCGAAGTTCTACAGGATGTTGAATGCGGCCCGAAGCACTCTTACACGCGAAGACAAATTTCCTGTCAGACTGGTGAGAGGTGATCGAAAGGTACCTACTTCGATAGGCAACTCAACGAAATAGATGTGCGAAGGTACTGGCCCAATAGCAGAACGCAGGAGAGAGCAGCACTGCAATAGGCAACGTGACAATAACACGTTCCTTGAACGAAATCTTCAGTACCATCATATATTTAACTAGACGAATGGCCGATTGTAAGTAATTGGGACCGAAATGAACAAGCAGAGGAGTTTTAAAAAAGGACGGTAGTCTGAACTGTGCTAATTTCCTAGCCATCACAGGTTCTAACCAGACTAGAGCCCCTTGCAACGGATATTGTCAGAAGCAATGCGATATGCCTTTGTTGGAGGAAGATCAACCACCAACTACATCTTCTCTGCCTGAAAATTACTGATCCAGATAAGTTAACATCATCTATTTATTGACTTCAGTTGGAGATTTGATAGCACCAAACGATTGTATGTCATACAGTAGTAAGAATTTTCTGCAAAGCTGGTATAGCTGTTGAGGTCCATAAATGGAAGGCATCAAAAAATGAACATCTGCAGCGGTACGCAAAGCATACGCCCGACTTAACCGAAATGTAATCCATCGCGATTTTCCATAGGATCAGATTGAGGATCAATGCAACAGAGCTAAATTACCTGCAAGTAGAAGAATCTAACCTTGATAGAGGCCGCCTTGCAAGAACACTATCCTTACAGGGCAACTAACTTGAGGTGATTTAGGAGTTCTTTTATCTTGGTGATATCGCAATGTTCGGATAACAACGTAAGCAGAGATGTTCGAAGAGGATGTTAAGGTATTCCTGGGAATCCGTCTTTATTTACTAAAGGCTATTGCCTACTTGCCTACAACCTCTTGCGCTCCCAAAGACTCCAAAAACACATGAAATGCACTTTATATTGCTAACTAATAAATTCTGTAGTTCTCTACGGCAACGAGTTCAGGACCATGCCGCCAAGGACCATGCGTTAAGATTTTTGTCTGATAGCTATGATAGCTCTCTCCACACATCTACAACCGAGCTTGCCCGGTATAAGGCAAAACGTCAGGGAGGAAATGCCTTGGTAATGTATCAACAGCTGTGTTCCTCTCTGACCTCTTCCTTACTGTTTCGACACGCAGCCGTCACGTATTTTCACGAAGCGAACAAAGGCACGAAGTAAAGGAGCGTCACATAGAAATCGTCTTTCGGACGCAGCATCTAAAAATGATCCTATCTTGTGGAAGAGATAAAGCGTTTTTTCTAAGTAGTATGAGTATATTTACGTCCGTTGGTCTCCGAGGCTGATGATGAAGAGAGCGATCGATCCGTCGATCGTACGCACGAAGCCTTTCACAAAAATCCTATCGCAGGATCGGAGAGAGGATCCACGCCGGAAACTCTCTCCCACGCGTTCACGCAGTTGACAAGCGATAAGAACGCACTTATCGCTCCAGAAACGCATTCGAAAGCAGGGGTTTCGCAATGGTGATACGCGGTTAATTCGAACATCGTTATGTTCGATAACCACTTACTAATGGACCAACAATTTTGATAGTTTTCACCTAACAAAGCGTATAACCAGAATTTAATTATATTGTTTCACTTTGGACACATCAAATCATTTGATAGCACCCTGACCCACATTACTATTTTTCTTTTGGTGCAGCTTAGTCTTTGATACGCAACCGATCATGTTCTGGTTGCTCCAACCAGCAAGCCGATTCATCATCGTTTATAACTATTTTTATATCTGCCCTCCCAATGCACCGGTTCAAATAATCCCAGAGCACTCTAAATGCAAAGGAACGCATAAATATGCATACTAGTTTCCCTGTTTCCAACGATCAGCATGCGCCACTGCTTCACCAAATCCAACACTGACACACTCACACACACCAGTGTACCAGTGAACAAGAAAAGGGTGGCCAACCAACAAAAAGCGACGGCATTCAAACTCCAACCACCTTTCCCGGGAGCCATCCACCCTTCCGATGGTGACCACATTGCCTTGGCAAACAATAACATAAACAAAGCACAATGGCCCATGAAGTTTAACTAAACATTCCCGCCTCCTCCAAATTCGGCTGCGAATTAAAGTCAATGCCCTTGGCCAGATTACCAGTCAGGGCACTCGAAGGAAAGAACTGGAGGAAGCATCGGGAGTACTTGACGCCCTCACTTCACCCTATCTATCCCGTCATCGGATACAACCACAACCCTTTACGCATGGCGTTGCGGTGGTTTTGCTTTTCGCAGGACTCGACGATACGACGATGGTCTGGCAGTGGGAAGGGGCAGTGATTCCTGCTGCTGGAATGTGAATTCGTTTCAGACTTCCCTTCGTCTGCTACTCTCACCTTCCTTCCCGTCTCCCATCCTATGCTTACTGTCAGCCCCAAAAAAAACGGGAGGATTCAATTCGGAGTTGCAACGCGCCACCGAGTTCACCGTGGCGCTGTGGAAACGGTCGGAAAGGTTTACGCGCGTGGTTTTCGTCCGAAACGTAGTGCCACCGTAGTGAACTTAGTTTATGTTTGTGGGGAGATTTGGGATTATAATATTTGCGAAAACATGGTTGTTAACCGGGGGGTCCCGTGCGCTAGTCAATGCTGATCCAGGTCGAATCCGACCGACCACACACTGTGCGGGAAAAACCCACTCCAAAAAAAAAGAGAAAATAAAATCAACCCTTACCCTATCTCTCCCTGCATGTCTAGCATATGGAGTGCTTTTTTCGGGCTCCAACGTCCACTTACTTCAAGCGAACGGATGAACCGAACAGAACTGACCCGTCTACCGTTTTGCATGCCAAGAAGACGCTTGCCCTAATCTTGATGTCAGTTCAGAATCATTGATTCACTTGACAAAAGCAGCAGCACGGTGCTGCCGTACGATGCTTGATCAGTGCTCAAAATGCACATCGTAATCGAGGTCCGCATCGACCAGCACTAGCCATTAAATTACCACAATCTGTATGATGAGATTAGCCGTAAGATAATGCGGCTTGTTTCCACGAAGCTGCTGCTGCAGCTGCATCACCAAACGGATCCACTTTTGGTCGTTCGGGAGCGTGTTACTCTGAGTGAATAAATTTGCATTCAATTTCCAGCAAAACCATTCCTTTCAGATGGAAACGTTTTCTTAAGCCACATTAAATTACCGACAATGTTTATAGAATTGTTTTGTTTGCAGGAGTTTATCAATTATCAACATAAATTTAAAATAAAATCCGTGCACTGCTCCGACTATCGACAAATGAAGTTATTTTTGACGGACCTTTTTTCTTGCGGTTCTTGGTAAATTATCAGTGAACAAATGAATCAGCATGAACTATTTCATGATGGATCATGCGCATCGCTGTAGTGACCTTTTTTCCCCTGAATTAGTGGAGGGCAATTGAATGAATATGATGAATTTCGGCAGCCTTAATGACCTTTCACACTTGGCTCTCATTTTCATAAATAAAAGTAAAAATAAAAATAAAAAAGTAAAAGCTATATTAGGCTTAACTTTATTAATAATCTTGTGAGCCACTACATCTACTTTATTGGCAGGAAAATTTGTAAATTTAAAAAACACGTCAACACATTCGAAGCATCTTTTGATTATTTCTTTGTTTATTCAAATCATTTATCTTTAAAATAATATATCACAACAAGCAATTAGCAAAACAAAAGCTTGAATACACATTCCTATTCATCCATACGCATCCGATTAGGTTGCAAATACCATATTGAATGTTGTTGCTTTATTATCATACGAGTTATTCAATGCTCTAGTTCGAGTACCACCAACGCAAATTATTTCACCTTTGAACCTTTGCAACCTTTGCAGCGCACACCAAAGCCGATTGCAATAAAAGTAGCCGATTGCATTTTAAATTCTATAGTAATTGTAAACGTGTCGGAAAAACTTGTTGGTTTAGATTTCATAACAATATTATACAGAGAGTAGAGTGAATTAAATATACTGCTTCATCGGAATCGGTTCATCGGAAGGCCTTTTTATGCACAGAAAATTATATTGCCAAACGTACAATTTCAGTGTCCTTTATATTTATTTATATAATTAATTTTGGTAATTTTTGTTTGAAAAGATAAATAAGTTGCCGCAAAAGCCGATATCATGAAATTTTTATAAAAAAAAACCCGTTCCTCACTTAAATAAGCTTGAAAATGAACTAAACAATGTTGAAATAAAATGTTAATAATTTGAATGGTCATAAAAACATTCTAAGTAAAAATAAACCATCTCACCTATTAAAAATGCATTTTTTTCTATTTTTTTGAACAAATTGCTATCTATGGTAGGCATGACCTACCATAGGCGGTAGTTAGGCCAAGAAAGAAGAAGAAGAAGAAACTTAAATAATCTAGTTAAGTAATAAGGTAAGATTCATAGATCGAGCGCAGATCTGTAAGTGGAACGTCTTATGAAAGAACCATATTAATGTAAAAATAAGAATTAAATAAAGCCTAAGTTAAGTTGCAATTGAAAGACCAAACGACAAATATTATACCAGGCGCAATCGATTCTTATATTCTATTCTCTATCTGATGTCTGAATACCAAAAAATAACCCCGTAATGTTCGATTTCTTGCAAGACCTTATTTTTGTTTTTTTTTGTAATTTTTTTTTTTGAAAATCTTGTAATTATAAGAATTTCACTATGGGAGGAAAAACAGGAGATTACAGTTTGTCTCACGTACTTTCCATTTTACACATAGTCGAATAGTAAGATGATTTGCAATTTTTTTTCTATTTTGCCATTATAAGATTTCCGAGAAGAGCTGCAAGAGAGTGCCAGACATTTCTGGACCTAGTTGAACCAGACTCTTGCTAGGATGAAGTGGAAGATGGTCAAATTGATCATCTGTTTGAAATGATTACAGAAAACTACGTCAGAGAGTTAAACTGTTGTTATGGGAATAACGTTGAAAAAGCTGTTTTAAGGGTGATCTTATTTTTCTGTCCATCACCGTAAATGCTGATTAAAATTGGTTTGCTTATTAACAAAACATTACACTGATGCAATTACCATCTTAAGTGTGACAGATTTTTCGGTCTTCCTATTTAACTTCTCCTCTGAAACGATTTACATAGATCAAAATGCTAATTGGTTTTCTAAAACACTTCTTAAATTTTATTAAATATACGGTGCTCCTTCCTGAAATTTCCATCAATCGCTCGAATGTACCAAATCGAACCATGTGCCATTTAACGCAAACTCTCATTCAGCCTACCATTGCTACTCGTGCTGATGATTAACCAATCGAGATAACTCGAATTCGCTCAACGACAACAACAAGCAAAAAAATTGGAAATCCTTCAGTTTCGCAGAAGGATTCGCTCGTTCACCCGTAGGCAAATTTAAATCCAATGCGTGTCGACACGATCGTGCCAACCCGATGCAGGGCGGAACACGCCTGATTGATTCGATACGTAAATAGCGTAAAAAGTACTCTCATCCGTAACCATCTTTCGCGAACCCGTCCCACTCCTGTCCACCTGCCTCATCCACCCAAACCCCTCGCACTGCTTAATGTATGGAGTAAATTAGGGTTCTTGATCGCACATTTTCACGCAATCAAACTAACCAACAAGTCATTCGCGCGACCCTGTCCACCCCAAAACTGCCAGCCAATTTTCACCTTTACCACCATCCAAAACGAGGGCCAGCTAGCAAGCAAGAAAAAACGTATGAAACCGAAACGTGAGCGTAACCGTTCGACGTGATTTTGTAACGAAATCAGCACCAGTGTGTGTATGCGAACACCCTGCACCTCGCTTCACGGCACGTTCAACCGGGAGCGATGCAGGATGCCTCTCGATTGGCTCGACAGCTACATCTTTGGTGTCCAGGTTTTCATGTTTCCCAACTCGCACACACACACACACACTCACACACACACACACACACACACACACACAAATCCGATTGCTTGCGAAGCGTGAAAAATTGACGAAATCAAAAACGGGGACGGAGGCCGTTTTCCGTTCCGGTTTCATCCGGAAGCCATCCCAACCGTAAAGCCAAAACGGAAGGCAAATTTCCCCCGAAAAGGAAAAGCCTTTTATCCATCTCATCTCTCTGCTGCGCCACCAGCGCTGATCACCCTGCAATCCCCATGACGTTCGGCGCACCGCAACGATGCCAATCGGAATGGGAGGAAAAACGTTGATATTTGAGAAATAAATTAGCCCAGCGTGATGCGGGTTGGAGGTTCGCAAGATGCAAATAAAAATATATACGTACTACCTGAAACGCTCAAAAATGGGATGATTGAAGAGCGAGATAGTTCACCTGTTTTTTTGCTGCTGCTATTTTGTCCCTAAAGTGGTTTAAGGGATGGATTTTCTTCTTCCTCTTGTTGGAGGTTCATTTTTTTCCCATCTGGTAATACGATTGCAGAATCCCGTGAACGGTTACACCCAGGCGAAAGCTCACCAACATTTGAATATTTACAGTGCGTTGTGAGTGTTTAAAGGTTAGTCGGATGGAAGCAGAGTAAAGCAGGAGAGAAAAAAACCGAGGCCGGTGACGTATCCTAACGAAGGTAACGCTAATTCGATCCGATGCTCGGGAGAGTGTAGCGAAATTGATAGCTTCTTCGAATAGGTGACCTTTTTCGGCCCCACCGTGTCCAGTGTTAAAAACAATGTTACTATGCTTAGCAAAGGGCGGTTTTGTTTACCGTTGAAACAAAAAGGGAATGTAAATATCGAATTGGGATACTTTTTTTTGTCTGCCTTCGTTTTGATGTTACTTATGCTTGACTGACTGTGGAATGGGATGTGTGCCAGGGACATCTCGGCAAATGTGCTTGAGCGTAATTCTTGTGTACATTTTGAAGGCCACCCAAAAGGCATTTTAATGAGGGATGTTCAATTAAATAACTAGAATTAAGGAAATAAACATTGTAATTGAATTACTCAGAATCATTACCTGATTTGAATCAAGCCACTTAATTTAATTCAGTGAATTAAAGCGAATTAAGTATTCTTCGGTGGATTGAAAAAATGTTTCCGGGTAATTTTAGTAGTGCTTTTATTAACCGGTGAATTTTTAATTAGGTTTTTAATAGTAAGCCACTCACTCGGCAAATGAGGTGGACCGGATATCGAATACCGTCCCAAACCGTCTCCTCTTACGCGATGCACTATCCAGTTCTGATATGGTAATATCAAATTACCTTCATATCTTAAGGTTGTATAGTCAAAGAATGAAAAAGTAGCAAAATAAGTCAATCAAATTCGATAATAATGGGAATTTTTGCTCTTAATCCGAATGGTACTCGGTGAAAGTCCCTATTCTTCAGGAAAATGGTCCGAATTGTTCCCAAACATAGGTTTTGGGGCATTTTTTAATCATAATTAATTAAAAACAGAAAATTGGAGTTTACTCCAATCCATTAGTAAAATAAATTGTTTTTTCAATGGAATCAGACAATACGGTGAGGGACAAAACAATAAAGCCATCCAAACGTCTGTTTTGGGATCTACTGCTTTCGCTACTTATGCAAGGCATAATTATTCAAACACTTGGTGTGCTTTTAAAATAACTAATTCATAGCGGCCAGAAACTAAATCTGAAATTTACGGGAGAAATAAGTTTTAAGTTATAAGTTTTAGGTCTCATTTTACTTAGTATACATATTTGAGTTCTGTTTCCATCAAAGGATCACCATCTACTTCTTCTTCTACAACCTTAAACAGGGCCTGCCCTTTCTGGCTTCCTGTGACTTGATACCAAAGTAGTCAGCCCTGCGTACGGGGAAGCGGTATGTATGCCGTGTGAAGACCGGTGCCGCTGTCGCCTCTGCCACCAGACGGCCATCTACATTTCCTTAAAAAATGTCACTCAAACCTTGAAAAAGTGACTGCTACAAAAGTTTCTCAGCTTTCGGGGACTAAGCCAGGGGACTTAGCTATGCGATTAGTTGAATATCGACACCAAAACCACTACGTCTCGGACGCCGGTTTATCATTGCCAGTTAGTAGAGCTGCTTCGTGCCAATGAGTTGACGAACAAATAAATTTGGAACATTTGTTTTCATTTCTTCTTCTTTATCTATATGAAGATATGGAATTGCCGTTACCACCTTCTTCTTCTTTCGCATTACAAACCTCAGAAAAGCCATTACTGGCTTCCATTGAATTTATTTTATCATTAGCGTAAGAGTCCCCTCCTGCGTACGGGGAGGTGGTCCGAATGGGATTTGATCCCTGATATTTACGCGTGAAGACCGGCACAGTTATCACAACAGTCACAACACCACACCAAACATAACTAAAGGTTGAGTCGGTTGAAGAAAATTCGCCTTGCAAGAAGCCTATTTCTAGCCTCAAATACACCAATCATCAGGTAGTGGTGGCAATCGATCCTGGTGAGGTAAATTTAGAGTTGGATCTTCATCATCTAATGTTTAAGGAAAGCTTTCCCTCGTGACTTAAGAGACACTGGATTAATTTATGTTATTATTTTCTTTGACACTTATAAAGCAAAACGATAAAGATTTAATCAGATTTTTTATTCCAACGCTAATAACAACAAAACTTACACCGATTGGCAAACGGAAATTTTCCTGCCCCTCACTATAATACCTCATAAGCTCAGCACAGCAGACATCATCGTTTCTTACTCAGCTTGATCAAAAACAAAAATTGAAAGTCACTTGTGTTGAACCAAACTTGTTCAGCAAAAGTTTTGCCACGGAGTTTATGTATCTGCCATCTTCGTGAGCAACAAAAAAAAACACTTCAAAATTTTCCCCCTCCTAAAGTGATCATCACAGGTGGAGTTCCGATTTCCACTTCATCGTTTGGCCGTTTTTCCTCCCCACCATCCTTCCTTTTCCTCCGCTTTCTGCTAATTTCAATCGTCGAAAAATAGCTTATCCTACACTTTTCATGAGTCAACGGAACAGTATCCTACAGCGAATGGGCTTCCCAAACGTACCACCCCAGAGCGTCGATTAAATGGAACCAACCATTTTTCCCGACCAAGCTCTCTAGCTTGGTTCGTTCCGTCAAGTTCCTTCTGCGAAAAACTCGGAAGGAAACGACGTTCGTCGTGGCCGGAAGAATATTATCATTTTCGGGTGGATCATAAGCCACCGTCACTAGGCTGTGGCTTAAGAGAGAGCAAGAAAAAAATACGAAAAGCGCGCCACCGGTCTCCGGAGTTTTGACAAGTCTCCGACGGAAACCGGTAGCCCGGATCCTAATGGGTGATTAAGTGGCCGTGTTTGACCAAATTTCAATCCAACTTTTTTTGCTTTGCGTTTTTGGAGGGATTTCTGCAACAGTGGCAGCACTTTTTTCTGTCTATTCGTTCTAATATTTTCAACGAATTTTCTTTTTTCTCTCCCCAAACTCGATGTGGGGGGATGTTTTAACGGCTGATAATTTTCACAGGATTATTTCGCCGTATTGCATTAGTGTGTGTGTGTGGCACCATGTGGCTGATGCGGTTCCACTTTTCCATCCTCTTGACACTTTTCCGGCTTATTTGTCAGGAATTCAATTAAAAATTTATTTTTGCACACCACAGTACACGTCTGCACAAACAAAACCAGCGAAACAGGAGCGTAAAGTAAAACAAACGAATCATCATCAACCAAACTTCACCTACCGACCGACCGAGGCCAGAATGTAGAGTGGTTTTTAATACGGAACCATATGAGAGTATCATCATCGTTGGCTAATTTTGTCTGCTTTTTCCCATTTTTTGGCGTTGCCATTCCGTTGCATAGTATTGACATTTTTGCCACCAGCAGACGATCGCTGGGGCCTTCTCATTTTGCCTTTGCTCTCTTTATTTTATGTGTGGTCTAATTAAGCGGGGTTTTTCAATCGTCTGCACCATTTAAACTGGTACTCGGCAACGATTTTTTATTTATTTCTACTGTGATAAATGTAGTAAAACTTCTAATAATTGATGATTAATTGTATCATTTTATTTGAAACAAGCGTCTATCACGTAAATACAAAACCAAGATAATCCTAGCAAAATATAGATTTATAATATTTTTTAAAGCTACAGTGACGGATATAACAATACAATTAAATAATGTTGCACAACGTACGAGTGACGTTAGGGTCACTCATCTTTAAAAAAAAACGAGAAAATCATGGCACCCGTTAAGAAAAAGACTGTGATTATTTTTTTTATAATACACAAGAAAGGTTCCATCTACCGTACTCTGATACGTCCGGCAGTGCTCTATACAGGAGACGCAAAGCGATCAATCAATAGAAACCAAACGACAGCCTAAGAGAATCGACGAATGCGATTAAAAATATAAAAGGCTCACCCTGGTGTTCCATTTCTTCCAAGAGTTCTTAGTGTCCCACTATCCAAGGTGAGGCCTCAAATCTTCAACATGCCTGTAAAGAATACTCCTTCCAAATATCGAAAGTCACATGGTCAACTTGATACGACGATGAGTATCGAGAGCCCTTCTACCAAAGGGAAGGCCTCGTCTCCAACGATCCTACTGGACTCTTCTACTGGAGACTGGGAGCTGATTCATATCTGGAATCTGCACAACTACCTGCACGGTGAATGTTTGAAAGATATTTGGTTTACACAGTCTATGTCCACAATGTTCCATATTCGTCATCGCACAAAGGTCCGATATATTGAACACCGGGGTGGTCGAGGCGTTAAGGGAGCTGGATTTCACTCGGCAGGACCTGGTATCTCATCCAGACCGTCTCCCCATACGGTAGGAATGACTAACCAGATACAGGTAAAATAAAGTCAAGGACGGTCAGAAATGGCCTTCCAAGGCTTTAATGCCACAGAAGAAAATGTAGAAGAACAACTTAACACTCGAAGTCGAAGGGGATCCCGAACTCACAATGATCTCCCCCACGGTCTGCAGATTCATTCTAGTAAAAACTTTCATTCCGCTTACGGCCTCCAAGAAGCTAGGTCCGCTATTGCCACTACGAGCATAAGCCTGGAACTGTGCTGATTCAGGACGCCAATATTCTCACATTTTTCGAGTGGCATCTGCTAAGGACTGTCTTCAACGATGTGTGAAAGAAGAGTTTGCTGAAAAGAAAAATGATCCTCGAGCTTAATGCACTTTTTAGCATTGCAGATATCTTCACGGTGATCAAATCCGTAAGGATGCGAATCCAATGACCATGCCCCACTAGGAAGGTTCTCGTCAAGGAACCTGTTGGATAAAAAACGTAGAGTAGCACAAAGATCTCGTTAGCTAAATCTGGTGGAGTCAAAACTATCGAAAATTGGGTGCAGCCCTGCACATAGTTTCCTGGTAGGAGATTGGTGATCTGGCTAAGTCTCATCGACGTACTCAACCTTGATCAGGCCAAGAAGCAAGAAAAGAAGCCAACATATGTACGGTAAAGAAATGAGACTGTTCATTGAATATAAAACATTGTTTGCAGTCCTGAAGCTCTATTTCGTACTTTTTAAGCACGCCAGGGCTTAAGGGCTCCATTAATTTTAAATAAGTTAATTTTGTTGAAAGTCGTTCACACGCAATGACTCGATGGTATCTGAACAAACTCATATTTTCCATTTGTTCCATATTTTTTTCATATTTTGGAAAGGTCATATCAAGCACAAATTTAAGGGTTGTCTTGTTACCACTGGACAAATAAAATACACCAACGGACAATATATTGACCTTCGTAACCGTTTTCCAAACAATTACCTTTAATGCTTATAATTTGGGGAAAAACACTAGCAACATCCAAATTTGTACTTACTTACTTACTTAATTACTTATCAGGCTCCTCCAACAATCCTCAATACCGCTGACAGTCTTGCGCCGCTGCTGATCCACTATCACAGCAGTTCTGGCGGACGCATCAACGCCATAATTCCATTTCAACTTGGGCCCTCTACCTATAATCTGTCCATGGGAATGGCCTAAAAGAATTTTACAGGCTAGATCGTCCAGTGTCATTCTCATGACATGACTAGTCCTGAGTCAGGCGAGTATAATTCGCTGCCAAATATCTAGAAAAAAGAGACAAAAAATAGAAACAACTGGTTTCTGGTTGCCCCAAGGTAATCGAATAAGTTTTCCAATAAAAAAATATAATAAAACCTATAATAAAAATATAAAATAAATAATAATAATTTTATAAATATAATAAAGCCCGTTTGTTGAATACCTGCGCCATAACTTTCTATTTACATTTTTACAACATTAGGATGCCACCCTCTATTATCCGTGGCTGTTATGTTTATTTCTACAACCAATCAATCTTGTTTTTCTCGTAAAGCTTCAAAGCAAAACACTCCGCCGTACAAAAAAAACAAAAACACAATAAAACACTTAATCATGTGCTCGAAGCGTAAACAAACATTCCCATACCAGAACTGAATAATAACATGATACAGCCAGAATCTAAATAAACATCGAATGAAACAGCAGAAGAAGAAAACAAATACCCTCACTATTGGCATCACGGAGCGTTTGCTATATGCTGCTGCTTGCTGGTGGTGGAAAAACAAAAAAAAAACACGCAAACAAAATACACATTTTAAACTCGAGGATAGTAGATGGAATACGAACCAAATTAAGTTACACAGCTCGAAATGACCGTTCCGGGCGATTGCTTTCCATTCGCTCGTTTCATTAACTTTGGTCAAACTTTCAACGAGCGTCATCGAGCCCGTAGTAGATTCGCTCACTCATTTCACTCACTCCGCTGGACCCTCTTGATGGACACACACACACACACTAACAGACAGACTTCATTGCGAAAGATGAATCGTAACGACCGCAGGCTGTGCAGTGCTGGCAATGCTGGTCCTGTGGATGGTAAAGAATTATTGAAGAAACAAGAAATTCAACATCCCGGAGGCTTTACGACCGGCTTTCCCTTTTTTCTCTTTCCCACACTTTTTACAATTCAGAGTTTCTTGTTTAGTCTGTGCACATCCAGCACACCCAGCATTACATTTTTATCGTTTCATCCTAGAGATCCCTGTAAGCGTTCGGCCATAACTTTCCTTGGCACAAAATCCTTGAGCAATCTCGGCCATTTCTCTACTGCATGGGATGATGTCCGGGTCACGTTTGTGTAGAGCAAAACACAGCTACAGAATAAATAATAATTCTCTTCTCGAGCGAGAGCGACAGACAGGCACGCCTGTCCTTCATCCGGCCTGACACGGTCCTGATGCTTTCGAAGGGACCGTGATTTGGTCCACCCCAAAACTGACCATCGCTGATAAACGCATTGCATCACGTCGTGATGCGCCCGGCCAGCATCAAGCTAGAAGTGGCTTCGCTTTATCATTCCCCGCTGGACACAACCAGATCAGATGCAGCTTGATTTACGATGCAACGCATTCCTAGATTCCTAGCACACCACCACCATACGATGCGTGTTTGGACGAACGGACCAACAGCCTGACGGCTTCGCTTCAGGCTTTAAAGTTCTGGCATCTTTTTCTTGCCCCACTTTAAAGTGCTCCTAAAGAGAAACCCGGTGTACAGTGTAAAGTGTCATTAAAAACTCACCACCAGCGGATGCAAATGCTCAGCCGGAAATAACAAAGCACATGGGTATATTAAACTGCAAAACATTTCCGCCGTCGTTTCGCAAGGCCGTGTACCCATGCTCATCAGCTTGGCGTGTAAGCGGATTAGAAACATTTCTTCTAGCTACGATCAACTGACTCGGTTAGTTGGTGGGGTAGAGGATGCCACAGCATGCCATGGAAGGCAGCCATGGAAACTAACGCTTTACTACCACAACCCGTTCTGCTTTCTTCTCTCGGAGACGGGCGCCTGGAACCAACGGTCACATTTATATTCATGTATCTATTACTTTACTTCAACAACATTGGGGACGAGTGTAACCATCATCATTACAAGCTGTAATGCGACGGAGATGGAAGCTTTTTTCTGCATCTTTTGGATTGGGTTACCAGTTTTCTCCAACTTGCTCCGCCTTGGGCAGAGACTTCACAGCGTTAGGCGAGAGCGGTGGTGGCCATTATTAAACAGCAGCACACTTTGATGCAGTGGGTATGTAAATTTTAATTTCATTTTTCACTAGTGTTCAAGCAACGGAATGGGAAAGATCATTTGCCACCGGAGAAGCGTTAGATCCCGAGACTTAATTGATCAAGATATCGTACGGCAGGCAGGCAGGCCATCAACCGTCAAGAAGGGGTTGAGTCGTTTTGAAAGGATAGATTCTTCGCAACTTTGCAACCGCAATGGCGTCGTTCAGATTGATTGAGAAATGATAGTGATATGTAAATTTTGCACGATAACGGCACGAGTGATGTTTAAATTTCATATGCCGAGTGTCTGCCGTGTGTTTGTGTGTGTTTGGAAGATTAAAGAGAATATCTTGGCAAATCACTCGTAACAGGTTAAAGGATCAAAAGAAGGTATGCACATGGGTTGAAATGTAGTTAGTTGGTGGTTGAATAATCGTTTGCGTTCATTAACTCTGTTTAAAACATCCCACTGTGATAAAAATATGATTTACCATTACTCCATTAAGCTTATATATACAAATTTACCTACCTTAATTTTGCACACACTAATCCTTTTAAATAACCAAAAAGTACTACAGTCCTTAACATAACTATAAGAACACCTGTTTTTTAGAATAAAATAAAAACTGGAAGATTCAACTAAAACAAATGTTCCAGTAAGTTGTAGAGTATTACAAAACACACATGTTGAAGTAAAAAGTTTAAATTTACACACACTTACACGCACGGTAGGCCGAGACTCGAATCCCATCCTGACCGTTTTCACGACTGTCAGTCCAACTGCGAGATATTAAAAAGTAAGCCTTTGAATGGCCGGCACGACCACACGATTCGTTAAACCAGGTAGAATAAGAAAGCTTATTCGCCCTCTCTGCCATTTTATCTCCTTTGATCCGTATAATATTTAACCGTTATTGTTACGCATCAAGGTATGGGATTTCCTGACGTGCTCGTAGCGAACTAGTCATTGCCAATAAATCACCTAACCACCCTTTGAGATTTTCCATTCTTCTTAGATCGTATCACAAGTATTTTTAAGTTTTAAGTTAAGTTTAAGTTAACTGTTTTATGTTAAGCATAAACACAATTGTTCTATGGACTGAAAAAAACGCATAAAAGATCGAGCAAAAATATGAGACTATCTTACTTTTTCGTTTCAGCTACAGCTCATATCTTTACCACAATTTTAAGCTCATGGAAAAAATAGATGTTTTTTTTTCAAAAAATTCACATGTGGACTGTTTTGATTGTCTATCGTATTCGTCTATCGTTCGGAGAAGGAAATATCTCCAAACCATCGTGAATTGTATTAATTTTTGTAATTTATATTAAAGCAATACGGCCAGGCCGATCTTTATGAATAAAAACAAAGTTAATAAAAAGCGAGTGCCTGATTAATACAAATATAACCTCTATTTACCAAAATCTTATACCAAGTTTTACTGACAGAAGCAATCATGTCGACAATAAATAAATAAAACTGGATGGTCTTCTTATTTCAGCCGACACTGTAGATACAGCAAAGCCCCACTGTAGAAGGGGCGGTCCGGTGACCGAGGCGACAGTGGTGCCGGTCTTCACACGGCAGGACCGGGGTTCGAACCCAAGGTTATAGCGCCAGGAAGAAGAAGAAGAAGAAGAAGTAGATACAGTGAAGAAGATGCAGTTTAGGTGTAAAAGAGATTTGCCTGTCTGCTATACAATGAGATCACTTTGATATCCGAAACTACTGCTTTAGATACATTTACTAGGTATACTAAAACCAGCATAAAAAAAAGCATTAATATATATTTTTTGCGAAAACGAATTTCTTTACGTTCAGAAGTAAACAAATCATGGAAGTATAATTAAACAAGAACGTAAATAAAATCAAAACAAAATTATGGTATAAAAAAACAAACTCTTAAATAACAAACAGGACAGTTTTAAAGTTGAAAAACAGAAAGAGAAGATACCCAAAATAAATAAAAATTGTTCCAATTTTAAATTTGGTGAACCTTCTTCTACCTTGGCACTACAAACTCAAATGGTCTCGGCCTGCCATTTCTGGCTTTCTGTGCCTTGATTTTACCCGTTATAGTTAAGTTGCCATAGCTAGTTAAGCGCTACTAGCACGATAGCTAGTTAAGCGTACAGGGTGGTGGCGGTCTGGATAGTAATTGAACCCTTGTCTTGCTGTATGAGGACCACTGCCGTTGTCACCTCGGTTGCCGAACTGCCCCGAAATTTGTGGAATAGTCTTATTTCATCATGTTTTCGCCTGAGAACTGAGCGAATTTCTTTACTTATTCATTGAAAGGATCGTTATCCCAACATCTTGAACTTACTATTATAATAAAAAAAACATAATCAATGGGTTAAAACTTGAGACCGTTTATTCTCATGAATGCTGACGATTTTAAATCATTGGAATCTATCGTTCGTCACTGTAGATATACTAAGAGAAACATTTTAAGACATAGTTTTACAATCTTTGTAGCTTTCTAGCTCAATTCTGTCATCCCTTAATGTTTGATCCCTTCGCCATCCCGTTAATATATTTATTTGTATATTTGTTTTTAGAGATAACATTTATAAATTTCATAGAAGATCAAACGCCAAAGGACAGCCGTATTAGACGTATTAGACAGCAGTATTATTTAAAAATTTGAATGTGTTGTATGCATTATCGAATCTCTGCACATTTTTTTTCAAGCTACATTCTATCGCATCCTGTTTAGCTTCCCTTTACGTATAAATATTTATAGAATCGGTGTAAAATGTGCATTCCGCTTTTTGCTACGTGCACAAACCCATCGTCATATCTTCAACAGCAAAAAAAATCATCCTATCCTCACCAAGTCTATCTATCTCCTGGGAATAAGCTCCTATCATCCTAACATGGACACACACACATAGTCGCTGTTTCACTATCTAAATCTTCTACGAATAGTATTATGCACTTGCTTTCGACTATTTTCACCTCTCGTGCAATGCAAAGAATTCCGTACATCAAACAGAAGAGAGAGAGAGGAAAAATCCTTCGACCCCGGCTCATCCAGGTGCACGGTGAGACATGATGCTATTTTACCGCTTTGCGCCCGGATTTGCTTTACACTGGCAAGCGATTGTTATTCATCTAGGTACGATACGTGCCAATACGATTCCACCAGTGACGAACGCTTGAACGCCCGGCCTCCGTTCTGTCCAAAGGACGTATGACCAGCAGTACAGGGTCTTCGCAAACGCAAAGAAGCGGCACATCATCTTTCGATTCTTCACCCAGACTACGCTTCATCAATATGTAAGCTCTTATCGTGATGATCTTGGACATACTGCAGCCCATCATCGCACCCAGGCAAACGGGAAAAACAAAAAGTGACACGATGGTGTCACCACGATAGACTCGAGTCCCGAGAACGCACCGGGCACGTTCCCTTTTAGCTACAGGATCGTTCCCACCGTACTGCTTGTTTGCTCCGACCGACGACGACGAAGAAGAAGCGATGATTATTTACCGACCGACCGACCGACCCGGAGTGCGGGAGGTTTTTAAGCAGTAATTATTTTTCCATCCCATTTTATATACACACCGATCCGGCACAGTTCAAATATTTATTCGGCGTGCGTCGTGATGGTCGTAACGAGAGGACGGCAGCCATCTGATAGGAATAGACAGTGAAGATTGAAATTGAAATCTACCATCCGATGGGCGGCTAAGAATATCTGTATTTTCTATTCGGTTTGTAGCGTTTTTGCTTCACCCCTCTTCACAGTGCGGAATAGTTGCCGCTGTGGTTTGCCTTTCGAGAAAGCAGTTCGCACCCCGACCAAGATGCGATGGGATAGAATTTTCAGCATTATGTAGGCCAGCCGCAAAACCATCATCATCATCATCATCATGTCAATCGTGATCGTTCCCGCAGCAAAGTCCACCACCAACATGTAGAACAATTTTCTGCTTCAACTATCGGTGGCATCGAAGCAATTGCCAGTGTCGGCTGGATACGCCACTGCACGGCCACTACAAGCGTTGCAAAGCGATAAGTGAAAGCGGTTCGGTTTAAAGTGCTTTGATATGTTTCTGATGATGTTCGCTTTGGCAGTGCTGTCTCAAATGGCTGACGACACGGCATCGGGACGACCCGTTCCGGACCAGGACCTACGGGGGTTTGCAATGGCCCCGTGTCAATGACAAGTGCATAAATATGACACCCCTTGGTATGGGTTGATGTGTGTGTGTCTGTATAGTTCGCTTTTATCTTCAGAATCCCACAGACGACATAGAGAAGAAGACGCCACGCCTAAGCAGAAGAACCAGCAGCACAACACAAACGAAGGAAATTAAATGACAAGGACAGCAGGACACCAGTCTGATACGACCTCAGGACTTGCTGTTTACTGTTGGGAAAAACGATTGCAATCCATGTGCACGGCAATCTGTGGTGTACTAATGATTTAGCAGCAGTCTTAGTCTTTCTGCCTGCACTTCGTTACAGTAGGCCAATAAACCAACCCACATACGTGGCCGGATATCCGAATGCCCCTACCGCCTTTTCGGTTTCGATAATTCAGTTCCGATAAACAGTACAACGGAGGAAAGCCTGACCCGAGCCTGCCTGCCAATGTCAACAGCATTGGAAATGCGCGATTGTTCCTGCACCACACAATTATCAAATCTACACGGTACATCGGCAAAAGATATGCAACCCACACGGTAGTACTGTCCGGCAGTTCGTTTGATGTTTTCTGCCGCATTGTAACAGCATCATTTTCCAGGAAACCTCCACAATGTGCCCTCGGGAGTCGATGGGAATATCGAGGGAATCAATACATATTATGAAATGACGGCGATATTGTTTTTACTCAGAATGTATATAGGATTAGAAACATAAATACATCAGCACAGCTATTTTTCTATTTTTCATTTTGTTAGTACAAATCGGCGCAGCACAATGACTGTAATGCAACATTAGTGATTATTGATCATTTGCAGGGGTTCATTTAATTAAAATGCATTTAGTTACACTGATTGGATTATGGAGCTAATTTTTATCATACGTTCGTTGAATATTAGTTATCGAGTTACGATACGGTTTCAAGCTCACACATTAATATTTAATCAAATTTGGAGCGCTAAATTAAAAGATAAAATGCAAAATACAAAATGTTTTTAACACCATTGGAATGTCACCAGCCGACCTCATAAAAAAAAACTTAAGATCGTCCACCTGCTTTCGACTCAAAATATTGCATTCGATTTCATAAAAACCTCTTTGGTATTAGCCGTGTAGTCACTGTCTTTATACTTGCTGTTGATACAATCTTCATGTGAGCGACTATTAGCCTTATTTTGTCTCTGTTTTAACCTCTGAATACCTCTCCAACTTCCATTGGCTCACAAACAGTGGGGGCATCTTGGAGATTAGAAACGAGAAGATGAGGCCCCTATCAGCATGAGAGGACCAGAGATGTTCTCACGATCTACTATCTACACTTCTCACGAAGCTACTTCTACGAGGCCCCTTCCACAAAGTCCTTACCATGAGGACACTTATACTAAGCTCGCATTTTAAGTTTCCTACTGCAAGGCCCTTACACCATAAAGAGAATGTCAACCGAGGACCCAACTCTGCATTCAAGCGGATCATAATACAATCAATTGTCCGCTGATTTAGAACAGTTATGGGCTTAACAGACAAGGAACTGCAATTGATAAGTTGTTCGCAATAGAATTTTTCACATGAGGAATGAAGAAACAAATAGTGAGTCGCATCATGACGAGCGGTTATAACTACTTCGAATTTAATAACAACTAGTCACACAAAAATAAAGAGCTGCCACCTTACATTGTTGTGTGATCTTCAAATTCTGCAAAAAAAGTTTGAGGAAAATTTTAACCTGTGAAATGGCTCCTATGAGACTTGGTGCCTAGTGTCCGAGAATTCCTGGTCAAGATTCTTAACTCGCCGTACAGGTCAAATTCAAAAGCTCAGATTGATCTCTCAAGGCTAGTTTTTGGCCGAAATTCTATCGAAGGACTTCGTTGGCTAAGCAAGAATATCAACTAAACATTAACGCACTGAAGATTGTTGGTTACAAATGTTTCTACGACATGCATGGCTAAAGTCCCAGCTAACTTCCAAAGGGCCAGTTTGACCAGGGAGACAATATTTTTCATGAGCGTTCATTTCAATATTAAACCAAGGAATTGGTCAAGAGTTGAGTTCGCTGCTAGTTGCATAGTTTTCTGCTTGCTAAATAAGCTGTCACCCGACATCTCTGTACGAGAGCATATCTCCTATCAAGATGACATGCCCTCAACGCAGCTCTGTCTAACACTTTCAAAGATTACCAGATCGTCCTAAAGTCCTGCTGTGTTGAGAAGATACAGGTTTTACGAAACGAACTAGCCGAAATGTTTCTGTCGAGTTCTTCCGTGTCGAAAAAATATGACAAAATCATCATAATGGCCAACGCACTGTTACGATGTTCATTACGCGATGATATTCTAATTCGTTTCGTCTACCCTAAACTTCCTACAGCTTCCTGCACAAATCCAAAACCAAAAAAACCAAAAACATCGTAAAGCTGACCGATTGAGACCAACCATTGCCAAACCCCCCGGAAAGCCGACCGGACCAAACACGTTCATTCTCAGCCTCGAACCCCGACGAGCTATGCAAACGCCGATCGATCTTCTGATGGTGGCCAGTGGCGTGATTTGATTTTCCAATGGTTCTCCTGTGATGGGGCAGCCATATTTTTTAGCCCTCACATACAGAGAGGGACACACACACACTCACCTAATCCCTCCATTACCACCGTCGCTTTTAAATGGGATTAAAAACGTAAAGTTCGCTCTTATCACGTGAAGTGCACCATGTGTGCCATACATGTGTATGTGTGTGTGTGTGTGTGTGTATGATTTTGGAGAGTGCGCGAGGGATTCCAATTAATAAGATTTATTTGACCACACTAACGGTACCGCATCCCCGTACGGTACAGGTTTTGTTTTCGTTTTTCCCTCCCTCGTTCCCTCTATCCTCTCTCTCCCCACCTTCATTCTCGCTGATTTATTTAGTAGCTACTTTTAGCAGTCCGCTTTGCTCCCGGGGATCGTCCCAGGATCATCCTACACGGCAAAAAGGGAATACCGGACGACGAATCAAAATGGAATGGATGGACGGTAGTGGTCAAACCCCGGAAAGTCTGCGACTGTACGCGCAAATGTGATCCCTTTTAGCTTAATTGGAAGCATCGGGGGGGGCAGGCTTTTTTTCTCTCTCTCAAAATCACAAACGCTACCGGACGCCGCCGATGGGCTTCGAGTTTTACGAATGATTGCAAAGATTGGTGGTTGGTTGGGATTTTTCCACTGCTCATATGGTTGTCGTGGAGGTGCCCGTTCGTTCAGAGAGCTTCAGACACAAATGATGTTTGAGGTTGTTAAAGTTATTACCCTACCGTTCTATCTCACCAAGGGAACTGGAAGGCATTGAGTGAAGAAAATGAATCGATAGGCGAAAGATGTCGGACTGCCTGGAACCGTATCGGGAAATTAAACGAGGGAATTCCGTGGTAATGGGAATAGGGCAACCATTTACCATTGTCTTAAACACCTCTAGTATTATTTGATATTCGGTAATTTCGGGATATTTTATTAAATAAAGACGGTGGATGACGTAGTGTCACATGTGGCAAGTTTACCCGGTGGTGAATCTAGACTAGAGCAGGTTCAAAACATAATTGGCTCTGAGCATGAAGATGAAGTTCCTTCGACCACTAGGTTTATTGGTGGATGATAAGGCCTTTTCGGTTACGAGGACTCTTGTGGGACGAAGTATCTTGATCGACGAGGCTTCAAGCAGGCCACGAAACCTGTTCGACTACGAGGCTCCATAGATGATGAGGCTACAATTACGAGATCTTTGAGTAGACGAAGAGCCTTGAATGGCAAGGCCCTATCGATTTCAAGGAATATTGCTAGACGAGCTCCCTTGAATTAAGAAGCTTCTTCTATTGCGTTATCTCTTGTTTGTAGAAGTCGAGATATTGAGTCCTCCTTCGATTAAAGATCTCTTGATAGGCAAAGTCCCTGGAACGAATACGACGCCTCCTAGACCGCCCGGTCGCTTCCATTATTAGGTTCGTTAGACGACGCCTTTACTTGGAATCATACTACGAACTACCATGGTAGTCGATGTGGCTCCTGTCACTTCAAGGTATTTTGATAGAAATAGTATCTTTGATGACGAATACTCTGATGAGAACAAGCATTTTGAAACCGAGCGCATCTTGGATGATAAGGTCTCTTGGACGATTAGGATCCTTGTCTTACTAAGCTTCTGGTAATAGTCTGCTCCTCACACAGATATAGCTCTCATTAAGCTTAGCAATTGATTTCAATCACAAAGCACTTCTTAACAGAACGACAAATGTTTGCCCAACACAGGAGCAAAACTAGACAGCGAAACACGTTGATAATGTTTTCTCCGAGGAACTAAATAATCGAAAATAAGAACCCTTTTCTTGGACTTTTTAGCTTCAACTTCTTATGGTTTGGGACAAGAGGGTCGCGAGGAGCCACGTCATGCTTTATGCGGTCGTTAAGAAGTGGCAGACAGAGAAGCATGCGTCTGCTCCTATATTACAACCGACCGACGTTCCCAATCACGAAAGACAAACTGCGTTGCTCAGGCCTGCTGGCAGAATTCAAGCCGCGTCAAGTTCCGCGTTGAAGCGGGCTATCAAACTATGCACTTGACTGCACCTCACAACGATATGGTCGGGATTGGATACAACGATTGAACAACAATTACTAGGTCCTTGACGCAATCTATTCTCTTCAGGATCTGTCTGCTTGAGGATCAGGTACGCAGTGAGGCTTATAAAAAAGTTGAAATCTTGATGCACGGGTATACGAAAGACTTTTGTATCATCTCCATGGATAAGTCGCTGATATACCGCGTTAAAAGCAGGCACCTCAGTATGAGATCCTAAGGACTACCAGAAGATGTACGGAAAGATATTGACAGGTATAGGTCCGGTCTTATTAAGTACTCATACTATCAATACTATAGCAATGCTACAGCATGATCGATCAGACAGAGATGAAGACTTTACCTAATCAACTGAAACGCTAGGTACATTATTCTTCAACTCTTTATAACACCCAAACGAATGTATCATCCCCAACAATTGTCTAATGTATATACAAACGATATGATATCATATGTTCCACACGGAATGTTATCTAGCACATCCCCATCCAGCTGCTTTTACACTGTTCCTCCCAAAAATTTGCTGTCATCAAACCATACACACCCAGCTAAAACCACGCACGAAAACCACAGTCCATATATATTTTAAACGATCTCCAGCAAGAATGATGCCGTGCCGGGCCGCTGCCAAAAACCCATCCGTCCGTGCCTTAACTTTACGGTGACACAAAACAATCGCGCAACAATCGGACACGAAACAACTGTGGTCTACCGTAATTTGTGCGCATACGACACACGACCCTGAAAGGGGGGTACAATTTATTATGCAGTGCATCATCACGCGGCACAATATTGTGGTGTTTATGTGCCGTCAGATGGCTCAACATTTCGGGTGAGGTTTTGTTTATGCAAAAGCCGCCTGCACCTAGGCTGTGGTTTGAGGGTGCAAAGCAGGCGAACATTTCACTGCAATTATTGTGTTGCCCAGCGCCGGTGAAGCGCTAAGCAATATGAGGTACGATTTCGATTTGAGCATTCCCAATCAAGCAAAATGATTTGAGAATACTGAAATTAAAGCTTGGTTTTCACTGAGTTCATGAAAATTACATGAAAGTTTTCCACAGCCACACTTTTTTTATGAAAAACAATGTTTTAATCATAACTTTTAATCGATTAATTATTTTCCCAAGATACGATTTTTGAAGATACGATCAACACCATCCCAATGCGATCAATATAGTACAAATACTGACCAAAATGACTTACCAATCAAATGTTGAATAGGACATCTAATTAAAGCAGTTGGAACAGCTGTCTAATAGAACGTGCCTTATTGCGGCGAATATTGATCTCAAAAAGTATTAATTCAACAACTCCAGAAGCATTGAATAATGATGAATCATAGCCAAACTTTTCCGAAGATATTCAATGTTGGGTCTATAAAGTTTGTATTTATACGTCCACTTCTATTAGTTATTTTTACTTATTTAACTTAACAGTTGCTTCTTGCATTTTTAGTTGAAGAAATTTAAACAATATCATGTACTTTTATGTTTTTCTTCTAAAACAATACGGCCAGGCCGTTCTTTATGAAAAAAATGTTTTTCTTCTTAAAACCATCATTATCTCGAGTATTTGTTCATCGATATCACCATTTTTGAGTAGTTTGCAAGTTATTTTGTTCGATTACGATATTTTTTTAGGATCGCCTTTTTTTGATAATCTGGATGTTCCTTTATTCTTATATTTTATTCAATTTGTCTTCATTTCTTATCTTTTTTAAATTGTTTATAACATGATGCTAAATAAAGCAATACGGCGAGGCCATCCTTAATTAATAAAGAAAAAAATATGCTGAGGTTCTTGGAGTTTCAGACTTCAACATAAATCTGTTTTGCTCGTAGCGACTCTATAAGTGTGGCTATAGAAAACGGTCGCTCAAGTATAGGATAAAACTGATTCTGCTCCGGGCTTTCAAATAGGATACAGATACAATCATTTTCTTCTTAAAAATCTAGACAAGATTTTTCAATAACCACGGCATGGCCATTTTGCTAACAACTAACTTACAAATTTAGTACAATTCACATTGGTTTGGACACATTTCCTTCTGAAGCCCGTTAAAGGGCGTCCAGCTCTACACGGGTGAGCTCGAAGGATCGTTGATTGTGATTCCGTCATCCAAATTCGTAGTCCTGTTGTTCGCGAAGACCTGTATTATCATCATAGTCTCCTCATCATTGCATCTCGATGATGAGGAGACTATGATAGGAGGACATCGCATCCAGTCCTTTCTTCCATGGGTTGCGAGAGCCTGAGTTCTTCCATTGTCTTGACCTTGTCTGCAGTAGTTGATCAGTAGTGCGGGTAGCGACATTCCGACACTCTCCAGTGTTCACCAGTGAGTCTAGTCTTCAGTTGCCTTGCTTTCGTCCTCTCCCTGGCCTTCCCCCCTTACCTTCCCATCTGGTACACGATCTGCACCATTCCCTTCCATCCCTGAGACGTGGCTTGTTCGGCGTGACCTACAGCCCGGACCAATCCCTCGCTCCGTTAGTCGACCAGTTCGACATAGTCCAACGGTCGCTATTGTCCTCTTCCCGGTATTGGCCCATTACCACCACCCCGGGTTTTTCCCTTCCTTCCCTTCCTATACCAACCGAAACCCCGGAGTAGGCCGTACCCCTTACAAAGGCTTCATCCTCGCTCCCCAGTTAATCCCGAATAGGAAACATTAAGCGATCTTTCAACGTTCCAACCTGCATCCAATAGGGCGGGTCGAACAGCCTCGTACTCTACACAAAACCATAGTAGATGATCTATGTCATGGTATTCATGTGTCGTCGTCTTACACGCTCGAGATGCGCGCCCAATGCGAAATGGTTAAATCTAAGCATCATCATTCGACTGAACGCACGATCTCCTGACATGATTTGGAACAAGGGCTTTAAGAACACCTGGGGAATGATCGAATATAAAAACCTCCCAACGTCTCATCTATGTCCCACATATTCTGTCAGCGAGCCATCCAGAGAAACTGTGGGTCATGCATGTACTCTTAAGGAAGAATAAGCCTCTAAAAAAGAGACCCTTCCGAAGCGCCCTTTTCAACCTACTGGTCTGCCATTTTATTGGCTGAAATACCGCAATGTTTGAAGGTCAATCACTTATGATCAATAAGGCGTAAAATATTACGGCAAGCTCCGCTAAATAGATTGAGCATGTTCGGTGTACGCCACGCCAAAATTTTCAAAAGGCCATCCTTTTTCACAAAAATGCTGGGAATTGTCGTCCTGCGAAGACTATTCCAAAACGAACAATATCATTGTCTTGTATAGCTCAGGGATGCCTGATGGGTGCTCCAGCTCTAACCAGTTATCTCTACTTAATTTTCGTAGCACACACACACTATCTGCCATCACACAAAACCCCACCACAAATGCTTAACTAAATCGCATGAAGAAAATAACACCACCGCTATTTGCATAAAACACCACCGCCGTCATGTTCGGCACGGAATCGATTCACTCACAAATTGATTATTATTTTATAGATTTTCATGCTCAACATGAGCGCCTTTTTTCGCTTTTCAGGGGGGGGGGGGGCGGGTGGAGCGAAAGTGATTGCAAATTTCCTTCATAAATAACACAACCGAAAACTTTCCCGCCCCAATGGAGACGCCCGGTACTTTTTGACGAATCATGCACACGCACACACACACATGATTTATACGTACAATAGCGAACCCGACGGCCGATGTTAACGAAAGAATTAAATAAAACCAGGAAATGCTGCCCCGCACCCTCTCCACTCCTTTCCCTTTCTCGGCCTTACCCCACGTGTTAAACATCGGGGGGATGCGTTTAAAGGAGCAAAAACAAAAACGTCCGCGTTCGTCCCGCGGGCTCAATTTCGGAACATGAATTCGTACTTTCGCTACAATTCGTCTACATAATTCACGCGCGCGGAAGAAGACACACCACGTCCTCCGGTGGTCGGAATTTTTGCCCCGTGCGCGTTGTCGGTGGTTTATGATTGATGTCTAACATTGTACCGTGGACACTCGTGCCGAGCGTTTGTTTCAAAACTCGCACAAAAAAGCAGCAGCTGTCCGGAACGATCTCCATCTTGCACCGGAGAGCATGGAGATAATGATACGGTACACAAAATTGTTTTCCCCCCAGCCGGCAAGCGTTAGAATGGCTGGCATGCTTGGGGTGCGCTGGTTTCGCCGAAAATCCGGCCGACGCATGTTCGTGGCACGTGATCGGGCAGTCGATTAAAACCAAACCGCCAGGTGTGTGTGTGTGTGTGCGTGGCCAGAAAATAGGAGCTTCGATTTGTGCGGTATTTTGAGGGCACATTTTATCGACGCACCCACCGTGGATGCCAGAGTGTTGGGGTCAGTTTTGCACGTTGATTCAATTTTTATGTCACCTCAACGAGCTTTTTTGCATGGGCTCATGTTTTCGATGCTTTCGATTATTAAACGCACCGATTCTATGCGCCATATTGTTAACCGGGATCGGCCCCGTTTTCGGTTAAAAAACATTATTCTTATTTTGTACACAGCACGCTTGTCATGTTCACTGATGTCTGTCCGATGCTGATCGTAATTGAATTAAAACAAGCTCTGGCTGGTCGACCATTCGCTGCTGCTACCCAGCGCAACCCGTACCAACCGACAATACCGATTGCCGTTGGGTGATTTTAAATCTTTCGTTAGCGAGACACATGACAACATAATGGAATTGAACACGCATCGTACACGCACACGGGAACGCGTTCCCCCGGAGGCTTCCGAATGCCATCTTAATTCGGTATGGAAAATCGCTCGTTCTACCGCACGCACAAATACAAATCGCGGCACCGTCGTGGGCCGTGCGTTTCGCAGAACACTCGCTGCAAGCTGTTCTGCCTAATGGTTCGGGGAAGATATATTAAGCTGTTCATAAGTAAGCTACTCTGGCTGCTGTATTGTATTGGGTTCGTTAATAAAGTTTGGCGTGCGTTATTCGGTGGAAAATTTGATAATCGATTAGAAAACGCTAGTATTAAGGGTGAGCTGGGTATCGATATCTTGAGACGCTTAAGGTTCGTAAGGGCTCATTCTTTATGATAAAAAGCTACCAATATAATTGAGTTGAATAAATGAGTTTATTAGTAACTTTTTTTTGCTATAAATTAGGTACTTTAGGTAGATTTTTGGTTTATTTTGAGCAAGTCTGGCTCCAATTGTTGGCGAGTGGTAAACTATTTAAGGTGATAAATTCCGAAGACACCAAGAGCCATTCCCAAGAACCAAATGCTATGCTCTAAGTATAGCGAGTTGAGGTTTCCTAGGAGATACGCTCTCCCGAGGAGATTGCGGAGCTCGTCGAGTGCTTAGAGCTACCTGGTGAGGACAGAACTGGCCAGTGAGAGTAGCGGTAAAGGGGACTGTACTTCAAAATGAGGGCAGAACTCTGGCCAGATTTACCTAATGAGGGTTTAGTCTTCTCAGGATGACAGAGCTGCCTGGTGAAAATTTCAAAATGAGGACAGAACTATCTAGAGAGGACATAACTTCAAACTGAGGACATAGCTAAGATACCTAGTGAGTACGGGTCAACCTAGTAAGGACAGAGCTTCAAAGTGAAATCCCAGCTCTGTAAGTAAGTAGCTCAGTAAGCACGAACTTGTCATGTGTAATCACGTAACAGACACAGCCTTCAAAGAAGTTCGGACGGGTGATCCCTTCTGCATCGAAACAACGTCACTATTTAGAAGGTTGAGGAGATTTCGACAGATTCTTTTGGAGATCATTCAAGTTATAGGTTTAACGACCATAATGAAGTCTTCTGATCTTAGGCAATCATGATTGTTTGACAACTATTTTTAACCTTTCAATATTTAAAAACTTTTTTATTCGGTAGCAACGCCCAAGTCTTGTTGCTAATGATGTATGATTTATGATCGACAATCTTATATTATTTTTACTTTTTTTACTAGACTTTAGCCATTCTGTTTATATTGCAACTTATTTTAATAAATTTTATCATTACTTGTTTGAACTATGAACGAGCAAGAGCGGTGATAATAAAATAAGGCTAGACACGGATAATTGTGGGGCTGGGTCCAAAGTTGAATAACTTTCTGTTCAACCTTTTGTCGGAAAAATGGTTGTTCAGCTAAAGCGGACCAGTTTCCATGGACTAGCACAAGGGTCCTGCTTGAGCCACCTGCTATACAACGTCTATGTCAGTGAAATAGATTCTTGCCTAGCTCCGAACTGCAGCATTAGACAATTGGCTGACGACGGCGTCATATCTTTTGCAAGCAGGGACGCCGCCGAAATACAACTGGCTTTACAAACCACTTTGGACAACCTTTCCGAGTGGTCTGAAAACCTTGGTATCAAGTTCTCTGCAAAGAAAACTGAGATGGTAGTCTTTTCTCCTTTTAGCGACACGACGAAAAACAGAGACAAAAGACTGTTTGACTTAAAATTTGATGTCTTACCTTGGTGTTTGGTTCAATTCAAGGCTAAACTGGAGTACACACATCACCCATCTGGTGCATGTCGAATCATTTCGCGTTGAATGCTCATCGACAGCGTATAAATCTGGCTCAGCCAAAGGTGCGTGGCTGCGGTGATGGATTTCACGATGTGGATCACCTTCTGTGGTCCTGTGTGGAGTTTGAAACCGCAAGACCCTCCTTGGGTTGGGCACAGTGGAGAACATCTTTAGATGGCCGGGAGTAGAATTTAGAGAAGTGTTGGCGACCAGAGACCTCGCTTACATGAGGCTCATCTTCCGATTCACTAGACACCTGCCTAGCCTGGATAGGGCTGGTTCGGCCTTGCTAACGTTGGGTTCGAAGGTGATCGGCGGGTCCAACCAGGTGATTAGCAGAGATCCTGCTATTACGGGATGGAACTCGCCGATAGCTTCTGAGTTCGGTGCTGGCTTGATCGAGCTTGGGCTATCACTGCAGGGCAGTTTGAGGAGCACTGTACACAGGCAAATGTTTATGCTGTCACAATTGTTGTTTTCCTTCTGTTTTGTTTCAGTTCAGATCCGCTACACGGAAAGATGAAGTTCCGTGTTAATACATCTTGACCACCAACACACTCAACACAGCAATAGACCCGGGCCAACAATAGAACTGGACAATCACACCGCAATCTCCACACATCCACAACCGAGCACACCCGGGATAAGGCTGAAATATCAGGGAGGAAAAGCCTTGGTAATCTTTTTGTGAATTTTTTGTTTTTTGTTTTGGACATTTGTATTTTGTCAGCACATGCGACGCTGACAATAGGGCTTCAAGCCGTCATAATTTAAAAAAAATTAATAAATAAATACGGATAATTGGAACTGGAATTGCAATTTAAGTACATTTCCCAAATAACGAGCATAAGGCTGATGTTACCCGATACCTTGGCCATTGGTGTCTTAAAAATAGATGTTCAGTTATTACGCTGCCTTCATTAAAGATTGACAGGAAAAGGTTTGTCGAGATTTTTGATATTTTATTGTAATTCTATTAGTCTTTTACTATTTCTACTAATAATTCTATTAGTCTCTGCTCAGTCTCTACGATGGTCAACACGCTCACCAACGCAAAAACATTTTTAACAAACATCTTCAGAGATGTGGATGATAAGTCCATCTTAAAATAATGTCCATCTTGCCAAGAATATTCATCACCATTCATTTGGGCCGATACTCTAAGACCTGAATTTAAGATTCACAACGTCAGATCCACCAGGCAATAAAGCCTTGCTATCCTCGGGAATTCCTAAGGCTTTAGAAAAGTCGTAGTATGCTGTTGGCGGGCTTAAATCTGTCAGCAATTGAAGATTTTTTCTTTTTTTCTAGACATTAGAGGATGTTGAACGCTCATCATAAAATGCCTCATTATTGGGACAATGCATGAAAAATCTTTAAAATATACTTTATATAAACGTTACGTCGCGTTGAATTGCGTGTACGTGATTTCTACTGCTAGTAAGCTAACTCAGCACAAGGTAGTTTTCCCTTGAGCAAAATGGCTTCCTTAGCAATTGGTGCTATTAAAACCCATTTAAAATTGCTTTCCTTGGGTAAACACAGATTAAGTTTCAGCAACGTTCAGAAATCCATTTCAGCAATGCAAAAGAGCTAAATTGTCGATAATAGTGGCAATATGCGAGTTGTTTTTTTGCTCGGCAACTATAACCAATAGATGAGGGCAAAATGTTACTCCCACCACCTGCAGACGGTTTCTGCATAAGAAATAGTGCACAATTGCCAACAGTTCACCAAATTCAGGCAAAATACCGTCAGCCAACACCAATCGGTACCACGTGAGAACCGAATTTTCCTTCCAGCCAGGAAGGAAACCCACTGATTGTTGACCGGGGAAAAACGGAACAATTTCGTTTCGGCGCTGGTTGGAAAAAGACCAGAGTTTGGTCGTAAACTTTTATTGAGGAACATAAAACAATTAATGCCATACCTTGCGCGGGGGGACGTTGTTCCCCGACCAATCCCAAACTCACATCTGCCCCAACTAGGAAGTGGTTGATCATTTTTCGGAAATGAGTTTTTACGCTCGTACCGGCCACACACCAACGCACAAACACACACACACACTACACTTTTCCGATTTCGCGATGTGATTCGCCACGGTTAGCCAAGTTGACCGATTTCGAGTTTCCCGGCCGAGGTCCGTAAAACCTAAATTGAGTTGGCGAAAAGTTGTTTTTCGCAGCGGAAATCATCTCCTGCATCTCGGTGTTGCCCGTGGTTGCGCCGTATGAATGGTTCTTCCGGGGCATATGGCTCCAATTGTATCGAGCGGTCAGCGCTTAACGTGGCTAGTGCAATGTTTAATAAGGCGAAGCATGGTGCCGATCGTGCAGAGTAACAACAGTTCGACAACATAGCTTCAGATTCATTCTTTTGAATAATTTTATTAGTGAGATCGAGAACTGGACACGTCACTTGGCAGTCCTTAGAGCCATTAAATATCTTGTTATAGGATCTTTTCTACCGAACTAATGTAAATAAGAAATATTTGATGAAAAGTTCTTTTTCTCATTCAAAGAACAGAGCAATCTGCTGCTATGGTGGTCGGGTATTAAGCTTTTAAAAGATGTTTTCTTTGCAATATTCCGTTCTTATTAAATATTTTATAATTTAATTTTATGACCATATAAAAATGTACGATTTTGAATAACAGCATTGTGCTAAGATAGAAAATCAAATATATCAAATCAATTTAACAGAACTCTTTACAATTAATCCGACACGAACAGGATAATTTTATAGAAAGGATATTTTGTGTGAAATGGCCCTAAATTTATTTATAGCAAAATATCTCATATATAAACCATAAAAAAGGATGTTATTGTGTTATAATAATTCTATAATTTTAGAAAACCATTTACACTATATCCTTTGGAAAAAAGGATATTTTACCAAACAGGACATTTTATACCATGAAGGTATTATTAGCATATGATAATTTTTCTCTGCTATAAAAAATGATTTAAAATCGCAATTCCATAAAATATTTACCCCAGAAATAAATTAAGGTTATTTTCCGAGAAATTGTGTAAAGAAATCTGAACTTTAAAATTGGCGAGTTTGTTTTTATTGCATAATTAACTAAAGCAAAAAGGGCTTGCGTGAGCCACCAATTCAAAATACCAATTCAAACCCACAAAAATGGTTACAAAATACCCACTGTGCAATTTTGAACTGCTAAAATTTCCCCATGTAAATCAAGCTTACTACATACAGCACACCTTTTCTTCAGCAACCTTCGCAGCTAATGTCATCTGCCAAAGTTGTGTACGCCAAAATACGCGAATTCATTGCATCGTAGGGCTCATTTTGTTATTTTCGTAAAGAATCTACCAATTTCCACCATGTCGGACAAGGAAAACAAGGAAAAGCCCAAGCTGGACCTCGGTCTGCTCGAGGAAGACGACGAATTTGAGGAGTTTCCCGCAGAAGGTATGTTAATGAGTCGATGTAAACAGTCATCCGCGATCCGGTTCGTCCTAATGTATCGTGCTTTGTTTTGTTGCAACAGATTGGACCGGAAACAAGGAAGACGAGGAAGAGCTAAGCGTGTGGGAAGACAACTGGGACGACGATAATGTGGAAGACGATTTCAACCAGCAGCTGCGTGCCCAGCTCGAGAAGCACAAGTGATGACGCCGTTCTTTCAGTTCCGGTCTTAACACGCGTCGCGAATAAACTGTTAAACTAAACTTCCTGTACAGCTTTATTGTGATGTTGATGCTTCGCTTTCTGATTCCTCGTTCTTAAGAACCATCATGAGAGAGAACTTGTACAGATCGAATTCGCCTATCTTCTGCCCGTTCTCATCGTAATGGTACGAATCTAGGCAATTTTCACAGATGTACGCAGGGTCGAAAATGTGTCGATTGCTGTTCTGCACGATGTATTGTGCCTGACACAGGCTACACACGTTGCAGGGAACATCTCGCCCAATTCCGTACGAGTTAAGCATTGGGTATCGATCCCTCGTAAGAATGTCGGACGTTGCCAACAGCCTGCATTCACTCACTATGAATAAATGTTCACAGTTTCCTTGATGTTGGTACAGCTGAAACGAAAATTTACATGTCAGCGTACGATGTACAGTGAACTTAAAAACGGGTAACCTACCTGTGGATAGCCTAAACGAAATTTTAAATCTCCAAATCGTGTCTCTTCCATCCGTCTGGTCTTCAGCTCTCCGATCAACGTCTGCCGTTCGGCCCATTTCTGTATCACCGCCGAATAGTCGTGATTCGCATCGTCCCGGAAGTCGTTGTAGAACGTATCGTGGATGAAGAAGAATCCTGACTTTGGTATCGTTTCCGTTGTTTCTGCCGTCCTATTTTCGCTGATTTCGTAGAAAGGTCCCGAATCACAGTGGCAAAATATTTTGTCCTTCAGCTCGGTTAAGTACTGCGAACTAAGTACGTAAAACTCTTGATGGAACTTTGGATGCCCAATGCGTCGTCCTGGTTTGTATTTGAATGGTTCGTAGAACCGGATTATTAACAGCATCTCCTGAAATGGCACCAAATCCTTAACCGATTCCGGATCCTGCCTTCGCTCCATATATTTGTGATGGTTGTACCGCAGCTTTACGTCAATGTTCCGTTGATCCTTCGCTCTACTGAATGCCTGCTGCACACACTTGAATCGTGCCGCTTTCGGTGGCATCTCAGCCATCTTTTGCTTGCAGGTGATCCGGTGAGGTTGAAACGGTTTCACCGGTATGTCCTTCGCACTGGATAGCTGGCCCACATCAACCGATTCGAGCAGCTTATCAAACTCGGCATTGTTACCACCGAGGCCCATCGTTTCCATTATGTCATGGTCGGACTCAACGATCTTATTCATTCCGGCCGGATACAGCTCTTTCTGAAACTCGGCCAATGCTTCCCACACGGATATCACCTGCTCCGTTCTTGGTAGGTAAATGTTTTCCATCGCTATTCGACAATACTATACAGGCATTATTAGATGTGCCACAACGTACGAACGTATAGAAGATCCATTGGAACCGGCCATTTATCTATTCTTTGGTGCACTTGAACAATAACAAACAGCTGTCAAACTCGCAACATGAAATTGTTTACATTCCGTTAGGAGACAAACAAAAAAAAACAAAGAAATTAATCATAGTGAGACAAGTCGGTTTAGTCTAGCTTTTACAACAAATTCTCATTTGCAAGAAATAAGTAAAATTTTTGTTGTCTACATAGACGACAGTTTAGCCCATATGTTTTCCGTTTTTTCTGATCTTTCGATTGGTATTCCAGAGCACATAGCGTAATGTCAAAGCACATTTTTATATTCTAACACGATTTTATTGGGTTTTCTAATATGAAATTCCATATTTCTTGTATAAAATTAGTCCAACAGAATAAAAAGAAAAAACAAAATTTAAAAATTTTGACCTATAAATTGCACACCTTTTACCGCTATGCGACAATGTGCGGACAGCGCGATCTGCACGAGGGTATTTTCACCGGGCGCAAATTACGTAAACTGTCAAGTAAAACTTCAACAAACAAGGAAAAATCCCAAAGCAAGATGAGAATACGATGATTTCGTAAATAAATCATCGAGAAATCTAAATACTACATGGATACAAGGTGTTTGTAAAGTTGTTCCCTCCTTCCGCTAAACCTTAGTTCTCTAGTGAGCGCTAAAGCAGTCCTTGTGCTCGATGGTGTGTTCGTAGCTGTGAACCCAGTGAAATCGTGCTGGCGCAACTGTAGTGGATGGCACAATAGTCGAAAAAAAGTTGGCTAATATCGTTCGATATTTAGAGGGGCACTTTGGTGCTGGTGCTGGTGCTGCTGCTGCTGCTGTTGCTCCACTGTGCGTGCTATTTTTGTTCGCTGCCGAAAGCTCAGACGGGTCAGTTAGATTTTGCAAATGATGAACGGAACGATAAATCCGTGGCATACTAAATTTCGCAAACACAATTTGTGCACTCACTGCCCGTGTTGCGTTTGCTGTCTCTGTTGCTCCCGTTGTTTACTTGCCAGCAACCGTTGTTTTGGGGTTGTCAAGCCAGCCTTGTCTTCTTTCCCTTTTCATAAACATGCATTCACACACGCACGCACGCACGCACGCACACATCACGCAGTGACACTAGTTCTTCAAGCAGCTGATTGACCCAAATCTTCTCAGTAAACAAATTGTGTGTACATTGTTGGAATTAATTTTGCCTATTGTTTCTATTGTAGCAGTTCCAGCTGACGGTGTACAAAGGACAACGATAGCAGGGTACTAAAAATCATCCTTTTCGGTTCGGCGTTTGAATCGGTGGTGTGCGGTGGGATTGCTAGTATGTCGGGTTCGTCGTCCACGAACAAGCCAGACCAACAGCATCCAGAACGGGA
The DNA here is from genome assembly GCF_013141755.1 of Anopheles stephensi. Lineage (NCBI taxonomy): Eukaryota > Metazoa > Arthropoda > Insecta > Diptera > Culicidae > Anopheles > Anopheles stephensi. The sequence goes on from NC_050202.1 coordinate 49,497,843, forward strand.
AACTGAACAGCAGCAAGAACAACAACAGCAACAATCGTCGCAGCAACAACAACAACCACCACCACCACAACAACAACAGCAGCAGCAAGATGAAACACAACAGCAGGAGCAACACTGTTCCCAGCAGCAGCCGAAATGGGTGTGTGAATACTGTACGTACGAAAACTATCCGTTGTCTCTCAAATGCATCATGTGCACAGGCCCGAAACCGCTTCTTAAGGAGGATATATTTCGGTAAGTGTCGCCCAGCGCACGTTTACCTTCCCCGATGTGCCCACTGACTTTCACTCTCCATTTTTCCTTTGCACGCGTGTCCGTCTACAGTTTAAGCCCAACGCAACAGCTCAGCGCTACGAACCGATCGAACCCAAATCTAGCAAGCGGTGCCGCAACAATCACAGAACAGCTCGATTCCAGTCAGCGATGGCCATGCGCAGCATGTACCTACCTGAACCTTCCCCACAGCAGGCGCTGTCTGCAGTGCGACACCCTGCGAAAGGAGGACCTGAATGCGATGCAGCAACCAGCGTCTCCTCCAAAAGTGATAAGCGAGTACGATAGCATTAGCGATCAGCTGAATGCGATGAACATTTGCCGCAGTGCCAGCCCGGGAGATGACGGCACCGTGTGCACGAGCGGTACTGCGGGAAAGCGCAACAATCGTAACAATTCACCGGCATCGGGTGCATCGTACGGGTCCAGCTCCCGGCTAGCGACGCACGACAGCGAACCGATCGGAAAAGGCTGTGCGAGTGATGTGAAACACTCACCCTCTCCCGTGTCCTCGTCGCCCGGCAATACGATGGGTCGTGCGGTGGCCAGCTCACCCGTCAACACCGGCAAATGGTACTGCTCGCTTTGTACGTACGAAAACTGGCCGAAATCGCTCAAGTGTTCGATGTGTTTGCATGCGCGTGAAACCGGCAGCAGTAATACGGGCAGCAGAAGCAGTAATCAGGCGGCGGCTAAAGCGTCCCCCGAGCATGACGAGAACAGCGTCAGCAACGTGGCCAGTAACATCATGGTAAACAACAAGCGTAATCAACAGTTTGTAGGACACGCGGACACGATGAACAATATGGATGCGTGCAAGCAGGAACGCTATCTGCAGCTACTCCGACGGCAGCCAGACTGGGATTGGTTGAATGCGTGCGTCGGCATAGCGGAAAACAATATCGGAGCGGTGGAAGCGTACCTGGAGTGTGGCGGTGATCCGAGCCGAGCCCTTACCTCGGCCGAAGCGTTTCTGATCAGTCGCAACAACTGTGCGTTCGATGTGGGCCACACGCTGATTCATCTGGCGATACGGTTTCATCGGGACGAGATGTTGCCACTGCTGTTGGCACAAATTTCCGGCTCGGGTCCCGGTATCAAGCGGGTGCCGGCGTACATTGCACCGGATCTTGCCAGCGACATACGGCGCCATTTTGCGCAATCGCTCCGGATACGGAAGTCGTCGTTCAACTGCCAGTTTGTGCATGAGCATGCCACCTTTTCGCTGCCGGCCGACATCGAGGAGCTACCGCTGGTGCTGCAGGAGCAGCTGTACGAGGAGTTGCTGGATAAGGACGCGCAAAAGCAGCTGGAAATGGCACCACCGGCATTGAACTGGTCGCTGGAAATTACTGACCGGCTCGGTTCGCGGTTGATGGTGCTGTGGAATCGGAGCGCGGGCGACTGTTTGCTCGATTCCGTCATGCAGGCTACCTGGGGTGTGTTTGACCGTGATAATACTCTCCGTCGAGCGTTGGCCGATAGTTTACACCAGTGCAGCCACATGTAAGTAGCCATTCTCAAGCTGCTGAAGCTGCTGTATTCTCATGAAATTGTACCCCGCTTTGCAGATTCTATCCCCGCTGGAAAGAGAACGAACTGTTTCAGGCGGCTTTGCTCCAGTACACCGTCGGTGAGATGCAGCTGGAGAAGGACTGGAACACGCTACTGTCCCTAGCTAGTCACCCAGGCTCATCGCTCGAGCAGCTGCACATCTTTGCCCTCGCCCACATCATGCGCCGACCGATCATCGTGTACGGCGTGAAGTACGTGAAAAGCTTTCGCGGTGAGGACATCGGCTTTGCCCGGTTCGAGGGCGTCTATCTGCCGCTGCTGTGGGAGCAAAGCTTCTGCATTACGTCGCCGATCGCGCTCGGCTACACCCGGGGACACTTTAGTGCGCTCGTGCCGACCGAACCGTACTCGCGGATCGATGCCACCCGGGACGACCGGGAAGACATTACCTTTTTGCCTCTGATGGACTGTGAGCTGAAGCTGCTGCCGATACACTTTTTGACCAAAAACGAGGTATGCGTGACGTTTGGTTTTGTTTCCCCGTATTACCAACGTAATGCGCTAAAATTACGCGCTTTTTGATCCACAGATTGGTCGCGAAGAGATGCTGCTCCGCCAGTGGTTGGAAGTGTGCGAAACGGAGGGAGGACTGGTGGTCGCACAGCAGAAGCTTCACAAACGTCCACTATTAGTCGCTCAGCTGCTTGAAGAATGGCTTAATCACTACCGTAGGATAGCGTACGTACTTACTTCCACTGCGTTTGGCTTGTGTTTAGCATTTCTATTAATCTTCCTCTTCCATTGCAGGATCTCGAGGCTGTTTTAAAATAGAAATCGTTCTAATGTGCTAGCGTCGTACAGTGTGGCGGAACCGTGCGTGTCCTGTACGACCGTATGTGTACTGGCGCTAGTTTGGCAGGCTTTAAAATTAAAACGCTTCCGAGCTAATCTTTTCACGCCTAGTCCTGTTGCACGGGTCATCTGCGAAAAATGCTTATCATTCGTGATTATTATCTTCGTGATCTACGGTGAGTTGGTTGCTTTGTTTGAATAGCTCTGTTTTGCTTTCCTTTCCTATCAAAGCGAGCACGTTGGTCCGTGGCTTTTCGTCCCTGGGGCGGGATTTGTTTCACTATAACATTGGCACAAGCGATGTACACAATTGGTGTACAGATTGCTGTGAGTGTGGAAACATTAATCTATAGCTGTGAAAATGAGTAAAAGAAGAAAAAAACTATGAAGCCGTTTAAATGACCCTTAAGGGCTCAAACGATATCGTTTTACAAAAACATAAAGCAGTTACAACACACCTTAAAGCATCCGGTGCTTCACCATTACTCTATTCTTATCAAAGCCGTATCAAGAGAGTATATTTTTGTATCGATTTTTTCTCCACCCAATAGTAAGTATTCATTCCTATTGTGTGTGTGTGCGCGCACCATGGCGTGGCTTCGTTTAAAATAACCAGTGTTTAATGCCCATCGTGTCTCGGTACACGGTTAAAATGGTAGGTTTTCTTTCAGCCGGATTACACTACCTTCCTAATATCGTTCAACCAATCTACTTACCCCGGTTTTTGAGGCACGCAATGCGCCTTTGTTTTAACGCGAATCAATCGTAATTAATATCTCAAATCAAAAGCGTCAAGAATCTGTTTGCCGTGAGTGTTAGGAAGAAGGGGTTCAGCATAAAAGTCAATTTTCCGGGTTAAACTCAAACCGGGCAAGAAAGCGGTTCAACATTAGAAGAGCTTTAGATATTTCTGTTCTACCACACGAAATCATGATGGCACGACACGAACGCGCAGGGAATAAAGAAAAAAAGGTTAACCGTTGGTAAAGGAAATGTTAAAATTACACCAAGGCACCGGTCACAGCCATCGTGACACCGTGGCAAGCGAGCGTGAGAAAAGCGTTAGTAAGGAAGTTGGCATGAATTACGATAGATAGATGCATTAATGGGAAATGGTATGAAATTCAACTACCATCGTTATTTTCCGTATGTTCCGTGTGCGTGTGTCAAACACAGTATAATATACAAGTAATAGATAAGGCAAATGGGGGGGAAGTGCGCTCACGAACCGAACAATAATATAATGAATTATATTCTAACAGTCATGCGCAAACGGTGAGTATATAGCGTATAGCGGAAGGCATCATTTTGCTTAGCATTGAGTTACAAAACGAAAAAAAAAAAACAATTACAAAGCGGCTAAAAGGGTGTAGTGCAGAGGCAATAGATCTAATCTATTTTGCGACGGCAGTTTCTTACGTACTACTACTATATTATTATTATTACTATTACGATTACTACCACCACCACTACTACTATTACTACTACTGCAACTACTATTAATACCGATACCGATACCACAACACACACACACATTGTTGAATATTGTTAAGTTTCAAAGTGACAACCGTTCGTTTGCTTTCTTGGGTTCAAAACTGGTAGCATGTACATAATAGTTACGTTCAGCAAACAGCACTCACACACACACACACACACACACACACACACACACACACACACACACACACACACACACACACACACACACACACACACACGCAAACACGCTGTATGAAACATATATTTTAAAATAAATTATTTTTTTGCTCACAATGTAAAGAAGCTCGTGTAGCGGCGATACTTGGATAAAGTTATGGAGGTATAGGAAAATGAAAGAAATTGTCCAAAAGTATTAGTAAGTTTATAATCATCAGTTATGTGTGGAGAGACTAAACTATTCATCTCCACTAGTTGTATTACGTAGTTTTCAAATTTCTTTATTCATTCGACAATGTTATTGTATATGTTGTTGGCAAGCTTCTATACCATATTATTACTGAAGTATGGAATTGTTAATCGATGCCTTTTGATTTGAAACTTGACACCATCTATCTTACATAAAAAACGAACTTGACAGGCCAGAGTGCTACAACTGCTGCAAGGAGAATTTCATTGTTGAGTATCACTTATAAAAATATCTAACTGATACTTCAAGAGCGATTTTTTTCATTCGTCCAAGGAGTAGTTCAGAAACTATCGGAGAGGACTCCGAAATGGAAAATCAACCACAAACCAGATCTTCACCCTACGGTAAATCTTTTAGAAGATGGCGTAGCAACGGCTTCAGTCAAGCTCAATATCATACCATCAACTATACTATGTAGCGAGCTCTTATAGAAAACCCCTTTTAACCTTAAAAGGCTTGGAAGAATGACAATGGCCACTATGACATGTTAAGTGATGGTGCATGCATAACTCTCAGGACCCTTAGAGATCACCAAGGGTCTGCACCAGATAGGCTGGCTTGTCTGTATTCCCTTTAATCTGGCACTAGAGATGATCCGAAATGGAAAATCAACCACTGACCAGATCTTCGCGATGCGGCAAATCTTGGAGAAGATGGCGTAGCAGCAGCTCCACTCCTACCATCTCTTCATTAATTTTATTGCCGCATATGACAGCATAGCCAGGGTAAAACTGTACGACGCAATGAGATCTTTTGGAATCCCGGCCAAGCTTACCAGGCTTGTAGGAATGAGAATGGCCAACATCACATGCCAGATGGAAAACTCTCAGGGCCCTTTGCTACCACCAAGGGCCTGCGCCAGGGAGATGGGCTTGCCTGTCTCCTTTTCAACCTGGCACTAGAGAGAGCCATCCGCGACTCGGAGGTGGAAACTTCGCGGACCATCTTCTATAAGTCAATCCAGATCCTAGCATACGCTGATGACATAGACATCATTGGTTTGAGGCTCTCCTATGTAGCAGAAGCTTACCAAAAGATCGAACAAGCGGCACTAAACCTCGGATCGGAGATAAACGAGGCGAAAACCAAAATGATGGTGGTCAAACACCGATCTACGCAGGGGTGATGTACAGATAGGTGACCGCACCTTCGAAGTCGTCCAAAACTTTACCTATCTGGGGTCAAAAGTCAGCACCGACAGCAACATTGTTGCGTAACACGATGTTGAGTTACGTGTAAGGGTGCTGGCTGCCAACCGGTCATACTACAGCCTGAGGAAACTTCTCCACTCTAAATACCTGTCGCGACGGACGAAGCCAGGATTGTACAGAACATTTATAGTCCCAGTAAGGAAGGACAATGGAGGAGCCGCTACAATGACGAGCTCTACGAGCTGTACCATGGTCTTACCATCGTGCAGCGAATTAGACTCGCCAGGCTCTGGTGTTCTGGTCACGCAATGAGAATGACACCGGACGACTCAGCTCGTAAAGTCCTTTTAGGCCGTCCACACGGACAGAGGAGGCGTGGTAGGCCCAAATTGAGATGTAGTGATGGCGTTGATGCATCCGCCAGAACGGTCGGGATAACGGATTGGCCGACGACGGCGCTAAACCGTGAGCGGTATCGAGGATTGTTGCAGCAGGCCAAGAGCGCAAAACGGTTGTAGCGCCTGATAACTAAGTAAGTAAGGGATGATCAGCCTTGACTAGGACATGAAATTTTGGTGGAATACGCTGATGACATAGGTTGCTCATTGGTTCAAGTCTCTCTATAAACGATGCGAAAGCCAAAAATCATGATGGCACCACCAGGTATAAGCATCGCTATTACCTTGCATTACCGATTAAAGACTCCCCGTACCTTCGCTACATTTCTAAGGTCGCCAGCTATAGTATAGCTTTTGGAACAATGGTACGGACGTAAATGTCTAGTAGACACGTCTCGACAACCTGGTTAGGAAGTCTTGCATGTCAGCTTTACGGCGTCACTCCAACAGCTACTTCCTGTCACGATTAAGTCGCACTAGTGAAGTCGTCCAATACTTTACCTATGTGAGATCACAAGTCAGCACCGACAACAACTGTCTTATTCGCCTACTTACGTTTGTTAAATTACCCAATTTGGATCGTTGAGCTCTCACAGAAAGTACCACCAAGAGATATACGATTTTTTTTGTTCCGAATTAATAAGTTGAGACATTCAGCAGACAACTCGGGACGCTTGGTGCGATCTTTTTGAAAGTATCTCTTGCAGAATTTTATCCTTACACGATATGCCGCCTGATTTTTGGAGAAGCTTTACCTTGTCCGATAGAGGTTCAGAGATGCAAAATTATTGAAGCTACCGCTAGTTCTCAACTATTCTTCTACAATTTGATAGAATCTCCTAAAGTTATATTTGGTATAGGATTTATGCAAAGCGGTTCATCGGCCGAGTAAATGAGATGGGCGAACCTGACACAGGGGTCTGCTGACGTTCTTGGAAGGCGAAGTAACATGCTCTTCTTCAGTGATGTACAATTCTGATTTTTTGAGAAGATACCTTACCTCACCTAACAATTAGTAGATTTTTTCAACTTTCAACTACAATTTATAGCAAATATATGCTGATAAACTGCTGACAATTTAGCCGAGACCATATTTTTTAATTCAATTAGCATTAATTTATTCTTCTTCTTCCTTGGCACTACAACCTCGAGAGGTCTCGGCCTGTCAGACTTTCTGGCTTTCTGTGACTTGATTTTACCCGTAGCAAAGTAGTTAGCCATACGTACGGGGGAGGCGGTCTGGATCTGTTTGGAACCCCTATGCAAAAATCCTAGATCTTTCAAAGATGAACAAAAAATTATATCAACTTACGGGGAAGTGCAGTTTTTAAGTATTCCTGTAAATAAAAAAAAAAAATCGATAACGAAACTACCTCCTCACTATTCGATCACAGGCTAGATTCCCCATGACTCAATGGACAATCCTTGTATTGATTTTCGAGACACTACAAACAGACTGGACCAAATGATATTCACCGTTCTTTCGCACCACATCACGAACCGGTCTTCCCGTTAAGCAAATAACAAGTTCAAACTTTCATTGACTCCACGCAGCTTAAGCGTAAAAAGTAGTTCCATGGTCAAACTCTTCTCCTCCCATCCCCAGTCCAGTCTTTCCGCCATACTAGCTGCCAAATCTCCATCAGCGACTGATCGACCTTGACCAACAAAAGCAGCGCCATTGCCACGTGTTGGAGTGCGCCCACGCACGCAAGAGTAAAGCGGACCGAACCCGATATAGGTAATACAGCTCGGATTGAAAAGAGATTAAACAAATGTTTGGGTTTGAGGAGCACGAATAGTTTATTCGTTAATTCAGTGATGGAATGCGCGAATGAAAACACTATTGCTACTGTAGCAGACGCAGCAACGGATTTATCACATTTAAACTGTAAACGATATTAACACTAGACGCTTATCTGCTAATTGGTGACCCGGGCCCGGCCGATCGTTTATCGGAAGTAAGGTCGGAAACCTCCGTATCCACCATATCCACTGCCGTACCCTCCTCCGTATCCTCCGTAGCCACCATATCCGCCATAACTGCCATAACCGCCATAGCCGCCGTATCCTCCGTAGCCGCCATATTTGCCTGGATATCCTGTGAGGTGAGGTTAAGGAGTACAGATCAATATTATCGGATAGAGTTCTGTCTTCCATATTGCTTACCATATCCATAGCCTAGCGATGATGGATAACCTCCTCCGTAGCCTCCATAGCCTCCATACCCGTTGTATCCACCGTATCCGCCATAGCCTCCACCATAACCGCCATTATACCCTTTTGAAGACAACAGAAAACATAAGATAAGATAATTTTAATATATTTTTTAAACAAGTAATCTATCAACAGAGACGATTTATTCTAGTTAGTTAACACACTACTCTACACGTAATTCAAATTAGTCGGTAAGCCACACATACATGGAGCGCCATAACCGCCGTAACCGTATGCTCCTGTGGAAAAGAATCCAACAAGAAATCTGTTATTCGTGGATGTCTTTTTTTTGAATTCATACCCCAAAAAACACAATGTAGCAGTCAAAAAATCACGCAGAAGGAGCAAAAAAAGGAACACACGCCAACAATTGACGGAGATACGAATTCAGCATCTCAAATCAATAACGCTTACCTGACCCTCCTAGCAGACCGTATCCAAAGGTCGCTGCAGCACCGGACACAATCGCAATCAAAACGAACAGCGCAACCTGCAAACACAATCAGATCAGAAATCAGAAAAGCCATGCAGCCACACACACACACAAACGCTCTAGTATAATACATATAATTATGTGGTATAATCACGCGCACTTAACGTATAGCGTTGCTGCTGGTATAACTGGTATAAGACCAGCAGAGTTAGAGTGATAGAGTTGAAGGTACGCGTTCGAAGCGAGTAAAGCTGCACGTTCTTCTCTCTCGGAACGCCAAACAGTGAACATCTAGATTGCGATACTTAGAGCTATTATAAAATTAGGGTTTTTTAACGTTAGGTTTAGTTAGTTTAGATGTAGTTGTAGGTTAGGCTTATCAATAAATTATAATTGGCGCTGTAGACAGTTCAGGAAGTGCTTAAAAACAGTGGAATAGAATTGGATTAATAATCCTTTCTAAAGTGGTTCCCGCAATTTGCACCGGCAGCTAAAGGATTGAATCCGTTGTTTGGTTCGAGGACCCCCCGGCATAACCTGCACCACACGTAAGTAAAACTTTTTTATTAGTTTTACTAACGCATACTCGATACTACAAGATAGGTCGATAATTGCAAAAAGTGTTTATAATTGTAGTTATTTTCGTTATAAACACGTGGTGCGAGACAATTCATCGAGTCTTCTCCACACACACATCCAACCAGTACTACTAGATAGGCTGAGCGGACATTGGCATTAGTATTATCACTCGTGATAATAGATGCCGAGAGAGATCGAAAGAGAAAGAGAACATTTTGACCAACACGTTAGCTGGCGTTCACCTAGTGTTAGGTCAGATTCGGACACAGAAACAGATTCTAACAGTTCCATAAAATCCGTAACGATGGAAAATCAAATTGTTGAACAACTTAAGCAGTTAACTTTAGGTCTATCTCAAATTAATGAGAGACTTAATATTCAGGAACAATCTATTAAATGCACTCAGGAACAAATTTGTGCTCAGGCTCATCAAGTGAACCACGTGGAACCTACCACTACATGCAAGGTTGAAGATTTTTATAGGATCCCCGATCCGATCAAATCTCTTCCTACTTATGACGGTAACAGAAAGCAACTGACCGCATGGCTTGATACTGCTGAGAGCACATTGAACCTTTTCAAAGACAGAGTGAATAGTGAAGTGTATGGTGTGTACGTAACAGCTGTTTGCAACAAAATCGAAGGAAAGGCAAAAGACACAATTTGTGTTGCTGGTAACCCGAAGGATTTCGATGAAATTAAAATAATTTTAATCGATGCCATTGGAGATAGGCGTGAACTTTCGACTTTTAAGTGTCAATTGTGGCGACACACAATGACAGAAGGAATGACAATACATAAGTATTACCAACAGGCTAAAGAAATTATTCAGAATATTAAATCAATTGCAAAGCAAGAAAGAGATTATAGGGACAACTGGACAGTGATCAATAAGTTCATCGATGAGGATGGTTTGGCAGCTTTTGTGGCAGGGTTGAAAAAACCATACTTCGGTTATGCTCAAGCAGCTCGCCCAAAGGACATAGAAGATGCGTACAATTTTCTATGCAAATTTAAATCGCAGGAAGTAAATTCCAATAGAATGAACAGTCAACCACCTCCCAGTTCACCATATAAGCAGGTTCAGCAAAGCAGACCAAATTTTGGTAATTATTCACGAGCACAATCGGGTTATTTGAAAAAGCCTGATAATCAATATCCGCAACCAATGGATGTTGACAATTCCATGAGAACAAAACACACTAGCTACAATAGAACGGTCAATAACACTGAAACTACGAATAACAGTGAAAATAATTCAAAATTTTCAACGGGCCACTTCGATAGAAAATCTGACTTGAAAGAATCATTGAATTTTTTGCCATACATAACTGTTTACGACAGCTCTTTGGACAGAACTATACGGTTACTTATTGATAGTGGAGCAAATGAAAATATTCTTAAACCAGGAATTATTTCCAATTGTGAGGATAATTGCTCTGCTACAATATCGAATGTTTTTGGAAATCATGCTACGAGCAAGAAAGCGACATGCCAATTGTTAGGAAAACAAATAAAACCACAAACGTATTTCATTTACAATTTCCATAATTATTTTGATGGACTTATAGGCTCAAAGTTCATGGCCGAAACTAATACTGTAATAAATTACCATACTAATACTATCACTATACAAGGTATAAAAACCAAATTCAAAAAATATTATGCTGACAAATATTTTCATCACACTATAACAGTAACAACTGATCGCAGTGGAGATTGGTTTGTGCCAACTTTTCAACGAATTGATCAAGATACAATAATAGAACCTGGGATGTATTCTTCACTAAACAATAAATCCACCATTAATGTGTTATCAACAAAAAAGATCCCTCCAGAAATTACAACGCTTAAAATAACTGTAAATAATTTTGAAACGATTTCGCCCATTCCGTTTGATTCTAATACCATTCCAAACAAAAGTATGATTGAACAATTAATTAGAACTGATCATTTATCGAATTTTGAAAAAGAGCAAGTTATCAACACCATTTTGAAACATCATCGAGTACTTTTAAAAAATAATGAAAAACTCACGAGTACCACCATAATAAAACACAAAATAAATACAAAAGATGATATCCCGGTGTACACTAAAACTTACAGATATCCACACGTATACAAACAAGACGTAGAAGCTCAAATTAAAGAAATGCTAGAAACGGGCATAATTAAACCTTCAAAGAGTCCTTACGCATCTCCTATTTGGGTTGTTCCAAAAAGAAAAGATGCATCAGGAATACAAAAAGTTAGAGTTGTAATCGATTTTCGGAAACTAAATGAGAAGACGATTAGCGATAAATTCCCTATGCCTGAAATTGAAGATATCCTGGATAGCTTGGGTAAATCACAATATTTTACGATATTGGATCTTAAATCTGGTTTCCACCAGATCGAAATGCATCCCGATCATCAAGAAAAAACTGCATTTTCCACAAGTTACGGTCATTTCGAATTTACTAGAATGCCTTTTGGGCTAAAAAATGCACCAGCTTCATTTCAGCGCACAATGAACAACATTTTAGCAGAGCTTATCGGTAAAATTTGTTATGTTTACTTAGACGATATCGTAATTGTTGGAAACAGTTTGGAAACCCATCTGGAAAACGTTTCAACAGTATTAGAACGATTGGCACAATTTAATTTAAAAATTCAGCTGGACAAATGCGAGTTCTTAAAAAGAGAAACAGAGTTTCTTGGACATACAATCTCTCCTGACGGGATAAAACCAAACCCTGATAAAGTAAAGAAAATTTTGAACTGGCCATTGCCCTCAAACGAAAAACAAATCCGACAATTTCTGGGTTTATCTGGATATTATCGTCGATTTATTAGAGACTATTCAAAGATTACAAAACCATTAACTAAATATCTTAAAAAAGGGCAGTTAATTGATATCAAAGACCCAGAATACATTGATTCCTTTATCAAATTAAAAGAAATAATAGCGTCAGATCAAATACTTGCATATCCCGATTTCAATCTACCTTTCATACTAACTACGGATGCCAGTAACTTTGCTTTAGGAGCAGTACTTTCACAAGTACAAAACAAAATCGAGAGGCCAATTGCGTTTGCTAGCAGAACATTGAATAAGGCAGAAACGAATTATTCTACTATAGAAAAAGAGGCACTCGCGATTATTTGGGCAATCCGTAAATATAAACCATATCTTTATGGGAATGAGTTCAAACTTTTTACCGATCATAAACCTCTCACGTTTATTAAAACATCTTTAAAAAACAATAGAATACTAAATTGGAGGCTTGAGCTAGAAAATTACCAATACAATGTCGAATACAAGCAGGGAAGAACAAACGTGGTAGCAGACGCTCTTAGTAGAAAAATAGAGGCTCCAAATGAAATTAATGCCAACAGCACAACTACCCTTGATACAAATCATTCAGCAGATACGTCAGACCATTTTTATATAAAATCAAGCGAAAGGCCTTTAAACTATTACCGCAACCAAATAATATTTGAAAAGGGCAATCAACATCAAGATTTAATAGAAACACCGTTCGCACATTATAGAAGAATTATTATAAAAAGAAGAGAATACGATGAAAATACGATCACTAATATTCTGCAGAAGTACCATAACGGAAAACAAACGGCCATATTAGCTCCAAAATGTATCATATCATTAATACAAAGTTCTTTCAAGAATCATTTTAGTTGCTGTGGTTACATGATCATGACACACTCACAAGTCAAAGATGTGACGTCGGTTGAAGAACAGAACCAGCTTATAGCAAAGGAACACGAAAGGGCTCACCGTGGCATAAATGAAGTTGAAAGCCAAATGAAGCGATCGTTCTTCTTCCCCAAGATGCATGAGCAAATCAAATCCGCAGTCAACACGTGTACTGTATGCAATAAAAACAAATACGAACGGAGGCCATATAACATCAAAATATCGCCGAGACCGACAACAGAAAAGCCAATGGAACGTGTCCACATGGATATTTTTTCCATCAACTCGAATAGTTTCCTTTCGTTAGTAGATGCGTTTTCGAAATTCGCTCAAATGATTCCTATAGAAACGAAAAACTTGATAGACGTTAAAAGTGCACTGGCAAAATATTTCAGTAATTTTGGAATCCCAAGACAAATAGTTACTGATCATGAAACGACGTTCAGATCCATACAGCTAAAACAGTTCTTGAGCAGTTTAGGCGTTACTCTTACATACGCATCATCCTCAGAAAGTAACGGACAGGTAGAAAAAACGCACTCAACAATAATAGAAATCTACAACACGAACAAACACAAGTTTTTGAACATGAATACGCCAGATATTATCGCCATATCGATTTCGTTGTACAACGCAACAGTTCATACTGCAACAGACTACACTCCAAATGAAATATTGTTTAATCAATTGAATCATACAAATCCTATTGTAATAAAAGAACTAGCAGAGAAACTATTTAGCCAGGTGAAAACGAAAATTGAACTATCAAGGCAAAAACAAATGAAAGGAAACAATAACAAAGAAGAACCACCTTTGATACAGGAAGGCCAGCACGTTTATGTTAAACCGAATATCAGGAAAAAATTAGATGAAAGAGCTAAAATAACTACAGCACAAAATGTAAAAGATAGGACTTTCGAGAACTCAAAACATGTTAAGAGGCATAAAAATAAGATCAAAAGAACTAAAGCCGCTTAGGAATACGTCCGAGGACGTCCGTCTTTCGCCCCGGGGACGAATTATGTGGTATAATCACGCGCACTTAACGTATAGCGTTGCTGCTGGTATAACTGGTATAAGACCAGCAGAGTTAGAGTGATAGAGTTGAAGGTACGCGTTCGAAGCGAGTAAAGCTGCACGTTCTTCTCTCTCGGAACGCCAAACAGTGAACATCTAGATTGCGATACTTAGAGCTATTATAAAATTAGGGTTTTTTAACGTTAGGTTTAGTTAGTTTAGATGTAGTTGTAGGTTAGGCTTATCAATAAATTATAATTATATATTTCCCCAAACGTCTATCATTCCCCCCTTGTTGTGGCGGTGCTAATAGCCCATTGTTGTATTCCGGTGACTTTGGAATGATTGTTGGAATGTTCTCTCTTTTTTTATTGTAAAAGCTCACAAACAAACAAACAAATATTCATTTTTTTATCAGAATTTTTAGAAACAAAAATATTCCAACCATTTGTGTTAATACTGTAGTTTGGAACTTTTAAAGCATTTGGTGGAATGCTTGCACTGAATCACCTCGTCATCACCATTGGAGCAGATTTAAAAAGAAAATTGATGGGAAATGTTGCTTTTAATTACCGCTTCCTTAATGTACATCTAATTGAAAGTTTTCCCCTGACTGAATACAACATTCTATTGTATGGTTGTAACCCGGTATAGGGCAACCAGCTAGCCAAACCGATTGATTGTATGAGAGTAAATTACGGGCTAACTTTATCTGAAAATTTTGTTAAATTTTTCAGCAATGCCTTAACTAGTATTCAACCGGGCTATCCGTGTAAGCCAGCAACATTGAACGTTATTACATTTTAAACACGTTATTCAATTAACAAAAATCATAAAATCATTAAATAACTTTTCTATTTTCCATTGAAGCAGTTATGTCACCGCAACACTTAGTCGTTTTCGAATTGTAACTTATGTACTTTAAAAAAATTTCACAAAAGAAATTGTTTAGTCACAGTTATTAGAGATTTTTTACCAAGTCTGACATGAAATTTTCAGAATTTTTATTCGAGGTATCTGAACTATATTGAAGTTTCAGTTTGAATAAAGATCTCTACAGGGGACCGCGCTCTTTTTTTTATTCATAAAGAACGGCCTGGCCGTATTGCTAGGACCGCGCTCTTCCTCGTACTAAAATACAGAACGAAGTAAAATTATACATAATCTTCAAATAAACATTATATTCAGATTTATATTGGAAGAAAACGATACTATTTAATGACCCTAAACACAATTTAAATGTATAAATAACGTAGACAGGTTAGTCTTCTGTAACGGCTTTTAATTCAAACTAAATTACCAAAAACTTTTTGCCAGTTGTCACCAATAACATAGCTTAAAATAAATTATGTTAGAAAAGTACTCGCGGTCTAAAGTTCTAGTAACTATGGGAGGCATTTTGTAGTGAACAATTTTATAAAGAACTCCAAATATTATCTTCTTTCTTGACCCAACGACCTCTTAGGGTAATGCCGACCATTGCTGGCCTACTAGACTTATTGGATACCGCATACTTGGATAGTCAGTCCTCACAGATAAAATTCGAACTCCAGTACTGTCGTGGTACTTAAAACATTACATTTCATGTTAATCCATTTTGTTAACAAAAAGTATGTTAGCTTTAAAGAAACATAACATGACATTGGGTTAAAATTGAGGTGACACATTTACATCGATGGAAAGAAGAAAAGCTAATTGAATTTTCATCAGAACATTGAATAGAAATTACGCATTAAAAAGTTAAATCCACCAAAGTTGCTAGCTACCCAGATCGCTTGCAAAAAACACAGTTTCACTTATTTGACGGCACACGAGGTTAAGATCGAAGCTAAACATTCTAATTGGTTCATCTAGCTGCACCAGCCAGTAATGCCCGTAACCCATGGTTACGGGCTGCCATCAAATATGAACTATTTTTTACTGATTTTACTAATTGCCTTAAAGCGATTGCTTGTTTAAAAAAAGGGAATTTAAAAGGTATAAAAAATCGAAAAATAAACAAAACAAAGTTCTGACATAACTCAGCATTAACATAAAAACATTTGCAATAATTATCATTTGAAGCACAAGTCACTTAAACCACTCTCGCTAAATCACACTTAGCTAGTAACACTTACAGAACCGCGCAGCATTTTACAATCTTTTGCAGATTTTTCTTCAACCACTTAATCACTTCACAACTTTCGTATACGTGCTACTGGTCCCAGTAGTGTAAAGTATGAACTGATTTCCACCTGAACACTGCACTCACTCGATCAGCTCGATCTCGAGTAAGCACCACCTGCTCGAATGCTTTCGCTTTTTATACACCACCCATCATCGAAACTCCCGCCATGCTGCATTGTTGCTGTTGTTGCTGCAGAACCGTCACCGACAGCGATCCGAAAGCGATGAGATGAACGGCGGGGTTGTGGTAATGTCGCGACAGATCCGAAACCGAAACGGAAACGAACGTACGTAAAGCTCTCCCGCTTTTTTTCCCAAGAAAGCGCTCACCGTCTTCACTTCCTGCCCAAATTGTTGACACCACATGGACAGGGGCTTTTGTCACTTCGTTCGCAGTGTGTCTTTCAATGGTGGCCGATTCAAGCCGATTCTCCACGTGGCCCAGGTGTGTTGCGTATACGCATCAAGTAACTGCGCTTCCTGCAGCAATGAATCATCAGCGTGCGTTGGTCATTGTTTTTGAGGCTCGTCGTTGGCCAGTGTGTGTTGTTGGACGGTTGCTTCGGTAGCCCGTACCGATCGGACAGGGCACGGAACACATCCATCGCGAAAACTGGGGGTTTGCTCCACAGAGAAACAAATTGGTGTCCAGGGTCAGTTCTCTGTAACCTTCACCGTGGATTCACCGGCAGTACCATAAACAAGCATGGTCCGATGATTTGTCGCTGCTCCCTGAATTCTTTCTTCTTTTCTGTGGGGTGCTTTTGTAGAGAGTTCAAAGAGCTGTACTGTACACATGTGAACACCTGGACCGTTGACAACGACGCCTAATCACACTTTGTTCTGTACACATTCCATACCATGTTGGTATCTTTACTAATTCAAGGATTTTATGTAAATGGACAAAAACTCATTCATACGTAAAGAGGCTGCGTAATATGAGACATCAACAGGGAAACTTCCTAGTGCTGTGGAAGCTAAATTATTGTTGAGTCTTTAACATTGGCTGGAACTCTGTAAGTCTTTGGACAAACGCTGTGTTCTTAGTACTATGGCTATTCAAATGTAACTTAGTCGAGCTTTAAATCTCTAATTTTTAAAAAGTTAGATTTTTTTGATGTCACAACATTTATTTAACTTTATTTAAGTTTTTTATTCTTAATCAACAATATGATAATTTTTAAACGAAACCAAAATCGATGTAGAAAGTTAAGATATTGAAGATTGAAAACTGGGGATAAAAGTGGGTTTAAACTATTGTCCGTCACTGACGATCTTACTAATAGTCTTTGACGACAAGATCTCTCGGTAGATGAGGCTTCTGGAACGAGGAGCCTTTTGGTAGATGAGGCGCTTTGGACGATTGGGTTCTTTGGTCGTTGGGGTCACTTGGAAGACAAGGTCCATTGGGCTAAAGGACCTTCTATACTTCAAGGTCCTTGTTATACTCTGGTTAGACGAGCCTTGACCACGACATATTTTTGACTATGTGGTCTTTCGATAGATGAGGCATAGGCAACAAAGTCACCTTGACTACGAGATTCCCCTTCAAGATAAAATGAGGCCTTTTCGATTACGAGGTATCTTTAAATTTGAGGATAACGGCGTGAGGCACTCTGGTAGTAGATGCGACAGCGGCACCGTTCTTCACACGGCATGACCAGGGATCAAATCTCATCTGGGCAGGAATGGCAGGCATAACCCTAAGAGGTCGTTGGGTCATGAAAGAAGAAGCTTGGACCACGAAGTCCTTGTGAACAACAATGCCTCTTGGACTGGAAGTGAATCCCTTCAGGGGAGGAATACTGTAGTAAGATGTGGCACCTTGAACAAAGATCATCGATCAAGTTCAAGGCATCTAGACAACAAATCTCCTGGGATAAGGCTTTCACCTTGCCCACTGACCTGGAAAACCACTATTCTCTTGAGATGATACATAATTCACCACCAAAGATTCCCATATTCAATTTGAGACATCTGACAGGACCATTTGAATTGCCCCTTTTTCATCAACAAAAATTGGTGACTAATCCATAAACTTACTCTTCCATATATCAATATGGCCGACCATAATAGTCTCAAATGTCTTATAAATTCCTACTGTCAAGCTAGATTTTGTGAAGGCAATACGTTTGTATGAGGAAAAATTATGATCTCATGGCCTTGATATGCTCGATTTTCGTCAAACAATGGCTGACAATCTCCCCATCATCAAATAGCATTCAGCAAGCCGTCTTGTTGCACATTTTCTTCCTGCATCGAGTGACTTTGTAAAAACCAACATTTTTGGTATAGTTTTCGATCTTCTTGAACGCCATTTCCACGCAAAAAAAAAAGAAAATATTACTTCAAAATATAATATAAAAATTTAAATCATTGAGACCATATATTTCCATTTGCTCGTCAAAAGCACGTTAGCCTGTGACCCAGTTCTTTCACCTTCTCAGTCTATCTCCGTTTGAAATTATGGAAATAGTAAACAACACCCACGTGTTAGACCCATAAGAGAACTCACCCAACCGCTGCTAGACGGCGCTATGGGGAGAATTGGTAAGCCGTGTGTGGACCATTTGCAAGAGGCAATAGAAATGATGTAACAGAAACCGTTTTCGAAGCGGTTCTTCATGCGTACAAGGTCAGGCTAGGTTAATGGCACAGCATTCCAGCACTCGTACACCCCCACCTGGAATAAGGTAAGGTGACCATAAAACAGTAGCCAGAATAATTGTTCAATAATACTGAGCCACTAGAGCATTAGTAAGCTCTTTCATTTTGATTTTTCCTGTACGCACCGAATGGCAAATGCAATTGCTCTGCGCTAAGCGCTCGACAAATAGTTGGCCGCACAATCGGCAGAACAATTACCCTGATACTGCATTTTCACACGCTTAAATCTTCGCGCCAAGATGTGGGACCCGGCGCACCGGGGTGTGGAGTATATTTATGACCACAACCACCCCTAGACCCACCTAGCCCCCTTCTTACCCACCTAGTTCTAGTACAGAGTGGTGGTGACCTCTCTCTCTCTCTCTCGTCGAATGATGTCACGGTAAACATGCGCGTCGGTTCTTATTGCACTGTTGTACGGCGCAGTAAACCGACCGATTAAAACAAAGAGACTTGAATGCATTTTTTACTAATCCATCACAAAGCGCCATACAATTGTCATCATACAAACAGAATAGATCAACCCAAAAATCAAAACACCGCGATCAATTTCGACAACAGTGTATTTCGCCGTCCAGCCGGTTTTCTCTTGCTTGCTTTACGGTATGTATAAATCGTACTGTGGTGCTGCATATTTCACGGTGTACAATGTTCCGCCACGCATATATGTTCATTGCTTACAGCTCTAGTGCGTGGCAAAAGTAACAAAACTACAAATGAAATTACGATTTCTGTAAGTAAGTACGGTGGCTAAGTACTCGGTAACGTATGACTGCGTGTGTGTGTGTGTGTGTGGGGAGGGGCATTTCTATCGATACGAAATACTTCTTTAAGAAACAATAAGGAAAACAAACAATCTAATCCAGGGAGAGAGGGTCGATTTTTCCCCCGATTGAGCAAAGACTTTCCCGAACGAGCAGCATGACCCACGTGTTATATCTCTGCCTGCCGCTCGCTCGCAAGTCTTCTTCTAGTGTTTCGCTTTTAGCTGGTTCTTAGCTACCGTTTTTTTGCGTTGGGGGGGGGGGAGGATTTTTTCAATATATTATATTTATATGCATATGTATAAATAAGTTTACACAGCGCCCAACGGCGCCCATATTTTGCCAGTCACATGTCCGGTTTAATCGGTAATGGTCGTCTGGGACCGGCTTGCGCTGGGTTAGAAACGGTATGGCATACAAAACATGATTCATTCTGGAATACTTGGTTTCACTGTCCCTTCTTCTGCAGACTCAGATTGGCGCCGCCCCAAACAGCAACCGCAACAGCCATGCTGTTCCTCGTGGTTGCGCGCCATGCTCTTTCTCTCTCTCTCTCTCTGCTTGAATTTTCAAAACACAACGGTTTTCAACAACACATCTACGTTCACGAATGTTCTACCTATATTTACCTTTCCGTTTTATTTTACTTCGGTTGCGAATGTATAAACTCATCCCTCGACAGGCTCCGTGTTGTTTTCGACTAGCATGCAAATATATTTACACTACGGGATGGGGGGATGTCTGGGGTAGGCGTGCTGTGCCGCCGGTGGAAGGCCCGGACAGCACACCAAAAAACACGTCAATTTTGTTAACTGATTCAATCCGATTCCACGGTATGGGACAACGACGACAACAAGGGTTTGGTTAGTCTTGGCGATCGCGGTTCACGGTCGCAGGGGTTAGGCTAGTAGCTTGATAGTAGGAGGTCTTACAAAACTAGGTATAGTAGTAGTTAGTGACTCGTGCTTCGTAAGTTCAGGCGATAAATTCGATACACACATACACAAAACGGATAAGGATGCGGCCAGAACAGTTTTATCGGAAAAGCGGAATTATCTGCGTTGCCTTGAACGCTAGCATTCCTTGGACACACGCGGTATGTACGTACACAGTGCTTTGTAAGTACCTTTGGAATAGTGGCCAACTGTGGCGACTGGACTAAACAAAAGCTGCAACCCACCCATCTCGGGAGTCGGGTCGTTAAACGTACAAATGTTACTCAAATATCTGTCCCTAACCTGCAATGCTGCATTGCGCCAATCCATTCTTATTGTCTTATCGTGTTAACAGCTCGCTATATGCATCCGAGTTCCGAGAAGGTGTAAATTGAGATAAAACATAGGGGCAACAAAAAAAGTGCAAGTTCCTTTCTGCTTTTGCAAGACCAGCTTGCGCCTAAACACACCCACATCACCACCGGTGATGCCGCAAGCTAACCCAAAGATGCTTTGAGATGCTTTGCAGGCTTCCAAAGGTGTTCGTTCACCCAAAAACAAATATAGCAAATAAACCAATAGGACAACATTATCCTGCCCAAGTGTGAGTGGGGCAGGAATCAATCATCGCCCCCGTCCAAAAGCGTTTCACACCTTCCAAAGTAACAAATGGTTCGTACTGTCCTCACGACCAGCCACCTCGCTCAGTGTGTTGTTGCCTGCACTGCGGAAGTCTTCGTATCCATCACCGCCGGAGATAACAAGCAGCTCTTGGTGGGACGTCCGATTACTCGATTTGTTGGCTCCCGCTTGGTTTTGGGAGGCGGTGGACGTGGATACGCTTCCTCCCTCTTGCACCGAATCCGTCTCACCGTCCTGGGATTCAACGAACGTTAAAAACCGAACATGCCCCGTATGTCCGTGAGGAAGTCCTGTAAAGAAAACGGAACATATGGGCTCAGAAACTTCTCATTCTCTGTAACTCTGAAATAAAAAGAGACCCCATACCCGTCACTGCCGGCAGTGATGACCCTTTGGCAACGTTGTGAGCCGCTATCGTGAGCAGCACACCGGCGCTCGTGCCTACCCAGATCAGATCCTTGCACGCGAGCAGGGATGTAACGCGCAGACAGGCGGCTTTATGCTGCCGGATGATATCATCACAGTTCGAGAGCATCTTGTTGACGGATGGTGCTAAATTTACCTCAAATATTATCTCAAAGCTGAAAAGCGGAAATGGCGCATGAGAGTCACTTGTACTTTTTTGCAGCAACAACCTTTCAGCTTACCTTTCATGGTGGCAACATTTGATGTGAGCCGAGTTCTGAACCGAAATCCACACGTAGTCGTTTAATACTGTCATATTAGTGATTGGTTTTGAGTCGTTCGATATCTGTATCTGGCTGTCGATCTGGACAGAGGAAAGCCGAAAAGCGAGTTAAGACAACCTCTCCCAAAGGGCGGACGCGGTCACGCGAATGATTGATCAACTTACTTGTAAAGTTTTCGTGTTTAATACTTTTATAGTTCCCTGTATTGCGCACCACAGCTTCCCGTGTACGTTCAGTAGCTTTACCACGGGATTGGTAACCGTGCCAACCGTCACCGTCAGCGGAGAGGATACGTTCCATCCACCTGTAGTGTAGTAGGACACGAGTGTGCATTAGTAAGCCTTAACCCTTCCTTCAGAGAGGTGATCACCATACTCACTTCGATCCCTGGAGTACACACAAATATCACCGTTCGCCAGGGACACAAACACACGATTATCTAAGTACAGTATGGAGTACACTGCGCTGACGTGCGGTATCTTTATCTTGTTCTTCTTGATCCTAATGTTATCCGTGCAGTTGTACACGTGTATGCATCCGTCCTCCGTACCGAGCCACATGGTCGACTGCTGATTCTCCGACTCGTCCCCGGCGTTCGTACTGGCCGTGGAGTCCTGCTGCCGATGGTTAGCCGTCAGCGAGCTCGTACACGATCCAGTGGACACAACCCTATCGGGCTGACTTTCGGCATCGGAGTCCTCACTCGAGCTGCCCGAATCTAGCTGAACGTTAGATTCGTTGTTCGGCAGCGATCGATGCGTACTGCCGCCATCGGTTGACTTGAACGAACCCTTCCGTTCGGCCGTTTTGGAAGGCGAGTTGACTACGGAATTGTTCGGTCTGGTCGGGGCACTGTTCATAGCCGAGTCCACGATTGATATATTCACATTCATCAACGATGAATTCGAGGCCCTACAATCCAGGTAGTACATATTGATTACTTCAATTCGAAAAAAGTCACCACCGAGCTTCTCTTACCGTTCTTCGTTCGCTGGTACCGAGGCAACGCACAGTATCCGCGCATTACACACCCCGTTGCAGCTGGTCACGGACGGTTCCGGAACGAGGCTGAGCACACACACCTGCCCCACGTACCCATCGCTATTGCACACCCAAACGTCCTTCTGCACACCGAGCGTCGGTGAGGCACAGGTGAATTGAAGACCGGCCCGTGTCTTCCTT
Source organism: Anopheles stephensi (assembly GCF_013141755.1). NCBI lineage: Eukaryota > Metazoa > Arthropoda > Insecta > Diptera > Culicidae > Anopheles > Anopheles stephensi. Next base: position 49,520,926 of record NC_050202.1, read on the forward strand.
ATCGGTACGGATACGAAGAAGTCCGGTATCTGGCATCGCTCCATACTGTTCGCGAGCTTCTGCTTTGCCTCCGCAAATATCTCCTCCCATTGGGTGCGCTTTTCCGGTTTCGAAAATACCACCGTCATGTTTTGGATACCATTGCTGTAATCGAACGATAGAGAAGCGGGTTATAATTGCTACCACCATCTGGAGTTACTGTGGCAAGCTTTCACTTACGACGTGTTCCACGTTAACTCCAGCACGTTCAGCTGCGCATCGTTCGTTTGGCGTTCCGCAAGCTGACGTTGAACTTCGCGCTGCAGTTCACGGATCGCTTCCTCCAGGACTCCGTGAGGACATCGTAAGCTGGCGGCTAGGTCTGTGATCTGTATGAGCTTGCTGCTGTCCTCCGAAAGATGCTCTATCTCCTTCATGATTCGTCGTACATTTTCATCTTTAGCTACAATCATGAGAAAACAATTGTTACTTGTTAGAATCACTGATTGTTACTCTAATCGTACATTCAACTTCGGCTACATGGTCATAACATTATCCATGATGTAATAAGATTGACTTGTCCTGTGCTTAGAAACTATTGAGAAGGAAATCACCAGAGAGGCTTTAGGATTGAAAAAGTCCGCATCGTTCAGCATTGAACTCTCTCAATGAACTCCTTTTTAATTACGGTTAAACTTTACTATCACAAAGCGTCTGCCTCCAAAGAAAATGGAATACTCTGTCTACTCTCCTATCTGGACCTTGAGAGGCTCTGACGAGGAAACTACATGGACCATCGTCAAGCAATTAATTCAGATTATGGCAGATAATTGAGACCCGTGAAGCTCATCATTGTAGCAGAGCCTCTCCAAAAGGTCGAGCAAGTGACACAAAAGTCCGGGGGACATAGGTGATCGCTCGAAATCTGTGAAAATGAGCCCGTTTAGGATCAAAAGTTTCCACCGACAACAAACACGGACGTCGAGGTGGGTGCAAGGGTCCTGGATGCGAACCAGTTGCAGCCTGCATGTAGCCGGAGAAAACTTCTCCACTCCAAACTTCTGTTAGGGCTCTAAAATTCGCGCATACATCCCTTACAAATGGACCCTGACATCTCTGAAAACTGACAAAAAGCCACCAGTCACATGCTAAAGGAAGATGCTCAGTTCGATTTTTGGCATGAATTTTTGTTGAAAAACTATCGAGCGCCGGTGTGCTAGTCATGTCATGCGAATGGCACCGAACGACCCAGCTCGTAAAGCATTTTTAGATCCAAATTGAGAAAAATCGCCAGCGTTCATCTTAATGCCAGAAAGCCCGAGATAATGGATTGACATTTGCCGACGCTCGACCGTGAGCGATTTAGAAGACATCTGCCGCAGGATAAGGCCTCGAAGTGATTATAGCGCTGGATAAGTAAGTAAGTAAGCAACTATCTTAACATAACACGATAAGATTAACTTTCGTGTTTAAACCCTCGTATCGGCGGTCTCACATAACCCGACGCGAGTCACGATAAAAGGGTGAAAATAACCAATAGACTTTAAACACTGTCACCACGAGCGTCATAAATCTAGTATCTTGCGAAGAATTTGAGTGTGTGTGTGCGTGTACGTAGATTTGAAAAATGCACTTCCAACCATTACGCACGGAAGACGGCTGCATATCAAGATGCGACATGCGAGGTAACATTATGCACACACCGCGTCATAACGGCAGGCGCCGCGTTTACCACGAAAATCCGTTATCAATTCCATTGATATAACCACGTACCGTACGCGCTGTGCAGCACCATACTGGAGGGTAGGTACCGCTCCATCGTTACTTTATCTAAGTCTAGTTTGTAGGTGATAGTATACTGGCCGATTTGTGCCATTGGAACTCTGCGGCAGTAGGCATTGCCGATCCAGCGGCAGTCCGTCTGCAACGCTCTGACCGTCATCACCTGGACCCGCGTCCGTTCTTTGCGAGGAGTTAAAGTTCGTCCACAGTGTCGCGCGCGCCATCTTAAGATGCCGAAAACTGCCGAAACCAAGTTTGTCAACTCACTCTTCCTGACCAATCTCATCCAATCGCAGTACGGTGAGTCGGAGGTGAAAATTAAGGCGTACGATGTCGAACCGGCCTCTGCCGATATTAACGATCCGTACGCCAGATCGTCTATGAACCGGATCCTTATCAAGTGAGCATACCAGTATCTCCTGAGTCCTCCTATTGGTAATTCACGACTGTCTTAAACAACCATTCCTTCAGATACACCTCCAAGGAAAATCCCACCGATGCGGTCATTACGTTTGTGGCGAAAATTCAACCCACCGAAGGACTGCTGGTGGACCAGTTCAAGAAGGCGGATGTGTTCGAGAAGGAGATTCTCATGTACAAGTCCGTACTGCCCAGCATGGTGACGGCGATATCCAAGCTCGGTAGCGTCGTTGAACTGGCGCCCCAGTAAGTATCACACTTTCATCGATGATCGATTGTTGGAATGCTGACGACCGTCGTGGGTCAGCTGATGCGTTCTGCAGAAGCCATTATATAATGGCAGATTGAATTGAACTCTTTGGGTGATTAGACGTACGATATGGTCGTGTGTACCTCTAGCGACTGCGGCTCGGAAATCGCTCGAGTACACCGAACAAGAGGTCATAAAACCGTATCGGTGTGTCTGCAGACAAGAAGGGTATTCGTTTTTGTTGTTGCTGTTTTTGTACCTTACCTACGTACAAGCATATCGTTATCTGCAGCAACAGATAGCCGACAATTCGAAAACTACCTCGCCGTTGATAATGGGCCCAGCACCATATCGGGTATCAAAATGAATAAGCGTGTTTTGGGGCGCCCTCACAATTGACAGCCGATGACTAACATGACTAACACATATTGGGCGGGCAGGATTGATCGTGGGGATCTAGCAATACCTCCACTATTAGATTAGAGAAGTTACATTTTAATGAATCACTAGTTCTCCTAAATCAATCTTTATCTAAATACAATTTCAGACTAATCTACTCCTCGGAGACACCTTCGGATCTGGTCGTGCTGGAGGATCTCACCGCGCGCGGTTACAGTGTAGAAAATCAAACCCTCGGGTTGTCCTACGAGCAAAGCAAAATGGCGATCGAGAAGCTGGCCTTCTTCCATGCCGCCAGTGCTGCCCTGCTGCCGGAGAATGGGCCACTGTTTGCCAAGTTTAGCAAGGGTACCTTCCACAACGAGCACAAGGATAAGCTGAGCTATTTCCCGGACGCGATGCGCACTGCCGGTGAGATTGCGGCCGAGCTCGGCATTAGCCAGCCCATGGCGGAAAAGCTTCAGAAGCTGCCGGCCAAAACGCTGCAGAAGGCCATCGAAGCGTACGAGAGTGATTTTAAGGGTTTGAAGGTGCTCAACCATGGTGACTTCTGGACCAACAACATTCTCTTCAAGTACCAGGGTAACGAGCTGGTCGATGCTATCTTCGTAAGTTGATGTCACCTTATCGTTGCTAAAGGATTTTGTTCTAACAATGTCTTTCCCACAATCAGGTTGACTTCCAAAACTGTGTCCTCGGGTCACCGATCATCGATCTGGTGTACTTTTTGGCCTCTTCACCTGCCTACGACGTGCTGGAGAAGCATCGCGACGAGCTGGTGTACATCTATCACGAAACGCTCGTACTGTTGCTACAGAAGATGGGCTACATGAAAGCCGTCTCATCCTTGCTCGAGTTGCAGGTTGAGCTGCTAAAGCACGGAGCTCTGCAGGTGATCTATGCCCTAACCGTTTCGCCATTTTTGCGCACCAAGGATGCACACAACACGCCACCGATGCAGCCAACGCTTTACAATCCTAAACAATCGGTGAACGTTAAGCAGGTCCTGTGTGCTCACGCGCCCAGCATTGTGGCGCAGCTAAAGGCGTACGAAATGGTCGGGCTGCTTGACTGGGGTGCAAACGAAAGCAAAATCAAGGGCCTGATGTCACGGTTCCAGCGTTAACAGCCGATCAAGGAAGGTTTCAGTTGCGATCAAGGTAATGGTGAGAATAAAAAAAGCGTATTAAGGTTCTCCGTGTACTTACATTTGACTATCTCCAAATCGTCCAGCGAGATCTTCGTGAGATACTTGTACTTGTTCGTATCCAACGTAGACGCTACGCTTCCCGGACAGGTCCTGCAGTAACGAGAATTTCCTTGTTAATTTCCATTACCTGAAATGGTGATCAACCCCAACTTACATGTTAGTCTTCCGAATCGTTCCACTCCTTCGCTTGATGCTCGTTATCACTAGAAGGTCGTTGAAGAGGAAAAAGCCTCGCTCCTTGCGCGTCACCTGCCCGGACGGCATCGACACCAGATCGAACAGCAGGAAGGCACGTTCCGGCGTTACCAGATCGTTCATGCCCTCGATCACGCCCTCCAGCTCGCGCAGGGCCGTCTCGCGTTGCCCATTCTCCAGCGCTTCCTTCTCCTTGCAGTTCAGAAACATAAGGATGTCGTGCACTAGCTTTAAAGCTTCCTGTAACGGTTTCTGGTCCGGGTGTGTCACGTCCGTGTGCTTAATCAGTCTTGTGAATATAAGTTCGTAGCTGCAATGGAACCAACACAACCCAACATTGTATTATCCCAACCCAAGTCACAAATCGGGTGTCCTTGTCCGGGACCGATACATACTTTGGAAACTTTTGTACGGGTTTGATCAGCAGGTTGTCCAGCGATAGTTTACCCTTGTGTTCCCGGGCCATGGCTTCGAGAAACCTCGCAAAGGCGGGACACTTTTGTCTCGCACTCCGGATAGCGTCCTTCGCCCTGTTCCAGTTATTTACAAACGCGGTGTACGTGTCGAGGATAACCGGGCGGGAAAACTAGGATTGTTTTGGGGTCGAAACGAGAAGCATACTGTCAATAGAGAAACCTTCACCATGTAACGAGGCTACTTACAACGTCCACAAACGCATCGCCAATCATCTGCATCTTGTCCCAGGAGTCTAGCCGACGTCGAAGCTCCTCCAGAAATCGCTCGTGGATGTTCAGAATGGCTGGGACCATGAAAAATATTTCATCCACCGTTTGCACATCCACGAGGCCAGAATTTTCGGGAGACTTTAGTTGATTTAAATATTTCTGGAAAAAAGAAATCAGATGGCAGACTTGCTACAGCGGTTCAGGTTTGTGCATGCTTTTAATACCTACCAGTACTATCGTTTGTAGTGATTCCACGTACGACTTTTCCGTGTTGAACAGCTCCACCACCACGTGAGTTCGCGTATCCTGGAAAATAGGAACCAACCAGTGCGGTACATATTAGGTCAACCGTTCGGTAGCAAAAACTTCTCCGTCAACACCGTTTATGATTGGACAAAAAGTTCATTCAAGGACCCGTCGGATCGGATCCGCATCCCGAGCTTCGAGAGGCCAACAATACATCAGCTCGTGTCACCCGTGTGTCCGATGTGCGGAACGGTAAAATCGGTAACTGAATTAAAATCTCATTCCTGTTAAAAGCTTTTCATGTTGCAGTAATTGAATTTCCTTCCCAACTTTTCGCAAAGGGGGGTAGTGGTCGACCCCGAGGACCGTAAAGCGACCAGGACACGGACGGCATGCGAAGTGCAACGCCCAGAGTGCCACGCTGCCAGTAAGGCAGCTCGAGGCAACAAACTCTACCGGCCCGATAAACGAAGGCGGACGGAAGTGGTTGAGTGAATTGATGTGAATAGATCGATCGGATGGATGGATGGATGCATTAAAGAAGAAGAATAGGGTGATGCATGATTTGGTGTTCAGGAAGCCCATGGTTGTGGTGCTGTAAACTGCTGCCAGCGACATCATCCGGCGGGAAGGTATGTCGATAATGTTGCTCACCGAGGGTAGCTAACAGAAGCAAAATGCACTCACAAAGCAGCCACGCCATTTTTCGTCGTTATGGTTGGGTTTCGCTGTTCAGAATCGTGAAATGGGGTAATTGGGAACTTAAGTAGATTATTAATAAAAGAAACAAAAGGCCACTAACGTGACCGGCCGTTATAACACTTCTAATTTGTGTTTGGTCATGATTATTTTTAAATTTCTTCTGAAGACCTAATTTTGCAGGATATAAAAAAAAATTAATCCTGTAAAGTCTACAAAAGGAAACCTGGCTTGGTAATGGCTTATTTTTTTCGAAATAAATTTACAGCAATTGCGGGACGATTACTATTACAATATCCGAACCACGCCAAGATTACGTTCAGGATAAAGTAGATTATGTTCAAACAGAACTAGAATCTATTGCACTATCTTGACTGCTTTCAAGACACAGTAAAATCGCGTTTAAAACATTTCAGAACTGAAATACATGAGTTGTGAAATTTCTAGATTTCTAGAACACTACACTTATCTAGGTTCAAAATAGAGCACATATAACAACCAATGGCTGATCAAAGCTGCTGGAGGCCCTACGCAAAATGAAAGTTAGAAGCCCCTAACACGTCGAATCTGCTGACTGTCAAGTAAAGATATCATACCCCTGATGGAGTTTCTTCTTCCTTGGCACTACAACCTCAAAAAGTCTCGGCGCGCCATTTCTGGCTGCGTTGGAGACGATCTGGATTGGATAGAGTTCGGGGCCCTCTAAATGGTCGAGGATCCCAAAATTGAGCAATCTGTTTTTAGGAAGAAACCCTTTGGTTCCCCTTGAAAGCTCGAAGTTCCGTATCAGCTTAGTTTGCTTATACTATTATCTCTGATAACAAAGTAGAAGTTAGAATACGCTACAAACTGATCCAACTACAGCCTAAGAAAACGCCCCCACTCTAAATATCAGTCGCGACGGACGAAGCTGGGATTCAATAGAACGTTTATATACCCCGTACTCACATGGCGTGAAGCGTCTCCAAAACTTACAAAACCCTATTAGCCGCGTTCGAGAGGAAGATGTTAAAAAGGATGTAAGGTCCCGCATATGTAGAAAGGTGATCGAGGAGCGGTTACACTGACCAGTTCTACAGACTGTCTGATCTCACCATCGTGCTACTAATTAGACTCGCCATACTCCGGTAGACTGGTCATGGCATGTAAATGACACCGAACGACCCAGCCCGTAAAGTCCTTTCAGGCCGTCCACACGGACAGTGGAGGCGTGGTAGGCCCACACTAAGCTGGAGTGATGGCGTTGATGCATCCAAGATAATAAGAACGGCAAAGATAATCAATAGGCAGACGACGGCGAACTAAGGAATTGTAGGGTCCTCACAAGTTAGTAAGTAATTAAGAAAGTCATAGCTGAAGTATCAGTGTTTTGAAAAGCTTCCAGAAACCAAGAAATATTTGAACAGATTCCTCTTAATCTCCATAAGAATTGATACAGTGCAACAGGTTCTACATGTGGAAAAACGACGAACTTGTTAAAATCCTTATTGAACCTCTTCAAAAACTCAAACCAAAACGGATCAATAAAACAATAATGTTTACAATGTGTTTGCTCGGCACTATGCACAGACCGATTGCAACGTCATAACATGCTCACCAGCAACAACCCCAACAAACACTTGTTGATGCAGTACCATGCGGTGGTACTGCAGTTTTGACGAACTACACAATATCAACCATTCCATTCCAAGGGTGACGACTTTCAACTTGACTGGTGGTTTGCTGTTTTGCTGTATAAATAGCGCAAATTATGTCAAACCCTTTGTGATGACCTTCACCTGTCGCTTGCCACCGTGCAAGGCATCGCAAGCGGATCTGGACTAGCTTCAAAACTCGAATGGCAACTCACAACTCAGCTTCTCCACAAAGCACTATCCTTCCTTTCGACCGCTTCACTTACATTATAACAACTGATAACGTTGTGCCACATGGTGTTTTCCGACACGGATTTCGGTGTCCGCTCCGGATCATCTTCCGAATCGGAGCAGAAGTTGAGTGGCATCATTGCAGGTGATGGTTTATTCCGCGCGGTAGGTCAAGAAAGCAAGTACCAAGTTTCCAAGTAGCAGAAAAGGATGAAGCAGCAGCAACAGACTTAGCATCAACTATGGCCACACACTGTTCCTTCAGGAGGAGGATCGGTATATTTTCTCCCTCTTAAGAATTCATTGCAATACATCCGTCACACAACTTTTCACAGTCGCACGCTCACACATACGCACACGAGGACGCATTTTAAAGGAAGTTTTTCTCTGTGTTTTTCTTTTGCGCTAAAAAGCCTTGAGGGCCTTTGTCGAAGCTTCACAACAAACACGTCGCCTTGCATAAACAAAAACCACCAACATTATGGCGTTCAGTGAACACGTTTTGCAAACGTCGTCGTCGTCGTCGCTACTCGGGATGCTGGAAGCGTTGACACCGCGCAGGCCACTCACACAAACACACTCGCTCACATACACACACACGCACACCCACACGGCTAGACGAACGTCCCCCGTGTCGTTTTTCTTTTCACTTGTTGTTTTTCTTCCATTTGGCACACAGGTGTATTCTATCTCGGGTCAGCTTCAGCTAAAATGCTACGGCACAAACGTATGCCCGTGCACACTCAACCCCTGCAACCATCATTAGGAACCTTGAACGATCCCCGTGCGACTGCTCGCTGCTCTGGTGGGAATAGAAGGATGGAGAGTTCCAGGTTCCAGTTTCCTTTTTTGAGAAACTCCCACCCTCCAGCACACACGGGAATCACATCACATCGCACTACTTCACTGAGCACTCGGTAGCGAATAGTTTGGCATGGAGATGAGCTGTTCAAAGTCCATGGTAGCTTTCCATTAGCAAAAATATGGCGTCGGATGTGACTGTCACTTCACCTGGGGAAATGTGCCCGGGTACCGATTCTTGACCGATGCGGGGCAAAACTCGGTCACTTATCACCCTAATCACTACAGTAACTATGGCGATGGTGGTTAGATTAGAGCACCCAACACCAGGAAACGGAAATGAAGATGGAAGTCTTTCGAACAATAATCCGCATTCCGCAACAGCTTAACGATCCGCAGGTTTTGTGAGCAGCGGTTCCATCGCGGGACGGAATGCTGACGGTGGCCTTGGCTACCCATCCATCCACCCACTGCTGGTTGTTACCGTGCGTCGCAGTCGGAACGTGTCGATGCGTGCATCGGGAAAGCAGAAATCATAGATCCAACCGAACAGCAACAGCCACAGAAACATTAACGCAAACAGAACTCGCCTGTGAAATTCCGTTTCTGGCGCGTGCGGAGGCATTCAGAATAATTTCCGTCCAGGCGTTTGTAAAGCGGAATTGTTTCACGCCATTTTTTCTTTTGTGTTCCGGTTGTTCCTTTGGCACCACACTACTTCCGCCTGGTTACAGCAAGCGCAACGTAAACACACACACGTTCCACGATCGAGGAGCAACTCGTGAAAACTGCGTTGTACGGCTTGCCGTACACTCACCAAACCGACTCCGACTCCGGGCTGCTGGTAATGCGCTGCGCTTTTCCTTTATCTCTCTACCCCGCTTCCCAGCAGCTTCCATCATCACACACACACGCGCACGATGATGGGTTTTTTTTTTCTCTGCTCCCTTTCGACCATTTATAATGCTAGAATAAGGGAGCTCTCTTTCTATCTTACTGAACGCTCCATCGTAAGCTCGAACGTTATTGACTCTCCTATTGCTATTCAAGCTGCTTGCTCCATCGCTCACTCACACACGCTCACTTCATCCCGAACGACCTCGGGAGACGTTTTTTTAAATGAAATTTTTCATACCATTTTCCACTGTGTTAGTATTCAACTGAAAATACAATAAGAGTCACACAGCATTCCTACGCTCACCAGCTGACGTCTCACTCTCCATTCACCACCCGAAGGTGGCATTCTCTTGTCCATTAGTCAACTTCATCCATCAACTGCTATGTCCGCTACTTTTCCGCACGCACACGTACAGATGGACAGGTCTTTCATTGTTTGAAAGAGCATTGCATCCACTCTGTTGGGTTGCCTGTGCTCCCCTCTCACAGTAGTGCTCTTGGAGGATAATACGGTTGGGAGTTTTCCACCTCAAAACGGGCGATGGAGGCCTACAAACTCAGTTTGTTTGCCCAAACTGACAGTTGATGTTCATTCTAATCGTACACAGAGCGTACTACCAACACCAATCGAACCATTGGCGTGTGTGTTTGGGCTTAATATACTCGCTAATCGACCCGCGGAGGTTTCGGCGAAGGGCCAACCGTACTAGACGATGCCGAAAGACTATTATCAAAAATGTGAGGAAAGCTAGGAAAATTCGAAATCTTCCCGACGAAACTGTTCCTCACCCTACAAACCTCCATTGTGCAAGTAGAAGAAAACCCACCCGTTAGCTAATCAACATTCTTTGTGGAGATAAAAATATGTTACAACAAAACACCTCACCTCAACAACGTACACAATATGGCACCCTCGGCACACGGGGCCTAAGGGAGGCCGGTGGTACGTTAAAAATACCTCCGGTGTAACGACGTACGAAACCATCAATGAAATTTTCCTTTTCTTTTCTCTCGTTGGTCTCGCCTTTTCTAATGCTTTGCTGGTGCTTTACCAGCTGCGGCATCCTACGCACTTCGATCTCGGGAAAATCGTCGTCCACAGACACCTTCCTTCCACACGCCGATGGATGGGTGATGCTTTAGCTCTCTAGTTTACTCCACAGCCAGCTAATGCCAACTCTCGGTCCCCGAGCAAGTACCGCCGTACTTGAAAGTCCAGACAGATACATGCATTTGTCAAAGAAAGAAAAAAACCCGCTTGACGAAACCGACCCTAGTCAGTACTTGTTGATTGGAGCCAGGCGTTCCTTCTCCATTGAACATGAAAACATTGCCAGTGCGCATGTGTCTCGAGGAAGACCTGTACACACACAAACACACACGCGCAAAAACGCAAAACACTGTTCGAGATGGTGGTGTGTGTGTGTTCCAAATCACTCTCACCAAAACACTTCAGGTGGTTCCCAATGCACTGGTAATGGTGGTGCGTTCACCAGCGGGCAATAAGAGTTATTGAACACAACACAATATTAACGAACTTGCGCATGAAACGCTTAAACGCTCTTTGTGACTTAGTAAAAATGGACTCGTACCGCACACGATGCCTACGCATTCGCTACGCAAGTGTAGTAAGCAAAGCAACACATTCGCAAACACTTTTTTTTGTACAAACGACCAAGCGTCTCCATCGGTATAACGACCGTTGGTATAGTGTGAAATGATGGGAAGCGGTAATGGTAGCGATAATGATGATGAGTAAGGTTCTTGTACGAGACGAGGTAGTATTTGTTTTGCAGACCGTGTGCGAATATACTGAATGAAATATTTAGCTCACTACCGAGTGGCAATGTCCTTTGGTACTCCGTTTGCTTGAGGACTTATGCAATTACAGTCTGACTGAGAAGAACCTAATAAAGATCTTTCAAAGTATCTTAAAAATTGAACTATATGTCTTGCCGCTGATCTTGGTTTACATAACGATCAAGCGACACCAGCGCTTAAATGAGTAATACATAAGTAATAAAATCCTCTACTTACCAAACAATTCAGCACAGCTGACGGCAACGCATTGCTAGCATTCCCTCCACTATTGCCTCCGCTGCCCGTCAACTGCTCCGTGACTAGTTTTTCACTCGAACCTTTCAGCAACTCCGCCAACAGCTCCGGAGAAGCGGCCAAACCCTTCGGTGTATCGGGCGTGTTCAACAGTGTGAAGCTTCGCTCCGACGGTGTACGACTATTCTGCGACAATCGAACCTCATCCAGGCTACGCTTCTGCTGCTGCTTATCACTGGCACTCGATCCACTACGCTGCTTGTTGGACTTTTCGTGAACATCCGACCCACCGCGCTTCAGCGACTTGTCCGTAAGGTGGCTGTCGAGCGAAAACTTTTTGTTCTCCAGCTTACCACCACCACCGCCACCGCCAGTGGACTTTTCCGACTTGTCCGAGTCTGTGCTGCGCTGTTCAATGTTGCAAAGGTAACGCTTCGATGGACTGGCGGAATGTGAACTGGACGAATCGGACAGCTTCGAAGGACTCGACGCAGTGCGGACGTGGGTCGGTACTGGTAGGTTGGCGCTTGATTTCCGAGGTTTCGAACCAGCCTTCGCTGCATGTCGATCGTTAGTTTCGTCCATCGATTGGCTACCAGCGCCGCGGTTTCTTGACATACCTGGACTAGGACTGTGATTGCTGTTCATAGTGGGGGGAGAGTAATCATTAGAACGGGCTCAAATTCAGGTTAAATTCTATCCCGATACTTACCCTTCATTGCGCGTTAGCTCCTCCAATATTTCACTGTACTGAACCTTACTCGTTGGTTTCTTCATCTCTGCCTCTAGCATCTGTCCATAGGGTCCTCGCAGAGGACGCTTCGAGTATCGCCGGAAATCGGAATCACCTCCACCAGGTGCGGGCGAAGCACTGGTGCGATCACGGGAAGAAGCTCGATCACTCTCATTATCCGAAACCGAGTCCGATCGTAGCAACAAAGTTTTCAACGTCCGAACAGGTAGCGCTGGAGCAGGCACAGCGTCATCCTTCTCATCCGAGCTCTGGTAGGTAAGACTCTGCCGCCGATTACCCTTCGGCCAGATCGGTTTGCCCGGATCCGAGTCCGGAGTGGTCGGATCGAGCAGATAACGCTCCGGAGAGTTCACCGTATGCTCACGCTCCTTCGCATACTCCACCACGTCCTTTCCGCTAAGATCGGTAAAACTATCGCCACTCAGATCCAAGCTCGAATCCTTTTCGTTCACCACCTGTCCCAGATGCTGCGGGTTCCAAGCAACAGTACCTTCCTCACCCGCGGTACCACCATTATCGTTGTGGTCCGATTCCAGCTCATTATTTCCATCGATCGCGGGCCACTGGATGTAGATGCCTTTCCGGCGCGATTTACGTGACTCCAGCCGGCGCTTCTCATCCACATCGTTCGATAGGCGACAGTTCTGAGGATCTCCCATGTCTTCGTTATTGCTGTGACGTTTACGCACCTCCACAACCTCCACCACATCGTTACCATCGCCCAACACTACGGACACCTTGTGCGTCGCTGCACTTCCATCTACAATCGTCGTAAACTCATTGCTTTCCGGTTCGGTACAAATGATCGAAACGGGTGGCGTACAGATCATCATACCCTCGTCGGACCCATTGCTGCCTTCGTTCAGATCACCTGCACCATCCGACCCAACGCCATCCTCCGACAGCTCAACGCTTTCCTGCGGTTCGATTATTCGGGGCGGTGTTTCTACGGTGATCTTTTCCGCGTGATATCCTTCCTCCGATAGCTCGGCAGGAAACAGATCCACCTGTCCGGGTGTCTCGCTGAGCGCGTTCTCGTTCACTTCCTTTATGCTTCCTAAGCAATCGGTAAACTTGCCGTACTCTGTCGTCGAAGCGTCTATCCACTGTTCGGATGGCCGTGCCGTACTCCACTCGCTCACCACACAATCGTACACGGGCACCGGAATCAAACATGTCGTCGCTTGTTGCAAACATTCGTCATCCTTGGAGAGGGAGGTGGGCGTGATTGGAATGCCTTCCTCCACCAGTGACTCCAGCACCATTTCCGATGCCTGCATCACACTAATGTTTGCCTGCTGCGACACGCTGCCACCCTCATTTTCCACATTCTCATTATGCTCCGCTACTGGGTCTTCTACGATCGTTTCAATGTCGGAGTTACGGTTCGAGGAAAGGTCCTTCACATCGATTCCGTAATCATCCAACGGTGCCAAGTTGATGTTTAATTCCGTTTTCTTTATCGTCAGCTTCGCCACATCCGTATCGTCGGGTTGTGCTCCGGTAACTTCACGATCCAATTGATTTCCACACAGCTCCGTAGGACTACAGCTTCGAGCAGTTTCAACCACCTTGCAGTACTGTCTCGGTATCGTATTACTATCAACGCTTGTCTGCTGTTGATCTTTGCTCTTCATGATACTGTTCTTTAGCGCTCCCAGCGCCGACCGTATATACTTGCCGGACGAGTAGTCCACCTGCGAAAAGGAAGCACTGCGAAAGGGTATCGTTTTCTGCGTATACGACCCGACTATTGTGCGGGACTCGGGTCGCGACAGTTTAGCAAACAGTTCATCATCATCCTTCAACGCCATTTCCGATTTGCATTCCTCCCCGGCAGCAGTTGAGCTGGCTGGCGGTGGTAGCTCGTGCAGTGCTTCAAGATTGGAGGTGCTTACGTTCGCCCGGATATTGATCGGCTTGTGCTCGGCGAGCGGTGAGCTGGGCGTAGACATTCGCTGTCCACTGCCATCGGCAAACCGGTACGGTATGTCAACAGACCGTGATTCTTTCGCCTTTAGCAGCTCGGGTAGGTTCGATTCCGCTCCATGCAGGAAGCTGGTATCGTTCAGACTAGACGTTGACAGGGCCGTATTTCGACGATCCAGGGTACGCTCGACACTGTTCGCATGTTTCGATCGTCGAGGCGGTGGCACTGGTGGAGCTCGGTTGCCTTTCAGTAGCTCCGTCAGCTCACGCAATCGTTCCGTTTTGGTTGCGCCTGGTGGTGGAACAGCATTGCCACTGGTTCCCGGTGCACTGCTGTTTTGCTTGTCCGACGAGCTGGATGTGGTCTTTTTCACTAATCTTTGCAAACGATCCAGTGTGTTGTTGCGCTTTTCCATTATCTGCAAAGAGAAATGCAAGGGATAAGTAATGGGCTGGCAGAAAACTTCGTCGCCTACTACTCGCTACACTTAGTTTAGACACAGGATTCACTTATATGCAGCAGTTCCTGTAGAGTTTTAAGAACATTGAGTTGCTCATACTACACACACTCCGACACGTTCCCAAAATCATATGTTCTTACATAATACAGCGAACATATCACCATCAAACACCTTCAACGGCTCACTACACCGCACTGTGTCATTCCGCTTGTAAACAGTTTTCAAACGATCACTACTCGGCCATCAGAGCACTCGATCATATGGCTACTCTGGCCATAATCAATCCAACCACTGTGAACACTTGAAATTCGCGAACGATCGCAAAAACAACTCACCGATCTGTCGTTGGTACCGCTGCTCGCAGCATGGAACTGAGTGTTGCTCCTTCCAAAGCAGTTTAGCCCTGCGTGATGGGCAGACGGGCTGTCCGGCGATGAGCAGGCGGAACCCGAGTAGCCGAGCGTTTTGGCTGTAGCATAAGGCGACGATGCCGATGGGTAGCTATCATCCGTCGCCGCGCGGCCCAACGGCGTCTGCTCGCCGATACCACCTGGTGGTCGTCCGGGTTCGCCACCAACACCACCGACACTGACACTTTTCTCAGCGCTATTATTAGACGACACAGTAGTATATTTCTGCTGCTGCTGCTGCTGTTGCTGGTGTTGCTGCTGCTGGTGTTGCTGTTGATGATGCTGCTGCTGATGCTGTTCACTATCACCGTTACTATTATTCCGGTGGTAATTGTTGTTGGTATCGCTGCGTCTACTACCACCACCACCGACTGTCACTTCTTGCGATCCTCCAATACCTTCGCCGTGTACCGAACTGCCCGCACCAAGCTCACCCGCGCTGTCCAAGGCGGACAGTAGCGTGCTGATAGCTGCTACCGATTGTAAAGCACTACCGAACCGCAACTCAGCACCGTGGCGTGCCGCTTGATAGTCGTCGCTAGCGTTACTGTCGTTACGGTTGCACTGCGTACGGCACTTGACTGTGGACGGGCGCGCCGATCGCCACTGTTCCTCACTATTGCGTCGGTGCGATTCGGCACTGTCACAGGCGAGCGTTAGCTGCTCAACACCACTACACACACTGTTCAGCTCGTCCGAGGACGAGTCGATGTAATTGTTACGATTCGCGGGAGATGCACCAACACGCGCGGCCACCGTTGATGCGGCTAGCGCTTTGCTACCACCGTCCACCGCAGCTGGCAGCGTGCCATCACCCTCGCTCGCAACAGCTGGCGTGGTGCCGTGGTGCGCCGAACCGGTGGCGATGACGGACGGCCGATACTGTTTGCGTTGCGGCCTACACTCGTGCCCGCACTTATCCGGCCAATCGTCGGCGTGGTCGGCGGCGAGCGGCGTGGCGTTGTGGTGGATGTCGTCCCCGGCCGACGACAGATCGGACGAGTCAATGAAACTAAGATCCTCCAGTTCATCGATCGGACGCGCTCGACCGTGGGTGCCACCGGCAATGACCGTCGGCAGGTTGGCGTCGTTGCCCGCCCGGGATGACGTGCCTGTGGCCGCGCTCAGCAGCTTGTTGCAGTACTTGTTCAGCGATTGCAACCGGATCTCGTTGATCGCGTCACTGCACTTGTGGTTGCGGATGCTGCCAGCTGCACTGCCACCGCTGCCCAACACCGGTAGGGATGATTTGCGCGTTACGTTAGGACGAAAGTATAACGCTTCACCACCTATTTCATCCTTCAGAAAGCCGTTCGGTTTCTCCACCCGGAACGAATCATCCAAATATCCGTACTGTAAGCGTCGAGCGTGATTTGCGCTACGGAACGAACGGTTTCTACCGGTGGCAGTGTGTAGCGGAGAGCTGTCGAACAGCTGCTGACTACAGTCACCAGCGATCGGTGATCTGGATGCGATCGTTGGCGAGCAGTAGCCGATAGCGTCCGACGGGACTCGATGGAAGCTGTACGATTTCACCACCGGCAGTGATGACGGAGGTTGCAATATTCGACGCCGCTGGCCAAACGGAGTTGCAATTGGAGGTGGATGTGCCTGCACTGAGCTGGCAGAAGATCCACCAACCGGACTCTCTGACGTCGAATGCGTCAGGACGCAACCCGCCTGCTGCGGAGAGGTTGATGACGGCCGAGGAGATACAGGAGGCGTCGAGGATAGCTCGTCCACACCAAGATCACTACCTAATCCGCTCCCAATGGAGGAGGAATGTTTTTTCCTAATATTATTTCTACCACCACCAACACCACCATCACCGGACCGTGAGCTAATAGGTCTGGTGGAGTTCGGTCCACTACCAACACCAACACCACCGTCAGATGATATGTTCTTTTTCTCGAAATTATTTATGTTCACATCTTTTCTTCCGCCTTGCCCCTGCTGCACCGGCCAACCGTGCTGCGGTACAAGATGCTGCTGCTGCTGCTGCTGCTGTCGTAGTGCGTTTTTCGAATTTAAATTTAAATCATCACCCCCATTCCGATAGTCACCACCGGTGCTGCCACTTGATATTACGCCGTCACCGTCGACCGTGTCGTGTCCACCGTTTGCACCAACAATAACCAGTGCCGAAAGATCATCATCAACATCGGCATCATTTGCATCATCAAACTCGTTCCTTACATACGTCCGGGCACTGGCAGCGCTGGGCGGTGCTCCATTGCTTCGGACCGGATAGTCCGGGCTTCCTACCTCATGATGGCGCACATCTAGCGTTGCGTTGGTGGAATATCCGATCGATCGGTCATGCGATGGTGGCTGCTGCTTGCGATAGCTTCGAACCTGCTTCGATTCCTGCTTTAGAGGTGATTCCTGAAGCTGATGCTTTTCCCGACCGTTGTGTCGCTTCTTATTGGTGCTCCCGGAACCGAAACTGTTGCTGTAGCAGCACACCACGGTTGAGCATCGGGGCGAAGAATCGGCTTGCTGTTGCTGAAGTTGTCGTACCGTATCCTCGAACAGTTGCTGATGATCGCTCGTACCGTTGCCGTTGTTGATGGTGCCAAAGTTGCTGCCGTTGTGATCACTGTCACCTTTACTGTTGTTGTTGTGCGTGACGCCGTTCCTGTAGCTCGAATCGATCCCCGGATCTGTTCTACAAGTGTAACCGTCACTTCCGTGGTCGTGCGATTGCGTTGACTGACTGAAATTGGTCCCGTTGTTGTTGGTACGACCAGGCGCCAACATTGGATACCTCGGCAGCTGCTGCTGCTGCTGATGATGATGATGATGGCCGTCCGCTCCGGTCGAGCCAACCGATGTTGATGCGAAGGGAGATGATTTTCTATTCTTAGCTGGAGTAACAGCCAAAACGGGAGAGAGAGAGACAGAGAAAGAGAGAGAAAACGATGAAATTGTAGAGAAAATCTTACTTTTTTTTTCTTTCGGTCATTTTCCACCCTTCCCCTTCAATATTGGAGCATGGACTGGGTACGGTGCACATATGCGGAATGCTCCTACTTAACAACTTTCCATCCACGGCGACTACTACCACGATTTAACAAGATTGACCGACTGCACTAGTCTTCGCCGAAAGAATGTGTTTTCCCATTCTTGGCATGCAAAAGTCCAAGTGATGACGAAACGCTCGGAGAACAGAGAGCAGAACAGTGTTGCTTGCATGATCTCCGGCTTCCAAAATCTTCCGCTGGAGCAAAAGGTCGTGCATCATTACGGGGATCCGGGTTGCGCTTCACTTCACTTGCGCTATATTTACTCTTCAATGCCACCGAATGCGGATTCTCGGTAGGTGCACCGCTGCACCAGACATTGAGTCAGTTTTACATGGTGCAGCTGTTCCGGGCGCGATTCACCTGATTGTTGAAACAATGTCACACGCAAATGGGTCGCCAACTAGCGGCCCACTTTAACGCACCATTTGCTGCAGATTTAGACACAATCTAACAGAACTCGTTGCTAGGCATCAAAGAGCGTGGTATGAAAGGGAACTTATAGACTTTTCACCAGTCCAATAATTTATGTACTCTCTACCATCTACAGCTCAGCAGCAGCATCCTTTAAAAGCGTAACCTTTGTCCGGATTTCCTAGAGGAAGCTCGAGGTAAAAAAAAACCGGTGAATTTAATAGCCCACCAGGAGCATCACAACGCTCGCTCGTTCACTCTTCAAATTAAAAATAAAGTTAACCCACCCACTGGAAACATCAACATGCGTGAGGAACACCTACTACACCAACGTGTTCTCCACAGTACGTACGACCCTGCCGCTAGTCAACGATCGATCGGTGTGGTGTAGTATTTCCCAGCCTTGCCGCTTTTGCTCTGCTAAGACAATCATTACTGTGTTCCCTTTTTTTCCCCGTATCGTCGAAGAAGATAAACATCGCCTCACTCGGTCGCGGGAAAGCGTATGGAAAAATAAATATAAAAATCAAAACCCCAAAAGAGCAATGGAAATAGTCGGGAAGAAATAAACGGACGCGCGGGACGCATGGATCGTAAAATTTAATTTTAGTTCTCGCTCCATCCACTGTGATATGGATTTTCCGTTCGAACCCGGCAAAGGCGAGCATTTAGCGCGCACCATCAACAGGAGCATCACGTTGCTGATTGGCGTCCTGATCGGGAAACTGGAATAAAAACAACTCTAACCCCTTAAAATATGTGTTTGTTTGATCCGGAAAAATGGCTACCTGAGGTTGTTGAGGTTAAAACAAATTGTGTGGTGATTTACAACTGACTATGTATCTCACCTAAGCTACTAGGAACTGGCAGTTTGGTACGGGCGAAGCTGTTGGTCCAGGGCATCTCCACGCCACCCGAGCCGATGCAGCAACAGTTCTGCTTATCGCCATTGCTACTAATGCTGCTCGTACCGCCGACACTGTGCACGCTGTTGTCACCGTTTGTGAGCTCGTAGGAAGAAGTAACAGACGCGCGGGAGTTTGCCTCGGTCAAATCGGTCACGTGGTCCGGTTTCCCGCCATCGAGCAGCCCCGTATTGGATAGGCGAACGCCGTAACGCAGGGTACCGAGCTGGATGTAGTCATTTTCCGGGATTGCTCTACATGAGCGAGAGAGAGAGAGAGAGTGAAAAAGAGAGAGAGAGAGAATTCATTTAGCAAATAACGTACGCAGCCAGTTTTACTTCAAAGCGAGAGCGTATATACGCCTTAAAGTATGCAATCCGCACTACACGCTTTTTCTGTGTTCGAGCAGTTTTTCCGTTTCAAGCTAGCTTTGAATTGTTTGGTGTTTTTTTGTGCAATAGTTGTACGATAACTGTTAGCAAATAATTTTAGAAGTATTTTTGTAAAATTTAATTTACATTTTAAACTTCGGTGCATGTTACACATGAATAAGTTTAAACATATTTCATAATCGTTCTGTTCGATTTACTATAACTATTAAAACAAAAGTCAATTTAGTTTAAGTTTATTGTTAATGTAAAATTTGATTCACTTTACGCTTCTGTTCCCCTCAAGAACTTGCAACGGAAGCAAACCGTAAAACAAGGCGTCTGCCAAACAACCAAACACTCACCTGTTCCACATAGCCGATGGCAGCGCTTTCATGTTCCTTCCCAATTTGTCTGGTTGCGGTTTGCTGGTCATATTTTAAGCAATGTTGCATTTTGTGTCATTACGGTATAGAGCGGTGGTGGCGGGTTTCAAATTCGGAACATGCTGATGATTGCCTAAAGAAGAAGGAAAAAAAACACACACACATATTTACAACAATACATTTCAGTACCGGAGTTAGCGGAGTTATTGAATTTATTGCAACACCCGTAGGTGGATTGCAATTACTGTGTCAGACCCGATTGAAATATGTTAATTACATACGGATTATGGTGTGAGAGTGTGTATGTGAATTTGAAAGAAAGAAAATTTATTAATTTAAATAAAATGAGGGTTTTCCAAAATCGTTCTCGGACTTTCAAGGTTTCTTGGTTTATTGGACTCCTTATCAGTAAGAAATTTAAAATTTGCTTTTCGAAATACAGTGGGTCAAACTAATATCCGGACACCCTAGCAATAAACAATTGCTGGACTTTCAGGCCAATTTTCTTGGCCCAGGGCTGGTCAATCATCATTATTTTTCCTTTCTCACCTTTTCCATCTTTTTATGCAGGCAATGCTTTGCAAAAAAAAAAGATTTTATTTTAATCCAAACGGAAATTCGGATGGTAGCATTTTAGATTAAATTTAATCAAACTGCCAACCGTACCTCTTTTGGGATGAGTCAAAGGAATAATTCGTTCGACAAATATTTCATGCAGTGGATGCCACTATTGTTGGTCATGGTCATTAATTTATGTATTCTAATGTGATCTTCACACGGCAGGACTGGGGTTCAAATCCCATCCAGACCGCCTTTCCGTACGTAGAGCTGGCTACTTTGCTACGGATAAAATCAAGTCACAGAAAGCCAGATATAGCAGACCGAGAACTCTTGAGGTTGAAGTGCCAAGGAAGAAGAAGAAGTATCTTTTCTTAACCAACATACTGCAGAAATAAAGCGTAGTTTTATATCAAATTCTGTCTTGGGTTTTGGTTAAATATTAATTATTAATTGTTGAAGGAGATATTCCTTGACCATTTTCCTTGGTCTTAAGACTCTGATATTGTTTCATTGTGCAAGCGATGATAGATCGGCATTAACCATTGATATTCCAGCAGAATATTGGATACCTTAAAATGAATAAATTTAATATGTTGTCAGTATCAAGTATATAGTTGACGCAGTTTTTAATGTATCCTGATCGCTTGTTTTTTTAATAACTCAAAGCACTACACTATACTAATAATTTCATATTGAGTTTTCTACCCATTTCATTAATATTGCTAAGAGAGGCTGTTGATCGGATTTTCGTTTGATTTGCGAAATTCGGCCGATCTGCTTTCTTTGGTCCCTTGCGGCCATTTAATAACCAATTTTCAATCAGGTTGTTTAAAGCAAAATGAATGATTAAAAATGATGACTGTCTAGGAAAAGCCAAGAAAAACCACTTCAAAGTCCTGTGAATTAGGGATTATGGAGAGTCCAGATTTTCTTTTGAGTCACTAATTGACAATCTCAATTCAAAAGTCAGTGTAAAAAGTTCAAGCAAGACTTGAACTTTAAGATGTGTGTTAAGATTGTGTGTTATATCAGAATCACACATCGTTTTAAACACGAAGACACTTGTTTTATGACCTAAGAAGCACTGTAACTGTCTGTAAGGTATTACTGTCTCTTTATTCTTTAATGTCAACCAATCTCAGCCACTGCGCGTCTCCTTAAACCAGCCACTGAAACTGTATTCGCGATACAAAACAGACACTAAACAGACACAACAAATCGTGTGCAAACAGCACACACACACACACACTCAACAAAAACCCGACAAATCATCACAATTTTTCTTCAAATTTCAAAGACCCTTCCCCGGGCAGAAATTCTACACCACGTGCAGCACGATCATGGGCGCGGAACTGCGTCACCTAGGACGGTCCGACGGGTGGAAATGGAAATCCAACTGCTAGCGTACAGCAGAAACCTGAATCCACCGAACAGAAAAACCACCGAACCGCGTCCAGCCTGTGTCCGAACACACGGCTGGTCAATATCCTACTCATAGCAACAACAAAAAAAACCCTCAGCGCGGCGCAAAACATTTGCAAACCGGGCCCCGGATTCGGATTTACGCCGGACCGGCCGAGCCGGGAACCGTTGTTGGTCCTAGCAGGTCAGAAGCACTCATTACAATTATTAATTTCATCCCCGAACGCAACCGTCCGGCGCTCGCGTCCCACCGTCCACTGGGTGATGTCTACCAAATTGCTCAGATTTCGCCCTCACGATACCCGGCCTGCCGTAGTGCCGGAGCAGCAAGAAATGCTCCACTTACAACGACTCGGTGAACTGAGTGTCCATAGTTATATGTCGATCGTGCCGTTTGCAGGCTTCACTCACTCACTCGCTCCCAATCTCTCCGGGCCGGTGGATTACGGCCGGTGGTAAAAAGATGTCCGCCTGTCATGTTGATAATCGCACGGTGCGCGCACATGCATAATGTGGGATGCAAATTTTATGAATTATTGCCTCCTGCCTATTGCGCACCCCGTCATCAGCATCATTGCCGACGTCGCCGCCGCCATCGTGCAGTAGTGGTGAGGTGCGTGAAGAAATCCCCCATCTCCCAAGAGCCATGTGCTGTGAGTACCGACCGGACGTACCCCGACTCACAGGCACTCGACTCAGAGGATCGCATACAAAAAAAAACGAGGCCCCACCGACTCCCCTTCCCTGCGCGTCCCACACACCCACCCCGTTCGACAAATATTGAATGTTTGATTTAATTGAAATTAATGGCTACACTAAGCGCCCCTGCTACGATGATGGAATGGTGTTGACTGCTCAATAAAAATGACCTGCCGAGCAGTGGACGACGACGACCGGGGCGATGTTGTCGGAAATAATCGGTTCATTATGGTGGAGCATTGCTTTCGCACAGCGCACACCACATCTCAACGCGTCCTACTCGCTCGGCGTAAATGGGTAAGCGTAACTGGGCAAATCTAAGGCATCTTTGGAGGCCAGGTGAATCATGGACCACTGGTGCACTGCTCTTTTTTTCTCTCACACATTTTGAGAGGTTCTTCTTTTTCTTAAGTCAACCTCAACCCATTCAACATTCCAGTGGATCGTATGTTTTGAACCCGGGTCCGATCAGCACGATCCGATCGACCATTAACGGCCACCATTTCCAATCAGTTGCGCTTTCTTCTCAAATGAAGTGCACTGCTTAACGTTCCATTCTGGCTGTGATTTGCATCATATTTTATTCTGCCGTGAATATGAATGACTTTGGGCAGCTTGCAAGTAATAGTAGTATTGCACCATTGTATGACATGTGTTATGTTTAATGAGTGGCGTTCCATCAAACATTCCGACCAATTAGGATCATAATTTAGCTTTCAAATAAAATTTTCCATATTATTTATTAGCTTCAATTGTGATGCTCATAATAACAGTGGCATTTAGTTGTTTAATGTGCAGGGTGGTTCCGGTGGCAGCGATAGCAGCACCAGTCTTAGTTCGGCAGGACCGGATATTGAATCTCGTACGGATCGTCTCCCCGTAGGCTGTGACTAACTATCTAGCTACGGGTAACCTAAGTCAAGGAAACCAGAACTGGCAGGTCGAGACCTCTCGATGTTATAGTGACAAAGAAAAAGAAGAAGAAGAAGAAGATTGTCCTCCAACCATGGCTGGAATGTTGAAAATCTTAAGCAGCTGTAAAAGTCTGAGAAACTGGGTGCAGGTGAAGCAATTATAGACAGAAAACCTTGGTGAATCTTATTTTTAACTATTACTCAAAGATGACTTCTAATATATAAGAATTTGATCTCTTGGTAAAGGCAACGAGGTTCGAAATCGAGTTTCATAAAATGAAAACAAAAAATGGGTCAGCCTAAGACGCTTCAAAGCCTATCTGCCTATTCTAGCGTTAGATCGATTCTAGTATTGATTTCAGTAGAGCTATAGTGGCATGGACTTCAGCAAAGGCGGATCATAGTATTAGCAATCTAAGAGATGTTTGGGACCCGAGCTTTCAAGGGGTTCTAAGGAGTATCTTCTCGTCTGGTTGTTAGGTCCTGGAAACATCGATGTTTTAGAGGATCTTGAACTTCAAAGAATATCCCCACTTGGCCTCTGACACTGGCCAAGTCAAAAGCTTCGACATGTTGGGATCTCCAACTTTCATTCCGTCTAGGACCTTCAAGGGTCTTGATCGGCCACGGGACACCAGACGAGAGCCTTGAAGCTCTCAGTTATCAAGCGAACGAAGCAACAATAAAGAGTCTCGAGGCACATTAGATCTGCCAAATTCTTCCATCACTGTATGTACGAATTCTAGAGACCGTGAGGCTTTTGATATTGATTTCTCGCTATGCTATGCTCTGATTTCCAAGATCTATTGGCTGAGCTGATACAACTGATGAAACCTGGAGGTAAACTCCTTCTAAAGCTAAATACCGCCATGAGACCGTCGTTGATCTGATTATCTAAATACTGATACAATCCGATCAAGAAGCAACTAAGGACTGGTCAAGACCTCTCAAGAATAAAAAGAAATTGTAGAAGGAGTACATTGCTCAGATGCGATCGCCACGGAAGCGATCGTAGCTCATATAAATATAATATAGCTGAGAACTTAAATGATATTGTTGTGGTTCTTTAAAATACTACATTAATTTCTGAAGATCGAACACTTAACAAAAAGCTCCCAACATATTGTTTGGACACGGTTGTTATATTTTGTTTTAATTACCTTTTTTACATCATTGGTGTAAAGAAAACCCGATCAGATTTTATTTACAAAACAAAACTGTTACCATTTTTGGAAAGTTTTCCCATTATTTGCAACAATGCGTCCTCTGATTGAGTCATTTCGTTGCGCTCTCTTTTACCGCAACAGGTACCAATGCGACGTCGACGCCCTCCGGCATCTAACCGTAGAACATCGAGTAGACGACACCTCTCGGACGACGCCGTACGATGATCACCACAGTATTTTTTTGTTTGCTGTTGTTTCGTCTCGGATATATCGTCCAGGCACCACCGGCAGGCATTTTGATCGCATCCCGTTCGCATGAGCTCGCACGAAATCGAACACAGACCCACAGCCCTGTTGCGCAACGCTTAAGTAACAATGTAGTGAACATTTGGCACTAAATCGCCGATAAAATTAATCAATCTTGCCCATAAACTATAAATCACCCGGGGCTGCCCTAGACGCCACTTTCCGCACATAAATAATGTGTATCGAACGTGGTATTGCTGTGGGAAGCGCAAACCCGCTTCGTGGAGCTCTTCCCAGCTTGTGCATACGGGTGCCCGGCCAGCAAGGAAGGTATTGTCACAAGAGCTTTGGCGTTGCGAAACTTCAAATGCTCAACCGTGCGCCCAAATGCAGCGTGCGGGAACACGGTGGAAGCATAGGTTTTTGACCACCTCGAAGTTTTCATGTTGAACCGTCACTAAGCTGCCACCATCGATCGCCGCCAACGAGTCGTCAGCGTTAGCTTTTTGTTTACCGTTTCCTTGGTCCGGTGGTGGTTGGTGTTGTTTTCTGTTGTTGTTATTGTGCTGTACCTTTCGTGCACCGCATCATTCCACCCAGCACCACCGATCGGCACTTGCGGCTGCGCCATACGTGTGTAAGGAACGGGCTGCGAGCGCGCGAAAGGAACGGATTTGTTCGAGCCAACGTTTACAAGTTGTTCGTAAGTTGTTTTATGCTGGCACGAACCTTTTGTTATTGCAGATTTTTTTTCTTCCTCTTCACTCTCTCTCTCTCTCACTGTCTTGCCTTTTTGTTTGTTTCTTCATCACCCCACTGCACGTACCAACCCACGTACACGTGGTGCAGGCTATGAATGTTGAAAAAATGCATCTCACGAAGAAAAAATAAACCAGAGCAGAAGGGGCGCGTAGTGTCGAGTGTATTGGGTCCGCCTTGTTTTTCGATGCTTAGTGAAATTTTGGGCGATAAAAAATGTTGTGTGCAGCCTCTGCTCATCGTAACAATAGGCTGGAATTGAGCTTATTTTAAATGGAGTTTGTTTACTTCAAACAGCTTGAAGCAAAAGCAATCTTTTTGCTCTGTTTAGTGTAGGTTTGATGGCAAAATTTGCCAAGAAATTATGCGCAAAAAACAGAAGACCTATTGCAAAATATTTTACTATATAACCCTTTGTCTTAGATATTCAAAGTCCTTATGCATTATGTTTTGTAAGATAATTTGTATTTACATTGTATTTGTTGACAATACGGCGTCATGCCGTAATACTGGAATTATAAATAAATAAATAATTTGAATTTACGCACAAATTATTAGAAACATTAGAGGGTCATCGATTGATTTTAATAAGCTATGTCGATAAGACAGAGCCAACCGATGATCTGAAGTAGCAAATACTAAGTAAAGAAATTAGAAATATTGGGCACATCCTGAGGACCATCGAAAATCACTTCGAGTTTTGCAACAAAGCACTTATAAGGGACGGATTTAAATGCTAGACTCTTTAAATGCCTCAAAGAACGCTGGAAATCGAGGATATCTTGCCTGGTTCCTTTAACAACGTAAATCTATGATTCAGGTTTCAGAGCGTCCTTCTAAATCGTCTATAATATCCTTGGACCAGGTGGACATGGTTACACAAAATACGTCATCCTTTTCAAAGATGAGGCCGTCGATGAGATTTATCTCGTCGAACGACGCAATTGCCGACTGAGCAGAATCCGATAGAGTTTTTTCGTTGACATATGTCTATAAGAGGACTCTATCCAATTGGTCTATGGTTAAGTCGGGGCACCAACTCCTTATCCGATTGTGAAGGTGCAGAAGGGGCTAGAAAAATGAGAACGAATGTGTTGGCATTTGAGGGAAGTTTAATTTAGGATTAATTTAACTTAAAAACTAGTATCAATCAAAAGTTCAGTAGTTGTTAAATGTAATGTAAAATTTAAATTTTATTTTGCAACGTCCTTTGACAGTCTCCAGGCATGAGCTATAAAATGAACTCTGGTATAATATTACACCAAATGAGTTCCGTTCCGCATGGAGGGCACGATTTTCACCCGGTTTCTCCAATTCCTTGGCTTAGGGGGTGACATCGACATCATAGGACGGTTATATACGAGATGTACACCCCACTAAAACGCGAGGCCGATAGGAATGGATTGAGGATTAATGCGATGAAGACAAAGTACCTGCTTGAAGGAGGTGTTGACCGTGATAGATTCGGAAGCAGTGTATTAGTTGACGGCGACGATCTTAAGGTAGTAGAGGAGTTCTGCTACCTTGGCAGGGTCGTAGCTTCGGACAACAACGTAAGCAGCGAAATCCGAAGACGGGCTCCACAAACTCCTGAGATCCAGAAGATTCTTACAATGCACGAAATGCACACTGATACGGCCGGTAGACGTCCTCTATGGGCACGAGTCCTGGACTATGCTGGCGGAGGACTCCAATGCACTCGCCATTTATCGAGCGGTGAGTGCTATGGACTATCTTTGGAGGTCCATAGCAGGGCGTTTGGAGAAGCAGAATGAACCACGAGTTAGGTGAGCTGTTTGGCAATGCAGACATCCTGACGGTTGCGAAAGCCGGAAGGATATGCTGGTTGGGGCTCGGTATGAGGCTGCCGGACTCACGCCCTACCAGGAAGGTGCTCGTCAGCGACCCGTTCGGCACGAGGCGTAGAGGAGCACAGCGAGCTCTTTGGCTGGATCAAGTGGAGCCAGAACTGAGGGAGATCGAATGCAGCCAGGGATGGACGTATTGGACACCAGGCCATGTTTTTTAGACGTGCTTCAAAGGAGCAGGCCAACAAAGAAGAAGAAGAAGAAGAAGAAGAGTTCCGCATGGAATGAATTATGTTAATTAACCCAAGGATAGACAGCAATTAACTGAGAGCCAAGCGCACAATACCCTTGATCATACAGCGCAAATATCACAAGTCCCTTTTTGATCACGATCAATGAAAACTGTACCGTGTATTTTTTACGATAAACCTGCATCAGGGACTGCGGAATGATTGCTAAAATTATTTGCAGCATTTTTGCACAATATTTCGATGGATGAAGAATTCGGGCCAAATGCACTCCCCTGATATCCTGTAGATTTTAGATCTACAGAATGTGAACTCTCAACTACGCATCTGAATTAAAAAGATCATCTAACGAACTGGTAGCTATCAGTAAAAAGTTTATACAGTTTGGGAGAAAATCACATAATCAGATAACTTTAGTAAAAATGAGCTAAAATCAATTATTTTATTCCAAAAGATCTGGAATTGATCATTGAACATAAAACCTTGGTATCTCACTAGTATTTGCAAACATGTTCCTATCCGATTATACAGCATGCAATGCACTTTCATTTACTTATTACACAAAATGAAGAAAACACGCATAATAAAGCCGCAAGGGCACAAGTTCGTGCCAACTGCTGCCAGTTTGTTTGGTAACCGTTCCGAAGCCGTTAGCCGTTCATGGCGAGCATGGCACCGTACCACCGCATCTTGAAAGCAGCATCTGACACGAATCTGTCAGCGCAATTGTTGCACTTCAATTAGTTTACTGCGGTGCACACCCACCATACTCATCATTGTAACTTTAACCCGGGGCAGTCACTGGCCGGTCCCAGGGACACACGCATACAGGGGATGGGGTGAGCACATCAAAATTCTGCCCGCCTCTAGTGGACTCTCGTTGCAACTTTGTGTGTAACAAATCACAACGCAAAACGCTTCGTACCAGTTTCTTACGATTTGACATCAGAGTTGCCTGCTGACAAGATTCTTCCATATAACGTATCCTCATGACGCAGCGCGCTTAATGCCGCCTGCTGTTACATGATGTATCCTTCTTCAGGTTCTTTTCCTCCAGAACACGAGATGCCCAACGGTATGCGATGTTACAGATCTCCCACAAGGGATCTGGAATTTTGACAATTACCACCACCAACTATCGCACCTATAAGGTGGTACATTCTTTCGCTTACGGTTCGCATGAGGTGATCAAGATTCAGCCCCGAGAATGGTTGAAAGCGGGTCGGATCGAGTTACAGCGAGTCTGCCCTCGGGTAAATGGCATTTGTAGAGCATTTCCATTTCCAGCCTGCTACATACTGTGATGACGGATGTAGCTCGAACTCTGAGAAGGAACTCGCCTAACTCGAGGTCCCCCGGGCAAACGGGAACGGTGCTGGTGACGGATGGGTTTCGTGGACTAACGGGGTGAAAATTTGTATTTTACCTTTTCATTCTCAATGGTAAGGTTACCCCTTGGACAAAGTTGGTTCGTGCTGCGAGGGCGTCCGATAGGACCTGAATGATAAGACTAGCGCGCTGGTAGCAGCTATGTGATTCTTCAGCCTGTTCATTAGCCGCCCATAACAAGACGGACGGGTAGGTGTATTGAAGTTGCCGAGAGTCGGTCACGATTTGGCAGAAAATTCTGCATGCTAACGTGAGAAAAGCTCTAATGAGCATTAATGAGTCAGAGTTAATGTCCCACAAGCTTGACCGGGTGTGCAAGAGTAATGTGAATAATTAGGAACCATTTTTCCTTACGGGAAGGATAAAATATAATTCAAGGAAATGATTCTATCTTTTTCTTTCCTGTAAACTGCTTTATTTACTACTTAATCCATCGCTATTTAACACTTCAATAATACAATCTGCGGAACTACTTGACCCAAAGCACACACGCTTCTAAAGAAGTGTACAAATATCAAACACTTCAATTCTACTTTTAGTTATCGCACTTCTCCCAAGTGGCGCCAATATAGGAAGACTACTCATAACGCTCTTCAACAGATGATATCGTTCTGTAGTTGTATGACTACTTTATCCATGTTCAATCATTGCTCGAAAACACTTAAGAACAGTACATCACGCACATCTTCAAGTAAAACAAATCAAAAGTCGCACAATCTATAGCAACCAAGAATATTTCATAACTTCTAAGTGGCGATAATCTATGCAAATCAAAGATGGCTCTGACTATTTACCTACTAGTAATAACTAAATGGATTAAATATTTCTCGAGTCAAAAAAGTATTTTGTGGTCTTTTTATAGTATACTACTAGTGCTTTTTGCTTGTTAGCTGAAAACTAAGCTATTCTGGGTTTTGAAAATTATGATTGAATTAGGTTCGGAATTGAATAGGGTATTCTGAGAGATAACAGCTAAAAATGCTGAAGTTAGCTTGAAGTCTCTTTGATCGGAACCATAAACCACCTCAAAGTTATTCTTCACTACTTCCACCTCCTGGATTATTCTTAGTGAAACTGTCCAAATAGACCGGTTCGTATCAGATATGTACGGCCAGTAAATATGTATCGCCAGTAAAGGCATAGGACTAGTCGACAGGATAGGCTTCAAATCTTTCAACTTGATTGCTTCGTAGTTGCGCTTGGATTTGCGCTTTGTCTAGATCAGATTTTAGAGGTTGTAGTGTCAAGGAAAAAGATAATGGACAGTTTGATAGACTGCTGGGATAAAGGGTCTTGGAATAAAAAGATCAAGACAAAGTTCCTTTTTGTTTAAATCAGTTTTGAGGAGTTGTGTAAGTAGTTAAGGTTATTTCCAAATACATCTGTTACACTCGCTTTATGTCTCATAGTAGAAGTAGGCGATTTATTTGCACTAATTAATTAAATCCGGTGGCCGAGGCGATAACGGCGCCGGTCTTCACACGACAAGACCGGGGTTCAAATCCCATGCCTCCCCGTACCGCCGAGACATCTCTCGAGGTTATCGTGCCAAGGAAGAAGAAGAATCAAATGAAACTGTTCTTGTTCTTGATGATCAGACATTTCTGTCTTTCAAGGACTTGAACTACCCGCAGCTCAATAATCAGTCTTGCCTAGGAGGATATAATTACGGATGAGAAATCGATACATTCGCGTTAGCAACTGGTGCTGCTCTTGACAATTGGCTAATCTGATTTTGAATATGCCACGATAAGAAATTGTTCCAGAATATACAAACTAATTATGTTTCTAGTTCCTACAACATTCAACCAAACCTCTATTTTTACAAAACTTCCATTAGTTTGCGTTTTAGAATAACAATTTCAACCCAAACCAAAGTAACGTAACGAATTCGCACAACTGTATTCTAACTGTAACGAACACCTAAAACTAAAATGGGCATTTCACACCTGAATCAATAACAAAACCGCGATTCGAACCGCGATCAATCGGGCACGAGCCTCCACCATGGCAAGCAACATCCCGCTAAAGTTTTTGTTTTCGCCTCTCGCCCAAAATCTTGAAGAAGCTATCGAGAGAAGCAAAAGAACAACATAGCAAAACAACAACATAAACACGGACGCTTTTCGTTTCGTTGTTGCTCTCGCCACCACCAGTGCAGTGCACCAATAAATTACTAAAACTAGCCCAACGTGCAAAAAAAACCTTCACCGGTCAAATCACCGACCAAGTGCCGATCCGTCAAGCGTGATTCGCTAAACCGGAAAAGCTTTTTACCGAGCTTTGGCGTGTTCGATTTTTTCACATCCCTTAGGTTTCGTTCGATCGGTCGGACGTCTCACACCCGTCTCCTTCCACTCTCGGGGTCTTTTTCACACTCACACCATCTTCCTGCATCGCATCAGCTCTTTCTACCCCGATACATTACCTACAGTCCTGTTGGGCAATCCTCGACCAGTTTGTCTAGCCTGTTTAGGAGCAATAAAAAAAGCCTCCCTCAGATCGACGACCAGCCAACTAACCTAACTAAGCGAGCAGTGGGTCGGGAGGATGCCGTCGTGGAAAAGCAATAACACCACACCGCCTCAACAGTGATGGAGTCGTTAAAAATTTGCCAAATGAGTTATGTCGAACATCTATATGGCGGGGATATTAATTTTTCGAACTGTTTCTTTCCACCTGTGGGATATCCGCGGTTCATCATCTTTGCCGGCCGTCCAGAGGAGTTTTGCAAACTCGGCGGGAACGAAGAAAAGCTCTTCACGCTGCCATGGCCTAGACGGCATGGCTTTACCTCGAAGTGTACGAAAATCGCCCTTCAACGTCCGTAAGGAGTGGTCCTCGGCTTCTTGAAGACATCGCGGATTACTTGCGAGTGCAAACAAACTGTGCTTACGATTTCACTACTCACTTCCAGCGACTTCAACTTCAGACATGTTGTTGATCTCTCATCAGTTAGCTTTGATTATCGAGGGCTTGTGTGTGCGTGTGTTCTGCTGGTGGATTTTTATTATCATAACTGACCTCTTCCTGCACGAATTTTCGTCGCCAATTGCCTTCCGCTTCTTCCCATACACCCATCACCCGGGACCTTATCTGAGCTCCGATATCCCCGATTGCCTCTTTTCTGCTTGATTGGTTTCCATCTTGCTGGTAATGAAGATAAAAACGTTGCCCGTATCGAACCTGGAACCGAATCATGGAACATCAATTTCGCCATGGCACAAAAGCGCAATAAAGATGTTTCTCGCTCGCTCACTCGCCTTTGGCACATTCGGGCCCTTGCCTTCGTTGGAGCTCCAGATCACCGGATGGTCAAAGGTGGATTATTCATCTCACACCGCACAGGGATGAACTTCGATTGATTTATTTCCCCTTGTTGCAAGAAGCCAAGAGTTCACTGCTTTGAGGGGTTTGTTTTAATCACTAAAAACGCGAATTCTGATGAACCAGTTAGAACGGATCCAAGCTCATAAAATCATACGAAATCAGCGCCACGAAGGACCGCAAACATTTAACGACATCGAGTGGCCAAGCACACATTATCTCTCTGCCCGTGCAGTGCCGTATGAGCTTTATAGATTATTGGTCTCACTTAGCCTGCCCCATACGTTCTAACCAGTTTTGGGAGCCTTAAATCATACGGCTAGCTTAAGACATTCCTGACCACCAATGAAGAAATGGGTCAATCGGTACGGATCCAGCGTAAAAAAAGAGTTTTCCTTCAACGGCTTTTTTTTGCATTCGCCTACACTCACCGCTCGTGATTGATCGCCGGGCCAATGTTGGGATCATATTGAGCTATTAAATCGCGAGTGATGGATTCGTCCAAAAGTCGTAAAGTCGTCGGTACCCGATCAAACGAAGGAGAAGCGCGATCCGATGCGAAGCAAAAACACTTTACCCATTAGATTGGGTCTAAGGTTTGCTGTGGGGCGCTGCTATCTTTGCACGGAAGATGAATAAAACATCAAAGGCATTAAAGCCTATGCCTATGTGATCTGGTCAGGTAAAAGGTCTGTCTAACCGTACGGTTGTTGTTGCTCGCCAAACGGCTAAGATATTTTATTAGCCTCTTTTTATTTGATTTGAACGATTTCAGGATTCATAATTTCTGGTGCCGTGACGGCTTGGAGGGGTTGTGAAGCAAATGAGTAAATAAAAAAATGGGGTTTAAATCATTTTACCGTTAACATTTGCAATTTCTAGTTAAGTTTGCGGAGTACGAATATCTGCACCGATATCTAAAACGTATAGCATTAGATTCACTTGATTTGAAGCAGTTAAGGCCAACACAGTCGAGGAACTGTAATTGAAGATTTGTTCGTAGTATGACTTGAATCTCTGAGAATAGAAATTCTAAATATTTGGACATTTCCTGATGACCAATAGCAATAGTTTTGAGTTACTTCTGAATCTTCTCCCTTCTGGACTAGACGAAATCTTGAAATAATGATCAAGAAAACTCGTTACTTCAAGTTGAACTATATGAGGAGAGTGACTGAATTATATCACTATATTGACATATTTTGTCAATTCTCGCAAAGCAATTTCCTGACCCGTGTCCCGTAGAAGAACCATGCTAACCAGGTGCTTTCTATCAACTATCAAGGTGCCAGAGGATTCGTCAAAACGGCGGCGAATATCCTAGACCAGACTGATATTGTTATCCAGAACAAGCGATCATTCCGTTAATGTGACAAAATCCAGAAGATCCAGAAAACGACATTGGTGAAAAATATCTTTCAAAGAAAGAGTATATTGTCAATCGTTAAGACTCCCAACGGACTCGCCATTGAGGACAACCTTTATTGGAGGACTCTCTCACTCTCTTTTTAGTCTGACGACCTCTTAGGTCAAACCGCCCCCACCGCTTGATCTCAGACAAAGTAGCAAACGATCGGTTAAGCTCAGAGAGCACAGAAGAATTCCCTACACCTCTGCTTAAGAAATTCTTGACTAAGGTATCGCTCTTCTGTCTTATTGCCTTAATCGCAGAGTTCGATCAAAATTTAATACATTGTGCTAACTTTACTAGTTTCATTTTCATCAAAACTCAAAATTAGTTCTTTTTTGTATATAAACTATTATCAATTGCAAGAATCTCTATAGACAATTTTTAATTATCTTTCAAACCCCATTTTCGGTCCACTTACAACAGTCGTCCCGTCCCGTCAGTAAGTGGAGGGCGCGCTAAGATGACGTTTAAAATATAGTTCAACCTTTCAACGGGTTCAAAAAATGATCACTTAATCTCGTCCGTGCGCGTTCGCTCGCTAGCCAGCAAAACTCAAACAGCAACAACCAAACAACGGCAAGAAATCAACCAAGATATCGGCACTACCTTAACAGTTGTGTAAAGTAGCTTCCAGCAAAACGGTCCTACACAAAGCACGCTCCACACTGGCAGTCCCGATTGATTCACGAAGCTCTTTGAAAATTCACTACCGTACCGCAGAGGGCGCGAGCGACACACACACATACACACACAGAGCGGGGAAATAATAAATCGTTCCATTTACCCGCCAACATTGCCTTAACACCGATAAAAATCGAAAAACATGGTACATAAATAAAACCGAAAAATGAATCGCACCCTTTCGGAACGTTCGCTCCGGTAGCACACCGCGGCGCTGGCATATTTACGGACACAGGCGAAGGCGCCCGAACAGTACGGCGGGACACCGGGAACCGTGAGCGGCTCAAGTGCCTCGTATCTTAGGAAGCACCCTTCCGGACCAACCCCGTCCCCCTCCACCAACGGTAAAACTCCGAGACGAATATTTGGTAACAATGCGTTTCTTTCGCACAAACGCCTCCCGATTCGCGCGCTCAGACAGAATGCGTGCAAAAGGCCAAACCTGAAGCCATTAATGATCAGATTCAGGTCTCTTTGCAGTGGAGTTTGGCTCCCGCTTGGTCCGGCTGTCTACGGACCAAGGGTGTAAAGGGAATCGGTCAATGAGTTCGGTGTGCCCGAGTTTACGATCAATCCTGCCAGGTGAAAGACTTACGTATCAGCATAAAACCAAAGCGGACACACTTATGTTTCGATGTATGTATGTGTGTGTGTGTGCATATGGAAGAGATTAAAAAAGCGAGCAAATAAATACGTTAAAATGCCACCCAAGATTTGGTCCACAGGGACGGAGCAAACCCGGCCAAGTACTCTGCCACTGAATTATCATCACCCGGCACGGACGCGTCGCAAACGATGCGACCTCCTCCCGCCGTGCCGTGGTTCCCGTTTTTTTGCCAATTCATTCTGCGCTACCGTGGGCCCAAACTAGACCAATTTCCTTTCTTGGCTTTATTTCCATACCTCCCAGCGAGCTTTCCAATGCGACCCCGGTACGACCGTCGATGATTGGCGAGCTTGGGCGTATGACAAGAAGCGTAATTTTGCACTCAATTGCTACCGTCGACAGTTGAGCGGTTTTTTTTATGATCCATGGTGCTCGATGTATGGAGAGCATTGGAAATCGGTTGTGTTTGTCCGGTTTTTCGTTTAAATAATATTTAAATTAATAATTAAAACTTGTTCTCGCTTTTATTTGACGATGTTTTCCTTGTAAGGGTATCAATAAATAAAACTACAAAATATTGGATCCATAATTATGTGGCAACCATTTTGGAAATTGGGGCGGTCCGGTGAACGAGACAATAACGACGCCGGTCTTCACACGGCTGGATCGGAGTTTAAATCCCCTCCAGAACGCCTCCCGGTAGTTAGGGCTGACTTCTTAACCACGGTTAAAATTAAGTCACAGAAAGTCATAAATGGCAAGCCGACATCTCTCGAGGTAAGAGTGCCAAGCATTTTGGAAATTACAGGACCTATAGAAACTGGACCCATAGAACTGAATTTGATGCATCCAAACATGAGGTATGTGGTGAAGAAACTGTAATGAGATATTTGTCTCTTGATTATTGCCCCAAATCGTTTTGCTAGTCTCAATACCGCAAAAGTCGAGCGTAGAAATCGTCGGTATTTCAGGAGAATCGTCGGGAGAAATTTTTTGAATCGTACAAAACGGTATCCGCAGCTCATCACACGTGTATGTAGATGCTACTCCAAGAGTCACGGGATGTTGGAAGGGGTTTCATCCCTAAAGAAAGTTCTCGCCGTAGACGACAGTTATCGTGAAGGAAGGTCAAAAGTAATCGCTGATGCTGAATTTACGGTATTACGAGACGAGGATCAATCCTAGGTAACTTTACATGTAATAACGTCTATGGAAACATTTAGGTTTATTCTTGACCTGTCCGTACTTTCGCTGGATTCTCCAGAATCGGAAATTCTTCTCGGAGATAACCCGCTATGCTCTCTAAATAATGCACCATCAGAATTTTATGTGATGTATCTAACAAATTCAAAGAAGATTATACTAACTCATCGCTTTATGAGAGAATTTTGCCTCAGCCCTAAGTTCTGTCGCTTTTTACAACAAAAAAACCTTGAAGAAAAACCCCTAATGTATGGCAAACGATAGGAACGGATATTGAATCCTATCTGAACCGTTTTTTCCTGAGGAATCAGAGTCGGATTATGGTATATGCAAACTAAGCAGATGATTGGAGTCCCAAATTTTCAAGTGGCGTCATTCATATGAACAGAAGCGTTTCCTTCAATAAGCAAGCAGTGCGATTCTGAGAGCCCCGATCATTAGGAGGGCTCAAATTCTGAACTCCGTGAGAAGTCTCGTCTAATGGATAATGCTTTGCCTCAGATTCTGGCCCACTCAGCAGATTTGATAGGTTAGGGGCTTCCAAATTTCATTCTGCTCAGGGGCTCCAAGAGACTTGATCCACTTGAGCCACTGTAAAGAAGTACTGTCTATCCTGCCATTCGCGATATTCTTTAAATTCGTTTAACCGTAGCTGGGTGTTCAAACAATTTGAATTGGATTCCATTCTCTCCCTGTTAGCAACTTGTCCGTCTACCAACTTTACGATGAGGCCAGCACCTTAGGTTAGGGTTGGTTTAGGCCAAGGATCCTAAGATCCTAAGATGCTAAGATTTAAACTTTGTTTCCTGTACAGTGTTCCAAAGAACTTTGGGTGTTATCTAAGTCCAAAGAACTGAAGTACTATAATTTTAAGAAGTGTATACTTAAATTCCTGCTGCTTTCAATCCTTTCCCACAAGGTTATAGTGAGTTTAAAGAAGTCCTCACCGTAATTCAATAATCTTCATTTCTAGGTCAAAGAAAAGTTCCGTCCTATCCCTTGGCGGTTGTAACGGTCGGTAATTCCATTGCTTCATTTAGAACCCATATCACAGCACCATACGCCGGCCCAGTGACCACACGCCGTGCCCATCGGCAGAGCCATTCCAGGCCACACTATTATTAAATTAGCATATGTTGCACGTACCCATTTAGCGTTGCAAGCCGTAATCAAACAAGCATAAAACATAAACATAAACTTCGATAACATTTTTGCTGTCGTCGCTTGTGACACACAGACACACACACGCACGTACAGTTCCCTGAAAGGGCGTGAGGCGTTACCCCGGTTCGACAGGAAGCAACCCCAGCGACGAGCCTTTAACACGACGCCCGAGCAAACATGGAACACCCGGGGACTACGACTGCGACAGTTCTAAAAAGGGTTTACAGTGGGGTCGTGCCGGGAGAGATTCGGAACGTTGGGGCACAGGGACATCATCACCATGTACGGGACGGGAACAGGATACGCTGCACATACTTTATGCATTTATAACAATTAATACGCACCGTTGAGTACATCGCATCGTCCACCGCACAAGCAATCACACCACAATTTACTGTCCGACCCGGGCCGAGTTGTGCGGAGGTGACGCCAGAGAGAGCTGCAGCACCGCAGCCGTGCCTGCATATTTGCTGCAACGCGGACAGTTTACGAGTTCCGTTCCCTGGCTGCAACCTTTGGAGCAAACAACCAACACCACCCGTGGATAGCCAAAATTATGTATTCGTTTAAGATTCATATTCATTTCCCGCGAAGGTACCGGACCTCTCCCGACTTCTTGGTGAACTCTCCGAACCGGGGCACCAGAGTCACAGAATATGGGAGAGATATACGACTTAAATGAACACAAAAAAAGGGAATCAAGAAAATAAGTAAATTCCATCTTTTTACCACCACCAGGCGTCCGTCGACGGTTTCTTCCCCCAAAACGTGCACCACTGCTCATTACACAGCTCGTACAATGCACCGCAACCTCAACAACGAGATCATCAATACTGGAGCGATCCGCGTGCATGTAGCCATGTATGCGTGTCAAATACACAGTACTGCAGTTGGTCGCAATATTTCACCGAAACAAACTTGCACCTCCAAAAAAAACCTCCCCGTCCGGAGAACCTCAGAGTCAAGGAGAGAACGCTCCACGGAAGAAAGCTCACCAAACCAAGCTACATCGTGATTACATTAACCGACTGGGTCTGGGACATGCTGTTGATGTATGTTGTTCGGTGGGTCCAAGATGCGGAGAACGCCAAAAATGAAAACTGGGGCTCGGAACAAGATACGGAGGCCCTGGTCTGCCGCCGCTGATACCGTCCATTGTGCGCAAGGACATAAATTATCGTACACCCCAAAATGTCTTACTTTGCGCAAGTTTCGTGAAAGACGTACGAGCTGCAATCGCATACGAGGTCGTTTTCTCTCGCGTTGTCCTTGCTTTATATTCGCGACCGCTGCACATTTTAAGTGGTCGCCAGATATTTCGTGCACTGCTTTGGGACCATTTTCTGGGTTTCGTTTTTCAACAACGGGCTGGATGGTTTCGTTTCGTCCCGGAGTTTCGTTCATTTGTTTTGGGTTAAAAAACGAAAGTGAGCAGCAAGATGTGCAGCAAGAAAAGTATGAAAGTGTTATCCATATAAGTTAGCGCAATTTACTTCCTCAGACAATCGAAGATAATAAAACTCTCAATGTAGCATTTGAAGATTGTTGTTCAGATTTCCAATGGCTGTTCCTCGTATCTTAACTAGACATCACTGACTGGTTGCGATCGATGGTCTCAGATCACATTATAGCTTATTCAGCTAACGATCCAATTTTAGTCATGATTAAAACGCTTTTAAGAGGCTTTACACAAACCTTTAATATTCAGTTAATGTTTTCTGGAGGCAGTCCGGTAGATAAGGCGAAAACGATATCGGCTTCACACAGCAGAACCGGTGATCAAATCCCATCCAATATCACCTCCCCGTACGCATACGACTGGCTATCCAGCTACGAGTAACATCATGTCACAGACATCAGGAATGGAAGGCCAAGACTTCTCGAGGTTTTAAAGCCACATAAGTGGAAGAGTCTGGATATTTGTTCGTTTTGAGATATTTATTTGGTCTTTCTTTTTTACCTTTGTCACCTATCATAAAACAATGCATAATATAACAAACATTAAGAACTAGGAGACCTGGACCTTCACTCCTTGGCACTACAACCTTGAAAGGTCCTGGCTAGCCATATCTGACTTTCTATAAGAAGACCTGGAGCTGCGGACCAGCGGATTGAAACGCACAAATTACTAAGCTGCTACAAAGAACATTGATGAATTATGAAAGGAACTGTCTTAAACTATTTTTAAGTTAATTAGTCACCGAATAAAAATTAACTTCGAATTATGGTGTATTATTCGTGTAATCCATTTGAATAATCGGGTCGCTTGTACAAAATGGGCGGTCCGGTGGCCGAGGCGATAATGGCACCGCTCTTCACAAGGCAGGACCGAGGTTCAAATACCATCCAGACCTCCCATAGGGCTGACTATACTTTACTACGAATAAAACTTAGTGAAAGAAAGCCAGAAATTGCAAGGCGGAGACCTCTCGATGTTGTAGTGCCAAGGAAGAAGAATAAATATAAAATGTTTTATTTCTGAAGTCTGGCCTCAGAAGTTGCAAGCCTCTTAACGATCAGTAGATCCAGGAGCTAAGATGTTTTTAGAATTCAGAATAAACCGGTCCCAGTTAAAAAAATGTGTACAACATGTTTCAGCCATATTTTTTATAAAAATGACAATAAGATGTGGAAAGATGTGTACAATCGATTTCTTTATTGATTCTATGATAGTTTTCCTTAATCCTTCAACTACATCTTACTTAATGTATTAATTTTAAAATGTTCATCAACATCTTTAAAAATTAGATGAATCTTGAGTCTTCCAGGATTTTTAAGATTTCAGCAATGTTAAGCTAAACAAAACAAAAACAGTCTTCAAAGAATCTGCAGCCTCCCGGCCACGACAGTTGAAAACATTTTCGGCACTAGCCTCTTCACGATTTGAATGTCGATTTTTTTTCAGAAATGGTAGATAGAGTCGAAAAATGGTTGAATTTTTTTTAGATATGTTTTTTTGAATAAGAAAGTGTTGTTAGTGCTGCAACCATAGTGAAAAGTAAGTGAGAAAGAGGAAGCCTTTCACCAGAACCTCGCCAGGGTGAGTTACCTATTGTATGATATTGTTTTCGCCTGTAAACGTTTTTTTCAGTTCCGGTGGCCGGGAGGCTTATGATTTTGACTATAACGAAATCTAATGTTTGAGTCTCGTTTTCCTTACCAGTTTGACAATATTTCAGCTATCAAATGTCCAAATTCCCACAACAAAAATTTATTTCAAATAGTCTAAGGTTTCATATCACTAATATAGTTCTCTCATTAGGGTAAAACTTTATAACATTTTTCCGATAAACTTATGTCAATATTCTTCCACAGAAACACAGCAAACTTCATTGCAAAAAAAACACTCACACTAACAGCATACATCCTATTTTTAACGATCGCGGTGAATTATCGGTAACATTTATCACCTAAAATATGCCAGAACTCAGCGTACGCGAATGAAAGATGGCAAATTGTTTCGTCGTTCCCACCGAGCGACTACATAATCGCAGCGCAAACATCACGACAGCCGTCGAACCTCCACACCGCCAAGACTCTCCCAGCGGTCTTAAGCGCATTTCTCCCGCACCTCCCGGAAAATGGCTTCTCAATGGTCAGCACTAGAAAGCATCAACACCCCCCTTGTGCCCCCTCCCCGTCCTCCACACAACACAAAAGGGGATGGCACATTTTTACGCACGCAACACACATCGATTCATGCCGGGCGCGAACCCTTGAAGATCGCACGATAAACCGCGATCCA
This sequence comes from Anopheles stephensi, assembly GCF_013141755.1. NCBI lineage: Eukaryota > Metazoa > Arthropoda > Insecta > Diptera > Culicidae > Anopheles > Anopheles stephensi. Next base: position 49,562,410 of record NC_050202.1, read on the forward strand.
AAAGTCGCTGGCCCACGAAGGTCGCCAGTTTCCAGCCGTTCCTGTTTCCCACACACGGGTACGCCGGGCGGGCGGTTTTGGCTGGTGTTGCTGGCCCGCCACTATTTCGGAAGGCGTCACCGACAACTAATAGGTTTATGGGATGTTTACACTACACAAGCCTCCTGCACAATCGTACGCAGGCTTTGGTGAAGGCTTGCAGGGAAGCATCAGCGAATAGGGTCGAGCGTGAAGGACGCCCGTTTTTCCACGATCACAATCACGATCGAACTGTAAGCGGAGAACCGAGATCTGTGTGTGTGTGTGTGTGCAGGATGGATGCGTTCGGCTGCACGAATGCGCTCGAAACATGCACATCGCGAGCAGATGCGCGCATGTGCATAGGATTTATGCAAAGAGCGAGAGCCGAGGGTGAGTTTTATGCGTGTATACATAACCGTTTTATTGGAGGATTAACCGTGACCAAAGTGCGAAACCTGTAATAAAGTAAAATAAAATAAATTAACACAATCGATTTGTCAGCGAATGGTGGAGGAAGCGCGTCCACGGAGCACGCAGATTGTCGGAGGTGATAGAAACGTGCTGCGCGGCGAAGTTCAGCACTTTTGTCCTATCCATCTCTTTCCATTCTACCTGTCCTGCTGAACTGAAAGGAACAATCCGCGCATCTGCGATCCGTACTCAACCGACTGTGCTGCGTACCGTTAGTGTGTCAGTTATGGAAAACACTACATTAGATTTCGCAGGCAGCGCGATCAAACATCGAAGCGAACGGAAGGTGAAGCTGCGCTCTTGTTACTACTCGCGACCCCGTGGTGGAAAACTGTCTGCCTACAGTACTGAACCCGTAACGATCGGAAAGGTAACGTGCAGACTTGCAGCGAAGGATCATAATTTATTAGAATCTCCTCCTCCATCTCAATCGCGCTCCACTGTGAAGTGTTTGCGATCGCTTTATAACGAGCCAGGGAAGAAGCGTCCGGCAGACAGCAAACTACCAAAGCGGATGAAAGTCAGGTGAATTCAGCAAACCCACTCATAACTCAATCACAAACACATTCGCTAACGGGCATTCGCATCCAGGAATTGCTACGGGGAGCTTTGGGAAAAGCCTCTTGGCAAGTGCCGATCACGTGGGTGCATCTGCACGGTTGAACAACAAGCATCACATCATTGGAATAATCAATTATGACGCTGCTTGCACTGGGGCACCTCTATTGTACGTCCGGTTTGATCAGCTTTGTGGCTGAAGAGAGAAGATGCGCTCAGGACCGAATCCGATTACGATCAGGTTCACCTGTACAGATGAATTATAAGAATCACCTGTCTATGGTCTGCCTACTGCTTACTGGATGTCACAAACGAACGAACCGAGGGAAATGGATGGGGTGCAGAGAATGCAAATGGTTTCCATCGACCAAGATGTGTGTGAAGCTGGTAAACCATCTCCAACAAGCATCAAATGTCACTTTTAAATGCTTGCTTTTCTACTTCACTTCCTTCTGCATGTGGTAGAGAAAGGATCTTGAAGAATTTTCGTGAAGAACTCAAGTGATGTTTAGGTCATTTCTGGTCTCGGTTCAAAATACCGTGAAGCGATTTCATATTAAACTGGGTTGCTCTTTCACAAATTTTATCAAGTTGGGATTTTTACGTCGGTGCATCAATAATGGCGATCAGGACTAGTTCAATCGAATCGATAAAAAGGACTGAACTAGTCCTTTAAATAAGGAGAATGAACCACGAGCTGACTGAGTTGTTTAGTGGCACTGTTATTCGGACGGTCGTCAAACCCGGAAAGATTCGATGGCCAAGGGAACCCGATGAGAATGTCGGCCTCATGCTCCAACAGGAAGACGCTCGTCAGTGAGCTCGTTGGATATGATCAGGTAGAGTCTAGCGTGTTGGAGATTGATTACATTACAACCGAGCTTCTGGAAATGGATTGGCGACCTGGCTATGCCTTATAGACGAGCACATATCCTGAGCAAAACAAGAAGAAGAATAAGATTTTCATTCTGAACAGAGTCCAGAAGTTGTTAATTGAACCCCATTTCCAAGCATGAACAGTTGTGAAATCTCCAGCAACACTCAAAAGCTAATTTGAACCGACTCCCTAAATCCCTGTCGTTAAAATTTAGAATAAGCTGTACTTAAACTATTTAAAATGAGCATACAACATGCGTTGGGCGTCTAGGATTTCAGAAATATTGAGAGATACGAATCCCTTCCCGTTGGTTGTGAGAACCGACTATCCAACTACGTGGTATCATTAACTCCAGTAAGCATTTATGTCGACGTCTTAATCACTCAGTTCGTTGAGCTAAAAAGGAGTATTCTGAGAGATCAGGCAATCTTCTCAGAACTGATAAGCAAGCCCCTACCTCGATTCCAGTACTGAAAGGTGCACAACAAAATTTAAAGAGTTTATGCTAATCAACCGTAAAATCTCAGGGAACTTCTCAACACTTCTTTTGTTGGTTTTACAAACGCCAGGTTGTGAAGGTCTGCTTGCTTTGCAAGATACCTGATCAGGTGTATATCCTGCTAACACACATGATATTCGTTTCTTATATTTGTGTAATATGGCCTGGAGTATATTTCGAAGATTCCTTCCAGATTGAGTAGTTGATGAACTAACGGCTACTAGAGACTGAAACATATCAACTTCTTCATGGCACTACAGCTTCCAGAGATCTTCCATTTCTGGCGGATAGATACTCAGTATCTGCGTATTGCTGCGAAAGCCTTAACTTGACAACTTAACCTTCTCTGCCCATGTGTCCATTTTGCTGACGAACGTTCCGACAAGTATCTGGTGCGTACAAATCCACCTTCCCGGTTTCACCCCGTGACGCTTCACAACCTCAATCTCCAAGACCCGTCATCATTTGCCACTGCCACTGCATCTTCAAATGCAAAACCGCGCCAACCCCGCCAACGGTACGCGATCCATCAATCAATCAGTGCGGCACTGATTTAATCGTAATCTACGATCTTTACAACGGCACCCCCTGGTCGACAAAACGATCGATCGGCTGGAAATGATACGATTTTTTCTCCCTCATTAAATTCAATTCCACCTGTCCGAGTGACGGGACTGCTACCAGCAGATGGTGAACGCGCGCCAGTCCGTTCTTCCCCCGTTTTGGGATTCTCCTCCCCAAATGGCTTTGTGGGCCACACGATCGGGTTTGATTTGAGTTGCAATAAAATTTCAACACTTCGCCGAAGATGGAAGAAGTTCGGGAAGCCTTAAATTGAGATGTAGTTTTAAGGTGCATCCAATCCTGTCAATAAATTTCTCCCCGACCGATTAGGTGGTGCTGTCGATGATGATGACGATGATGATGGCGTGTGTGTGTGTGTGTGTGAATTGTGGCTTTTTTAATTCGAATCTCCTCTCCCCCGTTTTCCTTTTTCTTGCTTTGTTGCTTTGTATTTGTTTATAGCGTCGAACCCGCTTCGTTCTCTTCTGCGATACAAGATAAGCCGTGTTAACTGAAAGTAGCGTTAAATTTATGTGTTAAACACGGGCCACGATCGCCTCGGTGACGCACTTTAGGGCGCGTGGATCGGATCCCCACAGGCAACGGGCATTTCTTCGCCGATCACCATCATCAGTGTTTGGTTTGTGTTAATTGGATAGGCTTAAATAATTTCTTGCTTTATGGGGTGCTGAAAACGGAACCGCACTAGGGTTTTCCTCTTTGCTCATTTTTAACGATTGCGAATGCCCTCAAACCCGGCTCCCATAAATAGACGCATTAACGCCGATCGTATGGAGACGACGCTCAAAATATTGCGACTGTTACATGGGCAACGGGGCACGATGTAAATGTAAACAAAACCTTGGGAAAGTGCGTCCGTGTTTATTGTGTTTGGTGTGGTTTATTACCTATTTTATTTTACATGAAATTCCATAGCTTACGATAATGCGGTGAGTCGTAATACACAACTAAGTGCCTTAAAAGATTTAATTAATCTATCAAAAGAGAGTTAATAAATTATGTCCTGTGCCGTAAATCCCTAAACGTTGAGCTAAACTTCAGTCAAACACAGAAAAGGTTATGAAATTAGTAAGAAATGTACGGAATTTCATACAGGTTTCCTAGCGTTTCTTACTCGTGGATTATAAAATGAAGTAAAACACGATTAAGCAGAGGAAAACTCACGGCTCAGAAGAGGAGAAAAAAGAGCTCACCGCACCAACAAACTACTTTGGGAAGAGCAGTAGGTGCGAGAATTTCAAGAAAATAGAAGAAAGTTTTGCCAGGAGATAGCAGGTCACCGAAATAACTTCAGACCTAAAGTAACCTGAGGAATGAGGATGAGAATATGGTCCGTTACCTGCCAGAGGTCCTCTCAAGATGGACTCAATATGTAGACGAACTATAAAAAGATCACTTCAATGTATGGTTGCTATTGCAAGAAGACCTGCCTACAAGATTCTCTTCCTAATACTACAAGATCACATTCGTTGAAGAGATAGTTTGGAAATTATCAGATAGAATTCCGAAACGGGAAGTCAACCACTGACCAGATCTTCACGATGCGGCAAATCTTGGAGAAGATGGCGTAGCAGTATATGACAGCATAGCCAGGGTAAAATTGTACAACGCAATGAGCTCTTTTGGAATCCCGGCCAAGCTTACCAGGCTTGTCGGAATGAGGACCTGCGCCAGGGAGATGGGCTTGTCTGTCTTCTTTTCAATATGACGCTAGAGAGAGCCATCCGTGACACGGAGGTGGAAACTTCGCGGACCATCTTCTATAAGTCGATCCAGATCCTAGCATACGCTGATGACATAGACCTCATTGGTTTGAGGCTCTCCTATGTAGCAGAAGCTTACCAAAAGATCGAACAAGCGGCACTAAACCTCGGATCGGAGATAAACGAGGCGAAAACCAAAATGATGGTGGTCAAACACTGATTTACGCAGGGGTGATGTACAGGTAGGTGACTGCACCTTCGAAGTCGTCCAAAACTTCACCTATCTGGGGTCAAAAGTCAGCTCCAATAACAACATAGATGTGGAGTCAAGTGCAAGGATACTGGTAGCCAACCGGTCATAATAAAACCTGAGGAAACTTCTCCACTCTAAATACCTGTCGCGACGGACGAAGCTTGGAACACTGAACATTTATAGTTCCAATTCTCGCATACGCCTCTGAGACATGGACCAAAAGTGGAGAAACCGTCTAAGCCATTTTCGAGAGGAAGATGCTCAGACAGATTTTTGACCTCGTGTTTGTGTGGAATTACGATGAAGAGCTCTACGAGAAATTCAGTCATCTTGCCACTGTACAGCGAATTAGACTCGCCAGGCTCCGGTGGGCTGATCATGTCATGAGAATGGCACCGAACGACCCAGATCGTTTAGTCCTTTTCCGCCGTCCACATGGACAGTGGAGGCTTGGTAGGCCCAAATTGAGATAGAGTGATGGTATGGATACTTCCACCAGAATGGCCTAGATAATGGATTGGTAAACGGACTAGACCGTGCGTGGTATTGAGGATTATGGCAGCAGGCTACCTCCTACCTTCAAGAAGAAGACCTCCTGTATCTTCCAGCAAAAACCAAAACATTGGATCTAATTCCTTAAACACTACGATTCCTTCCTTTAGGGTGTGAATCGACAAGGATTCATTAGTTACACGTCAGCAATTATGAACGCACCATTTCTACACACACACACACACCCAGAATTCACCGACACTAGCCGTGTCGTGTGTCACATGTTCACCGGCTAGGCGCCTCGGGTTTTGCTCCGCATTCACTTAACTAGCGCCCTGATAAATGGAACCGGTGCACACACCCCTCGTGCGCCAATTGCGGTCGACAATAAATAGCGTGTTTACTCTGCAATTCATCCACTCTGGATCGGCACGCATGCACACACCGCACGACAAAAGCTACCCCCCAACTCCCAGGGCGGCACATAAGTCACCCTTTGCCCCGTTTGGCACCCACACGCGTGGGTCCCGTCGAGTGGGTGGTCAGAGCGGACCCCATCCGAGACAAATGCAGCGTGGCTGCATAATGGATTGGCAGGCCCGTAGCAAATGTGATTTCACTTTCGGTGTGTGCGCAATGTGCGACCGAGAAGTTCGATTTGCGAGCTCGATTGCAGCTGATGGTTGATTAGGAGACGGCAGCAGTACACACCTCGCGCCTGGGCACGCGAACCACCGACCCAGCCCAGCCATCGAACCAATCAGCAAACACCTTCGACGAAATGATGCAGTTTACGTATGCAAATAATGCTTGACCATCGCCGTACGATCGCCGACGCCGCCGAAGTCGTGGCTAATTATTATTAATTCAGTGACAATTATTTAGATCACTGCCAATGGAAATAGAAAGTGCATGTATCGATGATCATTTTTCTTTCCCTCTTAGTTTCTCCACTCCACCCTGGGACTCCCTATAACCCCTGGACTCCACATGCAGCTCTTCCGCTTGATATACTTTTCGTATTATTCGCTTCATTTCTTCCCCACTGCTTCTTTTATTTATTTACCTCACGTTATCGATCTGCATCCATCTTTGAATCTGGCAAACAGGCCGTCTTTTTTTCCGTACCCGAGAGTTATGCCAGCCATCCGGCAAAACACGGGACGTTCTTCATTGATCTTTCGTTTGCGTTGCTCGATCGGTTGCCTAGAAAGTTGCCGATCGTCCTCTGATCGTGGTGGTTTTTCCACATTTTTTGCCCCACTCCCAGCATTCGTTCCACATCCGTCATCGGTGGCAGGACCCGTCCGTCCGAACGGATGAACGGCATGCAAAAATAGCGCAGTCAACGCAAACGACCACGAATGCCACGAATCCATGTCACTGGGAAGTCACATAAGCATGTACCGAAATGATTGAATTATGATTTTATTGGCATCGAACGTCTCGATCGAACAGGCTCTGCTGTTCTGCATTCCGTTCGGTTGGCATAACTCTCGAACGGTCGTTTCGTCGCTTCGATTCCGTTATTGACAGCCCCCTAACCATCTAAGCATCCCCAACTTTGCCCGTGAAACGGTAGATGCAATTCTTTTCCACCATCGTAGCATAGGGCCGAACTTCTAACGTCTGCTCCTTTGTGGTGTTGTACGCTGCAGCAAAAGCCATAAATTAAACACACTCACGGTGGGACACGGTTCAGCGCTTTTCGACGACTGTGTACATTCTGTGCGGTACGTCCCGGGCACAATATATAAACAATCAGATCAACCTGACACAGCGAATGGGGTCAAGCCCGGGGCAACATGTTATGCAAGTGTCCGTCAAGTGTGCACGTGTGCATAGGACACACACACAGACGTTAGGAAACTTATCATTATCATAGATATTTTTTTAATTTACGGATGCATTAACGATTTTTTTTTTAATTTCCCTATGTCCTAGCAAATCACATTATTGTTTCTAGTCTTTTCTATAGAGACAAAATATTTTAAGACACTTAAAACAGATATTCTTAAGGCGAACAGGTAAGAAACTTCAATTAAAGATTTGCTCCTACTATCAGTTTTATCCCTGAGCAAAAAAGTTGGAAATAGTGAGGCATAATCTAACGACTTGTTATATTTGACGTTTCGTTTTATCATTCAGTGAAAAACAAAAACCTACATAATCTAGGCACTCACAAACAATGTACGACACTCGATACTTGTAGCATAGATTTTTATAGCATAAAACAATAATTCTATAATTTATTTTCCAAAAAGCAAGATTGCAACAGGAAAAAGGCTTACGAACAAAGATGGAAGCACTCTGGACAAATTCAGCCAAAGGGATCTCAGGCTCAAGGATATCACAAACGGCATAGAATCGGGGACACATATATAATGATCGGCCAAAAGGCATACAAAGTTCGACAATTGATAAAATTGTCCTCGTACAGAGCATTCCTAAGGGCTCCTACAGATTGATCTTCGAGAGCAAGGCTGGACAGTATTGAGGAACCTGTATTCAGGATCCCAGTCATGAAGGACAAGCGTGCATGTGCAATACGCTTATCAAGGAGAAACAGCCTAAGCATCAAACATTCAGCCATAAACTCAAGACTAGTGATTCCTGGAAAGGCGCTCAAAACATAATATTCTGTACTCCAGTCCCAGGAGATCCCGAGTAGGATAGGCGACCTAGCTGTGGGTTTAACTTCAAGCATGCATGGGTTCCCAAATTCTCAAAGATCCTTTCTTCCAGTCCGAAGACTGAATATAGAGCTCTTGCTCCCAACTTCCTTTGTTAGGAGCTTAATCTGCCACAGAGGCCACCACAATATATTTGGCGAACTGCACCACCAACTGCTTAAGGGACCAGCTCAGCATCCTCGTACCCAAAGGAACTGTACGAAACTTGTGCTTCATATTAAAGATCAGTCATGGCAGTCGGCATCATTTTGCTACGACGTAATCAAGTTACTCCTTGGAATAAAGCCTCGTACCAAAAGAGAACTGCCAAATCCTTAACACAATGTTGGCTTAGGAAGTCCTTAGTAACAGAATGTTTACGCTAAAATCTTTTGGAGGACCTTATGCAATGATTGTGAAGCCAAGACGGAGTAGCAGCTAAAAGTCATGGCCCATAGACTTTAACAAAATGTGGAGAATCTAGCCAACTGTCGATGAATCGCTAAGGAAATAGTGGCGATATTACTGTAGCCATGTATAGGCCTCTTAGATATACGAATAAAGTAAGCTTGGATTCGACAACGTATCTGTAGTAGGAATTTGTCAAAGTCGCTGTTTCGAACATAAATTCTTGTAGAGGAACAAATCGCAGGCTATCGTCCACCTATATGATCGCTTCCTCTCCTGACTATTATTACTTCTAAACGACTTACTTCAAATCTGCCCTTAAAGCAGCTTAAAAATGTTCTTTGTTCAATAAATCTTTTGAAAACTTATTCAACCACAAGCCGCCACACGATATTTACGCTCATCTTACCCACTAATCTCAACCACATGCCCGTTGACGCACACCATCCTAGGCCGTGTTTCGTCAGCGTGCCGATGCGTTGACGATGTTTTCCCGTGTGCACCGTGCAGCCACATCGCGAAGTGTTAGAAATCTGAGGAAATAAATATCAACCCCCAATGCCTCCCCTGCCTGCCCTGCCACACTTTCCACCGCGAAATTCGAACTTCATCGCCGAGCGGTGATCCGCGTGCTCCGTGAAGGTGCACTCGCAGGCAGTTAGGCTGCCGTGTATCGTGGGTCTCAAGCGAACGAACGACGGGGCAGTGCATCGCGGGCACTGGCAGTGCGGTGAAGAACGTACGAGAAACCAGCTTCTTAAGCCTGTTCGGCATACATCAGCACGGGTAAACTTATCGAGTGATGATGTCAGTGCACTCAGTTTCAGTGCCGTTTTCCTGTTCTATCCCGGCTCCCGGTTCCTCATTTTCAAACGGGGTTTGCTTTTCTTTCTGCGCCCAACGGGAGCGAAAGAGCGAGAAGCGCACCAACGGCCCGAAACAGTATGTTTTCTCAATTTGTAGTAAAATTTATTTTTCACTTTCTTCCGCAATTATTTTCCATTTATTTTATCTTAATAGAGCTATTAATTTTATGGACAGATAAGCAGCACTGGCACAGCCAGCACGGATGCCAGTCACTCAGCGCGCCCGACCTGCAGCTCACACGGGGCGCACGCGGGGTTTGTCCATTTCTTTATTTTGTTTTGGTTTTTCTGATTTTTTTTTCTTCAGCACATCCACTAACCAGAGTGCAATCGTGAAGGAGAAGTCAATTCGCAAATGCTGATGCATTGGGTAAACGAATCGAATGGTTTCGGTGAAATGGCGATGGTGGACACACAGGCGATGCACAGACCCCAATGGAACGAGTCTTAATGGAAAGGGGAATAAAACAAGGCAGTACATTTCAATTTTCGAACCATCGAACGCTCAACTCGACTGGACAATGATGGTAAGAGGATCCATAGAAGACATGCGCGATCGTGCCCTCGATACGGATGTTAAAAGATCATGCCTGAGATTTTTGCACCAGCCCTTGCTATGCTATGTGCTTGCTTGCTATGTGCTATGAGAAAGTTTTTGATGAACCAATCAACAAAATTCGACTGAGCCATAAATTACTTGTCAGTTTCAAATGATGTGTTCTATAATACCACTGCTGGTGCTATAAATTTGCTATAAAAACTAAACTTCTATAGCGACTTAGTATTTACAGTAGAATACTTATAGCAATTTTTATAGCAACACAGAGATAGAATTTCTCAACACTAGAAAGAATTCCTTGTAGCGTCTCAGTCATGGGACATCTACCACATCACCCCAATACCCGGCTGGTCCTGACGTAGCTCGATCTTATCAACCGCCCCGGCTAATAAAATCACCTCCAGAGGCTGCTGTCAGCCGTGGTAAAATCTACATCAAACTTAATCCCCTCAACTTGATTCTAATTGAATGTGTCAATCCTAACCAGTGGCCCTCCTTCAACCAGTTAATTCAAGGCACTCAGGGCTGTCGTGTAGTTGCGGTTTCGGTGTATTTTGCGTGTGCGATTCTAGACATTTTTATCTTTCCTTCGCTCGCATCTCGTACCCGGGGCCGTACTACTGAAGAGCTGAAATCAATCCATCCACCCAGCGATCCACAGCTGCTGGTGAACAGTGGGTAGAACCTTCCGATCCCACTTGATGCACGGATGCAGTTGTAAATCATCGCACCAGACATGACGAGACAGAACGTGGATTCCCTCCGGCTGCCAACGTGTTCGGATTCTGCTTGCCTGCATTTATTTCTATATTGCAGATCATAAAAAGGAAAGAAGGTCCAAGGCTGGGAAGCATGTAAACCATCATGATTTGATTGGATTGGGTGTGAAATTTTACACATTAAGTGGCCCCCACCTACCGGATGATGGCACAGAAGCGGAGGAGGAACAGATTAGCAGATAGTGTGTGCGGCTTAGTTTTACCTCCCGAGACCCCGAGTCCTTGACGACTCAGATAAGATACGGTGCTATGATTGATTCACAATGGTGCACACAGTTAATGAAAAACATGCGCCCCTAAAGGCGATGTTCCTGTTGCTTGGTATCTTGAGGCTCGTGTCCAACGTAAAACGCAACATCTCCGAGATGCACCAATAAGCCGACAACGTAATCTACGACGGAGGCAGATACTTTCGCAGCTCATGGCTATTTGTTGACAAAAATTCAACATTCTTTTTATCGGAAGAGTAAGTGAAGTTACAGTCCTTCAGAGTTAGTTATAAGCTAACATCCTTACTAAAGGAAGTCTCTTAAAAATTAGTTAATGATTCTGAAGATGACTAACGTCTTTTAGTGTCAAGGATTCTCAATATCCCTCCACCATTACCACGCACTTCGTTCAGACATCTCTCAAATCTATGACCTCAAACTGCAATCCGTTCCATCCCACACAAAAAAACCACAGGTTGATGTGTTGTGGAGAAGATATTGTTACATCGAAGTGCATCCATTACTGATGCACTGATTCTACCACTACCACCACAGCAGAGGGCGCTCCAAGCACGGGGGAGATAAAACAAAACTACCTGAAAATAATACCTTTTGTCAGGGTCGTTGCATCGCATGCCGGTAATAAATATCCCAACCACGTACCTGCAGCCAAAACGAGCTAAAAAGGTTAATTCAAATTAAAATTACATCTCTTTACCGGTTAGCACTCACACTCCTTTCTTGCGTTCGCCCCATCTAGGGCAGGCAAGTGCAGTTTTTGGGGAGGTTCTGTTTCATACGAAATGAAACGTGTTGTTTCTGTCCGATTCGTAATGCATTTGTGTCGCTATTAAATTCATTTTCAGTCCGAACAAATATGGTTCGTGTACGGATGGCTCCAAGCAGTTATAAAACATCACTTTAAAGGATGATAAGTACGGTGTTACGTGTAGTAAATATGGCTTTTAAAAAGTCGTATGTTGGGAGGCATATTGACGTTAATGGTCCAATCAACTTATTTGGATCTTAAGTACAAGTCTTACAAAAATTTTGTATGAAAAAAATCAATCTTAACTTTAAATTCTTTTGTTGATATTATTATTAACAGAAAACTACAACTATTCCACATTAAAATCAGATTGAATCCTTAATTCTAACCTCAAAACAGCGAACGCTTTTGCCCCTAGAAGTATGTCCCATCGCGAAAATGAAACGGTACCCGAGACTAGTCGTATTCCCAAGGCGCTCAGGACGGTTGCGGATGGGCACGAAGAGACCTGTACACGGCACTCGTATCACATCACTTTACTTTTACATAACATTTCGCATCAAACCGGGGGGAAAAACACTTGCTTGTCGGAAAAGGAAAGGCAACAAACACCATACGCATCAACAGTTGTCAAACGACGCTTCGTTGCATCGGGATGCAAACATGTCGCAGTGCATTACAAGAGAATCTTTTGCATAAGTGCACACTGCAGTCAGTTAGGTTTGATAGAAGACTTTCGCAAACTAGCATCAATATCAAGTCCTAACCGTAATCCTACAAAGTTCAAAGTTGGTTAGAATTGCTAGGATAATAACCCGCTACAAGATACATAAAGTAAGTCCTTCAAATTATGTCCCCAAAATCAAAAAGCTTCACCAATATAACTTAATGCCAATGGCAATTCCAAAGACACAGTTACGTTTGGACGGAAATTACATCTTCATACTGCAAACACATCACAGAGTCAACCAAAGGGACAGTCCAATGCGTACGAACACATCCGCTTCACTGTGCCCGCATTTTCTCGCCGCCGAACGTACCGAGGAAGTCTGTAACTGTAACTTTAGGCCATCGATGGGCTTTGAAGCATGCTGTCAGTGTGCCTCGGTAAATCGACGGGCTCACCAACAGGCTACACACCACTGCAGACGGTGTCTGGAGGATGCTCTGCGTACGCAGGCCCTGTACAAGTGTCATTTGGACCGCCGTCACCTTATTCGCTTTCGCCACAACCCGCAAGACCAAGAACAACTCTTCGACCGATGCGAACGAACGGTTCAGGCGCAACTTGTTGACGGTGCTTACATACTCTTGTTTTTCCTTTTTCTTCTCCTCCCTTATGGCAGATGCAGATTGAGCGGTTTGTAGCTGAAAGCTATTTTGCACTAATTAAAACATTTTAGTACTTTTGCTGATTTATTTCAACTACGCCCGTGCTGCTGGAACGGCCGAAACCGGAGGCTTCGACAGTAAAACGTGTCCGCTCCGGAGAACGTTCGATGATTAAACACTATCGTTGTTACCGTTAGCGAAAAGGTCTGCAACCGGCCTGGGATCGTAAATTCATAACGAAATGAATATTACCCGACGGTTCGGTTTTGCATTTTACCATTTTGAAGTCGTACAGCAAGGGTATACCATTACGCCCAAGTCCTTGGACTTCCTTTTTTTGTGGGCACTTCTGAAAGGGAGCTAAATTTCTTGAGGCACATGATTTCTCTGCACTAGCATCTGTTTTGGGTGGGTGTTGTTAGCTAACGATATCTCTTACGTAGATGCTAATTAAGCGTCACATTAGATAACCTTCAGCGAAACCTACTCAAACGTTCGCTACAGAACTGCAAAATGGATCTCCCAAACACAGGATCATACCTCTTCTTGGTAACATCATCATGGCAAATACATAGTAATGAGCGCCATGAATAGTAGCAGTATCGTGTTCCAGAGCAAAGAAATACACTCAGCTCAGGCAGCAAACGGTCAGCATTAAATCAATCCCGACCGGCACCTAGTGATCACGATGCTACTACGACATGTGTGAGAGGCAGACTGGTCCGAAGGGTGGCTGCTAATGTTAATGCAATTTATTGCTCACAACCACAAGCGTTGGCCTGGGTCAACGCACCATCCAGACTCATTTGCATACCTGTGAGAGCTTTCAGACACCGGAGGTACATTTCAGAATTACGTCTCCAATAAAATAAGTTTATAATTTAAAATTCTAGTTTAAGAGTCTTCTTCAAATATCTTGTTGATAACTACACAACTTAAACCCAGTAATTCTTTCATCATCCGTAAAACTGTCTCCCCTCCAATTCTTCTTCTCCCTGGCATATAAGTACATCTCTAGCTTCAAATTAAAATCACGTTACCCTTTAGACAAGGCCCCGCACCTACTACTGCGAGCCCCGTTAACTCATGTCTCAGCCTTTCTTCCGCATGACTGATTAGAACGATCATTGAAGCAGACAGGGCAGACCATTCACCGGTACCACACTAATGGCGCAACATTTCACTGGAATAGCACCAGCTCACTTCCCCTAGAGAGCCTGATAGCAGTGATCCAGTGATCGCAAAATTTTACCTCAAAACCTGCTGTGCTCCTGCACCACTGCCTCCATATTCGGAAACGGGGTTTCTGATTGGGGGAGGTGCGCTCTCCAGCAAAACCGACTTCCAACCACCAAAGTCTCCGTGGCGAATTGCATTGGTCTCGCGAATCTTTGCCGGTACCAGCCACCAGCTTCTCCCAAAACAAGCCAGTTCATTACGAGCATCCACCTTGGGCGACCACCACCCGGTCAATCAAGAGAAGCAACCGAACCGAAACGCACGCCATCATTCGCGATGCACCTCACGACCGGGGCAGAGGATGCACCTTAGATCACCGGAGGATTAGGCACAACAGCCGCCAACAATAAACCCCGGCCAAGCGGTCGAAGGGCGCAGACTGTTTAATCGGATTGGTACTCCATTTTGGGCCTGCGGGAAATGTGGTCCCGGTGCTGTTTGCGGTTTACGATCGGTTGTACCTCCGGGGTCGGGGCATTGCCAGTATCCTCCAACGGCGATATGCTCCATAGAGTGAGCGAGCATCTTCGCTTAATGTCGCAGCGTATCCTCAGGCTCAGGCAGCGAGGCGAGATCCTGGGCCGCCGGATTGTCGGAGCCGCTGCCCTCCCCCCCCCCCTCCCCCCTTTTCACTCTAATTGGCAAGGAAAGAAGATTAGAGAAAATTGCTTTTGACACGCCACATCGAAAACGGCACTAAAAGGAAAACCAAACCAATTCGACCGGACCGGACATCTTGGAATGTGAGTGTCTGCCGATGTTGCAAAAATGTTTCGCTTGTATTTTGGGTTGTTCTTCAAATTTGGAAAAAAAGGCTATAAAACGCCACACCGATAGAGATACACACCACACACATATACACAGACACTCACACGCACAGTTTGCGTATGTTTGTTATGTTTTGCGCGACGCGAACGAAATTATTCGCGTATTTTTAGCATGCTTCAGGACCGATCACACACGAGCCTGGTTCACCGCGCTGGCGAGAAGGATTTTTGTGTTTGGTTTTGCCCTGTCGCACCACTTCATCCGGATATGCTTTGTTGTGTGTTTTATTGGAACGGTGATTTTTTATGCCATTCTGTTTTTTTGCTCTAACGAATGCCACTGGTGTTCAGTAGCAAGGCTTTGATCTTTCATCACCTGGTATCACGTGTTATTCGTTGTTTTTCTCTCCTAAAAAACGTCTATAAATACCATAATTTTTTCGACGAAGCGAAGGTATGCTCAACACCAATATCTTCACCGGGTGGCTAAAGCATCCTGCTATTTTGCAAGCACGGTAGCATTCCATAATTCATTAAATTAACCACCAAAAGCACCTACCGACTACAGCACGAATCAGTGTTGCATTCGCGTCGGACATGCATTCGTCGCTTGCGTTAGTCATGGGGATTCGGGTACGGTGCAAATGTCACGACCGACGCATTCCACCGCTGGCCGGCAGTGTGCGGCAGTTAATTATGACTCTTGTAGTGGCCATTTTCGGAGAGAGAACAGAAGAAAACGCTTCGCCTGCATTTCATTTACTGCTGGTCTCCTGGTTTCCCAAAAACCCCGCTGGTAGGTGTAATTTGTTAAAAATGCACAAAATAAGTCCCCTTTCGAGAGTAACTCTCTCTCTCTCTCTGCTCGTGGTGGTGTACGATCATGATCTATGCTGTACGTTGTTTTCCCGCGTGCATTTGGCAAGAAACAACAACGAAACCGTCTGCATTGACATCATCAGCAGGCGGGGGCTCAGCAGGCCTTGAAGATGAATGTCCCGCTCGGTGTCCTACAATTGCACCGAAGGAGACATTCCGGCGCGTACACAACGGGAGCGTCCCGCTCCCGCTCTGTTTTGTAGCGAATGTTTGCGGTGGTTTGGTTTTCGGTGTCTCCAACCGACCGAATACAGACAACCGGATGCCTGGCCCAAAATAGTCATCAGCCGTTACGTCGTCGCTCGGCCCACCGATTATCTGACCTGTCAGGTCCACTTCAGGAAACTCGAGCGCGTATCGGTTGCTGCCCAAGCGTGGCGTAGTAGTGTTGCCGTTTGCTCCAAATTAGCATAGAAATATGTCAACTCGCCAACATTACAGGTTCCCAAGTTGGGAGGTGATTGCGCGACCGCGAGTTGGGGCGATGACGACAAAACAACACATTTCGGAGGCGCCCGACACCAACAGACGCGAGGCCATTTCCGAACTGCAAAAGCATTCTTGAAGTCAAAGTCTTGCCGAGTGGCTCAATGAATTGCTCTCTTTATCTTAGAGACTTCACTGCTAATTCGCACGAGCCGAATCGGCGCGGTGTACAACTTGTCAACGTATGCAATTCATCCACACACCACCTGAGCAAATTCGACCGCGTCAATTAAAAAGTGTCTCGTGTGGGGGATGTGATTTAGACACGCAGTCGCTTCTAAAAATATCCGAATCCGTGTGTTTTATTTAGCACTCAAAATTATTCCAATATCTCCCGCCATCAACTCGGGGACCGTTGTCAAATAGCACACCCTCCCCCCTGGGGACACACGCAGCAATGCAGAAAACATGGTCTAAATTAACCTTCCAAAGAATGCTGCGTGTTAGCGACACTGGTCTGACACGGCATCTCTCTCACACAGCATATTGCAGCTCCAAGCAACCGTTGACCCTGCCGGTCGGTTGGGCAGCCGTGAATCCTGACGTGAGCGTCCAAGCAAAGGAGACTTAAACCACGGCTCACAATATGGAGCCGATCAGTATGGCAACTTCATTTCATCATGCGGTCGGACAAGGATTGAAGACGGACGAGAGAGTCGCGGCATACTCATTTGCCAACTAGCCAACGGACAGCTCACATCCGGAGATCCCGTATGGCCGCCCAACGCCCCAACTGACGGCGCGTTTTCGGAGTGCGCGCTTGCGTGAGCAATTATCATTTTCATCGCCACTCAACCCATTTGCTGCCGTTCCATTTGAACGGGTGTCATAAAAAAGGCCGAGCTGAGCTGATCGTCAAATGGGACGAAACGATGTCTTAATGACCGAAATGGTTTTTTCACCGCTCCCGGAGTACCCCCGGTCCCGACGCGATAAACACTTGATCAACCGGTGGGACAGATGGACACAACCGTGGCATCTTACCGCAAAAGAGTTGTTGCGGTTCCAACGCCGTGGGTTTGGAGGAACAAAAAAAAGCGGATGCAGAGGGCACAACAGCCCCGGTGCACTCCACCATTCGCTGCGCGATCTTGTTTGGGTGAGCATGCAAATAAGGAAGCACGGGCAGGGAAAGCAAATGCTTCGCGGCGCGAAGCAGAGCGCCAGAATCCACTAAAAGGCTGGGCTGTGTTGTGTTTCGAGCACGAGCTGCGCTTGCCTACTAGCAGGTTGTCCTCATAAATCATTCGCGTGTTCATCGGTGCTGTCAGATTTGAACATAACTTACACCCCGTTTTAGGTCGCTGGCACACCGCTTGCAAACTGGCTGCAGTCCGCTGGTGACCGCGCGTTTGGTTCGGTGCCGGTTGCGGTACGGAGCCATAAAGTCACCACCTTGCCGTAGCGGCGACTCCCGGCAGCTTATTAGCTCCCCGCCGGGTTTAACTTCCAGCGGCCCGGTCGTTCATCCAGCCGGCCGTTAATTCAATTGCGACGCTCATTCATCAATCAAACGGTCGCAGTGGTTCACCGCGTCGGACAAAGTATCCCGTAGACCCTGGGTCCCGCGGAGGATGGGAAATGCGAGGCACAACCGTTGGGCTGTGAAGTTGTTCCAGACACGACGAATACAGCTTCAACCTACTTCCAACTATTTTGCACCCGATTCGCGGAATGGAATTTAAGGATTGCAACGAAATTCTCGTCCCAAATATCACGCCCCTGCGTCAGGTTCAACAATTTATTGCTCGTTACACCCCGCCGGCGCTAGGGCCTGTTAGAATGCAACCTGGTCGCCTGCATCTGAGTCACCCGACAGCTCAGCCCAAACCAGTCGAGACAAATTGCACAAATATTTGGTAGATCTTTCAACCCCTTTCGCCGAACCCTCCACTGAGGTGCGCTTGTCACGATTCCACGTGGCACGTGCTTATGGGAGAAAATTAACGTTCGGTCGAGTTATGATCCTCGCCGCATCAACATCATCATCATCATCAACTTCATAATGGAAAAACAACAAACACACACCCAACCGAACCCGAGGCGGGAGTGGAAATATCTTAAAGTAAACGAAGAAAAAAAAATCAACATTCGAGCGAGCGAATTGATTGAACGCATGTTTTGGCCATTTCTCCTTCGGATGATTAATAACCAAATGTGCGAGGGTATTGAAGTCATCGAAGAACCACGATGCTTCGGGCTGCCGCACTAACACTAACTATCAGGCACCGGCATTCCCCCGGTGTGTTGTGATTTGCCGTGTCATTAAAATATTCTAACCGGTCGAAAGCATTTTCGGACACGCTAGGTGTGTTTGGAGTGTGATTGAGCGCGATCGAAATGGAAAGGAACGCCATGGAGATCGGCCAGCACCACGAACCCACGATATCGATCGAGTGCAATAAATCATGTACATCGGATACGATCCGAATCCTATACGCTCGGACGAATGGTATGAGGATTGTTGATCGATTACTGCCCGGCTGTGTAGAACAAGCTCTAAGCACCAGTGGGCATTCGAACACAGTACAAGATCAATTTCACCCATTCTCTATTAAGCGGGCTTTAATGCGCAACTCAGTCAGTCGGATATCATTCACATGATCATGTGATGAACATGAAACGTAACAGCAGGAATCTTTGTCCGCGATGATAGCATTCAAAGACACGATCGTGAGTCGCAGAAAAAAGCGACCCGACTCGGGGAGTGAAAACCCATTTTCCTAAATCGAATATTAGTGGGCCAGCAATGGATGGGGCATGGGGGCCGATAAGATCGCCGCTTATCTCACCACATTGCACTGCTCGCCAAACAGGGACACATGATCGAGCCATTCCAAGGCTAAGCGTGCAACGTCAGGGCGTCTCAACGATAGTTGTGCAGCCCTGATTAGGCGTTACAGAGACAAAGAAAGCCACTGGGTAAATAGTTGATAAAATGGACAGGACAATGCAGTGCACATCGCACTTCGCTGGTTACCTAGAGGCAAACTAGCTTATCAGTTATTACACTGCGCGAGGTACTAACTGACACTGAAACAACACTAATCGCCTGTCCCGTGGCGAACTTGGAGCGTGAAGATATTACCTCCCCAACCTCATTACGATCGTCCAGCAGCGTGAGCAAAAACAGCACATTCCTATGAGACGAATTGCAAGCCTGATGAACTTCTAGAAATTGTTCCGTTCCGTTCTCGGCAATGGCTGGTACAGCACCACGCTAATAAACAAATGCATTAAGACGTTAATCAACAGCTACTCGCGCCCAACAATGCGCCTTTTCGAGGCACCCTTCTCCGGAATGTGGCCCGCTTGTGTCCCTTTTTGTCGTGCAAACATTTGCGCATTCCAAAACTTACAGCCGCTTGTCAACGCTTTGAAGGCTTTTCAAGGGCGAAACAACAAAACGTGCTCCACACACTGGCATTGACGCAGGTCGGTTGTCTGTGAAGTGAACGAAGCTTCAGCGCGGAGCTTCCACTGACCATCTGATAGTGTAAATGGGGAAAAGCGTTTGGCAGGGGACCCAAGCTCCGGCTCGCTCTTGGCTCATGCGCGTGGGTTCAAAGATCCCATGCACTTTCGGTGAACACCTCCCGAACACCGAACGGTGCACGCGAATCTTCCGAATCACGCTAGGACGCAAAACGTGCCTTGTCCGTATCGTTTGAAGCGTATTGCCCCGCAAGATCAACCGTAACCGACGATCGAGTAGACGATGACTATGTGATGCATTTTTGCTATCAACTGCCACACTTCGCACACTCGTTAGCGGTACATTTTTCCTAGTGCCGTCGTCGACGCCGTCGTCCTAATGCCCATTAAAACCGAAATCCCCCCTCCCGCACCAAGGAAACGCTGTGGGGGGGGGGGATGGGGGGAATTATTTGCATTAAAAACCAACCATCCCTGGGGAGTCCCCGGCGGTGGACGGATCCCTCCAACTCATGCGAACTCATGCCGCAGTTCATGCGCCACACAGCCCCGGCCACGTCACGTGTTGACGTGCAATTGCACACAGATTTGTTGGCGGCGACTTTCGGCAGACCCGGCAGGACCCGTGGGCAACCCACGCCAGAACGAGCTGTGAATCTTAAACCTGTGTAGCCTTTAAAGTGTGGCGGCTGGCTAAACGATCGCGCGCAGTTACTGAGGACAAGTGCCTTTCAGCCGCCTCGTTCCTTTACTTTCGGTGGCCTTCACAAACGCCATCAGGGACTCGAGCGCCCGATGCGGGAAGGATCCGAAACGACACTCGAACCCGACGGTGCCGACGATGTGTTTCCTGGTGTCAAGCTATTCGGCGTGCTTGTCCAGTCCGAATGGGTACTAACGAAGTCAACTCGCAACGTACTGCGCAACATCAAAGTTCTGTCACTACGATATATCGAGGAAAAGTGAGGTGTGTGTATGTGAGTTTTTAATGTATTCCTTACAAGATCGCTCAGGAACTCTTGAAGAACCTCCTCCCGGAGGTTCCAAGAAATACCAACCTTCTCCTACGCGCAGACATGACGCCGCAAGCTCCATGCTGCTGATTAATACATAAAAACCGCAGCCCCACACGATTCGCGTCCTCCACGATGCACCAGGTGATCGCTGCAGACACGGACACACACTCCACCCCCGATATGGCACACTTTGCACTCGAAGTCGTGAAAGGCGCCCGCTCAATGGCGCACACACAGACGCCGAGTTCTCGGTGTCAATTACTGTTCATTTAAAAGCAATTATTGCCAAACTGTGATGACATCCGGCGAAAAGGTGCGAACACTGTCCCTCGAGTTCCACGTCGTCGTCAGGGACAGCACTCTCGCAAACATGCGGAACATCAAGCAGACGTGTAAACGGAATTAAACGATGCATGTTGTTTAGGGGCAAGCAAACGCACCGAGCCGCCAGTTCAAGGGGTCCCGTCGAAGTCTGAAACGCAGCGCGACTTTGGACGCGCTTCCGGCACACCATAGAAAGGATGCTGCAGACAGACGGTGGTCCTTGAACAGAGAGCCGGGAACTTTCGGTTTCACTGGGAATACTCTTTTTGCATCACTCGTGATCGTCTCGAAAGGCGCGGAGTCCCCGGTTCCAGGCCGTCAACTTTGTCTTGTTTGAAGTATATGAGATCGTCTGTTGAAGAAGGCTCTTAAGACTCGCCGATATTCCTCCCCATGGCCCCAATTCCACAGTCTTTGTGATCTGCTCTCTATATCTCTCGGAACATTCAAAACGATGCGGTGCAAGTTTTCCTGAAGACCTGAAGAACCTCTACAAGTAAAAATAAATCTTTTCCAGCGATTTTTTTCTGCTTCGATGCTTTCCCCCGGTGCGACAGGTAACATTCGCTAGCGCGTACAAACGTTACTCGATCGATCTACACAATCGTTGTGGATTTGTGGCCTACCTTCCCACCGGGAGATGATCATTGTTAGATTGTTGAATAAACAAATATCAATACTAAATAGACGGCTTCGGTTCCAGCCGATCTAGGCAGAGCAACCCGTTCCGCATTGTGCAAGAATCGGCACCGCATCGGAACAGATAAAAATAATAATGATAGCGTACATACACGGCCACGTCCCTCCGCCGCATCGTGATCATATTTCATTCGGTGGAGTTTTATTATTATTACTGCCGTTGCAACTTCAGCGGACGCTTTGCGTTTGCCCTTTTCCTGCGAAGCTGCTCTATACGAAAGTGGCCTAACTACAAACATTTGCACACAGAGAGAGGCAGACCGAGAGACGTGCTCCTTTGGAGACGGCTTGCAGCAGTGCAATAGACCATCCCTCACCGATCCTGTCCTGCTACCGCCTCCGAGTGCCCAAAGGCTGCGGCTTTGTTTTAACCATTCTCCGTTGCTTCTCTCGCCCCTTTTGACTTGCACTTTATTTACTGCGACCATTCCTGCTGTTCCTTCTGTTTTGAATGGGTTTTGGATGGCCTATTACTTACTTGCAGTTATGCTGCTTCTTTTCTGCCACTGCCACCTTGCTGTTGCTGGAAGGTAACCCCGGCGGACAAACAGAGCAAAACCACTCGGGAATCTCCAGTGCGCATCTCCAGCGCAAACAGTGTCCGTCCGTATGCAGATGAGAGCGGTACAGAGCAAGTCCTGTACTGTTTTGAGGGCTTTTTAATAACTAACGTTTGACGAGAATGTGATCGCATTTGAAGAACTGATCAGCATTTTTACAGCATCCTTTTTTATGATAACAGAAGACAAAATCTTGAAGAAGATATTCAAAAAATAATTACTGATACCACGGTCTCCATACAACTTGAAGCGACCATCTGACAACTGCATGGACCTCAGCTGTGAAGTATAAAGCATGAACTGCACTGTTCATCTCTCAACCCGACTCTCTTTACAAACTCTCCCAGCAACTACAGGCTTTTCCACTTTGCCCGTTCCCCGCCTCCAATATCCAGACAGACCTCTTCCAATGCGGACAAGTAGCATCCGAAGTACATGTAAGCGGAGATTGCTTCCAGCGGGCAGCGGGAAAGCGAGCGGTGAAGAATAATTTATTTATTTATTTATTCAAATTTACTATTTATGACTTCGTAATGATTGCATCCGATCTAGTGCTGCCGGTGCATCGGATCCACCGACACAAAACGGTGCACTTTGTCTCATCGACCTATCGTGTTGCGATCGATGCACACACACACACACCGACCTCTTCGGTAAGGGATTTCGCCCCCGGAGGGCTCGTGCGTTTTGTGGGAATTCATGTTCATGGTTTGCAGTTCATCCTTTCCGGTTTCTTCCCTTTTTTTTGCCGCCAGTCGTTACACCAAACTTCCAACCAAGTGCTTCTGCACCATTCACCGGTAAGTGCCCATTGTTGCACCATCTCACCAGGAACTCCAAAGCCGGCGCAAAATCGAGGGAGAGAGGTACCCCGTTGGCGCAATATGCAATTTTATGCAACAGGCATATTCTCGCGTCCCCTTCCCAACCTATGCTGACGATGCTGACAACGGTGCTACAGTGTGCACTGGGCATCGGGCAAACAGCATCTGCGTGGGCCACAGACAACAAACAACACATACCCGAAGCGGGACACCTGAATGTCGCTGACTGCTGGACTTCTGGAAGCCTTGCGGCCGGAAAGGGCGTCGTGTAGGCGTGGCACACACATACACTAATGTGGCAAGTGTGGTCCTGGTGGGTAAGGGTCGCCCATTCTCAGGGATCTCGCGTTGCAGCGGTGCTACGCGCAATTGATAGTCGCCGCGAGCAGCAAGATTGCGTTCGCTATGTAAGTGTTTGGATCAACAAAAGCCGCGATTAAAATATACAATCACACACACACACACGTTGCATCTTCAACGTGTTGCAGCTATGTGCACGATGTGTGTGGGTTGGGGGCGCGTAGTACGGCTCAATAATTTTGTTTATTTTCTTTTCCAACCGGCGCCCGCTGTTAGTGAATATGTTTGGGAAACTAACAGACCTCTCGCTGCCCAGTAGTTTCTCCTGTTGCAATTTGCAGCAAGGAGCACTCTGGAATAACAGAATAACAATAATAGCTTCTTGCAGTTGCAGATACAATGTAGCCGGGACAACGTGAGCCTTATACGGGTTGAGTAAAATTTCTTGATGCAAAAATCAAGTCATGTAATAAAATAAATGTTTGCACTACTAAAGGAAAATTAATTATTCATGCTGCTGGTGCCTAACGGTCAGCAATCATCTAGCCCCTGCGTGAGCCGACAGAGAGGACCTTAAAGGATGATTTTTGTTTGCACAAGAACGGTTAGGCAATTAACCTGGCAGATAGATATTAATAAAACTTCATTAAAAAATGGGGAAAACTCTACAGGCAGCTAAATTGGTAAAATCATTCACCAATTATACCAACATATGACCATCACTTCCCAGACACAGTTTATGTTGACGTCAGACATGGATGGCTTCAAAACGAATCCTTCCCTTTTTTCAGAGATTTTAGATTTTCGTTTACGATGCTACCAAATGTAAGAAAAAGTTCTTATAAGTCAGGGGTTTTACAAAACAATGTATTGGCCGCTGCTTATGAAATCACGGAGTCTATTAAGAGCACCTTTAGAGGTCCTGTGACAAAAAGAATGGTTCTCTGCTGAGGAGACATGGGCAGGTCCGACTCGATCTGTTGTCGCACTGGAATGTCAATCTTTTCCAGGATCTTCTTCGCCATATGGACGTATACACTGAACCTAGGCCTTAAGATACGTACCGATAATGCTAAAGGTACAGGCTTTTCCTTGCCTTTCGGTAGAATTCGCTACATTATACTGTCATATAACACTGTCAGATTTCCAGGACCAAGAGACGAGGACATAATATAAAAAAAGGATCGTGGGTCGCCCGGACCATCACATCAAAGATCAGAAACATTTATCTGCCCATTTTTAAACAAACATTTAAATAAGGAAATTTTAAATATTATGATAGCTATAAAAAACCCTGAATCTGAGACTGTACAGAACATTTAAAGTGCCAGTACTCATGAAGGCTTCTGATTCATGATTACTCTGTCCAAGACAGGTAAGATAATATTTTTGGACCCGTCTTTGTGTATGGACTATGGAAAAGCCATAG
Source organism: Anopheles stephensi (assembly GCF_013141755.1). NCBI lineage: Eukaryota > Metazoa > Arthropoda > Insecta > Diptera > Culicidae > Anopheles > Anopheles stephensi. Next base: position 49,587,421 of record NC_050202.1, read on the forward strand.
CCAAAAATGACTAATCCTACGAGCTGATAGATGATAGATATCCCCATCGTGCAGCAAATTAGATTCGCCTAGATCCAGTGGATTGGGCATGTCATGAGAATGTCACTGGACGACTTAGCCCGTCATGTCCTTATAGGCCCATCCATATAGACAGAGGAGCATTTTTCTTCTTCTTCTTCTTCTTCCTTCCTGGCTTTCTGAGACTTACCCGTAGCCAGTGGTGGGTCAAGATATTTGGAGGCCCCGAGGGGTATGGCAGTTGGGGAGCCTCTAATTGTGATATAAGAGAGAAACAACAGGATTTCCCTCACCGATGAGGCCACCCTGACTGACGAGGCCCCAAGCGGCCGCTCCTGCCGCTCCTAGGTTGATCCGCCACTGCCCGTAGCTGGATAGTCAGCCTTGCGTACGGGGAAGGTGAGATCTTGATAGAATTTGAACCCCGGACCTGCCGTGTAAAAACCGGCGCCGTTATCACCTAGGCCACCGGACTGCCCCAAGAGGAGGCTTAGTAGACTCAAATTTAGATGGAGTGATGGCGTTGATGCGTCGACCAGACCAGCCGGGACAATGGACTGGTAGAAGACGGTGCTAGACCTTGAACGATATCGATGATTATTGCAGCAGGCCATAAGCACGAAGGAATTGTAGTGCCTGACGTCAATTTTTTTTTTAATTTTGCAAATTAGCGCATATGTACTGCGATTAGAATGTATCATTAAGAAAAAAAAACTACAGCTCCATCATCCACCGCATAAGTTCCATGCTTAACCTACAGTAATGTTTCTCTACTCGTAAACTATAATTGTCAATACTCGTAACAACAGCCAGCCGTTAATCTCCAGCTTGCGAGATAAATCTGTTCCAACCTCAAAACACCGCGAAATAAAATCACCGGCAAAGTATTAAGGACATTTCTCTCCCCACACAACGAACACAAAATTACGGCAAAGGAAAATTGCCTACCACCAAGGTTTACGGTCCCACGGTCGTTTTGGAGCGAGTTGAGATGCCGCTGCTCCCGTGAGACCGCCGAACTGCACACAAATCGTCCAGATGACACTGACCGCAATAAATAAGGATATTTACCACATGTCTCAATGCCACCCGCCCAGCGCCACATCTGCTCGCCCACCCACACGGCAAGAGCTTCGCGACGTCTCCAGTGATATCCGCCGCATTCCACGTACACACACCAGTTAGCGCCCCCACTGGAGCACACTGAAACTCTATGCCAGCAGCGCGCGGTAGCCGACAGTTCCTTTCTGCTTCCTTCACCTACCACACACACACACACACACAACAGGGGAGGTCTGTAAATAACGTTCTTAGTTAAAGATTTGTCAGCATTACCACGGTCGAACATGCCGCCGAGGCGGCAAACATTCGCCCATGTGGACCCCGGTAGTGCAATCAGCGGATCGCGCTCCCGGTTGGATGAAATGTTGATGAATAGTGCCGACCGGGCACAGGGAGGCCGTATGCACCCCAACAAAGGTGCAATAATCAACGGACGCAAGTAAGTTCTACTCCAAAGCGAGGCGTTCGCTCCCACAACATTTCGAGATCCTTAATGTCCCGCTGATTTTGGGAAAATGGAAGTATTGCATACAATATTAGGAACACCCTCTAGGTCGGAGATAAATCTCGAGCGCGCACTGGTTCACACACATTAATTTAATGCAGAAATCTCCCGGCTACATCTGACAAAACCCAACAACACACCCGGAACAACCGGATCCTGGTGGTAACGATTTGCTAACTAAACAAACCCGAACAAAAACGACGGCAACAAAAACCGGGTAACAAAATCAACCTCCCGCCACGAGCGCGAACATCTTGTTTTGATCGATATCCATCGGGTTTATTTGCTCGACAAGGTAAACCCACTTGGGTCCGAGCTGTTGCTTTGATCTCCGGTGTGTGACGTCGTTGTTTGATCAACCGGTTATTAATTTCTGTGAAGCCGAGTGAGTGCGCGCTTCATGCGCATGATGCCCCAGCTTCTTGGCTTAGCCATGCTTTCGAATGTCATTCAAATGGAAATTTCTGTCACTATCTGGAGCTCTGCCGCAGATCCCACGTCACGCGGCTCAACGGGAGGAGTAAACAAACGTGTTGTCCCAGGATGGATTGGGGTAGGTGGAGATGATGAGAGAGAGAGAGAAACGAGAGGGGAGAATTAGAAGCATAATCCCTTAAATCATTTCGTTCCGTGTGGACCACACTAACCGAGGGACTCGATAGACTTCAACTTGATAGACTCGGAACTCCTATAGACTTCAGTGGTACAGTGAGTGAGACCTAAGTGATGTATGTTTACGATCGAGTCAAGATGAATTGAAGTTCACTAAACAGTTTTATTCAATTGTTTAATTTTTTAACTTGGATATCTTGAATCCAAGTAAAGATTAAATCACAATTCTAACAATTATTTCGCTTTTGACCTATTCCTTTCACAATAGCTCAGTTGTCCATCTTCACACATCTCTCACCAGTTAAAGAACCCATTGTAAAGGTTTACAATCTTATTTCCAGATGGTTAAAGCTCCATCAAAAGCCCCACTTTGCAACTACCTAACAGGTCTTCCGGGCGCATACAAACATCGAAAGCTACTCAATCAAACCAGATCAATACTGGGCCCATATCCACCACCACACAACCGCAGTAGGATAATCGTCCCTTCGTAATCTCCCTTTCCATTTGAGTGCATAATGAACTTCCCAAGATGCGATTTGGTGCCCGTCTTTCGACCGCGATCTAAGCACAGCGAAGCCGTGAGAGACGGCTTCGATTGATGGCAAACGTGAATGGTAGGACACACCGACAACAAAATCCACCTCCTGCCAACACAACCCAACACAAAGCCGGCTATGCGGGGAGTTGTCTCAGAGCTGTGCGCCGAAAGAGCCGGGGATTAGAGGGACAACCGCGTGCCAAGCATGAAAAGCAAAGTTGGATAAATAGTTCATTGAGCGAAGAAAGAAAAGCAAAAGCAGCCGGGGAATGTGTCTCGTCCGGGGGGAAAAAAAACTCATGCAACACCGTATCGTGGGTTCGATCCCGCGTAGGAACAAGATCACCCTCGCGAGGTCGTTCATGTGAGCGCTCAGTCAATTCGAGCTCAATCAACACAGACACAACATCGAAGAGTTCTCTTTGAGGACGGTTTGCCATACACTCTCCACTCCACACTCCAGACAAATGTGCACCCGCCTCTTCTCTCCCCCCCCCCCCCCCTCTATGATGCAACTCATCATCATCATCATCATCGACGTCTCCGATCGTCCAGACGGCCGATGCTCATGAAAGTCATCCTGGTCGGTTGGAATATCCGATCGAATGTGGCAATGCGTCGTCACCGAACGAAACTTCTGCTCCGTTGCTCATCGAGCACAGACACTAAAGTGCCTAGATGCCCGCCAAGAAATGGATCACATAACCTCACGACGATGCAGACTCCTAAGGTCAGACCTTTTTTGTGCTGTCTCACGATTAAGCCATTTGCGGCCGTGCGGTCGTAAAGGTAACAAAAAACAAAACGGAGAGCTCCCGCTGGAGCAAGGGCACATCGAACAGCAATCGAAAACGTGTTGGACAGATCCGGACGGGCCGATAGTAACGTATCAATTAATATGAATTTTCAATCGTTCCGCCCATAATTGAATATTAAAATTAATTATCCACTTACCGGGACACCAGGCACCGCACCGGTTCGACGACGACGTTCCCGTTTTGCTCGCTCCCAATCGGTACTGGTGGCACGTTCACGGTGAAGACCAACGGAAAAAAAATCAGAACCTGCCAGGCACCACCAGGAACTAGGCTTGGCGAGAAATTGGCGTGCATGCGCGTGCCAGCACGCCGTTACACGTTACAGATCTCCGACGCTCCGATTGCTCCGAACAATCCGTTGTATGGTGAACACCTTGACGCACTTCCGCTTCCACCGGGTGGAAAACGGCCAGCTCTTGCACACGAAAACACCGCAGCAGTTACAGCCCCCGTTTGATTTGACTTTTTGGAGTGCGGCCGTTTCTTGCGCCTACTTTGTTTCACCTTTTGGCCCTTTCACCGCTGGGCACGCTCACTACACTGTGATCTCTCACTCACTCACTTGCTCTCGCCCACTGAAGCTTGACCATTTCTCACACACACACCAACACGATACGCTTATGCTCACTTTGCATGCAACTCAATCATAAAATCATCACCAGCTTACGGCCCACTAGATCACATCACTAACTCATTACCACGGTGCAGCGAATGCTTCGGACTGCCTCCGGCACGATCTGCTGCCACATTCCTAGGGTCACTCCTACCGCTGAGGTCACTATTATTATGTTTCACTGCACTGTAACTGAATCCTGGCAGGGTAGTTGAAATATATGGAAGGCATTACACACAAAAATGTAACGAGATAATTAATATTTTATTATTCTAAGCACTAACACCGCCATTTTGAAACCCATTGCACTATGTCACCTGTAGAGTTCCCAGTTATTTATGACGTTTCTAGTTTACTACGCGATGTGTTTTTCATTTAAAAATATCTTTGTCACAAAAATATATCTTAACTCACGCACCCCTTGTCACATGATCTGATTCCCTTCCATTTATTATTGAAATAAGCTCATCACCTCTTCCTTGCCACATTACGCATTCCGCGAATTCGTCGAATTTCTCGTCCGCCATTATTTATCTTTCCCTGAAGCTCACCAACCCCACAGAAGCGCTCATGAAACACGTTTTTGGCATATTGTCGAATCGCGCGCCCTGCGAATTTCTTAATCCCGCCATTAAGACACACTCCTGTACCTTTCAACGCCAATGCTTCTCGGGGCCAATTGGCATGGAAGCGATACGATGACTGTAAAGCAATGGCCCAAACAATGTGGTGAGAATACGTCGACCAAAACATGTTGAAGGACACACACACACTTTAAAGGGAGAGGTTTAAAGTAATCCCACAACACTGATCGGTCCGATCTTCAGGTTATACAAATAAAGCATACAAGAAGCATATTAATAATGTATGGATTCGTCAGTCAACGTCCCGTCTCTTTGAAGGTTTTGGCGGTGGAAGTTGGAACTCCAGTTCACGACTTTCACGAACGAGCTGTCCCGGCTGTTCCAGAATCCCTCCAACCCGTGGATGCAAATGGCATGGGATAAGTTAGATTCGGTTCCCGGTTTTTTTCTGTCTTTCTTCACTGCCACCAGTGAGGACACTTCACATGTGCGCAAAAAAAAACAATCCGGATTGAATGGAGGGCCTGTCAGGATTCACATCAGAAGAAGCAACAACAAGCTAAAAAAAAGCTTCCACGGGGACTGGCGGGGACTTTTTGCCATCAATCCAGCCAATCGTTGACGCGATCCATCTTTGATCTTGAGCGCAGTTGCTGTTGATCAGGGATTTCGTTTGCTGGTTTCGGTTAACTCGCTTCGCACATCTTTTATCATCCCTACTTCATGTCCTGCCGTTGTGATCCTCTTCCTCCCATTCATGCTGCAACCCGAACTCTGGAGAGACAAATTCTGGCTTCCGATCGATCGATCGACATTTTGGGACTGGCGATTGAAACTTATATCGCGATCAAGATATCAGACCCTCGCTCCCGTCAGTCTTCATCAACGTGGAGGACCGTGGTGTGTGTGTGTTTGGTTTGCTGTTTACTGCTCCGCAGAATGTCATGAATGTACTTAATCGCTTTAACGCGCCAACCTTGCACCCGGACCGGACCGAATCGATGTCCGATTGATTGGCAGCCGTTAGTTTTCACTGGGCTTTTGTTTCTTTCCTTCGGAGTTTCTCCGTTACTTCAGCGGGTTTTGCCATCGAATGAATTGCTGTAGAGCAGCGTCAGCCTTGTTTTTTTGCTACTAATGAGTGATGCTGGTGATTATTTGCACCCAATCGGGTGGATTAACCAGCTCCAAAGCGCCAGCACGGTCAATTACTTCCGGTCCTAAGCGCAGGAGACCGATCGATGGAGGTTTGGGCCAAATTTAGGTGCAATTGCTCCACATGATCGTTGGACAATGATTAGAATTAATGCACCGAGCGCCAAAAAGGTACTTATGTATGTTAAACGGTGCACAAAGATTCAGTGAGCAGCGGCAACCTTCTGCTTTCCTTTTTTTCGTTCCGTGAAGCAAGTGAAAATGAATTTCGTTGCCAAATTGTGCCCTTGCGTATGTGTGCGCTGTTTTGGGCGATCGCTGGTGTAAATGGGTAATGGATTAATCGTTCCATCTAACGCACAGCAACCTTGCGGAACTTGCGTAGATCTTCTGGCAGTCCACTCTCACTGACCGAAATAGCTCTCCAGCTTCAAGTTTACTACGCGATACGTATGCCGTAGGTTCCAGGTTAGAAGGAAGATGTTTGTCTACCCTTTCAATAAATACATCTTGACCTGACGCCAGGGCTTCGAGAACAAGAAGAAAAAACAAACCCCAGATCTCACAACACAATTGCGTAAGCACGTGATCTTGCAGTGGGGGTTTCAGGATCGGCGCTTGGTGCTCCACGCTCGGTACGAATTTTCACAACTCCACCCAACCTTTCTCAGCGCACCGAAATCGGGACCACATAATTACCGTCCACCACCGTCAGCCACCAGGTGGTCAGTAATTACGACAATAATCAACCCTGGTTTGTGCCGCGAGAGGCCCTGGATATTCCCATGATGTTCTGCCTAACGTCGGGGAAATATCAATTCCGCTTTCTTCCCTCATGCCCCGGACATCTCCCCCAGCAGACTGGGATCTTCTTCTGGTCCACTCCAAAAAAAAAAGGGTTCACTTCGGAGCTACCGAAAAAGAAAACTACCAAGAAAAACTTAACCACAATTGCAACTCCAAACTTTGCGCGGTCCGTAAAAAGTTCGACGATGCTGGATGCTGCGGTGGTATAGTTCGATGGCGATGCGACAAGGGCGATGAATTGCGGTGATGATTTCTGTGCTTCTGTGTTTCGTATCTGCCCTGGTCTGGTGTGCTGCTGCTGCTGCTTTATTTCACGTACTTGCCCATCAATTCTCCAAACCGCAACAGCACAACCGGGGCCCATGGTCACAATGTGCTGACGAATGAGATCAACCCAGATTCGGTTTCGTCTACGTGGAAACTTTTGATTCTGCCGGGTTTTTTTTTTTGCCCCGTACCCCCCAACCCCATAGCCCCTACCTTGGGCCCATTTCCCGCTGGATGTTTTTAGCTTTATATGGCTTCTGTAGAGGGTTTTCAGGGCCCCGTTTTCACGTGCTTTGTAGTTGACGGGTTAGGTTTCACGCCTATTTTACACTTTGGAAGGTACTTCAATTTTGATGCACAATTAGCTAATTCATCAACGTTTATATTTAGTTTTTGGGGAACCATAACAAAACGATCGTTCTAGTCCATTCGTTAATCTACATTTCAGAAGCAAACGAAAAAGCCTTGAGACATTGCGACACCTCTCACACGTGCTGAAGTTGCATTAAGCACACCTCCAGCGAACTATCTCAAAATTGCTCCGTTTTGCCCAGAACGGTGGATAAGAATCCATCGTACCACCACCCTCCCCTTAGGGCAGCAAGAACATCATCATCATCATCATCAAAGTCATCAGGTTTCTTGTCGTGCTGGCTTAAACCACCGTTCCGTCGTGTGTTTTTCGTCGTTGTACACCTTCGTTGCAGCAACGCGGAATAAATTCGGTACAACACGAAAACGACAAGAACTTCAGCAAAAACTCAGGGCAGCCCAGCCGCAGCATCAGAAGAGTAAACGGCCGGCTGATGCAGTTACCGGGCCGATGTAACGACCATCGTGGAACCTGAGCCAGCCCGTACAGCGATGGCTCGGTGCACTACATAAATCTTAACCGACTGGCGAAAGATGCTGCGCCCCGGTGCCGCGACACAACGGTCTCTGGCGAGAACGTGAAGCGGGCAGGGCAGGACGATGTCGATTGTTTCACTTTTATTTTAACCCAGCGGGCCGGGGGAGGGAATCGTCGAGCTCGTTTTAAGGTTGCGTTTTTGTCTTCGCTTCGCTTCGTTCTGTTTTGACTTTTTTTCCCTCTGTGTGTTTCGTTACGTTTGTTTCATCAGATCTATCCAATTCTTGTCCTCGTTTTTTTTTTTGTGAAGGAAAAGCCCGTTTCTCTTTTCCGGATGGGCGGATTTTTTCTTCATCTTAGCTCGCGATTTTTATGCGAAATGAACCACACCGAGGGAACGGTGAGATGATTTTTCCACGAATTCTGTAGAAAGAAAAAAAACTGCCCCAATTATTGGTGCGTTGGGTCTCAACTTGTAGTTTCCAAAGTTAAAGTTCGCGGAACAGTCTCACCAAAACAAAGCACACACACATCGATCACATCGGCCCATCCACTGCATCAATAACTTCCGTACCGAATGATCTCCTTTTGTCAAAATGGGATACGTTTTATTGCTAGCTCATCACCACCGTACCACGATTTATATCCACCGCCGAGGATTTAGACACTTGGGCAAATCACACGCACTGCCGACTGCCGGTTAAGCACCGCCTAACGCCGATCCTCCGAAACCGAGATCGAAAATAGTAAGTACGCACACGTACACAGACACTACACTCAACACCATAATTTACAATTAACGACCAGACCAGCCGATCTTGCACATCCCAGACCGAGACTCGCACTCGAACAGCGTTTTGGGGACCGGTAAACCAGGGCAGGGCTTGAGTTTTTTCCAACCCCGGCTTTTCAGAAACAACTTCCACTTCCACTTAGGTAACAACCACCGCCGGTATGTCGCTAATCGAAGCCGAACCACTTTAACGTACCTTGCGAGGCGATATTTTTATTTCGATATGTTATTTCGATTTTGAATCGAGCCCAGAAGCAGCTCGATCTGTGGCTGAGTTGAGGCAGAAAACGGACGAACCGGCATCAGACGACCGAATAGTACACCGTCACCGCACGGCTTACCAACCGCGAAGAAACGTTCGATAAAACTGAGCCAGAGCCGTTTCCGAGCGATCGCGCTGAGCTGCTCTTGGAGCGATGGCCTGCGTCCGCTCTTTGAGCTGGGAGTATGCGGGCGCGCGCGCGCGTTTCGTCGTCTCTTTGCGCTCGCGCAAGTGGCGTGCGGCAGGGTTCGTTTGGGATGTGTTTAACAGCTAGTGATGATTTTCAAAAATTTATTGCAATATTTTAACGAGCATTTTTTCTGCATTGCTTTATTATTCTTAATATTCAATATCCGAAAAATGTATCCAAAATTTGGAATCCAATGCATTGGTTTTAACAATAGTTATGCTCTGTTTTTTGGTCATTCGATGGTCGGCGTGACGTCGAAAATTCCACTAGAAAGTTGATAAAAATACAATCAAGTCCAAATAAACGTAAATGATTTTATCCTTTCGCTTGGTTTGACTTATAAATACGAACATTACATGGACCAGAATAGTTTCAAATTTAGAGTTGCTCAATTCAGGCATGCTAGCGCAGTAGGGCACATTGTATTGTATTATTTTTAGCATATGGGAGCTCTTCAGCTGTTGAAAGTGTACTTATTGTTTAAATTTAGTTTAAATCAATTTTCAGGCTATCGGCCAGCTTCTAGAACCACAATCGGTCTCAATTTTTTTTAACTTTTACTTTGATGGTTAAACGTTTTGGAGGTCATTGGAATATTTAACTTTTCTATGAAAAATACTCAAATGAGCCAAATTGAGATCGTAAAACTGATTATTAGCATTTAAGATCATCTACCGTCGAAACCATTCTTTTCTGTATTTTCTGTATGATAATTTCAGTTATTCGAACTGTTTTGTCCAGAAACCCTAATCTAATGATAATCAAATTATGTTGCTTGGCCAAATTGCTTAGTTAGTATAATCGGAGTTTGGATCAAAATAGCTATATGTTATCGCTATATAGCTGTATAAATATCCCTGACATGATTTTGTGAAGAAGCTGCGCCAACAAAATATATGTATTATGTATTGCAGAGAAAATGTATCACTATTTTATGTAAAAAGAATCGTTTCAGTAAAATTTATTCCATACCCATATAACATAAGAGATAATCGATGGCAACCCCTGCCACTAAGCGCAAGAGAGCGTGCGAGCGGGAGAGAATGCTCTGCACCAACCTGTGCCAGCTCTTTTCCGGTTCAATCGCTGCACCTGGGAGAGTGAAGAAGAAAAATGCACAAAATGCATCTCAAAGTGCATGTGCACACAGAATCTTTATCCGATCCGGTCGTTGTTCCTCTTGTGCCTCCTCGTATGCTCATTTTAGGCGGTTTTATGCTGGATTCCAGCTTCTTCGATGAACAACCGGAGCAACATAAAAATCCCCCCTGAAGACCTGTTTCCCCAAAAGGGGAATCTATAATAAATCTGGTGTGAATGTTACATTTCCATAATGTCGCTATCAAACAAAACTCCCCCCGCGAAACACCCAATAGAAAGGTAAATGGATTCATCCAAATGGGAAATAGATTTGTCTACACTCTTATCATTATTACAAGCTTGTATCAAGGGCGTAGGCTTAGCTGTTATGCTAAAAGGATTTAATTAAATAAATGAATAACGAATTAACGGATCACGATCGTTACGGTGAGATATTTCAATATGAACCATAAGAGTTTGGTAGAAATGAGCACATGGATAGATCGTACTAAGACAGCCACACTCCCATAATACTTCGATGCTTTTTATTCCCGACTCATCCTTTCCGGCAGTTCCTTGGAAGGATTTGTGTGGCCCCGAAATTATCCTTAACCCTTTTGGGCCGTGATCTTAAATCTCACGGAAGGTTTGTTTTTCGTTCACCATATCCCAACCGATATCCGAAATCCATGAACGTGCCATGTAGAAAAAGAAGTGCGCAAAAAACAACGCTCTCAATCATATCATTACGAGTTCCATTTTTGGGGTCCAGCTCGCGAACCCTCTGGCCATAGGCGCACCCGTACACACCGTGTGGCTCTAAATGGAGGACGGAATTTCGTTTACGATAATGACCGTGCGCTAACCAGTGCTTAAAGTCTCTTCGTCGCGCAGACTTCAAATATTCAAATTACTTCCCACTCTGGCCCCAGTCACGTGGTGCCGTGCAGAGGCGACACAGGCGACATGCACACCGATTAGACGCCGATGGTCCCGGGGTCGAGCTATCGCCTCGAACCGTTCGGATTGCTTCTCGAAAACCTCATCTCAAAAATTGATTTGTCCCAAACCTGCCGAGCCCGTTGATGCCGAAGTGTAGTTTCCATTTGTTTGGTTCGTGATTCATCTTGCTTCGGGGACGGAATAGCGCGCGTGACAAAGCGAGAGAAGTTCATAAAAACAAACGCCACGATAGATAAAATTGTCCCATCACACCTTCAACAGTAGGAGCTGGAATTGGATCAACACTGACGACTTCACACATGTTCACAAAAAAGGGGTTCGTTGGAATGTTGCATCCGCCCACATACGATGCGGATGGTGACTCCAAAGTGCGTACAAATTAAATATAGCTCACAAAGTGGAGTGCTGTGCTGGTGTCGGTTTAGAAAAGAGTGTGACAAATACCGTGTGTCGAGGCTGTCCAGGAAGAGATGGAGGTTTTTAGGAAACAATCGAGATCTTTCAATGTATTATATTAATGGAGTAACAAGGTTTAGCTGGTAAATTAACATTATTTTAGTGGTTCATTTAATAGACGCTTGATAAGATCGGCATTGATCGCTGCACTTAGATATTTTAAGGCCAGTGTAAAAGTCTGGTGCCGTCAAAAACTCTGCCACTGGATTTCCCCAAGGGTCTTCAGCTACTTGGCCCCGCTCAGGGTATGGTACGTGTGTATAAGATATGGTCACTTCGCCAATTCGTTTCCCGGAAACTCTTTGTCGGGCATGACTCCTCCACCCACTACTGCATTCGATCTCCAACAGTTTAGACTCCACCTGAAGCCTGCATCTGAAACCCTGAGCCTCATGCTCAAAGGATCACTGAGGAACACCTTCTTCGTGAGGCATGAGTCCGATATCCTCATTGTGTGTTCCAGCCAATGAATCCTTACGTCGGGATAGCAGGAGCATGTGGTTTATTCTCCTTCTCCATCCGCCTTAATCGCACATACCGCCGAAGATAGCCTTTTGCACCTGCCGCTCGAAAATGGCGAGTGCATTGGCGTCCTCTGCCTGCATAATCCAAGACTCGTTCCCGTAGAGGAATGCGGAACTTATCGGTAGATCTTCTGGATCGCAGGACCTAGTGCAGTATTTGTGCCTATTTGGCACGATTCCCGTGAACAATGCGCCTTCGGATTTCGCTGTTTACATTGGTATCCTTAATAGTGATCGAACCATGATAGCAAAACTTATCTATCTCCTCATGATCGTTGCCGTTAGCTGATACTCTGCTTCCGAGGTGGACTCTATGACGGTCAAAGCCTCTGGCAAACTCCTCAAACCAATTGTATGAACTTCGAGCTACAATCAGGTGTACGCCTCGCTCATCCTAGGCTAATATTTCATTCAATAGCTTTTTCACGAATAAGCCGATATCAAATCCCACCCGAATTATCACCCCACAGTTTGGATTGGAACAGCCAAGCGTTTTGGATTGGAACAGAATTCAGAAACAGCAACGTTTACCGTCCTAGCTAGAAGAGCAGAACAAGAATAAACAATTATAAAATTTTAAAGCTTTTTCTAAACGCAATTTCATTGAATTTGAATTAATAACCGCTATTTGGAATAAAATTTAAAACAATATAAATCTCATTGTGCAGACGACATTGAAAACATCGCTTTCCTACCCCTCGAGCGTGGACACGCTGAGCTGTCAACATTCAACTGACAGCTTCGATTCAGTTCAATTGTTTGTTTGCGTTGTGCTTTCTGCCTCTGTAATTGCATTTGTTTGTTTGCAAGAAAAAGCTATTTTAAACCATATAGTAACCATCGCCGTGCAAGATCGAAAGTGCCTTATCGATCGGTGTTTCATATCAGCTCACATTCATTGCATTCCACTCCTTTCGGTAAGTATTCTGCATCACTGTGCGTACGCCATGGGCGTGCCGTTTCGTTGCCATTAACCATAATGACGTCTGGCGCTAGGGGAGGTGGTTGTATTCAAACCAAACGTAAAATGCCATGTTTACCGTTGTTTGTTTTTAGTTCCCAGTCACACTTGCAACACTTCTGCAGCGAACATGGTTTGGCTAGAATCCTGTTGGTCACCGTGCATTTGGACAAATTCCGTGAAATCGGGAAGCTATGCTGTGGCCGGATACACCGTTGCCATCTCTATCGTGCTGATAACGATGGTAAGCAGAAAGCGAAACTTTCCTTTTGTGCGGTAGTAATAGCATTTCAATCCCCTTTTTCCAGACCACATACAACCTGCTGGGCGGAGATTCATCCCAACTATACTCTCCTCTGTTTGAGACCGACATTCGTGACTCGATGCAGGTTGTCGGAGGATTTTTCATCTTTTACTTCATTCTGCTGATACTGTCTGCGGGAGGAGTTTGCTACTCATTGAAAACCACCACCCGTGGTTGGATGTTGCCGTGGTTGTCGCTGTTTGGAATCGCTATACTGTTCCAATTTGTGTTCGGCCTGTGGCTAATTGGAGGCTATTACATTTACGTGCGTAATCGATCGCTGTTGGGTAATGATCACATATCTAATCGAATATTTCAATTTTCCCACAGTTGGAGCAAACTCTTTCGAGCCTGATTCTTTGGGTATGGATGGCCTACAATGTAAGTAGAAGCAATAGGGCTGTAGGGACGAATTTATTAACTTCTAACATAAACTTTTCGGAATCAAACCCCGCTAGACTCCCCTAGACTATTAGCAAGACTAAGCATTCGACTCAAGACTTTAATGCTAGAAAAAATCTTCCGCGACAGTAATTCTAACATGGTTCCCTTTTTCTTCACAGATCTACTGCTGGATGTGCGTTTACTCACAGTATCAAATATTCGAAAACCTCCAATCACCAAACATCGAGCTTCTCATGCCTTAGAGTACGCCTAACAAGCGTACAATAGTTGGTAGAATCTACAGAAAGACCTCACCTTTTTTTAACTTTGAATATCATCATTCCAGTAAGAACAATCTAGTATTTGTAGCCGATTCCTGTTCTCGAATCTTCCTCGATATGATTTTTTTGTTAGCATGACGGTTTGTATTATTCCATTTACGAAAGTACAAACGTATTAGGAATATATCGTTCTACTGTAAGCACTCGAAAGATTAAGATATACAAAATAGCGTAGAAGGTGGACTGAGAAGTAAACGAGCCGTCCGTGTAGCAAATCATGCATAATATTTCGAAATAAAGATACTTTTTTATAACAATAAGCTAGTATTTGCAAGTATTTCATGGTTAGTTACAGATTTTGTTCAAAACTTTTTTTAAAGAGGTGATGATGTACTTCATGAATAGCATTCCAACGTGTGTTGGAGCATTGAAACATGAATTATTTACTATTAACCCAAATGTTTGTATGTAAAAATTGGGTTTACAAAAAACTACATTTCACATATGTTCGATACCTACTCTCCCCCACAACGCATCGCTTCGAAACTAGAAACAATTTTGAATCCAAAACTTCTTTCCAACGGCCATAATTAAAGCATAAATCCACTTTAACTAAGCAAAAAATATTTTAATAAGAATTTTGATTAAACTTTCCATTAAAATGTGTGCAAAAAAAAACAATCCTCGCGCTCATCTCTCAAATCACCAGCTGACACATTCAAAGGGCACCGCGCTGTCATTTCCTGTGAACCACACCTGTCAAATTCCTTTCCAATATGGCGTCGTAAAAAAAGCTACGAAAGCAGCACCTTGCTCCCCATTCTGGCACACACATTGAGCTGTGGAAAAAAACACATCTCACTTGGCAAACAATCTACGCGTTTGGGGTTTCTACGCGAGAATTCTGGGTAGTTTGATTGATTATCGAGCTCGCATTTGCCTTTGGCTGCGAATGCGCGTGGTACACATTGTGATATTTAGCGTTTAGAAGCAAACCGGAAGATTGGGCGAGTAGTGTAAAAAAAATCGAAGCAGCAGCAGCGCAGCCGAGCCAGGTCATATACGTGTGGCATATATGCGAACGGGTCGAACGGGAAATACAAGCCGCGGCGAGAGAGGTGGTAGTTGGCCTATTCATCACCATCGGTTTGGACATTGACTCCCGTGTATGTGTGTGTGCGTGCGTGTATGTGCGATGCGTTTCCATCGTCTCGTGGCCGTGTGATATTTTTCGCGTGTGCATAATTTCCGTACCAAAAATCGTCGTGCGCGAAAGCTCTCTTCGCGCGTGTTGGTGTGTGCGTCAGTGTTCCCTTGTGCGCTCTGGTTGTCCCGAACACAAAAGCCAGGTGCTTACATAAAACAAGAAGCTCGACTTGCAAGTGTTCAAAAATAAGATCCGCTGGTTGACGCGAAATCCACCGCTTATCCGAGGCGGAGAATCGAATTGAGGCAGACGGACCAGCCCGTTCGCTGACTTTCTCCTCCTCCTCCTCCCCCCCTGGGTCGCCTCGTTCCCCTCGGAAGACTTTGACTGAGGCCTCACCTAAATAGGAAGAAAACTTCCGAGCAGGCCAGAGCAATACACTGCTCGCAGCAGCGTGACACGCGAGTGAAAGAGACAGAAAGAGACTGTTCGAGAAGCAGCAGCAGTAGCGCCGAACCGGAAAAGAAACACATCTAAGCAACAGCTTCGAAGAAAAATAAGGGTTTTCTTCTGGGACACAGGGCGAAAATCCTGCTGGATAACGATCCCTAGGTTTGCCGATCCGTAGGCCGACCCCGTCCAGAAAATGTCCACTCCAGCTCGCAGACGTTTGATGCGAGATTTCAAAAGGTAATCATCATTGCAATAATTGTATCCCTAATGTGTGTTTGTGTATTTTCGCGAGTGCGCTGCAACAACAAGAGTGGGGTTAACGCAACAACTCATCAAATACGAGACGAGGGAATTACAAAAAAAAACCAGTAAATTAGGACTCAAGGACCAATGCTGTTTTTGATGCAAATCAGCCTGCTCATCCTGGCTCAATGGCTAGTAGGAAAGGAGAAATCGTGCCACACGAAACAAACTCACCGTTCATCGCCGTTGTCATAGCAGTGTGTCAACGCTTATTATCGCTGGTCTTCTTCGACCTACGGAACACTTAATCATCGCGTCTCGCTCAAAAAAACGGGGCTTAAGGTGCCTCTGCTGCGAGCAAAATCCTTATTTGCTTGAGCCTAGAATTGCAGCGAACCCGCCTCCTTCCAAGGAAGGATTCGATCCAACACCGTCGTGTGCTTTGGGTGTGATGATAAAAATATCCACACCGTACCGTCGCACACACAGTCACAGCGAACTCACCAAACCAATAGCCCCACTGGGGTGGTGACGACGACCTTGTAGTAACCGTCTTTCTTTTTTTTTCTTTCGTTCACTCAAATCGTATCCAACGCCACAAAAAAAGGATGCCCTTGGGCTGGGCCAAACGAACAACGGCCGGTGTGCCGCGGTTTTGCACATCGTACTAAACGGGATAAAACAAAGCGCCTTGTGTGCGTCCCGCTGTAGGTTTTGCAGCAGCTGGGTACAGTTTGGATGGATCACAGTTAAAAGGACCTTTTATTGTCGACTGATTTTATTTCCCTTTCAAGGTACAACGGCCACTTCAACAGCGACATTTAGCAAACCTTTGTGAATTTTTAGTACGATTTTTTTTTGTCTGCCCGAAAGTAAACACAAAAGGGCCGCGAGACGTATCCATCTTTTTGGCAAAGACATACTGACACCGAAACCGAAAGAACGAACTAATTTCGGCCCGCTTTTTTGGTGTGTGTGTGATCTTGAAGACACCCAGAGACGGAGGCGGAGGGTGGTCAGTGAGTCAAGGAAGTACGATGACGCGCGGCGGTACATACTCATCAGCGTAGGGAGCCGCGTATGTGCATGCAGCAACCGGTCCGAAAAGAATGACCAAAGCAACCATGACAACACACACCGCACATCTTTGCCGATTCACTCTCACCGTCGTTGCAGCAGGCCAGCGGTGAGATGATTGGCTCACATGGACGACGCCGTTGAAAAAGTTTATTTTTGTAGTTTTAGCACACCAGCCACTAGTGGGTGTGGGGAAAAAGGCGTTAGAGTAAGAGCGAATTATTCGAGGGAAATTGTGTGCTGTATGATGCGGAGGAAAATACGCACGATACACAACATATGTGTCATATGCAGCTACCGGAAACGGCACTACTGGAAGTGGAGCAATGTGTGCTTTACAAGGACATCGTTGCTTTCCCTGAAATCATCTGTGTTCACTCACTGGCGAAAAACACCCACTCCGAGTTCAAAAACCGATCGAAATGGTTTTCGGATAACTTCATTACGCAATGTATCCTAGAATTTACGATTTAACACTTTTACGACTTGTTCATCTGACCTTGATCTCGTAGGCACATGTGGCGCACTGCTTTGTTTACATTCGTACGCGCCGTTGATTGATACAATTTGAGAGTGTCGACTTGGTTGCTTATCGGTCAAGCTGCTATAATCGGGAGCTAGTCTGAGGCTGCGTTACGTGGTTTCAAGTTCAATCTCTATCAATGTGCGCCTCCGTCGCCGTTCCCTTGAATGTTATTTGCATTGGCTGGAATGGGTGGCAAAGGAGGTCGCATCATTGATACACTACTGTGTCAAGGAATAGGGTTCCTCTGGCTAACCGAGGATCGCCATCCGGGCATCATCAGTTCGTTCGTGATGATACGACGTACCGCTGATTCATCATCGTTACAGTAACGCATCTTATTATGAGCGTTTTTTCCTCATTGCATCATTATTGTGCAACCCCGGGTTTTGGTCAAATGATCGCACATGATCAACAAGGATCGGGTGGCCTTACAATGTATTTGCATGTTTAAGGATTTTTTTGGTTTAGTTCGTAAAGCAATAAAACAACAAGGCAGGAGGTCTTATTAGAAGCAATTTAGACTAAATTAACACAACAATATGTGCTATCCTGAACGGCCCGGTGGTAGAGGTGATAACGGCACCGGTCTCCACACGGCAGGACCGCGCTTCAAATCGCATCCGGACCGCTCCCCGTAGTGAAGACTTGAGTATTCAACTACGTGGTCTCGGTGTGCCATTTCTGGCTTTCTGTGACTTAATTTTACCAGTAGCAAAGTAGTCATGGACTATGTCCAAAACTGATGAAGCCCTCTTAGTCACGTTCGAGAGGAAGATGCTCAGAAGGATTTTTGGCCCCGTATGTGTGGAAGGACAATGGAGGAGCCGCTACAATGCCGAGCTCTACGAGCTGTACGATGATCTTACCATCGTGCAGCGAATTAGACTCGCCAGGCTCCGGTGGGTCCGATCACGTCATGAGAATGACACCGGACGACCCAGCCCGAATAGTCCTTTTAGGCCGTCCACAAGGACAGAGGAGGCGTGGTAGGCCCAAATTGAGATGGAGTGATGGCGTTGATGCGTCCGCCAGAACGGCCGGGATAACGGATTGGCAGACGACGGCGCTAAACCGTGAGCGGTATCGAGGATCAATCAGACCGCAAAGTGGTTGTAGCGCCTGATAAGTAAAGTAAAGTAGTCAGCCCTACGTACGGGGAGGCGGTCTGGATAAGATTTGAACCCCGGCCCTGCCGTGTAAGAACCGGCGCCGCTGTCGCCTCGTCCACCGGACCGCCTCAATTATTCTAATTATTAGACTATTTTTTACTTTTGGTCTTTTAAACCGTTTGTTGACAAAATACAACGTCAACGTCAAGTGCGATGACAGCCGACCGCGAAAGTACGCAGCCACTTAAGGATGAGCCACGAGCGCAGCCGAAGAGAAAAAACCAAGCCAGAGAGAGCCGGAGAAAGAGAGCGAAGGGAAAGGGCGAATGACCGCTTTACACACGGCAGTAACAACCATAAAGCGAGAGAAGGAAGACGTTAAGTTTTTTATCTGCTAAAAGTGTAACTAAAAATTACAAAAAAAAATACACTTATTCACGGATGTAGAGAAGGCGTCTAGTTCATTTATTCTCGCGGATTGTTGCCTGTTGCATTTGCAACACCGTTACAACATGTAAGAATGACCTCACCGTGCTTTGGTTGGGAATCGCCAACGCCCCGCTTATTCTAAGTGAGATTAAAATTCTAGACCTAAGGAGACAGACGACACCCAACGGGGGAACGATTACTCTTTATAGGAATGTTAATAAGACTGTTGTACGATCACCAGGACGATCTGAGTCTTTTAGTTTAGTATTCAAATCTCTGCGGCTTGGCTGCACTAAAAAGCAACATTTTTGCTTGCTCCTCATATACGCTTCTGGATGATTCCAGTGGGTGAATCACTCTCAAACATCGATCGCTAATCATTTTTGTTCTTGCTCTCTTGCGCTTCCAGGCTTCAGGAAGATCCACCAACCGGCGTGTCCGGTGCACCGACCGATAACAATATTATGATCTGGAATGCTGTGATTTTCGGACCGCACGACACACCTTTCGAGGACGGTACGTTTAAGCTAACGATAGAGTTCACCGAGGAGTATCCCAACAAACCGCCCACGGTGAGGTTCGTGTCGAAGATGTTCCACCCGAACGTCTACGCCGACGGTGGCATTTGCTTGGACATATTGCAAAACAGATGGAGCCCCACATACGATGTGTCGGCTATACTAACATCAATTCAGGTACGTCTGTCCGCACAGGGCCGTTAACGGTAAACGCTTACCAATTCCTTCCTTTTCTCGTTTGCCCTTCTTGCAGTCGTTATTGAGCGATCCAAATCCAAACTCGCCAGCCAACTCGATGGCCGCACAGCTCTACAAAGAAAACCGCCGGGAGTACGAGAAACGAGTGAAAGCGTGCGTCGAGCAGAGTTTTATCGACTAGCCCCGTTCCCGTTGCTGTCCTTGTCCTTACCGTCTGCGCTGTCGTTGTCGTAACCACCATCAACACCGCCACCCTCACCGTGGTGCCGCCTTTCGCTACGAACCGGTGTACCGAGATCATCATCGCTGTCCTGCTGCCACGTTCTTCGGCGTCACTGTGCAAGGTACGGTGGCACCCAACCTGCTGGATCTCCTTACGCTCCACAATTTACCCCATGCTAGACGGTTGATGATATTTCGGTAACTTTTTTTTCCCCACCCGGCAGTCAGCCAGCCCCCATTGCACGCGGCTGCCCTCCGCAGTGGCGCGTTCCTATCCGATCGAGAAGTGTGTGTGTGTGAGGGGTGTGCCTTTGCGATCATATGGCACACTACTATGCTGGGGATTCCAGATCGCGTGTGTGTGTATTTACAGCTCATACAGTGCGCACTGTAAGTAATGATGAATGAGCATATACTTACCACCAACATGCACAACACTAGCTTCCGACCCTTTAGGCTGAGAATGATTTATTTAGATACAATTTTTTGTTTTTGCTTTTGTTTCTGTGTTCACATTGAAGTGAAGTAAAATTTAAAACTATACAATTCAAATGCAAATGCTAGCAGTGTGCATCGTTCATGCTTAGAAGAGGTGGAAATAGAATTTTACATCCCGCCCCGAAATTGGAACCTAGCGCGTCGGCGTTACTTAGCAACAGCCGGAAAAGGCTTTCTCCATTCTCACAGCTGGCTGCAATCCAGCCCTTCTGTCCATTGCAATTGCATGCCCAAAAGGCGTCAAAAGGGGGTGTGTGAACCGCAATCGTGGCGCAGCTCTGGTTTGAAAGCATGTTAGTATATTTATTGAATTCACAAAACCCCGGGGGAGGAGGTGTAATGTCAAAAATGAACGCAAATGTACGTAATGCGCCTGTGTACCTAAATCGGTGCGTGTGTGGTTGAAGATCAAGAGAACAAGGGATAGTTGAAGGATAAAAAACAATTCAACACAACGTGTAAGTGAAAAAGAAACCATTGTTCTAACAAATCTTGCAATAGAGGTTAAAAATGGCGCTGGGGAAAACGAGCGTTGATGAGCAAATAGTTCGCTATCATAGTAGATCGATTACGAAATAAAATACACTCTACACGGTTTAATAATATCTACAACGATCGGCCATCCATTTCTTCGTTTTCAATCGACTGTACATACGGTTGGTCCCTTTGCTCTGTACCTCGAATCAATCAGTCCCCAACGTGTGTTGAGCGGTGCAATAACCTCTTACCACCTTACTTTGGGCGTCCCCTTATTCTCTCGCACCTTCGTGAGTTGGATTATTCGGTGATTAAACTTTCTCGTCTCTCGTATACACCACGGAGCACACAACAGGCCGGCCAGGCCTGACAGAAAAAAAAAACTAAGTGCACAGATTCAAACA
Organism: Anopheles stephensi; assembly: GCF_013141755.1. Lineage (NCBI taxonomy): Eukaryota > Metazoa > Arthropoda > Insecta > Diptera > Culicidae > Anopheles > Anopheles stephensi. The sequence goes on from NC_050202.1 coordinate 49,608,752, forward strand.
CACCCTACCGCTTCGAGGATAGGAAGATACATGATACGGATGTTGTAGCAGAACAAAAAAAGGAACTCGCAAGACAAGGTTCGCGCAAAACTGGGATGAGGTTCGCTGTGAGGAGGAGGTGGTGGAGTAGGAGCATGAGGTTATGGTGAGAAATATTACGATAATATTGTAAGCATAATATATATACCGCTGCGAAAGCAAGCAAACCAACAACAAAAACACACACACACACACTCGACGAACAAACCAGGGAAAGATAGCAATGAATTGAATGTATGGTCCGTGCTGCGGGCGCACGTTCGACAACAACAAATTTAATTATTACATTTGAGGAGCAGAGATGAGAAAGCGCGCGCACGCATCAAAGAACCTATAGGTACGCCACATCCGCACCACTATTGGAACTCAAGAGAAAAAGATATACATGAACTCGACCTGATACTGTGTAATAATTATAATAAAATAATAATTAATCAAACGAAATTTAAGCAAAACAAAAACTACTACTGTGCTAGGTGGGAGGGGAAGCAGGAAGAGAAGCCCGGAAGGAAGCGGAAACGGAGCTAAGTGCAAATGTGCATCATACAACAATTAGCTGCTCGGGGTGAAAGGAAGCGTGCACAAGCGGGGGTTAAGCACCTTTAATGAATTGTGAAGCAACACTACTACTCTCTCAGCATAGCAATTGTATTGTGAAAACAGCCCCCAGCCGCTGGATACCAGATGAAGAAGCGAGGAAATTATAACGAAACTAAACAAAGAAGAAATAAAACGTATAAAACCTTAATTTTTTGTTTTGTAATTGCATTTTAAATATGGATCGTGTTAAAAAGTGGGCCACAATGTACGGCGGTCCGGAAGCAATCAAAAACAGATGTTTTTCGTGGAATCGACGCAAATCGCGGAAAAACTGTCACAGGGAAGAAGTATTCAACCATGGATGGTAAATGTGTCGAACGTTTGTTTTCATTTTGATGGTAAATGTCAAATCGAAACGATCACAACAACATTGTCATTTACGGAAGCTAGAAGAGAAAATCGTAGCAAAACGAACCTGCAATCTAATCAAACCATTAAATCACTTTACAAATCCTACTCCTTCAGTCCCGCGCTGTGTCCAGTTCGGTGTGCAGAATGAACGATGCAAAGGTAAGCGTCAGCTTTTCGTGCCAGCGCTGCCTACAGCCCATCCATGTCGACGATACGTTCGCCAGCCTGGGCGAACATACGCTGGCGGAGCTTGCCCTGCCGATAAACTCCCACCTGGAGGTTGATCTGGAATCGCAATCGGCCAGCTTCGATCACTTTGTGCCTCCGTTTCGGGTGACCGAATCGACGAACGACACCAACGGCTTCATGCTGCTTTCCGACGGTCCGGACAAAGAATCACTCGGTCACAGTTTGCGCGTGAAGGCGGAACTGTTCGACGCGCTGTCAAACAACTCGGAAATAGACCATCCGCTGTGCGACGAGTGCACCGACACGCTGCTGGAGCTGATGGACAAGCAGCTGAAGATAGCGGAAGACGAATGGAACGATTACAACAACTATTTGAAGAAGCTAGAAATGACGGACGATGTGCCAAACATTGAGGAGCTGGAGAAGGAACTGGACGGGCTGAAGCTGGACGAGACACGGCTGCTCGAGGAGCTGAGCAATCTGTCGCGCGAAGAGCAGTCGATCCGCCAGGCGGTAGAGGAACAGGAAAAGGAAAAGCAAAGGCTCGAGCGGGAAGAGAACAAATATTGGCGCGAGTACACGAAACATCGCCGAGACGTAATAACCACCGAGGACGAGTTCCGTTCGCTCGAGTGCCAGATGGCGTACGCCCAGAGCCAGCTGGAAAAGTTGAAGAAAACGAACGTATTTAACGCAACGTTTCATATCTGGCACTCGGGACATTTCGGCACGATAAACAACTTTCGGCTGGGGCGACTACCGTCCGCACCGGTCGATTGGTCGGAAATCAATGCTGCCTGGGGACAGACGTGCCTGCTGCTGTCGGCACTGGCGCGCAAGTTGAATTTTAGCTTCAAGCAGTACCGACTGGTACCGTACGGTAATCATTCGTATGTTGAGGTGCTGGGCGAAGGCAAAGAACTGCCGCTGTACGGTAACGGAGGTTTCCGTTTCCTGTGGGACTCAAAGTATGATGCGGCGATGGTCGCATTCCTGGACTGCTTGCAGCAATTCAAGGAGGAAATCGTCCGGAGAGATCCCGACTTCTGTTTGCCGTACTTGATGGAGAAAGGAAAGATTGAGGACGCGTCTACGGGAAGCAGTTTTTCGATAAAGTAAGTGATAACTTAAGGAAGATAAGCGCTGATCAGCCTACCTCTCACGATAATCTTATCTTGCAGGATCCAATTCAACTCGGAGGAACAGTGGACGAAAGCGTTGAAATATCTGCTAACGAATCTGAAATGGGTACTCACGTGGGTATCGTCCCAGTTCACCGAGGACAAGCGGTAGAACCCAATATCATCATACGCACGACCTCCGGGGCGTGTGAAATTGCTTAGCAAATTGCAGAACTGTCGTGATATTATTCGATTGGTAAGACGAAGTAGTACGCATAGTTATTATAGCCAAATACATCCTCTATGTATTACATAACTCTCTGTTGCGTTGATAGTAAATAAAACAATACTGAAATTATATTTTTTATCTAAATAGCGCTATTAGAATGCAAATTTCATCTTTCATTGGTTTGCGCAATGATTCACCGGAGATTTCCTTCGTTCGATAAATTTGAACAAAGAGGGTAATTTTGGCTGTGGCAAAATGTCCCTTAAATTACCGGTTATTTTTTAAAGCAAAAGCAGCCTTCGTTAAGTTGGCCCTTTCGTGTTATTTTTGTTCGAGCTGTTGCAAACGGACAACATTTTACAAAAGTTTAGATAAAAGGCAGAAAAATATTAATTTTAGTAGCATACTAACTTCAAAGTCCACCAAAGTAATATAGATCATTGATATAAAGCATCTAAATTGTTTTTTTTTGTCCTTAACGATATCTTGTTCGTCTTATTCTCGCTTGCGATTTGTGTGCTCAATCATTTAGGCATAAATGGGAAAAGAATCGTAAATATTATGTGAGTAAAAGACTCGAGACGGCCCTCCCTAGAATCTTTTGTGTGCACCACTGTGGTCTGTCATTTTTATTGCACAGTGGGATTTTTAAATAGTTATAACTCTTTGAACTCTTATTTTTCGTCCTTTTATGAATATTACGTTAACAAGTATCCATCGAACCAATGTTTCGTTACAGTCCGGGAACACCGTGTATGTTGTAAGCCTGATTGGTCACTCCTAGCGCGACCAAAAATTATTACGTAGCTCCTGTTAGCCAATATAAATGGTCAGGATAATCGAATCGAATCTATCGAATTTAATCGAATAATAAGCAATATTTTATTCGATTTTATTCAACCATTTTTGACCACGCTGAAAGCACACTGTGAAGCTTTCGCAACGTGTACTGCGGATTGCATACATTCAGGCGTAAATCCTACAGTGCCTAACAAATTTTGTCAGGGGAGGGGGGCCTTCTCGAGTCTTTTACTAAAGATTCAATTTCAGTTTAACAGTTATTAGTAAATAAAAAATATAATATATTTAAATAAATGATGTTATTTTATTTAAATTATTAAACTTATTCAATTATTAAATGTTGCTCGCCAAAATCATTACCATTCCATGTTCAGCGATCTTTGAATGAAGATTCGTGCCATTAACTGAACGAAGGGATATTTTACGACGTTCTTACGACGGTCTTACCGTCGCACGTCGTGTACAGGCCGCTTAAGGGAATGGCAGACCCCGACCAATCAGGTCGATACCGCAAACGCGAAGCGCTGGGATAGTATTGTACTTCGTTAAGTCGCAGCGGAAAGAACGAAAGAATAAGACGATCAGTCGCCCGTGTGCCCGTGGCCTAGCACCGAGTCTGCTCAATCTGGACGGTTTTGTTCTGCTTCCCTCAGTGCGTGCGGTAAAAATTGTTAGTAGCAAAAGATAGTGGTGCAGTTGTATAGTAGAGCAGGCATCCCAAATAGTACCATTCTAGGGTGAATTTTGTAGATACGGGTCACCACGGCAAACAGCGGTCGGCTGTGAACCAGCCAGCGCAACTGGAACAGGTGGCAGTGAATGTAATTTTAGACAGTTAAAAATTTGCTGACTCCTTGAGTTGCTAATCGGTTGCCGGTTTTTGGTATTGCTTTGCCCGGTTATTGGTTGGTTCGATATCGGCAATGAAGCTATAGTTGGGCGGATTTGATGCTTCTTGCGCTCGTTTCAAGGAAAATCTCTGCGGAAAGTGAAAAAAAGAACGAAATGAAAATTTTTGTGACTGGTTTTTTTCGCATAGAGAGGAGATTTAACTTACCTTACCTTTACGGGGCCTAGATTATCCATTTTGCTTTCCGTTTATCTCGAGTGCAAAACCCCCGAAAGGGTCTCCCGTTGGTGCATTTCCATTGTCGGCTAGAAATATTGGAAAATTTGTTTCATTTACGTAATTCTGTCGCTCCGCTGTGTGCGTTGTGTATAATTGCGCATGTGTGCACGTGTGTCTGCCCGTGTGCATGCCTGCGAGCGAGTGAATTTGCACGCGATTGTGTAATCCCGGTGAGTGTGGTGAGAATATTCTTGACCACTCCATCGCCAATTGAACCCTGCTTGCGCTTCCTGCTTCCCGGGTTCTGCTCGCTGCGGTCGCATTTTCTTCCCTAAAATTATATCCAACTGTGGGCACACGTTAAACCGCCGATTCCTTCGAGCAGATCCTACATTCTGCGTCGCAGCTAGGTTTCTTGGCACGTGCTTGTACTTTTATGGGGGGATAGAATTGTAACAAGCAAGGTAAACATTTTTAATATTTGCTTCTTCTCCGTCTTGTCCACAGAATTCCGGTAGCGTCATCAGAAGCAGATTCGGGGCTTGCGAGAAAGAAAAAAAACCGAGGAAGCTAACAAGGGAAGAAAACTCGTCCCCGTCCGTGTCGGTGTGTGTATCCCCCCACCACCTATCCAGCATTCTGCTCCTGCCACGCTGAGTGACAGAACGGTGTTGTGTAGTGGTGTTGAAAAGTGTATTGCCGTGTGACAGCAAGGATTCGTCGCCTACTTTGCCGGTGAAGAATCGCGCTGTGAGCTGCTACTGTGTGCGTTTGTGTGCATATTTTGGAGCAAAAGTGTGTGCTTCGGTGGTGTGTCGAGTCGTTTGTGGCGTCGTCGTTCGTCCTTAGCTCCCTGACCTGTGTGCAGCAGGAAGGAAGAAGCAAAAACCGGTGCTTACGCTCGTGTGGAAGTGTTTGTGTGGTGAGAGCACCTGCTTGCTGTAGTGAGTGTGTTTCGCGGGGCAGCACAGCAGCTGTATCCTTTCTCTATAGTCCATCCGCCCAAACGGGAAAAAGAGGGAAATTCTGACGCGGGTTTTGTGTGGACTATACCTGTGCGTGCGTTTGTTTGTGTGTGTGTAAGTGAGTGAGCAAACTGGTTCCCGTGGGGGACCACTTCTGATCACGCGAGAGTTCTCCGGTTATAAACAACCGCTTCAGTCCATTTTCCTGTCCCATAACTGTACCAGTTTGTGCTTTTCCGCGCGGCATGGCCTTCTTGCGTACGGTTTCGCGCTGCAATAGCCTGGTACCGCGCAAGGTAACGTCCCCATCGGCGACTGGCAGCGGGTGCTTGACGTACTCGAAATCGGAGCAATTTCTGCGACAGTACGGTATTCATGCGGCCGGCAACCGGGGCCCACTGCCGAGCGCCATTCTAGCGGCACTAAACCACCGGCTAGCGCTCGAAGGACACTCGCTCGATGGAGCCCGCCGTTGGCGTTCGACCACGGTGGCGGCTGCATCACCGGTGGCTACCGGCACCCGCCAACGGCAGGAGCAGCAGGATAATAATCCCTCTACCCCGCAGCGGGATCCACTGGACGTGAGCTTCAACGATCCGCATGCGGCATTCAAGAGCAAAACGACGTTCGAGCTGATACGGGCGTACCTTGTGTACGTGCTGTGTTCTTCCGAGTTTCTGGTGGAGAACAACATGAAGGTAAGAGCACGCGCTGGTGAAGTGGTCCAGTGTTTCGTGGCATCCGAAGGCCTTAGGAAAACGAACCCGTTCCCGTCCACAAATAGAGTGTTTGCAAAGGCGACCAGCTGTCTTTCGACTGCCCGTTAATCATCGACCCTTAATCATACTGAAGCATTCTTTTCCCATGTCACCCCATTCCCCAAACACACACACACACACATGACATCGCAAAGCATGCACACGAAATCCTCGACTCCGTCCGTGTTAGCTAGCAATCGACCAAACACAGAAGCAGAAAAGGCCATTACGTCAAGAGGTGTAAGAAAAGGATCCGAGAAGGCATTTTAGTAGCGTGCCTGCTTTGATGGCACTATAGAGCTCAATAGCTATTGTGAAAGCCACCCCAACAAGCACATATCCACATTTGATTGACGGTAATTTCATCTTCTCGTTGTAGAAAAGTAGAACAGATAATAGAGCGTGACGTACATTTCGCGGACCGCGCACCCTGCAACTTGCGCAATGTTCTCTTCTGCCCCTAAAGAAGTGGATGTCATAACGTCCTTAAACCGGATCCCGCTTGTTGTTATGCATGTGATCGTCGGCATCGTAAGGATATTTATGCATTAACCGGCCCTCGGCGACACATTTAGAATCAAGCAGAACGAATCACTGTCGTTGTCGGCTTTACGCTACGATCGATTCCCCGCCTGTGGTTGTTACCAGGGCAACAGCCACTGCACCGCCGATCGGTTGCATAATCGTCCTTGCGCGTGCGATCTTCGCTTACAAAGAAGCAGCAAAACGTTATGCAGTTTCGGTAGGGTAGCTTGGAAAAACATTCGAAGCTGCGATCCTGTTGGTATCGCCACTAGATCGAGGGTCAGATGTAGACACCCACCGAACTGTTGTGCAGTGACAGTTGTTTTTGCAGCTACCTGTGCGTGTGTAGACCGAAATTCCACCTTTCGGTGGCCACCACCACCACTTGCAAGAGCTAATTTTATCCAACACTGGTTGAGTTTTTAGTTCCGAAGCATTTTGCACAGATATTCAGGGCAAACACACAAAAGATGATCTATCTTCCGATTCTAAAGTGTGGTCGCACGCAATCGCAAAAAAGAAAATCGACGACTCACAAAACATTAACTCGTGCACAGCTGTGTAGGGATGTGGGCAAACCGTTGGCAATCCATATACTCTAACATCCCACACCACAACCGTGCTAAAAGTCTCGTGCTCATGTTTGGTGGTGATTCGCATGAACAGGATGACCTTTTTTTTTTGTTGGTGCTTCACTCCAACATTCACTGAACGAAAGACCGAACCCAACCACACGGGTGTATTTTTGGCACATCGTGGGTTGTTGTTTCCTTGCCTAGATATTCGGTGGTCCACTTAGAGGGTGGGCAGGAAATTGCGAACAAAAACCGGCTCATGCTGTGTTGGTTGCCGCTAGACGTCACGCGATTACAGAAAGTCGCGGATCATGTGAGACATTTCGGATCTAATGGGACGGCAGTTGGGATGCTTGTTTCGGTACAAGCATGCGAGCGGTGGGAACTATGCCCAGGACCATCCTACCGCTTCTAATTCTAATCTTAGGAAAGAAACTCACCTGCTACAAATTGATCCATTTTCCATTCATATGTGCCCACCTGTAATTGTCCGTGTTCCATGATAGCAAATTGCTTAATGACCATGGCTCTGACGCATTAAACGCTCTGTTAAAGCACACACACACACCCACACCTGTATCCGAACGGCCACACCTATCAACAGGGGTTGATGGCGTGAGTTTGATAAAGGCTGACGTACACAACTATGTTAAAATTATCCTTTCTTGTATGTCCATTTTTTGTTTCTCCTTCCATTCGAAAAACCACGCAGGATGTCTGGCGCCCTTACCACAAAACTAGGCCAGACTTCATTTACATGTGTGTCGTGGATCCCATCGAAATAATCATTCAGCTGTGTAAAACTGTGCGCACACTGTGGGCAAGTGGATGGCAGTGGTGGCTTTTATGCCTGTGTTGTCAGGCCGCCAGGGCAGACAGGGCAAAGAGTTCATTTTTCTGTTTTGGCCAACGGACAACTACCCAGTGATAGACATCACACAACCTCCGGAAAACGGAGTTATTTTTGGTGTGGCGAAAACTGAAGGAGTAACCATATGGTGGACGTCAGTTAACACGAGATTCTTGCATGTCCTTACCCGGAAGCCATACAGAGCTAACGCGGACTGATAATTAGTTTTGGGAGTATCCCTAGCCGATGCTTAAAGATTGATTCAGCAATCGAAATTCTATTTGCCAAGCGCAATGTGCAACCGGCAACAAACATTGTTGTGCCGCTTATAGCTTGTATTACATTGAGCTGCACACCAGTCCAACTGTGTGCCAAAAAACCAATCTAAAACTAACGAACCGTTCGATCGGTAAGGAAATGGATTCGAAAAGCGAGCTGTCAAGTGGGTTTTTGTCTATATTTATACCCGATGCACCGATGATCGGTGAACGGTGAACTGCTGGTGCTGCCAGAAGATCAAGTTAGAGTCGTGCCAACTAACAGCTGAGAAGAGGTTCAAAGCTGCAACCACTTTTGATCTTCGACCCCGAATGAAAGCGAGAACGGAGCAGCCACACTGTTTTTGATTTGCTATCGAGCGAAATTGCTCCCGGTGGTGTCCTCAAAGGATGTTGCACAAAGCACGTTGAACCGGAACCACTTTAAACCGGCAAAAATCGGGCCGTTAGATTAGCGTTACTTAGCACAATTATTGACATCTTACTACGGTGACACATGGTCACATGATGATGGTGATCTTATGATGCATTGAAAGCGGTTAGGTTTTTAAGGTTGCTATGCATACACACAGCTGAGCACGAGCAACCGATAAACAAATCTGCAAACAGAAGCGAGAGGACACATTAAGCTGCACGACCGAAACACGTTTCTCTGATACAAGGTTTGGAGTTGAAATGTAGGTCTTGTGAGCTGCTATCATTATCGTTTCACAATCGGTGTAAGGCCCCGTCTGCTGCACAGTGGTGGGATTTGCTCCATGACGCCAGTAGATTAGGACACGTCGTGTCTCCACCGTCCGTCCTTACCCGTCCTTTCACGATCGCATTAATGGCGCTAATTAAACAAGAGAGCGCGCTCGTGTACCCACGTTTCAGCGCGGCAAAGGGCATTAAGCACAGTCGCGCCACATCACACCTTCACGGTGTGGCGGGATTTTGCGCGAAAATCTTGGCAACCGCGGCAATGTGCTAAGCCACACATTGTATCTTTAAGCTATTTACAAATCTTACCAAACAACGCAAGATCTACCAGAGCAAGAGCTACACAGCACGAACATCTGATAATGCGATGACGATGATCGGTACGGGCGATCATTATCGTCGACCGGTCCGGGGATATCATCATTCTGCTCGCTGGATTGTCGCTGGTCCCATGTGCAGCGCGCAATAAACTAGTGCTGACCTTGGCAATGCTCGGCAGGCGCGTTCCGGTTAGCGTCGACGATGCGGAACCTTCACTGACGGCGACTCGCTAAGACCGGCTGTGCGCGGGTCTCGTACGATTAGGTCGCTGGGGCGTCGATCGTCGCCGCGACGACACCCGTCATTGCTGTGTGCCATTTTGCTTCCTTTCGATATCGCCCGCACAATGCCTTCATACATGCCCGCATTGCAACAACCCTGGCCCTCGAGTTTTAATCCCATCCAGTAGTACAACTTACTTGCATAATGCATATTGCACGTTGCCCGTTCCGATGTGTGGGAGATTGGGTGGGTGTGTGTGTGTGTCTGCGTGTGTGTATTTTTTTTATCTCCCATCAGCTGGCTCAGCTGACACACACCACACCCCTTGCGCTGGTATTGATCGGCATCGGGATGGTAAAAGTGGCTGCCACGTGCGTCAAGCCGCGTTGCAAAGTGCGGCCATAAATTCCGCTGCCCGGTTCAATGATTCACCTACTTGAGGCTGGCAATAAATTGGTCCCGTTTTCGAAATAGTAGGTAGCACTGTTGCGCTACTTTTGAGACTCGGATAAGAAGATCGACGTCTCTCTTTTTTTGCAACCCATTTCGACGACTTAAGTTAGACATACTTTGAAAAGCAGTGACAATCGCGTGACTGAGAGTTGTTGGGATTGTTTCGCTGTTGCTTCTTCTCTTCCCCCTCCTAGCCACTGTTACTTAATTTTACGAGTGTCCAGAATTTGCTTTTACGATTTCACCGGCCGGCCATATCTGAGCGTCATCGCGAAACGGACCGAACTTAACAAAGATGGAATACAAATTGCCCTGATCTTGGGATGACATTGAGCGCGAACCGGGGCTAGCTTAGGAACGAGGCTATAGACAACACGAAAATTCGCACAAGTTGAAGAAGTTGATTTTATGTCCTAATGGTAAAGATTGCAAAGATTTCGAGGCTGTCGCCAAGTTCAAGGAATAGATTTTTTGCTGCTTTCTATTGTGGTCGATTGTTAGCTGCTCTGTCCCTGTAGCTCCTTATATCACATCACATTAACTCATAGAACCCTTGTACACACATCACACCTGCATACGATACTAACCAACACATACTGTGAAAATATTGTGTAACTAACAACTGACCAAATGTGTATTTTCCTCTCTCTTTTTTCTGTCTCTTTCTCGCCTCACTTGTTGGCTTGTTTTGCCCGTTTGAAACATCCCCTTCATCTTGCCGCAAATCAAATCTGGAACCACGAATGTTTGGAAACAAAATTTCTATTTGGGCGCCTCCATCTCGTGCCCTGATCCGATGCCAAAATTGTTCGCATGTTCGCACTATATTCATTCATCATTATTGGAACGCCTGGAATTGACCAACTGCAAAATGATGCGTCCCGAAAATTATTACACCAAACGCTGCCTACTCCATCACAATGTTCGGGAATTTGTGAATATCAAAATTGGAATTCGCCACCATACATTCAAAATTTGAAAATACCCACACACACACGCGCACGTGGCGGTGGCATCGATCGTACGCAACGGAAATTGGAATTGGCGCAAAATTGGGTGGAAAACAAAACTTATTCTACCCAACAAAAATTGGATTGGACAACATGATGATGATGATGTGTGTGTGGCTCCGTTGTGTGTGATGCCATCCTTGTATGCATGTAAAAAAAACCGCCCCCCTATGAATCCTGTCCGCGTACGCAAAAACAAACACACACACACACCTTCAATTCATCTTCCCGGCCTGTGCAAAATTCGACCATTGCGTTGCGTTGGTGTGGATTTACAGCTGATGAAAGTCGCGCAAACCATACTCGGCGAAAAGCTCTTTACGCTGCTCATGAAGTATACATTCTATGGCCATTTTGTCGCTGGTGAAGATCAGCTCAAGATTGTCCCAACACTGGAAAGGTACATGTAACCGCTAGCGATTAGTAGTATTTCTAATGGTATTGTGTTTTCTTTTCTTCCCTCCTTCTTCTTTTTTTGTATCTTTTGTATCGTGTTATTTCTTTTTTCTCTTTCTTTTTTTTCCCCTATTACTCATGTATACATTTTTTTCTTATAAACCAAAAAAAACTGCTACATAACCGATTTACATTTTTTAACGGCCGGGGGGGGGGGCATCGTCATCGTGGGTCGTTCTACTATTACGATTTCTGCAAAACATATTAAATGTAAAATTTCACACAAAAATTCAACCTCACTTATGACGGATTAAACACAAACATACACACACACAAACGTGCTAACGCAAACGGCAATCTCGACCGATCATGGATCACCGGCGGACCGAACAACCCTACGGGAAAAACGAATCGGTCGTATCGGGCTGCTGGAAATCCGGGAACTCCGGTGGGATCCTCCTCGCCGATGCACTGCGCACCCGCTAGCTCATGAAACTGATGCGAGCCATAATGGGCGACCGGCTGTTTATCTATCTGATGAAGCAAACGTTCTATGGGCATTTTGTGGCAGGCGAGGATCGTATCCGGATCGTGCCAACATTAGAAAGGTGTCTCTTCTTTCTTTTTTTTTTCTTCTGCTGTTGCTATTTCTATACGTTCTACCCGGTTGTGAAAGGCGCGTCATACAGAAGGAAAAACCCCCCGTTGCATCCAAGCGAACATCTACCAAACCCACAAACACACTCTCCTCTTGGTTTGGACCCACTCTTGGCTAACTCTTGGCTGCACACCGTTCTTTCCGAGTCGCTTCCCGTGTTTCTGTGTTCCAGCAGAAATTTTCTGTGACGAAGCACCAAACTCATCCCTCCTCCCAACTTCCCCAGGTCATCTGTTTAAAGTGTCCATCCCTGTCCTGTCTGTGTTCGTCCGTCCGTCCGTGCGTCTTGCTGTACATCTGGTTGTTTGCCATCTGTGTCGTGTAATGCAAGATTGAATCGTCTGAGCCGATACAGTGTTTGACCAAGCACCAGCAGCTTCATCTTGCTCCTGCACACTGCCCTTACACACAGTCAGTCTGTACAGAACATGACCATACATACTTACTTACTAGTCGTTTTTTGAGCTCTTTCCATGGATGGAAAGCTCGTTGTTTTAGTGAGAATAGAGTTCTTAGAGTGTTCTAACGTATGCATTAAACAAATTGGACTGATTTTTGTGACTTTTTCTGGAGATGTATCCAACTGTGCATAGTTCGCTTTGTATCATGTTTTATAAGGGGCGTAGTTTGAAGATGTTTTGGTTTTAATCGCTTTGAGTGAAGTTTGATCGAAAAATGCAACCGAAATTGTTGAGGAATAAGCCTCTGGTCTAGTGGCTCTATAGCTGAGATTCTACGGTATAGGCTTCAGTACATCCGTCTAAACGGTGAATAATATATTGGCTAAGATGAATGTTTTAAAAAAGTAGACAGGAGGGGTCAGCTTCTGATCATCTAGGCCCAGAAAAGCTGAAAATCTGTTCCCGCCTGTTTGCCGAATAACCCGAGAAGTCCTGTCAATATTTCTCTATGATGCTTCTTAGACTTGTGGGATTTTAGTAACTTCAGCTATCAAAAAATGCAACCCAAACTGATGAGGAACTTTGAGGCTTTATCGTCTGGTGGCTCATTAGTTGAGATTCTAGGTTATAGGCTTCAATGTATCCGTCCAAAAAGGGGAAGAATACATATCTTGGAAAAGATGTGGTCTGTGGTCAGAAAGGAGTTCCTTCCGATCATCAAGTTCCAGAAATGCTGGAAGAAATGGAACCTTCGATATCCATGGCTTCTCAATATTATTCTGTAATGCTTCTCACATTTCAGGGATTTAAGCAAACGGAGTTTTCGGTAATAGTTTTATTGCTATTGACATCAGAAATTTAATGCATACGATAGTGTCTCGGGATATTCTTTCAAGCTAGAACGACCGTTCCTTTTTCGGTATTGGTTTTTGATTAATTACTCTTATTTTTATTACACACATTGGCGGTTATATAGACAAGCTAAGTTGTAATTTACATGCAGTCAGTGAGCGAATCAAATGTCCGTTAGTGCATGAAGTTTGTCACAACATCCGGTGGCATTGCGGGAGATTAATATAAACTTGCGAAAGTTAGGACTCTTTCGACGATAGAGATCAGATTGTCACACGAAAGCAGCCATGGGCTCTTGGATTGTGGCCTCGGAAGTGTCTTATTCCTCCATTTGTTGCTCATTACCCTATCTTGTGTTTAATGTACAAATTGGATTTTGAATTTTTGCAAATAGTGTGTTATAGTTTAACTAAACCATACAAAATTTCACACAACTATTTTTTACTAACATTTTTTTTTCACCATAAAAACTAGACATCGATTAGTGGTAGCGATTGGTAGTGGATGAGTATGGGCAATAATTAAATGTTCCATTCGACACACACACCTTTTAGATTGCGTTCGTTCGGTGTCAAACCAATTCTTGACTACTCGGTAGAGGAAGATCTATCCCAAGAGGAGGCCGAGAAGCGTGAAGTTGAGTAAGTAAATCGATCGATCGTCCTAGTTTGAATGTTCAAAACAGCTGATTTACAATATCGGTATTTTTGCTTTATTTTTAGAGCTTCTGTTTCGTCCGCGGGAACTAACCTATCGGAGGATAGTGCTGACTCGCTGCCCCAGTACAGCGTAGACAAAACGTTTGCCGATCGGCGGTACAAGGTGCAGAGCGCTAGGACTTACTTCTACCTTAATGAGGCAACCTGCGAACGCAACATGGAAACGTTCCTCGAATGTCTCGACGCGGTCAAAGGTGCGTATGTGGATAGAAAGGCAGGCGAAAGACTCTTTTCTAGGACATCCTACAATCCGTCTAGAATATTAAAACAAAAGTGAAATTTCGCTAAAAATACAACCCATTTCCGTACGGCATTTTGCATGGCACCGCCACCGTCCCAATAAAAGGCAATTGTGCCGCTGGTGCAAAACAGTGTACGGGTTTGGCAAAACGTGTCATGCTAAAAATGAGTTCAGGTCAGGTTGCAAATATACGCTGACCAGGCGCACGCTGTATGCGCCTAAGGTTGCATAATAAGCGGTTCTTCTCGAACGATGCACTCTCGGGTACACAGCTGCAGCGAGAAGAATGCTCACACACTAACGCGCCGAGCCACGTTCTTCAATTTGCCGTATTGCCGCTGACATTCAAGAACCGGACCGCAACAAGGGGGGGGGGGGAGGTTGAAGTTTTTGCCGCATACCGCTTCCCCACATCGTGAAACGATGGCCACGTTGCAATCAGCAGGTCTGCCGCGCCCCGGGTTTTTTGGAATTTTATTTATTGCTCATCACCGATGTGGCTGCTGGCGGAGCGAATCAAGTTGCAACGGAAAGAACTGAAGTAGCTACTGTCGGTCGTCTCGCATCGTCTTCTGGTACGCTTCACTTCCTTCCGGTGACCACCATCGGTGGTGGTGCTCGATATTGTGTGGAGTCAACCGGCACTCACCCTAAAGTGTAAGAAGAGGTGTTTGGGATCGAGTTTTTCTTTCAAACATGTTATGTATTTCGCCACTGCTCCTGTCCCCTATGTTTCTTCTCTCTATCTGCTCCTTTATGTTGTTTGCCACAGGCAGAAATTGCAGGGTTGCGTGCGGTAGCCATTTGATCGCCAAATTCAGACAATGCCCTTGGGGAGGGGTCAGGCGACGGACAACGGAGAACCCACAATTTTCTTGATACATTTTGTATATTCTTCCACACCGAAAAACACGATTTTTTGTTCGTCTGGGTCCGTTCGCCGAACAAAACCTGATTGTGAGATAGTGCGTTTCTGCCATTGACCTTCTAACATACCATTTTGTGGCCGGGTTTTGTGGTCCCCTGCTTCACATGCAATTCCCTTATGTGGCTCTTTTTATGCGAATTCTCGTCTGACGAGAAGTGTCATAAAATCATTCACCTTTTATAGATTATTTTATATTTTATTTGTCATTTTAACCACCATCATGTAGCCTGTAGGCGCAATTAACGCAACAAAGGGATATGATTTATAGGAATTACAATGTTACGACACGACGATTTGCAGTACGGCACCTGTCTGTCCATCATACGGATAGAAACAGGGTGGTATGATACACAGAATAGCTTGAGCGTCGTGTTTTTCCTCCGACTGCGTTGGCCTATTTAAGTTACAGCAAGAGAGTGGGCAGAGCAAAGCTGTTAGTAGTGTGCGAACAGTGTTCAAATAGAAATCATGGTGCTCGGTGGTGCATGTGGACTGGTAGGGGGAATGGAAACCCGGGTGGATAAACCGGCGGGAAATTTTTCATTCTGAATGAGTGTGTGTGTTCGTGTGCGAATCGAATGTACGCGCGTCACACTGGAAATTGGGGAGCTCACGTTTACGCTTTTTAGTACATTGCTTCCCGTGAGTTCCCGTGAGTGCCACCTCCACCAGCTGGGAGTTTTTTTAGTACTTAAAATTTACCTGTGCAGTCGGAACACATAAAGGAGTTATTTTTTCAACGGAGTTCTCGATTTTAAATAATTTAAAATTACTTTACTAATATTATCCTTATTCATTGCAGGTGCAACATTTGGTACAGGTATCACTGCTATTAAGCTGACTGCCCTCGGTAGACCACAGCTGCTAGTACGTATTTGGTTTGGCTTGGAAATGCTTCCAGAATTTTATTCACATCACACGCTTTATTATTACAGCTTCAAGTGTCGGAAGTAATTATGCAAGCCCGCCGATACATGATGGATTTGGCCGGCAGTACCGGTAACATTTTAACACATCACAAAACCATTCAAGATCTCGAACGTTATCTCGGCAACGTGGCCGACAAGAAGGAGGTAAAGGAGTTTCTGACCAAGGTGACATCGGACAAAGATGGGTAGGTAGCGGCGAGTGTGTGTGTGGGGTCGAGCCCGGCTGACATGGTGACTCGTTACAGCATTCTCCATCTTTTCCCGTGGACCGGTATCATCAACGAGGACTGTCAGCTGAGTGAAACGTTCCGCGTGCCGGATCCGGTTACGGGACAGATGCGCCGCTTGATCTCAAAGATTCCACCCAAAGAAGAGGAAATGTTCCGTAACATGATTAGACGATTGAATACTATTGTTAAGGTAGGGGTTACTTGGATGAATATTTGCTTTTGGATAGCTTTTGTTTTACTCTGTTTTTCTGCTTATTGTTCTGTTCTGTCTGACAGACTGCTCAAGACCTTGACGTACGTATAATGATTGACGCCGAGCAAACCTACTTCCAACCAGCCATCTCCCGCATTACTCTCGAAATGATGCGAAAGTACAACACCGAAAAGGCCATCGTGTTCAACACCTACCAGTGTTATCTGAAGGACACCTACAAAGAGGTAAGATTTGATCCAATGTTTGTGATTTTGTTACAATATTCATACTAAAATGTTCTTCCATTTTCTTTGGGGGGGAACTATCGGACAGGTCTGCACGGATCTGGAGCAGGCCAAGCGTCAGAACTTCTACTTCGGTGCGAAACTGGTACGCGGTGCGTACATCGAGCAGGAGCGTGCCCGTGCGGCCGCCCTCGGCTATGAAGATCCCACCAATCCCTCCTTTGAAGCAACTACCGAAATGTACCACAAAACACTAACCGAGTGTTTGAGACGCATTAGGGTAAGGCTATTCCGTAAGCGGCAGCAGACGGACGTAACGTTAAAAACCCATAACTCTCTCTCTCCCTCTCTCGGATCAACAGATTCTCAAGGACGCTAATGTCGATCCGAAAAAGATCGCCATCATGGTTGCATCGCACAACGAGGATACGGTCCGGTTTGCCATCAAGAAGATGGAGGAGATTGGTATCCATCCGGAGGATAAGGTGATTTGCTTCGGTCAATTATTGGGCATGTGCGACTACATCACGTTCCCGCTCGGTAAGCAAATGGCAATCATGAGCAAATGGCCGGAGAGAGCATTAATCTAACTGCGCCACTGCGCCACTCCACAGGTCAAGCAGGCTACTCGGCCTACAAATACATCCCGTACGGTCCGGTCAACGAAGTCCTGCCATATCTGTCGCGACGAGCGCAGGAAAACAAGGGTGTGCTGCAAAAGATCAAGAAGGAAAAGCGCCTGCTGCTGTCCGAGATCACCAAGCGGCTAGCCAAGGGACAGCTGTTTTACAAACCGAAGGGCAAATACGTTCCTATCTAAATGTCCCCGTTTGCGTACGTGGCGTCCTGGCTGGGCAGGCAGTTAGTGGGTTATCGCACTAAAAACACACACACACTCACATCCACACACTCAGCAACATTCTCCTGTGAAGCTAATCCTCCTCTCACTGTTCAGAACAAAGAGCGCCATTTTTATACTCTGCGATCAAAGCCGTGGAATGTGATTTTAAAAGACCCCGTTTGATACGGGGCGGCGGTGTTCGCGTGATGTGTTACATGGTGGTAGTGTTTGTCCGTCTTCATCTTCGACGTATTGTTGACTGCTGCCGTTTCTTACTCGGTCCCGCGCAAATGCGCTCTTAAATGTATGTACATAGTTTTGTTTGTTTTGTTTGACGCTGACGATCACAATAATGTTTGTGCTGTGTTTGTTGTAAGCCCAGTGATTTTCGGTATATCTTCCTATAACGTTCGACGTCAGCCAGAGTAAGGCTGGTTGGTACGATGCTTTGTTGTCTTTTTCGATCGACAATTCGAATTACAATCGTTGTTACGTCCGGATTCATTCGCTCCTTATTTATGCTCCTTTGTGTTAGGGGTAATTTATACAGTTGACTTGCTTTGCAGTCCTTGCAGCGACTTGCTTCTTTTATCAACACTCAACTCCTTACGTGCGTGCGTGTGCCTGTGTGTGTGTCCGTTGTTGCGGCAATCTATATGTATGCTTCTTTGCCAGAAGAGTCGAACGAGTCAAACGACATCATCATTGAATGTTAGTATTACATATATATAAATGCTTATTTCGAGAAGGAAAGACAAACGCGCAAGGTAGGCAAATTTTAGATACCAATAAAGCCGTCACCGCGATGGTTGGAAAAGGAAAGCAACGGAAGCAAACAGACTCACATTTAGCAAACTCTCAAAGACACACACACACACACTTTGAAAAGTGCTGACAATAAACTGAATATGAAAATTCAATTAAATGTGAACCGAACCGTTGCGTAGTGCGCGAGTACATCATCATCGGCTGGTGTTCAATCATGATGTGTAATATCCAGTGTGACCCAGTGGCCAGTTTAAATAGAACAAAATGTTAGGTGAGAATTTAATCATATTTAAATGTGTGTGTGTGTGCGGTACATACCAAACAAACCAAAAGCAGAAGCAACACGATGTATCGCGATACAAATATTTCACAAAAGAAAAACAAAACCCGTCGTTCTTAACGTAAATGTTTACATATGTTCCATACGTTCCGTCGATGCAGCATACGGAGGGAACTGAAGCCGATTAACAAACAAACAAAAAATATGATAATTACCGAAGCTAGTGATGAATATTATTAAAAAGAGAAAAAAAAAACATGGATCTGGATAACCGATATTGGACAGGATATAACAGCAGGGCGAGGAAAGCCAGGAAAACAAACGAAAGGCACACCAGGAAAGGAGGGCGCAAAAACGAAAGTTAATGTTCACATGTATTGAATGGGTGTAATTGCGGTTAAGTTAAACAAACAAAAACCTACAGGAATGTTGTGGTGAAAACCCACCACCACCACAAACACCACCCCCCGGTTGAACGTATCCCGTGTCCATCGGTGGAACCGTTGATACTCAATTGAGCTCGATGATACGAGAGCAGCAGCTTTCCTGGCGGCGCAACTGGGTGTAACTGGCATTGTCTGTTAATTAATTGCAAAAACTCTGATCGTAAGATGTGTAAAAATTCTGAGACAAAACAATAAATATACTGAATCAGAAAACAGAGGCGCCCGTTTGATGTTGAGGAAGCATCCGAATCGGAGGCCTTCAGAAAATATAACACTTATCTGCACCTATCTGGGGTCAAAAGTCAGTACCGCTAGCAACAAAGACACGTTCAGTTACACGCAAGGGTGTTCTGGCTGGCGACAGACGAACCTGGGACTTTATAGATCATTTATAGTCCAAGTACTAACATACGCCTGTAAGACATGGACCTTGTCCAAAACTGACGAAGCCGCTCTCGAGAGGAAGATATTCGGATTCAGATTTTGGGCCTTCCACACCCCATATGTGTGGAAGGAGCCGATGCAATGACTAGCTCTACGAGCTATACGGTGATCTTAAATAGACTAGCCAGGCTTAGGTGTTCTGGCCATGCCGTCTTCTCCTTAAATGATGTTCATGTTGATGTTTCCTCTGTACTGTCTGCGCTGTCTAAGCACAAGTTGTCCTACTCGCCAGGTCCTGATGGTATCCCTTTCCTCTGTCCTTAAGAAGTGTGCTTCCTTTTTTGCTCCCCTCTTGACTCGCATCTTTGTCAGATCCATCAATGAGGGTTCCTTTCCTACCATATGGAAGTCTGCTTTGCTGCTCCAATTACCGTGGTATCTCACTACTCCTCCCCATTTCCAAAATCCTTGAATCAATTATTCTCCCTCCATCCTTCTTACCATTGTTGGCCATCTATCCCCGAACCAACATGTTTTCATTCCCAAACGCACAACTTCCTCCAACCTTATGTGTCTTGTATTCTCTACTCTATCGAACATGTTATCCGGTCGTCAAACTGACGTCGTATACACCGACTTCAGTGCTGCCTTTGACAGTGTTCCCCTCGATCTGCTGATTGCCAAACTTGAGAGACTTGGTATCGTGGGTCGGTTTCTGTCATGGCTGAAGACTTACCTGGTTGCGAGATCGTATAGAGTTAGAGTTTCGTCTTGTCTATCCGACTCCTTCGTAGGTTCCTCGGGTGTTCCTCAAGGTAGCGTCCTTAGTCCTTTTTTATTTCTGTTGTTTGTTAATGACTGTGTTTCCATCCTCCCCACCAAAAGTTTTCTGTTTTACGCAGATGATCTCAAGATCTTCCTTCCTTTGTCTTCATCTGCTGCCTGTTGTCTTCTCCAATCTGTACTAAATTCCTTCTCTGTTTGGTATCGCAAAAATGGCCTACTCCTGTCACCCGATAAGTGTTGTGTGATCTCGTTTACCCGATCCCTTGCGATTCCGTTTAGCTACACCATCTGTGATACAGTTATGCGTCGCGTATCCTCTGTAAAGGATCTAGGTGTGTGGCTCGACGAGACGCTGTCCTTCAGTTCCCACGATGATTATGTTATCAGCAAGGCTAACAAATCACTGGGTCTGATCATTAGGCTAGCATCTGAAATCCGCGTTTGGAATATGCGGCTGTAGTCTGGTCTCCTCTAGGCTCTACTGCGTTAGCCAGACTGGAGAGTGTTCAGGGCAAATTCACTCGTGTAGCTGTTCGGCGCTTCCTTAACGGTTATCATCTTGCTCCCACCCTATCCAGTCCGTTGCCGTCTTCTTGGGCTAGAAACCACTGAGGAAAGGCATTTCCATAACCGTGCTTCATAACGTAGCTTCATTGCTGGTCTCCTGTTAAATGAACTTGATGTCCCTTCCCTCCTGTCTACCATCCCTTATGCTCCTTACCGTCGCCTCCGCGATAGACCTCCCCTTTATATCCCATCCCGCCACACCTGCTACGGTTCGAACGGTCCTCTGCTACGAGCTTTATCGGCATTCAATAAGTGCTATCACCTGTTCGACTATAATGTCCCCCTGTCTCGTTTTCGTGTCCGTCTACGTGAAGCCTCTTTCCTTGCCACCTAATGCCACTGTCATCCTCGCTCTTCCTTTGAGTGTAGAAGATAATTGTTAAATCATCATTGGCGGACAATAAATAATAATAGTAATAATAATAATATCATGAGAATGATACCGGACGACCCAACCAGTAAAGTTCTTTTAGATCGTCCACACGAAAAAGGAGGCGTAGAGGCCCAAATTGAGATGGAATGGTTGGCGTTGATTCGTCCGCCAGATGATGAATAATGTAAGTAAAAAAGTAAGTAAGCAAGTAAGTAAAAAAATAACTAAATTATAAAAATTAAAACAATTAAAGTTTTCCCGAACGGGCGATCGTAAATAACGGTCAATTTGAAAGAGCGCAGAACCCTAACTCAGCCACTGTACGGTGACATTTGTAGCGCTCTATTAACACGTGGTGCACACCACCACACCATGCGGTAAAGCAAAATATTGAAGTGCAGGAGGCTAACAGCGATAACGGCGCTCAAGCAAAAACATCATTAAAAATGTAAATTATATGCATAAATCCTCTTTTATTTCGACCCGGAATGGTTCAACAGGATTTATTACACCTCTTCTCACGGATTGTAATGAATCGATGCTCGTTTCTTTATTACTACTCGCTTATTCGTATTATTTACATGGCCCCCTACACGTCTAACACAAATGAATTGTATTATAAACACAAGAAAGCTCAGAATGAAAGCTTCTCCATACGATACGCCGTACAATACCGAGTTGTCAATGAATGGCCATTGTAAAACTTCCACCTGTTATCCCATTGATGGCAAGACAGAATTCCAAAGAAAACGCAAAACCGGCAACCGACTATCTGTACCCGTATGTTTACAATTGTATTCCACGAATGACGTTCGCTTGTTCGGTGCCCAGAACCACGTGCGTGCGTGTCAAACATCGCTAGCGCAGCACGCAGATCGGGCGGACATAAGGGGGTCCGAGCGGCGTCGAGAAGTTGCACATCACCGTAGGCCGTAAACTGACGGTTCTATAGTAAAAGCCAAGTGATGAGCTGTGGGTTATTAGAGCGAGCCGTGTGCCCTCTCTCTGATTATGATCCGCTCGTTCTCCTTTACTCAGCCAAGAGAAAAAGGAGAAACGATTATCTGATGGCTTGCATTTTACACACACTATAAATTTGATACAAGAACGAATAGTGAACCTGCTTCTTAGAAGGATGTGGCATTCTAGCGTCATTATGCTGATGTGCTTCCATAACAATTAGTCCTTATACGGCGGGAACGGGGTTCAATTCCTATCCAGACCGTGTCCCGCACCGCACGCAGGGCTGACTACTTTGCTATGGGTGAAATCAAGTCACAGAGAGCCAGAAATGGTAGGCCGAGACCTCTCGAGGTTTTAGTGTCAAGGAAGAACAAGATCATTTATACCTGTGAATATCAAAACGTGTATGTAACAGATGTTCGGAACCCTTCATATAGTTGAAGTGCACCAGGTTGTGAAACTTGATCATTCAGTGTCGAGCGACTAATGCGCTTGTGAGCTGGATGGCGTCTCAGCATGAAAGTGTGCCTATCACAACACATCCTGGACGGGACCGACCTTCCGTTGGCCAGTAAATCAGCCTTCTCGTTACCGTAGATTGTGGAATGACCCGGAATCCAACAGAAAACTACTGCAGGTCGGGGTCTTCAAGTCAGAACATTGGGACGGTTCAGTGAATATGACCGTTCGGAATGCCAGTCCGAAGTCCATCGTCGGCATCTTTTGCTTTGGTTGAAAAGATAGATTTGTGGTTAGGAAGTTTATTAGCGCATTTGCCTTAGCTAGAATGAATCCCAAGGTCGGCTGGTATTTGGTACGGATCAGGTGCGCAGTCCATGGCAGATCTCAGCAGTAACTAGAGCCTTCCTCTTGTTTCTTGACCCAACGACCGGTTATAGGTCGGGCCTGCTATTTCTGGCTTCCTAGACTAATTGATACCGTATATTTGGATAGTCAAGTCCTCACTGTGGGGGAACGGCCTGGATGGAATTTGAACTCCGGTCCTGTGCCGGTTCTACCACCTAGCCGCACAGAACTAGAAGTCTAATAACTTATAATTATGTGACTGTGTTTCACTGTATTTTCTAGCCTTCTAGCGTACTCCTGCTTGTGCCGTTCAATCGCCATCAAAACATTCCCTGCAGCAAGAAAAAAACCCACACACACATGGGCCCGGACCAGCTGATTTTGACAGCTGCTGTCATGTGCGTAAACATTATGTAAACAACAGGTCCGTGCCGGTCGTGCAAGTGTTACTCCTTTACAGTGGAGTGATTTCGAGAGCGAAAAATGGTTTCATTACGAATGAGATCCTGCATACGACCGCTTTCTACCGGCGTTCGGCTGGACAAATCATTTGCCAAGTGGTATCAAAGTTTGTGGCAGCCGAAGAGCAACGAACCACCGTACGACCACATCGTGCAGCTCGGTGATCCCGTTCTGCGCGTTCCAGCGAATCCGATCCCGGAAAAGGAGCTTCAATCACCGGAAGTACAGTATCTAGTCAACCATCTGGTGAAGGTGATGCGTGCCTACAAGTGTGTGGGGCTGGCCGCACCACAGCTCGGACTCTCGCTGCGTGCGTTCGTGATGGAGTTTAAGGACGGTCTGCGGGACCAGTACACCAAGGCGGATTACAAGCTGCGCGAAATGGAACCACTACCATTGACGGTAAATGTCCGAGATAACTTGCTTTCGATCTCGATATAATCACCACGCGCTCCCGATTGTAGGTTTGCTTAAATCCGGAACTGAAAGTGCTCAACTACGAAAAGGTGACCCACACGGAAGCGTGCGAAAGTGTGCGCGGCTATCGGGCGGATGTGGCCCGCTACCGTGAGGTGTTGCTAACGGGCTTCGATGCTTCCGGCCGGCACCAGGAGCTGCGCTTGAAAGGCTGGAATGCACGCATTGCCCAGCACGAGATGGACCACCTGAACGGGGTCGTTTACACCGATCTTATGAATAGGAAAAGTTTCACCTGCACCTGCTGGCAGGCGGTGAACGCGAACAGTGGACGCATTAAGCTATCGTTTGCAAATAAATAGGAAGGAGTAAAAGGGTAAGAACCGCAGCGAACGCGCCTGTGCGTCATTGGCGTTTGGCTTTGTCAAACACAACGATCGGATTTTATTAGTTTTATCATACGCAACGGAAACCGGAAACAACTGTTTGGCGCGAAACATAGGAAACATCATTACATAGCGGCGGTGGAGTAGGTAAACCAATGTCCGGGCAGATAATTTAGACACGATGGGTATGGGATGCATGTAGGGTTTTCTTCGCTATGATACGCGATCGTTAGCATCATCGTCTCTGTTGGCCAACAATTAAAAACAAGCACACCTTTGGCTTCGCCTGCCACGCTGAGATTCGCGGCGACATTGTGCAGTGGTTGGAGTATAGCGCCACGCGTATTTTAAGGCTGTAGTTAAACGAAACAGGAGGTGCACGTGATCATATCACAGCATTAGACCAGAAAGGGTAACACATTACCGAGAACAGTTCGACAGTTTACACTACAGCCTTAAAACGGAACGTGGACAAACTACGTTCAAACGTAGCTGTACTGATTATCGACGGCCCGCTGCACATCGTCCCCGGTGCCGGTTTGCTGGGAACCGGATGCAGCGGTGCCCTGACCCATGCCGCCACTAGGTCCTGGCTGCTGTGACGATGTGTGAAGATGCATTTGTTGTTGCTGCTGCTGCTGCTGCTGCTGGTGATGGGAATGATGGAGATGCGAATTCATCTGCTCGACCGGAACCGTTTGCAGCGACAGCTCCAGATCACAAGTCTTGATCCGCACGCTTCCGTTCAGCGTGATCGCTTGCGTTGGCTTGCCGTGCGACACATCCGAGCAGACCATGCGCATCGAGCGGAAAGATAGAGAGAAAGAGAAAGAGATACATTGATCAGGCTGTGATCGGGACATCTCGGTAGTCCGGGCGAACGGGGAGACCGAAGGGGCAGATAAGCCACGACCACGTTTTCGTATATGTGTGTGTGTTTGTGTAGGTTGCGCGATTGTATCGGTTTTTTTTTTTTTTGGGGTAGTTGCATTCATTCAACACATAAGATCATGCTAAAGACACAGCGACTCAAATGGAAATCCGGAAATTGAGGACGATTTACTTATCATAGGGATGGAAGTAAATTGTTCCCTTATCGTTGAAGATACCTTCATGCTATCATCTGCACAAAAAAATGATCAAAAATCGTTTTCCAAATGGCTGAGCGTGAATGAGCGTGAACGCCGAAGTTTGCTGGCTGAGGAATAGCATTGAAGGGTGAACTGGTAGGAATTAGATTAGTTTAAAAAGATGCTAATATTTTGATTTGTTTTTCTCTAATACCTAATACGAGTTGAGTTTTTAAAGAACAGGAAAGAGATTGGGAAGGTCTATCTGGATTCAATTATCCTGGATTATTATCCCAATAATAGAGGTAGAGGCGACATCGCTGTCGGTCTTCATACGGCAAGACCGGGGTTCAAATCTGATCCGGACCATTCTTTCGTCGCGAGGGACTGACTATCAAACTACGTGGTAGCATTAAGTATAGTAAACCAGAAATGTGGCAGGCAATGAACTAAGAGGTTGTTTAGGTCAAAGAAGAAAAAGAATATAAGCAATTACTCGGGAAATACCTAAAGTTTCTCCTCAAACTTTCTGGTTTACCTTTATATACCAAAGAAAGCCGTGCTCTAGTTCCTAAGCAATTTTCTGGATAGTCTCTAAAGAACATCTCTCCTGGAAACGTTATTTGCCTTCTTTTCGCACTCGTTTGCCTATTTTAGCCTCTTGGCAATACAGTTTCGACCTGATGTTTGTTTCTATTAATAATTAGCAAGAAAATGTGATGGGTCCACAAAAACGTTAAATTATTCAAATGTGAGGTGTCCGGATTTTCGTCTGAGACACTGTATTTAAAATACATAGATAAATCCACGAATACACAATCATGATAGAATTGGAAATTGGATAAAAATTGGAATAAAAATCACCGATTTTTTAGAAAAAACAATAAATGAGAACTACCCTACGCAACCAATGACAAACAACGATACAAATATTTTGTTGAAAGAAGGACAATGAGTCGAAAAAAAAACTTACGTTACCTAGCAACCACCGTCTTCCCAATTTCTGCAACGGTCGAAGCAAACGGAGAAATCAAGCAAGCACTTGGCACAACACAACATAACAACGCAAGACAGCGCAACGACCGTACGCAACGAAACGCAACAACATTATTCGGTGATCGGAGAGAGAGAGAGAGAGAGAGAGAGAGAGAGTTCTAATATTTAAAACAACCAAAAAAGAAGAAGAAGACATAGAACATACCAAACAACACGGGGCCAGTTACTACTTAGTGAACTGATTCGGCGCCAGCGATGTCATCGTGGGTATCGTCGGAGATGGTTGATGGTAAAATAATGCAGCGAGAAAAAAGAAAACACTAACACAACGCCATCGAGAAGAACACATACACATTCGCAATTTAACAACAACGACAACAGCGAAACAAACTCGAGAAAACGATAGCATATAGAAACAGCACGAGCAACAACTAGCACGAAGGTAAAGTAAGGTAAGTACAGAAGACGAGCGTGAGAAAAAAAAAATTACCAATAAAAAAACAAAACAACCAAAACAGGTAAGGTAAGATAGAAGAGACAAATTTGTTTTTGCTTGTTGGAAGCATTCGTTTTCGTTTTTGTTTATGTTTTGTTGATTTTGGCTTCAATGCTTCACAGTTCGCTCACTGTTTCTTATAGAAATGTATTTCTGTTTGTGTGTGTGTGTGTGTGTGTTTTTTCCTTCTTCCGGCATTCAAATGTCCTCTGCATCGGGGGCATTGGGGTGTGTGTGTGTGAGTGTGTCTGTGGTGTTGGTTGGCTGTGTATGTTTTTTCTGTTTGTTTTATTCCATTTGATCGACATCCTTTCTGTGGCTCCAGAGTAGTGCTCTGCCCGCCATATCTGCTCCCACCCCGTATAGTAGTTGCATTTCTTGTAATGCGTCACCCCCCCCTCCCCCCCCCCTTCTTTTTTGCGTGTTTCGCACAGTTTTACGTTTCTAATATCTCACATGTCTTGGGCTGGTTTGGGGATTGCTGTTGCCGGTCGCACTACCGGCCGCTGCCGTACCGGAAGCCGCACTGGCCGCATTGGAGGATACGTTGGTAACGCCGGCGTTCGCATTGCTACTGTTCGCACTACTGCTACCGATTAGCGTGGTGGAGTAATTGTTACTGGTGGCCGTCTGTGGGCCCGCCTGCAATCCGGTCTGCTGGTGCTGCTGCTGCTGCTGGTGGTGCTGCTGGTGCTGCTGGGACTGCTGTTGGGCTTGGGTAAACTGTTGGTGCTGCGGGGTAAGCACGTACCCGGTCAGCGTCACGTCCGCCGTACCACCCGATTCGAGCGGTATCGGATGCTGCCGGAAGTGTTCGAGCATTTCGGTGATCGAGGGAAACCAAAGGTGCTGCACCCGGCACTGGCCCAGATCGTTCAGCGTCATGCGCAGATGTTTGGCCTTGCCCTGGAAGTTGAACGTGAGCACAAACTCGCCCTTGCGCGTTTCACTCTGCCGGACCAGGAACACGCCGTGACTAGAGATGCCTTCGCGCAGCACCAGCTGGGCAGCTTCGAAGCGGGGCAGCGTACCGTGGAACCAGGGGTACTCGCGCATCATTGCCGTCAGGTCGGTGTCGTGCTCGTGCGACAGATCCAGATCGTTTTCCGTCAGCTCGAAGTTGCTGGACGACGATATCCGATCGTCGGGCCGGCGGGGTGGCAACTCCGGTGCGCTGGCCCCGGTTGCAAGGGAGGAGTTGTTGTTGTTGTTGGTGGTGCTGTTGCTGCTGTTTGCATTGACCGTACCACCGGCATTACCGGCCGGCAGTGCGTTCGATGCACCGACGGTCGACGGGCCGGTCGGGCCGCCGGTGGTCGCCCCCGTTAGCGATTGATTTAGGCTGAGGTTGTTGACGTCCGTGGCGAGCGCGCTGGCGGCCAGGGTCGCTGGAATACCGGTGCCACCGTGCGACATGGACGTGCTGAGGCTGGTGATCAAATCCGTGGCAGTCGAATCGGATGGTTCGGAAGTCGTTTGCGTGCTACGCATACAGTAGCGTATCGTGGCCAGCCAGCTGCGCATGTCGTCCGTGTCGCGGGCCTCGATGACGTACTCCATGTTGGTGCCCGCCTTCAGCACGAACGTGTTCTCGTGATCGGGCATCTCCAGGGCGGTGGTTTCGCGCGCTTCCGTTATCATAAAGCAAAACACTCCGCTGCGGGGCTGGAAAAGGTAAGTTATTGAGGACATCATTACACACCGGTTCGCTTCCTGGCGTACACGTACAGCCCCATACCTTTTGTGACTTTGGTGGTGAGTAGAATTCCAGCATATAGCCGGAGACCGTCTTCACTAGCACCAGCTTACACTTTTCCCACTTCTGCGAACCGGGCTGGTCGAGATTCTCGGGCGAAAGGTAATTCACGTTGCCCTCCTTCCGACATTCGACCACAATCTTGGCGAGCTTCGTTTTGCTGGCGCGCCGCTCGGATAGCTCCACCTCGTCGGAGTGTTGTTTGTGGAAAAATGCCTGAAAATTGCCAAGAGCAAGAGGATCAACGTTTGCCGAATGGGCGAATCGTGGCGGTTGCGGAACTCATCACCGGGTGGATGCTTACATGAATCACCTTGCCCTTTCGGAGCCCTTTGAACGATAGTCGTCGGAAGAACGGCTTGTGGTTGGTTTTTGGCGAATCTGTGTCCTCGGAATAATCGCTCTCCTCTGGCACCGTAGCGGATCCGTTTCCAGTCTGTGGAAGAAGGCATTGTGTAAGTGATTGTTTTGAGTGGAAGCAAGTATGATCTAATCTAAAAGAGTTAATTAAATTACGAATTGGTTTTGCGTTACTGGTCCTCACACCAGGCTCAATACCAGGGAAGTTCCAATTCGTGTCCTGCCGTTGGTAGTGACACACATACGACACATCACCCCACCACGATATCCCACTGGCCTGGGTATCGCCTGATAGAGCAAACCGCGAAACGTGTGCACCACCACCACCACCACTCAACGACCGACCAACTGGACAACACACCAGTAAACCAATAAAACCATCAGCTTCAATTTATTTCATCTACTATTTGTAACACGCAGCGTCGCCACAACCATTGCCATCATCCACATTCACGGCCACGGCTGGGCAAATTAAAGCAAACAACAAAACAACGGAGCAGCAGCAGAGCTTGTTCAACTCGCCTGTATTGCGTACAAACCCATTCTAAAATCAACTTTCGAAGGACGGAAGGATGATGTTAGGATGAGAGTTAATTGAGCACGTGTTACTGCTGTGCAAGGCCAATAGTCCTTGTCCGTTGTTGTGCCAAGTTTGAAGTCCAATGGGTTTTGGAAAGCAAATGTGTCGCTGCGGGTTTTACATTTCATCGCCGAAGAGTTCTATCTTCAGACGAAGAAGTTGGACATAATGAGCCGTCCGTGTGAGTATCTCTATTTAAGATGTGAAGGTGCAGCGGCGGTCCGGTCACCGAGGCGACAGCGGCGCCGGTCTTCACACGGCAGGGCCGGGGTTCAAATCCCATCCAAGACCGCCTCCCCGTACTTAAGGCTGACTACTTTTCTACGGGTAAAATTAAGTCACAGAGAGCCAGAAATGGCAGGCCGAGACGTCTCGAGGTTGTAGTGCCAAAGAAGAAAAAGAAGAAGAAGAGAGCCGCAGTTAAAGAATCAAGTAAACGGTTAAAACATACTTGGACAATGCATGGCTATCGGCAGTAGTGCCCAATCGTGTCTGAGAAGCTGGCGTTGCTGAACGTATAGAACTCCTGTTCGTTCTCCTTTATGTACTGTCTCAAGAAGACAAGCTTTAACTGTCCCTCGGTGCTCATTTTGTCTTCTCCATCGAAAAGTGTCTTCAAATGAGTGTGTTTGGAGGAACCGGATCATGGCACGCTACTAGAGTTTATTCTTGAATAATGATTTAACTCTCCATGCCGACTAGCCACTCACTCACTGCGTTTTAACTCACGCATGAGTTAAATAACTCATTGGTGATTTAACTCTCCGTGCCGACTAACCACTCACTCACCTCGTTTTTACTCACTAGAGACTTAAATATCGTATTGGCATATCGCATTGGTCACGATCACACGATGATTTAAGAAAATACAATACGGTAACGAGCCGAAGGGCAGATTGTTCATAAAAAAAAAATATTTTAAAAGGGACTATGTAGATCTTTCGCTTGTGTGTATACGGCCGCACTAAAATTTTCAACTATACTGCTCGTCAGTTATTATATGATATCGAAGCGATCTTTGGGCAAACCTTTGTTAATGCATCGCAAAATGTTAATGAAGCAAAAAAAAAAATGTTAATGAGCATCGGAATGAACTCGCGATATTCCAATACGATATTTAACTCTCTAGTGAGTAGAAACGAGGTGAGTGAATTAAAACGAGGTGAGTGAATTAAAACGAGGTGAGTTGAAATAACTCTTCGTGATGATTTAAATCATCTAATTCATTGCTAAGATTTAAGTCATTCACTCATTCTGATTCAGTTTGCACATCACTAGTATGGACCAATAAGGGTTCTTCTTCAATATTAATTCTTGACCAGAAGTAGGAGAGCGATTGATCGTCAGAAATTTTAAAAAGCGATTGATCGCCAAAAGAATTTAGAAGCATGGCTATCGCTTCGGTGTAACGGCATTAAACATCATAGCTAAAGATAATTGCGATACATTAAAATCGTTAGGCATTTTTGGAAGTACACAGGTCTTAAGTTGTTGTAGAGTGTGTACCTGGTGTTTATTCAACAGGAGGTTCCTTAAGGAATCGTCCTACCTCCTCAGCCAAAATCTCCTCCTTTCCCCAAATTTAAGATTTTTGCCATGTTGACCATATATGATCTCGCCGGGACACAACAATTGATCGCGGAGAGCAGAACTGGCAAGTCAAATCCAATTGTCCACTGCACTGTTACAGACCCACTTCCGCAGAGTAAATCACACGAATTGTTGCTGGATGGAAACCAGACTCGTCAGAGGCCGAGCCACCGTAAGCAATCACACTAAGGTTTCGTGATGGATCCGACTCTTGTACGAACCAACCAGGAGTCGAGTTCATTCCTGCAGGAATCGAGTTCGACCCGTGGGAGCAACGAGTTCGGATCGACCCGTAGCAATTTCAGGACGACTGATGGATTAGACCCGAACGCATTGCACCCCCGAGTCGACCCGAACCTACGAGTCGAACTCACGCTTGCTTTGCTACACATACGGCTCGACCGGGACTCGTTACACCCACGGATCCACCCACATACGTTGGAACTAGGAATACGACCTGAACAATTCCGAGGGGGATACTAGGGATGTATGCTCTTCTACTGATCGAACAGCGGGCAGAAGAGCGTTTTGACCGAAGTTGGATCAGTTTAATCCTGGGTTTTGATCCTGGTAACGATGTGCTCCAACTGGCGATAGAGGCTCAACCTATCGTCAGGGAAGGTTCAGGTTCGCTAAGGTCCCTGCCACAACGTTTTCGTTCGGAACTACCTAACATGACCTTAACATCGCTCAACATTGATCGTTACGTCCTGCGTACGGGGAGGCAGCCCGAATCCGGATTTGTCTCTTCGTTTGATCTGGAAGCACTAAAGGTTTCGGGTTCCATCAAGGAACCTTCCAACTCGCAAGGAACCCAGAATATCTCTCAAAAAAGTTTAAACTAAGGATTTGTATCGTTTGTTCCATACATCGTAGAGTTAAACATAGCCAAAGAAGTCAGTAACGGCAGGCCAAAGTCTGTTGAGTTTGTAGAGCCAAAGAAGGAGTGCCGAAGATCACATCATGAGCTCATGTGATCCTCCGTTGCAGATACCGATTCTCCAGCATCCACGATGTTGGTTGGGGATTTCCTACTCAACTAGTAACTCCTAAGCTCTGCATAATCCACCCCCTTGCAAGTGGTGCATATTCTTTCATTCATCCGCAAAACAAAGATTGCTGCACGGTCCACGTTTCATTCCGAGTTCATCTTCCCCCATTAGCACGATTGTGCACAGCAACGCTCACGAAATGCAACGTGATCACTTCATTGAGCCTCACGTTATCATATGCGAAAACAAAGCAAAACAAAACAAAAAGCCTACAAAAGAAATATCCTGCCACACACACACCAAACAATCTGTCTGTCATGTGCCGGCGGCGATCATCGTCGATTCTGTTTGCAATGAGATCGGATTTCGATGCCGGCCGCCGCGGGCGATGATAACATTCCCGAAGCATTTTAACGACCGGACGAATGAATGTGGCTTTATTACAAAGCGTAAACACACTCGAAGTTCATTACCACCAGCGGTGTTGTATTGCGCCCAGGCTACTAATCTCCGAGAGTTTGTTGAGTGCCTGTTCCTCGCCACAGTCGCCCGTTCGCCGATAGCCGAGAAAGGCATCGGTGGGCCGTCCATCCCCCTCCCATACCAAACACCAAACACATATTATTCCTTGCCACACTTTGCGCACTGCACAAACAAGCATTTCGTGTGAAAGGAAACCCCAAAAGATGGCCGCTAGGTGAGGTGGGAATAGGTAAACCACACCAACAACAACCACCCCGATTCATTCATGCGAAGGTTGGGGGGTGGTTCACGAGAAAAGGGGGGGGGGGCACACGCACTGGGCAGACAACGGCCCGCACTCCCCGTTCGGTGGTGGCGATTTGAAATTTATGAATGAAAACGGTTCCATTCGGTGGGCACCACCTACCCTTGTCCTGCTTGCCGTTGTGTTGGCGGCCATTAAAACCGGCGTGCAGCAACAATCACAACACCGGCAAGGGAAGGGCATGCACGCGTAAAGCCAAGGCCAACGGCAGAAAAAGGCCACCCGCAGACCCCAGACAAACAGGTGGGGGGGGGGGGGGTTCCACTATTTGCGGTCGCGACTTGCATGCATACCGACACGCATATCCGCGTCTTTTATGGGAATCGAAACGGCGGCTTCTTACGGGTTTCTCTGCTGGGCCGGTCGGTTGCACTGCCATCGCGTTAGCAATACATATATATTGGATTGGAATCCGGATTGAATAATATGGCTGCTACCGAACTACCGACTGAGTGATGCATTCTAATGAACGTGCGTACTGCGGTGGTGTTGGTTGGAACAGTAATTATGCCAACGGGGAATGCCGGTAGAAACATTGCGTTATGCAACATTCGAGTGAGCACTGCGCTGCATAGGGATGAATGAAGCATTGGTTTTGTTCTTTGTAGAAAGATTAAGTAATTATTTTTGGGCATTTTTTATAGGTTCTGAAAACGTTAATCCTATAATTTGACGAGACTATAATTAATTAATTAATTATATATCTTCTTCTTCTTCCTTGACACTACAACCTCGCGAGGACTCGGCCTGCCATTTCTGGGTTTCTGTGACTTAATTTTACCCGCAGTAAAGTAGTCAGCCCTACGCACGGGGAGGCGGTCTGGGTGGGATTTGAACCCCGGACCTGCCGTGTGAAGACTGGCGCAGCTGTCGCTTCGGCCACCGGCCCGCATAGACATATATAATTTATGACGAGACGCCAAAATTCCTACTACGTACGAAAACTTCCATGGGTTTTTCATCTTTATCAGTCTCTTTAAATATTTAAAAATTCGTTACAAAATTTTGACTATTTGTAAACGACCTTAAAAAGTTTTCTTTCCATATACTGGTACCGGTTCTTTTGAATATCTAAGGAGAGTTATGCAAATGAATAGTAATATATTGTAAATCCATTGCGGAACTTTGCAATAATATAATGGAATCTTGCATTCACTTAGGGGACACTTGAGACGAAATTGTGGGCAAGTTCAAAACCGACGATAGCGGCGGTCCGGACTTCACACGACAGAACCGAGGATCAAATCCCATCCGGACCGCCTCCCTATAAACAGAACCGACTAAAAATCCACGGGCGTAAATTAAAGATACAGAAAGAGATTTCGAGA
Organism: Anopheles stephensi; assembly: GCF_013141755.1. Classification (NCBI taxonomy): domain Eukaryota; kingdom Metazoa; phylum Arthropoda; class Insecta; order Diptera; family Culicidae; genus Anopheles; species Anopheles stephensi. Next base: position 49,643,037 of record NC_050202.1, read on the forward strand.
TTGTAGTGCCGAAGGTGTAGAAGAAGTAGTTGTAATCCTACAAAAACTGTTAAATTTTGGAATGCCATCGAATTTTTTGTTTATTTCTGCACACCGTACTGTTTACAGTGAAACGTGATTAACTTGAATAAGCTGGAAACCTTGATTTAATTACTATTATTTAGGTCTTTAGCTGATTGCAAAATGCTACTGTTATATTGCAAATATCCTCTTGCTGTAGGAAAAATTCAATTATACGTTTGCATATTTCCACAACGGACCTGCAATATTCCACCATCCATCCATTATGTATTGTAGTAAAAACATGTGTTTAATTGTTATTTTAAAATGGTTTTTGTTCACAGTCAAGCAGTTTTCATTGGATTCCAAACATGAGATGATTTATATTTTATTTTAAGGTACTTCTATTACAGTATCCTTGGTGTAATAATACTGAGGATTTTACGGTCCGAATATATTAGGGTGCAGCCCGCAGAGGTGCTAGTTTCGCACGGCAGGAGATGTTTACCATCAAATACCATCAAAACCGTGTGAGGACTGACTACCCAACTACGTCGTATCAACAAGTGTAGTAAACCAGAAACGGTAGGCAAAGCTTAGGAGGTTTTTAAACCAAGCAGAGGAAATTGTTACGATTTACAGTGAATACATAAGATGTGGAAAAATATAATGTGAGTGTAACTCTAGGATTGACAAATATGCGATGTAACATGATTTAGTACATTAATAGTTACAATCGGAAACCAACTGAAAAATAGGACAAAAATAAGTGGTACACATTTAAAACTGTAATAAAATTAGGACAACGACAGAAAACTGCGTAACAAATGCTTAAACACATTTAATAGCAGTATGTATAGAAAAAGCAACAGCTTAACAGTTCTTGCACCAACCAATAGATGGCGCTAAAACGAATTCGCACATCCTATCCTTGTTTGATTATTCCACCAAAATCTTTTCATAATTCGGTTTAAAAATGATACTTTTATAATAAAAACGAATACATTTACTGTGCTAAATAATTCAAAAATATTTACCAAAACCTCTTCTTTAGCCTCGACAACCTCGAAAGGCCTGGACCCACTATTTCTGGCATCCTTGATTTGATTTTACCCATAGTTGGATCAGTCCTGCCGTAAGGAGAGGTGTTCCAGGTGTGGTTCAATACCCTGTCGCATATGCCACATACCATCGGAACACTTATTGTAAGCTCATCTACTATCAAATAATAAGTTTACTTAATCTATTTTACCTATAAATACGAGAAACAAATCCGTATTGTAAATAGCATAGATAAAGATGGTAAAAATTATTGTTGAAGTGATTCTATATGGTACACGGTTCTCTCATGCGTCACTTTGAAGTTATGCTATGGCAATTAAAATCTGTCAATCGAGCCGAACAGTGTTAAAGTAAAGAAAACACCCTTAAACGCCATGCCTCATAAAACCCAAACATCCAAACAAATTGTTTACCACATACTAATCAATTTAAAACGTTGTGCTAGTATTTAGCAATAGACCCCAAACCCCAATGTCCAGGAACACCAGGAACTCCCATATCTCATCGCGGATTCCAATGAAATGTGTATCTGATTTCATTACATTCAAACTGAGTGGTATGAAAGGTGGTTCAAGTTGCCCACACCCAACAGTATGACTGCATTCTCCGAAATAAGTATGCACCCAATGATAAGGAGACCAAAATAGACACCTTTTCGCCCTAGCCCATATACCGCCCATCGGGTCCCTCACACTATCACACCTTACCCTGCTCCCTTCCTTGTAACCAAGGAATGAGGAGAGTGTGTCTTGTGTAAATGATTTGATAAGTGGCCGCCGGTCAGAGTACATCCGGGCGCGCATTAGTCAAGGTGCTTGGTTTTGTTGAACGTGTTGTGTTGTCTTTGGTTCGCCGCGAATCGGCTACCGGCGTGAAGAAAATCATAAACATGTACTTAATTCTTTTTTTATGTAAATATTGAATATATATAGTCGTGATATAATCGTGATGCTAGCAAATAACACGTTTCAATCTGTTTTATAAGGATTTTTGTTGATCTGAAGATCCTGAAGAATTTGATTAATCAAAAGGAAATGTTTTACCGAAGTATTACCGAGCTTTTTTAAAGTTTCTACGACAAATCAGTGACGACCATCAATGCTTTTTATTTTAATTTTTAGATAGCTCTTGGAATTATAATTGATTTTTTGGTTTCGTTGATTAGAATTTGCTAAACGCAACCGAAAATTTGCATATTTAAAACAAGGAAGAGACATAGCTTAAACAAATTAAAAAGGTATGTCCACTAAAAAAATTGTGTTACTTTGGACGGCACTGCAAATAAAACTAAAGCTGATAACTTAATTAGTTCAATGCTACTTCAATCCTATATCCAAGAAGTATTCTACAAAAATATTGCCATACTCGGGCCCTTCTCGAGCAGATTTTTTCAGTCTGATAGGTCCTTAACAATAGCTTTTTAGCTCTTTCTAAGCTTCAGCAATCAGTTGCTACCCCTTCTTGGCCACAGAATGACAACGATGTATATCTTGCCCAAGGATATTTTTCACGCCGTTCATACGGATGCCATAACCTTTGGATCAATGCTTTAGAGTGGTAAAGTTGCAATGAGGATAAAGGACATTAAGGATAAATCCTCTATTTTCTTTATCATTTTTTGCTAGATTTGGTAGTCTCAGAACATATCTCTCTATTTTCGCTACATATTTGCCAATTTAACCAACTTGTTTCAAACAGGACATACACACTCCAGGACCCGATATTTCATCCCGCCGGACTGACTATCCTGATGCGTGGGAACTAAGTCAAGGAAGCAAGTTGTCGAAGGCCACAACATTGCAAGATCTAGGACATACAGTTTTTAACGTGTCAACTGTTTTTGAGGTATGGCTTAACAGATTTTCCTCGCTGATGTCGCTTGTTGGGGCTGTCCGGTGGCAGAGGCGATAACGGCGCCAGTCTTCACAAGGTAGGACAGGGGTTCAAATCCCATCCAGAGCGCCTCCCCGTACGCAGGACTGACGATGGGTAAAAGGTTGTAGTGCCAAGGAACAAGAAGATGTCGCTCGTTTGCTTAAATTATAATATCCCAATATAAGCACGGCTCCAGCTTCCAGACTCTAGTAGCACATACTGTATTAGTGTTGTATATGTGAAAGAAACGTAATCGTACTATAAAGTACAATTTAGAAGAAGCGATTGATAAGAAAACATTTATAATCCATTTACACGGTGTCCACCTGCCTTCCTCCATACCAAAGTATGCCCAAGCAACAGTGTGTGCCTGCTTTCCTTTGGTACAGATCATTTTCTCTATTATTTGTGCACCAATTTTGCAATGCGTGTGGGATTCGCGATGGAAAGTTTCTTTGAAGGGCCGGGGGGGGGGTTCCGGAAAATGGACCATCATGGATCTTCCACGAAGGAATGGAACGCCCCCGTGGTTGAATGTGTCGTTGAAGGTGGAGTGGTCGTCGAAGGATGGCTAAAACCCTTACGCAAATGAAATGAAGTTGGTAGGCAGCGATTCGAAAAGTAGACACCGAGCGGAAAGCCGTGAACAGAGAGAGAGAGAGAGATAGAACGGACGCGAAGAGCAGTCAACAAACACCAACACAACACTGCTGCTGCTCTTTGTGTTGTTGGTTCGCAAGATCCGGAGGCGGCAAGAGCGAGGAGAGATTAGTTACGAAAATTGTTATGAATGAACCCGTGCGTCGGGCGCTACTATTAAAAACACTCGGTACTGGTGGACCGGAGGTTCAATGGATGCTGCTGACATCGCCCCAGGTCAGGTTGCAAATACATGTATGCGTCAGCAGCAGCATGGCCTGCTTTGATTGCACAGTTCGTGTGATCGATGACGTTGGCGGCTGCTGTTCACAAGCAGTAGAAGAACAGGTCTTCTGTGTGTTGGCGTTTGTTTTGCTGTTTTGTTTGGTTGGAATGTGCGCTACTTCATTGTTGGCGAACACACAGTTTCCAAGAGTTAGCAAAAGGACTTCAAAAAGGGAACTCACTTTCAGTGACCAATCTTCATTGCCACACTGTCTGTTTGTCTGTCTGTTCTATAATTGTATCTTGCTTGTTGTGTCTAACAACGATATCCTGCGGCAGCCTCAATTATGGCTCGCGAGCAGTTCATCTGTTTTCAATCCTGGATACGCATTTCGTGTGTGTGTGCCTTTGTTAACGCGACTGCCCCGGCATTATCAACCCATTCGGACGCGATAAACAGCGATACGGTATTTTCCCCATCCACACATCCTTCGCTCGACTACGGCAATGTATGTTGGGCTAGTAGGCTACAAAGGAAAGCACGCTGGTAAAAAGGACCCACCTTAGGTTGCGCTTTTCGGCGCTGAAACTCGTCCTCGAAGCGAGACTCGAAGCAGTGGACAAACCGGCGCATAAAATCCCGATGGGAGATCGTGTGGCGGGCCACTTCCGGCAGATTGTTGGTGACGTAATTTACGCACGCCCGGGCAAAGTCCGCTGCGGCCGCCCGTGCGTGACGCTCGCAAAATTCCGTCCACGTTCCAACGGTCGGCGTTGCCGTCAGCGTCGTGGTGGATGCCGTCGGCGTCATCGATCCCATCAGCGCCATCGACGATGCTGTTGTGGTAGCCCCACTGCCCAATACGCTCTCGCCCTCACCTTCACCCACACCGCCACCCGCACCGCCCATGCCGCCTACGTGCAAGGCGTTGCCGGCATGCGACACATTCCCGCTGGCACCGCCCCCACCCACACCGCCCACTCCACCAACGTTTGATATTTGATGCTGTTGCTGTTGTTGCTGCGGCTGCTGCGGAACTGTCACATTGCAAAAACTTTGATCACCACCATCTGTCAAATTGGCCATCATTTTTGTTTATTTTTCTCCCACGCTGCTCTAGACCCCCCCCACACACACACGCGCTCCTCACACGGCACTCCTTTCACCCACCCCGCGTTACACTGCACAACACCTGCCCGACGGTTCGGGCACGGTTTTCACCCCGGTTCCGGATAACAGCGATACACTGGAACACGATGCAGTACTGACTGGCACGAAAAATCTCACTCACTCACACACACACACGCGAACACTGTGCCTTCACTGCGGGTACCTGGGGCCTCGATTATGGTGTCTCGACGACCATGGGATGCGCTAATCGTAACAGATTGCTCACTTTTCACTCGAACTGCACGGGGTTTGGCTTCTCGCAAACAACCATCTCCACCCAATTTTCATCTTCGGACACACGCGAAAGCATTCTTCTTCCGGCCCAAATTATCATTGGCCTCGGGGCGGGCACGGGATGATAATACGGCACGCTCGCCCTAACACGGCTGCGATACGGCGACGTGCGGCACTGGGCTGGTAAACGAGTTACCAGAATATGCGCTACCGAAATGTGAGGAGACTGCTCTGTCGGCTAGATTCTTGGCACCGCGGGGAAGCACTTCCAATCGCTCTCTTTCACCGAACGCACCAAACGGGCTGGCCGACTTTGCTGGTGTGTCTGCCCACTTTAACTGGCCGCACCGCGCACTACCACACACACTGCATGCATTGAACTCGTGATAGAAATCTTAATTCAGTGTAGATTTTTTATTATTCTGTCTATTCCCGTGATGTTGTAAACTTTTTTCCTATGCCCGTGGCTACACTGGCACTGTGGAGTGTCCGGTGGTCATGCGGTTTGACCATTTGTCGAACTACCGCGCCTGAATAACCCTTGTGCAAGGCGCACTACAACTTAAAATGCGCATCATAAAAACCGGTTTTTTGTGTTTTATTCTATTCGTTTTTGTATGTTATTAACTCGCTTTCAAATAGGTTATTTGTTATTGCAAAGGGAATCCGAGAATTTTCAATCATTTTACAGCTTTCCGCAGGTGATTGCACAACATTTTTGAAAATTTTATTACAACTTCCAATCAGGCTATTCATTTTTTTCTATCATCCTAGACATGTTAGTGCATTAGAATTGTGTGAATTTATGTGATTTTTAGCATATATTTCCAATCCACACCTGCAAATAAAATAGCTGAATAGTATTATTTATCTTGTCAGCAAATTGCTCGTGGGTCGTGCCGCAGCCCACTATGCGTCCAGCTGTCAAAAGATTTGTTTTCGTACTGGTTGTGTTGCATTTAGCATAAATAAAAATGTCCTATCCGGCTGGAACCGCTCTCCGTTTTCCCATTCTGTTTGGGAGTATACTGCTAGGCTTTGGATTGGCTTTCTACAATCGGTTAGTGGTCACGCATAGATTCAACACGTACATTGCCACTCACAGCTCTTATTTGCACAGGGATAAGTTCATGACCGGCCTGGAGGAGGAACGTGACCGCCTGAACAAGGAAGACTTGGAAGCAAAACAGGTGCTGCTGGATAAGATTGATGCTGTACGGAAGGCGCGAATGCAATGAGATACCATGTAGAGCACTAGTCATCTTCTATCACAACGTCACAATACAATAAATGCAATGTACAGGAGCCTGTTACATGTGTAGGCACACAATTTATTTATTTATGATCTAGAACCGTGCAGCAACCAACCAGAACGTACATTCTAATCTTGGCGAATGCGTGCCGCTCGAGGATCGTCCGGACGCATCACAACGTACGTCAGCTTGTAGCGGCGGTTGTCGGCGTCTTTGCGGTAGTAGTTGGTCAATCCGACCACGCTGAGACCGATTCCGATCAGGGCAATCACTGACGAGCCGACCACTTCGGGGATCTCGTTCCATCCGCGCTTGAAAAGGGCCGTAAGACCGCGGCTAGCCTGAGACGACGCTGCCATCTTTGCGTCGGTAAAGCACGGCTGATCTACACCGCAAACGGAAAGCAAATGAGGCTGAAAATTTCTCTATTTGTAGTAAATTTCTTCCAAAACACATTTGCTACTCACTATATTCACGTAATCGTGTTTTGCTTTTTCGCGATATTTCGCACCTTTCGGACGCTGTCAAAGTGACAGCGGTACGCCTATTCAGCAAGGTGCATAGAACATTCTTGCCAAAGGTGTGCACAATTCCGTTACCTTGCAATTTGAAATTGAATACGTTGAATCACACAGATTTTCGCATTGTATTTCATTAATAAAACGAAAAGCCATGTATAAAATTGGCCAGAACATTGTTTATTGTGTGTTAACCTCTAAACGACAAAAACAAACGAAGAAAGCGCTAATTGGCACAGACACAACTGCATTCTTGCGCAATAAAACCGAATGAAGCGAATACCTTCGCTACCATCGCACGGAAACACAGCACCTACATAAGATCGCAGCAATTGTATTTCATTAACCACGGCGAACGATTGTGGATAAGCACGTCGAGCGCATGCTTACGCGACGGTTTCACAACCAGCAGATCGGACCGGTCCAGTACATCGGCCGGCGCTGGCTCTTGCACGGAACATTCCTGGCACACCTGCTCCTCGGTCTCGCTCGATCATTTGCGACCAAAGTTATTGGCCATGCTTTTGCGCATATGCTGAAACGTGAGCGGTACGCTTAACCGCTCATCCCGGTGCTTGTAATACTCGTTATAGTCCAGCCGCATGCACAGCTGCGGTAACGACTCCATCGGCGATACGGCTAGCTGGTACAGGAAGTGGCCCACCGAGTTTTCGTACTCCACCCCAATCTCGGCGAGCGCCTGCTGGCACTGCATCAACTTCGCTTCAAAGTCCTGCAGCTCCTCGTCGCGCTCGAGCGCCCGTTCCGCATTTACGCCGTACGTACCCTTCGCTTCGCTCGATTTGATGTACTCGTCGAACGCTTTCCGCGCGTCCATTTCGCGATTGCACAGTTTGTAGAAATTCATCTGCCATTCGTCGAGCTTGCGGACGGAGCTGAATATTTTCTCCAGACAGTTGCTAAACAAAATTGTCGACTGATCCGAGAAGATGCCGGTGCGGATCCGTTCCAGAAACTTGTCGTGCGCTTCCAGCACATCGTCCAGCGCCTTTGCCTGCTTGACGCGTGCGCTGAACTGCTCCCAGGAACACTCGATCACCTCGAACAGGATGTAATACTGCATCTGCGTAATGATGTTGATCATCTTCGAGCAGTACGTCTGCAGGTGTTGCTTGACCACGCTAATGTCGTTCGCGATGGGCTTGTAGCATCTCGTGCTCAGCATGTGATTGCGCCAGATGCCGTACAGAATGAATTCGAAGCGCTTCATATTCCACAGCTGCTTGAACAGGGCGCGATAGGTGCACTGCACAGGCTGGAAGATTGTTACCAACGGTCCCGTCACTTTGTACGTTAGGCAGAACACATCCCAACCGGTATCACCCTCACAGGGTTTGAGAAAGTGTACATCCAGATAGTTCAGCACAGAGGGTTCCTCTTGTTCGGCGGCCGATTTGCGCACCGCAGCCGCCACAATCGAAAACAGCTCCTGCTGATAGATGTCCTTGGCCGGGCGATCCAGCTCCTCCTTTAGATTTTCCATCAGCACATCCGCAAAGTGGCCTTGCCCCAACAGCAGATAGTCACGCATCGCCTTCAGATGGTCAAACAGTTGGTGAGGCCCGAGCACGATGTCTAGCACACGCTTCGACGTTTTGAGGTACACACTGTCGATAAGCACGTGCAGCTCGGTGTTGTTGTGCGCGCTGTACAGGTAGTCCAGATGTTCGTTGAGACATTTCTTCAAATCGGTCCGCTCCGGTACGGGGGCACGGTCTTTGCAAATTTCGCGCAAAAAGTTAATACTCTTCCCTATGACCAGTATCTGCTTTGCCAGCGTGTCCGAGATGAACGAGGGGACCATTGAGGGGCGCAGGCGAAACTCGTCGTGCCACAGCCGATTGTACCCAACGTCCGTCAGCTCCTCGATGAAGAACTCACAGTGCGGATCAACGATCTTACCATCCGTTAGCCACTGTGTAAGCATCTGTTGCAACGGTATGCAGGCGGATTGCAACAGTTCACGCGAGATCGTTCGTACCATCGGGTCGCCGTGCCAGATAAATTTGTGAATAGCGGAAGCGAGTGCGCCTCCCTTTACCTCACGGCACGCTTCCGAGATTACCGCCAACCACTGCAGACGTTCCATCGGTTCGACAAGCCACACCATCGTGCGGATGAGCGTCATCCGTTCGGCACTGTCGCCCGTCTGCCGCTGACGGTCCAGATTCTCCTGCAGATTCGCAATCAACCCGTAATAGTTGGTCAGCTCTTTCTGTAACGCCGTGATGTATCCCTGCCCAAAGTTGCCCATCAAGTACGCATCACTTTTGGGGTTGATGAATCGCGACACTTTGTTGTAGAAGTAGCCGACTTCGGCCAACCGTAACAACATTCCGGCATCGCAGGCGTTCAGATTTCGCCCGTGAATGTGGTGCAGCTTGAATTCACCCGTCACGAAGTTCTTGCGCAAGTACTTGCCCTCAATGCCCGTGCAAGCATAGATGGCGTCCTGTATCAGCAGATCCTCCAGCTCGTTACGATCGGCAATCTGAAGCTGTGCATCATCCGCTACCAATGCTTTCGTGTCACAGAGACTGCCGGTCGAACCGGACACGGTGCCACCGGACCGTGATTTCATCAACCGTTCGCTGCCGCCGATGCCCGAGTCTACGCTCAGCTTCGAAAACACACTGTCCAGCGTCCCCGCAAAGCCTGCATCATTCCGCAAATCTACCTTAAGACCGCTGGCACAGGCACTCTTGTCGGAATCAGCGAGATGGAACAGGAACTCCAAAATAGGTGTCCTTTGTTTGCTTTCGGTCTAAAAGTGTAAACAAACGTGACCATTTATCTCCATTTCCTCAATACGGTTTCGAGGGGGAAACACTTACCATCGACACCAGCTCGTCGTAAAAGCCATTGAAAACGTTCACGCTTGCTTGGCTTCTGGAGGCTAGCAGCCGGTTGATACGCGCCACTATCATAGATTCACTTGCCGCAACCGATGTGGCACCATAGTTGACGATCGAGTTCGGTTTGTGTTTGATGAGCCGGGTCACTTCTTTTAACACATCGTCTACAACAAATAGGAACAACAAACGCGTTGATGAAAACGAAACAAAACAACAAACCAGCTGCCAACAAGACGCTCCCCGATGGGGTTGATATTTTGTGTGGGTCGAAAGTGGAGGCTTGGGGTTTTGCGCGATGCACGAAATCACTTACTTGAACGGTCTCCGGCGAGATTCTGGCACAGCTGCTTGAGGAGTTCGTAAATGACCGGAAAGTTGGGCTGTTGATTTCGGTTCATTTTTGTATTGATCGCCTAATCGGGGGCGACTCGCTGCACTACGCCGTTTTTCCTGTACAGTGGTATCGATGTCAGAAATGGCGGGATGCTCAAAGTGACGTTTGTTGTTACGAATGTTATGCAAAAAATTTTGTATTTCATATAACATCATATGTTTTGCTATAATTTACGATCTCTTAAATGATAAATTAAATATTGCATTTATTTTAAAATTTAAAATGTTTCTATTCTTCTGTAGCGGTTTAAATTAATGACCAGTGCCCCAAACCACTTTGAGCAACTCTGTTGGTAAATCAATGACAGAGCTTTGTTTTGAATTTGCAATCACGCAATCATTCCTCGCATTTTCCTCGAGTTCAAAGAAATGTGCCACACGGTTCAAGACAAATTGTTAAATTTCTAAAAACACACAGCCATCAACTGAATAACCTGTTTCTGTGCCATGAACTTGAAGGACTTTGCTGTGCCGAACGTTAGTGGAGCTTGGTTTCATCAATTCGTTGCAGTACTGATTTCATGTTTTCTCCTGTTCCAGTGCCCACCGAGTGTTTACTATGTTCCCGATTTCATTACAAAGGAGGAAGAATGTTCCATCATGCAAGCGATCGACAAAACTCCAAAGCCCCGCTGGACACAGCTATCAAATCGACGGTTGATTAATTACGGTGGAGTGCCTCATCCGAAGGGGATGATAGCCGAAGACATACCGGCCTGGTTGACCCGCTACATCGAGCGCGTCAATCAGCTGAATGTGTACGAGGACGGGATCAAGGCTAACCATGTGCTGATTAACGAATATCTGCCGGGACAAGGCATAATGCCCCATCTGGATGGGCCCCTGTTTTATCCTACCATAACAACCATTTCCTGTGGGTCACACGCAGTGCTGGAGTACTATGACCAAACCGAGGACAGTGAGTCCCCTAGCAACGGACCATTAGTTCGCCACCATGTTGCGAACATCGTGCTGGAACCGCGTAGTTTGCTGATAGTAAAGGACGATATGTACCATAAGTACCTTCATGCTATAGCTGAGCTAGAGCAGGATGTGATCGACGATAAGGCAGCGAATCTGTCCATGCTAAACAGTGTTAGTGTAGGGGACGTTTTACAACGGACGAAACGGATATCCTTAACGATTCGGCATGTACCGAAAACAAGCAAAATGAAACTAAAAATATTTTAGGCAATGGAAGTTTGGCTAGACGGACCAAATCCTTGTTATGCTATCGGTTTGAAAAGTGAGAGAGCGAGATGAATATAATAATTTGATCAAAAAAATGTTAAAATGAGGATTTTTTGAAAGCATAAACAAAGGAATGTTGTTCTTTATGAAATTAATCAAATGAAAAAATCAGAAAAATTCCAACTGAAATTGGCTCATTTAAACCAGCTGTCAAATTGATTCAATTTTCCCCTTTTGTCAACTTGACAGCTTCCTCACGATGGTGTAACCTGGTCCATATTGACGTTCGCGAGAAAAAGAGACCACCTCTTTTGTCATCGCTTCTTTCCGTTGCGCCTTCCCTTTCGCAGGCTCGCTTCAGGTAAAGGAAATAGCTTGTAAATTGTATAATAATTTTGGGAAAGTGCATCAAAAGCAGCTTCAAGATTGAACAATCGTTTTTTTTCTATAATTTCAGGCCGCAAACTTATTCGCAAACAGTGAGCAGTGTTTACCGGTAGAAGAGAACGCACGCCTGAAAGTGAGATTGGCTTTAGCGGTAGCGTAGTAGAGGGGATATATAACCTTTTCGCGTAGAAGAAGAAGAAGCACATATTGGATGAATCTGTTGTGCTGTTATCTAAAATTTTGTTAAATGGCATTTTTAGTTCGAAGCAGCATCTGTTCGGTACGGTTTAGTCGCAACTACGCATCAATGTCGAAGAAAGTACGTATCCCGGGTGGTTTTTTTTTTATCGTCCTGTGCAGTGTACCGTCGCGTTGTTTCTAACTTTTTCGTCTTCTTCATCTCTCACCACGATCGTCGGGTTCGGCTGGATCTCACGCGTCGCCTTCCGCGTACGCTCGCCATAACCATCTTTCGGCGATGTGAATCGGCAATTCTGGCACTGCCGACGACGTCATACCTGCCTGGTTTATCGTTGCCACGGTTGCCACCCACAACCTGCGACCGGATTCGACTGTGCGTGTTCTGGTGCTTGGTGCCCTCCCCCATTTGAAGCAGGGTCTGGTTTTGGGTGTTTACTCATCGGACGGCAAGGATGAGGTGAAGTTTACCCCTTACGCCCAGAAGTACAACGAATCAACAGCTGGAAAGTTGCTCGAGCAAATTAACATGTAAGTAAAGGGAAAGTGCGTCCTGGTGGCGCTTTCTTTCTTCTTCACGAAATCCTATCCTATCGTTCTATGCTCCATTTCGCTCACTCTGTCTGTCTGTCCTGTAGGTAGTGTACGCATCGTCATTCTTATCAAATTTATATGCTTTCGTTCGATCTTCACCAGACTCATTCCCATTAGGCAGTTTTTGTTTGTTCTGGTGCAACAATGAACACTGCTGTGACTCAATTCCCAGCCGTGCAATTTATCTCGAAAAACGAAACAGATTTATAGTCCGTTGTGTGCTGCTGCACGTTCAATTGAGTCTCCTGAGTACGGGAAGTGGCCGGAAAGATATATGATCGGTTTAGAGTTTTTGTTTTATTACGTTGCCATAAACCATAGAATCCATTTCTGTGGACGAGTAGTGTTACAAATTTTGCAACTGCTCCAACATTGCGCTACTTAAGGATGCTGTTTGATACCCGGTGCGCTGTGCCATATCTAATCTTGTCCAGCCTGCTTGCTTTGCTTTGGAGCATATGATAAGGAAGAGTCTTTCCGGATCATACATGAGTGTTCAACTTGAACAGGGCATTAGATTGCAGCTACCTGCGCTTCAATCGTCATGGTAACTGACGACGGTTAGCAACACTTGCTTGTCTTATTCATCCACGGATATACTCCATTGTGGGATTAGCAGCCAGCAAACATTCAGAACACAGCGACAGACCATTTAAACACACCATTTCGGAAGTGAAATCGTTTGTCGCGAATTTGATAAAGAGCAAACTCGTTGTCGTTGCATATCGATCCGCAAAAACCGTGGCTATATGCCGGGCCGGGGTCAAACCTAAAAATAGTCTGCTCTGTAACCCCCACCCCCCACATTGTCACACAACGCCGCACTCCATCCGTGATTCCGTTTGTGGTGTTCGTTCGTTATCATCATATGCACCGTATCGTCGCCGTATTTGCAACACACTGACGAAAGCGCCGTGTGCTCACTCTGCTGCTGCTGCATTCACACGGACTGACTGCTCTGTTCGTCGGTACCAACATCAGCCAACAGCAGCTGGTAATGTGTGTGTGTTAGTAACGGCTGTACTAAAAGCAACGCTCTCTACCTTGATTGTCCGTTGTCCTTATGGTCCTTATGGTCGCTCTTGCTAATATCGAAAAGCCCGTTGGCAATTTTCCGAAGAAGCTTTCAACCACCATTCAATCCGGTTGCCGCTTCCCGGATGCCCTGCGTTTCGCTTGCCGGTAACGATAGCCTGCTAGCTTTTGGGGGAAAAGTCACAGTTGAAGGACAGTTCGTGACTTGCTTGCGGGAAATTCGCAAAGAGTGACGAGAACAACAAAGTGCCTTTTTTCAATTTCAAACCGAGGACAGCAGCAGGGACAGCTTGCCTTTTTGTATGGACATAGAGCAACCCGGTGTACCCGGTGTACTCTTCACACACTCTGGCACAGCGTTTAAAGCAGCAGTCACAGACCTACATTGCTCTCTATGCTTCAGGGGGAAAAAATATTATGTTGTTGCATTATTAAGCCCCCGGTGGTGGTACACATACATTATAAAGCACAATAAATACCACATCCATTCCACCACCATTGGGCTGCAGGTTCGCACCAATATCCGCGTACGAATCGATTTTATATCTGCATATAAAAACCCTTCAAAAACCGGCTCCCGATGCAGCAGAACAGATCATGGTGTGTGTCGCATGTGCAACGGTTTCTCTTGAGAGCGATTTTTGGAAACAATTCAAACCATTTCGCATGGATTTCGGAGTTTGGAGGTCGACAAACATATGCTTTTACCGGTGGATAAAGGGGATTTATTGTAAATTCATGTATTATCTACTTGACCTCTTTTCGCACTTGCACTCCTAGAGAGAAACACGTTGATGCCTTGCCGGATTGCACCGGGTTGGCATATTGGGTTGTTTGTGGCTTATGGTTTAAGCAATAGAAGCCGCAAAGGATCATCAGATCCGTGTGCCAGGGACGAGGGTAGATCATCAACCTACCAATTGCCATTTACTTTTTTTGGCATGCGAATCTTGCGATTGCACCTGGTTGCCATCATTTATTCTATCAGGATACCGGGATTCTTGAACCTGGTTCCGTTCCGTTTCTATCATGCCTGTTTAAATGTCTTGAATGTGTTTCTTTCCTGTCCTCTCTATTCCTACATCTCTAACGCTTTTCCACTCATCCATTACCTCTATCTTGATCGTATGATAATGAATATCAACTATGACTCCCGGGCTTTATACAAAAATCCGACCGACCGACCGAAGAAGCTTATCTCAAAGCCGTTGCCGTTCTGCCAATGGCCCAATTGAAGATGAATTTTAATAAGTTTAATAACTCTTAGCACTTGTCGTTATTTTCAGCTGAAAGTTGGAATGCAATCGCTGCAATTATTGTCCTTTTTCCATCGTTTAGAATAAGTTTCGAAGTATGATCTGAAATATTTATCTGCTTTTATGATATCTGGCAAATGAAGCATTGCCATTGAGATGAACTTCAAATGTTCTTCAAGCAGTTTACTGTAGTTTTGTTTTAATATTTAGTGCGAAAGCAGTCCCTAACACTTTCTTGCATCAAATCCAGCAGCCTCATCGTGCCGGCTCTTCTTTTCCTAACATGGCATGGTCTCTCCTTTCCTATTTCTGGCTTACTAGACTTAATGATACCACACAGTTGGATAGTTAGTCTCCCCTCACTACGGGGGAACGGTCCTGATCGGATTTGAACCCCGGTCTGGTGGCTGTATGAAGAGAAACGGCGTTGTCGCCTCTATCACCACCTTCCGTAGATCGCTGCATCACGAATTTGCTTCCATGTTTTTTTTCGCTTCGGTAACGGTATTTTTACGATAAATGCTACCATCTTAGAAAGTCGTACGTATAAAAATAGAATCTTAAAAAAGTCATTTTTTTAGTGAAATTTTAAGAATTTCGCCTTCTTCGCGATAGGAAAGAGTTCAAATATTTGCAGCTGTAGTCCAAATCCATCGGAAGATCTAAAGATAAAAACTGTTTTAATAGACTTTTAAGCTGTACGGAATGCCGGGAAATCTCAATCATACACTTCAAGATTTAAGCAACGTTTTAAAACCTACTTATTGAAAAATTGCTCAAGCCGAATTGATGTACATCTAATCTACTTTATTTATTTACGTTCAACGTCCAACACACATCCATTCCAATTCCAAAATTGAAGCCTCGACCTTTCGTTGTCACATTTATCCGATGCGTCCGCCCATCGATCGATCAAGGCAGGGTTAATCCTTACAACTGAGCCCTTAACAGTGAGATCAACGGTAACGTAAATACAGCGAAAATATGTGATTCTCTATTTGAGCCTTGCACTGTGCTATCTGTTTCTATCATCTGTACACCAACAAAACTAAAACGCTCCTTTTCCCTCTTTCTTCTGCTACTAATGTAGTTTCTCTGTACCAAGCAAGATCGCATTTGAAGGTGGGGGATCTTTCAGCGCCAACGCCTTTCTACGCCAGCTGTGGGAACTGGACGTTCATACAGTGCGTGAGCCAGTTCGTGATTTTCGTGCTGTAGTAGAATCACTCGAGATATATCACCCATCTCTTGCCACGCGTCGCTGTAACCATCTTCCTCCGCCCCCTTTAGAAGAACTAGATTCGGATGACTACCGCCCCCCCCCCCCCCCCCCCCCCTTAGTATATTCCTTCACGAAACCAGAAATCAGATGTGTGCAGAAGCAAATAGCTCAAAAGTCCTTATTTTCGCCTTGTGTTTTCGTTTCAGATCCACTGTTATGTTCTAAGCCCCCCTTACACCTGAGTGTGGTGTACTCCGTTTTGAAACTGAATGCGGCCAGTAGAGCCAATATTAGTAGAAGCAAACCTGCTACGAGCTTGTAGATTCGTAGGACAACTACTTGTGAAGTGTGTGTGTGTGTTTGTGTGTCTGTAAAAGTATAATAAGATAGGTTACATCGCCAAGTGTCCGGTGTGAACTGTGAATGAGGATGGTGTGTAGGGCAAGTTCGTTTAAAAACCCATCCCGAATCGCATCGTTTAGTTGACGAGCTGCTGACTTTCAAGCATAATATAGTGTCGTAAAACGTGGGGGATTTAAGGGCATATTTAGTTGTGTGGTGTTCGGTTGCCCGGTTTATCTGTGACCTAAAATCGCTGTTTGATTGTTTTGATCATAATATATCGCAAAGTGTTGGTGTCGTGGGGTGTGTAGCCACTACCTCAGTAGCAAAAAGCCCGGCGATTGACCGGTAAGAAACATGTCCTCAGGAACGGCGGGAGGTGGCGCAGGAAGTGGCGGAGGAGGAGGTGGAGCCGGCCTGGCTGGCAATAGTAGTAGTAGCGGCGGTAGTAGCAGCACCAGCGGCAGCAAGAAGCGGCTCGCCACGCTGAACGGCATCCCGGCGAGCGTCGACGACAAGACGAACGACTTTCTCTGCCCCATCTGCTTCGATATCATCAACGAGGCGTACATCACGCGATGCGGCCACACGTTCTGCCACCAGTGCATCGCGCGATCGATCGACGTCGCGAAAAAGTGCCCCAAGTGCAACTATCCGCTCGCGTCCCACGAGCACATTGTGCCGAACTTTCTGCTAAACGAGCTCATCACCAAGCACCGGTTGAAGGCGGGAATTTGCGGTGGTGGTGGTGGTGGTGGTGGTCTCCTGCATCGGCACAAATCCCTGCCCGGTGAAAACTCACCCCAGTTGCATGCGGGCGGTGTGGGTGGTGGTGGTGGTGACGCGATGCCCGGCGGTGAAGGCGACACATTGAAGCACTTTCTGGCGACGGAATCGAAAAAGCTCTCCCTGTCGGACGTGAACGTGATGCTGGAGATACTGACGCAGCGCAAAACGCTGCTGGAAGCGGAATCGTGTGCCGCGCAAAACCGACTGCTGCACGAATTCTTGAAACATCTGCTGAAGCAGAAGGAACAGCAGCAGCAGCACATCGCGAACGAGATCGCACTGATCCGGAACGATCTGCTCGACGTGGAGAAGGTGCTGAAGGACGTGCAGAGCAGCTGCCCGACGGTGGCGGAGGTAGAGCAGAGCGTCCGGGACGAACAAGACGAGAATGTGGTCGCGATCAAGCGGCAGATCATACAGATCATAGACACGATCGATAATATTACGGTGCCGTCGAATCGATCGCTGATCGACGAAACGTGCTCGAACGCGAGCGAATCGTACGAAGGGTTCAATCTGCACGGCGCACACCGTGGCCAGGGATCGCTGGCGGGTTCGCTATCGTCCACGCCGTCCTCGTTTTTGGCCCGAAAGCAACGGATGTACCAACACTTTGACGACTTTGTGCAGTGCTACTTTGCGGCTCGGTCCGAAGATCTGTACTTCGGGAAGGATCGTTCGTGCAGCTCCGATTCGCTCGGGGTTGGCGAACGATCCACCTCGAGCGGTGCTAGCATCGGTACGGGCACGGGTCTCGGCGGTGGCCTGGGCGGCAGTTTAAGCAGCGACCGGTTAATGGGTGCCGCCACCGCCTCGAACGCTTCCAGCCAGTCTAATCTCGACAATAATACGCGGTCCAGCGGACGCTCGTCGCTGGACACATTCCGGGAGAGTTTGAGCAAATTCTCCAAGTACAGTGCGCTGCGGCCGCTGGCCACGCTCAACTACTCGAACGATTCGAACTTCGTCTCGACGATCGTGTCGAGCATCGAGTTCGACAAGGACAGTGAGTACTTTGCGATCGCGGGCGTCACGAAGCGGATCAAAATCTTCGATTACTACACCGCCATCCGGGACGCGGCCGTGGACATCAACTATCCGATCAACGAGATGACGTGCAACAGCAAAATTTCCTGCGTCATCTGGAACAGCTACTTCAAGCAGGTGCTGGCGTCGAGCGATTACGAAGGCATCGTTACGATCTGGGACGTGCAGACGCGCACGCGCACGAAAACGTTCGAGGAGCACGATAAGCGGTGCTGGTGCGTGGACTTTAACGAGGTCGACACGCGGCTGCTTGCGTCCGGGTCGGACGATGCGCGGGTGAAGCTGTGGTCGCTGAACGTGGACCATTCGGTGGCCACGATCGAGGCCCGGGCGAACGTGTGCTGCGTGAAGTTCAATCCGAAAAGCTCGTGCCATTTGGCGTTCGGGACGGCGGACCACTGCGTCAACTATTACGATCTGCGCAATCTGAAGCAACCGCTGTGCCTGTTCAAGGGACACCGGAAGGCGGTATCGTACGTCAAGTTTCTCAACACGGACGAGATCGTGTCGGCCAGCACGGACGGGCAGCTGAAGCTGTGGAACATCAACTCGCCCCCGTTCTGTCTGCGCTCCTTTACCGGCCATATTAACGAGAAGAACTTTGCCGGGCTCGCGACGAACAATGATTATTTGGCGTGCGGCAGTGAGGACAACTCGCTGTGCGTGTACTACAAAGGCCTTTCCAAGCAGCTGTTTAACCTGAAGTTTTCGAGCACCGGTGGCAGCACGGGTGGAGGTGGTGGGGGTGGTAGTGGTGGCGCTGGAACGGGAAGTGCCGCCGGTACCGGAAGTGGTAGCAATAGTAGCTCGCGCACGAGCGGCCTCCAGTCGACCGATATGGAGCGCAGCAACTCGGAAGGGAACGAGTTTGTGTCGGCGGTTTGTTGGCGCAAGCAGAGCAACATCATCATTGCGGGAAACAGTGAGGGTGTAATTAAGATTCTGGAAATAGTGTAGAAAGGGTCCGGCAGGTTCAACGGGGCGTGGTAAGGATAACGCTGCACAATAAACGATGGTACGAGCAGGCGCTGTGCAGAAAGGGGCGGAAAGTGCCGTTATTTAGTGAGTACTTTTGCAACCACCCCAAAAGCAGGGAGGGTGGATTGTAGTTTTGTAGGTAGGGCAAAGGGACACGGCTGGAATAATGCACACCATGCCAGTAGTGTGTGTGCGTGTGTGTGTAGGGAGAATTTTTCTAAGGAGAAGAACAGCCAAGCTAACAAGCCCTTATATTTCAAATCGTGGTTTTATCTTCCAATGCGCCAGCATCCCAGTTTTGGAGGTATAAGCATATAGTTGTTAGAAACGATGATGCATATTGCATCGGATGTATGTAAATTCGTTTATTATACGTCAACAAGCGAGCGTCAGAGGGACGCGATTCCTTTGAAGTTGATTTAGTTGACAGTAAAAACAAAAATCGAGTTCGTGTTCTTTACTAATAGAATTGTTTTAAACCCTAGACGGATACATTTGCTGACTTGTGCAGATTTGTCGATAGTGTTGTTTCGCTATGAATTTTAATAATTCTCAACCAACTTATCATTCGTTGTGCAAACAGGCAAACTACTTCACTACAGAGGGAAACAAGGTATAGAAACCAATCACGAAAAGCAATATTATCAACGTTTTTGGGTGTACTTACTTTAATAAGGATCGGTTCAGACAGAATTGCTCTAGGTTGTTTCACCTATCCTCAAGATGACTCCCGAACCTAGAACACTTAGTCGTAGTCGTCCAAAATGTACTGCCACTTGCGTGTTTCGGATCCTGTCGTAGGAATATGGGTTTGATCTTCATATATTTTCCAAGCTCAAAACAGTTAGTTTGAAACTACAGCAAGTTTCACCTTCCCGCGAACATCAAACAATCTATGCTTTGGATAGCGGGTAGTTGAGGTCTCGTACGAGTGATGTGCAAACTGAGCCAGAATAAGTGAATGAGTTAAATCTTAGCAATGAGCTGAGATGATTTAAATCACCTTCTTCTTCTTCTTCCTTGGCACTACAACCTCGAGAAGTCGCGCGGCCTGCCATTTCTGGCTTTCTGTGACTTGATTTTACTGACTGTCGCCTCACTCAATGCGATTTAACTCACTCACTGCGTTTTTACATCCCTACCTGCGACTTAGCTCACTCGTGAGTTTAACATCGCAATACATTACATTTTATCTCATACACAAATTTGATTGACTAAAATCATCTTGCCGATGTGTTTTAATTTATCTAAGCGATATTTACATCAAGAGTGAGTTAAAACGAAGCAAGTGAGTTGAATCGTAATGAGTGAGTACGGAGCGTTCAAGCACCAATGAGTTATTTAGCTCATGAGTAAATTAAAAACACTGTGAACGATTGATCAGTCGGTTCGGAGGGCTAAATCATTTAGCTCAAGATTAAACTGTTAAACAGGGAGTATAAGATTCAGCTCACTCTTCTAACTAATTCACGTTACTGAGTGGCTAGGCTCCATCACTAGTCTCGTTCTTCCTTAACACGCTCTTTAAGTTAAGTACACTTCGCAAAAGGTCCTACTTGGCAAGATTTTTTACCATGCACCTTAGCCGCAATAAACATTGGTTGGACCCATCCCGTAGGTCTTTTCGTTTCGATCCACCGTAGTCAGCAAAGGGACATCGCAACAAGCTTTAGGATCACCCTGGGTGTATTCTGTCATTTTAAGCATTATAGTTTGAGAACATTGCAATATAAGGAGTCGTCACAAAAAAATCGTTCGGGCCACTGACGCAGGTTGATCCAATACTATACTAAACTGTACTGTAGAGAGATGCCAACAATTGCTTTTACGTTAGGGAAACAGACTGCAATAAGGGCTAGTGTCTGGAAGAAGAGAAGGACATTCGAACACATTCTCCATAAAGATATATTTAAAGCTGCAAAAGCAAGCAGGATAGAGAGAGAGAGAGAGAAGGGAGAGACAAAGAGACCCGCTATTTTTGTGAAAGGGGAAAGATAAAATAAGGACCATGTGGCTTTCGAAACCGGTGATCAAGTCAAAAGGGAGGGAAACGTTAGAATTAATTGCTTAACATTTATCTACCCACAACACTTTAGTTACTGGCAAAGGACGTGCTGTAAAGGTGTGCTGCTACCAATACTACTTCGTTGCGAACCCTTTTCTTCGTCCACGCTCGTATTTGATTATTTCTTATTGCAAAGTTGGAAATGAACGTGTGTTTCCTTCCTTAACGACACAAACAAAATAAAGAATCCGTTCAAATCTCTTTCGTACTTGATGTCGTTCGGTTTTTATGCTTTCTCCAACTACCATTTCGTTCCTGGCGGGAGTTCCCTGGAGATGTGCCTTGCATTACTATAATCGATCGTGTGCACCTGCTCCTCTTCCAAACCCAGCTGTGGTCCGGTGAAGGCGGGACAGACGCGCATTTTCTGGGAGCTCGGTAAGTTTCCGGCCGTGGCGGTGACCGGCCTGGGCGACGCATCGAAATGGGACGAGCTGGACGAGATCGATGGTGCGAAGGAGAACGTGCGCATAGCGGCGGCGGCCGGCGTCCGGGCACTGTCGGCGAACAAGATCGCGGACATCGTGGTGGAGGACATGGAGGCGCATGCTCAGCAGGCGGCCGAAGGTGCAACGCTGGCCAACTACAAGTTTCAGGCGTTCAAGAGCAAGGATAAGCAAACGCCCTTGCCAACAGTAATGTTTGCGGAGGACGCGAGCGGGAAGGCCGACTGGGAGCGGGGTGTGATCATTGCTGAGGCGCAGAATTTCGCTCGTGTGTGAGTATACCGGGGCTGGGTGGGATTGATGTGTTTTCAATACATTTTCCAACCCGCGCTCCTCGTTCGTGTTCATTCAGATTGATGGAAACACCGGCCAATCACATGACGCCCAGTATATTTGCCGACACCGTGAAGCAGCGGCTGGGCGCGGCAAACGTTGAGGTGGTGGTGCACGACGAAGCGTGGGCTAGGGAGAAAGGGATGGGCTCGTTCCTGTCGGTCACGAACGGTTCGACGGAACCGGCCCGCTTTCTGGAGCTGACGTACCGCGGTTCTACCGACGAGCAGTGTGTAGCGCTCGTTGGCAAGGGAATTACGTTCGATTCCGGCGGCATCAGCCTGAAGCCGTCGGCCAACATGGATCAGATGCGGGCCGATATGGGTGGTGCGGCCAACGTGGTGTCTACGATACTGGCCCTGGCACAGCTGAAGGCCCCGGTGCACGTGAAGGGGTTCGTTCCACTGTGCGAAAACATGCCCAGCGGCACGGCAACCAAGCCGGGCGATGTGGTGTACGCAATGAACGGCAAGAGCATCTGCGTCGACAATACGGATGCCGAGGGTCGGCTCATCCTGGCCGATGCGCTATGTTACGCATCGACGTAAGTTGTTGCATCACGCTAGTTCCTTCTTGGGATCTTTTTTGTTAGCAAAATCAATTGCCTTTTCTGTTCGTTTGTAGGTTCAAGCCAAAGTTCATCCTCGATATCGCAACGCTTACCGGTGCGATTAAGGTGGCGCTCGGGGACTGCGTTTCCGGCGTGTTCTCGAGCAACAACAAGCTGTGGGAAGCGATTCACGAGGCGGGCTCGCAGACGGGCGACCGTGTGTGGCGCATGCCGCTGTTCAAGCACTACAGCGACCAGATGTGCGACCACAACGGGTACGATCTGAACAATCTGGGCAAGGGCAAGGGTGGCGGTTCCTGTACCGCCGCTGCCTTCTTGCGCGAGTTCGTACCGAAGGATACGCCGTGGCTGCACGTGGACATTGCCGGTGTGATGGGCGATTGCAGCGATCAGAGCTATACCGGGTCGAAGGGAATGTCGGGCCGTCCGATGCGTACGCTGGTAGAGTTCGTTACCAAGGTCGGAAGTGCCTAAATGAGAGGGGCGGGGAATATTGGGCTAGCACATACACAACGTCAGTGTACGAAAGGTAGCATTTGGCGAATGCTTTAATCCAGTATATGCATTTGCGCGCAATTATGTTGCTCTCCCGTGTTCGGTCAATCAGTTAGATTCGTTTTGCCATCGATAACAGTACTAGCATCACTTTATAAAGCATTAATACATTATTTAGTGGAAGAAAGGAAGTTGTTTTTTATTTTGAGTGCTATTCACGGTTGGCATCGCTTTGTTTGTTAAGCATGTGGAAAAGGAAAGTTGTTGGTAAATAAATAGTCAAACCGTAACATTTTACCGTATTCGGAAGTGTTTCTTGGATGACATAGGTATAATTGTATGAAATTCGGAAAAAAACTCCAAGAAGACCAGAATGTCCAGCGCTAGACCCGCCAGAACGTGGGGAAATACACACGACTGAGAAGGTAGCAGAGCCGACTATTCCAGGAAGTGCAGCTTCAAGAAGTCGGATGACCAGCTGATAGAGCAGCTATCTCAGTCGGGGGAAATTGGCAAGTTTTACAGGATGCTGAATGCGGCACGAAGCGGTTTTACTCCCATGATCGCCATGTGCCGCAACGCGGAGGGAGATATTCTGTCGGACGAGAGAGCGGAGATTGACAGGAGGAAGTGCTACTTCAACGACACCTGAACGGAGCCGATGCAGGGAACAGTGGACCAGACGCAGAAAGCAGAAGAGAGCAGCACTACAATACATCAGACAGCTGAAATCCCATCGGCTGATGATTGCTAGGATATGAGACCAGGAAGAACTACCGGACGAAAGGAAGCTGGGTATCATTCACCCAGTGTGACTCCAGTCCAGCGACTGACTGGACTGTGCTAACTTCCGAGCCATCACATTCCTGAATGCTGCCTACTAGCTGCCTCCTATCCCGCATATTTTTATCTAGACTTGCGCCACGCCACGCTACAGATTTCGTCGAAAGCTACCAAGCTGGATTTGTTGGAGGGAAATGTACCATTGACCAAATCTTCACTCCAGGGTAGATCCTCCAGAAGCGCCGGGAGCACCAGATCCCCATGCACCACCTGTTCATCGACTTCAAGCAGCCTACTATACCATAGATCGGACCGAGCTATGGAACAGCATGCGGCAGTACGGTATCCCTGAGAAGCGGACACGGGAAGCTGGCTTCGCGGATGAAATCGACATCATCGGACGGACATTTGAGGCGGTGTGCGAGGTCGATATGATTAGTCGCATTGAGGATCAATGAGAAGACAAAGTACCTGCTTGCCGGATGCTCTGACCATGATGAAGGGCGATGATTTTGAGGTAGTAAAGGAGTTTTGCTACCTTTGCACGATCGTAACTTCGAACGACAACGTAAGCAGCGAAATCTGAAGGCGCATTGTTCAGAGAAATCGTGCCTACTACGAGCTCCACAAACTCCTGAGATCCATACACACGGCCGCCATATAGTTATAGAAACGACACGGTGGGAGTACTTTTTACAAAAAGCTTACTTTATTCCCTGATCTCTAAATCGTAACTAACTAACATCGGCTGGAATATGTTTCAAAATGACCCGCTTTGGCGTTAAGCTGACCTGGCTGGTTCGCTGGTAGCGGCTGTCGTGGAGCGGAAGCGCGTGTCCACGTGTCGGGTCCGGTTGCCAGCTCGCTGTTGACATGCGCGTCGGAAAGTGCGCGCGTGGCGACTTGACGGTGTCTTATTATGCGTAACTCCTCCGGGGGGTGAAAAAGCGTGCCCTCACGCGTTCGAACTTCCCACGGTATCATCTGCACTACGATGGCTACGGGACTCATTCCGAATGCGGTGTTTCCTTTTTCCGACTTGGGATAAAATAGCAGAGACGAGGTGACTGAAATAGACATAGGCAATAATGATCATGGTTATAGATACGGCAGTGGAAATTCCAATTCCACTTAACAGGCTCCAATTCCAAGTAACGTTTTTGTACTGTTCCAAGTAGATGTGTTCGATGTGTTTGCGATTTGTCAATGTTCTATTGTCTAGGGACGCCAAAGGTGTTTCTACAACTTTCCGATGGATTGCGATGTTGAACGTTGTTCCAGATACTGAAGGATTTTTTACATGAATTTCCTTTGATGTAAATTTCTTATCTTGGAATTGTATTGTACAATTTGAAAACGTGAGTAAGAAATTTCCTGTCAGTATCCTATCATTAGGGCCGCAATCGGATTTGATGAGCTGTCTGTCTGCGTTCTCAATCAACAGGAGATTATCTGCTATTAGCATGGACGTGTTTGCGTATTGCGGAGTTACTATACAATTACTTTCTCTCCCCATTACCATAGGATAAATGCATTCGTCTTTAAATTCCAAAGCATAGGCGTATTTTTGCACGTATTCTTCTGGTTTTGTTGTTGTGTATAGTTTCTGTTTGTATTGCAGAAGGTTCCTCGGATATCGTTTAATTGTGGAATTATTGTGATTGAGCGCAAAGATTTCAATTATTTTTGATTCATCCTTTTGTAACTCAGGGACCTTAAGGATGAACAACAGCTTCTCACGATTAACTGCGATTTTAGGTGTAACGTAAGTAATGGCTTCGTCGGGAACATCTGTCTTAACTCCTTGATCTGCTAAAAGTTGTATTACTATGGCGATTTCTTGAGGAGACAATAGTTTGATGCTTGTTATTGACATTTTAGACAACGATATCGCTTCTAGTATATTGTCTAGTATATTGTTGATCGTATCTATATTGATCAATGCCATCAACATGTCAAATTCATTCAGAACGATGTCGTTTTTCCGTACTATGAGTTGCTCCATCTCGCTTGTAAGTGCTTTAATTTTGTTTCCGAGTTGTTCGTTGACGAGAAATTGCATGTTGTTGCTTTCAATGAGTTCGTTCATTGTACTATTAATAATCTGCAGGTCATGAGCATCTGGGCTTCCTCCGATCCATTTCCAAGCCGACCCTATAGCTTCTATGCTCCTAGTTAAACGTTTCCTTGGTTTTATGTGAATTAAACTTGAATGCAAATTACTGATTTTATGTTTCGCGATTATGGATAGGGAACTATTGGTTGGTCTGTAAACAACTTGAGTTAACTGATTTATAGTATTTTCGATGTCTGTTAAGTTGATTTCATGAACTACGTTAATGTTACCTATTTGCATTTTACATGGATGTTTTTCTAGTATGAGAATTGGTTGATCTATTAAATTTGTTATTTTTAGTTCTTGTGCATTTGTATTACATAGCATCAAAATGAAAATCAACCCTAATAATTTCATTTTCTCTACCCCTAATAATTTCATTTTCTCTACCTTTTTTTTTCGTTGTAATGGTTATGTTTCACGATATTAAACTGATTTGTTTTCATAAAAATAAGACTCCTTATCGTCCGGACTATTGCCTTCTTCGGAAGAATGCTGAAAGAGAAAAAAGATAGTTATGGTACTGGTATGCCTTCAGTGTTAGGTCCCAATCCTTATTTTGTTCCTGTAAAGATAAAGTAATATTAGTTTCATGTATAATTAATGTCTTATGCGTCGAATTTTATTTTTGCTACGTTTTACTTTTCTCGGTGCAATTTTGATAGTTTTGTCTTGATTTTGCAAACATTTTGCTTTTGAAAAGCGTGGGTCTATTTTTTTTCTTGTATTTTTCTTAATATACACATCCTCTCCTTCATTTACAACAGGAGGATTTTCTTTTGTTTCGTTATTTTTTTCCATTCTTTTAGCAGCTTCTTGAAGCCTTTTTGTGACTTCTTGAAAAATTTTGTTCGCATTTTCAGTCATTTCTGCAGGATTCGTCGTATAACCTGGGTTGAAAATGATTTCGTTTGGAGTGAAAGTAGTGACTGTATGCACTGTATCATTGTATAAAGAGTTCACTATTTGCACTATCTCTGACGATGGACTGTCGTTAAATTTATGTTTGTTTGTATTAAAAAGTTCTATTATAGTACTGTGAGTTTTTTCTATTTGACCATTCGACTCTGACGACGAGGCGAATTCGATGACGGTACCAAAGTTAGATAGAAATTCTTGAAATTGAATGCTAGTGAAAGCGGCTTCATGGTCGCAAATAATTTTTCTGGGTGGTCTGAAAGTTCTGCAATACTGTGAAAGGGCATTGCGAATATCCGTCATGTTTCTGGATTTGATTTCTATAAGCTGAAGGTGCTTTGAGAATGCACAAATTAAAGAAAGATAATAATGTTTATCAATTCCAAAAATATCCATGTGGACTCTATGAAACGGACCGTTTTCTACTGGGCGTGAGGAAATTTTTATATTATATGGTTTTCGCTCGTATTTATGTTGAGTACAAATTGTACATGAATTAATTAGCTGTTTGATTCTTTTAATCATGTTTGGGAAAAAGTAAGAGCGTTTAAGTTGTCTTTCAACTTCTGTCATACCTCTATGTGCTCTTTCGTGCTCTTTTCGTATAATAATGTCTTGCCTTGTCTCTGATGTCACGTCTTCAACCATATTTTGCGTAATAACGAAATGGCAGTTCGAATTGCAGAAGCTTTTTCTGTATGAATGTTGGATTACATTTAGTAAACATTCAGGGGCTAGCAAAGCATTCTGTTTTCCATTTGAATGCTCTTTCAAAAAATTTGTAATTTTGCTAGTATTAAACGATGTTGAACAAATAGTGGTCCTCGTGTAACCTGGGAAAATTTGCTCTTTGACAACGGATTCTGAATTTGTAATTTTGAAAATAATTTGATTTCTGTAAGTATTGATGGCTCTTTCTGTTAAATGTAAATAATAATCATCGGATGTTCTGGCTGAATGTATTGTGTCAGCAGAACTGGAATTATTTTCCAGCGATACTTCATCTATCGTAACGCTATTTTCTATTTCGTTAGCGTTTATTTCGACTTTTCTACTGAGCGCATCAGCCACTACGTTGGTCTTTCCTGTTTTATATACAACGTCGTAATCATAATTTTCCAAATCTAAACGCCATCGAAGCAATTTAGCATTCTTGTTTGAATTTTTTATGAAAACTAGGGGCTTATGGTCAGTAACTAAAGTGAATTTGTTACCATAAAGGTAGGGTTTGAATTTGTTTACTGCCCACATGATGGCTAAAGCCTCTTTTTCTGTTGTGGAATAGTTCAACTCGGTCTTGTTCAGGGTACGGCTAGCAAAAGCAATGGGTTTCTCGATTTTATCAATTTCTTGTGATAAAACGGCACCAAGAGCGTAATTGCTTGCATCCGTTGTTAATATAAAAGGATGTTGAAAGTCAGGGTAAGATAGGATTTGATCCGAGACTAAAATATTTTTCAATCCTTCGAATGCCTCTTCATATTCTTTGTCACTTACATTTATTTCTTTATCTTTTTGTAAGTATTTGGTAAGAGGTTTTGTAATTCTTGAGTAGTCTTTGATAAATCGTCGGTAATAACCAACGAGTCCTAGAAATTGTTTTATTTCTTTTTGACTTCGTGGAAGCTTCCAATCTTTAATCTTTCTAATCTTGTCTGGATCGGGTTTAATGCCGTCTGAAGTGATGACATGCCCTAAGAATTCTGTTTCTCGGCGAAGAAATTCACACTTATCTAATTGAATTTTTAGGTTAAAATCACTTAATCTTTTAAGTATTTTTGAAACATTGTCTAGATGATCTTCTAGATTCTTCCCGATTATGATAATATCATCCAAATACACATAGCAAATCGATCCGATAAAATTTGTTAAAATATTATTCATAACCCTTTGGAATGTTGCCGGAGCGTTTTTCAGGCCAAAAGGCATTCTTGTGAATTCGAAATGTCCTAGAGCCGTTGAAAAAGCTGTCTTTTTTTGGTGATCAGGATCCATTTCGATTTGGTGAAATCCTGATTTCAAATCAAGGGTGGTAAAATAAACAGATTTTCCAAGGTTATCTAGAATTTCCTCTATTTGAGGTATAGGGAATTTATCATCTATCGTTTTGTCATTGATCTTACGATAGTCAATAACAACGCGTACCTTACGTTTTCCGGACGCATCTAGTTTTTTTGGAACAACCCAAACTGGTGATGAGTAAGGGCTAATTGAATGTTGAATGATTCCGTTATCGAGTAATTCCTTGATTTGCTCTTCTACATCATATTTATAAGCGTGTGGATATCGATATGACTTTGTGTAGACTGGATTATCATCAGTGGTTAAAATTTTATGTTTTACCACCGATGTTGCTGTAAGTTTCTCTTCAGCTCTTAATAAAACTTTTTGATTAGCCATAATTGTTTCAAACAATTTATCTTTTTCTAATAATGATAAATGGTCGGTACGTATTATTTCATTCAGATTTTGTTTTGTAATTCCCCTTTCTCTTTGCAATGGAATGGGAGAAACCGTTTCGAAATTGTTTACTGTTAAGTTCAATTTTCCTTTAATAATAGGTAGAACGTTTTGTGTGCTTAATATTTTGGTGATTGTTTTGTTATTATCGGCTCTATATAAGCCAGGCTCAATCACAACTCCGTTACAAAGTTTTTGAAATGTTGGTACTAACCAGTCACCATTAACTGTCGTTTCCATTTCTATATGGTGCGAATATAATTTTTGTGTAGGAAAATATTTTTCGTATTTCAATTTTATGTTTCCGATTTCAAATGTTTCGTCTTCGAAGTTTATTTTGGCTTTGTTCTTAGCCATGCATTCTGATCCAATCAGTGCGTCAAAAAAATCGTGAAACTGCATTTCATAAAATATTTGGTTTGGAAGCTTATCGCCTAGTAAGTTGATACTTCCTTTCTTATTAACGTATTGGCATCCAGCAATGTTGTTTATTTTAGTGCCAGTTATTGTTTTAACATTTGATAGTATTCCTGGTCGTATTATATTTTTATTTGCACCGGAATCAATCAAAATTTTCAAACTTTTGTTTGATTGATTACTTGATGTAATGTAAGGTAAGTAATTTATGTATTTTCGAGTTCTGGGAGAGTTAAGCAAAAATTTATGTCCAATCCCTCCTCAGTCTCGGAATCGTCATTATCAGAAGGCTGTGTTATTTCTGCATTAAAAATTTGCTTCTTGTTTAAAGTTAATCTGCTCTTAGATGACCCTATTTCCATAGGTTCGGTAGGCGGATCTGTGTTAGTTGATTTTTGAAGTTTGTAATCCTGTCGCAGGGGTTGTACATTTTTTGCATTATAGATTTTTTTTTCGGGTAGACCTTTGTTGTTTTCAGACACTGCAGTTCGAAGGCTACTCGAAGCTCGAGAGTATTGTTTGTTATCTTCAGTGAGATTCTTACTTAACTCATTTGAGGAAAACTTGCATATGAATGCATACGCATTTTCTATTGTTTTGGGTTCTGCAGCTTGTACGTACCCAAAATATGGTTTTTGCAGCCCGCTAACGTATGCTGCTAGGGTGTATTCGTCTATAAAATCATTTATGGCATCCCAGTGTTGATCATACTTTGGATTTTGCTTTGCTAATGATTTTATGTTGTGAACGATTTCTTTTGTTTTCTGGTAATGCTTATGCGCATTGCCATTATCCATTTTGTTATGCCATAGTTGGCAATTATAGGTAGAAAGCTCTTGTTTATCACCAAGAGTCCCTGTTAGAATTTTCTTTACATCATCAAATGTTTTGGGGTTCCCATTTGTGCATAGTATATCCTTAGCATGCCCCTCAATTTTGTTTATAACAGCAGTCACGTAGATTTCAAAAATATTGGGTGCCACTAGGTTTCCGAATAAATCTAGCGTTTTTTGTGCTGTTTCAAGCCAACTATACAGTTGTCTCTTATTGCCATTAAAAGTGGGCAACATTTTAATTGGGTCAGGGATACGGAACGGATCACCTGCCATTGTCACTCCCCGAATGATAGGTTCATTTGGGTGAGTAGTTACTCGCTGGTTTTCGCAGATACTTTGGAATTGTAAATCATGTTGCGTTAACCTTGCACTAATATTCTCCATAACTTGTATCATACTAGCCAACTGGTCACTCAAATTCTCCGTTGGGATAGATTGAGCTTGAGAATTCATTGCGAGATCAAGGTTATCAAGAGACAAATCCAAATTTTCTATGGGTATGTGGGAATATTCTCCAGACACTGCACTTTCTTCTGATTCTGAACTAGTTTCAGAATTGAAACCTTTTTCCTGAAGCAATGCTTGTGCCTTCTTAAACACCTTGTCTTTGAAGTTTGGCATTAATTATTGATTGAAACCTAAAGCTCTATCTGGTAGTGGCTTTAAGATAATCACCTCCGTCTATCTGGTAGTGCGGAACGTGATTGTTGGAAGTTCACAACACTTGTCACTTCCCTACCTAAATATTTAGGGACGCAAATAATTTTAACACTTTCACTGCTGAATACGCGTCTTTCTGGTAGTACGCGTCTCCAATCGAAGCGTCTATCTGGTAGTGCGCTTTCGATTTACGATTTTTCGTAAAGGCAAAGAAAAGAAAAAAATACTTACGATTTGTTTTGCTGTCGTGTAGCGTAAGCCGGGCTGACGATGCTGGTTCTCCAGGTGAAGTCTGCAGGGGGTTCCTCAATTCCACGACGACGAAGACGTCTGCTTGTCGCGAATGCTCAGGTTGCGTTACACAAACTGTTTTATGCGGGAACACTTTAACAACGGTTTTGTTTGTCCGTTATTTTTCCACTGTTATCACAGTCTTTCACTCAGCTGACTCCGTACGGCTGCGCCAGTTATAGAAACGACACGGTGGGAGTACTTTTTACAAAAAGCTTACTTTATTCCCTGATCTCTAAATCGTAACTAACTAACATCGGCTGGAATATGTTTCAAAATGACCCGCTTTGGCGTTAAGCTGACCTGGCTGGTTCGCTGGTAGCGGCTGTCGTGGAGCGGAAGCGCGTGTCCACGTGTCGGGTCCGGTTGCCAGCTCGCTGTTGACATGCGCGTCGGAAAGTGCGCGCGTGGCGACTTGACGGTGTCTTATTATGCGTAACTATATATCGGACACTGATACGACCGGCAGTCCTTTACGGGAACGAGTCCTGGACTATGCTGGCGGAAGTCTCCAATGCACTCACCGACAATGAACCACGAGCTAGCTGAGCTGTTTGGCGATGCAGTCATCCTGACGGTTGCCCAACCACGCGAAGGAATGGTCGATTTGGAAACCTCCGCGCAGATTCCTTTTACTTTGTTAGAATCGATAGGAGTTGGGCAGTTAACCTTTTGTCCTGGATAACCAGGAGAAGTTTTTAACGGCGGACTCGTGCTTGGACAACTGGAAGGACCAGTTTTAGCGGTCAAGCGGGTTAGCCTTTTTTCCGGGATGATCAGGAGAAGTATTTAACCGTGGACCGAGGTTGGCTAGTTTCGCCTAATTCTTCCGACGGAGTGGGGAAACACCCAAGAAGTGCGGGACCAACATCCGTAGGGAAGTTGAAACTTTCCCGGATCTGTAAAAGAAACCCTACTAATGAAAACGCACAAGCTTCTCCGTTCAGGTCTGAATTACGAGTCGATTTTATTCTTTTTTAAGTTTAAAGAATTTATTGATAGATGGCTTAGAATTAACATTATTTACATATTTTGCGAGACGCAGCTAAAAAGCTTTCCAGCGCTCTTGTCGTGGTGTATGCCAAGAGGCAGCTCTTTTGGTAAATTGTTAAGCGTTGAATGCACTAAGGCTAATTGTTAGTTTAAACTTACAAACTAATCAATAACTTAGGAACTAAATCAAACTACTAACTTAAAACTAGCTAAGTACCATATTCTCTAAATATCAGGTTTTTCACCTGTTGGTGTGATGAAACCGCTGCTGAAGTCTGCAACCGGTTGATGATGTTTTCTGTTATCACGTCGAATGGTGCTGTGTTCGCTGAATCGTAGAGCTCCTCAAGCCGTGTTCAGCAAGGAGCGTCCAGGGTGAGTTGAAGGATTCTATTGCAACTGGTTTGTATCTTCAGCAGGTTCGTCCTGGCACAGGTACGCCAGACAGGAATGCCGTACGTTGCTTTGGGCAGGACGATCTGTTTGTAGATGGCTATCTGGTTGGATGGGTGCAGCTTGGAGCGTCTGTTGATAAGTGGGTATAACTTCCTCAGTAAGATGAGCAAGCGGATGGATGTTTCCTTGGTGTGGTGACGGAACAGCATACGGTTGTCGATGGTGATCCCGAGGTATCGCACCGTCGTCTTCCACGGCAACCGGATGCTGTCGATGGTGATGTGATGGCTTTGAGGATTGATGAGCTGGTTTGACAGGCGATGGGGGATGATCATCGCCTGGGTCTTGGAGTGGTTGATTTTGATCTTCCAGCTGGAAGCACACTGTCCGATAATGGGCAGCGAACGTTGAGCGCCGTTTCTCAACTCTGCCAACGTCCTACCGTTCGTCGCGATGGCCATGTCGTCTGCGAACAGTCGATGGAACATGCCCGCACCGACGGGAAGGGCCGGCAGGTCCGCAGTGTACAGCAAATAGAGCAAAGGCCCCAATATGCTGCCCTGCGGAACACCGGCTGGTACTGTAGTAGCACCAGAGGTTGAAGAGACGACGACCCGGAACGTTCGCTGTTGTAGATAGTTGTGCAGGATGTTCATAAGGTGAGCTGGAACCCCGAACCTGCACAACTTGTGGATGAACCCGTTGTGCCACACGTTGTCGAATGCCTTCTCGATGACCAGCAGAACGACAGCGGTGGATTTGGAAACTCGTTTGTTTCTATGGAATGATTTTATTCTCAAAAAATCCTGTCTTACATACTAAAATGCTGTGGGAAAAAGAACATGTAATAGCATTACATCGATCTTTTTCATCCTACTGCGGTATGTCGATGCGTTTGATCCTTGCCTGGCGTCAGCTAGTGTAGGGGAGGTCTGTTAATTTCGTCATAGGTATAACATTGAATTTGTTGAATTTGGTTGAATTTGTCAGCCAATGCCACAGGACCATCGACTCCGGCTCCTAAGTGGACGTGATATATACGGACATCAAAGCTGCCTTTGATAGTGTCCCGCATTCCTTGCTACTCGCCAAGCTCCAGGTGTTAGGGACGCCCGTCCAATTGCTAACTTGGATGCGTTCGTATCTCGCCGGCCGATCGTACCGCGTGAAAATGGGACCCCATTTGTCGCGTTGTATTCCTGCTTCTTCAGGGGTGCCTCGGGCCGCTGCTGTTCGTCATTTTCATCAATGACGTAACTAGGGTGCTCCCTGCTGGAAGCCACCTACTGTTTGCTGATGATGCGAAGCTATTCCTGTCGATCCAAGACCGGTCCGACCAACTCTGCCTTCAAGCTACACTCTGTTCATTCCAATCCTGGTGTTCAGAGAATGGTCTTGAATTGTGTGTTGAGATGTGTGTTGTCATAAGCTTCACGAGAAAGCGCTGTCCTCTGGTGTACGACTACACATTAAACGGTTCTGCTATTGTCCGCAAAAGCTGTGTTAGAGATTTAGGAGTACTCCTCGATGAGAAGCTGATCTTCCACGAACAGCTCGAACATGTCGTCACCAAGGGCAACCAGCTGATAGGCTTGCTTAAGCAACTTACTCGCGACTTCATGGACCCGGTCTCCATCAAGACGCTCTACTGCTCCTTGGTTCGATCGGTGCTGGAGTATGTTTCCATTGTATGTAGCCATCTGCTGCTCGGCCCCTAGCCCGTTTGAAATCCGTCCAGCGCAAATTCACCCGGTTCGCATTGCGCTTCTGGAGGGTCCAAGTGGACTACGACGGGGGGCTTCTGGGTATCGAGTCGCTGAAACAGATTTCCCATATGTCTGGATATTGTCCCTTTTCCGATATTTTTAATAACGCACCATACTATCGTTTTCTCCTGGTAGGAGGTCGCCATCTGTGAGTCTTGCACCTTGTATGCCCATTTATAATAGTTTTATATATTTTGTCGCGGCCGCAACAGTTGCCAAAGCAGGAAGTTGCGGCACGTGATGAGGTTGCCGGATTCATGCCCTACCAGCAGAGGTGCTCATCAGCGACTCGTACGGCACAAGGCGTAGAGGAGCACAGCGAGCTCTTTGGCTGGATCAAGTCAGCCTTGAAGGAGATCGGATGCAATCAGTCCTCAGAGGACTTCTGCAGCAGACCAAGATAATTTACAACATTTTTTATGTTTGCGTTCCACCGTGCTATTTATTATCAATTCAAAGTAAAGTCATGTGTTTAATTTTCCTAAATAAAATCAATTTAAATATCTCAATATCTCGCACCGCCATCGCTTGTCATCTGCCGTCCGTTTTCGCGCCAATAGGGTGTGTCGATGTGTCCGTTAGCGTAACACTGTCAAACGGGTTGTTTACGTTGTTTACACACCGTCGCCTAGGAAACGTACGTGCGAGCACGGTTTGTCGCCAATAACCGAAAGCAGGCAGTTTGTTGAGCGTGGAAAAAGTTGTCTAGTTCCTGCGTTTCCCCCGTACCGCTTGTCGGAAAAACTATTTTCCATTTAGCATGGAGAGTAATTTCGTGTCGGTCTTTCAGCTGGACGGAGTTCCCATACTGCCGCCATTGGTAAGTTCTTGTTTTTGTTTGCTGCTGATGCGAAAAGTTTAACCAACTTGCGCCCTGCTTCACTTTTACTAGGTTAACGATGAGGTGCGTGCTGCCGTGGCCATTTACCGGCAGAAGGCAATCGAAATCGAGCAACGACTGCAGGAACGGAAAAGGACCTTGGCGGCAATTGGGACTGTTGATTCACGATCGATCGATGGGGATAGTTCGGTCGGTAAGCAAGGATTAGACGAGAAAGATGGTGATTTGTCGGGCGAGAAGAAGGAACTGGAAACTATCACAACAAGCCTAGAGGAGGACACTTCACTGCAAAGTGAACAATCCACAATTACAGTTCCTTCCGGTGGTTTAGTCCCGCAAGAAAAGATCGCGATCATCAACACTGAGGCTACGGAGAAGGTGGATCAAGCGAACAATGATTGCAATCCCATTGCCAACCAAATGAAGCTTGACGAAGTGATATACTCCAGCTGGCAGTCATCCACCAGAACGGTGACCCCAACACTGTTGAACGAAAACTCGGAAGAATCGAAGGAATGGTTTCCGCTGGTTCGATCCAACACGTTCGATCTCGAGAAACCCAGCATTGATCTCGTGAATCTTCAGCGAGTTGAGCATTCTACACCGGTGATCGATCGGTCCAAAGAAAGATCTGCGGATGAAGTAAACGAACGGCCCAAAGCAAGCAGGCAGCAGAAAATATTGAATCCTGCTGTAGTTACGGGAAAGGACAGCACACCGGTAAAAGCCTTCCCAGCCGCAATCGGGAAACCGAAAAAATCACCCAAGGAAAAAGCGATCCCGAGCGCGGATGTTGCCAAACCACGATCGAAAAGAAGGACTGCCGCGCGCAAGATAAGCCACTCTTCCACCGGGCTGGAGCGGGATCGTGCATTCGAAAGTGTTGCCCAAGCGCTAACCACACACGAGCAGCGCATGATGGAGCTTCTAAAGCGACAGGAAGAGGAACGACTAATGCTGGAGGAAAGCTTTCGCCAAAAGACACAGGAGCTGGTGGCACTCTGTGCGAAATCCCTTCCCGTGGAGGACAACAGCGGGATGGCAGTGTCGGCCAACGAGAGCGGTACGATGATGCTGTCCGCTAGTGCGGTCACTCGCACAAAGACACCGGACATGCATACGGCTTCGAGCGTGAGCCAACTGTCGCTGTGCGACGTGTCGTACGATTCCTGTACCGATACCGACGATGCCGCTTACCAAACCTGCCACGCCAACGGCACGTCGGAGGAAAATGTTAACCGTAGTG
This sequence comes from Anopheles stephensi, assembly GCF_013141755.1. Classification (NCBI taxonomy): domain Eukaryota; kingdom Metazoa; phylum Arthropoda; class Insecta; order Diptera; family Culicidae; genus Anopheles; species Anopheles stephensi. The sequence continues at coordinate 49,679,955 of NC_050202.1, forward strand.
AGCGCACGCTTACGGAGGATCCATCGCTGGGAAACGATTCTATTCGTACGCACAACACCGGTCAGGACAATAATGGGAACGATGTTATACGGCTGCTACTTCCACGCCGCATGACGGAAGTCCAACAAACCCGAGCGGCCACAATCATTAATGCGTACGCACGCGGCTATCTAACGCGCCGTCTGTTTCAAACGGACGTGGTGCAAAACATTAAGCGTACGATCGCCGATATCGTGTGCTTTATCATCAGTACGCAGCAAACGCAAGCGAAAGGCGTGAAGGAAGATGCAAAGCTGGCCGCCCTACGGCGTAATGCCGGCAAACAGATTGCGTACTGTCTGGACCAGTTGCACACCATATTCGTAACCAGTACGGCACGCGACCGGTTGCAGATGATCCGTCGGGATCGGTCTTTAAAGGGTACCTCCGCGCTGCCAACCAAGGTTCACTGCAAGCAACACGTTTAGTTCCACTTTTACCGTGCCTTTACACAAAACGATCCTATGATTAAGCTTAGCTTCGGATTTTACATTGGAATATAAGTACCTTTCCAGTAGCTCATGTCGCGGTTCTTTCCAGCCACCAAACGAGATAATGACGTCCGTTTTCCGTACATTATTTCCGATTCTTTATTACGATATTGGCTTGTTGTCCACTTTTCTGTCTGCTCGTGTACCGCCTCTAGGTTCGGAAGCAGTGAAAACGGTGGTTCTACTTTGTCATTCGCAGCGCGCAATTTTAGCGATCTGGGAAGCGTTCGTTCCTAAAGACTCGAACAAACAGTTTGGGGGAATGGGAAAACTATGGAATAAAGAAGGGAAGTATCGCTGTTTCCCGCAACAGCGGAACAGAAGAGAACGTGATTCGTGGTCTTATTTTCAAACAAGCGCGTAGCCGCCTTTGATCGATTACCAATGTTGGGGATCGAGAGTAATTGAGAGGAGTGTGAGTGAAAGCGAGCACACATTTTACACACGATCGCTAATGCCAAGGCATCGATTTGCACCGATCGCTGATAGTAGACAATTTTTTTGCTATACAATATGGTTTTACACAAACAAAAAAGAGAAGAAAGTAGCTCGTGGGCGGTCCTCTGTGGCGTCGCCGCAGAGCGCCGGGGGACCGCCGCACGGTTTGTATGTGTGTAAGTTTGCTTTGTACACATTACATTACATTACACGCTCAAAGTTTTGGGGATGCTGGGGGATGCGATGGAGATAACAAATAGGGGGTCAATTTTGGCGTAAGTGGTCAAAGAGAAATTTCTAGATGTGTGCGCCAAACGTGCATGTGCTGGTGAGTGAGTGAGTGTGTGGTGCCACGCCAGAGTGGGAGGATTTGCATTTTGTGGCCGCACCGTCGCGCGGTCCAAGGTTTTGGATCATTTCTGTTGTAGAGGGGGAACCATGTTTCGCTGCACGATGCTGCTGTACTGTTGCCTGTGTTGCCTTCCTTGTTGCCTAAACTTCTTTCCTAACAGTGTTATCGCCCACGGTTGATTGACGGCCGAGGGCCCCTAACCATGCACCACAACCGGTAGACGAAGAAATACGCGAGCTCTGGCGAGGGGGGACATGGTTGGATGGAGGATGTTGTCCGGGCCGGGTTGGCAAACAATGCCCTCCCGCTGTTCCATCCCGCCCATGCCCCAGCCTCAGGTTAGTGGGCCACTGTGGAACTCGGCCACACTGCCGCGTCCACGACCTCTTCCTCGGCCCCGACCTCTACCGCGTCCCCTGCCCCGCCCGCGTCACCTTCGACCATCGCCAAGGCCCACTAGATCTGCAAAACAAAAGAATGGGCCGGTTTTAAGTCACCTCACCGCGATGCGCCACAGCGTACAGTTGCAGTAGGACCGATCCGGACAGGTGGCTCACCTATATTGCTAGCCGTTTTCTCCAGGTACGCTAACGGGCCCTGCAGGTTCGGGCCGGCACCGGGCGGAAATCCGGCACCCGACCCCGCCGGTCCTACACCGCGCGGCATCCCACCCTGCTGGAACAGCTGCGCGTTCGATGCACCCATCGGCATGGATTGTTGCATTTGCTGCTGCATCTGTTGCTGCTGCTGTTGTTGCACCTGCATTTGTTGCATCTGCTGTTGGTGTTGGTTTTGCAGCTAAAAACAAAGAGGCACGCGCGTAGTACTGTATTTGCCGTTCGCTAATACTGTAACACAAGCTTTTTAATCGGTTGTACGTACTGTTTTGCTGACCTGCATTGGCAGATTCATGCCACCGCTAGCCATCAGCGCGGCCGGGGCACCCGGTGCACCACCCGCCAGATTGCCACGCATATCCGGTGGCATCGATTGTATCGGTTTGTTGAAATTTTGCTGATCCGACAGCAACTGTTTCCAGGATTCGATCTTTTCGTAATGCTTGCGTATCAGCTCATCCTTGCGGCCTATCTCTTGCTTCAGGTCAAAGTTTTCCTCCTTCAGCAGTAGGTCCGGTTTGAGGGCGGACAGCAGGAATCGCTTTTGCAGAAAGAATGCTTCCATCTGGCGGGCCAGGTCGATGAACTTGAGTGTGGTTTGATCGACCTCCACCTTAATTTCATCCTTGTCGATACCGGTAGCCGATTCTTCCTTGGTGAGGGCATGTATACAAGACTGCGGGAGAGACAACACGGAGTGGGTTTAAGTACGTTCTCCACACAGTAAGCACCTTGTCGTAGCTGCACATTCCCACCCTACCTGAAATGCTTCCTCGAGCTCATCCACTAAATTACCGCTACCGTTCGACGAGGATGCCATTTCAGCGACCTGACTACGGACAGGTCAGAACGAAAAAATGCACCAAAACTAGCTAAATTATCCTTTTTCCTTTATCGATTGTGGACAGTGCCGAGGAACGTCCACGGAAACAAACAAAAAATTGTGTTATTGTGTTGACGTTTGGATGGCCAAGGTATCTCTCGATGGGTAAGAAACAGCCAAGGTTGATAGAGCAAAGCTATGACCGAAATTAATGAAGGAGTTTTATGTATTTTTGGTCGTAAAATAAAGCAAAAGCTTTGTTTTTACACATTTTAATGCTAGTTTTTGTAGCGGATTTATGCTTGATATGTGATTTAGGCTAAACATGAAAAGGGAAACGTAATTCCATGCGGAACTCTCCTTTAAATCGTCATGTCGTTTCTGAAGGGAGTTGCCGGGTAAACAAAGTTTGACAAGCTTGACATAAAACAAAACAAGCGCGTCGCGCTGCTCTTGCCTCCGAAAGAGCTTTTTGGTAAAATCTTTCTCAATTTCACATAAAACTAGCGCTATGTCCGACGGTAAGTGTCTAACATTGTTTCTCAAACCTGAATGTTTGAATATAAAGTCCTGCGTTTGTCCCCTTCACAGAGGAAGTCATCAAACGCCGGTTGCAAATCGATGGCGATGGAACCGGTGACGATAGACGCCTGAACGATTTGCTGAAAACGTTCATCAAATGGTGCAATTCAAACGAGGCATCCGATAACAGGTAGCAAACGGGTAACGCGGCATACACACACGTGGCAATTTTAGTTAACCTCCTGCTTCATTCCATCCCTTCCAGCCAAGCAATATACGACCGCTTGCTGGCCCAGCTTGCCCAGTGCGAGTTCGACATGAAGAAATCCGATTTCTACGCCAGCGTTATGCAGCAGGAGGTGAAAAACTATGCCACCATCTCGGACACGATAGAGTCGGGCATCGAAACGGCAAAGGCACAGATCGTACAGAGCAAACAGAATCTGGTGCTCGCTAAGAAGATTCGCAAAAACCGGATGGAGTATGATATGCTGGCGAAAACGATAAATCAGCAACCGGATCGTAAAAATACCGTACAGGAGCTGGAATCGTTAAAGCAAAATCTGGACCAGCTAAAGGAAAGTAGGGCCGATTTGGAGCGGAAGCTGGAAACGAAAAAGAAAGATTTCAGTGTGCTGATGCGTGCGATCGCAGAGCTGCAGAACAAGCTGGATCCGACGATGTCCGTCACGGGCACGAGCGTGTGCGATGACGAGGCGATGGACGTAGCGTCGGTTCCGGCTGCCGACGAAAAGATGTCTTGCGATGATCCGTTGGCGCTGGAGGAGGAGGAGGACGACGCGGCCAGTTCGGACAATGATGAGGTAATTCTATCATCGCCCGAAAAACTGACTTGATTTAGCTGGGAGAGAAGTGAATACTGCCGTATTTTGTGTGTAATAATTGTGTGTCACGATTGTAATAAACACACACACTTTTGTATGTAATATATAAATTTGAGCCACATTAAAATTACCTTTTTTTTGTAATATACATTTAATTTTTAAATTAAATTTAAATCTTTAGTAAGTAATCGCCAAAGGGTATATACCCGCACAAGTTCAGTAAACGTTACTACTCTCTTCGTAGGAAGTTGCGTTGCCTTCAATGTGAGCAAAACAGTAGTTAAAAAGGATTATTACACCTGAAGATGTATCTCTTCAGAACCAGTTCGGGTAGCTCGCGTTGGGCCGGTGTTGGTGAACCCTATATGGCACTGTTCGGTATTACGTGCCTGTAGCAGCCGACGGTACGCACTCGTGGAACTTTGTAGCAAAGCTTGTTGAATGAAGTGGCCAATGGGTCGTTCGGTCAGTCCATCATCATCACCATCATGTAGCGCTTTGACGGTATCCGAATCCGGCTCACTCGATTGTGGTCGGTCGAATGTTTCCGATGTAATGAGATTTAATACCACCAGCAGCCCGTTTGTCGGCGTTCGACTCGTGTCGCCGGAGAACTTTTTGAAGAAGTTTGTTTTGAAGTACTTTCTACGGTGGTGCACAGTCAGTGGCAGAAAGGGGACGAGGGCACACTGTCGGAAACGAAGACGATGGAGTAGCGTTTTTCAGCGTAAAAAAGCTCGATGAAGCAAAACCGATTGGCTTCGTGAAGCCGGGATCGTTCTTTGAACGTTCCTCCCCAGTTGGCGCGTTCGAGCGTCTTGGGATTGGGAGAGCGAGGGCTGACGCCGGGCAAGTGGGCACTTCAGGTCGCTGAAGAGAATCTGTTGCGTGGTGGAGCAATCGTGGGCCTGCCTGGTTCGTGGAAAATGGTAGCCAGCCCAGCATGTTGCTCAAGTGCACTGCAAGTTCTCGGAAGTCGAGGTTTACAATTTAAGCCACATCCAAATCTAATGGTAATTGGTCATCGATAGTAGTGTCACGGATGTCTACACGCATATGCTTTACATGTGGGGATTTAGTTTTAATCCCTTCCAACAAGTCAACTTTCCTCCGACATTTGACATCGAACTTTAAATAGCCACATGTAAGACCTCAGAAAAAGAATGTAGATATATATTGATACAAACCGAAATGCACTCAATAATTAAACCCTCATTACTGTGCATCTGCAACGCATCTCTGGTACGTTACACCAACTCTGGCTACCGTAACCCTTGTCCCCTCTTGGTTGCTCACCATCGACCCGTACAGATGTTTCGTGTCGTCTCTTGTCGCTGGAGATAACTGAGCTGTGCGCTGTCGGCTGCCGGAGATCTTTTGACCCATCCACTTACTTACCCGTCCATCTCACCCAGTGTAGCGCAGTGTGTCAAATTGGTACAGGAACTGACGTGACAAAACCAAACAAGCAAACAAGCAACCTCACCACCGCTCTATTCCTGACACATTTAGTGCCCCTCGCGTTGCTCCCTTGCGAGGGATTGTTTTGAGGTTCACGCGAGTCCACAACAGTCGTACTACTGCTACTACTGCCACCGCCGGTTGGCTTTCGGCTCTTGAAGCAAAACACTTTGAAACTCGATACAAAAGTGTGAAACGGGGCATCCCCAGTATGCCCTCGGCAGCACTCGGTGGCGCGGCGTTCGTGATGCGATGGCAAGGTTAAAAATAATCGTCCCAACTGTTGTGTGGCGGCGGCAAGGGTTATGACATATTTTAGAATGATTGGTTTGGCTTGATTTGGCGGATGTCGAACCCGGGCACCGACGGATGGTTGGATGGCGCCGCGCGAAACGGTGCGGTGGTCTTGACGTGGACAAAGGATGAAGGATGACAATTTTCTGCCCTGTCTCGTTTACATTTTGAGGTCATACGGATAGGCTCACCCAGGGAATGGGCGAGTTAAGCAGGCAGGGAAATTAGTCTGTTGGTTACCTTTTTGGTTGCCTGGCTGTAGAAGAATTGTAAAGGAAAGTGCGTTCTTGGTGTATTCTGGCTAAGAAGGTTTATCGATAGTTATAATTAGTCTTACTTCGGTAAACTTAAAGAGCGAGTGGACTATCATCGCCCGAGGGATCTCATTTAAAGGGCCATCTATCATATAAGGATCCTCTTCCAAAGTCACCTTTGCTATCCTCAGTAGAGACTTAATCCGCTTGGAGGTCCTAGTGCTTGGGTCCTCATCCAGGTTATTAGGCTCAAAACCAATAGGGACCGTGGCGGATATTCGGTCCTATTAAATTCGAGTCTCCATAGTCTAACATGATCGAGATATCGAGAAGAGTTCCTAATAATTAGCTTGCTCATTGCAGCTCGAAAACTTTCTTGTTGGTATCAGACTGGCTGTTCTATTTGAAGCTGAGCACATTGATACTACCAAATCGGTACGCAATAATGAATTTTATTCTCAGCTTGTGGTATACTCCCAAAAAACAGGTAATATTTATTAAGTAACAAATAATTTACAAAACATCTCCCATTCTACAATCCTACTTTGTGCTCCATTTTGAGATTTTTTGAGAACCTAAAAAGCGTGTAGAAAGAACTAATATCGCATTCAAGAAGGAAAGTTAAGAAGTTGTGTCCTTCTTCATGTAAAGTAAATACACTAATACAGTCAATTGTAGTATATTCAATACTAACACACACATAGAAACGACTGACAGAGCTGGCAACACGGAAGACAGCCACACGAGCGAGCGTCGGTTGCTTGGATGTGATGGTCGGAAGTAAAAAAAGTGGACGGAAGGAGTTTACGTATTATTGGGCGAATAATTTTAAGACAGATTGAAAGCATGACACAGAATTAAATATATATGCACAAAGAAAGGGGCGAATAAAAGGGTCATAAAAATAGGATTTTTTTGTAGTATATAGCAAGTGATAGACACTGAAATGGAACTCCGAGGGAAGGGAGTTATATACTTGCTTCTCAATAGCTTACCATACCAGATGAAATTACCCATCGGATTGTTATTCGAAAGCTTCCTCGAAAATATCGTACACCAATGCAAAAAAAAAGATCAATTTGTGTGTCCTTGCCTCGTTCTCCGAGCTTTAGCCCAGATACCCAATCCCCCTACAAAAAAAACCCCTAACGATAGTGTAGTGTATTACAGTATATATACTAGGGTGCGGATCACTTTCCAAGTACCTTACCTACCCATTCTCATTCCCTCACACACACACACGCATACACTCGTCACACTTTAAGGGCCAAAGAAGGGAAAGCTTCACCGCTATGTATATCCGCGTGGCTTGCGTTAGCTGCATCGATCTGTTCACTTGTACACATGATCCACATGAGCAGGGTTTGAGTGTGATGGCCCGTCGTTGGTTCGCACTTTGTCGCACGAAGTATATGTTGAAGAGTCTCTGGCATGATACTGGCGTTTTTTTGTGTGTGCTGGCAACATGATACACGGTAGTGGTAGTGGTTCACCCCACCCCTTCACTACTACTGCCCACAGGGAGGGGTGCCACGGTCGGGTGTGTGAGCTACCTAATGTTTAGGGGTGAGTTTGGGTATGTGTTGCGTTGATGAACAGGAAATCAAGGACCCCGCTGGGAGTGAAGCGTTGAGACTTCCTATCCTATCGTACCGGTGCTAGATAGTAACCAGGTGCCGGAGTGTGGAAAATGCCGTCGCTTTTCCGAGTTGTCAAAAGAATACATATTTTCTTTATTTGGTTTAAGTAATAAGAATTCGAAAGGACCAGGCTGAGCATTAAACGAAAAAGTGGTGACAAGTGGTAACTAAATAATGGAGCTAGTTTGCAAAAGAGCTCTTCGTAACTTACCGCGAACATAATCCTCGGCACGGGCAAGATGGTTCTTATCAAAGTTAGTTTTGTTCTACCAGAAGTCTTACCTTCTTAGAGTGCTCAAGAATAATTTACATGATAAGAGTTGCAGTAAATAGTAAATTCTTGAAGATTCTGAACTTCCAAATGCGCAAAAAAACCCCCCTTGGTCACACCCTTGCAAATTGCACCACATTTAGCTCGTATCGTATTTCCTAGTTTCTTGGGAGGTGTATTATGACCGCAATTGTCCTTTCGTCGATCTCCTCGCGCTCGCCTGCCGTGCGTGTGTGCTGGCTAATTTCGACCCGGTTGCAACTATCCCCGCCGGACGATGTGTCCTTTCGTGGCGTTCGCAAATCTGTGGCTCGCCAGAACTCGCATTGATATTGATCCCGGACCGGGTGCGCTTTAAAGGGGAGAACAAAAAAAAAACTATCGTAAGGACACACACTCCGGTCGTTGCCAACTATACGGATCCTGAAGCTGTAAGCGATCCTTGATACCGTTCCGTTCCGTCGTCGGAATACGTATGCTAGCATATGTGTAGTTACATTTGTACATAAACACCAACACACACATACACAAACAAGTGGCGTTTCTTTTAGCTTTTTCTTGAAAAATCGTATGCTTCCAAAACATAAGCCACGCCCATTTCGCAGTGTGCTACGAGTGTGCCCCACAGAAGAAACCTCGACAAGCGATGTAAGCGAAATATTTCACGCCGTGTGCGCCGTGAAACATTTCAAAGCAAGCTTTGCACCCCCTATCGTGCCCGGGATTGGTGGCCGGTGATTGGCTTCTTTCTGCTAGCTAATCACCGTACGGCAGCACCATTTTTTCCTATCTTGCCCTTTGTCGGTGGTGGACGGTTGTGCCCGGGGTTGTGCGGGTTGTTATGTACAGCTTGGAAATCAAATAAGATATCAGTAGCTTTACACGGTTCGCGCTTGCCGCGGTCCGATGATAGCGCAGCCAGCAGCGGCTTTTACCGAGCAGAACACGGTATCACAGCGAAACGCACGCGGATTGAGTGTGTCAAAATAAATACACCCTATTTAGGTGCAGCAACGGTCCAAACACTCACACACAATGGAAGAATAGAGGGCAGTGAACACGCGAGCTGAGCATGTATCGCCGTTTCACCGTCGTCACGCTTCGCACCCAAGCAAACGGGCAGCATCCCTGCATCTCGCACGCTCACTCGCGCGCTATCTCTCTCTCTCGCTCTCACTCTCGCTCATTGGCGTCGCCGTCGTGGTCGTCGAATCACATCTCACACCGTCCGTGCGAGCCCGTTTCGGGGTGTGTTAGTTTCATTCTCATTCGCACACTGTACGGAAGGTTGATTGCGCGTCGCTGTTCAGTGTTTTGCGGCGTGTGTGCGTGGCTTTCGTTGCGAAAGAAAGTTCTTGCTGGAAGGCAACTGGATCCGCGTTCGCACGTGCTGAATTGTTTTTCTTACTGGTGTGTAGCAGCAAACCGATCGCGAAAATTTGTTGCCCGAGCGGACAGAGTTGCTCGATTTAGTTGCCAGAGTTAAGCAGCAGAGTAGGCTTTGAAGGTTTAGTGGAGCAGAACACTAGGAACATCGGTTGGAGTTGGAAACGGTCGTGAGGCTTAAGTAAAGATTTGCTACCGTAAACAGGTTACCTCGCGTTACAATTGTTTGTGTGTGTATGTATAGTGTTGCCGGCGGTGTTACAATCTGTATTGTATTGAAGCTTTATAATGCTGCAAAACGTGTCCGATATGAATGTCACCTGATGGAAGTGTGTTACGCCTATAAACGCAACTAACCGTGTTTGTAAACAAAATGAAACAGTGATGTGTTTATGCAACTCGTGTAAAGTGTTGGTGACAGTGGTGGCAGTTTGTTAGTGAATTGCAACAAGCACAAAAGGTTCGGGTTTGTTAATATCGCCACACGAAATGGTGTGTGTACGATTTAGTCTAACAAAGCCCAGTATGAGTTGGTGTGATGAAACTGGTGTTTGTGTTCCGGTGTGTACTGCCGTGATTGATCCGGTGATTTAAGTGTGCAAAAAGCAAAGAGTGAAGCAGCAAGTGATGTGTCGACTGTAAGCTACTCATATCCGAAACCGAACCCCACTAACAAGCAGCTGGAAACGATTCGCCGAACCTTGGGAGATCCTGGGCAGGAGTTACGGCAGCTTCTCCTGCAGCACCGGGTCACAAACGCACGCCTATAACAGCACCAGCACGACGGCCGCGGGATAACGCGCCAAAATTGCGCCAAACACAAACAATCTGGCGGTGGTCAGACAACCATCCATGGCCGTCGGGCCACCGACGGGAGGGTCTGGCAATCCTCCGCACCCGGCACCGCCGGTACAACCGCACCCGATACTCGCGCCCAGCCCACTGTTTGCCTTACCGACGCTGAACTTTACCGCGTCGCAAGTCGCGACCGTTTGCGAAACGCTGGAAGAATCCGGTGACATCGAGCGGCTGGCCCGGTTCCTATGGAGCCTGCCGGTCGCCCATCCGAACGTGACCGAGCTCGACCGGTCGGAGGCGGTGTTGCGGGCGCGGGCCATCGTCGCCTATCACACCGGACACTTTCGGTAGGTTTTGTGGTTGGTGGGAGCCTGTTTGGAAGCAGTGCTTTATTAAAAGTTGCAAGACTTTAGTGTGTGTGGATACTTTGACGATCATCGAATATCTCAATCGTGTTTTTGTTAAATATTATTTTAAATCAGCTATCTTACAATCAATACAATAACATTTTGAGCGATAGATATTAGAGCTTGAATGAAATATTGTTCTTTTTCTTTCATCAAAAATTGTCTATTGTTTCAAACACAGTGTCTTAATAACACAAAGGCAACGAACGTCAACAAAACGATATCAGAAATGTTATAAAGTGCCAAAAAAGGTGCATTAATAAAGAAGTACAGACCACCAAGGGTTGTTGTATGTAAAGGGAGAAAATAGTGTGGTTACAGTGAGGAAACTCGTGTTTTTCTAGTCCAATATTTAAATCAGGGTCTTGTCAAAGCGAGTATATCAGGCTATGGTATATATAGACTAGATTTAGAGGATGATCTATTTATAATTTATTGTAGTCAAACATTGAGGCTTTTCTCACGATTTTGAATCCATACGTTAAAATTATCATTTAATTTATCGATGATAAAAGTAATGTTTTTTTCACAAGTAAATGACTAATATAGCTGCTCTAGATCTCGAGACATTTTGCAGAATTTTTCCAACATTATATTTTTGTTCTACAACTTTCTGCACTAACGATTCATTCATACAAATGACGAACTCTTAAAAATAAAACTGTAATTTTTGTCTTGTTTTTCTTTTTTTTTAACGGTTCATTTGAGTGTTCGTTATGCCAGTTAAATATAAATTACGTCCTGAGCATATGAAAGGTCGTGGTTTGAAAATCTTTTGTTGGAAATTGTTGGAGACTACCACATAAAAGTATCAGTTTTGAATAGTAAAATCAGGCTGTTGAATATGTAGTTCTATCGCTTTGTAAAGCACTCCATTTAACATAAACGTGTTTTCTCAATTTTCTAGATTTTTTCAATTTTTTTCAAATTAAATTTGCATCAGGAGAAAAAAGTTCTGAAATAAATAATCCAAGAGGACAAATAGTGAAGAAATCGGGTCAGTCTTGTGGTTAAATTAATTACCTAAAAAGTTGTGAAAAGCTCTGTCTGTAGGTTTCTGTTCCTAGTAAATATTGAAATTACTTCCAAATCTAAAGCACAGCTGAGCATGCCCTGGACCTCATCTAAAACTCACTTAAAAAACACAAAAGCACATTAAATACTTTACACCACCATGCCCTACACCCGGTGGGGCATTATAAAATCATTTCGCGTCTGGCGTCGAAGGCAATCGTCGACCCGGGCAGACGATCGCTAGGCACCGATAGCGAGGTATCATAGCCAACGTGGAAACGTGGCCAAAGATCGCATTAAATCCCGGGCGGCCAACGTGTTCCCAAAACAAAGCCAATTTCCAGCCTGCTGCCATTGTCAGCCGGTGGACAACGCACGAGGGCCGAGCGATGATTTGCACGGGAAAGCCTGGGGAAAAACCAACCGTTTCGATAATCGATCAATTTCGTGCTCCAATCATTTCGCTGCGAACAGTGAGCGGATCAGCCCGGATTGTATTGCAGGCACACAAGGTTTGGGAGTGTGGAGAGTCCGAATCGAAGGATGAAATTTGTAATAATGATCTCCAAATCGGAAGATTACCATTTCCTTCCCCTGTGCAACCCTCTAGTGTTGACTTTTTGGGGGAGCAATTTTTGTTTAGCCCAAGCTGGCCCACAGTCCAGCAACGACAACGGCCCCCAAAATCGTAGCAAAACCTCACCAATGTGTGCGGGCTGGTTGGTTACGATTGACGAGCGAGCTGGGTGCGCTGGGGCTGCTCAATTTTCGATAAATAATTTAATTAGCCAGTTAGCCTGCTCGCATGCGTGTGGTTGCTGCGATTGTTGCAGCTGGTCGTGTTTGGCTGGTTCGTTTCGCGGTGGTTACAATTTCAAGCCAATCATTGGGCTGGTTGTGAAAGATTTTCCATTCGACGGAGAACAGTTTTATACAGCGAGCAAAAGAAAAGGAAAACAAAAACACGGTGGAAATGATACACGTAAAACGAACTGTAACGAAAGATTGGAAGGTTGTAATCGTTGTGGATAATTGTAATTTATAGCTACTTATAGACAGGCACACACACCGGCACGCTATTTTTTACGTTTTGGTGGTACAATTGCATTCAAAGCGAAACAATTGTCTTTCTCGCGTTCAAAACAAAATGAGTTGATGAGCTGGTGTGGCAGTGGTTTTAATCTAGAATAAATATATTTTCCTTTCCAGTGAACTCTACTCAATACTGGAACGGCACAAGTTCACGAAAACGTCCCATGGCAAACTGCAGGCAATGTGGCTGGAGGCGCACTATCACGAGGCGGAAAAGCTGCGTGGACGACCGTTGGGTAAGCATGATCGTGTGTATTCCTGTTGCAAGTGTTCCTGCTGTAGTTGTGGGGGGGTTTTCGGGATCGAATTCAAGTGGCTGCAACCATTGGTCTTGACAAAGCATTTAATTCATCTAAATCGCGTTTAAAAGAAGAAACAGAATGCGTTGAATTTCTATACCAAATCTCGCTCATCGGATGTTGTTGTTTGGTTAGTTTATAAAGACTTTGAATCATATCGTATTTGGTTCGGATATGTTATATCTGGTAAAATTAGTTTTTATATTCAGAAAACCATAAAAAAAATTGTTTGTTGACATCAAGTTAGCAATATAGCCAAGACGAGCTTGTTAAATAAAAAACCTAAGGATAATAAGATATCTTAAGCAGTGCCGGATCAACCTAGGAGCGAAAGGAGCGGCTGCTCTGGGCCTCTTCGGCTAGGGGGGCTTCGTCGGCGAGGGAAATCTAGTTGTTTCCCTCTAATATCACAATTAGAGGAACCTCAACGGCCATTCCGCTCGGAGCCTCCAAATATCTTGACCCACCACTGATCTTCAGATATTTAGGACAAATATTGGGATTTTCGATTTTTTTCCAAACATCACCATTTGATGGGAGAGAATGCTGATTCTATAGAAGAACAGTACATAGATATGAGGTTAACAGACTGGACGCAAACAGGAGTCTCCAAGAGATGAATCATCCGCAAGGATGTAGCAGAGGTCTTCGGGAATTTCTAAGGCTGATGTAGGCTGTTTCCTTGAATTTGACAACTATTATCTTCTGAAGCCAATGATAATTACATTCGGTGCACAGTTTTTCCCTCACTTATGTTCTGTTATCCAATCCTATCCAAGTTTTTCCCTCGCTTATGTTATCCAATCCTTGAAGTTGTTCTAGACAACAGTTGCTTGTACTGAAGAGAGAATTTTGTATCTGATGTACTCATCCTCAACCAGAAGATAACTTAAAGTTCACAAAGAGGCTTACGTATTTTGAACTGAAGTGTTTGTTTTTTTAAACAATTTTTAGATTTATTAAATATGTTTTCATGCAAACCTCCAGAAATTATAAAATAAAATAATAAGATAGGTTTTCGTAAAGATTCTCGGAGAAGAGTTCAATCTTGCGTATCTGACATATTTCAAATATCTTCTATAAATTCTATATATTATTCTATAATATCTATGTCGTAGAATTAAGAAGATTATGGCCCACCAGCGTAGCAAGTAATTATTATTCAAATTTACTTAACCTCATTTTTATTATTCATCAGAAAAGGCCTGGCCGCATTGCTTCAAATAACCTTATAAATTCGTTAAAACTCAGTTCTACATTTCCAGACGTACACATTCAATTTTTTGTCTTTAGTTGAAAATTTTCCTCTAAAGATAATTGACTAATTCCGTTTGTCGGATTGGATTACTCCTTCTAAAGTGTCCAGTCGTAGACTATATTCCTCTTCTTTCCATACCAAAGACTGCATAAAGCCGCCGTAAATGCCACTGTTTGAAAGAGCAACTAGACGATATTCCGATACATAGATGGAAGATAGGAAATTGTGTTTTAAATCCAAATGGCAAAAAAAACTTTCTCCGACACTAGTGATCCATTTACACATTCCACGGCACAAGACAAAACCCTGCTCAGTGCTGTTGTTTATTTGCTCCACATTTGACATTCGAAACCGACACACGTCTTGAATAGTTGGAAAAAAAAGTAATAATTTGTCCGTTCTCTTCTTCACTTTCCGGTCGCATGGGTGATCCTTTTACCGCTAACCTCGGAAATCGGTAATCGACAACGTCGTCGTGACTTCACACCCGTGGATTTGATTGCTGCTGCTGCTGGCAAATGGATCGACTCATCATCGTCGTCGTCATCGTCGTCATCAACGTTCGCGACAACGTCCTTTCGCCGACGGACTCAATATCCGTTAAAACCGGATGTGGCTATCCTTTGGTGGTGTAACGCGCCAAAAAAAATCGATTCGACAAACGTGTGTGCAGGACCGGTCGATAAGTATCGCGTCCGGAAAAAATTTCCGCTTCCGCGTACGATCTGGGACGGTGAGCAGAAGACGCACTGCTTCAAGGAGCGAACGCGCAGCCTGCTGCGCGAATGGTACCTCCAGGATCCGTACCCGAACCCGACGAAGAAGCGCGAGCTGGCCCAGGCCACCGGACTCACCCCGACGCAGGTGGGAAATTGGTTTAAAAACCGACGCCAGCGGGACCGTGCGGCAGCAGCGAAAAATAGGTAAGTCTTTGCATCGCGATCGATTTTTTTCTGTTTTGCTTGCTTGCGTCCTTTCACTTGACGTGCCAGTGATTGCTCGAAGGAACGTTCGTCAAGGACTCGCGCATATATCCTGGCCGAATGGAGGGAATGGAAATCAACTGTCGGTGAAGGGCAGTTTCCTTTTTTCGGTCGGTCCATTTTTCTTGTGCAAGGAAGAATTGAAATTGAACGGATACGGTGCATGAAGTCTATCATGGCGGCTTAGTGTTTGATAAGGATATTGAGGGTTTGCCCTGCCCCGGTTCCAAATTGCTACGTGGAAGCAGCACAGAAAATAGAGTTTTAATCGATATGTGTATCTAGTGCCACGAAATAGTGAGACTGTCGATGAAGTTGGTCCTCGGTTGTCCTGCCTGGCTATTTAACATTTAACATCCTTTATTATTGCTATTGTTTCGAGTTGCTTTTAATAATTAAAAAGCCTCACAAAAAATGGTAAAAAGATTTAAGTCTAGCGACTCATTAACATTCAACGTTCCATTGTTTGGGTTAGTGTGCACACAGCGCGAAAAAAAGGAACTAAACTCCTCCTGTATGTGTGTGTGTGTTTGAGTGACTTCTTGGTAGAGAGCAGTCACACGACCCATTTCCGAGCGCCACAGTCACAGTCGCCGGAATGAACAAAATGTGCAAATGAGTATAATTGAATTTCATTTCCATGTCGCCCATCGTCTAATCTTTCGTTTCGGACACAGTGAGACAGACGAGTTTGGGAGTTTAAAGCAATCTTCCAACAATGGCAATGCTCATTCAAATTTGGATGCCTTTTGTGTTTATATAAGTTTTAAAAAACCGTCTACCAAGTTCGTCTTTAATTTCGTAAAAAGGCTATGTGATATAATTCCTAAAATTTTTTTTTACTTAAGACGAAATCGTACGATGTTGCTGGACGAAAAATAAGCATCACTTTTAGAAAAATCTGCATAATTATACAACGAAACAAAAAAAAAGCAAAAGGTGACAACACTGTTGACAGTAGCGTGCGAAACAATCACTCGAGATAGAGAAGTACTAGATGGTTGTCGTAGTAGGCCAGGTAGGTTGGTAGGTCCACTCCGGTCAGCCATCCAAAGGAGATGCCATTGGACGTTGGTAAACAAATCATCACAGTAGTGCAAACAACTCTCGGGCGCGTGAAATCTTCATTATCAAGTTGGAATGTGTGTGTGTGTGTGTGTGCCAATCACGGCGAGCTGATGAACGAGCTGAAAAAGTCGAGAAAAACTGGATGTATTTTAATCACATTTTGCATAATTAACGGAGCTAGCAGCTGACGCAAACGCTTTATTATTGTTATCTTACATCGGATGACTTCAATACGCGAAGTCAGGACGCTGTCCGAATGTCTTTTAGCAGGGAAATAACAATTCAAGTTGCCGGGAAAATTAATTTTGATTCACTGGGAGAGTTTTCATTCAGCATTCAGGTACATCTGACCCATCTTCACCAAACCAGCTACCGGGTGTTTAAGGGCCTGCTTAGCTACAAACGGTGTGTGGTTATAGGATATGGGCAAAACGACCACATCCGGACTCCGACCCATTCAAGGATAAGGGGGTAGGCAAACGAAGCTGTTGTTTATTTATGACTCCGGTCAGAGTCCATGGGCTGCCGAAAAACCGCAAATCATTCACACTCCCTTTGCTTCTCGCAAGGAAGAGTACAGTTCGCTCGCTGGCCTGACTTGTGTGCGCAGAAACGTTAATCTGCTGCCCTACTCGGACGGCAGTAAAGCAGCATGGCCTGCTAGCTTCTGCCAGGCAGGCATCTTGATCCCTCCCCAGAAAAAAAATGGTCCCAAAAATCCGCCACAATCCTGATTTCCTCTCCCCGGGCGGGCCGGGCGCGACACGACGCCCGGAATGGGTGGAATGTTTTGGGAAAGTCCGGATTAAGGTTAGCTTCGCTGCTGTAAATATTGTGACTATTAAGGCAGCTTTACGGCTAATTATCCCGGGGGGCGGCTACTCAGTTCTGGGCCCGGGGCAGGTCGATCGATCGATCGATCGAATACCACGGGTACCTTCCCGAGCCGTCCCGAGTCAACCAAGGCAAGAGGTTTGTGTTGTGAATGAAAGGCACAAGACATTTGTGGTCAATCGTCGGACAGAATCGGAAAGGTGTCTCACTGTTGGTGTTGCACGCTAGACACCATGAGTTTCTACCTGGTCCCAACAGGGACACAATGTTTCACGAGCTAAAGCTAATGATGGCGAAAGCAAATGGGTGATGTTTTGATTGTGCATTATTATGACGATTTGTGGTTTTACCCATCCGGGCGACGACGACCACTGAGGAAACTAATGATGGTGGACATTATTGTGTGTCGGGGATTATCGAATTCTTCCCTTATCGCTACGTTCCGATCGCTTGCGTTATCGGGCATAGGTTGAATGTTGGTGAAGGGACCTCGTCACCTGGTGTGTTCTGTCGTCTAGACGAAAGCTTCCAAACGTGAGGCAAAAGATGGCCTTCTGGATCATTTTAGCAGCAGTACAAAATGGTAGCAAGGAGGAGTTCGTTATGCTGCCAAAATGGCAGTTACTGAGGTCTCGGGATGTAGTAGACATTATTGTGTTTCTACTCAGCTTTCACCTTCTATTCACCGTTCACGATGCGGAATTCAATTTAGCAACATCAATCGTATCGTACAGCAGAAAAAAAACTCATCTAAAAATATCAAGTCAATACTTCAACACAGTTCGCCGTATCGACCATATCGACCCGCTCAATGATGAAGATCTATCCAAGAAACGTGGCAACAGTCATACAAACTCTTCAATAGGCAGACATTTCGGCTTTGTAGTACAAGCAGTTTTGCGAAATCTCCCCCAACAGATGATGCTTTGCCAGCTGCAACGAGTGACGCTCGGTAAACTATTTTGATTCCATCCGATAGTTATGATATTATCAGGGATGATAGATATTGATGTGTTTCGTCCATTCATTCGGCCCCCAGACAAGGGTACGCCGTTCAACAAAACGGCTACGAGAAGTTCGTGCGAATGTGTGTTTCACTTCGTCCTCGTCTTCGGGGCAAGCTTTTACGTCCGGACGACGACGGGCGAATGGGATGGGCCCTGGAATGACAGCCACGCGGAGGGTGCACGAGCCTGCCCCAGTGGCTCAACAACCCGAAAGCTTCCATCCATCTCGGGCATCACGAGCTTAATTTACCTTTTGTTTGCTTATTTGTACTCTTCAACAGCTCAATTTTGTGTAACATAATTGATTGGAAATAGCTTCTGAATTACTGGCAGATCGCCTCTCTGCATCACGGACAACCCACCCCGTCTGCTCGGCAGCATCATCCAAAGCGGGCGGGCTAAGCGTTCCGTGTCGAGCTTTCCAGCCCGAGATGGGGTTTTTGGTTGCGCTGATCGTGATGATGCCATTGTGTGTGTATATATACGGAGGTTGGAATCTCCTGCTCGCTCGTAGATCTGGTAAAACGTGAGGTCCAGGGCGTGTGCGTGTGTGCGAGCGTGCGCCCCCGAACTGATGGGTTTGGCAATTTGGCAGCCAGCCATCCGATTCCGTGTGGTGAGGAGAAGATTTTTAAAATCTTGAAACTCATCCCTCCAGGGACCTGGCGGGGACCCGAAAGGTTCTCTCGCTGTTTTGGGGCGAGATTTTCGATATCACAAATATCGGTGTTGGGTGGTAGCGAAGCAAAACGGTCCGGTAAATTGAATGGAAACCATAGGTGGACTCGGGAATGGCTGATCCACAAACGGATGTGGATGAAGCGCAACCGTGTGTACGGTGTGTAATCCAGCATTCCGTGGCAAAGTTAAAGCTGAACGGCTGACATCCTCGGCAGCGGGCCGTGGCGTAATCGGTTCGTGAATGATTCACGATTGATCTGGAACTGCTGCTAAGAGCTGATTAGGAGGATGAGCTTATCTGATGTTGGGAAATCAGGGCTGATGTTCGTGTAGAGCCCGTCACAGGCCCGATGCCGTGATCACTCCCATGCAGAATGAGTTGATTGTTTTGTTTGTATGGCATTGTCTTATTTGTAGCGATATGTATCAATCTGTGTGTGTGTTTTTTTCTCGTCCGTTTCTTCTTTTACGGTAAATATATTTGTCTAGAGACAGCGATCTGATCTCACACACCATATCTCAAACTCCGGATAACGTTAAAGCTCACCAATCCCTGGGAAACCCTGTGACGGAGAGCAATGCAGGCGAAAGCGTCCAAAAACGGAGGTTCATTCAATGGCGGGGTTTGCTGAGTGTTGGACGACCGGACCGGTGCTTGGCCGTAGTCGATGACGCGATAATAACCCGATCGACGCGATGACTGGTGGATGTTTGCGTTGCGTTGAAAACGCTCGGCGCTCATTAAATGCTATAATCTAAACAAGCTATCGTTTTAAGAGATTTTTTTTCTCCTGTTGGTGTATGCCCCGTCCGATGTTCATCGCAATGCTTCTCTTGAGCATTGAGCGGAATGGAAGTAACCTTGCTACCGTTGCTGCCGGGGTCCACGGCTCTATACGATAGCCTTAAGCGTTCTCGCTGTGCTACCGCGCTTTGGCACACTGGCGATCGCCGGACTTTCCTTCCGGCCATTGAAAACATTAAAAATGGAGGAACGAATCAATGGAGAACGGTACGAGAGCGCTGAATGGTCTGACGGCAATTTTCTCATGAAATTATTAGTATTCAAATTTATGAAGATTGACCATTAACTGTATTTCTTCGCTCGCCACGTGTGTGAACGTGTTCTTCTTTCGCTTGGACGTAGAAAGACCCGAATACTTCCAGTGGCAGTTGCTGCAATCATTTGATAAATCTTTGCGTATGTTTAGTAAGTGCAGGATATACACACTTCTGATCGAGACGTGTGTCTTGGTCTGAGTATCATTAATCTTCGAAATTCGACCTCGAAGGCAGCGACCTCCTGCGATCGTCGATAGGCCTTCGAAAGGGATTAATTTTCCCAGGAAATCGGTCCGTCATTGATTGAGTGTGTGTGTGTGTGGTTGAATTTAATCTACATATCCCTCGCTCTCTCCCTTGCCAAAGATATGTATCAACGTGAGGTAGTGTGGAAAGAATTTTCCACAATATCTCGGTGACTCTAGCAAGTTGGACTCTCGCACCGTTTGAAGCGGTGGGTCGCACTAGTAATTGGAGTGATTGGGTACGGCTTTTCGCTGGCCCCATGGCACGATAAAAGCGCAATCGCTTCAGCAACTTGAGTACCACCGCCTGCTGACGTCTGGTTGGTGTAAGTTAATTAAAACGGCAACGGACTCCCACAAGATGGGGGCCGACGCATCTGCGCAGCTGCCTTCGTGATTGACTCCAAGGGTCCCGGGTCGGGTTTTGGTCGATCTCGGGAAACTCTCGTCCAGATCCCTCCCATGGGCGGACAGCAAGCTGGTGATCTTCGGTTTAATCGAGCTCAATTGGTAATTTAGCATGTTTAAAATGTCGGATTGCTGCCGGTCAAACAACGGTGGGATCAATTTGATCTGGTTGAGTCTGGCCTGCTTGTGCCTTGCGATTGTGCACATCAAATTGATGGAGATTCTGATGAGAAATGGCAAACATTTCCTCGCTTCACTACCACCAAACTGATTGATTTCAAATAAATGTGTTCCACGAAAATCTTTAAAGTAGCCGCCAGTAATCACTGGTCCGGGAAGGAGTCCCTATTATGGCGCTAGGAAGAAAGATGCCACAGTCTCGCTTGGGTGGCATTCTTTGCCGCGGCAGTATGAAACGACACGCCCAATTACAACGCAAACATGACATGCTACTTCTTCCGGACCGGTTTCATCCGACCCCTGTACTGAATGAATGAAAACTGTCACTACTAATTATGCGACCTGCTAAGCGCTCCCTGAGAGGAACATGGCCATCCGCAACAAGTACACGCATTCCCGGGTGCCGAAAGTGTTGCAAAACATGTCTGTCCTTACGGGGATCGGGAAGCGTCCGCAGCATCAGCGCCAAGTGCGGCCCAATGCACCGTGCCAACACTCCTAATGAGGTAAAACTATAATTGCTCAACATCTATAATTGACCGGCAGTTTACGGTCAAGCGTGTGCTGCGTGCTTTCAGGGTTGGATGGTTGCAGCAAAATATGGCCACAGTTATGGCTAAAATAATAATAATAATCGTACTCATAATTCTGACCCTTTTGCTCCGGGTTCCAGTCTCGCAGCGTGAGCTACCTGCCGGGGAGCTTTTCCGCCCGATTTGGTCCGATGACCGGGACCGGGAT
This sequence comes from Anopheles stephensi, assembly GCF_013141755.1. Classification (NCBI taxonomy): domain Eukaryota; kingdom Metazoa; phylum Arthropoda; class Insecta; order Diptera; family Culicidae; genus Anopheles; species Anopheles stephensi. Next base: position 49,701,465 of record NC_050202.1, read on the forward strand.
ACTCCCTTAGGATGTGTGCGTAGTGCTGGGCGAAATATCGACACTCATGCATTATGTATGAGGTGGTCAGTTTTTATATCTGTTCAATTATTTGTCCATTGTTGTTGTTGTCGGTCGGCGTATGGCGCCCGTCGAATCCGTGTCCTGAAGGCTTGCGGTAAGGTTTTACCTACTCTGCGCATTCCGTTAACTGTTGGTGACAGTTTCCGAACCCATACGGAAAGGCTCCCCGCGGTGCAAAAGATGAGCTGACATCGTGGTGTTTACGCTTGTCAGTGTTTTTCTTTAGTGAGCTTCTAACAGCGATGGGCTGGAGATTGGAGAGCGAGGAACTATGTTCCACCACCGTATCGCAAAATATCGATAATTAAGCGTGCTAATTAATTCTGCTTCTTGCTCTGCCGGTAACGTGTGATCCCTTTTGAGGACTGACTGACGACTCTGCCCATAGATGGAACTCCCGAACCTGTGACTTGTGACAACTTACTTCGCGACGCTTAAGACATTAAAGTATCATTTGCTTTGTCGTTCGGTCCGTGATGCTCGTTCGAAAGCTCGGGAGAATCATGGTCCACAGCACTTCGATCGTTGCGCGGTTGCTCCTTAAAAGGCTGCACATGTGTTCTCGCCCCGGCTGGTTTTTGGCAGTTTATATTACTGATGAGCGTAAAATTTAGCGTACATACAACAGCAACAAAAACACAACACAAAAGTCATTAGAACAGCCGCCGAGGTTGTCGTACCTCGGCTACTGACAAATGGTTTTTTGGGGGGTGGGGGGGTGGTTATGGGAGGCAAGCAAAACCCTCAAACCACCAAACCGGCTTTCACGACCGGCGGCCGTGCCAAAAAAAAAAAAAAAAAGATCAGCAACGGCGGTACGGGTTTGTTTCACTTTCATTTCGTTTCGCATCCGTCGCTCCAGGTCTGCGTGCCGTTGGCCGTTTGCGAGCGGTTGATATTTTAATATTTTTAGAGCATGAAACCTTTTCATTAGCTGCCGCAAATGAAGCTTTAACGATTTGTAACGCATCATCGCCGAGTTTTGGGGCAGGTTGAGTGGCATGTAGAAGGGATGTGTGTTTCAAAGTATTCTAAAAGGTGTGATTGGACGTGTGCGCAAGGAAGGTACCCCATAACGCGTGCAACGAACCCGGTGGAGCAAAAGCTTTTGGACATTGTAGCTGGTGGACCGTTTGTAGCAGTGCAGACGTTCATTAGCGTCATTTTTTTATGGCGTGGAGGTATTGCAAATGATTTCACAAGAATAATACCATTTTGGGGAACGATAGCACCGGATAGAGGTCTCAGAAAACGAGCTGAGAGGTTATTGAAGTTGGAGCACATAATATCACACAGCTAGTAGTGAAGCTGCGTAAAACACTGTCCCAATCCTTGTTAACTGAGTTCAAGAAGGAGCTCAGAGATACTTCAATGTGTTGGAGGACAATCAAGGAGTCTCCATAGTGAAGCGCTCCATGGACTGTATGAAGATTATACTACTTTTCGGTGGGTTGCTCAAGTCATGAGAATGTCGCCGGACAACCAAGTCACGTTTTAGGCCTACAATAAGTTTGAGTGATGGCGTTGATTTGTCTGCCAGAAATGCTGAGGGTTTTGGATAAGCAGATCACGGAGCTAGATCGCGATCGGTTCAGAGGACTTCTACAGCCGATCTGTACTGTAAAGTGGTTCTTGCGCCTGACAAGTGATTAAGTAAGTAGTGAAGCTTACTTTTTTACTTAATTTCTTATCCGCCGTTACAACCGTTTCGAGCTCTTGGCCTCCTGCAACAATTCTCGATACCGCTCATGGTCTAGTGCCGTCAGCTGGCAGTCGATTATCCTGTCCGTTCCACCAGACGTCAGGACAATGCCATCATTCCAACTCCGTTTGGGGCTATCACGCTATGTGGACGCCCTAAAAGGATAATACAGGCTGGGTCTTCTGGTGGCATTCTCATGACATGACCTGCCCACTGGACCCCGTAGAGTCTTATTCGCTACACGATAGTATTGGTATCCCTGTGACTTTTATTAGAAGTGGTTATGGACAATAGGTAGTAACCATTACCATTTCAATACCGTGTGACTGCCATGCTGTAGCTGCGTACTTCCCTGGAGCTGTATTACTGTCTGTGTAAAATCATGTTCCGCTATTGTGATATCATCTGAGAAGGTTTTGTTTAAAAACTGATTGCTAAATCAATTAATGCCGATTTGCTTTGTATTAACATTGTCCAAAAAGGCGCAACTCTTGTAAACTCATCAGTCAAACTGTTTGCAGGCAGAGTATGAGATGTCTTAAAAACCCTTGAACTGTTAAGAGAGTGAAATTTAACTACAAAAAAGTAGCTGTTACACATGAAGTGAGCTAAATTAGTTGACGAATTCAAAATTCACAACATTAACCCCGCTTTTTATCCAAATGTGATATACTTCAGGGCTCTTCTTCGCTTCACTTTTCCTGGGTAAAATGCACATTTCCAGTGCTAATGATGATGATTCTAACACTTAGCTGCCCAGCGGCTACGATGGACGGAGACGGCCCGCATTTGTAAGCTAACACGATCACATGTTAGAACATTTGTTTCAATTTTTCGCGCCCCCTGCTTTTGCTGATGTGAGGCTTGTTTCGTACGCTTTCGGCGAAAGACTTTTGCGCAAGAAAAAAAGAAAAACGCAAAACATTACCATTAAGCAACATTAAACTTCTTTACATTTGCTGCACGGTAAGGTTGGTATTGGGCCGTTATTATCGCTGTTTGTTGTGTTGGCAGAATTATTTGATTATGGGTATAATGCGCGATCAACACCACCAGCAGGGCAGGTTGAGGCGTAGAAACAAACACATAATGAGTCTAGGGACCAGGGACATTGCAAGGAGTGCAATCAGCTGAATTTAGGAGCTGTGGGCGATGAACCATTAGAGTGGGACGTTGATATCCACACACCACACTCCACCACCTTGCTTTGGTCAGACTGGGCAGCATCGAGCGCGAAAAGAAGGACACTCGGCTGGAAAGGGGATGATAATGAGCAGGAAGTTTGCTTGCATATCGGTGACAAGGCTTAAAATTATAATAAGCGGTTAGGTGGCACACAAAGTGACACCGGGTTCGCAAGTGTGATATCGTAACGCATCAGCATTAGGTATAATTTGTGCATTTGCACATTGAGCTGACGGGGTTCGTTCGATGATGGCTCATAATTCTTCACGATCGTTATGTACTGCCAGTTTGTTTCAGTTTATTAGAGTTTCAGAATTTATCATACTCAATTTGGATGTCCGCTGTAAAGGCGCCCGAGCGAGTGTTACAATATGTGTCACCATCAATCGGAACTTTAATGGTCCCGATCGGCTTTGCCGCAGCCATAAATGTCACGTTAAGCAAAATGGTCGAACATGAGCACGTTCACTGCCTCCGTTTTGTCACACGCGTATCCTTGACAACTGCCATTACATACGCCCAAAATCGTATGGAACACAGATTAGGATGCCGTACTCGTTTTGTCCGATTCCTTCCGACCCCGCAGAGTTAGAGACCGGAAAAAAATGGTGAGATGGGTTGGTTTTGATTGTTACTTCGCCATCAAAACATACCCTATTGATCCCTTTTTTTTGCCCTAACACCCCTGAAATGCTTTGTTTGCTGGCGCAGTACAGGACTCTGCCCGCCACAGCGACCATAGCTTCCCCGATATTGGAAGGGATTTTCAATTTTCTCTTCACCTTCAACGCAGTTCGGTGGATTTCCACTAATCACCTTCTGATGAAGACATTACGCTGGTTTTTCGCCGGTTGACAGCGGGCATCAACGACGTGATCAAGCAGTCATCCGTACCTCAAAATCCGACAACTTCATAATGGCAGGGTGTCAAACGGCTGTGTGTTCGGTGATGTGCCGCTCAAACTATCAGCTGGTTCCCTTTCTCGGTAAACCTCAGCTGATTTGTTTCAATAGAGCAATCACAATGGGCACGCCACACCACAGCAAGCTGCTCATTACCGATGTGTGAGGGTCGGAACCGGTAGCCGATATATCTATCTAACCATATTGTTGTGATATTTTGAGGTTCTGGCTGATGCTACTTTAATTGCTAGGATAAGGGAGTCGAGCGGATCGACTCGCCTCGCCCGTTGTCTTGCGAGTGCATCCAACCATCGCTAAGAACGGTCCTGAGTGGCTTTTGGGGCGGGCACGCAAAACCCGTGGTGCTTAAGGATCCGGAAACAGCAACATGGACCGAGAAATCGTTGTTTTGGTACGATCTCTGAAGGCTCACGATCGGTGCGTGTGTGTAGGGCGTAAAAGAAAGAACAAAATGTAGACAACATGATAGCATCCTTCCTGAACACCAAGATAATCTCGTAAAACGCATCGGACAAAGCTACCATTCCAAAAACCTCCCGACGTACGGCGGGAGTAATCATTGACTTAGGCATCCTTATACTGCTTCACGGTATCTTGATGCGCCAAGTTGGCGTACCCATCGAGTGTTGCTCTTCCATATTTATCCGTGGCTTAGCAACTTACCCAACTCCACGAGCGCTCATCGAACGGAGCAAAGGTATGGGGTCCACACAAGGGCGTTTCGCGTTTCGCCGGAATGCGTCTGCGAAGTTTATTTTGTAGCGCTATTGCATACTTGTCTATCATATGGCTCAAGTACACCGTGTCGGCACTTTTATCTACGCCAGTGTTCGCCCTCTGAAGAGTGCGTTCAGAAGCAACAGAAAACATGGTGTGATGGTTGAACGATAGGGAGCAAAAACGGCCGCCACTCCTAAAGTCTAACCGCAATCGGCTACTGGTTGATGCTTTCTTGAACACTAGAAGGGTTTAGCTGAACAAATGACTTCACTTTCGATGGAAACAATTCCACACTTGGTGGATGTTAGAATAAGAGTTGCAGTTCTAACACAACAAACTCGAAACTTCTGATGCAGCTGCAGCTGGCGAAGGTGTAAAAATTGTTGCTGATTACATCTCGCGCACATTGTGGCGTTTCGATCCCCCCGGTGTGATTGATTATCCGGCTGGGGCAAGATTTGCATCGTTAATGCACGTCGTTTCCACCGTCGGACAACCGCTGGGCTTAACGCGGCGGCAGATAGAGTAATTAAACACTCCATGAAAGTGTGCGATCATGCCGCCAACAGACAGAGGGTGCAATCCGGTGCAAGGAATGGTTTAAAAGCATTTTCCTCCCCCATGCACCTCCCCGCTTTTATTGGTGACTAATTTGATACGATCACTTTTCAACGCTCGCGGTGCGCAATAATTCTCGCCCAGCGAAGGTACTGGATCAGTATCGTACCGGGTGATGGGACCTAATTTGTAGACACTTTGTAACGGCACGAACGAAGTAAGTGCTTGTTGCTGCAACGTCCATTTATCATCGATCTGGACCCGGTGAAGTTCGTCCGTCCGTCCCTCGATCTGAGCTGTGGCTTAGCGAGCGAAAATGATGATGATGATGGATCCGATGGAGCTAAAGTTCTGATCCGTGTGGAGCGTGTAGGCCGGCAGGTACGACGAAATCTACGGAACGAATCCGTTGGTGCGTGAAGCCACTTCATGTGACGACATACTTGATGTCTCAATAGTGTACACATTAGAAGCTTCGTGCCGGTTCGGACGGCCAGTCAGGACCAATTTCGTAAGGGTGGAAACATTTGATAAGGGACAAATTTTGAGACCTCCCGAAAAAAGCGGATCAGTAACAGTGACTGTCAGGCTACTAGCTATTACCGGTGTAGCCGGTAGCTGCTTGGAGTATCGTTTATGTGCCGGGGGACAAGAAACAAAGTTAGCTGCTGGGACTAGTACTGTCGGCAGCGAGACTTCCCGTGATCCCGTGGCAAGGTTTGCGGTACTAATGGGATGACCGTGAGAGGCTTGGGCATTTGCAAAAAGAGATAGAATATCACGTCATTAACGATTAGCTGTGCGGAGAATGATTTCACATTCTCGGAATTAATCGGACCGGAGGCCATTCGATACCCCGGCTGGAGGGTTTTGCGATTTCGTCCGAGATTATTGATGGTGTGGATGCAGCTATTTAGAGGGCGAATTTTGTGGACAATCCAAGATTTATTTACTTATATGATTTATGAAACTAACAAACGGAATTGTGCTCGTTGACGCTTCATTCACTAGTGAGGGAATGTTTTTCTTTCGTGTCGTACGTCATCGATACTATGCCACCGATTGTATGTAGCGCAGCACCCTGCTGGTTTGGAAAGAATAGAAGCCACTCTACGGCAAAAAAAACGCCATATTACCGTATGGCGTACCCGCAGGGTGGATACACCGAAAAAAAAAGCCCCGTAATACAATATCGGTCGTGTGCGGTAAATTTTCTTTTGTCCAGTGAGGCGTAAAATATTCATTTAGTTTGATCGCCTTCGAGTAAGGACGTGTCCCCGGGGCGAGGTAAGTCACCGCGAGTGGCTTAAGCTCCGGGGAGGGAAGCGAAACGAGAAACACGGAGCCTTAAAACGCGCTCGACCACAAATTCGCTCGAACGGTTGGGGATAGAACGTTACGGCGTATCTGGCTGGTGTTTGGTCAAGGGGGCCGGCCACCAGGCACCGGGTTTGCAGCCCGATCGGTCCGATTTCTAATAAGGTTCTCGCGTATCATGTATCACACAGGCGAATCAATGTCGCATACGGTGCGGTTAGTTGCTGTCTGGTAGCAATGAATGCGGCTCCTTGAGCTAGTCGTTCCTCAGGAGAAACCGCCGGAACCCCGGGCTTTGGGGAATGGTGTCGCCTTAATTGGTTTGAAAAGTGACTTGATTGGGGAGAGTCGGATCGGTTACAAAGCCATGCGGGGCTCGGGTTTTTGCACACCAACCTGTTGAGGTTGACCAGGACTGAAGGACGATATGTACGTGTGTGTCTGATCTTGGCCCGGGCGCCCTTAATCATTTCGGTCCGGTGTACCGTTCGTATCGACATGACATGCAATGCGAGTTCGCGTACAGGCAGCAAATCAACAGATGCTACCGTCTGCAGATTATTCGCGGAGGTCTTCCATTTCCGTCGAGGGTTTGACAGATTTTGGAAGTGGTCGTCGTTTTTGGGAGGTAGTAATTTGATATCAGCGAAGGTTACATTTGGAGTAGCTGTGCTGCTGTTCATGTGGTTGTGTGGGATTGATAATATGAGTAGAACTATGTGAAGTCTGAAAGTTCTCAACTATCTGTACTCCAGCTTGAGCTAACCGAAAAACTATGCTCTCCGAATCGATTAAGACGAGTGATACAATCTTTTTTCAATCAGCTCAACTGCCTTGCGTATCGATAAACTCTCGTGCTCAAGTGTCGAATTCGTTTCGCTGCAAGCGGCTGGCGCCACCCATTCATGATAATGATGACAATGCAGTTCTTTGAGCAGCATTCACATCACTTCAGTACCGTTTGAGGACTTGCGTGAAGGAAATAGTTCAAACACACACACCATCGAACTGTTGAAGCGTACGCTGGTAGACACATTTATTTGTCACGCTAGACACAGCACAGTCGCGCAGTTAGGATCTGGGTTTCGGTGTGCGTCGATGAAGTATCGATCTGAAGGGTGTTGAACAATGGAAGCAATAACAATCACAAGATCGGCGGCATACGGTGCCAAGAAGTGTAGCCAAGAACAAATAAGGATGGTCGTTGAAATGAATACAAATATGTGCTTGCCGGAGAACAACAGAGCGGTTCAACTGGTACGACGATGTGCAGAACTGAATCGTGGAACGTGGTGGTCCACCGTGGTGGCGTGCCGGCGTATCGACTGAACACAGCTATAAGAGCATGCGAGAAGTACCAGAAGCAGCAGCCACCACGGTGACTAAGCAGCTTCAGCACATCGATTCGCTTTCCACATCCTTCGATTCGAACGCATGCTGCCCGCAGCGCGCGAAGCAGCCCGAAACGAGAAAGGGACGTTGGTTTGGTTCGGTGGCACTTGTGAATGCTGCCGAGAGGTTTTTGGGGGCTTAATCTTACCGTCTTACCGCAGAAGCTTAAGAAGACGGATTCGATCAATGCACAATGCTCACTGAAGTCCAACGAGGGGATAAGCGACGAACCTTCGGAGTGTGTTCTAGAGATAATTTAACAGGGTTGCAGAATGGAGGTTAACAAGATATTACGTCCTTTACGGTTGCTTGAAGATCTTGGTAAAGATTTTCTGGGTAGTTTTATGTTTCTATCACCCATAGATAGGCACTGTGGAGCAAAAATTTCTTCCACTGAAAAGTCGTGAAATAATGCAAATAATTCTCACTGACATGGATCTTGGCATCAGATCCGAGCGGTATTACAATCTCCACGCTCGTTCGCTTCGTTCGTGCACACCCAGCACGGAGGATTCTCCTGTCATATCAAACGTCCATTGGAGACGTATGGCAGCGCGTGACAAGATCGTATCGATCACCAAATTAACCAACATTGCTGCGCGGACTCAGACTCGGTGCGAGTGGTTCATCAGGATCAGGGGAAAAAAAAGAGGCAGGATGTGTCAAAATTTCAACAGGCATTTATAAATCATTAACGATACTTAACAAACACATCGGCGTAGATGGATTCATCATCTCGGTCTGGTGTGGCACGGGAACGATTCCTTCCTTCACCGTTCTGTACCGTTTTTTTTGAGTACGTTTTGACAGCCAGAATATAATGTTGGTTCACAGGCACACACACACACACAGAAGACAACAAAAAGTCACAGAAACTGGTTTCGTCGAGGGTGACGTGTGGAGTCGGTTGTTTGTCCACGGCCATTGTGTGCGCAGCCCAACGTCATGCGAGCTCGGCCCGCGATCGAGAGACATTCGCCGGACAGCGGAAGATAACCGATAACCGTGCTGCATATTAAGAGTATTCAAATTTGTTACTCGTGTCATCCAATTGCTGATGAGGTGGATGATGATGAATAATAAAGATATATCTCATTTCTAACCTTCCCAGGGACGGGCTAGATTTGGGTCCTCCTCCATTCACCCCTGCACCAAAACGGCAGGTGATCCGAATGATCTTGACAGCCAATCAATTATTGGCGCGAGCTACAACAAGTAAGAGCTGTGAATCTGGAATATTTGGCGCCTCAACCTTATGCGTGTGTGTGTTTTCTAAACAGTTCCACGGTTGATCGCGTTCCTTAGCATACGTTCCAGAAAACGTGTCCAGGAAGAAAACAAACAGTCCACAAGACAGATCGATTCGGTTCCTCGGATGAGTGTGTGACGATCGGCAGGAAATGTGGTGGTGGGATTTGTGAGCTAATCCGCTAGAAGCATTTCTGCGCCTCTAGATTATTGGGTCGCCACGCCGTATGGGGTGGACGGAAATCTTGTTAATCAAATCTCACATATTGGACGCGAGGCTAGCTGAAGCGGACGCAATCATGTTTTCCCCCGACGTCTCGACAAATTGAGCGATCGTTCTGAACGTTCGTCCGGGACGATGCATACACGTTGCCGGGCTCGTGTGTCTCCTGATACCTTCGATGGAGATGCGCCTATTGGGATTGGGCGCTTTCCAGGTCAGACTTCGTTCGTTCTGACATTTCTTCCAGCACTCACGGGTGCCTTTCTTTCTGCCGGGGGATGTTGGGGGGGTGGGGAAGAAAATCATTCATCAATCATTGACTTATGATACATGTTTATGATAATGCCTTGCAGACGAAGCACGTGAAGGGAGAATGGATACCTGGGAGCCCGTCGTCATAGTATCTGAGAAGTCTTGAGAGCTGCAGAGGGAACAGAGGGATTTTTTTTACTTTGCGTCAGTTAGGAGTTGGATGGATAGAGAGAGAGAGAGAGAGAGAAAACAGGCATTTGCTTGGATTACCTTGTAGATTTGTGTCCTCATGTGTCCGAAGCGTGTACCGATCGCCCACCGTTACCACCGGACTGCGAGCGATGGGAAGCGATGGTTGTGAAGATGGAAATTAACAAACAACTTTATTATTATGAAGAAACGATTAAATAGAATGAGGTGTACATCTTTGTCCGTCTGCTTCACTCTCGATTCAATCACAACACTGACGCCCAGCTAGCCCATGCATTCCCGTGTGTGTGTGTGTAGACTTCCGAGGCAATGGCAGTGGAACTATTTCCATGCCGGAATGTGTGGAGAAAGAAGAAAAGTGTTTTAGAGTGCTCAAGCAACGGTAGCTCGGTTGGCTATTTTCCCTAAATGCTCTCGCTGTACCTTACCAAGACGTAGCCCCCGGCCCGGTCAGGCATCATTCTCCGGGGGGGGGGTTTTTTGTTGTTCGTTCAGAGAAGAGGATTCCTTCCCTTACTGGCCCCGATGTATTTACTGCAGTGCAGTTTTGTGCACGACGATAATGACGACGAATCTCAAATGGACCGGGACGCCTACCCTCCATAGGTGAGCAATGGGCAAGTACAACGTCAGAAACAGGCAACCCCACCGGTATGTCCAGCCAACCCGAGCCAGTCGACGAAAGTGGAACCGCACAAACAGATGCAAACAAATATCAAACAAAACCAACCAGCCGTCCCACTTGAGCGCGAGGCAATGATGGAAGTTCTGGAAATGATCCATGACGACAACGAGCGACGTCTTTCAGCGAGCGTGAAGTCGTTGAAGTCATCAACGGGACGTGTTGGCTGGAAGGCTGGAAAGGCTGCTGTGCTGCCCCCATTATTACAGTAATTTGTCTCTAAGCTTCGAGGCAAGCATTCGAGGCTTTGTGGGGTGCTGTCGACTGTCTTCCTTCCTTCGCTTCGGCCCGGATGTCGAACCGGCCCGGGTCGGGGGTCCAGAGTCATGGACTCGACGAACTTTTGCGCGTAGCGGCGCATTCCCATATCGTTCGCGGGTATGCTGAGCTGGCCGCGGGCGTATGCGTGGATATGTGTCTAAAATTACATTAATGTGACGGGTAGATTACGATCTTGACAAATGAAGATTTTTACACCGCTGATGGACTGAGAAAATGGTATGAACCAGGGGGTGCGGGAACGGGCGGTACGGTCCGGTATACCTGTCATTTTCGAGCACTAGAAGCATTGGAGATGCTGGTGCTACCGCTCTTCTTGGGGCTCTGAGCAAACATGGCGATGAACCGCGAGGTCATGTAGTGGCCGTCGGATGAGTATGAGCTTCGGTGTTCAGATTTGGTGAGCATTCGTTGATAGTGTGTTAATGTGTTAATTGTTCTTGCGAGTTGGTCTGAAACCTATTGCATAGGGACATATACTCAGAATATTGTATATGGAACCGATAATTCAAAGAACCCAAAAATATATTCCCACGACTGCAGTATTGCAACCGTGTAGCGTTTCTCTCGGCTCGGAACGGAAGAACTAAATCTTGAAGTGGATCGCTAAATGGCCACTAAACACCACAATGGAAAAGTATCCAAACAAATTTTTCGTTCCCCGGCCTTCAATTTTCCTACCCCGAAGGGGGTTTAAGTAAAACTTAACTCTAATTGATTAGGGCACTCGAGCAACATTTGTCAAGCAGCCGCCGTCAAGCGTACTTGACGCTTGCTGACGGTGCGGGTTTCCTTTAATTTAGGTGTTTTGTCCACCAGCGTAGCGCTATGGCTTCAAAACTGGTGGTGTGACGATGGATGGTTGGCGTTGGCAGATTTCGATCGTCTGCATCGTTTTAACCCCCCCCCCCCCCCCCCCCCCGAACGGAGCGAGCTAAAAAAGGGTTTAGGGGAAAATATTTTGCCTTCTTCAGCGCGCGTAAAAAGCGTTGCATTCAAGTGCACCAGGATGAAGGATACGGTCAAGATGTCTACCCTAACAGGCGTTCATTTGCATTCGGGATGCGATAATGAAGGAAGAAGGGTTGATGGTGCTTCGGGTGAGAAAGCGGTACGGGAATGTACCGCTCTTTTGTTGTTTTACTTTAAACAGAGCTCTGCTTCCCAGGATGTGTGGTTTCGTGGTGGTTGGTCTAGCATCACAATAAGCATCATAAGAGGTACTTCGGGAGTAGCAAGCAATCGATTTTAGTAACAATTTCATTTGACAATGACTCTTCTCCAGGGCCTGCTTTTGAGGCTTGCAGCGTGCAAGAATTGAGTCCTGAGACCCCAAGGGAATTCTCAAGAAAAGTTGAAGTTCGCATGGGAAAACTTTACTCTCCCATCAATTCTGCATCTTAAGAGTCTTGCTACAATAATTCTAGCAGCTTTTGTCGTGGCATAAATATTTGACGAAAGCCGTAAAGTTAAGTCCATTGTTGTTCCTACCAAACGCTCTATCACGAACGTTTTAACAGTTGCAGGTAAACATCGAAGAATTGAGTCGTCATTGATCGCAAAACTCACCGGCCCTATCAGTTCTGTCACCAATCACCACAGCCCAGAGCCTTCTCCAGTGTCTCGCTTGTTATGACAAGCGTATTTTTATTTGAGCATACAATTTGACTGACTCCTTAGCGAACCCGGACGGCTCGACTCTCGAGCCAAGCGCCCCTGGTTCCGGTTTCCGTGCGGATGTTTTTTTTTGTTGTTTTCGTTTCCCATTTTCTCTCCAGTGCTTTTTTGGTGAAACGATGCACAAACTGTTTGCTTTGCATCAGGCAACACCAACAGAGGGAAACAGTTCGAGCCACCGTTGTACGGCAATGCATTCACCGTTGTCTTACATGGGCTGGGTTAGGGAAAATTTTTACTTTGCTCACCCCAATGCCTAGTACTTTCGTTAGGAAAAGCGTCGACGTCTTGTTTTTTCGTTGCCTCACTCCGTTGTTCTAGCCGTTGTTTGGGCCTCGCTCTCTTGGGTGGGCATTATAAGCGAAAAAATAAATAAACAAATGAACTCACAAATTTGTTACAATTGAATTAGAGGAGTTGTTTGCTTCGTCTTCTTATGCTTGGCGGTAAGGAGGCCAACCCGGTCACGGTCCAGAAGCGTTCGATCGCTTGATAAGGGATCGCGCTCAAGACGCTGATGACGCGTTGATGTTACAGGGCGTGAAAATGGGTAGCAAACGGGGAGAGTAGCTTTTTCTGACGTGATGACGTTTTAGATTTTCCACTGGCTGAGTTTTTGTTGCTTCAAGAGGGAAGTCGTCACGAAATGGGAAACTGCTAGCGCGACAGCTGATCGATAGCTGGTGGAGGTTTGTAAGTGTGGTTTGTTGTTTTATCTTGGCGCGACTTGGCGGTCCTGCGATGGATTGCAATTATGGCGCAGTATCTGTCTTCGATCGACAGATGCACATCAGTGCCCTTGAAGGTGTGGGGGGTGTTTTTTTTCTTCTGTGCCTTCAATATTGTTTTACGTCTTGCGTGTGCATGCGTGTGGTACTCGTGCGGTAGGTAGGAAGACCTGAAGACCGTTCGGAAGCCGTCAGTCGATCGCCTGCGTCACATGTGGAGCACATGTGGCGGCGTTAGGTGAAAATGGAGCCAAATGGATCTCCCAGAATCTTGAGGAACCGTTAGGATCTCTCAGGATTCTGGCGAAAGGGTTTCGTCTTCTTGGAAGCTGGCATCGACAGCTGGTGTTGTTTCTCGATCAAGGCACTTCGTTCCGTACCGTTCACTTGATAAAAGGCGACGTCTCATAAATCACATCACTCGAGCCTACTCCCAGCGTGAAGTGAAGAAGCGTACTTCAAGGTGGCTCGATTAGCGGACCGTTTTGTGTGTGTGTGTTTTTGTTGCTCACGTCCAGCTTAAATAACACGTTACACCGTCGGTCGGTAACGTGATACATTAGATAAATGACACGTTCCCCAGGCCCGAAGACAAATTTGTGGCCACCGGTAATTTATGGTTAATAACGCGTGCATTTCATCCCATTCGATGCCTCAAACCAGAGCTGGGATTGGCCGGCATTTCGTATTAGATGATACTATACCGGGCATGTTGTTGAGGTGGAGAGCTTTAAAGTCCGCTTCGACAGCTGGCATCGAAACACACCATGTGACAAGCACCAGGTAACGTTGATAAATATGCCCCGTAACGAGTCACCACCAACATAACGGATCCATGAGGAATGATCTGTGTCCTGTTTCGCGTTATACATGCTCAATTTGCTACGTTTCGTTGCACACGGAGATATGTTTTTGTTTAGACGGCGGTGGTGGTTTAATATTCGTCTCATTTAACCACATAGCATTACGCCTAATTAAACGAGACAATGTCTTTGTAAATCATACCTGAGCTCAGTTCTTTTGTTGGAGTAGAACTATCAGAATGGGCGATGTCGTTATCGCGTAATTAGAGGGCAGAGTGAACTGAAATGAAGACTACTGTTTTGTGTGCAATGAGATGGCATAAGGGTTGTCCAGTGGCGGATCAAGACCCTTGGAGGGCAGTTAGAGACGCCGAACATGTCAAATCTGCTGGCTTAACCAGTGTCGGAGACCAAGTAAAAATATTGTATGGAGTTCGAGGTCCTCTAGATGGCTCCCACGACCTAACAACCTTGGGGTCCTTGGAAAGCTCGGAGTTCCTTGGAAGCACGTGGTCCAGAATATAGCAAACCTTAACAAACCTTAATGCTTTAAGAAGAAATCATTTTATTTAAAAAAAAATCTGCTCAAAATGCTCTATCTTTCCAACATTTTGCATGTATTTGTACTGCAATAACTTGGCATTTGAAAACTGGCCACACAATCGGCCCGCCATTTATCAGCCGATTGTGCGCTTAATTAGTTGTAATTTGTAAACGTTCGGCAACACAGGGCGTGATTAATGTTAGCAATCATGCCCGCATGCAAGGGGTTTGCATCTCGTACGGAACCGGGCTGGTGATGAGTTTCGCTCGATTACAGTGTTTCGATCCGTTTTTTGATTGACGAGAGACGGAAGCAGCAGCAGCAGCAGTTGGTGGTATGGCGAGAGATGAATTTTATAAATGATATCATTTACCCATTTACCAGTTGCCAGGACCAGGCAACAATTCGTGCTGTTGCTGTCGTCCTTTTGTTTATAAACCATTTGCTTCCCATCGGTGTACCGTTGGGTCACGTGTTTTCTCCAGTGCAAGAGAAACAGCAATCAACACTTCCATCATCGTCCGGCACATGATGGAACGGCCAGCACAAGGTGTCAGATGAGCCAGGGCCAGGGGAAAACTTGCAACACATTAGAGCGACCACTTGTCCGACCACCGTTTTGTGATTCCGTCGAGAATAATATACAAAATAATAAACTTACATCGCGTACATTGATTGTGGACAGATCGCGTGAAAACGAAAACACATGGCGCAACGTTCAACATGCTTCCCCGGACGCAAGCCTGTCAGTGCGACCAGTGTGCGCGATAAGTTTGACGGCGGCATTCGGCGTGTGGTGTAACCGCAGGTTTAATTCGAACCATTCGGGCACACGCTATTGCTTCATTAATCATTCGTGCCGTGGTACCGACCGTTGTTGGTCCGGTGTAATCGGCAGCAGTGGTCCGGATGCTACTTCAATGGCATAACCACGATTGATACCCTAACACACAGGTAAGTGTTGTCCTTCTCCACAAACACCGCAGTTTGAAGGATACCGGTTGAAGTGTTTGTTTGGTTTGAATTATTTATCGCTGAATGTGGTTCCGAAACCGCGGAATGTTTTTACTGAATGGAAGGTAAAATATGGGCAAAAAAATGCTTCCAACAGGTTAAAATAAGTTTAGAATATGGGGAAAATGATTTTTCCGTTTCAAATGTGACTGTTCATCGGGTATAAAGCTTGAAAGCATTTTTATTGATATCGTCCGAATGCCATATTATTATTATCTGAATGAGATTTGATGCCTTTAAGATGCTAGTTTAATAGAGGATGGCCAGAGATGAAGTCCAGAGGATGTCACCAGTATGATTGATACGCCTTATCCTTCAAACAAACTTGCTTCACTAGGAATCTTACCTTCTAAGGTTCGAAGGCTGTCTTTTGAATACTACATCTTGGCTTCTTCTACCTAACGGCCTCATCTTGCAAGCCTCATCTACCAAGAGACCTCGTAGTCCAAGAAGCCTCGTCACCCATGTTTCATCTCCAAACAATCGAAGATACCTCGGAGTTTCATTTACCAAGAGACCTCGTCGACGAAGATCTCGCACCTAGAGTACTTGTCGTCGAAAAAGCTTGTTTGTGTTAAAACTTTCAAGAGTCCTGCCCAAAGGTATTCCTGTAGTAGGCTCTCTCAAACCTACAGTCGTCATATTTATCCAGTCCTGCGAAGTGTAAGATCGGAGCAAGAATAGTTACAAACAGATATCCCTATGAGACCTATCAGAATTGATTATAGCAAAATGATCAAAACAGGAGATGAAATGCTTCAATGCTGTGAACTAAAACCTACTTTGCTCATTTCTTATTCAAACTTCAGCTTCAGCCACAGAATATGATTATCCGTATGTCTCGTTACATTGTTAACGATTCAGTTTTAGCGATGTTTAGACAATATAATTAGCTCTCTGATCAGTTTGAAAAGTAGTTGAAAATGTAACCTCAAAGACTCATGTCACTTCAAACTTAAATTACTTGTCACGCCGTTAGTGTGACAATTGCCACGAGCCGTATGTTGCAACAAGCATTCTCTACGGTGATCATTAAAATCAGCTATTTTGCTTGCAAGTTACCGAGCCGTAGCTTAATTCTTTAAAGCCAAGAAATGCTTGCGACCCTTTCCATAGGATCACCACCGTTCGCGTTTGGGACCAGGTTAGTGCAATTGAATGATGCAGCAACTTTGACGACAACACCGCAACATACAACTGTGTGCCCAGAGTGACGATGAGTGCATCGTGGACTTCATGACGGACGAATGGAGGCTTTAAGCTTGGAAGTAGCACACAATGGTCGTTAAACACACCGGTCGGGTGGGGTGGCTGGGGGAGCGAGAACTTTTTTTCAGCACCAGCCATCCACACCAACACAGGATCGTGTCCACACTGTGCGGGTTAGCAGACATTGCAGACGGCCACTCGGGCCATGCCTGCTCACCAACCGCGCGATCCGGTGTCTGGCGTTGATTCATTAATTGCTAATGGGAATGCATTTTGATAATGCATCACATGACAAAGAGCGTTGTAAGCGAATAATCATGCAGCGGTGCGGGCGCGGTCGCTGAATGTTGTGGATCAATACACGGGGCATATGTACACGGACCCGTGGTGAGTTATATACACGATTGACTCGCTGCTGGTGGGTTCCGAGTGAAATGGGGCCCGAAACGACAGCGGCTGCAGCGTTTGGTGAGCTGAGGTGAGCTGTTTTTCGTCCACAGTGAGACCACGTCCCGGATATGGGGGCCTGTGTGCTCCACAGAAGCTCAAAATGGGGAAGCAAAACTGTCAGTCATACACGGTGAACGAGCGGGCACCAGGTTGCCATGGTCCCGGTGCCAGTGGCCGAAGTGCAGCACAATTTGCTAACTGAAGTTGCGCCCGTGTTGAGTGGTCGTTGTACGGGTCCAAAATGTAGGAAGTGCTGCATTAGTATGATTATGTGATAATTGAAGGCAGTATTATAGGATTTATCATTTATGAATTCGCATCAACCCATCTCGCTTGTTGGTTTTTGTGGCCATCGTGAGGATGATGATGATGTTGATGGAGGTGATGAGCAGCATGATGTACCCAGGTCTCTTTAGACCATCATCGTTCAGGTGTGGTGTGAGCTTCTGCAGGCAAGAAAAAAGAAACGACAAGCCACAGAGTTTTTTTGTGCGGTTTATGGCAATGAATTGGCAGGTTTGTTGGCACACACACACACATTGGCACAATTCTGACCGAGAATGGTGTTTTCTTGGTGGGAAGTGTGTGGTAAAAATTATAGCCTTTTCTCATTCTTTTCCTTCCGCTGTGCCGAATGAAAGCAGTTGGAGTTCATTTTGTACAATATTTGGCATAATTAATTTTACATTTCACTCTAACCGCACGAGACGATGATGATCCGCGCGGTCTGTGTCTGTGTGTGTGTGTGCGGCTGGCGATATTACACCGACCTTCATGCGCTCGCACACAAAACACATTAGTATTCATTTCAGTCGCCTGTAAGCTGTCGATCTTTTACCTTAATGACAGCGCTGGTCATAACCCCTAAAGGGATGACGAGGGTGAAAAGAGTTGCACGTGCCGTCTTGTGAGTATGGCCGTGTGAGTCCAACAGCGCAGTACAGTTGTAGCTACGGGGGCACCATTTGCACATTTGGTTATGGTTTGCTAGAAGTATGGCGCAATCAGCTTGCAACCAGGTGAACCAGCGGTACCTTGGGGACACTGGCGTGTAGCAGCGGGACTGAAAGAAACTGCTAATGCATTTTTATCTTTTCGCTACCGGATCAACGGTGACTGCACTGCACTGCTCTTGCAAAGTGCACCATTTTTTGTGTGTGTGTGTGTGTGGGACATCCCCCAGGGGCGGTAGACAATTATTACAAGTTGACCGGAATCGTTGGGTAATGGAAGTACATGAGTGTAATGGTTGTAATGGTGAATGGTCGAACAAGAGACAAGCGACAGGTGGCAGCTGCAGGACGCTACAAAATGGTGTCATTTGGGCTAAAGCTACGGGGAATTGAAAATAGTTACGCTCCGGAATAATGTAAGTTACTTGGAATTTTGGATTAAAATATTATTTTTCCTTCTCTCTATTTCTTCACAGGTACGTAAAACGTGATTTTGTGGCCGAACGGAAGCATCAGCCAGATCGATTGCTTACCACTAGGTATCGATTTTAAGCGTCTCCGTAAACGGGCACGATATCACGGACGTGACATCCTGTTGCTCTTGGGCAGGCAAGTTTTACGATTATTGCAGAGCCCCGAGAATATTTATTGAAGGAGTTTATGGGTATAAAGGAAGGATCGAATCAAAGGTTGCGATTACTTTACGGGTAGTTTATCGATGGGTTTTGTGATGGCGGTATGGGTTCAAAGTTAAGGAGCGAGAGTACTGATTGGATGATTATGCCGAAGCGGACAGCAAATAAAGTTATATTGCAGTTTCAGTGGCAAAACTTTAAAGTTCGCAGTTGATTCAAAAGGACCAAAGAATGCAGTTCACTATTGAAGACTACCTTTATGGTAGGATATGATTATGCCAATCGGAAGCTCTAAAGAACTGTTCGGTTATTAGTATATTGCACCGCTACTTGGCTTAAATCTGATTGTTTGACACGTATTTCAGAATAATGTCATGCTTTATATTTACATGCTTCTTCACAAGTCTTCCGAAGTTATTGTCAATGTTATAATAGTTTGCCCAAAAGCAGAACTGATTTTCCAGCTAAGGGTTTTTATCAAGTCCAGGAACCCGGAAATGGTAGTCCAAAATCTTTTGAGGATTTATTGACAGGATAGTATGAATTCAGCTTAAATGTTGGACTTATTATGTGTACTACAGAGACTATGAAGTTAACGCTCTACTCACGTCTAGGCATTATGGAAGTTGATTGGTTTAGAGAGACTTCAACTTTCTGTATAGATTCTTGAGAAGTATATTCTTATTAAGAGATGTTGAGTCTTTTTAACTTAACCGTCTCGTCTAGACTTATCCGCGTTCCAAATCATATTCAATTTAATATCTAATATCTTATATTCTTTCAAATATTTTATCCAACTCAAACTTTTACTGGAATGATATGATTGACGCTACGTAGCAAGAGCTGTTATAATAACTTCATAATGATGGTTGAATCCATCAACCCTTACATAAAAAACTTATCTGAATCTTGTTACTTGACCACTGAAGTCGTGAGGAACAGATTAGTTTAGGCTTTTACTGAGCAACGTGTCAATGCTGTTTGAATATCGGTGTGGTCCTGCCCAACCTGGTACACGCAACAACACTAGCGAGAGAACCAGTTTAGAAAGATTATTAGAATTTATTGTGATAGTGGAATTATATTCTCTTCAACTACGAAGTATACTTTTCCCTGAAGACCATTAACCCACCAGGTGTTTTAAAACCTCAACATTTTTCCTTTTCATTTATTAATTTAATACCTGTCGACTTATGATCAACGTGCCTCCGGTCCGGGACGGGATCTGGAAGCGGTTTCAAATCCGAGCGTCTCAGATTTCCGATTGAATACACCTACCTATCGCGTCGGTGGTGTGAGCCGCGCTGGATGCTAAAGTGCTAAAAGACAACTAAACCTAACGCCGAAGGTGTGGGCTAGGTTTGAAGCGTAATCTCGCTGAGCAGTGGATGTGTGAAAAAGTAAGATTTGCTTATCAATTTCTCAGAAAAAGCTTGTCCCAAATCAGCGCAGTTGGTGGTCGACGAGACATTCTGTGGTTCAAAAAAATCTAAACCATCGACAACTCCACACGTAATAAGTGTCTACAGCTGGCAGATACAGTAATCTGCGCGCATTAAGACGTTGGTGTTTAAAAATTAAAATCAATCCGCTCACGGATGGAAGCAGATGAAGCGCACATTAGGGAAAGAAAAAGGATAGGGGCGACTTTCGGGGCTTATCGAGGCGTTGCGCGAGTGAGTCAGACGGCATGGTGTAGACTTTTGAGACCACGGAAGCACGGGAAGCCAAATGGTCTCAGGATATTAGCGCCAGATTAGACCGGGGGGGGGAACGCACATAAAAGTAGCGAACCTTAGCTTTTGGGTTGATGGGATTTAATATTTTTTCGTTCCCCCCCGTTTGAAAAAGGCCAGTTGATGATGCGTCTCAAGTCTCAAGAGAGGTAAGAAACACGGAAGAACAGCGTGTGTATGTATGATGTACTAGGGAACGTAGGTCGGTGGTCTATAATGTAGTTTTTGGTCGAGGTTTGGGGAGGTTTAAAACTGTACCGAACACGGCTATCCGCTTCTGGACGGCATTTGCGATAGTAGACGTGGTCTACGGAACGGTGAAATTCGAACCTTTTTTCGAGACATTCGAACGGTTGGACTTCAGCTTTCGGCTGAAACCAGAACCAACAGCAGGGTAAGGGCAACCTCCAGCATGCTCAGCTTCTGCTTCGTGCTACCGTTAGCTCCGAGCGAATGATTATGCTTTTAGCGTCAGCCCATCGATGATGGCATGATGGCTTCAATGGAGCATACCGTATCTAGCCGTGGTGGCAAAGTTCTTGGCCATATGCGTACGATGGTAGCTCGCTCGTTAGAAATCCGCGGTAGGCCAGGGAAATGTACACCGCGCCAAAGGTTATTCAGGTAATTTAGAGCGTGAAGGGGTGGCGTGGATCATGTTTCAAGTATTTGCCAGATTTAGCTAGAGTTATCGGTCGGATGGTTTTTTGGTCTGGCCGGTTACTTGATCTTCCCGGGGGGATCTGCTGCCGACCCTTCGTGATGCGGGCTGCTAATGCTGACTGTATTCAGCCCAACTACTGCAGCTTGAAACCCCGTCAGAGAGAGTCGTGTGATAGGGAGATATTACACAATAATCTGTTAATATCGTTACACCGCGGTGGCCGGGTGTGTTTGACAGCTTTGAGGAAAGGAACACATTAAACAGTGTTAGTGGTTGTGGTGCGTGTGAAGCTGAGCTATTGATGAACCTTTTCAGCACAAAGTTGATGTTCATTAATGGATTACGCGTCAACAACGCCGGTAAGAGGCGGTAGCAAAATGCATCTGCAATGTCCGGAGAGTTCCCAGATGGGAGATTGAACTTGAATGTGGCGCGAATTTGAGTTCTAGCCACCTTCTAATAGCTACGGAGTACGGTACGGAGAGATCATGTACATCAAAATCAACATAATCAAAAGGCATAATGGTTAGTGTTCCGCACATTGTTTCAACCGTAGCATGACACCCTCGTATCATTTGCCTTCGCTGGGCAGGACAGACACGGCACGCTAATAGCCGAGTATCTCCTGGGCACTGCCGGTGCGTTTGGTTGAGGCAAACTCAACCCTGTCATTAGCGAATCTCGAAACTCGTAACTCCCCAGCCTAATCAGCTGAGGTACCGACGCTTACCTAGGATTCTGCTAGGAGGGTTTTCGCTAATGTCATGGCGATTGACATTCGACCTGCTCCCGACCGGCGACCGTGGTCTAGCTGGGTTGAGATATCTTTACCGACCGACCGGGCGGAACAAATTGCGTTCAAATTACTCGTAAATGATTCTTCCTTTTTTTTGTAGACTTGGACTGGCTAATGTTACCCCTTTTTCTTTGCTGTGCCAGCTCTACTGAGATACGGGGTAGATTGCCTACTCCACGTTCAGAATTGAACAATCCTTTAGTTGGAGATGATTGGATGCTATAGCTTTGTGCGCTCGTTTCACAATGCGAGACGCTGCATCGAAGCGATGGGTGAGTTGAAGTTGATTTCTTTTAAGGCAAATAATTTTAAATTGGACCCAGCCCAACAGCGCCGGCAACACGTGTCCTACATGTAGATCAGCTTCCTGCTGACGTCTTACCCACCGTGCTCAAACGCCAAGACGCTGTAGTACTTTTATCAATCAATCGCTAATCCCTCGCCTTCAACCCCGACGACTGGATCAGTAACTTGACTTCCGGGAGTGTTCCCGAAACTCTTTCAGACTGATAGGAAAGAATCAACGAGAAGGTGTAATGTTTGCTTTGCCATTTAAATCAGCAACTCAGCAACACAATCTGCCGCACGTTCGGTTCTGCTTCTGGAGTTTTATCAAGTATACCAAGGGCGTAAATCCTTCTTCACCCTCTGGGCGAGGCTGCTGTCGTACCGTTTTGTTTTGCGTGTTGCTTACCGGGATCGGATTTTTTTCTCCCCTCCATCGTGCTCAGCTCAGCTCAGCGAGGGTACGTGAACGTGTCGGTAAGGAGTAATGATTAGGCGATCCGTTTGTGATAAGAACAGTCGTCGAAAGAGAAAGGGATCCCGTCATTCGTTCTTTTGGCAGGAGAAGCTATCCTTACGGACGCGCACCGGCGCGGGACAGAGATTATGTTTGAAAAACACTTTTCACGGGTGGCATAACTGGGTTACGGTCGGAGTTGAAAGGCGAATTGAATACGCACCGAGCGTTCGTGATGGATTCCCCCAGGGATGCGGCGTCAAAGGGGTGGGGGACCCGATGGGTAAACACATCGCTGCTCAATTTGGACCGAGTCACCCTTGCCGTGCTGACGAACCGATGGGCACACCAAAGAAAAGGCATGTAATTTGAATTGCTACAATGTCAACAATTTAAATTCGATAGTCGACGGTGTGTCTCTGGCTTGCGCTCCGACCGTCCGGACATAGTTCGAATGGGAAGTCGTGCGATGTTAGGGGCGTCCGGGTTGTAGTGGTGGGCCGTAATTTGTCTAAATCATTATCCTTTTTCGCTTCGGTCTCGGTGGGACGGGTGGACGCGACGTTTTCGTTGATGAACCGGCGATTTTTAAGCGATTCACAGCGGAACGGTTCGGCGGAATGGAACTGGAATGGTTCTGTCACTCTGTTTGCATTACATTTTCCATTTACGCGCTTTTCACGCGTTGGTTTTTGGCAGTTCGTTGTGGAGATTCCGAGAAATTGTACCACAAGCGCGAATGAAGTTCCATCAGTCGTCCGATGGCATGTGGGGAGTTAGGAAATAGCGCTGAAGGTGACGATTGAAGTACATAGAGCTTAGACATAAGAGAGAGAGCTTAAATTGTGTTATAAATTCCTGAAGTCTTAGTTGACTTCTATCAATAGTCTATTGGAGAGTACATTCTGAAGTTGAAGAAATCTACTTCGGGAACAGGATCTCAATTTTCTTTGATAGTCGCACCACTAATTCTGTATCCGCCATCATTCTTTTCTGACACTGCCAATGCTTCATTCCCGCTGCGATCTCACGCTCCTCGGCAATGGTGCTGACAGCGACCAGCACTGTTCTGGGTGCGATCGCATTTAGCAGCTTTAGTAAATTGCTGGGAAAACACAATTCCGCCCATAATCGCGGAAGAACAAAGGTGACAAAACGCGCGAACTCAGCATGGTGCTGCTGCTGCTCTGTCTGTGCTGCAGCGTGATGAAAGGTTCGGGAAAACAGTCATTTTCCCTCCTCACCGTTACGGATGCTACGGAAGCTGGAAGGAAAATTCCTGTACGCGCATCGCGACATCGCACTGGTGTGAACATTTCTTTCTCGCCGTGTGCGTGTTTTTGTTGAACGCGTTTCCAAGACACCTTTCCGAGAAGGAGGACGCACCAAAAGCAGGTTACCGATGATGTGGTGCGAAAAAGTTGGTGTAATAAAAACAATATGCCCCCTGCCGTCAGTGTTGCTTTTGATGCCTTTGATGCCTTCGCACACTGTTTGTCTGCAGGTGGACAAAGTAGCTACAAATTGGCCCCCGGAGCCCGTTACCGGTCGTACCGGAACTAGAGCCGCGAAGAACGGGAAACAGGCTTTCAGCTAACCCGCCGGGGGGTAAGAAAGAGATCAATGAAGCAACTGTCAGCAACATAATAACCCAGGCGCTGGTGATGGAATGTCTGGGCTGGAGATTGGTGTCGCTGCTTCAAACGGTCTGCGGACGGATCGGAAGAAATGATTAGTGTTTCTAATGAAGTACTGACGATGGGTTGTCGATCTAGGGAAGCTCTCCCTATGATAGCTGAGGGGTTGACAGCTATTGCCAGTCAATACGGTAGAGTGTTTGATTGCTGTGTTCTTCACTGATATCGGGAATCTACTGTTATTCTTGGTAGGAAGTGCTTGTAAAAAGATTTCAAACTTCAGAAGAAAATCGCTTGAGGACTAACTCCAAATCTTGACCAAATCTAGCCGCTTAGTTCTACTCTAAGGAAGATGTTTTAGCTACTTGATTGCTACCGACACAGCAAACGAGCCGAAAGAACCGAAAGGAACATAAATCATTTCATAAAACGCCTTCCACCGAACCGGCACCATAGTTTGTCAGCCCCTGTCCGGCAGGTAGGAAGCCGCCGAACGTTTCCAATCGGTTATGCATAAATCACTTTTTTATGTTGCCTGTATGCCTGAAGCTGGACGCATCAGGACGCTGCAGGAATGTCACAGCATATTGGCAACGACCGGGGAGGCTCGAGACGCCAACTCGGGAAAGGTCGTTACAGTGTTCGCGTGCGACCTTACGACACTGCATGGGATCGCTGTTCGGCGGACAACAAAATTGATGACCCGGGCGGGAGAGCTAAGAACGTTCCGGTCGTCCAAAATGCATTCTCCCTTCTGGGCTTTTTTTTTGTTGCTCGGATCCGTGCCGCTCACCTACATTGTTGTGCGAGATGATGTCAAGCCGGTCACGCGCAGAACCCATCGGGTAGGGCGGTATGGCAAGAAAACTAATAAACGTCCACCTTCAGCTAAACTTCCAGCAATCAATGCAACGTTCGCGCTCGGTACGACATTCTTCTGCAGCACGACCATCCTCATCATCGTTGGCGCAGTTTGTCTTGCGTTAAAATGTTGCCACTCGGCGGCATTGACACTGTTTGGGGACCTCAGCTGGATTGATTGATGCTTTGTTGTCATCTGGACGGAGTGTGTATGGGTACGGTAGCTGACATTCCGCGAACCACGCTTGACATATGTCTAATCACACCGACAAACTACATGCACATGCACTGCCGGTTGCCCGATCGTTATCGCGGCCTGATCGCGTATCTGGATGGGATGGATGAATACTAGTTTTTTACTTTGGTTCTGGAAAATGGGAGGTTTCTGTGTTTTGTTGTTGTATTGCGTGGAATTGCGTGAAGACATGGTGCGTTCCATTAAGATGTCAATCGCAGGAGATGCAGTCCAATGCAGGACTTTGGTTAGCGTGGTGATTGATAAGAGTAACAATGTTAAGTGAATGCGATGGCGAGTTACATTTTGGGAGTTCAGAATATGTAAGTAAGCAATCGAATGTAGCAAGTTTCCTTAGAATATCTTATTTTTATCAAATAGTTAGGACCAAACTTCCGCCTATTGTCTTGAGTAAAAATCTCTATATCAGTCAATATGACAGCATTGAATCCTGTACTTCTCAGTGATCTCAAAGAAGAAAAAAAAAAATCTTAAAAATTGTCTTTACTAGCGAATCAACCAAAAACTCTACAAAAACAAAGGCAGTAAGATGGTAGAATCCTTTTGCCTATCCTTAGATGATTTCTATGAGTTAACGGATCGCCCAAAACTGGGCAAGGACCCCAACCCTACCGGAGTTGCACAAGGACTTTAAATCGAGAGGATATTCTAGAACAGGATGAGTAATCATCTAGAACAACATGATTTTACAAAAATTCTCCACTTTTTTATACGTTTCGTACATCTACTACCAAAGCGAGGTTAATGCAGACCAGGGGATGAGCATGAAAATCCTCTGGATCAACAAAACAAACACTCTGATCTGGCTCTGCAAATTGTTTGTACGCACCGGATTATGTTACACCCATGTTTAGATCCATTCTCACCATCATCCCCTACCAGGAAGCAGTGAAAGGTGGTCCAAACGGAACCGACAGCGTACAATGTGCGGTAAACGTTACACTCCTAAAAGATTAGCGTTTGAGCCAGCCGAGCAAGTGGTAGAGAATGTTTCCACTTTCCGAAACACCAAAAAACAATCTAATAAACAAAAACCCGACAACCAATCCAAGGATTTTTTGGCAAAGGAAAACATTTGTTCCGTTCCCGTTTTGTGCAATGTTGGTGGTAAAATGGAAGAACTTTGGAAGAATTGTTTCCAATAGCAGAAGAAAGCAGGCAAATCCGGCTAGTCAAGATTACGACATACTCAATACCGGAATTATAGGTTGATAGGGGGAGCGACTGGGGATGTGCGGGTGATGTTGTTATGGAAATTGAAGTCACAACGCTAGAATCGACTTTTAACGCTAACGAATTTACGAACGATGCAGGATCGTTACAGGGAATAGCCCAAATCAGAGTGAAATGTTATTTGATAAAAATGTTTCCCAATTCTTCTGGGTTCGGATTGTAGCTGTGGTGGACTGCGAGCAATACAGAGGGGATTCTGGTTTGTATGTATGTGGCTGGGATCTCTCACCGGCTTACAGCTGTATCGTCTGTGATGTACGGGGTGAGTGAAAAGAATCGTGTAGCTGCCCCCTACGCCGGGCTGTCAGTTTGTTTGCATAAGGGGAAGTCGATCCCTTTGGAAAAGTTTGGTTGTTGGTATTGGGGAAAATTTGTAAGGAAAGTGATTTGGTACAACATTTGATGAACAATGAAACAATTATTGTCCAGTTTGTTTGAGTGTTGCTGGATGTGAGCAGAAGGGAGGAAGCACCTTTTTGGTTGCTGCGTGTGAGTGAGTGTAGACAATGATCGTAGGGAGGTGTGATGATACTTTGAGTGAAGATTGTTGAACATTTAGGTCAGTGATTGCTGTAGGATAAATAGATTTAATGGAAATGGCGAGCGACAAGAATGCAAAATCAAATCTATGAGAGGTGGATTGGCTGGAAGTATGTTATACGCAGTTTCAAGTTCAAGATTCTCTAATCCTCAAGATTTCTAGAAATAGCTTGGCATAACTATATACAGGAATAGATTAATAAGAGATATCCTGATGAGAGTTGTCTTAAACATTAACGTCCCAGCTTTTTTCCCAACTTTGTCTGATCTTTAGTTATTGGAAACTACTCCGCCTTGTATTCAGAATGATTGGATCCGCATCCAATCCTTTGCTCCTCCGCATAGGGATTTGCTCAAATCCTAAGCATCCTCCGATAGGGATTTGCTCAAAATCGTATTGGTCCCAGCTGAGGTCTTTTGGTAGTCTCTTCGATCTACCACGTGCCACCTGTGTCCATCTTACTCCAGAAGTGAGAAGATGTGGAAATACTTGAAGCGGTCCTAGCTGGGCGTCTTATTTAGAGGTCTTCAACAACAATTAAAACCTTGATACAGTTGTCGGCTAATGGCCAAGCGGATGAGTCAATGTATGAAAATTCTTGAAAATCTGGTTTTCGTTTAATACCTCAGCTCCGTGGTACATAATTGGACTTTTAACTTGTGTATTGTGGACAAACAACAAAACCAGGACTATAACCCAAGTGTTGCCACATGGAGATAAAACTCTCATAATTTGTTGCATTTATGATCACAAAATCGTGCATCGGAAACAATTAGGGGGGATTTCTCAAAAGCTAAAGTTCAAAGACTTCGCTCGGCTGCTCTTTGCTGGCTGGCTCGCTTAATTATTGTGTACAAGCACGACTCTCATATGACTTTATTACTTATGGCGAAACGTTCGAGCTGTTGAAGTCAAAAGTCACTGCAGCTACACGATCCACAAACGGTACAAAGAAAACGGCGAGAAGAAAACAGCTCAAAACCCCAGCAAAAACGTCTGTCACAAATGAGCCAAAACGCCAAAACCGTTGAAAGATGGAGATGGCACTCGCTCGCCTGGTGTCCGTACGTTCGAGGGTATAATTATTACAAATAATCTTCCGAGCCCGTTCGACCCGAGCGAATTCTTTGCGGTGGTGCATCGACAAAAAATCCTGAAGCAGTATCGCGAGCGCGAAAAGCATTCCTTGCGGCCAGAATATTTGTCATGCGGTTTTCTGCTGCTGTATGCCACAGAAGTGGCCACAGTTATTGGCGGTATGCTCAAAAACAGGTTGGCAGGCGGACAAGGTTTAAAATATTTTTATCACTTTATAATTTTAACCCTTTTGGAAAAAGGCATAAACGTCAACGGTGTGGTTCGGCCGTATTTTGATGGCATCATTTTCAAAAAGCGGGGCAGTCTCTCCCTTTTGCCAAATAAATGCGGAGATACATTCCTTGCTTCGTGATGGAAAGCTCGACGTAGCTCTGGTGGAGCGGTTTATGGCGAGCAAATGAAATGTTTTGGGCCAGCTCGCTCGCACTCGGTATCCTGGCGCGCGAATGCGCGAACAAGGAATGAATTTCCGTTTTAATTACTTTGCCGTTCCAGTTGCCATGTACGTTGGATGCGAGGTTGGTTGAATTTTTGCCGATGGTCTCGCGCTGTACCTTGCACGGTACGGAATCGTCAGGACATCGTTAGTTGATGAATTCGAAAAGGAAAATAAAAGTTTATGTTATAGTTATTAGTTTACCGAACATGTATGCGGCCTTCCCGATGTACCGAGACGTTAGTCCCGTTTAGGAAATGGCAATGATCGGGTGCATAAGGCTACTAGGTCTGGCCCCATCGGATGGGGTGCTTTATAGAGCAGGTTTTTGCTCGGTGCAACAGGCAAATGCGTCGCAATTGTCGCCATCGTTTAGATTGATGATGTTGTTTTGCCGGTCGTAAATTAGGTCGTTTGTAGATACGTGTAGAAGTTCCTTTTGGAGGGCTCGTGTAAGCTGGCTCGCAAAACGGGTATGAACACGGCTTTTGGGCAGCGAAACGTTAATGAGTTTGTTTGTGGTTTACGGTGCATCCCCGTGGTCACGTCCAGCAGCTAGTTGGCCGTGGCACCAGCAACAGAGTGTAAGCTTTACAGCTGCAAATAAATTTTATATATATTAAAAAATTACAAATAGTTTCTTCGACTGAACCAAAACAAAAAACAAAAACCTTGATGTCTTAACTAAAAGGGTAAAGATGTATCCCTGTACGCCCTACAAACCCTTAGCGCTAGCGTTGAAGCGAGAATTTATTTCAATTATCGCGTTAAACTGTTGCTGTTTTCATCACGCAGCACAGGCACAAATACAGCCAGTTATTACACTGTTTTTGTTTTGCTTTTGTTTCATCAGACCGATTCCGATCGAGTCAAGCTGCATCGGTGGAATTTAGGAATTTTTCGCATCATGTTCTACGGCGGTGGTTATCGACCGCGGTAACATTGAAGGTACGGAGGTGCATAAGCGATAATAAGCCAGCCAGCCAGCCAGTCAGTTAGTAGTCGTTGCAGCTAAGTTTGTGTTGTGGAAGAGGCAAAAAACAGCCCCGGACAACAGGAAGCAGGGGTTCCACACAGAAGCACAAGAAAAGTGATACAAGAAATTAAATACTTTCGCCGGCTGTTTTATTGTGGTCGATCTTTTTTTCCCTCTATTGAAGTTGCTACTGCTGTTGCTGTTGTACACTAAATCGAGGAACATCTTTATTGAGCTTTTACAATGGAAGGACGGTAAACAAGACAGTGGGGCTGTTGACGTTACAATTGATCGGTGAATTTGAGTGAACCCTTTACGGTTGGGAGGAATTTTGAAGGACTTCAGTTATTAATAATAGACACAAATAGATCAGCAAGTCTTCAAGATGTCGTCTGCATTCATTCCAGCTCACAGCACTTTCCGCAAAGATTCAAATCATATCAGCAACTCGTTCGTCTTGTTGAGCCTCCTCCAATTAATAGCACGGTGGAAAATCCCCGTGATCGAAGGTGTGAGCGCGTTTCGGAGCAATTCTTCCAAGACACCTCCAGCAGCTCCCCAATTGCCCACCGAAGGGTTAATTACCCGACATTAGAGCCGGCCCCGCAAAACTGACCGCGGGAATCGCGGGGCGCACACCGGGCGAATCGTGGTATCGTTTTCAAATTCACTCCTTTATACTGCCGCCGTGTGAAGTTGTTTTAGGTGTATGTGTGTGTGTGTGTGGCTGCTCGTTTTTTTTTATTCCCTCCACAGCTCGCGTTTTATGTTGCGCCGACATCGGCCGCAAAGTATGCGCGCCGACATCGGCCCGGTGGCGAGGTGTTGCGGATCCGCGGCTTTTCTTCTGCGTTGCTTTCCCGCCTGGTGCTGCATACCTGCGAGAGGCGCATCGACACGATACAATAGGAGTGCGCACCAGTACGGTGAATTCTGGTGCGGCGCGCACGTTGTTTTTTGATGGCCACAATGTTGAGTTGTCGGGGGTTCGGACGACGTTCGCGGCGCTAGGTGTTGCAGACGGGTGTTACGCTGCCGCGCGAGCAGTAATAACTTTATGAAGCGGATTGTGTGTGTGTGTGTGATGAAGTTCTTTCGTTCTTTCCTTCTCTCTCTATCACTGTATCTCTTGAAAAGGAAGACATCAGCAGGAACCCTTTGGCGGTGTGTATATGTATGTCGATCGTCTTCCTACCAGCGATCGAGTTCGATACTCTCGATTCCCCTGGTTAGAGCCTGGGGTTGTCCCAAGGCTCAATACTCCAAAGCGGGCAGGGGGGGGGGGGGGGGGGGGGGGGGCGCCAACGCCCTTTGCTTCCCTGTTCCCATGGTTTCGATTTGTGCCGCATCGAGATAATGATCCGATCGAGCGCGAACACGCGGCAGGTATCAGTCCGCCGGCTTCGAGGCCGGCTCCGTGGCTAATTATCTTATTAAGTGTAACAATAACTTAATTAATTATTTATATACGTTTCGATACAGCAATTGCCCGACCGCAAACGGGCTCCTGGGGAAGAGCATCGGCACAGACCACGGGAGAAAAGTGATCCTGCTAGATACCGCTGGCTCGCTCGCCCCGGTCAATTTCCAATATCCCCACGGGAGAGCGTTCAAGAGTAAACAGTCCGTAATGATGTCCGACGGTTTTGATGGATGTGTGTCTTCACGGTTTTCTGCTGCTTGCGCCTGTGCAGGAAGATCTTCGGAGGGGTTCCTGATGATGCTCGGCTCGTCCTCGCCCCACGGTTTGGCCGGTTTGGTAATGACTGCGCGAGGAAAGTCGCGCGAGACCGAAACGCGAATGATTGATCCGATGTGGTTTGGACGTATGGGATGACACACACGGGCATGAAGTAATCGGAGGCAGCTAACCCCCCCACAGGTGAACTAACACCTTTTTTTGTCTCGACCAACTCGAGACCAACGTTCCGGCTAAGGAGGGCGAGAAGAAAAAAACCCTAACCGCCAACGAAACTATCCGGGCGAGAAAGTAATACCTCGGCGCAGCGTCAGTGACGGTGAATTAACCGTGACCGTGGGCCAGGGTCTCGACCGCAGCTGGCAACGGCGAGATTTTTGTACCTCGCCGCACGTTACATTGTGTGGTATGGCCACATTGAAGTAGGAGGCGGGGGGGCTAACCCTTTGGCCCCGGCTTTTGTTAGCGTTTCGCGCCGAAGATAATAAAGTCATTAGTGTGACGTTTCGGATGGTTGCGATGCGCGTAAGGTAGCTCTGGTGGCCGGTGTGGAGTATCGCAACACCGTTACACGTGATGCGTGCCGGTGTTAAGGGGCTTTAATGTGCAAGAAGATCGTTGTGTTCTAGCTTGTGATAACTACTAGGAGCATAGAGTTCTGATCGTTTCTTCATAAAACGTTAAGGAGTTAAGGAAGTACAATGGATTATGTCAAGAATGGGATTAGTCACCTAGTTATGGTGGGTTCCATAGCTAAAAGGATGTTCAAAGTCTCTTTTCTACTTGTTAGACTTCACAAACACAGGATGTAAATGTCAGTTTCTTTAACATCCAATATCCTCTAGACCTAGTACTTAGAGTAGAACTTCGAGATTGCTTAATCTGTTGTCCTGATATATTCTGAATGTTGTTGAGTTTCTACATTATCTAATCACTTCTAGTTGAATAGTAATGATATCCAACTCTTAACAACATGCCCAACATGCAAGTCCACTCTACTTTCTTGTTGTTCCAAAAAAGCAATTATGCTTCTATCAGAATTCCATCTTTCAAGGTTAGTTACACGGTTGAAATTTCGGTCAGAAAGCAGCAATCACGACCACCAGATGGTGTGGTGGAAGCAGAAATTGTAGCTCAAACGAGAGAAGAAAGCCAAACTGATACCGCTCCCGGGAAAGTAAGTCATCTAGCTCATCCTTTCGGAACAACTTCGTTACTCATTATTCCTGTGTAATGCGGTGAAACGGTTAGATGTTCCGCCCTGCAGCAACGCCGGTTTCGACTTCGTTTGTGGCTTAATTCAATAACGGTTAAATTTGTCTCCAAGCCCTGTGCTGTCGGCAGGGTTGCAAAACCTTTCTCGAGCATCATCACAAGCCCCTGTTTACACGGCCGGATCCATGTCTGGTAGAGGACGGTTTTTGTTGCACGACGGCCTGCCTGCGGGCATCCTGGACCGTTAGCTTTCGATTGAAGGATTCTAAGGAATGCTCGGTGTGGCAGGTGGAATGGGAGTGCTCCGGTTTCATAGAGATCGAAAACACACACACACACACTCACACGGCACGAGAGGGTAAATGAGTGGGAAGAACTTCCGGCGCACGATTATTGTCGCGCGCGCGGCCGCTCCGAACACCGGTATTTCGAGCCCCGAAGGTAGCAAAGTGATGACTTCCGTCAGCAACGGCACCCTACACCCTACCATATCACCCCCACCGTCGTCGAAATGAACAAGCTGGGATTTTAATTTTTCACGCTAATTTATATTCATTATTCGGTAATGCTTTAACGATTCGATTCCATTACGCGCGTTCGGGGTTCGGCAGGGGCATGCCCGTGCGTAGGCCGTGTTATGCTGCAGGTGCCAGAAAACCCCACCTTCCAGCGGGGCTGAAGGCGTGAAATAATGGTTCTATTGTTGTACAAATTAAGTTTTGGCTGTAAATATATTCAAATATTTGGCTAACCGGATGGTAACCGCCAAAAGGAAGCAGTCGCTCTCGAGTTGTCAAGACATCAGCCCGCTTGTTGATGATGATGGTTTTGATGAAAACGAACCGGAGGGTGGCAGTTCATCCCAAAACGCCATCAAAACAGGGGTGGAAAAAAAGCGGAACAATTGAGTATTATAAAATGCAGGGGGAAAAAGCGAGAATCAACAATATTATGATTATTGAATCAAATCTGGCCCGGGAAGGTTTCCTCGGTCACGTATGGCGCAGTGTGTTCCGTTCCTTGTTTGAATTGAGTTTCCGTTGGCACTCTCTTATTTTTCCTCGGTATGTATGCCATACCGCAGGATGTGGAGCAAATCCCCCCCCCATAGCTTGGCTTAGTTTTGATGAGTTTCGACCAGTTGGATGAGTTGGATTTTTTTATTTTCATGATTGTTTCATTTTCCTGGGTATTAATGTAACCTTATTACACTGTGTGTGTGTGTGTGATTTTGGCCTCAATTTTAAAAGACAATTTCGAATCGCAAAGGTATCATTCAAATGAAGCCACATTACCGTGTTCCATCACACGTGCCACAAAGCTGGATGAAATTTCGTAACAATCAACCGGAGATCAGTGAAAGAACCACGTGACCAAGTCTCACTCTCTCTCTCTCTGTCTCTGTCTCTGTCTCTCTCTCCCCGTCCTCGTGGTGAGTTTTTTTCTTCTGGTTTATATTTTCGTAAGCCCATCGTACTTTCGATATTCAATTACCCTTTTTCCCATCGTGACCGGTACGAGAAGGGTTCGCCGGGCTATGGAAAGATTTTCTTAACTTTGTTACGTGCGAAATAACATGACCGGTCGGGCCAGGAGTATATGAGCCGGGCGATGATGTGTTCTTCCCCGACGCTGTACGCTGTGTGGATCAGTTTTGTTATTTGATATCTCATCCAGTTTTTAAGGGCGGGAAAG
Source organism: Anopheles stephensi (assembly GCF_013141755.1). Lineage (NCBI taxonomy): Eukaryota > Metazoa > Arthropoda > Insecta > Diptera > Culicidae > Anopheles > Anopheles stephensi. Next base: position 49,735,818 of record NC_050202.1, read on the forward strand.
GTTTGAAGGGTGTGAAGGGCTTTCCTTGACTGTTGGTAAAGAGTAGAGATGGTTCGGGGAAATGTTGGTTAGAAAATACTTGGAATGGTCCTTGGATAAGGAAAATTTTAGGCGATTGTAGCAATGAATTATAGCAGATCGCTCTAGAGGAGAAATGTATAAGTTTGAGACAGTTTTATATCTTTATTATGATATCCATAGGGATAACCTATAAGACGATTGGGTTTTTTAGGATAATCTGGCGAAATTCGAGTCTTTTCTGCATCCAGTTGAATCCTGTCGTCTACCAATGCATTATCCAGGCCGTTATCTTCTATATCATTTGTTTACAGAGGCTTTGGGTCTTTGAGACCTCATTCGCCTCTAAGATCCCGTCCGCTATCGATGTTTTGTCATCAACCTCATTATTCCATATCAGTTTTGGCCTAGCTCGCCTTTTCTGACCATCTGGACGAGCTGAAAAGATGTGTCAGGCTAGGTCGTCCGGTGTCATTCTCATGACATGACCTGCTCACAATTCACAGAGTTCATCATTATACTGGCTCCTCCTTTGTTCTTCCATACATACTTACTTACTTACTTACTTATCAGGCGCTACAACCGCTTTGCGGTCTTGGCCTGCTGCAACAATCCTCGATACCGCTCACGGTTCAGCGCCGTCGTCTGCCAATCCGTTATCCCGGCCGTTCTGGCGGACGCATCAACGCCATCACTCCATCTCAATTTGGGCCTACCACGCCTCCTCTGTCCTTGTGGACGGCCTAAAAGGACTTTACGGGCTGGGTCGTCCGGTGTCATTCTCATGACGTGACCAGCCCACCGGAGCCTGGCGAGTCTAATGCGCTGTACGATAGTGAGATCATCATACAGCTCGTAGAGCTCGTCGTTGTAGCGGCTCCTCCATTGTCCTTCCATACATACGGGGCCAAAAATCCTTCTGAAATCCATTTTGGACGGAGTCAATGCCTCAGAGGCGTATGTCCGACGCTGGGATGTAATTCCGTGTTTCTTAAATCGACCATATGCCATCCAGTCTGTGTTTAGCTATGAAGTTGTTGCACCAATAGTAAACACTTCAACCAAAGCAACGACACTTTTGCATGCCTTGATGGTCGGACATGTAATCGGTATAACAAGCCACGTACACACACACCCGCACGCACTCGAGAACCTAATCGTTCGGGCGTTCGGAATTGTAAAGACCCATTAAACGGCCGTGTGTTGTTGATTGATTCGAGCATGGTTTGACAATCAATCGACCACTCGACGAGGCCCTGCGTTCCGTTCGTTGTGGTTCGGGAGGAAATCAATAACATCGTTGTTTGTCCCCGAACAGTAGTAATGATGATTGCAAGCAGATCCTTCTCGCCGCCGAGACGTGGTCAAGGTGCAAGTAATATCCGTCCAGCCAATCCTGGAACCGGGACCGGGGTTTTTTTTTTTCTTTCTTCTCCTCCTTACTCCAGTGAAAGCTTAACGTCCAATAACGAAGTTTCCACCCCGGGTTGGCAAACATTTTGCTCGCTCCATTTTGCAATGAATTTAGTGATTCGTGCGGCAGGGCACGCAGGCACAGGTGATAGCCGGAAGCGAGTTTGGTTTGGTGGGTGAGCAAATATTTGGTGGCATGTTTTGTTAACATAACCTGTACGACGCTGTGTAGCGCGGGAGTCATCATCAGCAAATCAATGGCCTGCAATCGTAAATATCGTCTGGCCGATAGTTGTGTCCTTCCCGCCGGAGGGCTGTAATTGGAAGTGATTGGTTGGGGACCAGGAATATGACCAGCAATAAGTGGTTATTGCTTCCTGATCAGATCTCGGGACAGTTTTTGTAGCATAATGGGAGCTGCGGTTCTCAAAAGTCGCCAACAGAACAGGTTTTATTTTTCTTATTCTCTGGTAGGGCCGATTGATTAAAGCGCTATCATAAAATCCAATTCTGATCGATAGCCATGTAACATGTGTTGCCCATTACCGGTGGGACACAAGCGAGACAATTGCGCATTGAAAGCCGGTAAGTAAGTGAGCGAGCCATGGGCCCTGGGTGTGTGCAAACGAGCCTTGAACCGGGCCACGACAGTATCGTTCCACGGGCAGGCTTTGGCCCTCCATCTGTTTGTTTGTTTTGTCTTGAGTTGGCCATCCATTTACGCGTACTCGCACGGATTGCTTTCAAGGATGCCGGAGGTAGTGCTGCCATTTGTGGGGTTGCTGCTGTTTGCCTGTTTGTGCTGTTCACTTGCAATTTTATGCGTCGTTGCTGCGGGCCCCGACTCCGACGACTCGGCTGCCTTTTGTTTGTAACGCACGCTCATTGTGCGACAGTCCTTGTGGTGTGTTTAAACAAACTTCAACCCCTTTTCTTGCGTTGTCTGTCCTGCTAGAGGCCGGGCTATATGCAAGGAACGCTTCAATTCAATTATCATTAAATGTAGGCGCTGCGGTAACGGTGGTGGAAACTTTGCCCAAACTGGGGTGGTGGCAAACGGGAACTTATCCGGATAGGGTTTCGTTTCGCCAAAAAGGGTTCGAACGTGATAAAACCACGTGTTGGTAAATACGAACTCCAAGCAAAACCGCATGAAGGTATTAGCGGTGGAATCTTCACACGTCAAACGTTCGCTGACAGGAAGCTAACTCACCAACTCACCAACGCGCGATTTTGATGTGCAGGAAAATCGGGGGATAAAACCCATCCAGCACCAAGACCTTGAACGGCCTTGCATGCATCTGCCGAATAAAGGGGTTATGAAACACTCGAAACCGGACCTAATATTTGTCTGGCCCCGCTTTATTCAAGAATCATAAACGGAGCATCAATTTGTCATAATTGTCATGCCCGGCGTGTGGTAAGAGAAGTCCTCGCACCCTACGGCCCAAATCGTTTACCGTTGTGGCTCATTTGTCTTTCGTCGTGCCGTGGGGTGGCTGACGATGGTGGGCTGAAATTAGCATAGTTTATTGAATTTGTGGCGGTTGGTGTTTATTTTGATTCCACCATTAATTGCAACCGGCGCGACTAGCGTGGCGGATTGCTTAGGAGAGCAATAGGCTTCATAGTCGCTAGGTTTGTTTTATTTAAGCCATCCCGATGGTTGACAGAAAAAATTGAACAGCAGAAGGACTACGTGAGCGCTTGTACTTTGCATATTTGAATGTTAATGGTGGTTAATTTAAATAGAGCGCCCACAATAATAAGGCCAAGCGTGGTTGAGCTCCTATCGATTTCCCGTATGACGGGGCACGGTCTCCATTCTGGTCTGAAGTCTTCAGAAGCGTGGGATAATGCAGTTTTGTGCCATTTAGCGCTGTAAACTATCCGCGTTCCCAAAGATTCAAGAGGATCATCAAGAATTGGTCCTACCGAGTGATCCGAGGCGGCGCGTAATTCGATCCGCAGGGTGAGCCGTATCAAACGTCAGAACTGCGGATGGGACAGCGGATCTCCATACGACACCGAAGCCTCCGCCTATTGATTGCTTGCTGCGCTTGCCGCTTATCATCTGCCCTTGTTGTCTGCTGCCCTTCGGGCTCACGGGGATAAGTGTGTTTGTTGATGTTTTCTTCGCTCCATGCGGTGAGTGGAAACAGTTTGTTTAGGATTAAGACTGTTTTTGTGTGCGCTTGCATCTTCTAAGTATGTTTTGTTTTTTCTTCTCCCTTGTTTCCCGGGTTGTATCCCTTGTTCCGGCGTTTCCTTTGGTCGCTAGAATGGATGTGGAGGTTTTAAACTGTTCTCCTGTTTTGTTGGCGATGTAAAATGGAAGAATGCATTAAGCGCCAGTCGCATCATCACCGTCGGTGGTGGGTCTGGTGGCGTCTTTATGACGGGTTGAGTTATTTGGAAATTTCAACCGAAGCTGACAGCTGTCAAACACAACGGAGACGTCGCATTGATACAGTGACAGCTTACTTCCTCGTTGCGTGCTCGAGATGGAACTGATGATTCTTTCTTGTTGGTCTTACTAATTTGAGCTTCGAGTTGTTTTGAACCCCAAGAAAAAAAAAGTGGCGAGTGTTCTCAGACATTACTGAGCATCTTCCAAAACGTCGATCTGCATTCGAGTTTAAAATTGTAAGTGAAAGCCAAACGAACAAGTATTAAATTTCCTCTGGCACATTCCAGGAACATATCCACCTCGTCCTGACCAAATAGCGCGATGCCAAACACACGAAACCACAAAACTACGCTTCTCAATGGCATATTTGCGTTTTGGCCCGGCTGCTCAAGGACCTTTATCCTGACATACGGGTGTCGCACGTATGATGACCATGTGTAGTTCTTCTGCTGCTTTGTGGAAACAGGCAGCAGCCCCTTGGCATTTTCTTTCTTTTTCCCGAAGAAAGTCTGAGATGGCCAAGCTACATTACACATCGCACGGCAAACATGAGCGCCAGGACGAGCGCTCGGTATCTACATCACTGGCCGTGGGTCGCTGGCACTGGAAGTTTGGAGTGGGAAGAAATGAAAGGACACCTATTAAATCCAAGTGTGTAAATATAGACGTACAGTATTTTCATTTCCGGCGCCATTCCATCCACCTCCGTCGTCTGTTGGGTTAAGGGAACTCGAAACGAGGAACGCTGCTTGATGGATAGCAGCTTGAACGTTAGGAGTAGCGATAGGGACGGTATTTAGTGATGGGTTCATCAGCGCTGGATGCGTGATGCCTCGTGACTGTATTCAAGATTCAGATCTTCTATTTTGGCACCAAGTTAACGGCTGAATTTCTAGAAACATTCTGGGTGTCCAGTATTACTGTAAAGACGAGTCAAAATATTCCTACTAGTCAAGTAATCTTCAAGATACCAATACACGGACCAGACCAATTATCACTTTTGTAAGTCACCACCTGTGTGACCTTGCTGTATGTTGGTTCTGAAATAGACCTATAACAAACCCGCGTGCACTCTGTCATCGTGTAATGCTTAATGTCGTGCAGCAACTGCACCCAAAAGACTCCAGCAGCCAATCAATAAGCGTACGAAAATCGTGCAGCATGGCGTCAGTAAGAGGGAACCTCGTATTAAAGTCTATGACAATGCAACTTCGCCTTGTTCGCCGTGCGTCCATGTTGTAGGTCGCACCATCATCTGACCAGTTCGAAAACGAGGCCTCACCACGTCGTCGGCTTCCTGCCCGCCATCTCGCACCTTGTTTGTCTCGTCTGAGAGGAAGATTATTGTCTTTGGTGTTTTTCGAACGTCAGAGATATTGCTATTAAGCAGGAGTAGCGTAAAAGATGTACAGCGAGACAAGAGAAGAAAACCCCTTGAAAGCCCTCCACCAGTAAGTCTTGTGTAAAGGGTACCAGACCCAGTCAAACAGTGAAGATTACCCGATTTCGAAAAGGCCAAAATTAGGGGCTAAAACCATTGCTCGGAGGCCCACTTGGTCGATCGGTGGCCAGGTTGTGTGGGACGGTTATTAAATGACGTGAAACATTTTCGCTTACCGTTCCAACCGCTTGATGTACGATAATTTTCTAACCGTTGGTTCTTTGTGTGGTTTCTTCTTTCTTTCACGTAATTAGACACAACCAACCACCACTGTCCGGATCGGGATCATCCTCGTTGACGCCCAGACGGGGCGATGGACCACTGTCACCGACGGACACGGACTCCGACTCGGACATCTCGCTCGGCACACACTCACCAGTTCCTAGTATGTCGATGCAGCACAGCCCCAGCTCGCTGCCGGGTTCGAGCGAGGACCGGCTGCACGATGAGCGGGACCGGGAGAAGGACTTCCGGAACAGTTTCGCCTCGCTGCATTCCTTCCGCTTTGGCGACCATCTTGCTGGTGGTTTGTTACCTGGTAAGTAGCGCATCTTATACATCAATGTGACAGCTTTATTGGTGAACGGTGAGAAGTCACCAGGAATGAGAGACTGGGCAGCCTTTGAATTGATTTATGTCTAAACGGTCGGTTCTCTCACCTTCTCCAAACCCGCAGGTTCGTTCAACAGTAGATTCATGCCTTATCGTCTGGGCGATCACTCGCCACCGATCAACACCCACTCACCCCCGATCGGTTTGACACACCTGCCTCTCACTCCGACCGTGCTCCGGCCCCAGCCCCACCTGCCTCACTCGCTCGCCGTCAGTGCGGCGTCCATGGGTGCGACCGGTGTGTCCGCGGGAGTGCTCACCACGGTCGTCAATATGAGCGATTCGCCCGGCAGCAATAGTAGTGCCACGACCGCATCCCTCTCGAATGTCCCTGCCCCTGCCACCGCTACCACCCCTACCCTGTCCGGCGGCACGGGCAGTAGCTCGCTCAAGGATCTGCAGCATCCAAGCGATCTGTCGACGAGCGACCACCGTCCAGGGACTCCCAGCTCGGTGGGTAGCAACAACAATAACAACAATAGTGCCAGCGGTGGTACACCGACCACTATCGCCGCGAACGGAACCAGCAACGCACCAGCCTCCTTAATGCAGCCAATGTCTCCGCTGAGAATACGGGTCAGCTCACCGTCCCGGTTGAACGCGGAACTGCTGCACCATGCGGCGGCGGCAGCGGCGGCCGCTGCAGCAGCCTCCAACCAACCTCCGCCCCAGCATCACTCGTTGCCCCTGCTGCATCCGCACCACCCGCTGCACGTGCACCATCCACACGCGCACCTTTCCCACCACGCGCATCACCAGACGCATGCCCATCATCATGCGGCAGCGTTGACGGCGGCCAGCATGATGAACGGACTGAACGCGAGCGGCATCGTGCGGATCGTGCCGGGCACCACCAACACCTCCACCACCACCACCACGACCTCGCTGATCCATCGGCCCTTCTCACCGTCCCCGAAGCCGAAGGAAGCGTCGTGATAAACGGTTCCCGGTGGGCGACGCCAACAGCCAGCACCGAATGCTGTGTCGTGTGTGTGTGTGTGTGAGAGACGTGGCTGACAGGCGATGAAAGGGTAAAAAGTGTCACCTTGATGTAGCTAATGGAGGGGCACGCAGGCACTAGCAACAGCATCGTTGACAGTCACCGTCTAGCAACTAGAGAATGTGTATAACTATAGAGTGTAACGCAACGGCAAACGAGCAAGGTTTCCGCAAACGGACACTTCCGAAAAATCGAGGGAGCGAGAGAGGGAGGGGGGACGTTAGACGAAAATGACATAGCAGGCCAAAAATTGTGCAGTACGGGCGCAGAGCGTTGTGAGCTTCTAGGTTTCCGCTTACAGCAGCAAGCTACGAATCGCAATACCATGACACACCAGATATACGACTCCAACGGCAGGAACGGCGAGCGTTTGGTCGTTGGAGTCGGGAATGTTAGAGTCTCCGTTCAGTGGCTTCCTAAATCAATCACACTTGCTGACAATGTCCTGGTAGCGTGTTACCCGTTTTCTACTAAAACTCCTAGTACTCCACCTAGTACTCAAGTACTTTATTTACAGTGAAAAAGTGAAATAAACGATCGAATTATGCTGTATCACCTCAACGCGTTGTATTAAACAAGGAATCAGCTCGCGAGTACGGTTTGAAGCGATACTATATTGCAAGCCATGTTTTCCGTTCCGTTGAAACGATACTGACACTTTTCAGACCCACTCCTCGCGTATCCTTATCCCGAAAAAGTTGGGAATAGTACATAGCATTTCAGTATACAAACCACCCCCCCCCCCCCCCCAGGTAAAACATATTTTCAACAACAGCTCATGCGCACTTGCGCCATCGAATCCAGCGATTCCGTCCGGGTTTCTTTCCTTGCTGCTCGTATGGCACAGTTTCGCAGTGGTTGGGCATACGGACGGTGCGCCAAAGCATCGGTGAGGAAATGAGCGAAAATTTCATTTCGACTTCAATTCTGCGTGAAACATCCGCACACCATTGTCGGTTTGGCGGCTACAATGAGGCGATGTGTTTTTGCGAATGCCTCGTAATATAGATTTATATGAATTTTATTGGTGCTATCGGCTATTCGTGGAAATGGGTCGTTGATGCTTCAACTGGAAAAATTCTTGGAACTTGGGATAACTCGTAGCTTGAGCTAAAAGTCATTAAGTTTATAAATTCTGCAGAACGTCAAATTGAGCAAGGGATCTCAATCGGCTACTAAATCAGCAAAATAAACGATCAAGGAAGCCTCAGGACGATGGAGAACTCGGATGTGGTGTTGTTTGGGAAACTAAAAGCAGTATAAACGTAGCACTATACTATCAACAATCATAGCTTCGCTGCTTGGTAAAATAGTGTGAAGCGGGAGGCCCTAATCTACAAGACGGCAAACCATAATTAAGGAACCACTCACGCTGGCAGGCTTTTTGAGGGACACTGTAGAATACTTAGAGGAAATTGAACAAATATAAATAATGGGAGAGCAAACAAAAAAACCCCCAAACTAAGACATAAATAAATTAAACTAAAATATTGTGTAATATATCATTATTATTAGTACGTGCAGGCAGCATGAATTATAGCGCACACAGACTAGTGGGAAGAAAAAACAAACTTAGTGGAACGCAACGTACATCGATTGATTGCTATGTAGAGGGAAAACCCGCTCGAATGGAAACAATAAAACTGCAACAATGGCAGAAACGCAAATGGAGGGTTGTTTTCTTTATATTACCTTCTTTTTGCTAGGTGCGACTGTCTAGTTCACCTTTAAATTTGGATTTGAGCAATACAGAAATGGTTCTGTTAAGTTCACTCATAGCAAGTGAAATATCAAAATACAAAGAACTCACGTTGGAAAATTATGGCAATATTTTGGAGCAAAATCAGCAAGCAGGCTAACACGTTACGCCAATGCGTTACGAAAAACAAAGCTAGCAAAAAATGAAACCAAAACCAATATGTTTGTGCGATCAATAAGGCTGCTTTGTAAGCACTAGAACTACAGTTAAACAACAATTTAAGACGTAATGAAATTGCACAACATAAACGATGCAGGAGAAACCAATGGTGACAGTTAGAGATTGTGAACATAAAGTTACACAAAACCAGCAAGCTGTAATAATAGTGGCCGAACAAAATGGGCCGGCAGAATAAAGTGGGAGGTAAACAAAAAAAAAAACAAACTCTAAAATAAACAAGCTAACAAAAACCCTGTGTACATATACATTGCTGCAATCAAATTATATTAATTATGACAAAAATAAATTTAATAATTAAATTGAAACAATTTTGTTTTTTTATGTAGATGATTGATCAGTGATTTGATTGATGTGCATTAAGTACTGGTATCGCGTGTTGTATGTGTGGCGACTCGTTGCAGAAGCTTCGACTGTGGTTGTGATGTAATGAATACAGAGTGACAGAAAACACAATTATATCACTGGAATATTTATTTTTCAAAATTATCGTTTTCTTTATTTTTATTAGATGAAACCATTATATACCTTTGGGCGGTCTGGATGGGATTTGAATCTGCCAGTCCTTCCGTGTGAAGACCGGCGTCAAAATGTCTTCTTCTTCTTCTCTGGCACTACAACCTCGAGAGGTCTCGGTCTGCCATTTCTGGCTTTCTGTGACTTAATTTTACCCGTAGTAAAGTAGTCAGCCTTACGTACGGGATCAAAAAATGTGGCCAGGGTAATATTAAGGTTTTGAATCAGATACAAACTTCTTCTTCTTTTTTCTTCTTCTTCTTCTTCCATTTTTGGCATACTAGTCTTATTGATACCGCATTGTTTGAAAGTCAGTCCTCACTATGGAGGAATGGCCTAGATGTTATTTGAACCCCGGTCCTGCCGTGTGAAGACTGGCGCCGCTGTTGCATCTACAACAGAACAGAACAGAACAGAACAGATTGTAGAAATTTAATGGTAGAAAAAAGCAATCATATGATGGATTGTTGCTTTCAGCTGGGGTGAAATTTGTTACTCGGCTATGGACCTTTGCAATCAGCTGTGGAATTTCTGCCGAGCGTTCCGAGCCCAATTCTGTCAAGCTTTCACACCCCGTCATGCTCATTCGACCAGGTTTAAAGCCAAAATTTAAGAGAAATATTGCTTTAATTATCACTTTTTAAATCCTAAGCTAGATGTCTAATTTTGCAATCGCGTTGAATTGAATACAACTTGTATTCAGTTGATAGACTTGATTCCATTGTACGATTGCCACTCTCCACAGTGGGATTGCAATGTTCTTTTGAAACATTTCACCGAGTGATTCAATCGTTCTATTATATGAATCTAACCCCTGTAATAACTCGAGTGCGTATTATCAATAATACTCACAAAAATAGTTTGAAGTTTTAATGTGTATTGTAATGGTTTAACATATTTTGGTCATGGTGTAACCAGAAAGTCAAAAATTGATTAAGAGTCAATTTTGTGAACAGCGCCAAAATATATTCATTTTCTTCGTATATTAATAAACCAACTAAATAGAGGCCTTAAATATTGCTACCCTAACCTAACTTTGAAACTTGGAAAAATAATTACAGAGGTTGCGAGGTGAGCTATTAATGTTTAACCCATTGCTGGACTGGGATTTTACAGATAGAATTGTACTCTGACGCACCTTCACGACATTGCTCAAGATCGGTTAGGCAATTTATTTGTCATACTGGACAACCGTTTTAACATTAAAAAAGGTATCTCCACTAAAAACTAAAAGATTACTGTCCAGGAACATACAAAATAGGAATATTGAAATGATACATGAGAAAGTGACGATCCTAACCGAAATGCCGTCGGCTGTGGGAATATGTCATAGCTTACGAATTTGACTCTGGCTGTAATCTATTCGCAGTGTTATGTTTTAAATAATTTAGAAACGTAATTGAAAATACTTTTTCTATTGCAAACATAATTTTTGAAAAGATATTTACTTCTAGCTAAGTATTTTAAAATGATCTTTGCCTACTAAAAAAACGCTCTCATATCAGGTATTCTGTCTAAAAAAACCCTAAAGCTTGTACAAGACTTTGATTATCGATACACATATTGCATTACAGAAACGTGGATTCAAGGACACATACATACACCGAGCGGTGCGTATGCGTTGCCAGTATCTGTAACATATTGTTAATGATTAACAGTACGACAAACGTATGGGACAGTTCCGCAATCACCTCCAAGCACTTCCAACCGTCGCCAAAGCCCTTCACAGCCCGTCCGAATGACCCAAACCAGGACAGCATGTAAAAATATCACTTGCCAAGTGTGTCTATCCACCCAGCGGATTGTGGGGGTTTGTGTGCTGCGTTGTAACACTGTATCGGAGCATGTACCGAGCCGAGCGCTGTAAATACATACCGCGGAATACATAGGCAGCAGCATACGCAGCGCGCCGTTTCTGGGCGGAGCTAGATTAGGCCAATAAAGTTGGGCGCGGGATGTAGCGCGAAGGGTTGTTTCGCGCTGGGTGGGGGCCGTGGGTTTCCTGGTGCATGATGCTGCCCCGAACGTCACAACACCGAGAGAGTCGTTGTCGTCGTCGTCGTGGTTTGTTGTTTGACGAGATGATGCTCCGCACACACACACACTCTAAAAGCTCATGGCTCGACGACCGATGGGCGAGAGATCATGTAGCGATGGTGTATGGTTGCGAGCGGATGAAAAAAAAGGTAAATAAAATGAAAGAATAACAGACAGATGGAAGCGAAGGTGCATACGAACGGAGATAATGAGCAAAGGGTTGATGGGTTGTTGGCTTTTTTTTTGCACGAACACGAACATGGCCGCTGTAAAGCCCGTGACCGGAGGGGGGTTACTGAGGAAACGCAGGGTTTTTGGGTGGGTTGAAAGAAGTTTGTTTGCAAACGTTTGGCATGGGCGTTTATTTGCGTTTCGTGTGTGATATTACACACATCTGACGGAGCACAAAAGGCGTGCAAACGTTAAACAGCTTCGCGTTTTGGAGGTGTATAAGCGGTGGTTTTGTAGTGAAATATACAGTAAAGCTGCATTTTAAAACGAATTTTTGCAATGTTTAAATAAAAGTTTTGGTAAAAGCGAGAGCTAAATATTATACACTGAGCATACTTCTTCTTCTTCTTCTGTGGCACTACAACCTCGAGAGGTCTCGGCCTGCCATTTCTGGCTTTCTGTGACTTAATTTTACCCGTAGAAAAGAAGTCAGCCTTTCGTACGGGGAGGCGGTCTGGATGGGATTTGAACCCCGGCCCTGCCGTGTGAAGACCGGCGCCGCTGTCGCCTCGGCCACCGGACCGCCCCAACACATAGCCCCAACACATGAGCATACAGTGAGGGGCAAAAAAAATAAGACCAAATAATTTTAAGGTTGTGGTAAAGATTGAGATAGATTTTTTTAAAGTTAGTCGGAGATCGCGTGATATCATATAGGAGATAAACTCTGATTAGCTTTTTATTTCTTTAATTAAAAACACAGCCCAATTACGTAGGGCCAGGGATCGGCAAGGTTTTCTCTGCAAGGGTCAGACACGATGGGCCAGCTGTTCCAAATTTTTAACATTTCTAACTTGAGCTCTACCAGGAGTCAGTGGTCGAGGAGAGGACTCACCCATAGTGAGGACTGACTATCCAACGTGGTATTAATAGTCTGGCAAGGCCGTTAAGCCGAGAAGAGGAAGAAGAAGTCACTTGATCGCATCAAAACTATGAAAATACGTCGCAGTGACTGAGTAGACCTGCAATAGATTGCGCGACTTCACGGTCCCGGTCTCCATAAAAACGCTCTACTGTTTCTTAGTTCGATCGGTGCTGGAGTATGCCTCCATTTCATGGTGGCCATCTGCTGCTCGGCCTCTGGCCAGCTTGGAATCCGTCCATCGCAAATTCGTCCGGTTCGCTTTGCGCTTCTGGAGAGTTCAAGTGGACTACAACGCTCGCTGTGCGCTTTTGGATATCGAGTCGCTGAAGCAGCGAAATTGCAACGCCTAGAGAATATTTGTTGCGGGACTTTTGGACTACCGGATCGACTCCCCAACACTGCTCTCTGGGCTCAACTTATACGTCTCAATCAGGCTGATTCGCCCAAGGATTTATAGGAACAGTAGCTGTTGTCTTGGTGTAAGCGATCTTTTGAGCTTTGTGGGACCTACCAATATTTTCTCACGAGCCAGATAAAATTTCTTGACGGGTCATATTTTGCCGACCCCTGCATAACACAATAAAATAGGATCAATAGATGGTTTTACAATTTCAATCAATGTCAGATTTAATGTGTTTTTTTGAATTTTCAATTTTCCAGCTTTAACATAAGGTTGTCAAATGGCAGGACCGGGGTTCAAACCTCATCCAGACCACCTCGCTATACACAGGACTTCGTAGTAATGGGTAAAATCAAGTCAAAGAAAGCCAGAAATGGCTGGCCGAGACGCTTCGAGGTTGTAGTGCCAAGGAAGAAAAATATTAGAAAGGTAGCAGCGACTCCGGTCTTCACAGGGCTAGTAAGGCCTTTTCGAAGGACTCGCAATTTAGGCTTGTGTAAAACTAAATCAAAAGCGACAGTTATTGTAGATACTAATACCTTCGGAGGTTATTGAGCTTAAAGCAGAAGAAAAGGAGGAGTTTAATTACTATAAAAGTTGATTTATGACGAAAGTACAGCACTTTAAGGAAAAATTGATGATGTCTTCTGCATATTTTCTATTAGCTCGATCTAACAGTAATATCGGCAGCAGTGTATTGAAAAACAAATATTAGGTTGGTCTTACAGAGTTTACACAGTCAATCAGCTAATCGTTAAGCACACTTTTCGCGCACTGTTACATTGCCATCGTAAACCCTCAATTCGGCATCGTGAATTTAAAAATGGCATATCGAATATTAAATCAGTCAATCAAAATGTGCTTTAGGCCAGTTTGTTTTATGTTATGTTTTGGATGTAAGATTGGCTTCTGGTTGTTAGATCAATAAGTTTACTGTAAAAAATAGCAATTATTATGAGCTAAATACGGGGTGGTCCGGTGGCCGAGGCAATAACGGCGCCGGTCTTCACACGGCAGGATCGGGGTTCAAATCCCATCCAGACCGTCTCCCCGTACGCAGGGTGACTACCTTGCTACGGGTAAAATCAAGTCATAGAAAGTCAGAAATGGCTGGCCGAGACCTTTTGAGGTTGTAGTGCCAATGAAGAAGAAGAAGATTTTAAATAGCAGTGTTCTGTATTTGGCTCATGTTGTAGTTTATTTAAAATAGATTGTAGTTTATTTTGTATTCTTACTAAAAAAAGGAGATATTCAAGGTACTCATACCTCGTTTAAAAATCTCATAGTTGCAATTGAATCTTAAAATAAACGTTAAATAAACTATAATTTGCACAATATTTTGTCCATCACTGTACTTATTTGACAGGTCCTGATCTCCCCTTTTCTGGATGTCCCAACTTTTTGCTTACTTGTAGCTTAATATTCCAGTTCTGTCGTGTGTTAGAATTTCATGTTAGATCTAGTTGAAATCAGAATAAAATAAGCTATCACCATTGGCTGAATCATTTCTAAGCTCGGAACTCTTTGGCTTCCGAGAAGTTCCGTTCTAACCTAAAATTGGGAAAGTTCAACCCTCACACCAGCCACCATCAGATCTATCATCCATCCAAAAAACCTCGCACCTCGTAACGCGTATAATCTTAATTGCTACAAATCTAAAGGTTCTTGTGAAACATGCTTACAACACGACGTTGAAACGAACCTCGAGGGTGGTTGAGGTGTGAGTGGTACGATGCTTTCCGGGAAAAACTTTTCCATCATCATCCCTCCACCCTCCCTATTTGGAAGGGGAGGGGGGGGGGGAGGAGACCCGTTGGAGGCTCACTCCGTATTCATTCATTTGGTCCACCCGAAGCACCTGAACCCGAGTGGTAGTAGGTATGGCTTCACCGCCAACGTTTGAGTGCTATTGTGTGCATTCAGCGGGGAAAGCATTGTGTGTACACACCCAGAAAAGCTGGACTGGAAGCGGGAAAACAATCGACCCCCCTCTCCACCCCCGTCCCTCCCCCCGTGGACAAACATACAACGCGCGAGATCCATTTTGTTACCGCGTGTGACATGGAGCGTGACAAAAATCTCCACCATCATCACTCACCGGCTCACGGTGGTGCGGTGAAGCTTTTATGGCAGCGATGCTCACTGGTGGGAAGCGGCCGTGTCGGTCGGGAAAGCGTAACAAGCGTTCAGTAGCAGCACCAGCAATGGCGGGAGATATTTTCCCGTCATCACTTAGATTACAAATCGTCCTTCCGCGAGAGCCGTAATCGCACCGGTAGCAATCTAAATTAGCCCATCCGTTTCTGTGTGTGTGTGTCTTGTGATGGGAGTGATTTTTTATCATTTATTTTATTCGTTTGTTCGTACGAGACTTTTCGTTCCATTTTCGAGGAGACGGGGCTCAGATTGGTATCGTTCGGTTTGTATCGCCACACAACACGGGGAAGCACAAGTAAGCGAAGCGCGAAAACTTGTGTGTGTGGGGGGAAAAACTGTGACCCAAAACGGGTAGGGAATGTCAACCGAATGTTCACTCATCCTTGTTGTAGCCGAGTCACGTTCACGACAATCGTAATGACAAATGGTTTTCTGTGGCAGGCTGTGTACGGCCAACGGTTTCCACGCAATGGTCGTTTTCTCTAGCGATCCATGGTTGCAGCTGACTGAATTTCATTTAGATGAGAAGTAATAATTCGAAAGTAATAAATAAAGCTTTGTTGTTTATTTGCTGCATTGGGAATTTTTTAATAAAGAAGATATAATTTAAAATGTAACGATTTAAAGCCAGAAGATCTGTAAAACGTTTGTTAAAATGTTTAAAAACTTTGTCGAACAGTTTGTGCTATTCAATTTGTAACACCATAAATAATCAATAAGAGATAGTAATATAAAGTGAAAGAGTCCTCGGAACACAATCCCTTCTTATAGGGGAGAAACCACAGTTGAAACCGGGTCGTTGATTCCTGGTGTACAATATGAGATTACGAACAAAAGGAAAGAAACGCACCGCATGGGGAAAGAAAACGCCGGAGGGAAGAGTCAAGGATAAATAGACGGAAACATTAAACTAATACCCTTATCCAGCACGATCCAATCGAACGAATGGTTGAATGAACGATCGGAGTACCAACAACAACAAGAAGGAACAACGAAGGAAGGAAAAGGTGTCAAGTTCTGGACATATTTTCCCAAAATGGCTGATAACGATCAGTGATGGTGTAGAGCGTTCCTCGTTCCTGCAGGACCGTTTGGCGTATCCGAACGGATAATAGACTGGGAGAGCGGTGGAAGCTGTGGATGAAAATGACACGCACGCAAAGCTGTGCGAAAAGGTGCGATGGTGCGAAAGATAGATCTGGGATCGGTTGGAACGTTCTTCCTTCTCGGAGACCGGGCAGATTAGATCGAGCTGAAACTATTGATATCCTGGCGAACTGGAGCACACGTATAAATGCAAACCACAGTTGCAGCTTTGTACGGAAACCACAGACCGATCAGATATCGTTCCATCGCCGTTGATTCTTTGTAATGAAAATCTGGTTAAAGCAGGCAAGCAGGATGCATAGAAAATATTTAGAGGTTTAAAAAATATTAGGAAAAATTAGAAAGAGAAATACAAAGACTAGAGTTCAATGAGGTCCGTGAAGTGATATCTATTCTAATTTATTTAAACTAAAATTAAAATTTAATTAAAGCATATTAAACAAACCATGTTTTGTCAACGCTCGGTTGTGTAGGTTCAGGTCTGCGTGTGTGTCCAGGTGTTGAAGTTGTTCGGAGCATGTTCCTTATGTGCGTTCTTTTCAAGACCCTTCAATTGTCAGTTTCAAGACCTCGAATGTAGTAGACATTTTTAAATGTCAATAGAAAAATCTGCTTTTCGTCTCTTCATAAACTCTACACTCAATAAGTGAACTTACTGTCTCTCTATTGCATGATGACTTTGCTAGGTTATGTCGACTATATCTTCGCTTACCAGACTTCTACATCTTCTTTCTTTTTGCCTAACGACCTCTTAGGACATACCTGTCATTTCTGGCTTACTAGGCATAATTATTCGTCCGGATGAGATTTGAACCCTGGTCCTGCCGTATGAAGACTGGCGCCTTTGTCGCATGTACCACCGGGTCGCTCCTTACCAGTATTAAGTACACCAAGTCGAAGAAAAGGAAATTCTTCGTCATCCAAATGATATCGGCTGTTTTGTTTGCAAAATCGTTTACTGTACTGTTTAAGCAAAGTTAGCAACCTTGTTCAACTTGTTGTCATTATTTATCCATTCAGTCCACCTAATATGGCGATTGGCTACTCTAAGCTCTCGTTTGCTGGACTAAATTTAGGACTCTTGTTGGATGTTTGCAGGGCTCTAAATGGGTTCTTAAATGTTAAAAAAATCTTCTTAAATCTCCATGGTGTCCCTTTATTCTTTAGGTGAACTTAACTCTACATTCTTTAGGTTAACTTAAGTGTCACTCCTCTAGGCGATGACTCTGCTAGGTCAAGCTGACAATATAATAGCTTACCACTCTTATGTTTATCAATCATATCGGGTGTTTTGTGTGAAAGAGCTTTTACATTAATGTTTACATTAAGTTAGGGAATTCAATCAAAAGGTTATTAGAGTTTATCAATTCGTCCTGCCAAATACGCGAATTAAGAAATCAATACAAACTCACAGGTTTACTTATTTGAAAATTTGTTTAACTTTGATATGAATCTACGGTGTATCTTTCTATAATACTAATATATAAACTTGGAAAAGATCTTCACGATGCGGCAAATCTTGAAGAAGGTGGCAGAGCAGCATATCCACTCCTACCATCTCTTCATTGATTTTAAAGCCGCCTATGACAGCATAGCCAGGGTAAAACTGTACGACGCAATGAGCTCTTTTGGAATCCTGGCCAAGCTTACCAGGCTTGTACGAATGACAATGGCCAACATCACATGCCAGGTGAAGGAGGATGGAAACACTGATTTACGCAGGAGTACAGATGTCGTCCAAAGTCGTCCAAAACTTCACCTATCTTGGGTCAAAAGTCAGCACCGACAACAACATTGATGTTGAGTTGCGCGCAAGGGTGCTGGCTGCCAACCGGTCATACTACAGCCTGAGGAAACTTGTCCACTCTAAATACCTGTCGCGACGGACGAAGCTGGGATTGTACAGAACATTTATAGTCCCAGTACTCACATACGCTTCTGAGACATGGACTCTGTCCAAAACTGACGAAGCCCTCTTAGCCGCGTTCGAGAGGAAGATGCTCAGAAGGATTTTTGGCCCCGGTATATGTGGAAGGACAATGGAGGAGCCGCTACAACGACGAGCTCTACGAGCTGTACGATGATCTCACAATCGTACAGCGCATTAGACTCGCCAGGCTCCGGTGGGCTGGTCACGTCATGAGAATGACACCGGACGACCCAGCCCGTAAAGTCCTTTTAGGCCGTCCACACGGACAGAGGAGGCGTGGCAGGCCCAAATTGAGATGGAGTGATGGCGTTGATGCGTCCGCCAGAACGGCCGGGATAACGGATTGGCAGACGACGGCGCTAAACCGTGAGTGGTATCGAGGATTGTTGCAGCAGTCCAAGACCGCAAAGCGGTTGTAGCGCCTGATAAGTAAGTAAGTAAGTAAGTAAACTTGAAAATGGCTATCTATCAGGATACTTGAGAAAAAACATAGATCGGTGGACGAGATGTGCATCAAAACTATTCATGAAGACTTTTCCAAAATGTACCAAATTAATTGACATTCTACGTCTTATATTTGTAGACGCTAGTTAGCACACCTTAGCGATTCGCAAAAATAAATATTAATTGATACAAGCTAACAGGCATATTTAAGCGAAAAAACGGGAATTTATATGAATTCAGGTGCACTCTATGCTCAAATAGCCATCTGAACACAACACAACTGTGAGGAGGTCTTTGTCCAAGCTTCATTATATTTCATAAATAATTGAATTGAACGTAGCAGTGAGTGTTGGAAATCATCATCTTCGTCTTCGACTAATTTTCTCCCTTTAATTTAATATAAAATTAATAAACAACATAAACAATGGAAGTTTTTTTGGTTCGTTTTGTAATCAAAATATACGTTAAACTATGCATCAAACAAACAGCTTGCTCTAGGGAGTTAATTATTCAAATGTGGTACAAGCCCCCAAAAATTAGACCTGCTTAGTCCTACGCTCATCCATATTAAACACTTACGTTGGCACCGTTCCATCTTCAAATGACCATCCATACCGGTAAACCATCGCCGGGTAACAGGTAACACGGGCCACGGTAAATAATGTCAAATATCCACTGCAAACAAACCGTTGGCGCAAGGATGTGTCGAAAAAGCGGCCAAGCGGATGAGTTTTTTTCGTTGTTCCCACTATAATTCTGTTGTGCCTAATTTTTGGCCCAGCTGTCTCGTCACACGAGTGTGTGTGTGTGTGTGTCACAACAAAAGCGCTGGTGGTGTGAGTTTTAGTGGAATTTACCGTCTGATCGATATCATACGATGCTACCCGAAGCATATAGTTTTCCTGATGAACCTCGCCCGGTAGGCCATTTTGTCGGGTGATACGGTGATGCGAGCCGTAAAAAAAAACCAATCCGAGCCAATCATGTCGGATGCTCGGTGACGAATGCCAAACAGGAAACGGTATCGTACCGGGGTCGTAAATAATGAGACATCTATGTGTAGCTGTGCACCCAACAGGGTCGGTGGCACCGAACCACCCCGGATGCTCGTTTTCTGACGCTCGTTGATGAATTCGAGACACACGGGGAAGGACCACAGCGAACCACAGCGAAAACGCCACCAGCATCACTGATTGAAAGATAAATAAAGAACGAAGCAATTGTGTGGTACGGAGGCACGGCATAAAGGGCGACAGAAGGGTGCGTGTGTGTGCGAGGTAAAAACCAGGACACTCCGCAAACCACAGACTTCACACCATCTGCATTCCTGGCGGTCGTTGCGCGTTGCGTTCGAATGCGTTTGCGTTCAGCCCGAACCGAGCTTGGTACAGATTCCCGGGGCATAGTGGCCGACCGTCGCGCTGTCGCTTTATTAAATTAGATCGAAAGATATCCGTAAAATCTGTTTATTGCAAGCACACCTCGAGGGACCGTAGCTGGGATGTTGTTGCTGGGAAAGGGTTCGCGACCCGACCGTACCCTCCGGGACATGAATACGTGCGAGACGGTTTGGTTTAGGTTTGGTTGGATGCCGGGCTCAGCTGCTTGCTGATTAGTGTAGAGACGGTACGAAAAGAGGATCAATATGGAGAGAGAGAGAGAGAGAGAGAGAGAGAGTATTTTTCTTTATTTTTCGGGCTTACTGTTGCAAGCATGGTGAAGGGGTTCTTTTAATTCTTTAAAAAAAATCTTAAAAATTTGAGTTCAGGAAAACGTGCCATTGTACAGTATAAAACCGATAAATATCGACTGGAAGCCTCCAAAGCAACACAGATCGTCCTGATCCTGATTCCTTACTGGCAAAGTAAGTTTATGCCAAAACACATTTCTAGCATCGGTATGATCGAGCTTTCGCCATGTTTGGTTTTAAGCAAAATGATTTTGAACAAAAGTATTTGATATTGGCTACACAAAAACATGTTGAGGTAGTTCAAGGACTAGTGATTTTTCGTAGCTGACATCTTAGCCGTTAAGACATACAACCAGAGTTCCCTACAATTTGAACCCTAGTTCATTATTGAACTTATAAAGACTTCCGATTTGAAGTCTGATTCTTATCTTCTACGAGATCTGTATCTTGTCTCATCGTGTGCAGAATATCGGCTCTGAAACTGACATATCCTGAATGAAGTACAACATTTTAATGAGTGATTTTCTTCTTCTTTCTTGGTCTAACGATGTCTTAGGTCATGGCTGCTATTTCTGACTTACTAGACTCATTGATACCGCTTAGTTGGATAGTCAGCTCTCACAATGGAAGAACGGCCCAGATGGGATTTGAACCCCAGTCCTGTCGTGTGAAGGCCTGCGCCATACCGGACCGCCCAAGTTCTGATTAAAATATGTTATTTATTTTTTCTCTTGAAGTTGACCTACTATTTCACAACTGCAATGTCTCAAAAACATATATAACGAGGAGTAAATAGAAGTTATTGGCTGCGCCTGCTATTTCTGGCTTTCTGTGACTTAATTGTCATTCCAGTGTACGGGTAGGCTATCTGGATGGATCGTATCCTTTTCCTATCAATACCATGAAAATAGGCCACCTCATATAGTCATAACCAATATTAATTATCACCTCATAGAGTCATATGGTTATGCCGGCAATATGACTAGTCATGGCTTACTAGACTTATCGACAGTGGCGGATAAAGTATGAAGCCTATGAAGACTTTAAGTAGAATGAAAATGGGGGGCCCCTACTATATGAAATTTCAGCCAATAAAATGGGCCAAAGTCAGAGGCTAAACGAATAAATTATACGAGGTCCCATATGGAGTTCGGGTCCTTTGAATGATTGAAGCTCAGAGGACCTCATAGTCCGCTTATAGGAAGATACGCCTTTGTCTTGAAACCTCGAGGTCCAAAACATCTGCATATATTGCTTTTACTATCATCCGCCTCTGCTTACTGATTCCACGTAGTTGAATGGTTCAATCTCCGGGCCTACCGTGGAATGACAGACGTCAGTATCGCCTCGGCCGTCAGTCCGTCCTCTACTGTTCTTAGCTGTGGTATTATTCGTTAAGAGTTTTTGTAACTTTAGAATAATAACTTCAATTCAATTGAAGTCTATTTTTTACATAAAAAGCTTTATGTCATTTAAGGCTTTATGGCCATTGCAACCGAATAAAAAAATTAAGCCTCGTTCAAGATGTAACATAACTAGTTAATCATAACTAGCTAGTGGATTGTATTGAAAATTAACTTACATATCATTCAGTTCGGATCAGCGTAATGTGATCGAGTGGTTTGCAAACGAAACATAAAGGAGAAAAAAAACACCAGAGTTACATTTTAAGTTTAATGCACTCTTTTCCATTCCATTATGGGCCAAAACACATGGCGTCGTAAGCGTGATGGCGTCACGAGCAACCGTTCAGACCGGGTCGCTCGACTCTGCATTCTGCGCTGCTTGGCGTTAGCATACCAAAACCCCAACCGAAACCCTCGTCGGAACGTCGCGATCGGTCGTGATCGGTCAAAACTACATTTACCCAAACGATGGATCGATCGTTCGTTCGATCCCTGGGAGGGAGTATGGACGGGGGAAAAATTGTGGCGAAGAGGACGAAAAACCGCAACCACCGTACCACACGTTCGAAATAGCGCGCCTAACGAGCGCTTCGATCCCAGACTGGCCAGGGGTAGCCAGTCTCACACACACACACTCACACACACAAAATAGATGTTTAATAATTCTGCTCAATGGAATAATTGATATGTTATTTATACTCGGTAATTTCCAGTGGAAGAAGCAATGTAAATAATAATTGCACCCGGGTCCCTCCCAATCCCGAGACGCCGAGCGACTGCAAAGTGTTAGGATTGAGCTCAGCTCAGCTCAGAGTTGTTTTTTTGTTTGTCTGCTGCGTTGCGTCCCTGTTTCGTCAGACAAAAGGCGTAATGGAAGCTGAACGGGTAAGGTATTTCATTCCCATTTGCTTGGGTCTCCTCCGGTCTTCAGCCTACTGGGACCTGAGAAGATGGTGATGGAAGACGATTTAGGATTCAGAAGAATTGATTTTTCCATTCCCGGTCTGGAACTCTGGAACCGTTCCCTGTGCAGTGAAAGCCTTCCAAGTTCTGAGGCTTACTCAGCAGCATCGATGCGTCGATCGGTGGAGTGATATCGGCCGAGATCGATCGTGGCGCCATCTCGCGCCGTAGCATGTCCAGAGGTGTCGCGACCCGCTTACCCTCGATCGTTTTCTCCCCGATCAAGCAGTTCACGTTGGATAATCACCCGGAGGGTCGTGATTTTGAACATTCATTCCAATTCAGATCGATCATCATCAGCATCTAAGAATAGTCGGAACGGGGCAATCAACGGACTTGGTTTGGGGGGGGGGGGGGGACAGTGAGCGAAGGAAAGAAATTAATTTCTCAAACACACCACAGTCTTAGGCACGGAAACAAACACAACTAAAATGACAGTAGAGGGACAGTGATTTGTATATTTTCGTCCTCCCTCTCTCTCTCTCTCTCTCTCTCTCTCTCTCTCTCTCTCCTCTCTCTTTATCTCTCTGAGCGCAGGAAACGGACAATCGTCGCCAGTCGCCAAGAGGTTTTACGTTTAAAACAATCACGAAATCCGCCCGGAATCGGTCGCAATTTCGATGAAGATTATCGAGGGCGTCCTTCAACCTCCTCGGCTCCTCGGCTCCCTGGGGGAGTGGGTGGAGCGGGTGGGGTGTGGATCACAGCACCGTTCCCGGGGTGGGTTTCTTGGGGAGTTTGTGTTGTGTGTGTGTGTGTGTGCGTGTGGAGATTTGTTTTACTGATTGTGGAGGTCCATTTTGGATATTGAGTTGTCGAGCGCGAGCTGTCGAGAGTGCGCTCGGTGGGGTTGGTGCATGGAACCTCCCTTACAGGTCCTCCTCTCCTCCAGCTTCTAGGCTGACGATCGTGATGTAGCAGAAATGCGCTCGGACGCCCGGTGATGGTCCGAAAATTCGAATTTTGACCAGCTCATGGTGCTGTGCTCGTTCGCCTGCCAGCGCCCAGCCAGCTGAAAGAATTGAAACATCATTTGGCCACCGCACCGCACCTTTCCCTTGGTTCTTGGTGCCTCGTCCTGCCC
The DNA here is from genome assembly GCF_013141755.1 of Anopheles stephensi. Taxonomy (NCBI): domain Eukaryota; kingdom Metazoa; phylum Arthropoda; class Insecta; order Diptera; family Culicidae; genus Anopheles; species Anopheles stephensi. The sequence continues at coordinate 49,759,478 of NC_050202.1, forward strand.
GATTGGGGGAACGTTCGCGGCACCCTCGACTCGACTCCTGCCACCGCCATTCGCGCTATACCCTGAGCATATCGGTAACATGATCAATCAATCAACATAATGTCTGTTTTATTTTGTTTTGCCTTCGAGCTGCTGCCCAGGCTGATAATTTCATTTATGATATGTTTTGGGAAGGAGCATTCCAGCGCATTAAAATGATCCGAGCGCAGAGACGCGCGAGCGCGATCAAAATCGAATGGTGTGATCCGTGTGCGGAACTGGCAGTGTGTGTGTGTGTGTGAGGGAAGCGAAGAGGGACGCGGGTGACAACGGGACGATGGGGGTAAGATTTATAATTTGATGAGCAAGCGGTTTTTTGTTTTGTGCAAGCAACTAAACAAAGAATTAAGTGAATAAATTATAAGCTTTTGAATGTGTCTGTATCGATCGGAAGCCTGTTAGCTTCCAATGTTACAAGCAAAGCGATTTTATGACAAAGGGAATTATATACCTTAGACAATATAAGTTACTAGGCTTACTCACTTTACGCAACCGGATAGTCAGTTCTTGATTTGGAGGAAACGGTACGGATGAGATTCGATAACCGGCCTTACCTTCCATATCTGATGTTTGATTATTAATGTTTGCATTTTAAATAAGGTTGATTTAAAAGACTTCCTAGTGATGACTTTGTGTCCTAACATTCCACTAAACCATATTTTATCATGTCTTTTATGTACAGCCAAAGCATAAAGGCGTTATCAGCAGATATGAAGGAGCTATCGCCAAAACGATCGAGAAATGAGCAGGACCTCTGTCAGAGAGTACGTTCTAACTTTGAAGAATATCTTGAAAGAGATGGACTTTGCTATCCGATGGATGGATCTGCTATACGATGCTAGTTATGTGATAATCACTCAGATTGAGCAGTTGAAATTTGGAGAGCCTCAGAACTGATCTCAGCAGCGACTAAAACGATTATTTGGGCAAACTTCCATCGAAGGACTGTATCCAATTATTCATTATCCAAGATGGAAAAGCAGCCGATTTTTAAGGATCAGAAATAGTTGAAAAACACAATCATTTAATTCTAGTACAAATGAAAGCTAAGAAGCCGGGCTAGTTGCAGTTAGGCCGTTGAGAGTTGAGAGGCAATTTTTTGGTAGTAAGGCATATTGTTTTTTGTTATCTCAGAGGAAAACTTCGAACACAATTTAAACCGTTGAGTTATATGTTAAAGACTCTCTTTCAAAGGTGCCTAAAGTTGGTTCCTGATTTTTTAATGCAAACGTTTCTCCACATCGTTAAATTGACAGCTACGAATGACAAACAATCAATTCAATGATTCCTTTTCCATAGGCTTATCTTATGTGACGAGCTCTAGCGGGCGCCAATATATTTCTGCACGGCTCGTGGTCAGAGTTTGGGTATTGTCGATCTCTCCAAGTATCCTCAAGATACTTGGTTCCATTGCATCTCAGGAGATCACATGTGCATTCGAATTATGCCTAGGATTTAAACCAATTAGTTCGAATTGGATGTGGATATCCAGTGTCTATTATCGCTTCTTCCCTGGCACTACAACTGCTAAGAGTCTCGGCCTGTTATTTCTGCGTACGGGGAGGTGGTCTGAATGGGGTTTGAACCATGGTCCTGTCGCGTGAAGACTAGACAGCCCCTAGTTGATATGATAGGTTGACTAAACAGTAAATACTTTTAGCGTCGGATTCCACAACATAGATCGTCTACTATTGACCAGAAGTGTTGGACACAGTTAAGGGTATATGAAGATCGGCTGTCGTTCCAGTCTCTTGAGGGACTTGGGTCATGTTTGAATTTTGCAAGCGAATCGCAAATCGCTCGCTTCCTGCTAATACCTCGAATTCTGTGTGTATAAGATTATGTATAACTGAAGGAATTAATGAAATCTGATGGTTTTCGAAGCTTGACGAGTAATGACAAAACTTGATTCCTGAAACTTATTCCAGATCAAGGAATATAAATCAGCATATCAAAATAACAGCAAGAGTTTGTCTCTTCCAGATAAAACTAGATAAAACAATGAGTTGAAGAAAGACTGCCAGAGGATCTCGAAGGCAACCGAAGATCGGACGATCGACTTGGCCTTAGACGACAAAACAAGTGTCTGGTGTCTTCTCATCTCCATTTAAATTCTCGCAGGGAACTGAACTATATGTGAACCTTTACATGGAAGTATAACTATTCAGCCAAACAGGGTAAAATAAATTTGCAACAATCATCAATAAATCAAATTTTTACTTCATAATTAAGGTTGACCAACAAGTTTTGTTTTAACTCTACTTTGAACCATAAGCTCTCCTTTGATTGTTGAGCTGTGCAAGAAAATCTCCTACGTAGTGGATTGATGAACTTTAATTTAATAAGCTTCCAAAGTTACCGGTTGTGCCTCGTCGAGTCCCTGCCTGCGCCTGGAAGCCAACATTTCTCCACACAAACCCATGCATAAAAGCGGAGCAAAAGAAACACTAGAAAAAGCACTCAGAGTGCATTATCCTTAATCCAGCCAACGCAGCCGCAAATCCCTCCCAATACACAGTAGTGAAAGCCAAATAAAAAAATGGAGTTCGATTTTTTTATCTCTGCTCCTCCAACTCCAACTCCGGGCATGAGGATATTGAGCATGCGGTTTTTGAAAGAGTTTTATCTAAGCGCAAATCATCGTCTCGTACCTCCATCGCATTTACATAGCAAATTTTGTTGCAGGAAACGGTTACTTGCGTCCTCGGGGTTCGGGAAAGGTCCTCGGTGGAAAAATACTCCTGCTACTACTATACCCCGTCAGTCGAAGGGTAAAGGATTGAACGCTGTCCGGATTCTGATTGGTGTCGGTATGAGCGGGTTGAGAGAACCCGGGCAGCTGTTAAGTACACAACAATCCGCTGTACGATGTACCCAGCGACAAAGTCCTTGTAGTTGCAGCGAGCCGTAGCTGGCGCATCTAGCGCGAGATAGCAGACTTTCAATATGTTTGTTGATTTTAAGATTTGGTCGCGTTTAATATTCATCAAGCTCCGGGTGTGGCTCCTGCCGCCGCAGTCGCCGAGTGCTGTCACGATTTCGCGCTAGAAACACAAGCCGACAGGCCAACAGAGACAAGCCAAACAAAACTTCCAACTTCCCGGGGTCCGCTCGGTGGCGATAAACAAACCAGCCGTCGCAGCCACCGCATCACCGAAGAAAGCCTTGATGAAGCCTTGCCTTCTTCCGGTGGTTCCGTTCCGATCATCGATCGTATCGCGCATCGGAGGAAGAGTAGATTGTACTGTGCCAGGGCATCGCTAGGGGCTTAGGGAGAAAGGTTTCCTGCCCTTGATGGCGAGGGTGTGAAGAACTAAACCGGATCAGCATTCGACTCTGATTCGGTCGATTTACGTTTGTGGTTTACGGTGTCGGGGGTTAGAGCCAGCTTCTTATCCTTCTAACAGGGGATTCTATTCCCGTGCTCGGTATGTTTGTTGGGGTGCATACATTTGAATTGTAAAGTGTGTGTTTATTTTGTGAGACTGTGTACAGTGAGTGCAATAGCTCTACGTACGCTATACGTCCGTCAGTCTACTTTTTTATAAGTTTGCAGGAGAGATTATTGGATATTACTCAATTACAACTACATCAATTTGTTGTACCCTTAAGCGTCCTGTTTTACTCATTTGGAGTTAATTTTTTTTACTGCAGATAAAGATTACCTCTGTGAACATCTGGGACTCAAAACTCTCAATTGAGACATCTTCCACCCTTCAACACAAACGGTCCTTGCGGGAGTATCAAGCGTTACCCCGACACACCCGGGACAAAGATATGATAAAAGATTAGCAAAACCTCCGCACTCTTCAATCCAATGTCGCGTGGAGAAGAGTTGTGCGGTCGAAACAGTTCCACCGTCGGTTTTGATTGTTTACGCAGTGACTTACAATAATGATGTTTGGCGAGTGCTAACTGTACAGAATACATTACCATCCCAAATGATCCGTAAACCGCAAAACTTGAGCACATTCAAATCGGAAGGGGTACAAAGGATCTGGATGAAGAATCTGCTGTGTGTAAAATAAAACTCATGTAAAATTTGTATTGTTTTACAGCTCAGGAAACATTTTCGTTCGGTTGTGTTAAGATGATTTTATGAAAATATTTAGAAAATTTGGAGTTTTTCTTTCATAAAATTGCTATAAAATATTATACTGGTTGTCTATTTAATATAAATAAAAAATTGTTTCATTAAAAGGCTTCCGGCTACTTAAAGAAAGTGAAGAGAAAGAAGCAATTTCAAGTTAAATTTTACATATCTCATTCTTTTCATAGATTTTGGTATCTGCTATAGTGGTGAGTTATCTCAACTTCATATAGAAGATATGCCTTTGAACCTTGTAACCTGGGCCTAATGTGTGACTTATGTTTAAGGTTGTTCTTGAGAGGCATAGAATTATTATTGTATTTATTACTACCCGTAGCACTGCTTAGCCCTCTCGACAGCCTAGTTTTATTAAGTTGTGACGCATTTGATATGGGATTACAACAGAAAACAACGCTAGCGGTGTTTTCTGTTGTAACGTTCAGTGTTGAACGTTGTACATTGACGCAATTGACAAATTCAGCAGAGAGAATATCAGGCTCAAAGACATCACAGACATCATTACATTCTCGACACAAACTTTGATGTTGGTTCACGGGTGCTAAAAGAAGTCGGTGGCTCGGCGCATACCAGCGTTGTTCGAGTGAGAAGCGACCTGGCAGCCACGTACCAGTTGATAGAAGAGAGTTGAGGAGCTCAGCGATAATAGACAGCCTTGCCTGCTCTAGGCCCTTATCAAGAACAGACAATCCAAGCATTAGACACCTAGCCCTATATGTGAGAAGGCGATCTCAGGAACAGAGCGTTAAATAGTCCTTGCGAAGATCCTGCTTATGACTGGTTCATCACTTTCGGATGGTTCTGGAGCAGTACGAGTTAGTTCCGTAACCGCGGAAACTCCATCACCTCATTCGGATCACAAAAACTCTGCAGATTAGCATGAAGTTCCCGACTCAGGGGTCCCAACAAGTCATTTTATCTGGTGGACGTTTTCTGGACCTGGTGTTTTGAGACTGTCCGACTGTCGGAGACTGTTCTGAGGGTGGTCCGGTGGCCGAGGCGACTGCGGCGCCGGTCTTCACATGGCAGGGCCGGGGTTCAAATCCCACCCAGACCGCCTCCCCGTACGTAAGGCTGATTACTTTACTACGGGTAAAATTAAGACATAAAAAGTCTGCAATGGCAGGCCGAGATCTCTCGAGGTTGTAGTGCCAAGGAAGAAGAAGAAGAAGTTCTGAGACTGTATGTGTATGTCTTAGAAATAGTATTGTGGAGATACTAGTCTTCAAAACATTCTATTCAACAACATGTCTGTACTACCGAATAATAGCTAGCGGATTCTAATCCTAAAATCTTCTTCTTATTCTTCTTCTTCTTCTTGTCCCAGTTACCTCGTTGGTGATGTGCCTGCCATTTCTGGTAGACTTGATGATACCACGGAATTGAAAGTCAGCCTCCACTAGGAGTTTTGCATGGGATTTGAACCCCATACCTGAAGAGTGAAGACCAGCCTCTCTGTCTCCTCCACCATCGAGCCGTCCCAGTTTTGAATCAGTCACTATAAACTCTATTAATATATTATCTTTTATGTTAGCTTCAGTTGTATAGTATGAACTAGGACCTCTTTTGCTGTTGTTTTTTAGATTTTTTCTATGAATTTTACAATTTAACCTGACTAAAATGCTCATAAAACAATTATAGTCCGTCTACCTTGTCTAATGGCTGGTTCTCTGTGACTTAGGCGGACTTTTTGACCGTTTGGATATACCTCAGGTAAAGGTCCTCCTCATTATTGAACGACTTACAACATCGTCTATATTTGAGCTTTCTAATCCATCCGAACGGAATAGTAGTTGAGGCCCCTCTAATTTTAAAATTATTTGGAAACAAAAGGATTTTCCTGGCCGACGAGGCCCCCCTAACCGATTAGGCCCCGAGCGGCCGCTCCTTCCGCACCTAGGTTGACCCGCCACTGCTACTGCTCCTTGGATTGCTCGGGAACAATGTAATTTTCCCACCATCATTTGACATTTGAAATATCCTTTTCCTTTCCTTTCTACTGGCACATCGCCGGGTAGTTGAAGAGGTGAACATTGCGAAACTTCCCAACATCCGCCAAAAATTTCACACCATAAACATAATTAGTTTTGACGTCGATCGCCAAACGAAATAGTTTCTCTAGCACATCTCCACACGAGAGCGATTTTAGGATCACCTAATTTTACTGGCTAGGTACACGACTTTTCTACGCAATCCCCACTCGCCGCATCGAGAGTGCACACAGTCTCAATCCCCCCCTGCAAGAGGCTAAATGTTGTATGCAGCCACACCGCGTAGCGCAGGACCCTATCCGTAATAAACGAAGCTCCAATCGAGGCTAAACGTTGTTTCGACCTCCATCGTTCGTGTGCAGTATAATTACAGTCGAGGGGCCAATAATTCACTACTAACTATTTTTGCTAGCTACACCCGTTGGATATTTGCTGAGTGCGCTTCGGCCATCCCAGATGCCCTGCCAGCCAAAAAACCAGCTGCCCGCCAACCAGCCGTTCGACCTAATCGCGCGAGATGATTATGATATTTTAAGGCTCGAGGCAACGATGTTCGATCACTTCGATTCCGCTTAGTGCCACGGTGGTTGTGCGCGCTGGAAGACTGGCATAAGAAGAAACGTGCAATAAACGTGCTCCTCCCGTAGCTCACTTGCTGCTTACACGGCGGTGGTGGCACCAGCCAGCTCGCGTTCCATATTGAGCGTTCGGAGCATCAGGCTCATCCCACACTACCAAAACGATTCCCTGGGAGTAGGGGAAACATCTTCAGAAACCGTGGCCAACAAAAAAAAAGGAGAAGCAATGCCAAAGCAAGAAAAGAACGGTGGATGGATGTTGGCGATCGCTTAGGGCATCTTGAAGTATGGGATGGACCAGCGGGAGAAACCCCGAGTCAAAACATCACAACAGACAAATTATTAGTTAAAAATCATTTAGCTCTCAATTTAGCTGATTCGGTTTTTTGTTCAGCTACTGGAATTTAAATCGAACGATGAATTTTCTTCTCGCGCAGTACGCTGGCGGGCGAGACGGGGGAACCATCGCCCAAAACCCCACCATCGTCCCTCGAACGTCTCATTACTGCAATCGATCGAGGTTTTGTGAGTCGTTGATTGCCTCAGCTGTGTCCAAGGCAAATAATCCCCTTTTGCATCCCACCGAGCTAACGGATCCGAGCGATCTTCACTTGCTGAGTGTTCAACCATTTCGTGTCGGAGGATCGCCCGTCCGTCGACAGCGAGGAACGGTGGCTCTTACGAATGGTGGACTACCCGACCGTAGCGTATGGGATCGTAACGTGCTGTACACCGATCGATCCTCTCACCTATCGACGTGTTTTTTGTGGTGGTGTGCTTATTAGAAAGTATTACCGATTGGAATTTTAATTTATAAAAGCAGCTAGAAAATTGACTCTAATTTCTCAATCGACGGGACCTTCCTGTCCTTTTTTTCTCTCTCTCTAAAGCCTATCCCATTTCGTGACACTGGCTGACCAGGGAAAGAAGGAATGGCGTTGTGGCAGTAGCAATTTATGAAATGTTTTCTGTGTCGTTATTGATTTCCCTTCTCCGGGACTGCCACACACACACACGCTTACCTCAGGTCTTTTCGCGGACCACCTCGCGGGAATGGCGAACGATTGTGATGGGAATCAATTTCTTTTGCGATCCACCGATTGCGAGCGTTGGTGGAGCATGCGAAGAGCGTTAGGGTGTGGGTTTATTCTTGCCTGCTGGACATTCCGGGTTTCAGGGTCCAGAGTGTGGTGGTGCGTTTTGTTTTGTTGCTGTAGATCAGCAGCTGGAAGCTTTCTCAGTTCGATTATCATCACCGGGACGGACGATAAAAAAAAAACGGGCGCTCCGCGATCGGACATCTCCTGGAAGATGTTAGTAACGGTAGTAACGCCGAACGACTTTCAACCTCGCTTGGTGATCGATGTCGATCGATTTGGATTATCATACTTTCTGATTTACGGTCCAAGCTTTGTACCGAATTTCGAACATGTTTGCCCCGGCCCGCGTACCGAGAGCATCTGGGCGCGAGCCAATTACCCGGACCCAATTACCCTTTTTTGTTTGTGCATTTTGTGCTGCTAATAGCTTAATAGGGTTTAGAGAGATTGCAACTACCATCACCGCCATCAGCTTTAAAATTGATTTCATTCGAGTAACTGTCTGTCTGTCTGATGTCGATGGATGGTATCCTTGAGAGTAAGTCACGCGCTCGCTTTTGAAATGGGCACACAGCAGTTTGGCGCGTAAATAGGACCGCTGAAAATGAAATGTTAATTTCATCTTGATCGTAGGTTTTTATGGCGTTTCTTTTATCGTTGATCTACTGTACTGAGGGAAAATCAACCGGTGTTTAGGGGTTGAGAAAGCAATCAACAATTGGATCACAAGTAACATTGTTGAGTAAATAAGTAGATTAAATTACTATTATGTTTGAAAGATAATTGTACAAACATCTCTGAAGCAATTTAATCAATTAACGAGTTAATCAATCCGTTTGTGTAATTCTATGATCGCGTACTGTCACCGTTACTTCGTCTCAGATCAATGTGAAAGCATCGTACTGCACTTTTTTAAACATTTCTAAATTAAGTCAAAAAGATGAGGGCAAACACTGGGTACGCCAGCTCGCAGCGTAATAGCATCAAATTAACCTACCTATTCCCAGAAATGTCTCAAATAACGCACTCACAGCTCTCGCATAGACAAGCGCGCGCAGTTCGGCACGCAGATCGTGGGATTTCCTCGTTTGCGCGGGAGCACGAATCCGCCAAGGAAACGAACGACAGTCACTTCTAATTGAGTAGAATTAACAAATCCTTTGTTCGGTCAAATTAATTCATTAAATCCAATGGTCCACGGCCACAGCACCGAGAACAAGATACGACCGCGTACGATACATCGCTTCCAGCATTGAGCAAAACAAGGATCAGATCAAATATCAGTGATGCTTAAATTTCCTTCATTCATCGGGCGCAGCGAGCAGTCGGCATGCGCCTTCCAGCCCAATAATGCCGGAACTACCAACTGCCTGCTTGTGGTCTCTGGATCGCGAAGGCGATAAATTTGCCTAATGGGAAAATAATATGCAACGACCCCTACACACACACATGGACGTTATTTCCGTCCCTAGTTGGACCAGTGGAAGTCGCGTCCGGGCAAGTACGGCAGCACGCCGACCACGCCGGAGGAAGTATTTGCGTACTTTTTTGTTTGTTGTCCAGAACCGTATGAGAATCGGCTATCAAAATCGTACTATCGCAGTTTTTCTTTTTGTCGGACGTTTCCTACCTAGTGACATTGAATCCTCTCCGATCGGATTTACGTTTTACCCGAGCATCCCTTCAGCTGACGCGATCATCATCATCTTCATTGCCGCTGGCATCCGGTATGGAATCGGAATGTGTTTGCACCGTTGATGAGGTGTTGGAAGGTGACTGAGCCGTGGTGAGGTGAGGTGTGTATGTGTGTGAGGAGCATCAAAAAAGGGGTTTGTTTTGTGTTCTCAGAAAGATTTACACCATCCATTGTCTTGGTAATATCATACTCAATTGGGCAAAAAAACAAAACAAAAAACGCTTGCCCCGGCCCTGGTAATTCTCGGCACACTTGGAGAGCCAAACAAAACAATGAATGTCTCCTGTGAAGTAATTGGTCGTGAAGAGCCGTCGCGAACGGTGAACGGATACAGGGGAAAATGGGTACTTTAATGGCAAAAAAAGAAAATCAAAAGGATACTGAAAATTGGTGGATTATTTTCTTGTCCTAAGTTTTAAAATTACTTCCTCAACATTGTCCATTGACGGTACTACTACCTGCTGTCTGCTGTCGGAGAATTCAATAGAAGAGTCCTCAACAGAACTGTCAACTGTCAAAACTGTCATACAGTTTTTATTGGCAACTTATGTTTTTTTTCGTATTTACATTTCTAGTACTTTTGATATGTGCTGTGTTCATTCAAATTTGCTACGACTTACTTACTTTATTATTTATAAGGCTTTATACGCTTCCTGGTGCAACAATCCTCGGTTCCGCTCACGGCCTTGCGCCGTCATCTGACTGGCCGTTCTGGGGGACGCATCAATGTCATTACTCCATGTCAATATGGGCTTACCTCGTTGCTTCTGTGGATGGTGTAAAAGGACTTTATGAGCTGGATCGTTCGGTCCCATTCTCAAGACATTACCATTCCACTGCAATCTTCCACGCGGCTAACAGGGTTTTGTCAGTTTTGCACCATGTCTCACAGGAGAACGAGGGAATTGGGACTATAAATATTCTTTGCAGTTCCAGTTTTGTCTATGGGGATTGGCATTTGGAGGGGAAAAGTTTCCTCTTTTTAACGGCTTGAAGCCTTTTTAAATAATTTCTCGAAATATGCATTTATATTGAAGTAGTGACACCTACAAGTAGTGCAAGAAATTGAGAGAAACGATGGTAGTTGTCGGACAAACTTCGCTTTGCGTTGATAGATACAATCGAAAACCTAATGTAAAAATAAGGCAATCTATATTTCCAGAAAGGTCAAGAATATTGGAAGCATGCATAACAATTAATAACATAGTTGAATTCGGCTAGGTCCTCTTCAAAAACAGCTTCTAGAAGTACTACCAGAAGGGTGCCGCATGGAAAGGAAAGAAAGAAGAAATAGCTTCTTCCTTGATTCTTAGAAATACTGCTGTTTTTTTTATGGTTTTGCTAAGCACTGTATAACGTGTGAAAAATGCTAGCAATAAAGAGTGGTTTTTATAAATAACTTTTATAAACATAAAAATGCTAATCTTACTAAAGATTGAATTTGAATTTGATCTAATTTGACCACTAACCAGTGCAACCATTTCACACCGTGCAAAAAGCGCTGCAATTATATCTGCATGTGTTAGCGGAATGATATGCAAAGCAACGTGGAAAATCCACCCCGGGAAAGCGTTGCATATCTGCTTGAGTTAGTCAAAGAAGGGGGAAAACACACACACACTCCCGCCGATCGCGAACGCGCCACATTAGCTCATTTATGGTAACCGGTCCATAAATGAATTAGGCACCGTTCAAGTGCTCTCAAGTGTCATTTCAATTTGGCTGAGGCTAGCACACAAAGGCTCCAACTGAGCATATGCTTGAATGAATTGAGCACACCAACACACATCGAGAAGAAGCGCATGCAAGGAAAAACTCCTCCGTTTTGTTTCTCCAAGCCTCCGAGACCGAGGATGTCAGGTTACGCGTCCCCCGGGCGGATATGTTTTGCAATGTGCGTCGATGGTCACACAATGCGTAGGAATTGTAAAACAAAACATTCGCAATCTCCACACACACACACACACACACACACCAGCGTGCCAGTTAATCCGCAATCAAAAGGACTTTATTAACCCTTATTAATTTCCGCCCCATTGTGCTATGCGATATGTTTTTGTGGTGTGTTTGGTTTTTTCCCCCTGTCGGGTATCCGCGTGGGGTTGCTGATGATTCTTTGCGGGGTTTTTGGGTTGTTTCCTAAGTCTGGTTCATTTGCGCCTGGACTTAGGTTGGGCACTTCCTTCCGATGTGGTATTGAAATGTGTTCTAGTTTTTAGGTTGTTGAGCTAGGCATGGATATTTAATTTCGTTGGATTGTTTTTGTTCGCTGAGAGAAATTCTTTGAAATTGTTATTATGTCAAAGATGAATTTGATTGTTTGTTTAGACTGTCGAATTTACAAGATACATTTGCAATATAACCAATAGATGGAGCCTGTAGGTTAGTGAGACTTCTAGGCTGTAATACAGGAAATATGCTTAATATTATACCATTACAAAGCATCATAATAATATAGAGAAATTATATTGAGACAGGATTGTTTTACTCTTCAGGAATGTCCTGTCAAAGTGGAACTTATTGATAGACGAGATTTGTCTTCTTCTAAGTATGCTGCTGCCTACTCAGGGTTCACCTGATTCAGCCAAAGAGCTCTCTGTACTTCTCCACGCGTCGTTCTGAACGGATCGCTACCGAGCATCTTCCTGGTGGGTGCATTCACGCGCTCCAGCCATCGTATCCTTTCGCTTATGAACGTCGTAATACACGAGACTATTACTATCCATTAACATTCATATAACTTGATCTTCCATGATTACTAATTTAAAAACCGAAACTACAGTTCGCAAGATCACGTTTTAAGATATCAAAGGAGTTAAGCAATAAGGATGAAACTTAAGCAATGAGTGCGTCACGAGACACCGAAGATCCTTAGAGGGTCGGCAGACGCAGCAAAAAGGCAAGATACACGCACGCATAAAAAATAGGCTTACGGGAGAAAATGATCAGTTTCAATCTACAGTTTGGGTTCAAATGTGTGGGTCTGAACGTTGATGATCGTGAAATAAAATAGATAATACATGAATCTCAAACAGAGTTTGAAAAACAAATTCTTAGAATAAAATTTAAGAAAAATATTTCCTGTAACTTAAGATTCAATGTGCACCAGAGAGGACATTTTTGTTCTAAACAGCAACATCGAATTCTTAACGCATATAGAATGAATTCAAGAAATGCCATATTCGAAATGCCAATTTTCAACCCTACAGTAATTAGAATACTGCATTGCTATAAAACAGGCAAACACTTAGAGATGGTGCAAAGATCCTTATTTATCAAGGCACTAACAACCTTGAAAGGCCCACCACCTGCCATTTGTGGCCTTCTGTGACTTGATTATACTTGTAGCAATGTAGTCAGACCTGCGTACCGGGAGGTGGTCTGGATGGGATTTGAAACCCGGTGCTGGCGTGAGAAGACCGACGCTACAGTCGCCTTGGCCACCGTTATTATTGATAGTGACAATAAATAAATAAATATCAACAACGAACATGGATGAATCGTCTTAGCTTTTCTTGCTGTTGAATCTACATCTTAGTTGGCTCTCAAACTTAATATTACGGATTGAGGGTGTCCGGAGGCTGTTGATTGTTGTGGGACCAGTTTTTCGTTGGAATACCACTTGAACGGATATGGAACTCGATCCGGAACGTTCTCAGGATAATTATCAGATTTAAGTTACAAAAGAGGAAGTAGAAAGAGCCATCAAAAAATAGTTCGAGCTTAATTTTGCGGTTCTGTTCGTTATCGAAGGCTACTTTCCTGAAGAGATGATCTTTAATGAATATAAATGATTACATTTATATAATTTACAAATTTCTACAAGATTTTCCAGTACGTTATAATTTTGTTAATAATAATCAGCCCGATTTATAAACTAAAATATGCCATTCAAGCTTCCGAAGTCCAATGACGATCAACACTGTTTTATAAATTAAATCTTTCAACCAGTATACCCGCTTTTGGTACGTCACCGTTTATCTGCATAATTTCGCCAAACTCACCAGACGCGTAACCGATTAAGTACACGTGTAAGAAACACGCTCACTGTCAGCCACCTCGGTGAAGCCACGACTCAGGCTCATAAACATCTCAAAAGATAGGTAGGACCCGGCTTCACCGCACAGTACCAATCCGTTGGCTTAATTGAGATATTCCACCATTAATTACCGAGACAAATGATTTCACACTGACCAGCGTTGGAAGCGTTTCGCGAGCGAGACCGAGCAAGAGGGCCGACAAGTTGGTTACTGTTACCTACTTATTAGCCAGAAAGTACCCCAGAAATACCACACCTTACCGGCATACGATATGGCGATCGATCGATGGCCAGCAAATCTGAGCCGGTTCGTTCCCTCGGGGCTCCTTAATCTTGTTACTTTTGCCGGAATCGATACTACGCACATTCGGGTTCGGTTTGTTTTCCGTGCGCTGGATTGTAATATTTAGTTGAATGCATTCGTTGCACCCCTAATTTGCCCCTATTCGGACACTCGGTTTATGTGCGTTAAGATAATTTATGCGTTTTGTGCCGGGCTGGTACCTCCGGCAAGTAGCGACGCCACTCGAACATTTCTTGATCTCTAGGGACGGCGCCGGTTTGCGGTGGCGACCTGGGCGGACATGTTTTCGGTAACATCATAATCGGCGCGATCGTGCCACCATTTGAGACACAATCGAAGCACCGCAGGGGGTTAGCTGAAGGTGGAGCTGGTTTGTGGTTGTGTGCTTCCCGGACCAGATGGACTTCGGGTTGAGAGTAAAGGATGGAGGCCGTGATATCTACACCAGGTTTGTAGAGGGCAGGAGCAGCATCAGTTTTGGCACGTACCGAATGATTAACGACATCTCGTTTCATCTTTCCAGCAAAGAAAAAAAGGGCCACCATTAAATTCAAAGCAAATGTAACCAAATCTTTGTCTTAGAGATTCAAGAACCTTTTTTTGGGGGAATGCACTTTCCTCATCTTCTTCCTTGTTTTGGTTGAGGACGCTACGCTCATAAAATATGAATGCCGCCCCCTGATCCATTCTCGAGCCAACTTTGTGTTGCGGTTGTAGCCTTTAATTATCTGCAACTGCAACAGTACACCGCTGCTGCTGCCGGCCAGATATCGGTTCGACGGATATCGGCCACGTCGAGTGCAAATCCGGACCGCGAAATGGGTGTTAATAAGGGCTATAAAAGTGCAGTAAATTATACGCTTGCCGTAAAACGAGAAGTTATTCCGGAATGTAATACTTTTGTGGCTGCCGGTATTTTCTTTCTGCTTCGTCGCTGCCGCACCATCCGGTTCGTTCGTTCCTTTCCGAAAGGTTTAGTACCATTTAAGCGAAACCGCTCATCGCACAAACACCGAACGATGTACTAAAATCCAGCACACTTTCCTTTCATTTCATTGTGGAGCTTTAAGCTGGTTTGGGATTTTAATGTCCTTTTTGCGAAGCGACTGTCGGAATGTCGGGGAGGGAACTCAAAATTTGTTCTTCATTTTTAAGTATCATATTTAGCGCGACATTTTTACGACCTTTGCCACCTGGTAAATGAATCCGGCGGGCTCCTGTGAAAGTGTTGTGTGAGAGTGTGTGTATGCTGGCTTGAACTTTGGTCTACCTTTGTGAGCGCTGCACGGTTTTTTGGAAATTTTAATTGAGAAAGCAGCGATCGGCGGTTTGGCTGTGATGAAACAGCACCGCAATTAATTTATTTTTCAATGTTTTGTGAGTGTTATTATTCGTTTTAAAATTTGAGCTGCTAAATTATTGAACTTTCTTTCGAGCTTTTCAGGCAAATAGGTTCATAGAAAATGAAAGGCGACCTTGGAAATTAAAATTTTCTTTTTTTTATAATAGATAGTTTTAAACGAAACCCTTACTTAAGGGACAAAAATGCTTCTCGAGTTTGACGTTTTATCAACATTCTCGAACAAATAGTGTGACTTCTTTTTGAGGGTGATCATCTGGCAGTTACCTCCTGCATAAGTCATAGCTATTTTCCACAAGCTCACAAGGAACCCGAACGAACAGCGAGTCAGATGTGATATGTCCAAGTGGTGGGTAGGTTATTTTTAAATAAAATTAGCATTTCTTAAACATGTTAGAGCCCTCATTAATCAGTTGAACTCGTCGGTAATGCCCATAGAGTTGTCAGAAAAGGTGGCCCGGTGTTAGAGGCAATAATGACACCAGAACCGGGGCTCAAATCCCATCTGGGCCGTTCTCCCATAGTTAGGACTCACTATCCAACGACGTGGTATCATTAAGTCTAGTTAACAAGAAATGGCAGGAATGAGCTTCAGAGGTCTTTGAGCCAAAGAACAGGAAGTAAAACCCTGCCAATTGTATTGATCGCTACTGAGGGGGGAGTATCTTCTATTACTCATAGGTTTCACGTGCTTCTATTCATCTGCATCTTATTTATTTTCAACACGTCTGATCTTGATTTGACACATGAAAAGGTTCTCTGTCTTTGTGGCCTAAAGATACGGATTGATAAAGTCACCAGACCTGTGGGTTTCCCTCATCAGGTTCTAGTGCCCTATTGGACCTATCATGTTGCCAGATGTTCGAGCCTTTGGCCCACAGTCCTCGTTCCTTTCCTTTTCTTTTCTCTAGACAGGAGAAGATATTGTTTCAATGTTTTCCTACTCTGTTGTCAGGATTTGCCACAATTTCATTATTTTACACCCTGGATTAAAATTCCGATACTAGCAATAAAACTTCAAATGCGTCGATTATGGCTTTTCGAATTCAATTGATTACACTGTATATCAATATGGTGACGGACATGAACAATTGCTGGTGGAGTTCCAAGGTCCACTCCGCACCAAGTATGGAGTATGCGAGCACATTGTGGTGGCCTTCCTCGGCCCGATCCTTGACGCTGCTCGAGCTCATTCAACGTAGAACTACGTGCTTTGCCCTACGCTGCTGGGATCGTAGCCTGGACCATAGCACCAGGTGTCTGCTGCTTGGGTTTGCCTGCCAAACTTTTTCGGGAGCTTGACGAACGGATTCAATTTGCCCCGCCTTGACTGCTTGAATCCTCAACAGTATCATCGATTGTCCAGCGCTCCTCTCGATGGTGGGCCTATATTTGCTCCGCTAGATCGCTCCAGTCTCAGACAATGCTCTCAGTCACGGAACCGTCGAACTTCATTTGGCTCACGTGATTCTATGATCCACGCATGTCATCGCCTCAACACGGTCTTTAAGGAATTTTATCCGGAAATGTAAGCGGTAGAAGCATTAATGCGTGGCTGAAGACAGAACCTAACCGTTGAGGAGTTTTTAAATTGAATCTTGTTTCTCCAGTTTGAGTTTTGCACTATGAGCTGTTCTATTCTCTTTTCTAGTATTGGGACTATTATAATGTGTTGATGTTAAAAAGTTTTTGAATTAGAAACTTTAGAATGTTTTGAAATGATCTTCCGAAATATTTCCCGTGGCCTTAAACTCCTGGACGGCGCAATCAAACAAAACAAGGATTTAAGGAGAGCCGGTTCATCAATTTAGTTACTATTTAAACCAGCCCCGAAGTAGTGCTATAATACAGTCTAAATAGTAGACATTGAGTGGCATAATCTGGAGGTACGTCGTTGTATGTCCATTGGAGGAATCTGTTTGCAGTTCGTCTAGCCTTCCGCTGAAATGTTTCCATTCGTTGACTCTAGATTTGGGCTGACAGGCGCAAACACTACTGGAATCTGATTATATTTGTCATCTGAAATCTAAAGCTGAGTGCCTTAATTTTAAGCAGTTATTTTGGTTTGTGACTACGAAATGTCTTATGCGAGCTAATTATTTAAAATAAACTGTACAATAATCCTTTTCTTAGAATGCCAACATTTTCCAAAATGTAGAACTTATGTTCGAAATGAAGATTTTTGTAAATTTCGATCGAGACGTTCACTACAATAAAGTAAATAATTATAGGCACGAGACAGTTGATCATACGATAGTGGCATGAATATTTAAAACAGTGCATCAGGAGAAGCAACAAAAACTCCATTCAATCCATGTCACCAGGTTATTTGGACCGGAAACGTTTCACAGATTATCTCTCCAACTGCAACACACTCAGTCGGTCGTCTGCATCCCTTCCAGCCCGCCGAGTAACGCTAGCCGATGAGCCTAAAAGCGTGTTAACGTGTTAAGGCGAAACCAAAACAATCCCCGTCAGTGTGTGTGTGTGTGTGTGTGTGTGTGCTGCATTGAATGGAAAGCCTCTGCATTACCCTAAGACGACCAGCCTGTGCACAGTTCGGACAGAGAAAGCAAAACATTTACCTTTTTTTTAAAAAAGCTGACCAACAGTCGCCGTTGTCGGATGTCGGACGGAGGACCAAAACAGTTCTTCTTCCGTTGAAGAACGGCTCCGTCACCGGTGCATCTCGCTCGCTCGGTCTGTATCTATTACCAATGCGCATACCGGACGTCGGATGCATTCGGACCGCGTCAGCAGGCTGATCCAGATTCCGAAACCTACCCAACGAAAATCCTCGGGCGCAGATCGGGGAAACGCGGGCTGGCTGACGGGCTGACGGGGCCCGGGCCTAAGCCACAAAAATCACTCTATTAAAAACATATATGACAAAGCAAAGGTGCTACTTTGAGCCGGATTATCTCTTAAGCAGTAAAATATCCCAAAGGTTTGTTATTTTGGTTCGGGCTTCGGGAGGGTTTTTTTTTCGTTCGTTCGTTCGTCTTGTTGTCTTAACCAGCCTCAATCTCTCGCTTTCTCGCTCTCCTTTGTTTCCTTTTTGGGCGCAGATTGTTGTCAAAAACCGATGCTGTGTGAGTGCTGGCTGAATATCTGTGACCGGTAAGTTCATCGGGAAGTTTTTAAATCTGTTAAAATATTTCAAAACTTCCCTGCTTCACCCTCATCATACAGTCAATAATGTAGGATTGCTTCTGGTCGTCACCGATCGCACTGTTGACAAATGTGCGTTTCGATACGCTACGGGAAAAAAGGTCGTCTGCAGCATTGATGAGGCGGCCAGTTGTTGACCAATACAAACAGGGAAAGAGAGATAGAGAGAAAGCATCGTACACTTCACCGATCAGTATACCGATAGCAAAACATTCGTCCTGAGCGTGTTGCTATTTCTGCATCATTATCCGACTAATAGCCGCTCTGGCCATCGATGGTTCACCCATTTTGGCAAAGGATCAGCCATTGGAAAGGGGTCCCTGGTCTGATCGGGAGTCCTATTGTGTGTTTGTGTTAACCTTCTGCAACGGCAATGAGATAAATTTGAGCTAAACCAAACAAACAATGGTTAAAGCGAAAGAAAAAGGAGATTGTTCACGTATGCAAAATTCGGAATTTGTTAAATCACTCAATCACTTTTCTTAGATAAAGTTGTACTGTTAAGTAAGGTTGGGAGCAGTTGTGTCATTTATACACCATTTATACACAATAAGACCACTTTTTAATAATTGCTTTCGATACTTCTACTACCTATAAATATCAAAATTTGGAAGAAGCATCATCCCTATTTTTATTTTCTATTTAAATTTTGTTTTCGTTCAAAAATGTCCAAATCCTTGCGTAAAAATAAAAAAAGGAAAATAAACAGGAAAGAGGCTTATTAAATTATCAAACTTTTTTAATAACCAAAAAATAGATAAAGAAGGTTCGGAATAGTTTGAAGAAGGAAAAAAATAGTTCAATCTTCAAACTTGATGGTTATTCATCAAACTGTTTTATAGAATTACTTGTTTTGATCACATATTCTTCAAAAAGAATAAAAAGAACTCAGATTCGATTTCTTAGTTGATCCAAAGATAGAATGGTTTTCACAACAACTTCAACTTATTTGTAGAAAAATACTAATTTAATTCGTTGCAAATTGGCGTCGTAAAAAAATTTAATGAAATGGTTACCTCAATTTAACTGGTTCAAAAATAAAGATGGTCTTATACTACAGCCTGTCTCTGTAAACTGTTTCTTTTCGCCATAACTGATGGGTCTATGTTAATTAAACTTTTTAGTTTTTCTTTGTGTGTTGATCCCTGACGGTTGAAATACTGTCATGCATACTGGGAAACAATGCTAACAGCACTAGAAAATATCTGCTATTTTTTTAGGGAGCAGTATGGGTGTCAATTACTGGATCAAACGGCTTAAAACAATCCAACGTACAGTGACTCGTCACCGATTAGTTCGACAACACTGGCCCAATTGTCAAAAACTGAATATGCGCATTCTTTTACTAAGGATCCCAACTTGATTGAAGATGTTATTATCAGGTTCTGTTCATGGCAACACTTTAATAAGGTGAAATAGATACACCAAAATTGTTGATCTGAGTTTCTTTATTAGAGCCTCGGTTTTTCGACAAGGTACAACAATTGATCATCTTAGATGCTATTTACAGAGAACTATCAACAGAGAATAATCCAATGATAGTCATGTCCAAACAGTTTAATAATCTTTATCAACACTTTCATTTCAACACAACAATCAATGTTATTAGCAAAAGAATCCGTTCGATGAATGTTTACCTAAGCGCTTTGTGATGTGCTTCGATTTTGTTTATTTCGATCTCCTTCAGATTTTGATGCGATAACTAGGGCTTAGTTATTGGTAGAGATAAGTATATCTTCAGTCTGATTTTAAAAATCTAACTTTGTTAATCCTTTTAATGCGGCTGCTCCTAATCAATAAATAAATGAATAAATGATATTTAATTATATTAAATGAATTATTAAAAAAAGTAAATAAATATCAAGTTTTTACCACGTACAGGGAGGGAAAAGTTCATTGGAAATTAGATTACCTGGTCTGTGTTAAAGTTGCTAGAATATTTGACAGGGATCGCCTAAATTTTCTAGTGTTTTAGCTAAAGCCATCTAAACTACCGAGAATATTTTTAGATTCATTTTACTTTAAGCTATTTATGATATTAATTGCATATTCTGGTGATATCCGCAAGTTCTTAATCAGTTTCGTTATGCAGTGCATGATCCTCTCGATAACTGATCGAGCTTTATCAACTCTATACGATTAGGAAAAATTGAGAATGTTTTTAACCCTGGCTAACAGGCTTTATACATGTATTCTAATCGATTTGGGAATGAAAATCATGATCTGAAGCCTGATGCCCTGATTTCGTTGCTGTAACTAGTTTCTCAGAGGATCAATCATTACAAGCCTGTAGTTATATTGGAAGGTAATGCGATCACTTAACCTAGAGTTATATGATATACAATCGAGCGTAATGTGCGCTTCCAGCATTCAAAGCTTTTGTCTAGGCACGACATTTGATTAAGCAGCACTTAAACAGCGATGACGCTCGATTGCATTATATCAGCTCCAAATATTCACCTTTCTGTGGTCGATTCACATTTAATTGCTATTGGTCTGAGTCTTTGCTTTGTATAATCCTGCACAGATTCGATGGAGATTAGGACTATCTCGAAGCTTGGACTTATAGTTTAAAAGCAAGTATTACTTAACTTACTGGACCACACATTATACTAATAAAGCAGAATCTAGATCTGTATATAATAATAAAACTGTATCCTTTCAATCTAAAAATGTACTTATTTATCTCCGAAAAGCTCTCAGTACGATTCATCTTGACCATCAATCGACGGTCCCCCATATATCCGTTCATTGCCTGTTCCATGTTCCTCCCCGGTGGCAAATAGTGCAAAAATTTGCCGACCCATCCGACGCACCGGCGCATGAGTTACGATTGGGCGAAGCGCGAAAAGCACATAAAACCCCGACTCTTGCTCATAACAGAACCGGCACCCGGTAACCGATTCCATACGTCATCCTAATGATGCCCATCCATATCAGTTTATCATTCTGTCAAATTAACCTTCCTGCCGAGAGTGCCACATTTTTCTCCTTGCCCGGTAAGAGCATCTGTGTTTACGCCGAAACGGACGGGTAAAAGTTCGCCCACCGGTTGCCACCAACCAAGGAGGAAATCGATGGTGTTTCGTGGTGCGATTGTTTCGTTTAGCCTGTGGACGAGATGGGGAAGCTCCAAAAAGCGACCCATCGGTACCTCATATTGAACACATGAAACTGACCGCGGGTGTAAACGTGTTAGTATGGCGGTAAAACTTTAAAAGAACAAATGGAGCCGGTGCTGAACTTTAAGCGCCCGTCAGAATGTCTCGCGTGTTGTTTGTGCCGCTCTGGGAAAGAAAAACTAATTACCATTGGCCACCGGGGTCAAATAATCATCATAAGTTATGCATTAGGTGTAGCCGTATGTCGAAAGATCGAGAGCCATATGTATGGGCTGCCGTAGTACAATGAAGCGGCGTACGAAGAAGTACGATGGCTCATTTTCATCATCCGGTAGTCTACGGTGAGCGAACTCACTCACTCACGGGCTCCACGCCTTTCGACATCTGCTTTCGAGGCAATGGTAGGCTGGAAACGAATCCGATCCGAGGAGAAAAAGACTCTTGCGCCAGAGTTCCAGCGCTGGAGGTGTTTTGTTTCTTCGTGTCTTCGTATACGCCAAGGGACCAATGGATCCTCCCAAGACTCCCAGCTGCCGTACGAAATGAAGTTGTCCGGAATTCAAAAACATCGCGCAATTAACCAAACCATGAGCCGAGTTGACTAAGCTTTTGCCTTCCAGTGTTTATTATTTTAAAACTACCCACCAGAAACTTCTCGGTGGATGTCCGGGACCCGGTCCCGATGATTCATTATTTATTAATACATCAACGTGCTCGGGGGGGATGTTCTTTTTTTATTGTTTCACCCGAGAAAGCAGCTCGTTTCTTTCGCTTACTTCTTCACCCTGGCCTGTGGCACATTACACTGTTTAATACTGGTCTTATGCTGCCGTACGCGACACCGTGCCGTATGTTTTATTATGTCATTTGCCGGACTAATATTGTCGGCTTTTGTCTCAATCGAGCAACCCGTTGCACGCCACCATTATCCTTGTGCATCGAGGTGCGCCGTTCATTGAGGAGTTGGTGTGATTCCGTGTATCTGCTTCTGCTCTGGCACACCGAGCTTTCCGGGCGGCAGGATGAGGTAGGAATCGTGAGAAGAAGCAGTGGTGCCGACGAAAAAGGACTCCCCCGTACCGGTAGTGGACAAAATGATTAATGGACGGTCGTCCAGTGAGATGAATGGAATGAAGGTGGAAATATTTATCGTTATTTGTCAAAGTGAACCGGCAGGCAGCGGTACAAACGCACACCAACAGAAAAAGCTCTGTATATCATACAACCTGCTCTGTTGTTCGTTTTGATTCTATGCTTTTTTTTTGCTTATGTGTCTTCTTTTTGTCGGTCGTTTCTTTTATGTCGCCACTTTTGCACCCGCCATTGGGGGCTGCACGAGCCGACAATAATTAAGGTAGCGTAGGGGGCAACAGCAGAAGACAGGAGTGTCGCATTAGTCGGATTGTTTCAAGTGCGCTGCGATGTGTGAAAAGCCGGTTCCCCGGAGTTGCCTTTTCTTCCGAGCTACGAGACAATTAAATTAGACATGATGAAGGTTTTTTTCTTCTTCTAGTCAGCCTAGTTCAAAAACACAATCGTTCATCCGATTAGCTACGCCTTTCTTCTTAAAACTCCGTGACGAATTGTGTTGTGAAAACGGGGCAACGCATCCTGGATGCGATCGTTTGCGCGATCATGACTTCCTGATGTTTGGACATGCTTCCGGAAGTTGGAAAAGGTTAGAACCATTGCGGAGATCTGTCTGCTCTGAAGTGTTTAAAGTGAATTTCACCTGTCCCCGGGGTTCGTTTCCGAATGCGTCTCTCCACGTCGGGCAGGTGTTGTTTACGTTACCTAATGATCGTATTGGGTACACACGTCAAACTATGTGACTATGCACTTTTTTGCTGGACAGGCAAACAGTCTGTGGTCTTATTTCGATACGTTCATTTCGTGGTGTTTATTTGTACGAATTTTAATACGATTGTTTGTGGGTAATTTGTCCGATGCCTGTTTTGAGCTTCAAGTGCAGGTATGATCAAAGATAACAGGAAGAGAAAAAAGTGGTTGTAAATTGCTACTGTATTGTATATTTTGATTGTCGTTACAGGAGTTAGCAGAGAGAGAGAGAGAAGGGAAACGTTGCATATTTCGTAAATTTATACCATGTCATATTCTCATGATATTCCTCTTCTTCTGCTTTGACTTTGACTGTACAACCTCTTGAGGTCTTGGAATGTCGTTATTTGTTCCAATTTTCACACTTTGTGTAATGGACACAGAATTAACATGAGGATAAAGGACATTTTACTCTTTATTGCTATTCTCACTCCAAAATCTTGAAGTAAAGCCTTGAATGGTGATTAAAGCTACTCCTACTTCTTTGGCACTAAAACCTCGAGAAGTATTGGCCTCAAGTAAAAGATTTCTCTTACTTCAATTCTCAGCCATGCGGAAGCAGTGGTGAGTCAAGATATTCGGAGGCCCCGAGCGGATTGGTAGTTGAGGCTTCTTTAATTTGATATTAGAGAGAAAAAGCAAGAATTCCCTCGCGAACGAGGCCCTCTTAATCTACGAGGCCCCGAGCGGCCGCTCCTTTCAATCCTAGGTTGATCCGCCTCTACTCCTAGGTTGATCCGCCACTGTGCGGAAGGGATATAAATTAACTAACCATCGTTGAAAATATAGTTGAAGTAGCAGACAGACTAAGACTGTTACATCTTCTGGCTGGAGTATCCGGCCAGTTCCAGAACCCGTGACTTTTTTGATCTGTTCATGGATACTCTGAAATCAAAGCGTTATAGGCTATCCAATCCAATTATTGTTTTTTTTTTAAATCACTCAGAAAAATGTTTCATATGAATAGAGGAATATTGCAAGGTCTACTGAGGAACTTTGCAATCATACAGTGGAGTTTTGTTGGCAGTAAGGGAAACTTGCAAAACAGCTGTGTAATTTTGCAAAAGGCTATGGATTAAGAATGTGATCTTCTTCCTTTGTGCTACAACCTCGAAAGGTCTTGGCCTGTCATTTCTGGCATCCTGTGACATGATTTAGCTAGATAGTAGCTGGATAGTCTGTCCATCAATTTCGTTTGAATATGTCATGATGACAGGGCGTTATCAGGTAAAAAAAAAATCATGCAAAGACATTTTGCAATTTTTCAGTTTTGGTTTGGGATGGGTTTGGTCAAAATAAATCGTCCCTAATTCATAGCTTAATTCCACTGTATGAATAAAAAGTTTGACAGGGAAGTACTGTGCTTTTCAAACATTTCACTGAGTGATTCATGGCTCAAAGATCTGTTCAGTCGCCGGCCTAAACAAGCCAGAACCGCATATTGAATTAAGTCCGGATCGCCTTCTCATACGCATGACTGACCTTCTAATCGTGGATAGAACTAGATCAAGGAAGCCATAAATTGGAGTCCAAGACATCAGATGATTCGGCTAGCATTTGAAAACAAATGAGTACACATGACGATACCATCCGGATAGCATTTGAAATCTGTCCTGAAATGATGTGCAACACTAAACTTCATTTATAAGATGGAATAAATCATATTTTGAACTTCACTTGGAGCAAGTAAATTGTAAAAAAAAATAGTAAAAAAGAGTATTTTATGATACTAAAAGGATCAAATATGAATCTAGAGTAAAAAGCATCAACTCTAAACTCTTTTAAAGCAGAGTAGCGCCATCTAGACCTATGTTGAATCCGCACTCTCTGTAAGGATGCTTGCGCACTCTAGCGGCTATTTTCAATACTATTCTTTGAATCTTCACTCTCGGTAGCGTTTACTTGTTCCCAAGGCAAATTGTTCGTTCGTGTTAGACCACGCCCATTTATCGCCATGTCGCCATTTTCGTTAACCTTTTGCATTCTCTCTCTTACACATATTTACTCTCACCGTTTTTTTCTCACCCATCGTAGCGGGACTGTAATGGCCGTCGTTTTTCCATTCGTTTCCACAGTATGACCTTCACACCTAGCTATCGGTATTAATATTGACACATGCTATTGTAATATTGTAACATGATATAGACAATTTGATACTGTTGTACAAGAATAGGAACGAAACTAGTTTTACAATGATATGTTCGTTATTGTGTGGAAGGAATAAAAAATGGTCCCCGGTGTATTAGATTCAGAGTCTCATTTGGTTTTAGCTATGTACGACCACGAATCTTGAATATATCAAAGTGTCTCTCCATCACTCAGGGTTTTTGAGACAGAAGGCAAGCAAAAAAGATTCAAGACCCAACTGAACGTTTCTTCGGTACGTTCTCGCGTAAATTAACGGCTCGTTAGCAGTTTGCAGAAAACCGAGATGAAGAGCATCTCAGCGTGTGTCTTGACGACAATTAAAAATGATTGATTTAGTGTCACTCCAGCTGGTAGCATCACGGTCACGAGCTCATCGTTCACGTGAAAGCCGACGATGGCACTTCATCGTCGCCAGAGTCGTGGCTCTAATTATCGTCTTCTTTCGGCAACTCGCGAGGGACGTTGATGGTGCCGGTGCGATAAGAAATTATTAGTTAAATTAAGCCAACGGTGAGGAGCTTACTAGACCCAATTTGAGAACCGATTTGAGCATCCTTTTAAGCGTTAGTCTTAAGCCTCATTGTTTCAATACTTGAAAAATTCTTTTTGAAAAGTTTTTTACAACCCAAAAGCAAAAATTTACACCACAGTTTCTTATTCATTTGCTAAAATAAAGTTGTAAGAACATTCAAACCGATTGAACCGTCACACGAATAATTAATGAAAATAATCATGGTTCAAGTCAAGTGTAAGTCAACGGTAGCAAAACTTCACCCGTCCGTCGGGCAGGGACCAGTAATTGAGCATCCGTATCGTTCTGAAGTAGGTTCGCCAGCTTCCCGTATCACCCAATCCCTTTTGCAACTTCAGCTACCGGTGCTTGCCTCCAGTACGTTAATCCACTCGTCAGTATGGCAGACATGTTCAAGGACCCTACTACCCGCGTCCTTCAGGGTAGCGTACGGGTGTGTAAGGACCTTGTACGAGAGTACTCGAGCGTCGGTAGCAGTTGGGCTAAATTAAAACGTCAGAATGTTGTACCGTGAAGCTAGAAGTCAAAGAGTAGCAGCGTTGTTTCATTTTTTCTTACCTCTCGCGGAATGTTTTCTTACGACGGCCTGTGTACGTCGCTGTGCACAGGCAAGCGATCTGTGGAGCAAGTGATCGGATATTACGTTATGGTTGCCGTGACGTTAAAATGCAACCTCGACATGTTTTAGTGTATCTGGGGGATTTTGTTTTTTTTTCTGTTGGGTAAACTAGATGAGAGCAAAAAGCAATACATCAGTACATTTTTCTCATGAATTGAGGGTAATGAAGCGAATTAACTTTTAGCTGAAACATTCTAGGTGTGATGTTTCTTGAAGCTAATTCCTAAATTACATGAAAATATGCCTTATGAGGAGAACAAGCTGTACTCATCAAATTAAGCATTTATTGATCAGTAATGGTTGCTACTTATCGGCGTATTGTCAGCTACTGTCAGCTCTAGAACCGAAATCGTTTATGCCAGTACTTTATGCCAGTTCAACTCCAAAACAAGCCAAACCCTTACAATTTTATTATATCCTATGTTAGAATAGACATGAATAACATTTACCCTGTTCTTTTATTTATTTTAAATAGGCTAATACAGAACTATGAATAGAGC
This sequence comes from Anopheles stephensi, assembly GCF_013141755.1. NCBI lineage: Eukaryota > Metazoa > Arthropoda > Insecta > Diptera > Culicidae > Anopheles > Anopheles stephensi. The sequence goes on from NC_050202.1 coordinate 49,786,624, forward strand.
TATGGAAGTTATAATCTAAAAATAAACATTTCAAAATAAGAAAACCGTATGAAGACTTTAAACTATACAATACTCAGATTCCCGAAAATTGGTATTAAAAATCAAAATCAATCAATTAATTTCCCTTCTTACTTTATTGCTATTAAAAGCATTTAATATTAGTGGATATGTTTTTGTATTGGTTTGTTTATTGTTTAGCTTTATTTTGCATCAGATTTTATCTTTAGGGTTAGTGTTAGTTGCCAAAATCATTAAATTATCAAGGTTCCTCGTCTCGATAACAGCCTGGGCCTGTTGAGTCTTTCTACGTTAAAATTGAAAAACCAAAAGCTTTGAAAATATTTCTAAACATAAAAATGTTATGCAAACGACATAAAGATCAGATTATTAATAAATTAAAACCTAGGGTATTTTATTAAACTTTAAAATGACAAATTTCCTGCCCAAAATGATCCACTGATGAAAAAGTTTAAAATCTACAGCACTGTATGCGCCAAAATGAATGCAATCAACGGCACAATGAATTACTTTGAATCATAGTATAAGAATTGAATTATAGTATTATAGTATAAGTGCTGATATAAACAGTGGTAACTGAACCCTCGGCACGACAACACCTATTAATCGAAAAAGTATAATCAGCTCTTCTTCCTTATCAGCTCAATGTTGATTTTTGTTTAAGCTTAAATGATCGTAGGACCTTTCGAGGTAATTTAGAATAGTTTGACAATTTAAAATAACATTTTATTCATTTATTTATATCCTTACTATGGTCTTTTTAATTTTTTTGAACTTTGTAATCTTCAGCACATGCGGTGTTGACAGTTCAGCGACACACTGTCATCCTGGGAAAATAAAATAATAAATAAATAAAATTAGCAACTATACTTCGGCTTCCATAACTACTACGTTGGAATCAATCAGCATAACTAAAACAGGTTTATATTTAAAAAATAATTGTACCTCAATCAAAGATTAAAATTTGAAGCATTTTGAATTCTACAAAGGTCTCGAGAACCAATTCTAGATTCATAAAAAAATATCGTAGAAAACTGTTTTATATTTTATTCTTTTATTATAAAAAAACATGACAATACTTATTCATGAAATAAACATTTAAATAAAGTAGGAGAAAATATAATATGATTTTATTTTTGATATGGCTTATTATATTTTATTGGCCCAAAATGGCTGTTCCATTCCTTGGTCACTGTTCTGTTTTCCCGGTTCTTTGAAACCAGTTTGTTTAAGTATTTTAGTAGTAGCATTCGATGAAGCATTATCCAATCTTATTTGTTAGATAATTTAGTTCCTATAAAATCAAATTGAAATAACAAAAGTACTCCAAGATTTGAGTAGGTGGTAAAGGTTATCAAATAGGTTTTTTGAACGGAAGTTGAACTTATATTTTCGCTCCAAAAATGAAACAGTATCACAATAAAAAAAATCAATTTAAATTTAAGCATAAACGTATAAAATAAAAAAAAGATATTTATTGCAAGTATTGTGGTGCTTGGTGGCAAGGATATTAAATAGCAACCAATGAGCGAGTTCCGCTTCTAATCTTAACAGTTGCCTCGCAATCTCTCATCGATTACTGCACAACATGAACGCCCGTTACTGGATGTGCCATACTGGAGAAACACAAAAAAAGTAGTCTAATTACACCAGCAGCTTAACGAACTCTCTCTCCCGGTGGCGCAAAAAAAAAAGGAAGAAAACCGGCACGTTGTCAGTGAACTGTCCCGCGGGGAATTCCGTACCCGTTCCGGGGCGTTGATCTAATACACCAAAAAAAAAAAGGCCGAACGCTGCGAGCGATTGCGAAGGATAATTTCGTTATCTAAACCATAACGATTCCCACTCCCGGCGCCGGGACACATGAAGGATGTGGAGTGTACGTGTGTGTGTGTGTGTGTAAAGGCACCTCTCTCCGGGAGTAGGATATTATGGAGAGCCGGTAGCAGCACCACAAGCGCCCGACAGGAAACCATTTCCATCCCGAAAATCCTGGCCGCCATCACCAACGTTCTCGTGCGCCCGTTATGTCAGGACCCGAAAAAAAAAACCTCGGCGTTACCTCGACACGACGCGTAACGATTACCACCGCCCCTTCCCAGCGTCACCCGACATCGCCCCTAGTCAGCGGGGCCCGGGACCCGCGTGTTAGGAAAGAAAATGGATCAAATTTATGTAATAGGAAACGCTACCGGAAAACGAATGTCAATTATCCAAGTCGTTTCTGCGCCATCCATACAGGCCCCGCCCGATATCAACGGCCATCGTCTCGCAATGCCAGCCCTTCGGCAGGGCTTTTGTTGGACCGTAAATTGAATTACCGAATTCATACACCGAAATCAGTCTGCGCGACGGCGTTTTATCGCGGGACGCCTTCACTGGGGCGGGGGCTGTCAGTCGACCGGGAGGTGCGGGTTAGTGGATAAAGTGAGTCCCGGGGCTCGAATGGATAGTGCACGGACAGCACCCGACTGAACAACGTCCCGAACCCTTCGTGTCCGCCAACTGTTGGCTGTGCCATTGATATTTGCGTTCCCTGCCGGCAAGCCATTCCTGTGCCCGAGTCCTGTGATACGATTAGGAGCCAAATGGTTTAGGAAACTTCCTGACTTTGTTCGGTACGTAACGGCAGTGAATTACTTCGGCCGGTCGGAAATGGTTTCCATTTACAAAATGAAGTCAGAGTGCCCTCATTCAAAATATTGAACGCGCAATGGGCGATGGCGATCCGTTGTGCGGTGCGAGGACAATGCAACGGGAGCATTACGCATATTGGGATTGAATTGATTCTGGTGAGGTGTGCTTACTTCCAAGAAATGCTTAATTGGTGTGAAAGAAAATCCTCGGGCCTTAATGTGACTCGATGGATAGAATGGGCGCTTAAATGGTCAACGGCGAGTTCCAATACCAAGAATCAAATTCACGCTTCCATTACACAACCACCGGGGAAGCTTTCGTTCGGATGTCCAACTGAATTCTGTTTTGTTCAAAAGTACATCCTGAAATAGAGCTCACAGCAGAAACAACAAAAGATCGCTGCCCTCGTGTATCGTCTCAATCTTTTTTTTCTGTCCCTCTTAACGGGATAATCCTCTCGATAGGCGATCGCTTCCACCCACAGGCACCAGGGACTTTAGTTCGGAAAGAAAGAAACAACCCGCACACCTTCACAGGACGTGTGAACTCGACGACACTCTAAAATATGAAATACGTTTCTCGCTACCGAAACCGACGAACGGCGTCATTCTTCTTGCAGTCCATTGTGTACCAGGCCGGAGCACAAGCTGCCTCGAGGCATTCTCTGTGGTTTTGCAATAGAAGTTTGGGATTTTAAGTATGGCCGGCCTCCCGGATTCTCGGCCGCATTTTTTTTTTTGGTCCACAGATTCCATACCGATAATCATGTTACACGGTCGCATTGTATCGTATCATCGAGAATGAAAAGCTTTTGCTTTCACCAGGCGAGTGCACCTTGAAATACGAGTGCCAAATTTGGGATGTGATTGAATTAAACCTCCACTGCGGGAAACGGTTTTGGTTGTTGTGTGGCTTGGCAACTGTCTGCCGACGGTTTGCAAAAGGGCTGTTTGCTTGTGACTTATTCCTTCGTCCTTATTCGGCAGACGCTACCAAATTAACGCTAATGTTCTTTGCGTAAGCGCAACAGAAAGAAAAGTAAATCGAATAATGAGATAATGCCAGGATTGAATGGAAGCAATGGCGCAATACGTGATCCGGTGCGTGTTGGTTGGGTGTTGGAGATTTTAAACAACGTATCCTTCTTAATGGTTAACATACTCGGTGTGTAGAATTGAGCGAAAACCTATCGGAAATCGTGAGGAGAATGTTTTGTGTATTATTTTGATATCAATAATAATTCTGAAAGATGGGTTTTTCAGTTTCTTCATTCGATTGAGCTGTTAAGGATTGATTAAGGGATCACGAAGATTTGTTTGTACTCGGATCTTTATCCCTGAACAAAGAAGTGAGAAATAGTGAGGCATATTCTGTCTTTTATAATCCCCCCCGAGGTTTACAAGATCTTAGTAGTTCTCAAGCTTAAAATCCACCCAATCTCAATATCGAATCTGAGTCTAGTCTAGAGCCGCAAAATTAATTCAAGGCAGCCAGAAATGAGACTGAGACCTCTCGAGGATTCAAAGCCAAAAAAAAACAAGAAATTATTCTGGATAAAGACTGTACATTTCGTTGGGCTTCTGACTATCCTAAAGAGAGGCGAATTAGATTTCTGAGACCCAAAGCCTCTATAAATAAACGAATAAAAAAAATAGCGTCGTAACCAATTTTCCGAAACTTGCATCTAAAACAGCAAAAATATCTAAGGATTTGTTCTCAGGTGGATTTATCCTAACAACATTTTCATTCAGGGAAACATCTAAACAGTGAAAAATAATCCGAAGAAGATGGGCATTTTTGACAAAACACAACGTCCATGTTTAAGATGAAGCCCTCCATGAGATAAAGAAACAAAATGGGCGTCTGAATGCGCTTATTTTTTATTTATTAATTATAATTAATTAATATAATTAATAATTAATTATAAAGAAGCCGTAATGTCAGCTCTGATTGCGCTTGTTAAATATAAATTTCTAAAGATAAAGGTGTCTTTGATCGAAGAGACTCTAAACTGATGCCAACTAAAAAGTTTTTTTATTTTTTTTTGGGTCAAACTTCAACCACATGCCCTCATCGAATCGTTATGTAGCTTAGAAGGAGTAGCTCTGCTCAACAATAATCAGAATGGCATTCCGCCTTCATTTCACTTCTCTTTCTCATCCAATTTTACCCCATTCAAGCAAAACTTAACCAGCACCTTAAAAACGCACGCTAAAGACGAATTTATACCGTTACCAACTATTATTTCAGCAATTGTTGCAATAAAACGAAACAATAAAATATATCGATGAAATTGTAATGCTGGAAGTCATATTGTCGCTAAAATGTCTGAACCTTCACGGTATTTAAATGAATCTGTAAGCAAAAGATACGGATTTAAGGATAACCAAACAAGCTGGCATAAACAGATGGAAGCGAAAGTGGAAGTGGAAGTGGAATGTATATCATACCTCATCTTCATCTTCTTCTTTGGCACTACAACCTCGACAGGTCTCGACCTGCCATATCTAGCTTTCTGTGACACGATTGTACCCGTAGTAAAGTAGTGTACCCATAAGTCTGCCCCAAGTAGTGTACCCATGACCATCTGGATGGGATTTGAACCCCGATCCTGCCATGTGAAGAACGGCACCGTTACCGATTCGGCCACAGGGCCGCCTCAAACATACTCAAAGTTTATAAAATACCGAGTAATAAAATGGAAAACTAAGCAAAACGGTCTTGGCCATCCTTCATGAATAAAAAGAAAGGAAAACTAAACACATAACACCAACCACTTCAAGGAAGTATCCGCATTATCTGTTGTCTTTCCTTTAGATTCTGTATAATTGAAATAATAACAAACCTCATTATTCGTAGTTTTAATATTTTTGGGCAGCTTGAAGAGCATTACACCACACAAAAATAAAATTACGATGGCAAAATTGTATGTGGTATTCTTAAAAGAACTGATATGAGATGGATTCCATTACTTGTGGAACAACAATTATACAAAAATACAGATGATCTGGTAATTAGAGGTGTTCATGCAAATAACATATATAACAACAACAAACAAACAAAACAACCAAAAAACCCGCACTTTCGAAGTCGTCCAAAACTTCACCTATTTGGGGTCAAAAGTCAACACCGACAACAACATTGATGTTGAGTTACGCGCAAGGGTGCTGGCTGCCAACCGTTCATACTACAGCCTGAGGAAACTTCTCCACTCCAAATACCTGTCGCGACGGACGAAGCTGGGACTGTACAGAACGTTTATAGTCCCAGTACTCACATACGCCTCTGAGACATGGACTCTGTCCAAGACTGACGAAGCCCTCCACGAAGCGTTCGAGAACAAGATGCTCAGAAGCATTTTTGGCCCCGCATGTGTGGAAGGACAATGGAGGAGCTGCTACAAAGACGAGCTCTACGAGCTGTACAATGATCTCACCTTCGTGCAGCGAATTAAACTAGCCAGGCTCCAGTGGGCTGGTCACGTCATGAGAATGACACCCTTCGATCCAGCCGGTAATGTCCTTTTAGGCCGTTCACACGGACAGAGGAGGCGTGGTAGGCCCTAATTGAGATAGAGTGATGACGTTCGCCTAAATCCAAGTTAAGGCTAACAATGACAGACTCCTCGTGAATGTAAAGAGTCAAAGAAGGTGAATTTTGTATAAATTTCACCCAAAATTACCTTCATTTTATGTTTAATTTCCTTCTGTACCTAGGTTCTGCACCTAGAACCTTACAAAAAAAAACCTGCTAAAACATTTACTAAATTATTCGCCAATGTTAGTAAACAGTTTGATAGAGCTTGAGCGGTTTTATGAAAACCTAAATAATAAGTTCTACTAGACAGCAGATCATCGGATTGGTGACCTTATTTACTAGTTCATCGTAAGTCACCAACAGTCACCGTAAAGCATCAACACTGGAAGACTTATCAATTCTCTTTGGGATTCGATATATCATCACCAAACTACCCACATCTTTATTGAACCCGATTACAAAATTTTCAAAGCCTTTTGGCCGTTGCCGTTCGTATTTGCAATCTTTACAAAATGGCTACCACAAACTCTCTACCCCTCTCTCCATGCAAAATACATTGTAATACACGCAACCACCTCGCAATTTCGATATTACGTCAATCAATCAATCAACCATCGCGCATCTACGCAAAGCCTGCGTGCCAACGTGCTGCAGCACCGTGAAGGACAACGTCCTTCATTAGTATTCTACCTCAAACGTATCCATGTACCGGGGGCTGCCTTTGGCCAGTGTCAGTGTTAGTGACATGAAAGCATCCGCATAAGGCAAAGGGTGCGCATGGCTTCGTGGAAAGAGATACACACAGCAGCACAGTCTCGATGGACTCGCAAAGTGGCCCCCCGTCCCAGTGACCGAAACGATGATTGCCATCCGTCCCGAAAGGGAATCGATTGTCTCCTATCAATGATCAGGCGTCGAGCGTACGAGGTCGCCTCTTTTCTGAGCCTACCGGTGGTGGGTTCTAGGGAATGGACGGCCATCGAAGGCCGTAAAGTGATTGCGATCCGGGTGCGAAGATTGGTTTTCACGCCCGCTCCGTGGGTCAACAATCCGTGTATCGTGGTGGATCGCTCGAGTGCGATCAAGTGGGCTCGTGCGATGAATAAAATATAGTCATCATCACCCCGGTCAATTTTACGCTGGATGAAGGATGAAGTGGCGGGAATGGCATGGCCATTGAATCTACAATGGCGTCCGTTGGGAGGCGTTCCGTGTATTTTAGAACGATTTATGAAAGTCGTGAAGCTTACTTAGCGATTGAAATAAGTATTAAATATTAAAACGTTTCTTAATCAATTCGCATTGATTTGATTATTATCCGTTTCAGGCAACGCAATCGGAGAAGAGATATTGAATTCTGCCTTAACCACCCTCTCGGAGGGAAAGTAAGTTTTGTAGCGAATAAATCTGCCAACCTGCCAAGAATAGACATTTTCCCCTTCGCTTCCTTCCATCCAAAAACCATCATGCTCCGAAGAAATGTGGGGGAAAAGATGTGATCAGGATTGATATTTAATGCTTTCGCTTCGCACGCAAAAGGGGGCGAAAGCAACAATGGATCCAGAAAGAAGGAAGGAGCACGGAAAAGTTGTCGCTGGATTAAAAATACATTTTCAATTTGTATCCGCTTTCAATGGTGTCGTCATCGCTGTCACTTAGGGCCATATTGATCATCTGCTTTCGCTTTGATTGCGTGGCTTGCGACGAGAGAGAGAGAGCGAGAGATTAAAATAAATGTGGCTTCCTGATACTGTTTCGGACGAGCATTTTGGATAGAGTTGTTATACTTTATTTGTCCTTAAACTGTATCAAACATTTATATTATACTAAGAGCATTTAGAATGGAAACAGATTGACTTAAAAATGGTAAAAATACTCATCAAACTCTTAAAAAACACAGAACCTCAACAACCGAAAGAAATTGAACCGCTCTCAGCGTCACGCGTAAACAAGCCGCTTGAAATGGGAACTTTACGACTCTTTCACTGGTTTTATGACGCAGCGATGTATAACACAACCAACGCGTTAAGAAGCAAAGCCCCGGATTCGCAACGGGCGCCATCTTTGTGCGCGTTCCCTGAAGTGTGCGCGTCCCGTCCTTCAGATATACGTTACGAACCCTCGGAAAATAGGGAAACCGGCGTAAAGGGAAGAAGTCAACAACAAAAGCGTGAACGCGGACGCCTGGTGCTGAATATTGATATTGTAAGAGTGCCTGCAGTGAGTGCTGCTGTAACTCGGCTGGGGAGAATTCAATTCTTGTCACGCTATGAGACAACGTGCGTTTTTTTTCTTCTTGTTTTGTTGTTCGCGTGGTGGTGAAAATTGGGACGAGAGGGAAAGGAAATTGTATTCTGGATCGGTGTGCCGATTGCGTAAAACAGAGGTTGAGAGAGAGAGAGAGAGAGAGCAAATACAATATTTTATTTGAAAACTTTATAAAGCATTTCAATTTTTGTGCAGATATTGTAATGCTAAAATTTGTACACTATACAAACAAATGTAATTGTTAGGTTTATATAAGTTTAATTGAAGAAGCCTGGAGATTTTATAAAAGTGGCTCAGGTTTCCTGCATAATACCTAGATGTATTTAACTCATAAATTTGTTAACTTCAACAGCACTGTGCTGATTGGGATAACTTGGACCTCCTTTCAATGCCTTTTTTGCAAAGAACTTCAATGTATGTATTGCTAGCTTTTGATATGTTGTAGCAAGCGATTGAGCATCAGTTGAAATAATTGAATTAAACTTTGTTGAATTCGTCGCTTTACTACAACTTACCTCTTCTTGAGGCTGTGAAGTTTTTTTTTTCAATTCGATCTGAACTAGCCATGCAATTTGACCAATTTTTAATTTCCACGTTGTGCCATAAATGATTAGAACCAGTGACAAGAATACAAAAAGCTAATGGAGAAATGAAAAAATTCTATTGATTGTGGTACTTTTTAATTCTAATATCAACTATTTATCAACAGTTATGTTCACTTGTATGTAGGATATTTAACAATGATCGATTAAATATCGATAGGTTAGATAGTTTAATCGCTTACATCGCCTACATCGCCTTAATTATTATGCTTTATCCTAAAATTATTTTTCCTCTTAAAATATTTTGAGTATTCTAATAAACAAGCTCCAATAATGTAACAGCGTGTAATTCATTTATTTATTTTTAATTATGACGGTTTGACGCCGCGATGTCAGCCCCGCATATGCCAAGGAGTTACAAATTTACAAAAAAATAACAACAATGTTAGGAAGGCTTTTCCTCCCTGTCTTATTCCGGGCAAGCTCGGTTGTGGGAGTGGGGAGATGTGAGGATCTGGACTGTAACAAAACAAAATAAAAACAGTAATCTGGACATTACAAACATTTGCGTATAGGCAAGGTTTCTCAAACTACTGTTGGGTAGTTTGCCCAAGCTCGTCCAGGCCAGCATCGACCTCAGAAACTATTGCCGAGTTCCATCCCGTAATAGCAGAGTCTCTGCTAAACACAAGGTTGGGCCCACCAACCACCTCCGAGCCCAAAGTGCGTGTAATTTACACGATTTAAGTTTTAAAGCAAAGCAATACGGCCAGGCCGTCCTTTTTGAATAAAAAAATGTTTTTGAGCTATCATCTCTCAATTTCATCCGAATTCAGGGTTTATATTAATTTTATTTATAATTCATAATCTTTTTTTGCATTTACTCTTTAAATTAAAACTTTTCTACATTCAACGGCTTGGTAATGGTAAACACTTAATTGTGATAGGGAACTGTTACTGTTAGTGAAAGTACTGAGATACAGTTCGATTTGTTTATTTTCAACATTAAAATGCAAATAGAATATCAGTCCATCGAGATGCTTAGGATGTATCAAGAATTAAAGAGCACTGAAAATGTTTGAAAGTCCCATATGTATTATAAAAAACAAGTATGATAGCAATACGGTTTCATGAACCACTTCTTATTTGATTAATGTGTTATTCGTCTGTGTCCTAATAAATCACAGAACTGTGCTTCAAAATATTACAGCGGTATTATTTGATTTGAAGCAGCAACTGGTAAGACAGTCGGGAAACATAAATTGAGGATTTACAAAGAGTACGAGTACTTTGTAAAGAGTACGATATCAGCGATCAGCTTTATCTCTGAGCCAAAACGAAGAAAATAGCAAGGAATATATGCTAAATGAAACAGAAGGCTCTTTAAATATGGATAATCGAGACTTTATTGTTGTACAATCTTGATCCAGAGGTCTAAAACAATGGACAAATATAATGGAATAAATTGACGTTTTTATACTAGACTTAATATATTTTGAAATGTTTATATAGTAAAGACATTCGCAAAGTCCAGAAAGAACGGACAAAACATGCGATCACGCTCCCGGTAGCCGGCCTCAGTTGGGGAGGCCAGTTGACTGCCTGTAGGTCGTCTGAGAAGGATTGACAACCTTTTTTAATAATGTTTTTTTAACTATCGGAATCAATCAAAAACTAATGCATAACTAAATATCCTTAATCTTTTGCATTTAATTATAATTTAGTGAAAGAATAAAAAATCGTAGTCGTATACAAATATTGTCTATTGTTTTATAATTCCTACGTCCTGCCAGAGGAACAGCTACTGCAATTACTAAATGTTTTCTAATAGCTTTAAGTTGTTTTAAAATATCTCAACGAACATAAATTACAGTTATTAACATCCCAACCATCACATGATGCGCTTCGAACAGTGTAAAAGCACAAAAGCATCGAATTCAACCATATCCACCTCATCAGTTGATCATCCTCCAGCCTTAATCAGCCCGTATTCATGTCAAACAGCCAGCCGACCGGCCGGCTTCATCCACGTACCCGACCCACCATATATGATTGGCAGGTACTTGACTATAATTTTTGACACTTTCAGTGCTCGATGCCTCGACCGGCTGTAATGGCCCAAACCGCCCGAAACACCGAAACCGGAACCCGGAAAACTCGGAATCGGAAGCAAAACCGGCCAACTGTCAAATAGTGACACACCAATAGGTCTTTGCGCAGTTTGCACTGTTTTAGATCAGTCATCATCGTTAGTGTAGTCAGTCGGTGGCTAGGCGATTATTGGAGTTATGTGTGGACTCGGTGGACTGCCACAGCTAAAACGGTGATGAAATAAGCAGCGAAAGCGATGAGAAGCCGTGAACGGAACGGAACCAAACCCGGCCAACGTGAGTGGATTCCCAATCGCCATCCAACTCCGCTGGCCGGGAGTATTTTTCCAAACCATTTCTCTAGCACACCAATTACTCTTGCTCTTGCTAGCCCCACACGGGACTCCGGGACCCGTGGCAGCACATACATTCACACAGGGTACTCGTGGGTACTGTGCAACAGCCGACCGTCCATGCACAGCACAGGTCGACGGTGGCTGCAAATGTGCAAACGTATAATTTTCTGTTTCGCACGAAGAACCAATTTATTATCAACTATAATTGACCTCGTTAACAACAATGACGGTGCATAAACGGTTCGCTACGGCCACGTCAGGCCGGTTTTCATTTTTTGTTTTCGCCACCCCAGAAGCAACATAGCTGCTGGAAGCAAGCTGGCTGGCTGGCCTGTAGCGAGCTATCGATCGGTGATGGTGATCGTGGTTTTATCTTGGCCTAAAGCGCCAATGGACTGGTCTCGGGAATTTATTTGCATACACTGAGCGAATGCAAATCAAATCGCTGGATGGAGAGACCTCCATCAAAGATCAATATCTGACGTTTTGCTTTATTCGATGTCTTAATTAGTTTGCTTACCAACTGTGTAAAGCAGATTTTGTGGATAGTGGAGAAGGTGTTGTCATCAAGGTTTTGGAGGTAGATGTTTGGAATACTATGAATCGAATGGTGGTTTATCGAAAACAGAGCGTGACGGGCATAGGCATAGGCTTTTGAAGACATTCCCTTCCATTCATCCCATTACTGAAGGTAAATTTCAAACAAAAATACAGCATACGTTCTCCATTTTCAGGTAGTCCGATGGATGAATCGGACACAACAAGACCGGATATTGGATCAAGAACTTCTCCCCGTAGACAGGGTCTGGTTATCCAGCTCCAGTAAAATGAAGTCAAAGAAGCCAGACATTGCTAGCCAAGATCGCTCGATGTTGCAGTGCCAAACTTCTAAAGCATAGACACGTCTTTTGAACGTAGTCCTCCCAAAATTGACTGATTAAGTACATTTGCATAACAGGATGTGGTATATTCAAACTAAGCCTGGACCGGATGTTTTGCAGGTTTCTACTTGAAGGTTCATAAAGCTATAGAGCAAAAAATCATGGTCAGATCGTAGGGCAGTTCAATCGGCAGAATTTAATCCTGATCTTAGGAGCCAAAGAATGACCAACATTGGGTGACGGCTAGCATTTGCCACGGAGTGACTTGGCTAGGACACACAGCTTCGGGGGTTCAATACGGTCGTTCATGTGTCCCACAATGATTGAGAGTGTGGATTGGGATATTCCCAATCCTGAGGAAGCGACCAGTTCGGCACGTGGCGTAGAGGAGCACAGTCAGCTCGTTGACTGAATCAAATGGAGTCAAACCTGAGGAAAATCGGCTGCAGCCGGGGGTGGAATACAACAGCCATGGCATGCCGTGTTTCCTGGAAACGGATTGAACACCAGGCCATGTGTTTTAGACGTGCTCCCTAGGAGCGGACCTAGAAAAAAGAACAAGAAGGAAGGCAGAATGAGCAGCATGCACCTGGGCCGGTATTCCAGTCTACGATTCCTGGAACGAATTTGCTCTGAACGGTATCTAGACACGCCTGAGGCCGAGTTGCGTTAATCCACCACAAAATGCTGGCGTCTGGGTTCTAGCAGCGAATGAATCAGTGAGCAATCGAACGACTTGCTGCATGTGGTGTTTTGAGACTTGCAGGATATATTGAAGACATGAGTAGTCCAAGCTTCTTACTACTGTTGGCCAAAACATGATCGAGCTGATCCTTAAAGTAAAGCCTCGTGTCAAGCAAGACGCCTAGATCCTTCACACACTGTTTCCTGAGTAACATTTGCCCATCTAGCACATACGTAGCGTACGTAGGTTGACATCGTCGTCGTGAGCCGCTAACAGTGATCGTCATTATCTTGTCTGTGAGGAGTGTTTAGGCATTGCCAAGCTACCAGAAAAAGCAGCAATCTGTTCGGCTATCGAAGATAGATTCGATGCTCTATAACTTATGACAACATTTAGCTTGTTTACACGTTCTGACATCAAGTGACGTTCCACTTTAGTCCTTAAAAGTTGCGTGAAAGTCTACTTTGAGGATTCTCTGGATGGGACCAGTACTTCCTTTGGCCCATTTTTATCACGATTGGCGTACATACAATCTTTGGACTTCATCGACCTTCGTTGCTTAGGACCTTCTCGTAGAGAGTCCTCGATTCAGCAAACTGATGCCAAACGACATCCAGGAGTTTTGGAGACCTCCTTGAGTTTGCTCTGGGTGAACTACAAATTCATAGTCGATTCTTTTGCAGTGACCTTCTCGAAATTTTTAATACACCAATACGAATTTTCCGAGTAGTACTTTAGGGGGTAACGCTGAATATAAACCTTCACTTCTAATGATCGAGCAGTTTAAAATACCAAATGGAAAAAAAAGAATTATTGGAAAACTAAATTAAACAGACTAGAAACAGATTGCTTGCACGGAATGATTGGTCAAATTTAAAATAATTCTAACCTCAAAATAAGAATAAATACAACACAAATAAATTAAAACGAATAGATAAGCACTATGAATAAACAAGGAAAACAAAACGATACAAAACACATCTCCCTACCAAAAAAATGTACCTTTTAACAACTTAATTGGCATCAGGCCAGCGATAACGATCTTATCCCCAAGAAAACACAACCGATCAACGCGTGCACTTTCCATTTCAATGCTTCCACTTCACTCGCTTCAATTTACTATTGTGATGTGAGGTATTTGTTGTTGTTGTTAGTTTTTCTACTCCATTTCGCTGTTTCGGTTCCTAAAACCGCTTTCCTCGCTTCTCCTTCTCCTTCTCTTTCCTTCTGACTTATCTTTCGCTTAACAGTTTTCCCCGAATACGCTTTACCGATGTGAGGTTTCGGTACGTTGCTTCGATTAGCTGTCCCCGCTGACCATGACCATCATTATGATTGTTATTATTTCTATTTTGTGTATGTTATTTGTCGCCGAGGATATGCGGATGGCACAATACATTCCTGCTCGTGTCCAACTCCATTCGTCTGGTCCAACTGGTTGTCTGTTGGGCCGGCGCCCGGTTAGCGTTAAATAGAGCTTGAGGTGGAGTGCCGGGCGAGCCGACAGTTTTCCGGTCATCTCCCGCTTCAACTCGTGCTCCGTGCGTCAGGCCAAGGTGTGCTTGTGCTGTGTCATGTCCGATGACGATGGCCGTAGAATTAAACACTTTAAACAAGCGCTCGCCACCCGGGCGAGCATCCGGGCGTTCGGGGCGTCCACTCGGACTGGTTCCGTTGGACCGTGTCGGCAGGTAGGGATCGGGGGTTATCCGAGGCGTTTTCGAGTGGACAAGTTGGTCGGACGAGGAGGACGCGTGAAGGGGTGTTGGTGGAGGGGCAGGGAACTCGTGTTAAGTGGCTCGTGTTTTTGCTGTGGCATTGAGATGCGTCCGCACCTTCGTCAGGCCTCTCAGTCTGTCCTCGTGTCTGTTGCTGCTGCTGCTGCTGCATTAATCTCGTGCTCATCAACACTGGAACCGGTTGTTGGTTTTTCCTTATCCGCTTTTTTCCCTCCTTTCCTTCTCTTGCTCTCTCTTTCGTAAGCATCAGGAAAGAAAGAATGGGTGGCGCGTCAAGTGGACGTAGTGGTTGATGGTGATGAAAATGTTTCATGAGATGTAATTTAGCTGACTGCCTGCAAATGTCAAAAGGCGATCCTACGCCATCAAGTTGTGCATGGCGTCTAAAGAGTGAGGGGGGAGTGATGGGAAGAAGAGCTGGCAGGGGGGAGGGGAGAATTTAATTCGTCAGTAAAACGGACGACTTGTCTGTCAAAACATTCAATTTGAGCATTTGAATGCTCATTGGGCTGGTATCTGAAGGCGACGATCCAGGAACCAGAAGCCGTGCACCAGGGGTGTTGGGTGGCCCATGAACTGAACTGTTTGATAAATCAGCTTGATGTTTAGGTGGGTGGGGGGAGTAGTATTTGTTTCGTACTCTCTTATTCATCATGAAGAAAATTGATTTCTTGACTCATTTAATACCCTGAATGATTCACGCTAGGAGCTTCTTTGTTACAGGGTAGTTTTAAGTGACCAAATACAAAGTGTGTCGCTTGCTTCTCAATGACGATCCAGTATCAAGTAGTTGCGTTAGTGAAAATGGTTTAGTTTTGGTAACGGCAATGAAATGGTCTTACATTTCCGGTGAATAAATTCAAAACCCTTGCAACTTTTGCATGAAATCTAGCTATCAAGCTCTCGGTTCACGAGCTATCAAAACATAAAAAGTAGTCCCACTATTCCGGTAAAAGACTACATAATTTTAACGACTAGAACAGTAGCGCTTCTGTTGGACTCCGCTTCTTTTCTGAAGAGCAAAAGCATATAACCTTATTGATGCAAGGGCAGAGGGCTATGTACCTAAATTGTCAAATACTGTAGCAGTTTGATTTTGAGTTCTTTTATTTCTTCTAATACCTAAAATCAATTCTAAATTGGGGCGGTGCGGTGGCAGAGGCGATAACGGCACCGGTTTTCGCATGGCAGGAACGGGGCTCAAATTCCATAAAGACCGCCTCCCCATACGCAGGGCTGACTCTAAGTTTTTCCATTTTTTTCACTATTAAAATGAACTATCATGCAATACGGCCAGGCCGTTCCATTTGAGTAAAATAAATGAGCAATGAGGTTCTCTTAAGTTTAAATTGTTTGAAGGATTTACATTGAATTTTTTTACCACAAACGAACGAAGACGTCTGGATTATTGTATAGCTTAGAAACTTTTTTAAGAATTGTACATCTAAAAGCCGGCCTAGGAAAAATCCGAAAAAATGCTGTGGTTTTTGTATGGTAATGTGTTAAACACAGATAGCATTTTGCAATCAATTTTGCGCTGCGAGTTGTGCTTCGTGTAAGATCGTCTTTAAAAAATTAAAATAAACATAATTTATTTAAAAAAGGAAATCAAAATATTACGATATTATTTTGTCAATTGCATTGAACTTGATTTTATTGTACGTTTATTTAATATTGGGCGAATGGCGTAATTTTAAATTTATTTTTGTATAATTTTTTTTGTTGTCCTTTGTCGTCTCGGATGATAGGAATTAAATTAAAGCCCAACAGAAATCTAAATAAACTATATGAATTTGCATAGCATTGAGCTGTGAGTTTAAGGTTAGTTTTTCAAATAAAATCATATTACTTAAATTTCATTTAACCATAATAATGTGTTGGTAATATTTTGAACACATAAAGTTTTATAAATACAGAGACAAACAATAGAACCTTAGCAATATGGCCAGGCAATTCCTGTTGAAAAAAGACACTTTAAACCACCAATTGCAATTCTCAAACTACTATTTATTTAATTTTTAATAATTTTTTACTATTTGGACTAGCCCATACTTAAGTTGAAAAAGGTGAGAAAGAGATGCCCAAATTACTCTCTTATGTGTTTTGGCCATATTTTTATCGGAATCAGAATTCATCAGAAAAAGTTACTCAGAATCGATGTTATGATTGATCCAGTGAGCTTTCCCACAACTTGAGGTAATTTGTTGTAAATCGGCACTAAACCCTTATAGTTACGACTTAACAAAGGTAGATGGTCCTATTCTATTGTCCGCCTAAATTTTGTTACAGTTTCTTTATATAAATTCAGTCTCTACCTCAAAAATATTAAACGAAACATTTTATTCCACTTTTAACAATGATATTAATAAATTCAGCCAAATATCGTTTGAATAAAAAAGGTATTGTGTAGCATTAGAACACTGCGAAGCAACTCCATCTTAATATACAGCTTTTTTGTTTTTTGCTCATTATTATCTTTTGCTCCTATTTTATTCTACTCTTATCGTGTTTATGTTTCATAATTACATTTATCTGAATCGCTGTTCTAGGTCTATATACGCCAAGTCAATTTAATAATTATGCCTCGTGAATATTTTCGTAAAATTTTCTAAAATTTGTATATTAAGTTATTTTTAATATATTGTATAAAATCATTTTATTTTATTTATTTATTTATTAATTATCACGGCTAGGAGCCGTATTGTCAGCACCGCATGTGCTGACGAAATACAAATGTCAAAAACAAAAAATTCACAAAGAAATTACCAAGGCATTTCCTCCCTGATATTTAGCCTTATCCCGGGCATGCTCGGTTGAAAATCATTTTGTTCAAAAGGAATTCTAAAGTTTATATATTTTTACTCGCAATAAAAAACGGTTGAATACAATAATTGCGAATAGTCTAAATGCACTGTAATGCTTTTACATTTATTAAATTACTCCAAAATTCCCATGCCAATAATATCTATTTTATTTACCAAAACTTTGAACAGGATTAACACATAATTGTTTTACTAGCGCTTTTCGTACCATCAATCTTATTATTTACCAAATTATACTAATATTATTTATCTAAAAAGACAAAAGCTTATCCCCGTGCGACATGGCTGTGTTTATAGTTTTCAAAGGAATTTCTCAAACTGTGTACCATAATTAAACGGATGAAAGAAAATGCACCTTTAATCGATAATCGGTAAAACAATCTCCATCGTCAGTCTCTCAGCCATCTGCGCTGTCTGGCTGTAGGCAATGGAGGAGAAATCAGGCGTCCCCGGGTCCTTAAATGCCAACTGTGTAGACCCATCCATTTTGGTAATTCTTTCAAATTATCCATTCATAAGGCCTCCGTCGAAAAAACCTTTACTACTGCAAAGCTGGTTACGGACAGCTAAACAGCAACACCAAACACGAGAAGCGTGTACCTCGGTAATTTTACAATTAAGCCAAACAGCAATCATACGAAACCGTTAATCGAGCTAAAGTGAAAGAAAGAACCCAGAGAAGATTTCAAAAAAAAAACAGACACTCAGACACTCCATACAAAAGGTTGTAATGTGAGAGTTCTGCTGGAGAATGTAGCTGCTGGGAGTGCAAAACCAGCCCGGGTTCCAAAAATATCCACCGGAGACGCCAGGCCACCCCGAATCGAGGAGGCCGTCCGTCGTTTGTTTGGTTGGGTTTCGTCCTGCAGAAGATAATTCTGATTTCATCTAGCTATGCTAGATGGGCGAGTTAAACGATCGATGTGCAATCGGAACCCTGCCTGCCTGCCTGCCTGCCCAATTGCGAGATCGAGATCAGTGTTTTCGGTTGGGAAGCTTTCTGGGAAGGAGTTGAAAAACGTGTCGAGTCATCCAAGTGCTACCTTTCAAGTTCACTTCGCATCCTTTCCTAGCGCGATTCGCGTAATGGAGAAGATTGTTGGTGCCTGGTTCTGTGTTGTCTTAGGCGTTCAGACGAATGGAGCGACCGAACCCGTCGGCGTACACGCCACAGATGGAAAAAGGGGTGGATTTTGTTTTTCGCGGTTGGTTTAAAATTGCTTAAAATCAATGCCATGTTTGGGTAAAGCACCGTTTAGTTGGTCAGCAATTTGGGAGCATTCCTTTGTTTATGTTTGCTTTGTTTGCCTTCTAATGGACGCCATGGACGGTACGGGCGATGGCGATCGTCATCCGCACGTTTGTGAATGCCATTTGCGATCGACTGGGCCGATTATGCTGAGCCACATATGGTCCAGGATGGACGGTGCAGCTGTTAAGCATCGAACGAATCATTTCCCGTTTAGAATCGATGCTAAACGCGATGTTTCGATTATTGTTTTGAGTCACTTTTTGCCTCACTTTATTGCTTCTATTTTATAGAATTTAAATAAAATTGCAACTTCCACTACAAGAGACGCTTCCTGCTAAAGACACCCGACTCAGCCGCGTATATTAAAGTTCTCAAAACTCCCATTCCGTGTAGCGTGTGATTCCCTTCCATCACGTAACAGTTGTCACAAAATGGTGGTAAAGCGACCAGGGGTTCCCTTACGTAAAACTCGGCACGTCATCATGTTTCGTTATCGCGTTACAATTTATCGGAAAGAATAACCAAACCAAGCACTCGCTCTCGCCATCCGGCATCCAGCCGGGCGACATGGTCCCGTTTGCCCCGGGTACATGGCATCCATTGCCAAACGCCCAACGCGTCCGTGTAGCCGTGCTGCTGAATGTGCGTGCTAACGATGCGTATCACATTTTGCCGTATTCAATCGGAACCTCAATGGGATGAAATGTATGAATATTAATAATCCCCTTGACTCGTACCGGTGTACACGTTATGGCGAGCGTGCTGTGAGTATAGGGGTGAGAAACAATGCTACGCCCAGTGTCACGGTGCGGTACGGTGCTGGCCGCGAGCATGTAAGCGGCAGCCTGTAATAGAATTTCGACCCCTTGTTCGCTCCGATAATGATACACCATTCTACTCTTTTGCGAGAACAACAAGAAAAAAGAGGGGATGGGTTTCTGGTAGGGTGTGGTGGATGTGGGGTGGGGGTGACCGTAATGGCGTCAGAACATGGATAATATAGCGTGCGGAATGTTTCTTTTTGTGCTTCGCAACAGTTGACAAAAAAACCGATTGGGGAAAATACGAAGCAAGGATCATGCGCAAATTGATAGGCCAAATTTAGGTGAGTGTTGGCTTGATTTGTTAAGGTGTTTTTTTAATAATAGCTGCTTTATTCTTTGTTTAATTAGTGGTCTTTTAATGTGGCTGCATAATAGACGGTTTTAAACTAGTAATTTATTTTAGTTTAATAATTAGTTCAAAATTGGCTTCTTCTTATAAAAGTAATGTTAGTAGTTTATTGAAAAACCGCTAGAGGCGCTAATAGAATGTAATTACGAGATATCTCGCGAGTGTTGTTAGCGCCATCTATTGACAATAATGCTAATTATTATACTTGATATTTTAAATGTAAAATTTGCAACGGTACAAACGAACATGAACGCTGTAACAGGATGGTTTTTGTTCGCGTTTGTTGGTTTTTTGTTTTGCTATTTTCATCAATGTAATAGTTGTCAGTAGTCAGTCAGTCATCAAGAAAATGAGGTGCATTTAGTGTCAGCATAATATGTTTTGTAGCTTTCTCGTTCGCATGTTTGATGTAACTGAATGCGGTTTTTAAATATACAAACTTTGCCTCATGCAACCTTCAGCAGCTTGTAGTTCAATGTTTCCCATAATTATAATGAAGAAGCCACAACGAGACACATTAAATTAAGCAGTCCAAAGGATATGGTACAGATGATTGCTGTTTTAATCGTAGGCTATGCACCTCGCGAATGCGAGATACAATAGTTTTTATTGTATGACCAACCTAAGAGCGGAAGGAGCGGCCGCTCGGGGCCTTGTCGGTTAGGGGAGCCTCTTTGGCGAGGGAACTACTTTCGTTTCCCTCTAATATCATAATTAGAGGGGCCTCAACTGCCATTCCGCTCGAGGCTTCCGAATATCTTGACCCCCCATCTGTGTATGACCACTTCGTAAAAGCAATTGACCTCAAGGATGAATGTGATCCATCGGCAGAAATCTATCTCACTACCCGTCTATGTGGTACCTATTCTAGCAAGCCGGAAATGGTAGGGACCTGGACCTAACCCAAGAAGAAGCATGACGTAAACATCATCCTGGGGGTCTTCGGTCGATAGAAAACTGATGTACCGCTAATTCATCTATCACCATTTTGTGCACTACAAAAATAAACGATATCCCCATGTGAAGACACACTTCCGGCAAGACCATGTTTGAATAGAAGTGTCTGAACGTATGGAGCATTACAACTGAGAAAGGTCTCGGCCTGCCATTTCTGCCTTTCTGTGACTTGATTTTACAATCAAAAGTCCCCTCGCGATGGGATCAGAATTCTTATTAATTATTGATTCATGGATTAAACGAACAGCTCAATGCTTCATTTACCTGCTTACTTACTTAATTATCAGCAGTTGCGAATCTATCGATCTAATGTACCTCGTATTGAGGGGACTCATATAAAGGCCTCTTATAAAGGGCCGGTTGAAAACATTCTGAAAGGACTGGCCTGAGCCATTTAAGCACTATTTTGTGCCAACCTACTGCTTCACAAGCAGAAGATAGTTTTCTTCTGTCATTTAGCCTTTAAAAAACTTGAAAAGCTATCAATAAGCTTGTAAACAGTATACGCCGGTTACAGAAGAAACAATAGACGACTTAATTAAAAAAGTAGTACAGTATGCGAACACGTGATTCATCTATGTATTACAGGGATTGATTTAAGACGATGTCTTGTGATTCGAACTTGACAGGCTTTTCATAAGATATCGGACAAAAATCCACTTAAGTCTTGTTATCTGAGATATTTACAATGGTTTCACTTAAACTTTAGTGAGAGTCAAGTGCCATCGAGTGCCTTAAATCGTGTGAAATAGCTATAAATCCCATTAAGCTGCATTCTTTTCTTAAAGAGCTCAAAAGATCCAGGAACGTTATTGTTTTACGTCAGCAGCTCTTAAGCAGCTAAAGAGATCCCTTCTTTGCTTCTGGCTGTATCGGAAGTAGCCAACATCTGTTTAATAATGCTGGCCAATTCTTTGTTTGCACGTGAATTTGGTCATAGCTGATATGTTCGGTTTATTTACAACTCATTTCAACATAAGTAAATTCCAAAATACGAGTTTGATACGAGTCCACGAAAAATAAAATTAGACCTTCACCTGTGTTCATATACTCACCTGTGGTAAGTTATCGATCGTCGTTTAATTGCAGTTTGATTCCAAAGAATGTCTTTTCAGCATTTATATGTGCGTAAACATAATTTATGTGTTTACAAAACACAAACACTTTTGTCTACCTGGGACATCGCTGTGAAAATGTCACAACATCGCGCATTGAACGAAAAACGTCAAACAGCAGCCCAGCTTAACGAAGCCAAACGTCAAACGTATCACACTCGCTTGACGAAACTATTGTTAAAAACGTCCATAATGCATAAAATAGTTCGTAAAGCTGCGAGTATTAGTCATCTCTAATATTTCGCCGTCTGGCGTGTTAAACAACATAGCTTTACAGCAAAGCAGGAAAGTGTTCGTGGCCGTCGCGCACATTAGTCCGTCAATTTGTTTAGCTTTGATTCACCAAGCGGTCGTCGTCGTCGGTGGTGGTGTTTGTGTGTGTGCTAGAAGAAAAAGTAGATCATCTCCGCGAACCAGAGCATCGCGTTACAGCACACCGTTTCTGTATTCTCCTCCAGGGACGGAAATTCTTCTTGGCTGGGGGCCACACCAGCAGCAGCACAATCCGTAAACCCACGTGAAGCAACCACATTCACCGTCCCGGGTTAGGCGGAAGCGAAGTGCAATGCACGGTACGACGGGCAGTGCAGTGAAATGGTGTGTGAATGGGTAATGGGCAAGAAGCAAATGAACGCGTGAAGTGTGTGTGCATCGTCATGACGGGTGCCTCCGAAGAAAGTAGCGATTGAAAGAAAGTTGATTGGTTCTGCGGAAGTTTGCCAGCCAGCGCCAGGTTGCACGCCGTTGAACGTGCCCGGGGGAGTAAAAAGAGTGCACTCGTGTGTGTGTGTGTGTGTGTGTGTGTGTGTGTGTGCGCGAGCGAGTGTGTTGTGAATAGCGAAAATAAAACGTCTTTCAAGGCTTTCTTGAAGTCGTGCCCCCGTGCAGGAAAGAGGAGCGTTTTTACAGCGTGAAGTTACAACGAAGTGCCACTGCCTACGGCCAAATTAGAACGACGCGATACAATCATCCGATACACGGCAAACGAGGAGTCCGCTTCCTGGTGCCCTGCCAAAAGAAAACCAGCTGGAACCAGCACGTCCCAACACACGCACGAATGCGAATGGTAGACGCTGCCCCACGCACACCCGGTCACTTGCCAGAGCTGGGCGCTGAACTACCGCAGGACAGCGACGTCGCACGGTGGCCCACCAGCAGCGGCAGCATGAAATGAGCAGGCAGCAATGGGTTCGCAAACGTTAAAAATCCTACGACAGGGTGTGCTGGCCAGCTTGACCGGTGGCTGGTACTATGACGTGCATCAGAATGTCTTCTGCAATGCCGTCCATCTGTACATCTGGCTGTTTCTGTTGTTCCTTCCGTTCATCATTTATATGGTAAGCTCCATACGGGACCCGGTACGAACAA
Organism: Anopheles stephensi; assembly: GCF_013141755.1. Classification (NCBI taxonomy): domain Eukaryota; kingdom Metazoa; phylum Arthropoda; class Insecta; order Diptera; family Culicidae; genus Anopheles; species Anopheles stephensi. The sequence goes on from NC_050202.1 coordinate 49,810,064, forward strand.
CAAAAACCATCCCATTCCGGTTCGTTCTGCATGAATCATCGTTTTCGACATTTCAGCTGTGTCGGCAGATCGCGTCTACTGCTGCGGTCTGGGCACAAAATAAACACCGACCAATAACAACAGTCCGCCATCGGTGCAATACAATTGATAAACATTCTCATTTATGAGCCGACCATATTGGTCGGATGCAATGTACACCCCCTTGACCGCCGTTAGAGTCCGTTTCGTATCGAAGGGCTTCTCACGTGATGCGTTAACAGTACAACGTTTATTGATAGCTACTTTGACCTAATTAATCTAAGCGGCGTTTGCGACACTGCACTAAAAGTCGAAGGAATGGCGATAGAACGCGACATTCGGATACGCACTATGGCAACCATTTCCGTCTACTGTGATCCAGTCCAGTCAGTCCACCTTTTGGTTGTTTTCGTTTCACTTTGCATCATCGCCATCTATCCGCAGCGTACAAGCGACAATGTTCCTCCCCCCGCTTCTTAATGCTCACGTAATTCTAACCTCGGCGAATGGACGAAGGTGCTAGGTGTCGGTTTGCGGATAAAGGGGAGCGTAGAGGGCCAGAGACAAAGCCCTCAGACGTTGTTTTTTTCTGTCGATTGATTCAAGTAGATCGTGTGCACCACCCATCCGCGTGCGAAGCGTGCTACTGTCGGCGGACAGCAAACAAGCAGCGGCAGCAGCAGCTTCGGCTTTATCCGGCCCGTGTTGTGCGAAGCGATGGCAAACGCTATTACACTTGACCATGGCCTTGTTTCATAATGATGTTTTAGAGACGCACGAAAGAAATAACACGCATCGTCATCCCCCCCGGGGGGCGTTGATTAAATAAGGGACAACACCGGGGTGACTGCTTTCTTATCGCGAAATTTGGAAATACTTTAGAACGATTCTATGCACACACCAAAAAAATCCCATCAGAAGCTTGCAATGCAATACGGAATGCCTACACCTTGAAACGGTATTGTTTAATCCATCGCCCCTGGCGCATTGCATGAGATGGGCCTTGTTACTGGCTTGGTTTTTGGTGTGAATTTCCCACCCATCGGAACTTGCCGTCAATCCCACGGCTTTACAGTGACGGGCATATAACAGTAGTTCAGTTCTCTAAAGCTAAAATCTTGCTTCTCCCTCATTAAATTAATTTTTCTTACCCAATTTCCTCTCTCGTGTGATAGCAGCAGTGACAAATGCACACGGCGCTCATTTGGAGTGGTGGCACAGTGGAAAACTAGTCCTAATTTATTAGCAAGCCATCGCTGGTCTCTCCGGTACGGTAAGGTTGGTGTAAACCTGTCTAACGTCTACTTTTGCCTACCAGTTTCCGGTTCGTGGAGGGTCCGCTATACGACGAGCTTGTTGTGGTGCGTAGGTCGGAATGGGGATGGGAAGGATGCACGCAATGAAGCAGTAAGCGAGCGGTGCTACACTGCAAGTGGACCTGTTCGCACTTTCATTTCTTGTGCGACGTTGGTCGATGCACAATGGCGAGGGCCGCGTTGGTGGATGTTTCACTTGTGGCGTCCTTGCTACTTGCGCGATGCATGTATAAGGCGCTTGTTTTAGAAGTTGTGTTCTATGCCATATATTAGTAAAACTAATGTAGAAAAAAGGAAAACGTCTTCAAAAACCTTATTCCTAAGTCTAAGCGGACCAGGGGCTGCAGAACTGACGAAGAATTTGAGACTCCATCACCTGATTCGCGTATCTTTAAGAAAAATTGATCCACGACTCAGAATGATCCTTTCTTCTTCTTCTTCTTCTTCCTTGGCACTACAACCTTGAAAGGTCTCTCGCCCTGCCATTTGTGGCTTTCTGTGACTTGATTTTACCCGTAGCAAAGGAGTCAAACTTCACTTATCTGGGGTCAAAAGTCAGCACCGACAACAACATTGATGTTGAGTTACACGCAAGGGTGCTGACTGCCAACCGGTCATACTACAGTCTGGAGAAACTTATCCACTCTAAGTACCTGTCGCGACGGACGAAGCTGGGACTGTATAGAACATTTATAGTCCCAGTACTCACCTACGCCTCTGAGACATGGACTCTGTCCAAAACTGACGAAGCCCTCTTAGCCGCGTTCGAGAGGAAGATGCTCAGAAGGATTTTTGGCCTAGGTATGTGTGGAGGGACAATGGAGGAGCCGTTACAACGACGAGCTCTACGAGCTGTACGATGATCTCACCTTCGTGCAGCGAATTAAACTAGCCAGGCTCCGGTGGGCTGGTCACGTCATGAGAATGACACCGGACGACCCAGCCCGTAAAGTCCTTTTAGGCCGTCCACACGGACAGAGGAGGCGTGGTAGGCCCAAATTGAGATGGAGTGATGGCGTTGATGCGTCCGCCAGAACGGCTGGGATAACGGATTGGCAGACGACGGCGCTAAACCGTGAGCGGTATCGAGGATTGTTGCAGCAGGTCAAGATCGCAAAGCGGTTGTAGCGCCTGATAAGTAGTAAGTAAGTAAAGTAGTCAGCCCTGCGTTCGGGGAGGCGATCCAGATGGGATTTGAACCCCGGTCCGGCCGTGTGAAGGCCCGTGCCACTGTCGCCTCGGCCACCAGACCGCCTCAGAAGGATCGTTTAAATACTGGAAAAGATCCCGGACCAGATGGACACATTGTGTTCCAAAACTTGCCGTCCATGTCTGAGATGATGACTTGTGCCGATCACTCGTTTTGACGGAGAATGCGTCGTCGATTGATGAGGAATATTATTGTTCGGGGCAAATCTCAACCTTCTCCAACCATTCCGTAACTAGGAGGGATTAGTCACTGAGCATTCAGGCCCCAGAAAGAGCTGCAAACATGCTTAAGTCTCAGGCAGATCTCCTGGTCAATTGCCACTAGGCTACCCGAGACTGTTTTGGATGTGGTATTTGACTGCATACGTTAAAATATCTGTGATGATTTTAAAGTATTTTGCAAATTTGAACGAATCGTCTATTTCTTTTCAACTTTCGTTTCGTATGGCATTATGCTTGTCATCTTGGTTTAAAGGATTATCTGGTTCGCATCTGTACACAAACAGGGAGTGCGATAAGCGTTTATGATCAATGTTACGTGTGTTGACAACTTGCTAAGCTGCCTTCCGGTACCCTGTGCTGGATGAAGTCCAACAAGAGCAGTCGATTTTTTGAATATTTAATTGGCATTGAGCGTGTGATGATGATAAGCATGATTTCAATTTTTCAATCCAATCCGATTTCGATTTTAATTGTTTCTATCCCCCACGGACAATCGCCAACATTTCTAATATGGTTCTTTTCCCCTCCATCATTTTATTCCAGTACTTCCCGACCACCGTAGCCGTATGGAGCATTTACTGCGTGCTGATCGCGATCATCATCACCTTCTTCAAGATGGTGAATGTGGCGCTGCACCGCATGTACGACCGGGCGCGGACGCTGTCGGAAACGAACCTGAAGAAGCCGGGCAGTGCCAACTCCGGGAAAGCACCGCGCGAAGCAGACACCGGCATCGGAATCGGTGGCTCGGGTGACGATGAGCCGGGCATTGAGATGCAAATCCTTGGCACGGTGGAAGTGGTCGGCGGTACGCCCCCGGTGAACGCATCGTCCCGCACGTCGGTCGAGCATCATAGCGACGAAAACAGCTACGCCAATAGTGCGATCTCGATCGACTACCAGGAGGTGACGAGTACGATCGATCTGAAGGTGGACGTACATCGGAAGAACAGCTCCGAGTCGAGCGACAGTGGGCTGAGCGGTGCAGCGGCCGGTGCGACGGGTAGCGGCGGTGGTGGTACCGCTAGTGGAAGTGTCGTTCCGTCGGCAGCTTGCAGTGACGCATGCTTCAGAAGCGATCGAATCGCGGAAGCAAACAACGAAACACCGTTCGGTGCGCCGGTGGTAAGATGCGGCATACCGGTGCAAACGCACACGGCGGAAGGGTGCGGTGCGGGAGGCAGCACGCACAAACGCTCCCTGTCCACGCCGAACCAGGATCGGTTTTCCGAGTTGGTGCTGGAAACGGTGATGCGCGAGATGACGCGAGAATTCGGTGATCTTCCGCTGGCGGGCGATGGTGCAGCTGGTGCGAGTAGCAACACGAAGGGAGAGTCGGGGACGGGTACGCGAGTGCTGGGCGGTGCCCAATCGAACGCCTCGTTGCGACGCCATCAGTACAAATCGAAGCGGAAACAGCGCTTCATGAACAGTCAGCTACAGCGCCAAATATCGCTCGACTCGGAGAAGCTGAACGGCGGCAATGTGTTTGCGGCGGACGAACAATCCGCCGGTGGCGGGCAGCCGGTGGCCCGAGCGGATGAAGAGGCGACCGACGGTGGGGCGCGTAATCGCCGCCGGCCGGGTTTGGGTACGGTCGGCGCGGAAGGCGGCATGCAGCTGCAAAGGCATCTGAGTTCGGAGGACCAAAATAACAAGTCGGTCGGTTCGTTGTTTCACCATCAGCTGCACCATCATCACCACCATCATCACCATCACCATATGCTTGCGATGCAGAATCTCGATCCGGACCTGTACCTGGATCACAACTACACTAAGTCGGCCGTACAGCTGGCGATGGCGGACACGGGCAGTGGGAACGATTCGGCCAACAGCAAGATCACCTACCTCCTGCACCAAGCTACCCCGATCCGGCGGGATTCGAGCAGTACCATGTCGGCGTTACAGCTGCCAACGATTGCGAGCAGCAGCGGTCCGGCGGGCGGTTCGATTGCCGGCGGTGTGTCGGGCGATGGCGTGGGGACGGCCGGGTGCGATCGGACCGTCAGTAGGGGTGGCAACAACGCGTCCGGCAAACGACGCCGGCACTCGAACACTACCAACAGTGGCAATGGTGGATCGGGCCGGCCACTGCCCCGCTCACTGACGTCCGTGAGGCGAATCAAAAGTGCCGCACTGGAAACGTGCAGTCCGGCCTCGATACCGAACCTCACGCCGACCCACCCGAACAGTGTGGAGGTGATCGGTGGGCTAACGCTGCGCAACCCACGCCATACGGTGCTGCCACCGCCGAGCAAGTGCTTATCGCGCAATCCGTACCTGAACTTGTTTACGAAATCAAACGAAGGCAGCAGTGGAACGGGGCTGGTGGACGTGTGCGGCGGCGGTGCTTCGTCCAGCTTTATCGTTCAGCATGGTTGTGATAGTGCGGCTGCCTTTGAATCGGTGCTACCGGGCGCTACGAACGCCGGCAGCGACCCGGTCTATCCGATCGCGGAACAGTCGGATGAAAGTACGCCGGTAAAGAGTAGTGCGGCTGGTGGTGGTGGTGGTGCGGCACGGATGGTGCGAGACGAAAACACGCCACCGGTACAGCGTTTCGATCTGCATTCCGACTCGGACGATGACGGGCTGGAGGACGACGATGACGAGGAGGAGGATGATGATGATGACGATTTAGAGGACGATGGTGATGGTGAGGAGGACGAGGAAGAGGAAGACGACGAGGAGCAGGAAATAAACATCGATGGTGAGGAGGGGCCGCAAGAGCAGCGTACGACTGAGCAAACGAAGGTAGAGGACACTCACTATCCAGCGGAAGAACTGAAACCGAACGCACGGATAGGTGATAGCGAAGAGGATCTCACACTGCACGACCAACTACGCCGATTGCACCATCAACAGCAGCAACGGCAGCAAAAAAGAGTGCCCGAAGCGGAACCGGTTCCGCTGGAGGAGGCTGGAGCTCCCGGTGTCGAATCCGACATCGAGCATCCAGACAGTGGGCTTCAGTCGACCGATTCCGACACGGAAACGAATGCCGGTTCCCGGTCGCCCTTGCTCGAACCGCGCGCACACCGAACGCATTCCGAGCAGGCGGTCGGTGCGGCGGCCACGCTAGTGGAAGCGAAAAATCCTGCATGCTGTGCCATAGTGCCTCCGAAGCTGATCGGCAACAGCGAGGTGAAGAAAACCGCCTCGAGTCCGACGATCAGCTGTAGCGACAGGTGCACCGACACGGTGCCACACCAGCACCGGCTCCGTTCGCCGCTCGCCAAAGCGTTCGAGGAGCCGGGCTGTCTGTCGTCCAGCGACTGGGAGCAGGCGAGCGCTAGTTCGAAAGATTTGCTCATCGCAAAGGACAGTCAAGGCACGACGATGGTCAAGGAGGGTGGAGGTGGAACTGGACTGAAAAAATCCGTAACCGGAAGTGAATCGGATCCACAAATTCCTGGTTCGAGTGGAACGACGAGCGGAAAAGCGAAGGTAAAGGATGACGGTAGTAACACGGGTGCCGGCAATTCAGCTGCCGCGGAAGCAGCAAACGATGGCGGATCTTCCCTCTCGGTGACGCAGGTACAGCAGCGCAATTTGGGAGCGATTCCGAAAACATCACCCCCAGGCCGCAGTGCCAGCGTTCGGCGGTTAAGCGTGGAGGAAAACTATCCCAGCGCGAGCAGCAAAATCTACAACCGTTCGCTCTCCCAACGGTTGCTGGCGGAGCGTATACCGGAAAACTCAACGGCCGCCCCGCTAATTACGTTCCTAAACTATCGCTCGGATGTGCCAATTCCGCCGATATATCTGCCGGGCAACAGTGCGCTGTCCGAGCAGCAAACGGCCAGCTTTACGTTTCGGCGACCCGCACCCCTACCGGCGCGTCCCTACCGGCACCTAAACTGTCGCCTGCGGATGCTTAAACCGGACGGAGCGAACGGTGGTGATGGTGGTGGTCCGTCTGCCGGAGGCAGTGGACCGTCGGCAACGCAGCCCGGTGTATCGTCTTCGTCCGCCACGTTCGGCGATTGTTGGCGAGATGATGATAATAACAATTGTAATTACTGTCTGGATGCGCTTGAAAATCCACAATCTCGGCTACAGTCGATCGCAGCGAGCACGAGCACTTCCGGTGCGAGTGGGTTTATCGGGTCGCGCAACATCTGTCACGATGCGCTAATGCCGGGAGCCGTCGCTGAAATGCCTTTAAGCTTCTACGTCACGGATGATTCGGATCGGTGGTTACGGTGCGCGGCCAATGTGATAAAGGAGCGGTTCGGTGCGCTGAATCCGTTGAATCCGTATCTGCACCATCATATGCACCATCATCATCACAACCATCGCACGATCAGCATCAGTGGACCGTCGACGAGCGGCACGGGTGGAGTGGTAGGAAGCATCGGTAGCATGGGCGTCGGTGGCAGTGGGCTTGCGTCCGGTGGACCAACGGTTGGGACGATCTCGTCCGCCGGGGACGATTTTAACACCGCGTCCATCAACTCGGGCAGCGGGATTGCGGACAAAACGATCGTGGCGTCGACCGATTGCAGCTTGTCGCGGGCGCAAAGCACGATCGATGTGGTGCCGCATTCCATGTTTGGCGAAACCGGTCCGAAGGTGCGCCCGAAGCGGTACTACAAGCTGTCGCTGCGGTTTCTCTGCTTCCGGGAGCATCTGAACATTTCGATGAACCGGTTGCAGCTGTTGGCGCTGTTCGACCGGGACACGAGCTGGGCCCAGGTGGTGCTGGCGATCGCCCTCTGTACGCTCGTGTCGCTGCTCGGCTCGCTCGTGCTGTACCTGAAGTTCTACGAGGATCTGTACGCGTTCATCTTCTGCTTCGTGATTGCCGGCAGCCAGTATTCGCTGCTGAAAAGCGTCCAGCCGGATGCGGCCTCCCCGATACATGGGTTCAACAAAACCGTCACCTACTCGCGCCCCATCTACTTCTGCCTCTGCTGTGGACTGTTGCTCGGTGTGCATCAGCTGTTGCGCGAGTACCAGCTAGGGCTGGGACCGGGCAGCACCGTTTCGATGGTGCTGTTCGGCTTTCCGATCTCGATCGTCGCCTTCCTCCAGTCGGCGCAAACGATTCTCGCGGTGGTGATACTGTCGTTTCCGCTCCTGTTCAGCCTGGGACTGTTCCCGCAGATCAACACCTTCACCATGTACTTCCTGGAGCAGGTCGACATGCATCTGTTCGGGAGCAATGCGTCCTGCAGCCTGCTCGCCTCGTTTCTGTCCGTCGTCCGTTCGATCGTCGCCTGCACGCTGCTGTTCGGGCTGGTGTACGGTGCACTGTTCGAAGCTGGCACGCAGCACGTCCTGTTCTCGATGTACTGTGCGTGTCTCGTGACGGTTTCGTACCATCTGTCGCGGTGCGCCAGCGATTACACCTACATCTGGGCGGTGATAAAATCCAGCCTGTTTTCCCACCCCGACTACGACGACACATCGAGCAAGGAAGATTCGAAGATATCGTCCGATTCGTGTGACGACGCGCCGAAGGAGCGGCGCCATTCGGGTGGGGATGGTGGTGGTGGTGGTGGTGGTGGTGGTGACGGTTCAGCCCGGTCGACCGATGAGATGAACCGCGACTTCGACGAGGAGGCAGGCCGGGATGCCGCTTCGAAGGAGTTGGACGACCCTTTGCCGAGGAAGCTGCAGGACACGGTAACGGCACGGCTGAAGAACGATGCCGTGGTGTGCGTGGTACTGTCGGTGGCCATGTTTAGCTTGCACTGCAGCACGGTGTTTACGGTGCTGCAGCCGGAAATCAACCACGTGCTGCATACCGGCGCCTGCATCCTTGGCTTTCTCATGCACTACGTCGTGCCCCAGCTGCGCAAGCATCTGCCGTGGCTGTGCATCGCGAAGCCAATCCTGAAGCCGGAAGAGTTCGGCCTGTTCGAGGTGCACAAGCTGTCCAAGATCATGTGGTTCGAGACGATGTACGTGGTGCTGTGCTTCGTCGAGCGGAACATTCTCTATCCGCTGATCTTCGTCAGCGCGCTCACGGCTGACTGTGAGCAGATTGCCGGGAAGTTTGGTCTCACGCTCGGTTCGATCCTGATTGTAGTGTGCAGTTTGAAGTGTAAGTCTTGCAAGCGTGCAAGGTTTAAAGGAATAACTCACTAAATACTCTCTCTTTTCGATGCATTTTAGGTGTTCGTAACGCGTACTCCGATACCGGCAGTCAGTACATTATACTCATCTTTACGGTGCTTTTCTTTCGGCTCGATTACAAAATGTCGAGCGAAACGTTTCTGTTGGACTATTTTCTCATCTCGATCCTGTACCGCAAGATTGCTGAATTTCTGCTAAAGGTAAGCCACCGGTTTTATCATTAAAACCGTACATTAAAACCGAATTCTATCTTCCGCTTCCAGCTGCAATTCGTAGTCACGTATATCGCCCCCTGGCAAATAACGTGGGGCTCAGCGTTTCACGCATTTGCGCAACCGTTCAGCGTGCCGCACTCCGCGATGCTGTTCCTGCAGACGGCGATCAGTGCAATCCTATCGACGCCACTCAATCCATTTCTTGGTAAGGCTAATGGGGGGGGGGGGGGGGGGGTTTAGGATGATAGTTTCACACCGCTTTTTTCACGTTACCGTCTTACGCATCCCAATGCAGGTAGTGCCATATTTCTCACCTCGTACGTACGTCCGATTAAGTTCTGGGAGCGTGACTACAACACTCGGCGCATCGATCACTCGAACACCCGGCTAAGCTCGCAGCTCGAGCGCGACCTCGGTGCGGATGATAACAACCTAAACAGCATCTTCTACGAACACCTGACGCGCTCGCTGCAACACTCGCTGTGCGGTGACCTGCTGATGGGTCGCTGGGGAAACGTCAGCCAAGGGGATTGTTTCGGTAAGCTGGGATGAGAATCGAAAGCATCGATCGCTTGCTTATTACAGCTGACTGTGTTCTCTCTCTCTCGTTTTAAGTGCTTGCCTCCGATTACCTAAACTGCCTCGTACACATTATCGAGCTCGGCAACGGGCTGTGCACATTTCAAATGCGTGGTCTCGAGTTTCGGGGCACGTACTGCCAGCAGCGGGAAGTTGAAGCAATCTCGGAGGAGGTTGAAGATAATATTGGTAAGTAGCAGGGTGGACATTAGAATCTTTCGCTGGAGCTAACGTACCTTCTCCTATCCCCCCCCCCAGGATGCTGCTGCTGCGCGATCGGTCGTTTGCCGCGTATGCTAAGTGCCAACGCAATGTTCACGACACGCTGGCTCGCCTGGCAGGTGATGGCATCGAAGTACGTGCTGGAGGGATACTCCATCTCGGATAACTCGGCCACCGCCACGATGCAGGTGTTTGAGTTCCGCAAGGTGTTAATCTCGTACTACGTAAAGGTGTGTGAAGCACAACCGTTGTGGCGATGTGTTGTTCCATTCCCCGACATTAATGTGTTGTTCTGTGTCGCTTTAGAGCATCATCTACTACACGCTACGATCGCCGAAACTGACGAGCTGGCTCCAGTCGCAGGCAATTGAGGAAGCGCTCGAACACACCACCGACCGGCAGTTTGTGGATTTGGATCCGGTGTTCAACATCAATCTGGACGACGATTACGATTCGCGGGCGGCGGGCATTACGCGCAGCAGCTTCTGGTGTGTGTACGGCGAGTGGATACAGTTTTGCAGCGACAAGAAGCGTCAGCAGCTGCAGGCGGCCCTTAACGAGCGTACGCCAAGAAAAACCACGGGCAGTGCAGCTAAAAACGGAGCGTCTGGTGATGCTAGTACAGGAGGCAATTGTGTCGTTTCGTCATCGTCCAACGCGAACGTTACCAAGGCGGAGAGTGGTGGTAGCAGTGGTGTGCTGAAGGAAGGAAAGGCGCCTTCGGAAGGTACGGGCGCCACTACCACTGGATCGACTGCGCTGGTGGACGGTTGGGTGGAAGGATCGGCGGCAGACGGCGGTGGTGGTGGTTCGAATAAGGCAGAATGCGGTGAGCCTAGTGGAGGGAATGGAAACAGTGGGCCAGCGGGAGCGTCCAGCGGAGCGAACGGTGCTGGATCGTCGTCGACAAATGGATCGAACGGTACCGCGAATGCCTTTTTCAAATCGGTAAGCGTCGCTAAAGCCGCTATTATCTTTGGTGCCCTTCTTAACTCTCCTTCTCCTTCTTTCCGTAGACGCGCGATTCGTTGGTGACTTCGCTGTGCATGTCGTTGGCACTTTTGGCCCGACGAACGCTCGCCACCGCCAGCCACAGCTCATCGTGCGGGGTGGAGTTCTTTCTGCACGGACTGCACGCACTGTTCAAGGGCGACTTTCGCATCACCTGCCCGAGGGACGAGTGGGTGTTTGCGGACATGGAGCTGCTGCACGGTGTTGTAGCGCCCGCCGTACGAATGTCCCTGAAGCTGCACCAAGACCACTTTCTCTGTCCGGACGAGTACGACGATTACGGCAACCTGTACAATGCGATCGATTTCCACACCAAGGAGCTGGTGATATCGCACGAGGCGGACCCGCTGTGGCGCAACGCGGTGCTGCGCGGTACGCCCAACCTGCTCGCCCTGCGTCACGTCATGGATGACGGATCGGATGAGTATCGGGTGATCAGGCTTACGAAACGATTTCTCACCTTCCGGGTGATTAAGCTGAACCGTGAGTGCGTGCGTGGACTGTGGGCCGGCCAGCAGCAGGAGCTGATCTACCTGCGCAATCGCAATCCGGAGCGGGGCAGCATACAGAATGCGAAGCAAGCGCTGCGCAACATCATCAACTCGTCCTGCGATCAACCGATCGGGTACCCGATCTACGTGTCGCCGCTGACGACGTCGTACGCGGAAACGAACGCACAGCTGTGCCGCATCATTGGCGGTGAAATCACGCTGGAAAAAATACAATCCATGCTGATCCGCACCTGGAAGCGGATACGGCAGCGCTGCCGGGAAGGTTGCAGCAGCGGCAGCGCCATCATCGAGGGCGAGATGACGGAAATGCAGGGCGTGTACTGCAACACGCCGACACCGAACAACACGCTGTCCGGTACGGCCGGTACGCTGTCGTACGGCAGTCAAAACATGTCGATCTCGGGCGCGGTGGCGAATCGGGGCAGTATGGCGAGCATTAACAAACCGACCAGCTCGACACTGTTGGCCGGCTTTTTGATACGCGAGCGGGATGCCGAGCGGGAAGCGATGGCGCTGGGTCTGACGTCGGCCGGTATGCGTGAGCGCAACTCGATCGCTAAGCGAGCCGCGGGAAGCACCAGCAAGGATCGGATCGATTGGGGCGCGCTGCAGATAAACAAGCGCGATTCGTTCCGCGAGGTGCTGGCGGAAGCGGTTGCCGCTGCGGCCGGTGGCAGTGGGAACGATAGTTCGGTCGGTGCGGATGATGAAAGCCAAAGCACGGCGGGCGGCAGTCCTAGCGCGACGCTGAAACCACAGGGCAGTGTCGAGTCGACGTCCGGTCTGGCGGCCGCCGGGTACATCCACAAAGCGAACGTTCCCTCGTCGATGCTCTCTGGCGGTGGGCCGGGCTTTAGTTCGGCGCTGGCCGGTGGTGGTGCGGGCAGTGGGGTAGCGGCCGGCAGTCGCATCCCGGGAGTGCCGGGCACGCTGACGTTTACGCTCTCACCACCGGACGATGCGCCGTACTCGTTGTTTGTGATGGCCGAGGCGCAGGCGGATGAGGCGAAGGCCGGCATTCAGTGGCTGCATTCGCCACCGGCGATCGGCCTGAACAAGAAGGTTATCATCGTGGATGCATCACAGGTAAGTAAAGACCACGTTTGGAACATTCGTTTTTCATTAAGACAACAAACGAGACTTACGTCGTGCAATCCTGTTTCAGATCTACGACTGTCTAGACCTTGGCCGTCGTATCGATGTAAGCTGGCCCAACGAACAGTTCCGTGCGAGCGGCGGGCGCTCGTCGTGGAAGGACTGGATCCCGCAGGAAGGTATGGTGGGCAACGTGGTGCACTACTGGCAACCGAACCATCCCGACCATCACTTCCGCTCCAACGTGAATCGTACCATTCTGCTGGTGAAGATCGGCGAACGCCATGTACCGATCGGTGAGAAAGGCATCAAGGAGTACAACACAATCGGGTTGGCTGCGACGGACCCTCTCACAGCCATCGGGCAGGGTGACGATGCTGGCGCTACACCGGCACGCCAGCATTCGCTGGAAGCGGGGGCTTCCGGTGAAACTGTTACACCATCGGCAGAACTACCCACGAACGAGCTGCAAACGAATCAGTGCGAGGAACAGGTTAGTTCCACCTCATGCGAAACCGCTAATCGGAGTGTTGTTGAAACCGCACCAAAGGGAGAGTTGGAGAAGAGTGTGCCGGAACCGGAGACGACGTCCTCAGTGGATGCGGCATCATCGACAGTTGCGAAAAAGTAACTGCTGCTACTCGAAAGACATCACAGGTACTGTGTGCTGCGGTAGAGCAGGTAGAGGCATTCAGTAATGTTGTGTTGTAAATAGCTATTCGCATCATCGCCTTATTCATGTTATAGTTGAATTACACGTTACGTAAATCGTACTGCGTCGGTTCGAATACTATGGAGCAGTACCGCTGTGTTAGGATAGTGGCCGCCGGATGTTGCGAGAGGTTCCTAACTAAAAGTCAGCCGTCGTTCGGACACCATGCAAAACCGAAATGATCGAGTGAGCCGTTTGCTGAACAGTTTTGTCAGTATTGCCGAACCGAATATGTGTCGTAGCGTTCTCAAAGACACAAAGACACACACAGTCAAACCATCACTTGTTTTTATGCAATAGCAGGGTTTTCCGGTTTTAAATATCTCCTTACTGTTTCACGCGTATTATGTTAACTGTTTTTTTAAATGAAACACACAAGCCACAATAGTTTCGTCATACAACCGAAATTTTATGCTGTATTTCTGTTTGCGTGCGCTGTTTATTTATGATAGGCATTTATCATATTACCAGCACCAGTTGTGGCAGGCAATATCGGTCCACCCTTCAGCATGGTTTCGATACTTTTCTCCTTCTTTACCTAGCTAGCAAAAGTAAAAATGAAATGAAATGCAAAAATCGGATGTACCGCAGGGAGAAGAAGGCGCCGGGGTAGATATGGCTCTGTTGTGCGCGTGTGTAAAAAGGGCGCGTCCCTTTCCCCTTCCCCCCACAAAAATCAATGGAATCGAAAAATAAAAACCGACACACACACACACACACACACACAAGGGATCGCGATGAATTGTGATAATTAACATGTAAGTGAAGAAATCATATATCGTTGTAATATAGATAAAACAAAGAAGAAGCAGATGGAAGAAAAAGGCTTGCCTCTAATACGCTTTAGGAATGGGTTTTATGGATTGTAAATGAATAGAAGAAAATGAAGAAAACATAGATAGGACCAGAACTAAATCATACGAAGGATTTAAATAGAACGAAACAAAGCTAACACAACAATGCTATCGACAAACACTCGTTTACAAACTCGTTATACCGAAACAAAGCAAAGAAAACAAAAAAAATCGTTGAATTATTAATATTGTAGAACACACACACACACAAACACACTCGAAGTTGACGGATACAACCCCGTTGCAAAATGCAAGGCACAGGCCCAGTTCCCCCAGGCTCCTCACCGACGCATAGCACGTCGGGGGAAAAAAGCGGGAAGCGAACCCTGCACACTGACTGGCATTAAGCGAATAAGAGAGGATTGCTGACGGAACTCCTTGTTTTCGTACAATGTGCGCCCCGTTCGTTCGCGCGCGATTGATTTTTTTTATAGAGTAGTTAGCCTAGTTAGTTAATTACTTTACACCGAATTAATCTAAACAAACAAAAACGGGAACGCGGGAATAGACGGTAGATTGTTATCAAAGTAGCACGGAAACGGAGCCGCCAGTCCATGCAAGCGGGACAAGCTGGAGTTATAGAATCAAACGCATAGCAACGCGAGAGAGAGAGAGAGGGAAAGATGCGATATAAAAGCTGTTTTTACTGTCTAAACTAGAGCATGTTGAGTTGTTCCATATATACATATACTATTTCGCTTTTGTATGTATATATCGGTTTAATTAGGAATGAAATGAATTGCAATGGAAGCGGGACGGCAGCGCAGCCACATCGAGAGCAAGAGAAGCACACTTGCGCAAACCGTACACACGGGCATGATCATATACAATACATACATACATACTATATACTGTATTAAAAACCGGGCAACTAAAACACTATCAAGCGACCATAGGATAGTGATCGAAAACCAAAACAAACGACCGAATCTATCGTGTGAATATAGGTGTGAGTGTGCGAGCCTGAATCTTGGAGCCTTGGGGCTTGCGGGGTAGTATTGTTTCCTGTTTTCCTGTTACAATGTAATCAAACTCTCGCTCTTGGAAATCTAAAACACACACACACACACACGCGGACACGGATTCACAAGTTATGCCTTTTTTAACAAAACAAAAATAAAAACAAAAAATGATAAAAGTTTTTCAAAACGTACACTGTAAGAAGAGAAAAAGCTTGCGTTCGAACGCTATCCGAAACCGTGTCTGCTAATCATGTGAATCACCCTAAAAAGACTGTGCGGAGCTTGGTTGGCCGGTGCTATTCTCATGACATAACCAGCCCACCTGGATCCTGCAAAGATTGATTTAAAGAAAGTTCATTGTCCGGGGTGTATCAAAACCTTAGTAGGCGCGTGTCGGAATGTGTCTCTTGGAAGGCGAGATCCTCCGGGTGATAAGATCTCTTGGTAGAAGCACTGTACCGGTGGTTCACTTGATGGGGGAAGACATTCGATGTGATGGTGAACACACAACAACAGGAGGCACGTCGACTGAGATCAGAAAGAGTCAGAGGGAAAGAAACAAAGTGGCGATGAACCTCGGTAGACACACAGCAAGTAGTATCGGAAATGAAGACGAGAGCTTGACGCAGCTTCTCACGGAACTTGGGGTCCTCCGTAGCTACTTCGATTAGGCCTCTTGGATTAGGCGCTCTGTGTTAGGCCTCTTGCACTATGCCCCGTGGAGCAAGCCCTTTGGACTAGGCCCATTGGAGCGGGCTAGACCCCTTTGAACAGGCCCTCTAAACTAGGACTAGGATTAGGAGTTAGGATTAGGATTAGGATTGGATTAGGCCTCTCGGACTAGGCCCCTTAGAATAGGCCCCTTGGATTAAGCCTCTAGTACTAAGCCCCTTTTACTAGATCCAATGAAATAGGCCCCTTGGACTGGATATCTTGGACTATTTCCGTTGGAGTAGGCTCCTTGGCAGGCCCCTTGAGCTAGGCTACTTAGAGCAGGCCCTTTGAACGAGGACGCTTTGCCTAAGCCCCTAGGTGCTGGCCCCTTGGACTAAACCTCTTGCACAAGGTCCCTTGGATTAGGCAAGCCCCTTGGACTAGATTCATTGGAATAGGCCACTTGGAGCAGGCTGCTTTGAACTAGGCCTTTTGGGGCCGGTCCCTTGAAGCAGGCCAATTAAGCCCCTTGGATTTGGCCCCGTGAAGCTCATTCGACTAGGCCTCTCGGACTAGGACTCTTAGACTAGGTCCCTTAGAGCAGGTTCATTGGACTAGTCCACTAAGTGCAGGACCCTTGGGTTAAGCCAATTTGACGAGTCCTTTGGACTAGATCGAATGGAATGGAAAATTAGACTAAACCGCTTGGACTTTTTCTCCTGAAGAAGGCCCTTTGTACTAGGCCAATTAGAGCAGGACTCTTGAGCTAAGCCTCTTAGGGCGGGCCCCTTAAAGCAAGCCTCTTGGAAAAAGGCCCCTTTGAGCAGTTCCCTTAGACTAGACCTCTTGGATTTGGCCCTTTAGAGCAAGCCTCCTCGACTAGGCCAAGTGAACTGGGAATAAGGCCCTAGGAATAAGGTTCTTGAACTAGGCTCTTTGGCCTTGGCCCGACTCTTAGGGCGGGCCCCTTGAAGCAAGCCTCTTAGATTAGATCCACTGGAATAGGCCCCTTGGAGCAGGCCGCTTGGACTAGGCCTCTTGGACCTCAAATGTGTTTATATGAAAAGTGAGCCTCTCATGAAAGCTTCAAATGTACTTATGTGACAAACTGTGCATTTACTTATTGAAGATGGTTCCCAAAGTTTCCGTCACCGAGTTATGGGTCGCCCTGTATAGCGCCACGTTGAAGAGGAGATGGACAGGAACATCTCTTGACGCAAGGAAATTTCCGATATTTCTTTACCTTTTTATTATTTTTTACTATGGCTAAGCTTCCATGAGTCGCTTCAAAATACAACGAAGACTTGGTAAGCAATGAAGCTGTGACTGCCATTTTCTCTTGACTATCTTCATTTTTCTTGACGATCTCTTCCCTCACTTAACGATTGTTTCTTTCTTTGATCACTGCACTCAAAACAGCCTGATGATGAAATACACTTCTCCAAGCTCTACACTCGGATCGTTCGAACTTTATTAACGCATCGCACCACTCTGGCTATTCACTTTTTTAGTTTAGTCTTATTCTAGGCCCCATCTAGGGTCCGCGGGTTTCCCATCTCTTCCTTGCCATTCAGTAACTTTTCGGCGAACAGTTCTGAACACTGTCGAATTTAGAACCGGCTGCACAACAGTGCTGCTTTACACAATAATTATCAACCCGCGTTGATACGCGTTACTGTACCGTACCGTGGTGAGTCTTGCACGCACTAACTCGTTTTAAGTAGCTAACAGTGGTCTGTTTTCGATTTGAAAGATTCATAGGATTTGTAGCATATCCTGTGCCGTGTTTCGCTGTCTCATATTACCTACGCCCAGTGCGGTAGCACGCAACCGTGAGTAAAACTATACTATCTAAGCATTTTTTTAAAAGTTACCTCTAATTCAACCTGCACGGAAAACCTTTGTCCTGAGCGTGTTTTTTGTTGATGTTGAGTGTGAGGATATCAAAAGGCTGGGCTCACCGTCTTTTCTCTTCGTAATTTTGTAGGCACAAAACAGTTTAGGCAATGGTCGCAATTTTGCTAAGACCAACGGGAGAGGATAGCGAAATATCGTGATTTCACGGCAGTCTGATTGTCTTAAGATTCAGTCAACGTTCCTCAATTGTTTCTAGCTAGCTAGCTCAACGTCAACTAGCTGCTGGTTACGCGTTACAGGCAGCCGGTGTGAGCCAATCTTGGTGGATATCACATTGTTATCAGACACTTGTTAAAACAAAACAAACAAAACACTAACACTGTGCATTAAAATTTATATAAAACGCATCATCAGCAAAGCACCGTGTGGCGTTCTGGCCGGTGCCTTGCGTGAGTGTGTGTGTGTTGAGTTTTTAATCGGTTGGTCGCAGTTTTATTATTTGCCTAGCGCCGTGGAAGCGTTTCTCAATCGAATCGCCATAGCTCGGAATACCTTAATGCTAACTTTTTACAATCAGAACCCTTGGTTTGGCCGGATTCTTTTGGGGATTAAGTAAGGGGTGAGTGTAGTTCCTATTCCCATAGCGCCATATGGGACAACATTACATGGAATGGGAGAAACCATCTCGACCAGGAGGAGGAGGAGGAGTAGTGGCTGGCGACGAGGACCTTCAGCGTGTGGACGGAAGTGAGAGACAAACTAAGAAAACTACCCCGTATAAAGCATTCCACAGTTAACCGGGGGGGGCTACCACAGAACTATATCAGTCGCTCCTCCGGCGGTGGTTTAAGCACGTTGTCCATCTCCAGTCTTGGGTTGCAGTACTCCTGCGCACTAGGGCTGTAGGTTCCGCGCGTTGCACGCTTGTTGCGGGCCATCACCAGGAACGTACCGATCAGTGCGCCGGCTATCGTCAGGATGCCGATCACCACCGGCACTACAATGAGCGCAATGTCCGCACCGGACGCTTCTTCCGCTTCCAGCGTGGCCTGCAAGTGGGAGATGGGACCTTCGTTATTGCAACTGTACTGTACGAGCGTCCGCAGCTCATGCTGTTTAACTACAAGAAATTAGTTCTATGTGATGCTGATGGTTTAAAGCATGCGAAGAAGGTATTTCAGGAAGTCTGTTAGGTCTAAAGATCTATCAGCGGGATCGTGATCGGTTAGGTGACAAGTGTTGTTGTTGATTATGTTTAAATGTTGAATAGGTTAGGTTAGGTGATCTATTAGAGTTGGGTGGTTAGTGAAAGGTGATCGTGGTTGAAAAATAAAAATGAGAAGTCTAGTAGGCACTATTGATAGTAAATTGGAACAACTGAATGAAGTAAATAGTGATGTTAAATAAAATCATGGCATAGCTGAAGATATTGGACGTTGAGAGACATTTTGAAACCGTCAGAAGTAGTCAAATCGTAGATAAAGATCGGAGTCTTAGATTAGTTCCTGGCTGTGATCTTTCTCGTTGTGAGTGCGAACATGAGGCGTCCTAACCTTTTGTCTTAAGCTTCGAGGAAATTTCTACAAATGATAGGACGTCTAGTCTGTCTCTCATATCAAGTTCCCGAAGAGAGTCATTCTGTGCTCTTCTTTTCTTGGGATCTTGGAAATACATCTCTTCTACTGGCTCTATACAACCTTACGAGGAAGACTGGCTTCCATGTTTTGATGCTAGTCGCAGGTGGATAGACAGCAGTGAGAGACGATCCGGATGGCATTAGAAGCCTGATCATATCGTGAGGAAACACAGAGTACTGCTGAAACCTCGGCGACCAAGGAAATGGCACACATCAAGAAGAATTCAACATCGAGAGTAATGAAACGAAGTAGGATCAGGTGTTTTGAACGATTCTGACCACATTTCGTTATATCAGGAAGACTATGGAGCAGATGACGCTAGAGAGAAATTCTGAATCTTAAATCGAGGATCTTCAGCATTAGAATGTTCGTAGTAGAGGAACAGCTGATCGACAAACACGTAGACAAAGACTTCACGAACGTAGGAATTGAAACCAAATTTGTAGTTGCTTATTTATCACCATCGTTAGATTGTCTGTTAAATGCATGCGTTAGTAAAACAGTAGTGCAATTACCAAAACCCTTAAAATTATACAAACAGATCAGTTTTGTTAGAACACATTCTACTCACACACGAAGGGTTAGTTTTATAAAAGTTTTTTTTAAAGCAAATGAACATAAAACCATGTACAGAGAGAGAGAGGGAGTAGCACAAATCTCGGCCATGCGTGCGTAAAGAGTTGATTAGAGTAAGAATAGAACACTCCCCACAAAGTTATGAACATAGTAGTAAACCGTGTCCAGATAGCTGATTTCATTGAGACTGTTATCGGCCTGTAGGATAGGAGAGAAGAAAATGGTGGTGGTGAGCATGAAGTGATGGTGCGACCTCGCCTGGAGGATCTAGGATCTGTTTAATGATCGCCGGATGAGTTATGCAGCACCGAAAAGCCCGATGGAGGGCGTGTGTGTTAGAAAGTGTAACACACTATCAGCTGAGGCCTATCAGACTTACCTGCTCAGAACAGTTGACGCCCGTGTAGCCACCGGTGCAGTTGCAGTAGTACCTTCGCTCACGATCACAATCCTCCACGCAGACGCCTCCATTGAGACAAACGTTGGGATTCACCTGGCAGGGATCGGACTGGGCACAATCCTTCCCACACATGCCCTCCTCACAGTGGCACCTAAAATCGAGGTACATTAGGACATTGGAGCCACCGATGGCGTATGGCACACCTACCTAAAGGAACCTTCCGTATTGATGCAGTGACCGCGACCACCGCAACTGATCCTTTCCTGCAGACATTCGTTGATATCGTGCTCGCAGTGCTTCCCATCGAACCCGGTGCCGGTACAGTTGCAGCGATACTCGTTCACAAAGTCGATGCACTGGCCACCATTCAGACAGGGTGCCGATTCACACTCGTTCACTTCCGTCTCACAGTACATCCCGACGTACCCGAGCTCACAGCTACACTTCGGAATCTGGAAAAGTGATCAGGAGCTCTGTTACAGATATGTCGGTCTCGAAGCATTTATATAGCGATCCTTACCGCGGCTTCTGTGTCGCATGTGCCATGCTGGCACGGTACCTCCTGACAGAACGGTTTGTCACACAGCGGACCAGCAAAGCCAGCGGTGCACGTGCAGGTGAAGTTGTTTCCGGTCGTCATATCTGTTGAAGACAAAGTGGGCCAAGTTACTAGAGGTGTTCAACGTGAATCGAGGACATTCCACTTACTGTATCCATCGACACAACGAGATCCATTGCGACAGGGCATATTGTCGCACGTCACCAGCCGGAACACATCGCACTGCGGTCCAGCATACTCTTCCGTGCAGGTGCACGCGAACCCTGCCAACAGATCCTGACACACACCCCCATTGTGGCACGGGTTAGAGTCACACTCGTTGATCTCGATCTCACACAGCTGACCCTCGTATCCCTCCAGACACTGGCAGGTGAAGCTTGCCACACCATCCACACAGGTCGCTCCATTCATACAGTTCGCCGACAGACATTCGTCAATGTTTTGCGAGCAATCGTCACTCTCATACCCAGCCGGACACTCACACGCGTACTGTTCCGACGGATTGCTGCAAATGCCTCCATTTTTGCACGACTGCTGGAAGCACAAAATGCAGCCCTGCTCCGGTTGGGTTGAGTTAAGCTTAAAGTGCCCCTGCGTCAGATTGAACGTATCCGGATAGATCAGCTCGTGCGGGAAGTACGGCAGCAAAAATCCACCGACACGCGTCTCCCCGAGACATCCCTTGAACGACGAACCCTTGTCAATGCCACCGCTTACAACGGAATTGTTCTCGATGTGTGCCATCTCGGGCATACCGCCGATGTAGATCTGCTGCCGGCCGGAGAACAAATGCCGGAACGCGAAGTAGTCGATGTCGGCCGTTAGACTCGGCTGTGGATCGATTGCCGTTTCCCAACCCTTCCAGCCGGCCTCCAGCTTACCGCCCTGGCTAACCTTCACGAGCAGCGTGTGCCAATCGTAGCTATCGTCGTCCCCTGCTAGCTCCCGCTCGAAGCGATGCGTTTCGGGCAGATCGCCGGACAGCAGCCAGGAGATCGTGACCAGCTGGCGGATGGTCGAGATCTCGAAGTACATATCGCCATCGTGCACGTACAGCAGTGTGCCACCGAACTTGGTGCGGTAGGAAATTTCGATCGTGTCCATGCTGATGTCCTTCCGGTCCGGTTCGTCGAACGTGAACACGAGCGGTTCCTTATCGTCGTGGAACGTCATGTTGGAGATACACTCGTAGCCGGCGTCGAGATTCTGGCAGGTCGCATTCATCGGACACTTTTGCAGCTCGCAGAACTGAATGTCCTGACAGTATTTGCCCTTGTAGCCACGGGGACATGTACAGCTGTGTAAACGGGGGAAAAGCCATGGGTTAGAAGTTAGTAAACGTGCGTCAAACATCCTATAAAGTGATCATTTAAGAGGGATGACGATCAACTCTAGACGGGAAGACTAGCCAACAGGTAATTCAGAGGGGGGATATCCTTTACCTAGCTATGGATAGCTTGTTCCAGAATCTTTTCATATCCGCTAACGATTCCACAAAGCTTAACCACTTGCACCGACTGTCCTGACAGTCGAGCGAATGTAAGAATGTACCGACGGAGCATGTTAATGTGAATGGAGAGTCAAATAGAGAGAAATGCCAGTCGCATGTTAATAGCTATGGAGTAGCGCAGATCGTTCGATTAGTGGATCATGTTTCACGATCTTCACCGGTAATTATTCTAAATAGCTTGAAGCGGATCCTTGGTTAATAGCTTTGCGGAGCAGGTTTCTTATCGTTAGTGCTTACATGAAATCGTTCCAGGTGTTTTCGCAGTACGCGTCGTGATAGCACGGTTGACTGCGGCATAGATCATCCGACACAATACCCTCCAGCACAGAGTTGCGATCAATCGTAACCTGCCCGAATGGTGCCGGCAGTTCCAGTCCCTCCGTTTCGTTGCCGAGCGGATACAGCTCCACGATCATTGCATGCGATCCATTCGACACCTGCACGTCCTGGATGATACCCTTGAAGTACTGCTTCTCGGAGTCGTCCTTGTACAAGCTGTTGATTGTGTCAGCGTTTGGTGGTGGTCCGCCAAGATACAGTACTTGAGCATTCAGCTGACCCGACGTGGAGAGCGTTTTGCGGAAGTATTCCGTTCCATTCAGCTTCACCTGAATGAGCGTCGAGTTGCGGATCACTTCGATCAGATGCAGATAGCCGTTGTCGAGCTTGTTGCCACCGACCGTATATCCTTCCGGTGTGTCGTTGAAGATCATGCGCACCAACAGCTCGCCTTTGGACAGGAAAGCGGCAACGTACGAATCATCGCTAGGCGATTGGTTCGCGTTGGCGTTTTGATTGTCCGGGTCGGAACCGAGATAGAACACCTGACCGGAGGGTTTGCGCGTACGGATAAACATGGAGATATCTAGCACGGATCGGATCGCTCGGCGGGCCACATCGCTTACCGTCACCTTGACGGCGGAGTTGGTAGTGTTTTCGTGCCCGAACGTTGCCGCGGTGATGTTGTACTTGCACGTGTGTCCCAGGTGTGGTCGTTGGCAGCTGCACGAGAACGTATGCCACAGATCGGTACAGTGACCGTTCGAGTGGCACGGGTTAGGATCACACTGCGGCGTTCGTGGGCAGCCGGTGTCGATGTTGTGCAGGGTGGTGAATTCTTGCTCCTGCCCTGGCAGCACCCATTGCCCGTTGATAACGACATCCTCCATGCAGCCTACGAAGCTCGAGACGGCGCGTGCGATGTGCTTTAGGTAGGGTTGCGCTAACGATGGGATTGTGCCGCCGAGGTACGTGATCGGGAAGGACGTATTGCTTCCGTTGGTTCCTTCGTACGAGTTGATGGGGTAGATCGTCTGCTCATCGTTAGCCGAAAGGACCAGATGGGAGGAGTTGATCGCCACAAACACTTTCTGCCATTTGCTGTTGTTCAGCTCCGAGCCAATAAACACACCGTCCCAGCGATTCAGCAGGGCCGAATGTAGATTCAGCCGACCATTGTTCAGCACAAGTATGTACGAAGTGGCACCATTCCCGAAGGCGAGTATTCCGTTCGGCAGGGTTGTCTTGAAGCGCAGCTGAATGTCATATCCTTCGTCGCGGGTTGTGTTCACCACGAGCAGACTGCTGGCCACCAGCGACATTGTCGTCACCGTGTCGCACGTCTTACCCTGGAACCCTTGATGGCACGAGCAGTTGAACTTGTGCTGTGTTTCGTTCTCCAGATACGGCACACAGGTGCCACCGTTCAGGCACGGTTCCTTCACGCAACCCGTCAGCTGTACCGAGCAGTTCTTGCCACCCCAAAGCCCGTCACAGTCGCAGATGTAGTTGTTACGCCCATCCATACACGTTCCGTGCACGCACGGCCTATACTTCAGACACTCATCAATATCCGTTTCGCAGTGAGAACCCTCGAAGCCAGGATCGCACTCGCACGTATAGTTGCCGACACCATCCACACAGCCTCCATTCTTGCAAGGATTACTCTCGCACTCGTTGATGTTCGTCTCACAGTTCGAGCCCATCGTACCGGGCACACAGATACACTCGTACCCGGCCGCAATCGAGTAGGAGAACGGTTGAGCAAAGTGGACCGGTAGACCCTTCGCTCCAACGATCGGCAGTGGTTGATACAGGGTGTAGTTGGAGCGCTGCAAGCACGTGCCTCCGTACAGGCAGGGCACACTCTCACACTCGTCAATGTCCTCCTCACAGTTCTTGCCCGTGTATCCCGGGAAGCAGTTGCACTGATAGTCGTTGATCTTGTCCACACATTCGGCCCCGTTGGTGCACGGGTTCGATTCACACTCGTTGATGTTCGTCTGGCAGTAGATACCCGAATAGCCGGTAGCATTACAGTCGCACTGGAATCCACCCAACTGATCGATGCACCGTCCTCCGTTCTGACATGGTTGACTCTGTGAACAGAAAGCGTGGACATTAGTAAACCGGTTTTTATGTTTACTCCTTCATCCTTACCTCACAGTCGTCAATATCGATCTCGCACAACCGTCCCGTCATGCCCGGGACACACATGCACGTAAAGTTGGCCACCTGATCGACACAGCTCGAGCCCTTAGAGCACGGGTTACTCTCGCACTCATCGATGTCCACACTACAATCCTTGCCCGTATATCCCGCCGGGCAGATACACTCGTAGTCGTTCTGCTTATTCTGACACTCGGCATTGTTCTTGCACGGATGGCTTAAGCATTCGTCCACATCCACATCGCAGTTCAGCCCCGTATACCCGGGCGTACAGAAACACCGGAACGAGCCGGGCGTATTCTGACAGATTCCATTCCCGCAGATACCATCGTTCTTGCACTCGTCGATGTCGTTCTCGCACCGCTTTCCTTCAAACCCAGACGTACACTTGCAGGCAAAACTCTGACCCTGCTGATAGCAGGACCCGTTGTGTAGACACGGCGAAGACGCACACGGATTGTCGCAGTTCATGTTTTCCGGACACTGACATTTACCACCGATGCACCGGTACGGTTCGGCACAGTTCGATGGGTTGCAAATGTTGTTGCCGATCGTTTGTTCGCAGCGTATACCTTCGTAACCCGGGGGACAAAGACAGGTCGATCCATTCGATGCACAGCTTCCACCGTTAAGGCAGTTACATTCGTCGGAGTACGGTAGGGCGATGGGCGATTCACAGCGAGATCCTGAGGTGATGGCATGCGAAGAGAAGAGATATTAGAAAATGATCATCGAAAGTGATCCGAGGATCTTGGGATGGAAATGAACATCAAAATGGCTACCAAGCTTCTGATGCTCTGGAACGTTAGTGGCCATTTTGGTATTTCCTTCCCAATGTTGATCCCCAAAACCAAACAGGCTAGACCTGTGCATGCCTAGCGTGCAGTAAACACCGACGAGTGCTTGCAAACGATGAGCATTAAGGTATACATAATAAGCCAACCTGTGTATCCGCTAGCACAAATACAGGTTAAATTTTGACCGAAGCCGGCGGCAGTTCCGGCCGGGACGCAGCTGGCGCCATTGTAGCAATAGCTAGCGCATGCATTAGTGAGGGCCTGGGATTTCTGTGCACTTGTGCCGGCGGCATTGACGTTGGTCGTGATCGTAGCGATGGCGGCGGCAGTGACTTGCTCTACACAAAGCCCTACCATCCCTACAATTGGAGCGGAAAGAACGGGGTGGGGTGGGGTGTAAAAACGGAAAGAAGAAAAATGGTGGCCAGTGGTAAAAAAGTGTTTTTGAGAAATTTTGAATTTTGAAGTGCTTATCGGACTACAAAATGTTGGGATGGATGTATGAGCTATGTCTACAGGTGCTTTCGTGATCATGGTGATGTCCCTGAGGACATTGGACAGCTTTGGGCTACTTTGGGAGTGATTTGAAGTCTAAATAATTGGGAACTACTTTGCCTACCTGTGGTACCCGGTTTACAAACGCATCGTCCAGCGACACACTCCGAATCCGGTGGACACTGTCCACAGCCAGGTTCCAGCTCACACAGCGCCCCACTGTAACCGGGAATGCAGCGACATTCGAATCCTTCCCGCGTATCAATACACGTTCCTCCATTCTGGCACGGTTGTGATTTGCACTCGTTCACGCTCATCTGACACTTGGGTCCGGTAAAACCGGACGGACAATCGCACAGGAACGACCCGTACGTATCGAAGCAGGTGCCACCGTTCAGGCACGGGTTGGTCAGACATTCGTCGATGTTGTTCTGACAGAGCGTACCGCCATAGCCCGTACCTTTGCAGTCGCAGGTGAACGCATCCACGCCGTCAATGCACCGGCCGCCGTTAAGACACACGTTCGACTTACAATCGTCCCAGTTGATCTCGCAACGCATCCCGATGAAACCCTTGAGACAGTCGCACTCGACATTGCTGGTGCCGGGTGCCACTCTGCACGTCCCATTGTTAACGCACGGATTCTTCTCACACAGCGGATGGACGCTCAGTTCCGTCTCGCAAACCGCGCCCGTGTAGCCCGGTGCGCACGTGCATCTGTACTCGCCCTTGCTGTCCTCGCTGCAGGAGCCACCGTGCTGGCAAGGGTACGACTGACACGGAGGACCCATATCGATCTCACAGTTCTTGCCCTTGAACCGTGCCGTACAGTGACACTCGTACGAGTCCGATCGCGAAATGCACGTCCCGTGCTGCATGCACGGATCGTGCGAGCAGTAGTCGACCGGGATGCCCTCCAGCACGTCATGATCCGAGCACGGACCGGCGGCCAACGGACACGGTCCGAATACGACCGCTTCCGCGTTCATGGCGCTCGAGTTGAACACCAGGCCGGGACCGTGCAGCAGGCAGCCCGAGAACTGCTTGCCCAGTATCAGCACGGCCGCCTCGTTTTTGATCTCCTGATCGAGTATCAGCGGTGCGTTGTAGCTCTGGTTCGCGATCGGGGTCGACTGTTTGTCGATCACGCAGTACAGCGTGCCGGCCTGGTAGATGAACTCGAGCGTGTGCCATTTGTTGTCCAGCAGACGGCCGGTCACGCGCGCCTCGATCGGTTGCTGGGCGGGCGTGGACAGCACGATGGACACCCAGTCCGGCAGGACGGACACCAGTAGGGCGTGACCTGAATAGCGTTGGGAGAGAATTTCTCCACCTGCAAAGTACGAGATCGGATACGGATGAGGCTGATTATTGGTGGCAGCAGGTTGGTTGATCTATGATCTACGCTGGGAGGACAACGAAATAGGATGCAACAGACCGTTTGAGCGGAGACGAATGGTACGAGCCGTTTGTATTGTATGGAAATCAGAAGACCTGGCTCAGAACGACTGACCCAGTAAATGATTGTGAATCGGTGTATGGAGAAAAGATTGGTCCTTAGAAACAATTCCCCAAATGCTTGATCGTTACGGAACGGTAGCTTTCGCCATATGCAACTTTGTGTTGGACTTCCACATATTTGAATACAGTTGCCGACCGAAACTAGATCACATTGCCGAGAGTTAAAGGTATCGTCGGGAGTTTGTTGCCACTTGTCCGAAGCCCCGAGGAAATGAGAAACGAACTTACAAGTGAGATGCTTGGATTGGATCAGATTGAGTTGTAGCTTGGCTTAGAAACAACGGAATTTATGGCATCGCAGGTGATCTCAATATTCGGATTTTACGAGTCGTTTAGAGAAGACAATGGGTGGACTCAAAATTTCAAACTCAATACACTTGTGAAATGATGTTTTCCCCTATTGCCCTGCGCAGCGTGTAATTACTGATCTCTTCCAATAGAAGTCTCAGTGGACCATTTTGCAGGAAGCGCTTATAACAAACCCACCGTGTGTGCTGACACAGTTACGGACGCAAAGCCCAATTTGTCACCTCCGGAAAAAGGAACTACGGTTGGAGTGGAACAGCACAGAAAAATGAAAATGAGTATTTTTTCACAGTCCAACGACAGGAAAACTTGAACCACCGCGGTGTCTCCGGCATGGTCAGCGTTTGTCGGTCGTCGCGTTGTCACTCGGTTATTTGTCGGTTTTAATGAACCGTTTTAAGCACTCGGTCACACCTATGTTGTGCCTGTGAGTGGATGAAAACATTGCCAGTGAAGCAACCGTTTTCTAGCGGAAGGGAAGCCAGCCAAACAGCTCGAAAAAGCGCCGTCATTGCTTTTACTCAAAACTGTCACATCGTTCGCACTTCGCACCTCGGACACTGTTTACAACCTTACTAAGCCAGCAACAAAAAAAGAAACGAAAAACGACCACTCTAACGGGGTTTCCGGCAAACAAAACAAACAAAACACAAATAACTGCATCCCGACCCGGCCAGTTGTGGTGCGGGTTATGACGGGAAAACTGGAACTAGATTACCGGCCGAGTTTCCGCTGGCCAAAAGAACGAACGGTTCCACACCGGTTGCGAACCCGCGGAACAGGGTCACAGACTGGCTGATGTTACCGGAACCGGGAACCCGCAGTGCATGCACGTGTGTGATCGAGCTAACGATCGTGTGGTGGCCTAATTTACCGTCACGAGACACTGTACGAAATTTACTTACCGTGCGACACTTCGAGAAGAACCTACTTCCTACAGACGGTAACGCTTTTTCTCTCCCGTATGGCCTATTTCGTGAGATAGGTTGTGCTGACTCGGGAAGTTTGCGCCCGAAAATCCGGTTTCATCGCCCGGCACGCAAATGGAGCGAGGGATCAAAGTTTGGCTTAAGGCTTAAGGGTTGCATACCGATGACTCAACGCCAGCTGGGCTCAAGCGCCACAAAACTACTCGCTGTGCGTGTCTGCCCGAAGTGTTGTTCGGTCGAAACGAGATATCGCTTGTTTTAGCTTAAATTGGAAACATAGAAGTAAGGCGAAAAATTGAAGTACAATGTGGCGTTTGCAGGCATGCGCAGCTGTCTACGTTTGCGATATGTACATGCGCTTTTGGAAGTACTAATGCACACACACACACAATCGGGCGGTGGAGTAACTTGTGCTCGAGCTGCGGTGCAGTTGTGCAGCGATGCAGTTGTGCGTGAACCGCTCATACCGCAAGACAAGGGGAAAAAAAGACAAACATGGCGCATGACTCAACAACGTGCTGCTTGTGTTAAATATGTGTGCCACTGCTGCATCGAGAGGTAACTTTTGGAGATGGAAGGAGAATTCTTATAAGCTTCACACAAGTAAGGCTAAAGATAGTCGACTTTTGGCAGGAATGTTGGATAACATTCGTTAAATCGATAGGATCCATTGAAATTACTATGACACTTGTTTGTGGAAGTTACAATTTTGTTTTAAGGATTAACATGATGAAATATAAGGAAAAAGGAAGTATTGAAAATCAACACAAACTTTTAAGAGTAGCAGTTCTATGATATCCAACATAAACAAATTAACGATCTTATTTTGAGTACTATTACTCAATTTTGACCCAAAAAAGTGATAATCGGATGGAGAAAAATCCAGACAAGATGTCGTGGACGTTGAAGATTGTCAGCTATATGCGGAGCTTAGGAACAGTTTCGTCTGTGACCTATGGCTATGGCTGTAGAATAATTGGATGATGTCCTCCGACAGAGTTTCGACCAAATAATTCTGCTGATCACTGCTGAGGTTAGTTGTGAGCCTCATCGATCAACGACGCGTTTACTAAAACGCGCTTAGACAAGCATTATATTCTTCTAATTGTGAACTTCATCTCAAACATGGACGACTCATTTTTTACAACATGTGAATATATTCTTTAGGTTCTGTGGTAGATGCGACAACGGCGCCGGTCTTCACACGACAGGACTGGGTTTCAAATACCA
This sequence comes from Anopheles stephensi, assembly GCF_013141755.1. NCBI lineage: Eukaryota > Metazoa > Arthropoda > Insecta > Diptera > Culicidae > Anopheles > Anopheles stephensi. Next base: position 49,839,994 of record NC_050202.1, read on the forward strand.
TCTGAGGCGATAGTGAGACTGACTATGCAATTACGCGGTATCAATAAGACTAGTAAACCAGAAATGGTAGGCATGGCCTTAGAGAGGTCCATATAATCCAGGACATTCTTCCACAATCTTCGTCGTTTGGACGGGATGGTATGATTTCTGGATCAATGATTCACAAATTTAAGATCTATTGACGAATTAGTCTTGATTATCCTCTTCTACTTTGAATTTCTGCTTGAAGGTTGCCGATGAATGTCCAGTTTTAGACGTTTAGATGTAAGAAAATGAAGCAAAAACTGTTATAGCCGCTGATCAGAATGTCCATTTCTATTTCCCACGTCTTTGCTCAGGGAAAAAAATCTAACATAATCAAAAATTTCTCCACTGCTTTGGCCATAGATCAGTTCTGGTCTTTCTATGATCTTTCAAAATCAGAAATCTGAATCTGAGATTATCATCAGTCCAAGTCGAGGTATCTAAATATCCAAGATCACTAGATCAACTGATATTAGAATAGGAGCTGATCCTATGAAAAGTGATGGTGATCGTCTTTGCATTGGGCATTAGACCTTGCTTGACTTCCAAGTTCCAAAACCGTGTACTTAAAATCGTCTGAGATATTTCATTTCAACTATATAAGCTTTCAAATCTCCGAAAATTTATAAACTCTCTATACTCTTGTATAAGTATAAAGAACTATACTAGTCTTTCCCACTGATATATCCAACCCAGCGTAACCCACAACAGCAACAGCTGCATTGTTGTAGACTAACCTCACAAAAAACCCCCTAAATTAATGTCTATACTTGCATCCATCTGTACAATCAGCATGAAAACAAAAACCTCCACACCTCACCTCAACCACAACTCACTCTACGGCACATACCAATTAGCTTGCGATTAACAGCATAGGAACGCTCGTAAGGGGGAAAATCGACGTTGCTTTTCTCTTACTAACTTGTAACTTCACACAGCGCTGCTGCACTGATTAGTGGTTTCGTGCGTCGGCCAGTGAAAGAGAAATTTTGATCTCCGATTTTCAGCATGGGTTGAGGCAAACAGAATCTCTCACCAGCAGGCTTCGGGCAGGGGTGGCCCCCGTTTTTTTGGGAAGTGTTGTACTGAGACGCAAACACCTTGCACTACAACGCACGAACACGCCCGTCGATACACGCAGACGTGGTGACGCTTTTCCGGTCTATTAAATTTTCGTGCATTTCATTGTTCGTCGATAAAGTGATGGAAAGTGATGTGGTGTACAATTGTTTTTTTGAGGTGGTTTTACATTTCCCTAAAACCGTTTCGTTCCACTCGAGCCGTGTGTGAGAGAGTGAAGGATAGTGAAAGTGTTGTTTAGGGCTTAAACGTTTTTTTAAGAAGGCATTTTTGGAACAGAGAATGTTTCAATTATTTTCCAAAGCTGTCATTGTTCATTTTTGGCCATTTTCCCATCGGACTGCTTCGTTACTGAGCTATCGACGTACATATCGGGATGCAAAAACATTCCACACCAACGTGATCGTGGTGTGAAGATCGTGCGAACAATACGCTGTTAGAGCCAGTCGCCACCGTTCCATTGTTGGAAGATTTATGTTCGTTTGAAACTGACTTGGATGGGAAAATGTTTAAAGAAGAGAACCGTCGAAACCTCCATATCGCACCTCGCCTTATGCTTGTGAAACTGTAGATATGAGGTACCACTTGTTAAGCCATATTATTTCAACCATTGAGAGGCATTTTGTTTGCAGCGCTTTAGATTAAACTTCAACCAACTTTCCTTCTGCTGCTTGTCTATCGGAGACTCAATGAGTGTTTCATTATGAATAGATCCACTTCATTCTCATTCAGCAACTTCGATCGTACCATTTCATTCTGACGATCTGTGGATTTCGTGATGATCATCCATCCATTCAGCATGAAGAAGCGAGAAAGGCCTATGTGCTTTTCTTGTTCATGGAAGGAATTTTTATTTATCCTATCGCTAAATTAAAACCGCTCCGCTCCGGGGTGTGTGCTGTTTTTTTGCGTTTAGTTTACTTTGCGCCTAGCTTTTATAGCAGTGTGCTGCGGTTCGATTACGCTACCGTTACCAACTTCCAACTATGCTAAATGGCGCTATGGTATGGCAACGGTACGCTCCACGTGCTCGCGTTGCATCATTCTGGCCGGCCACTAGCCCTCGGGTTGCTTCCTCGTAATGAACTGCCGCAGAAGCACACATCATTGCACATCAAAACCTACCGATTGTCCGCCGTGATCGAGGCGAACGGTCGTCTTTTGGTTCAATTTTATTATGATTTTTCATTATTGCCACCCAGCGCGCTCTGCGGTGGAACGTTGCCCAAGTCCATTCGAGTTTGTGGTCAGTTGTAAATGGGAGGAGGCAGGAGGAGAAGTAGCAGAGGGGAAGGCCAGTTGATGGAGATACAGTTTTTCGATGATCCGCGAAGCGTAACGACCAGCGTCAACTGACCGTGGATGTTCGAGGTGCTGCTTGTTCTAGCCGAGTTTTTTTCCCCTTGTAGTATCATATCGTTGGCAAAACAACTCCTTTCTTAACAAAAGAAAAACGCCCCAGCAAGGAGAATGTTTCACCCATTTGCCACCCAAGTTTCGCGAAGGAAACCCTTTCCCATGAACTTGAAAATGACCACTGGCGGCGGTAGCTGGCTACAGCACCGTTGTTTCGTGAACAAACCTGGCACGCTGGCTTGGTACGTTCTTGCAACCATGAAGACTGTTGGTGGAAAACCTTCTACTGGCGGACGCGGTTTCTACTGACTTACCTCGGCACGACTTGAAACTAATCGCCGAATAGCTCCATAGGGTCATTGGCGTTTTTAACCTCAGGTAGGCAGATCCATTGAAGTAGGCTTCCTTTTCCGTCTGTATCGCCGTCACGGTCGGTACCGAACACTGAAGGATCATCACTGCAAAACAGAAGAGAAAAAAAGCACAAACGAAACGTTAAATTAAAACAATCTATTTGAGATGCAATTTATTGTGGAATCAGCAGCAATACATTAACGGAATGTTTGGTAGCTTCTTTTTGCAGGTTCTTTCTTGTTGTACGTCTTTTATAACTCGATCATTCTGAGTAGAGTTAACAGTTGGTTTGATACTTTTTATGGCTTGGTGGATAGAAGTTTATAGAATTTAATGATATTATTACTATAAATAGGATTTATTTGCTTAGTTAAAAATATAATTAGTTTAGGAGAGACATTGTAGCTAAATTCGTCCTAATTGTGTAAAAAAAATTGGTAAAGTTCCTCTACAACCTCCAGAGGTCCTGCCATTACTGGATACTAAGGCTTAGTATACTCGAAACTAGCTTAAAATCAATCGTTCAGGAAGTATTTATTCGTAGTGAGAAAATATTGAAGAAGCGATATCGAAAGGCTTTCATCTAATTTAGCAAAGTGCGCTTCAAGAACGATCGTCACGAAACATAACTGTGAGTGTTATGCCTTAAGCTACTAGGCTACCTCGATCTCCTCGATCAGCTAACCGAAGTGATCTAGTGAGTTTGAGAAATACAGACCCTAGCTACACATTTCGAGCAACTGCTAAAACTTCGAATGACTTCGACTGGGAATTTTGTATAAAAATACTGATCTTGTCAGTGATGTTTTAGTTAGGGATTGTTAGCTTCTGATGCATATCATCATCGCACAGACTGCCAGGACGCTAGGACCAGGCCAGTTAAGATAATATTGGGATGTAAAAGTCGAATTGGATAGGTCCTGTAGTCAGAAAGCGCCTCACTTTATAGCTCGACGATAGAGCTAACAGAACTTCAATTTTGTTGGAAAAATATCTCCATATGTGCATAGAGGCGGATCATAGTATAAGCTAACTAAACAGATATTTGAAACCCTGAGCATTCAAAGGGAGCTTTCCTATCCTTTACAACACAGGCTTCCTATAGACAGGCTGTGTGATCCTGGAAGCTTCGTTCCTTTACAGAATCCCGAACTAAATAAGAGGCTTCGTGTAGTGGCTGTGCTTGGCCTCTGGCCTTGCCCCAGTCAGCAGATTCGCTGTGTAAGGGAGGCCTCTAAAATTCATTCTGCTTCTTCTTCTTCTTTTTCCTTGACACTACAACTTCGAGAGGTCTCGGTCTGCCATTTCTGGCTTTCTGTGACTTGATTTTACCAGTAGCAAGAGAGTCAGCCTTGCGCACGGGGAAGCGGTCCGGATGGGATTTGAATCTCGGCCCTGCGGTGTGAAGACTGGTGCCGCTGTCGCCTTTGCCACCGGACCGCCCCCATTCTGCTTAGGGCCTCTAAGAGGCTTGATCCGCAATTGGGAGTTGGGTGGATCGCTAGAACAAAGAGTATTCGAATGAAAAATCGTTCAATCAGGCTATTTTTTGATTGCTTGTTCATGATCTTGTTTAAATTAATAGATACAAATTGTTAACACAGTATGTATCTACTTAATTTCAAAATGAATTTTATTCTAATTCCATATTTTCACGAAGAACACGAATAAGACGAACCCACTCAGCTCATACCGGGTGGCATTTTGACACTACAATAAACGGACAGTTATTCCTATCTAATTCGCATCCTCAAACATTTCACTCAAATCTGTATATTCGAACGTGTGATAAAAAAAACACGTGTAGTCCCGTTACATAAATTGATGTCATGACATTGCATAAAACGTTAAATGCTTCAAGAACCAATGTGAGTGAAAAAAAGCCTCGCTTCGATCCACTATTTAAAATACTTCTCATGGTACTCGTGGCCCCTCAAAGTGGCAAAGACACGAATAGGGAGGTGACGAAAAGCAAAAAACCTCCCAACGTTCCCAATAGAATTGGCATGTGAGGTATTTTTTGTCCCCGATTTCCATTGCCTCAACCACAATCACAACGAAACCACACACACACACATGGCGATAGATTAACCCATTCAGTGGTTCATCAAAATCCGCTAGAAATTCACATAATTTCTCCCTCACGGTTGCGGCAGCACAGCATCACAGGCTTGAGAGCATTTTTGTGACGAAGTTTGTCGCCATACGGATATCGCGTGATCGTTCTCCATCATCATAACGGTGGCATGGCGTCTGGCGCTCTTACGCGTCACCATCTTATACAAACGCGCATTGTTTCTGCGTAGCTTTCTCAGTACGCACCGGCTTTCCCAAGCGCCACCACGGCCAATATTCGCTTCATCCGGCCACTAGTCAGATGGAGGCAGTTTTTAATGTTGATGAACCGGCCATGTTTTCCCACCTGCTGCGATGCTGCGGCGACCTCACAGGCACGCCATACCGTAGCAGGTGAAGATAATTTCATTAACATGCTGCCCGTGAATGCTAAAAGTTGCTCCTTTGATACCGTCCGTCCACTCCCTTTCGGCAGCTGTCGGTAGCGGACTTGCGGTATGAATATTATTCTGCAGCATAAATGCACAGCGTGCTTGGATTAAAGACAATTTCACCGCATGGTGCACCATCGGTTCGATTTGATGAACGACGACGATGAAAGTTGTCGTGTGCGGGAAAAGTGAAAACAACAGTAGTATGGCCGGATATTTTTCCGGCAATAGCCGTCGTGCTGCGGGCAAACAAACGGCGCTTAGTGTTAGTGATCGTGAGAAAAAAAATCCGGTCGACATTTGTCAGCTGGCAGAAGGGGGTTAGGAAGTGGCGATGAGGGAGAGTTTAATTAGCGTTCACTTGAGAGATTTCCTCACGCCTGGCTTGTTAGGAGGACTATATGTTGGGCGTCATGATATGATCGTTTTGAAGACTCTGAGATCGCTTAAATCGGAATTCGAATGAATATTTTGCTGTCGCCTCTTACTCCACTGCAAAAAGTTTTCAAGATGTGATATAGGGACCAAATTCTATCTTGAGCTTCGTCCGTAATCTGCTAATCAATCTCACTTTTTTCTACAGTCCTACGCATTCTGAAGCGTGCCATTGGAAGAATCATTTAAAATAATAATTTACCATAATTTGAGCTTGTCAACTGACAATGATTCTTGTACAGAGCCTAACGCTATAGAGGATCACTCGTTGTCAAGTCAAAGGGGGTAGCTCTGAAAACCATTTTCTCAAAGTTTATATCAGGGTCTGGACACAGTTCGATGACATAGACTTCGCTGGTTTCAGGGTCTTATATATATCCTCGCTCTTTCGCTCGCTCGCTCAGGATCACAAAGAACGTTTTCCGAATCAGCAAATAATATGTGATATGGGTCTCCAACTTCCATTCCACTTTGAGCCTTCAAAGAGCTTGATTCGCCTCTGGACGGCAATCAGTACAAACCAACATAGATGTTGAGATACGTGCAAGGGTGCTGGCTGATTTAGCTGGTCGTTCTGCATCACGAGGAAACTTCTCCACTCAAAATACCTGTTTTTGACATTTGACAAAATGTAGATAGATCCAGTGATTATACAAGCCAAGGAGCCATGGATTCTGTCAAGATTTGACGACTTCTTCTTAGGCGCTTTCAAGAAGAGAAAGCGATTTAAGACCTCTAGGTGTGATGTACAATAACGATCACTGTGAGATGTGATGATGATTCCCTTTTTTTGCAGTAAATTAGACACTTCAGTCTCCGGCGACCAGGTAATGTCATGAGAATGGATCTGGACAATCCAGACCAAAAGAGAAGATGTAATAGGCCCGAATTGAATTTCAGTGATGGTGTTGATATGCCAGAATAGCCAGGATATTAAAAAAAAGCAAAAAACGATAATCGACCATGATCGGATTAAAGGATTCTGCAGCAGAACAAGACCCCCAATACCGTAGTTTTACCTTTTTTATAATTAAGTAAATATTACCCAATGAATAATGTGGGATTTTTTTAATAAGTACATCAAATTCTTCACACCAAGAGAAGACCGATCCTTAATTAATAGAACATATCACCTACTTGATCCCATGTTCGATCGTATGCTTCATGATTTTAAACACATCGTGAAGATTTCAAACTTCGTGTCAGAGTAAGTTCGTGTGCTCCAGTTTCTGCAAATACCAAACGTGACTGCAAATCAAATTGTAACAGCCCAAAACCTTCCATTCCACGACAAATCGGCTTAATACCATACGTCTCAGAATGGTATTCAAATACACCATTCGCGATGGTCAATGTCCGTCCGCCTCACCTCAGTACAACGAACACATTCCTTTCGCATATTTTCTATGCTGATTCACGGGTGTCATGTTGCCTGTCTTAATACGGCGCTATAAAGCTACACCGATCGCAGGCATGGGTGGGTGGCTCGTTTCGATCGTTCGATGATCACGGCGAAACCATTTATCTATGTTGTGGTCTCGAAGTTTGGAGAATAAGCTTTAGCATTGTGTTGTTTGTGAGTAGGGTTCGGGAGGGTTTTGGGGTCATTACCGTGGTGGCGGTGGTGGTGGTTATGGTGCAGTGAATTTGTTAGCATCGGTAACGCATTCTCATTGGTCAAGAGTGACTACTCTGCGGTACAACATCCATTCTACTACTGCAAACGGAAGGAATATTATTATTAAGCAGCGACTCGGAAAGCCAACGATGTCCGATCAGCAAAGAGCCGTTTGATGCATTCCTTTATGCGGTTTGCATTTGTAAGTGATTGATAGTTTAATTAAGCGTGTGTACACGTACAGTTGCGTCCCCGTGACAATCGGTAGAACAATAGTGACGTCTACCTTTACGTCCCTTCGGGATGGCGACAGCGAACGCCGCGTGTACTTATAAGGTGAAGGCTTTCGTGTGCCATCACACTATGCCATCTAGAATGATTCAACGAGGAACTGTCATTAACATGGGTTCGCTTTCTTGATTCGAAATTGGACGATCTTTTGCGGGAACAAAGAGCGTCGGGCTTGAAATTGTCTTTTGCTGAGGTAAACAAACAAAGTGCTTCCGTTAATGGATATTAATTATGCATGGGCATTGTTTTCCAGCGTGCGAAGAGCGATGATTCATATGTCAGGAGATTGTGATCATCATCCGTCTAGGGATGGTTAGGAGAGTGAAACTAGCGAGAAGGAATGTGAAAAACTAATTCTCCTTCGGATAATGAAGTTATCATTAAATGATTTAACGTAACAAAATTATGGAGAAATAAAATAAAGTCTTTTTTCTGTAGCTTTATGTGGCTCATACGATCGGGAGAGTCATGAGTCGCAGATCATCTACTTCTAAGCTCACACATGCTTATCCAATGTGCGCATCATGCCAACTTCTAAACACGTGACTCTGCCCTAATGGACCACATTCTCTTGCCTAACGCACTCCGTACCATGGATCGTTAAAGAGTGCACAGCTCACTCGTAGAAAATATCTGATGACACCATTTCATTGCTTCTGGCAGTTAGCTCGCGCCAATCTGCCCCCGCTCGATCGACATTGACCGTGTCGAAGTTCTTGGGCCGTGCAGCAAAATGTCGGAAAACACGTTCCTGTCCACCGACACACACTAAAATCTCCAAGGGTATCGCATCCCCTTCACTTTACATGAGCCCAAGAGAAACAAGCCCATCTCGAGTAAATGAGTGAGTTATGGCAAGTAAGAAAGCGAACACAGGGTCAGGGAGTGAAAAATGATACGTAAGGTCATCACACGCGCCACAGACGCGCCAAACTCCGTTCAGTTAATTAATAGATCCGACTCGTTTGAACTTAAATCGCACAAAATAAAAACGAAATAAAACAATACACAGCAACAATTGACTGGTGGTGCGAAAAGCGATAATAACATTACAATTTATTTCCTCAGATTCATTTATCATTAATGGCTGATAGAGATGAAGTTAATTGAGAGAAAGGTAAGCACATCGAAATCGCTGCATTCTGAGTTGTGTTTCCCTTTTTTTTGGTTCAATCCAATCCCCAATGGAAACACTAATTTTCGCCACACGATCGAAGACCGAGATGGACAAGAGAGAGAGAGAGAAAAACCGCGAATTGGTCTTGTAAAAATAGGATAATTTGCCAGCCTATGGAACCCGCTCCGTAGTTCCCGGGTGGGGGTTAATGACCGTGTTTTGTACTCGAGTTTACCACTCTCCGTACGTGTGGCGATTTGGGAGAAGGTGATTCGGAAAACTGTACTACTTCTTTTTCTTCTTTACTCCGAAAAATCAGATTTTGTATCACTACCGCCACTGCAGCCAGGGATGGTTGTGATGGTAGGTGGAAGTAAGCGATAATGGAAAGCAAAATAGCTACATCACAGTGCGAGAGGTTACGTGAAGGTTTGGTACAATGAAAGTGAAATGAAAGAGTGAAAATGTTGTGGCTAAAGCACCGGCCCGTGCGAGGTTTCCAAGCAAGATCTGACCTTGTGCAAATGATTTTGGGAAAAACAAGTTTCCTTTCAGTGAAATTCAACAAGCGCAAGAGTAAGAATTTTAAGCTTCATTTAAGCTTTTGCGTCCTTGTGGAATTGAAAAGAGAAATGCTTTTCTCACGGTCAATACAACCACAAAGCTGTCACGCTGAATCGAAAAATGTGCCGCAAATGATACGGAAAGAAGCACACGTGTGGGGACATTCTCCCCACGTATGGTCACTGCAAGGTTGACATAGGCATCGATTCGTATCTTCATATTTCACCACCCACCAACGCTCAAGATAATGGTCATAAAGCGAGCGCAGAGATAGTGTATTGAAGTGGGGGTGACATAGCTATGAAGAAAAAAACACAACATTGCAAACCCACCCTACTTTGTACGTGCCGTTGTTCGGTTGCTTATCAGAAGGCGCGAGATAATCACTGCTTGTAATTGCTCATTGCTTTGGCTTTGATTTTGCTTGCCTGATTTGGGGTTTATTTTTTAAGCGCTTAAGCCGCGTTTCTTTTGTGGTTTGTCTCTGGAATATACTAATTTTGACAGCGATTTGAATCCTGATAAGGAATCCATGAAAAATCGATAATTCTATGTCTTAACTAATGATGAGAAATCGGCAAATCAAATACAGAATAGGAATCCAAGCAAGATCTAGCAATTGTTCAGGAGTAAACTCAAGTGTTAAACCTGAGTACAAACCAAGAAGATTTCGACAGACTCTAGGCCATAATACTGCAGTGCTCTGACAACCGGTTGTATTAGCATCGAGTTATACAACAGGTTCTCACTGCAGGAGAAAGATAAAAATGACTAGCAAGGGGACTTGCACCAGAAAGTGACCACGAAAATCGAGGCTTTATCTGGACAGTATGGCTGGTGGCTTTACAGATATGAGACTTGAATCCCTGTCTTTCATAATCAGTACAGATAGAAAAGATGGACATCAGAATAAAAAGATGGATGGAGGGACTACCGGGACGATATTGGCTACAACGGCATGGCCGGGATTCAAATCCCATCCGAACCGTCCTCCAGTAGCAAGGACTTGATTATCCAACTAGTCTAGTCTAGTAAGCCGAAAATTGCTGTCATGACCTAAGCGGTCGTTGAAGTCAAAAAGAAGAGGAGATCTAGACGATATGGCTGGTGGCTTTATAGATATGAGATATGAGGGTCCAGGTATCTAAACATCCGTACAGATAGAAAAGATGGAAAACAGAGTAAAAAAATGCTGCGTCAGATGGGTTTAGACAAAGATCCATGGGACAATTATTAGGAATGAGCCTCTAGTCTTCTTCTTCTTTCCTGCCACTAGAACCTCGAGAGGTCTCTAGTACCTCTAGTACCACTCATGGAAACTATCCTTATGGATCGTCGATCGAAGAGGTTCTCAGCTGGCCTCAGCATGACACCGGTAAAAATTTTCGGCTAACCTCAGTCGGAGGAGTTTATCAAGATATCCAGATTTTTTTAAAATATTTATAGAGGCTTTGGATCTTTGAGATCTCATTCTCCTATTTATATTCTGAAGTGAACTGATCTCCAAGGTTATTTTTATTAAGATTACGGCAAAGGAGTTAGCGAAATTCTGAAACACCATGCTGAAGCTTTTTTAAAAGAAAGCTTCTTTGATAAAGGATTAGCTGTTGTTGTTTTGCTTTGATTATTGTCTGAAGTAGATCTAGATTTTTTAATGTATACGTTAGAAAGTCATTTAGATGAGGTGTATTTTGCAGGGATAAACTTTTAGCAATTTGTTTGCAACCGTATCAGATAAAGTTTGCTACGCAGGTTTTCTTACTGATCTTAAGTAAAAAGCTAAATTAAGATCATTCAAAGCTATCCGTCTTACGCCACACAGTCAGCGGGCGAGGCGTTGAACGAATTCACAGCCGACACGAATTCGAGTCGCTACCAAAGCGAGTGCTACTAAATCTTCGGTAACGTACTCTAGCCTCCCGCCAGTATGGGTGAGCCTACGTGCGTTCGTTTTTAAGCCCGTCTTGCAGCATAATTACGTGCCCCGTGAACCAAAACAAATGTCGCCCAAAGCCAACCCGCCACGTGCGTGTGTGTATGTCTGTTGCGTATATTGCATTGCGTGTTGCGGGCGGTTGAATGAAAACGAAATAAAAAATGGCAAAAAGTGAATCAAAAAGTTAAGAGAAATAAAACCCACTTGACAGAAAGTCCCGCGATGCGTAACCATCTTTTACATCACCGTTTCTCACCGTGTCCGTGAACGGTCCGTGCAAATAGTTAAACCCTCCGGACGAAACTGGAAGGTATAATGGGTTGAGAGGTGTTTGTTCGTTTCCCTCAAAGGTTCAACG